>NC_141694.1:1215880830-1217104858 GCF_964263255.1 Lissotriton vulgaris
TCGTGAAATATATAATTTGCGGATGTGTGCTGCACAAAACATATATAACGTTTGCTTTAATTGAGGTAACTATAATGTTTCTCCATCTTTAAAAAGAATATATAGGGTGCACATGACATCTGACTTGCCTCCTAATTCACTAAGGCATTCTTGTCATAGCAGGAGGCATGAACATTTCTAAAATTCACATTTAAAAACTGTCAATTTTACTGAATGCTTCTCAACATTGTGAACTATTTTGATATATTAATGTGAAACACTTCCATATGTTAAAGCTATATGCTTTTTGGAATTTTGACAAGACCATCTAATATTTTTGCATGATGTGTGTTGCATGATTTACACATCACACATTACACATTATCAGGACTTAGCTTGTGCACAGGCTATTAGAGAAAAGCCACCCTTGTCTGGGACTGCCCTTTTAATTTGTTGACCCTCCCACCTCTAATACATCACTGTCAATATCTCTCCAGCTACATGTCTCCTTGTTCCAAATGGCACAAATGAAACCTTCACTCTGTTCTCTACGGAGAGGCCATATATTGCATGAGCATGTTTTCAAAACACCGTTTTTTGCTCACTGAGAAGCACTAAGAGAAACTCACACTGCTTTTAAATGCAATTTCGGAGCTCTCATCCTTACCCCATCATAAACCCCATTCACACTATGAACTCACCCAAACACTAGAAGACAACTCAGCTTGCATGATTAGCTATAAAAGATTCACATGCTCCATGAAATAATAAATTACTTGAACACATCTGGGAAAATAAAATACTCCTTGGAATCACGATTGGATATACCATACAGCAGATGTCAAAAAGTGAAAGGTAAGAAGGACTGCATTGCTGAGCTGTATTACTTTTAGACAAATTGTTTTTACATACCGCATTTAAGGCATGAGTATAGTACTTGTTGTGAACTCATTACTGTTTTCATTGGACCCAAGCCACATACACCTCTGCCTCAGAAATTACATCATTGTGGGCTGTTTGAAACCTGAGAGGCCAGTGTCATGCAAAATGTGCTTTGATGCCCAAAGGGACTGCTAAATGTCCAAATACCTTTAGTAGACCCCCCCCCCCACCCGAGGGCACCAGTCACACAGAACTGCTCAACGTTGTCCGCCAGCATTCGTTCCGACAGCTGGACTCCAGTACAAGGTCCATTGCCCGGTGCCCAGTTCCCAGCCTCGTGTATCTAAATTATTTACATAAAACACCTCCGCAGCTGTCCCAAGCAGGCGGCATGTGCAAAATCCACTTCTGAGAATGTGTGTGACGTCGTGCACCAAGATAAACTTTCAAGTCACGAGCACTTGATAAAGTCTCTCTTTGTGCATGCTCGGTGAGCACGCTCCGAAAGAGAACCTGGGCGCTTTTAACAGGAAAGGTGTACTTTCTCATGCACGAGCACACTCTAAAGGGTACATAGGTGTCCAATATTGCTCTGTCCACATTTGTATGCCCGGGAACTGCAACTAGAACCAATGCACTTGAATGTAAAAAAAAAAAACAATGACGAGTTTATTGTGCTTTTGTGAATCTGTAGAATTTCTCTCATTTTCTGTGTCCTAAATTCATATTCGAATGCTGGGTTGTTATGATTTTAGTCACTATAATTAGTTTTTAATTGCTTCCTATATGTTTTAGAAGAAGTCACTCCAAAAATGTATGCCTTCCTTGGACCAACTCACAGACCCTTACACCTAATACAAAGGTGTGTGCGTTATGGGGATTTATTAAGACATCAACGTAAATGCAGTGAGGACATTGAACATATGGCACAAGAAAAGATAACAGTATCTATATTCATTGAATGTGGATATCTGGAAAAAGTGCTCAATACGGCAGTTACTAAGGCGAAGATTATAAATCGAACGGCATTACTTTAGGATAGAGCCAAATGCAAATTAAAACAAACAAATCTGGTGAGATTTGTATCTAGGATCTGTGCTGAGAATCAGCACATTTTTAACATCTCCCAAAAACATTCGGCCATTCTAACAATGAATTACAAATTGGCAAGTCATGTCACTAGGAATCCCTTGATTATATATAAAAAGGCGGACACTCTCAAGAAGTTATTGACTCCAAGTGACACATACAAATATGTACAAAAGAAGTCGGTAACTTGGATGAGCAAGAAACATAGAGGGGGTTTTAAATGTAACAGTTGTGTGTTGTAAATTTGTGAAAGATAACGTTTCAGATTTTTCTACCGATGACCATACCAAGACTTTTAAAACTAAGCAATTTATCACTTGCAAAACGATGTGTGCATGTATATTAGAATGTGTTTATTCTTTGGGGTATGTAGGATCTACAATTGGGCATTTAAAGGAAAGATGGAAAGAACAATGACATTACTTTAGAAATAAAGACCTGAGCTCCCCAATCTACAGAATTTTTTTCTGTACAACACAGTTCCATGGAAATTAGTCAGATTGTGTTTGATATTGACCATGTTTGAAATTATTATAGAGGAGGAGATCGAGAACGGATCACAGACACAATATCGACCACAAAAATATTCCCATATGCAAATATCAACACACAAATATCGACATCCACAATATCGACATCCTTTCTTTAAAATGTAAAAAATACAGAAAAAAATATAGATGTAAAAAATATCGATGTACAAAATATCGATTTGTTTATATCTAAAATATAATGTTTAATAAATCAAATAAAATTAACTTAAAAAAATATTTTGAAGTAATGTATATTTAAACAAATATAATAAATACATTTAATTAAAAAAATATATAAATGTACATATAAAATGTCACATATAAATGTATAGTTACTTTAAAACAATTAATAAACTAATAACTTTATTTATTTTTAAATTGTATAAATATTAATAAATTAACAAATACATATATATAAATATACATATACCTATAACACAAAATCAAAAACATTATATTATCAATTAAAATATTAATATAATTAAAAAAAATACATTTTGCACTCCATTGAGTGCAACACTAAGTAAAGTGTTGGATAGTGTAGAGGTAAAAATTACTATTCCCACTCCAGTGAATGCAACAGTAGGGAAAGTGTTGGATAGCGCATCTGTAAAGATTACTATTCCCACTCCAGTGAGTGCAACAGTAGGGAAAGTGTGGCACAGCGGAGGAGTAAAAATTACTATTCATACTCCAGTAAATGCAACAGTAGGGAAAGTGCTGGATACTGTAGGGGTAAAAATTACCATTTCCACTCCAGTGAGTGCAACAGTAGGGAAAGGGTCGGATAGCGAAGGGGTAAAAATTACTATTCCCAGTCCAGTGAGTGCAACAACAGGGACAGTGTCGGATAGGGGAGGTGAAAAATTGCTATTCCCACTCCAGTGAGTGCAACAGTTGGGAAAATATTGGATACCATATGGGTAAAAGTTACTATTCCCGCTCCAATTAGTGCAACAGTAGGGAACGTGTTAGATAGAGGAGCGGTAAATGTACTATTCCCACTCCAGTGAGTGCAACAGTAGGGAAAGGTTTGGATAGCGGAGGGGTTAAAATTACTATTCCCACTCCAGTAGGAAAAGTGTTGAGTAGCAGAGAGTTAAAATTAATATTCTCAATAAAGTCAATAAAAAAATTAAAATAAACAAAATATCAACTACAATACAAAAATTGTAAAAAACACAAAAATAATAACTATATAAAAATATTACAAATACCAAAAAATAGAAACATGTTATAGTGTTAAAAAAATCTAAAAATTACAAACAAACATTATGTTATAAAAAAATAAGATAAATTACAAACAAATAACTATATTTATTATAACTTAATTATAATCAAAAACATTAATTGTTACATTAAATAAATATTCTTTATTTCCTGCCCTATAATACCACACATTTCACAAAACACTTCTAAATTTCCAAAAAAAGTGTACCTCCATAATTAACATAGTTATCAAATAAACAAATATTATTAATTAAAAATCAAAATAAAACATATAACAATTAATTTACTGACCAAACATTACCCCTATAAAACCAACATCCACACTCAAAATGAAACTAAGCAATAACCATAAACATTTATCAATTAACAAATTAATAATAATGAGCAAATATGTATTAATCAATAAAACATACAATACTTTCCACCCACTAGCCCAATAAACACCACAAAACACACATAAAAGTCATTAAACAATTTCCATAACATTTGTTTTTCAATTAACAACAGCTTATTAATTATTGGAAAATAATTTACTTCACACCCTTTACCACTATAAACCCCACAACTCACATCTCAAATTAATTAGATAATTGTCATAATTATTTTTTTATAAATAATTACCATTAATTATCAATTAACTATAAATTAATTTTAAATAAATGGCTTCACTCCCCATTCCCCTATAAACCACACCACTCATTCCTTAAAAATGACACAATTACCATAATTATTTCCAAATTATATAATTAATATTTAATATTAATTAACAGAAAATTGATGCATAATTATTAATACAATTTCTACAATTAACACTTTAAATAAAATATAATTAATATTAATATATATAAATTATTATTAAATTCATAACAATTAAATTACTTTCTACCCAATTGCCCTATATTTATTAAGACTTGTAATGCGCATGGCTGCCTCAGCAACAAAGTGTCCCAGCGCAACCAGAAACCAATGACAGAAGCAATAGAGACTAACCTAGTGATTAAACATCAGATATTGGGAACAACCTGGTTTTTATGGTTTTAGGGAACGCCAAGAGATTAGGAATATCTCTAATGTGAGCTGAAAGTTCCAGAGTTTTGCCACTAAGAAGCGATAAGAGCGGTCCCCCGCCCTCTCTCTCGGGACTCAAACACAAACAAGCGCAAGGTCGGCACATCTCAATGCACGCCCAGGAACATAGGGCATCAACAGGCAGGATAGCCCAGAAGGGGCATGGTGCATCAAAATCTTATGTGAAATGCACAATACCTTAAACTGAATGCGCTTTTTGATGGGCAGCCAATGAAGTTTTGGGAGCACATGCGATACCGAGCAAGATCTTGGTAAGGCCGCCAGAAGACACGCCGCCGCATTCTGTACCCTTTGTAGGTGTTTAATGCTGGCTTTGTTAGCGCCTGGGTATAAAGAGTTACCATAATCAAGCCTGGAGGGAATAGACGCCTGCACAATAGTCTGATAAACTCTAGGAGGGAAAAAACCAAGCCAGGGTCTCAACCCTCGCAAGAGCCCAAAACAGACAGCGGCAACAGCTTTTGTCTGCTTCTCAAACATCAATCCATTGTCGAACCACAAGCCCAGGTTCTTCACAGCCTCCTTGGGTAACGGGGCGGAACCTGCTCAGACCATAGCTCCCGATCCTTCCCAAACAGTAAAATCTCAGATTTACTGGCATTTAACTGTAAACAGTTTGCCATCATCCAATCTGAGATGACCAACAGATCCTCCTTGAACTTCTCCAGGTTGGCACGACCTTTTTTAGAAAAGGCCATTACCAACTGGGTGTCAACGGCATACTACACCAAGGACAGCCCCCTGCCTTTTGCCACTTCTTCCAAGGGTCTCACATAAAGGTTAATCAAAAGCGGGCTTAAGATAGAACACTGTGGTACCCCCTGGCGCAGGTCATATTCCTGGGAATGGAAAGGTGGTACTGAGACCTGGAAGGACCGCTCCTCTAAAAAGGACCGACTCCAATCCAAGGCCCCATACCTAATCCCAACTTCCCGGAGGCGTTCGAGAAGAATCACATGAGACACCGTATCAAAAGCGGAGCTTAGGTCCAACAGGACCAAGGCCGCAGAGTCTCCAATATCCAGCCTACTCCGTATGGATTCCGTTACTGGCAATATGGCTGATTCAGTGCTATGGCATGGACGAAAATCATGCTGAGATGAATCAAAGATGTTATTCTTTTCAATAAATTTGGTGAGAATGGAGTTCACATGCGCTTCCACCAGCTTACCCAAAAAAGGCAGCTAGGAAATAGGGCGATAATTGCCAGGATCTTCCAGATCAAGAGAAGGTTTTTTTTTTTATCAAGGGAATGACTTTAGAGTGCTTCCACCCCCTGGAAACAGAGGCTAACCTCAAAGACAAGATAAAACCACAACCCACTCCTACAAAAATAACACAATTAACATGTTTACAAATTAATTAATAATAATTAACCACCAATAAATAATTAATTAATAATAGATTAATTCCCTCAATTAACAGCATAAAATGTAAATGAAAAAATACTAATAAATAAAAAATATTAGTTACATTATTATAATTCGATTGCTTATCACCCTATTCCCCTATAAACCCACAACCCGCTCCTAAAAAAAACACAATTAACATAATGATCGATTCAATCATGTATTAATTAATTAATTATTATAAATTAACAACCAATTAATAAATAATTAATACAAAAAATTAATTCCCACAATTAACATTATAAAATCTAAAATAAATAAATGCGAATAAATACAAAATATTAATTACTTTATTATAATTAAATGGCTTCCCACCCTATTTCCTGTAAACCCACAACCCGATACAGGACTAAAAAAAACACAATTTAAATAACATAAACTTAATCACTACTAAAAATGTAACACATATATTGAAAAACAAAATCAATACATATACAAACAAATTACATCACATGCTTTTAAAATACATACTAAAATACATAACACTGATATAAAAATGTATATTTTAAACCACAATATTTTAACAAACAATGTTACTAACTTCGATATTTTGAAAAACGATATTTCTTACCTTAATGTCAATATCATGCACCACAATATTCTTGCTCTCGATATTCCTGTGCGACGATATTTCAAATTCAATTTTTTGTATATCAATATTTCAAACTAGATATTCTGTCTGTGCACCATTGAGAACATACAGGCTGATTAAGGACGGTGGTCAGAATTTCGTCCTACCACCATCCTATCGGAAGTGGGACCACCTGACAGCATGTTGGCGGTCCCACCAATGTAATTACAATGCGACCTCCTCCAAGACGATCGTAATGTCTATGTTTCGTATTGCGGTGGTTGCTGCATGCTGCATCACACGCCAAACACATAAAACATGTTTCTGCACTATGTGGACATGGTGCAGGGACATGTAGGAGGGTACCATAGGTGCCCCCCAACACCCAAAATCAAGGGAATGGCGGAAGGGGGGCCTGCTTCGGGCCCCCATTGTCTCTTTCCGCGAGCCTTTACATGGTGGGTGATCAGCCATGAAACGGCTGGCAGGGAGGGACATCATAATCCCTACAGCAGTGCCTTGCAGGCTCTGCCATCCTTGTAGGGATTATGGCAGCCTCCGATGCACTGGCATGCTCAAGTAGCCTTTCAGATGCGTGGTGGTTTGTCTTTCCGACCGCCAACACACCGCCTGCCATTGTAATATGGAGGGCAGGAAACTTGACTACGATGGCGGTGAGACCACTACCGACGGGCTGTTGTGGCAGTCTCACTGTCATCCGAGTCGGCCCCATAGACTCAGATGTAACAAGACACAGTGGATAGACATGTTGAGGACAGTCAAATATGGTTTGAACACAGACAAGGAGCTTCATATCCTTCTCCATTGAGAATTATGGCTCTTCATATGATGTCCGGTGGAAAGCCATCCGGCAGCTTGCAGGAGGCCCTCCGCCCGACATCACATGTTTCCTTCCGACTGAGGTAATATTATACTGGGGGTGGGTGGGAAACCTACTAGGGAATTCTGCTCTGCTTCTGACGGACTCACAGAGCCCGTCGGGAGGGAAGGTGGAATTGTAATACCAAAATGACAGCCGAGCCACCCTTAGCTCCACCATCAGGATTACGATGTCGCTTTCTGCCTGCCCTTTCATGGCTGTCCGCCCGCTGTGAAAAGGCAGGTGCGAAGTGACTTTGAGGACCCCTAGCAGACACCCCTGGACCTCAGCTATGGGGCCTGCTGGGCATCTATGGTGCCCCCTAAACATCCCTGCACAGTACAAGGATGTTTGAAAACATAAATGTTTCTATTGTGCCTTGTGTTGCAACCCTTTTCCCACCACCGCACAAGCTGCAATAGAAAAATGTATGTTTCCAACCGCACATAGTGTGGTCGCATCCTAATACTGGGGATGGAACCGCCGACTAATAGACGGCGGGTCCATTCCTGATTTGGTGAATCCCACTTACATCGTAATCAGGCCCTTTGTAGTTTTTCATTTATAGTTGCTAGTTTTGGAACAGCTCACTATATTGCAGTCCTTTCTCATAATATGGCAAGTCACTAATACTTCTGGTTTGGGGACAACATAGACATGTAGATTAGGTGCAGTATTCCTGTTTGAATGGAGGTTTAGTTATTCGGATTGTAGACGTTATTGCACTACATCTGTGTACATAAACTGGGTCATTGAGGAGATGATACGGTAAGGGATGGAACCACAGTTTGAGACTGGTCTTTTACATAGGTGGGGTTCACATTTTGCATGGCGGGCGGACTTTGTCTGCCAGGCATAGCCCTGGGAAATGGGACCGCCCGCAATGCATGCGGCGGTCCGGCACATACATACTCTCCATGTGCATCCCCCAGAATACCTTGGGGCCCTCTACGGGCCCCCAATGTAAAATACCACCTGCCTTTCTGTGGCGGCGTGCCGCCAAGAAAATGCATATCCCCGCATGTGTCCTAATATGGATGGTAAAATGGCATGCCGCAGGAGGGAATGTAGGGCGGATCGCAACCACCATGCGGGCGGTGGCGATCCGCCCAATATTCTTATGTGCCCCTTACAATGTACTTTGTTTCAAGTATGCTATCCATGGTTTGGATATAAAGAATAAATTGATGTTTGCTATCAAAATGATTTTCGGTGACCATTTATGTATCTGTTGAATGTACTTATGAAATTTTGTGTTAGATAGATTAATTCCATAATATACTTACTAATCCAAGTGTATTCAGCTGTGTTAAGGACCAATTATTTTCCTTACTGATCAACACCCAGGTTCTTTGACACTCAATTGGGTTACCCCATTTTCTATAATGGTTTTATTATTGAAGACTTGGCATACCTAGAATCTGACTAGGGGTTATTAGAATTTGCAGTAAGTGTGAGCACAGTCATAGCGGCATGGTGTTGAAGGACTAGATGCAGATATGACTAGGTAAGAAGGCATAACAGGAGCCTGTATTTTGGACTTCACATATTTTTTAATTGTTAAATGTATACTTTTTGGTCCAATTGAAAGCTTGATGACTATGGAACTCTTGTGTTGTTTGATCTATAGATTTTAGAATGATTACGTGGGTTGAACTGTAGCGAGTGATGTCCAGATACCATCATAATTCTAACTGGTCATGACACAGTTGACCATCTAATCACTGTTTATTAATGATGAACAAAAGTACTATTAAAGATAATTTTAGAGATAAGGTTTTCTTACTACTTAGTCTCCTTTCTATCTTTTGAAGAGTAAATTCCTACATGTTCTAATCATTCTGTGATAACATACAATAATTGTGAACATTAGAGTAATCATTCTACATGGTTATTTCAAAAATCGAATTCCATTTTTTATTAGGAAGTTGAATGTGACTTTAAATACTGTTTTGAAATTTTGTGCTAGGAGCGGTATTCTTACAGCGAAACTCGTGTTGGCTGTACATGCGCTGTTTTCTTATGAACTGTGAATAACACAAATTATGTTGTATACAGACTATATGGAATCTGAGACCTTGAGGACCATTTATGATAAATTGCACATTATGACTTTTCTGCAATATGATTTAATGTGATTTGTGTCAAAAAAGTTCTCTTACCAAATAAGAGGAGTACATGTTAATTCAGTGTGAAAGGAATTACCTTGTTGGCTATATTGACTACAATACAGCTTTGACACCTTTATAATTGTGTGTATGTGATGTCAAGCATAGGTTTAGTATTAAATAGTTAACTGTCTAGTACAAATACTATGCTTAGACAGAAGATAATACTTTCCCCACTTTATATGTGTGTTTTACAGTGCAGCACACATAAAAATTTGGGAACATTATGAAAAAATTAAAGTTTCTCAAACTTTACGTCTGCTACCAAGCGGGCATTCATTTTTGGCACAAAGACCTGCGTACCTTTTTTATTAGGTAGGACTTTGCATCAGAATCCATAAGTGCTTGCATGGTACATCTCATGAACTACCCATTGATTGCTCCCTTTACTGAAAGTAGTGCAAAGTTGGCTACTTTCCAATGCTAATCAATATTTACACAGTTTGTGTCACTTTTGTGATGCAAATCAGGCACAAAGTGTTATTAAATATGTCCCATTATTTCAAGTCAGACACATATTCATTCCATTTCCGTAGCAGGCTGCAGGGACTTTCCAGAGATCCTTGGAGCCAGAAATGAATCTTCTCCGAGCAGGCTGCAGCATCTTAGGTCGTTACTAAATGTCTCTGGAGTCGGATATATGTCACGGCTTTATTAAGACTGTATTACTTTGTCTGTCACTGGAAGTCCTTGGAGTTAGAAACACATCTTTCTTTTAGGCTACAGTACCTTATGTCACTATTAGAGATCCCTGGAGTCAAGCATGTGGCCTTCCTGTAAGAAGGCTGCAGTATCTTCTACAATTAGTCAAGGTTCCAAAGGTGCCCCCTAATGTCCCTTGAATACCAGATCCCATAGATTTATTAAAAGGGGTAATGCAAATGAATGTCTTTTCTTGACTTTAGAAAGAAACAATAGCAAAAGTAGACTTTTGTTATCAGCAGGCCAGGTCACAGAGTAATTATCATATTCACTTTTCCAAAGTCATAGATTTTTGTTCTTTTTCCTATGTCCTAAATAACAAATTCTCACACCTTTTCGTCATGATAATAGTCAATATAATGGCTCTAAATGAACTTCTACATGCATTTTGAAGAATTGACCCTAACATTCTCAGCTAATGCAAGACACATACATGTAGAAGCAAGTCATCATTCATTGTGGATGGTGGCTTTGAGACAATTCTTTTTTTGCCAAGTGCAAAGGCCATGTGTAAAGAAAGATGCTATGCTCTTCAAGTAGCTAACATACATCAGCATTGAATGCATAACATTTCTCTAAAGTAAACTCAATAAGCTTACAATGTTCCTGGAATGGACAAGTTATTCAATTATAAGCAAGGGTCTGGCCATAGCCCACTCCAAGTATGCGTAAACTATGCATAAACCATAAGCCTGTAATAAATAGCTAAAGCTGTCTATAGTGAGATCTAAAAAAAAAGCTAAAGTATATACATATAAAAATAAACACATGGGCAATTCAAAGTTGAGTCACTAAAATTAATCCTACAATTGTCATGCAAAATATTAAAATCTCACATGTACACAACTCTGTATCATGCAAAGATTAGACAGATATAATTTGCTACAATTAGCAAACATCAGTAAGCACATAACAGAACCTTTCAATGGGGACATACATAAACATAGGGCAAGTATTGTGTAGCAAATCCACATGCCTTACTGATGCTGCATATGCAACATGACATTTAAAAATAGAGTTTGCCTAGGTCCAAATGTCGCTCCGGCCCTTTCTATCAGAGGTCCCCCGCCCAAAAAAAAACCCATTGAGAACCAAACCAAACATGACTCATGTTTATAAATCGTGGTAGCACAAAAATTATGAAGCAAAAATGACCACTATTTAAATTAGCTAAGCTTTTTGCTACTTATGTAATATGAAACCAAACAAACTGGTTTTGCTCAAACACATCAACAGATGTAACGATTAAAATGTGGCTAAAATAATTTTTTACAAGTTGGTATCATTTAAATAGCAAACCAAGTGTGAGATTTGTTTGCTACCTATTTTACCCTGGATCAAATGCCATTTGCACAAACAGCAAACAGGGTGCGAATTGGTTTGCATAATGTTTTTTCCGACTAGTGCAATGATTTTGTAATTTGTCTGCGGAATTTTATACTCCCGTTTATTTATTGTATGGCATTTCTTTCATTGTTTTGCACAGAGGACATTATTATGTTAGAGCACATCATAGAGAAGTGACGAGAGTGAGCAACTTTACAATTACATAAGTTACAGGAAGTTTATAAACATTTACATTACATAGAATAACATAAGGGATACATAGAGATCATAGGTATCTTTGACTGTTCCTTTAACTGTGGAATGTAGGAATCACGGACCTTATGTAAAAAGATATTTTGCGGATGCGAAGCCTCTGATTCGCAAAATCTGAGCCTTTGTGACCGCTTTGGGTATGTACAAACTCTAAAATTTCAATAAAATAACTGATTACTGAATCACAAAAAAGGTTTCCAAGCACATACCAAATCGCAAACTGGAAGTGGAGTTTCATGGTCATACCTTTTGGTCTGCTATTCCTTAACCTATGTGTCACTGGTTTGCACCGCAATTGTGATCAAAACCATTGGTAGATTAGCAACACCTGAAACAAAGTGTTAACCCATCCCCAAATCGGAAGGACTCTCTTCCCATTCATGAATGTTGACAAAAATGTTTTTTTTAAGGAATGGGTTGTTGTCCATCGGGTTCCTGCCTACTCCTAAAAAAGGTTTGTGGAACTTTTCATGTGACATTTTTAACGCATTTCTTATAAGGAAAATTGGATGTTTTTTAAAAAAACGTGCTTTATCCAAAAGCAATCTTAGACATGGTGCTCTGCTGACCTTAGTAGGTCACCATCCCTGTGATAAATCAAAATCATAGTGGGTCATAATTTGAAAACTACCTCATTAATACTCACGAGAGGTTGTATTGCAAACTACTTTTCTGAACCGACCTACCTGCTCATGGACAAGAGAAAAAGCCCCAAAAGCATCTATTAACTGCTTCAAGCTGGTGGTAAGTGTTCATGGATTTTGAACTCATTGTTTCCCCTGGAAGAGGGAAATCCTGAGGAATTGGACCCAGCATTCTGGATTCTTCATGTTATTCCTATTCTGGGGGAACCTACCCTATGGTATAAATTCTTTAACTTTATCTCCCCACGGAGATAGTGGGGAACTTGTAATATGGCCTTAAGAGTATACATCTTCATAGGTAATCTGCACATTATTTAAAATATGTTCACCAGGGTTAAGCCCATTAGTGAAGCTGAAGTAGCTGCTTGAAGGAGCCGGTCCATCTTTGACAGAGCAAGCAGCAGCAGTCTGCACTTCAAAAGAGGGACGAAAGCCCCCTGTTAGCCGGTGCAGTGAGTGAGTGCACCTGCTTCTAGGTAGACACCTAGGGGATCCATGGGAGCCACTTTGCCCCCTCCAAAGGGGCACCTTTATGGAGCAGAGTGACTGTATGCCTCCTCTTTGTGATGTACAATTAGTAAGCCATCTGAACGGTTGCAGAGGCAAAGTGTTTCCCTTATTTGCATGTGGCCACACCCTATGCAAATGAGGGCATGCCCCATTGAGACTGTGTCAGCACTATATGTGCAAAGGTGCTACATCTATTACAGAAGGGAGTGTGCAAGTACCTGCAGCCCCCTCTGTAATTCTGCAGTGCACTAAGGGCACAAAAAAGGGTGCTTGCACACTTCGCGCTCCCAGGAACATTATATGTATCATAGAGCATGGACTCTAGCAATGCAGAGCTTGAAATACACAAAATTAACGCTACTTTATGTAGGGCAACTAGACACTCAAATGTGCTGTGCTGTGCTTCCCTGAGTGTCCTCTGAATTTTCCTCATTGCCCTCCAGACTCATCCTTTACTCTCTCCCTCACACATCCTAATATATCCTTCCTAAAGCAATTTCACCCAGTGAAGGTATGTTAATATAAGGCAGCTGCTACAAGGCCCACACAGATTGGCACACTTCAAATAACTCACGCTAGGGGTGGTAGCACACTAAGTGGGATGAAGTGGTTGTGAACAATGATCAACATTCACTTCCGTCTCCTCCAACTTCAGTAGCTTCAAAACAAATGACAGTTCTTGTAGGAAATTGGGTTGTTGATTGAGGGGAGTGAAAATCCTTCAAAAGCAATAACCACAATCCTTCTCAGGGTAAACCACAAAAGTCAATAAATAAACCTGTGCTTAACCCTTTGGTAGCTTGGCACAAAAGCAGTCCCGCTTAACATAGAGGCAATGTGTAAAGTATCTATACAGCACTCAACCTGTAATAAAGTGAAAACACAACAGAAGAAAAATCCCAAATCCAATTAGTCTAATAGACTATGGGCCTGATTCACAAAAGGCCTCCACACGCTTGGCAGAGGTCCTTCTGTTATGAAGGGGTGCCCGCAGTTGTGGCAGGAGCTCTGTAATGGGAAACTGCAATGCGGAGGTGCCACCATGATTGCGGGTCCCAGACACGAGTGTGGGGCTTACACTATGAGTGTAGAGGTGCTTTCTGAATCTGGCGATATATTTTAATAAATTAAATTATAACAGAATGACGGTCCATAGTACTGGAAAGTTGAGTTTAAAGCTTTATATGTAAATAGTGCCAAAAGGCACAAAGAGCCAATTGAGAGTATCTGGTGATGCTGGACCGGGACAAAGTAACAAGTTCAGGCTGACTGATCTGGAGCGTAGGCCTGGCACAGGACCAAGTTTGACCTTCTGAGGTTTGTACCTCATGTCCTTGCTGCAAGGTCTGCACAATGTAGCTTTGCTAGGCTTTGTGTCTTCTAACGTTGGTTCTGAGGAGGCTATGCGGCGAGGCTTTGTGGGGCTTTGCATCACTTGCCGTCAGTTGAGATAAAGCTTTCAGCTGTGCAGCGAGGCTTTGTGGAGATTTGTGTTACTTGGAGTCAGTTCTGATGAAGCTTTTAGCCGTGCAGTGTGGCTTTTCTGGTCTTTTCATCACTTGCTGTTAGTTTCAGTGAAGCTTGTAGTTGTGTGGCAAAGCTGTGTGGGGCTGCCAGTTGCTTCACTCCAGATTTCATGAAACCTTCAGTTAGGCAAAGAAGAGTCCTCTCTGATTCCAGCCAAGGGTCCAGGACATAGGGAAGCACCTCTAAGGGATCAGGAGCTCACTGCAGCAGGGCTCCGGCAGGTCTAGTTGCTTGTTTAGGTAGGTTCCAGTGCCTAGGTCAGCTGGGCAGTTGCAGTGAGGCCTTTGGGGTTTGTTTTGTCCCTGTAGTTCAAAGCAGGAGGTAAGCCAACTGACCCTTTGAGTGAAAGAGAGAGAGACCCTCATTTTGCTAATTTCTAAAGGAAATACTTTAATCTTTAGTGCTTTGAATAATTTACAATTCCCTCATGTTAAATTGGTACAATTTGTGGTTGAGAAATATAAAAATATATCTCACATCTTTAATTTTAATTGGGGGCTACAGGGTAACCCCAGGGTCACCATGGCCCCAGCCAGCGCACCTAGCAGGTGATGGCCATTTATTAAACCTTAGGTAGGTGCCAAAGTGCCCACTCAGGGCACCCACAAGTCATCTTTCATTGGGGCAGCAGGGGGAGCCCTCCTGCCCCCTGCCAGCTCCCCGGTCAGCACCATACTGGATGCTGGTGGGAGCCAGCATCATTCTTTTGTTTCCACCCGGGCAGGAGCAGCATTTTCATACGCTCCTGGAGTGTGCTGAAACCTGTACTCCAGGTCCGGGAGAGTGCAAGAAAGATAAGCCTATACTTTCCCAAGCAAGGAACTTCAGTGACACTGGGAAAGAGGCCCCTGGACACTGTAAATTATTGATCCCTGGTGGATGGGGTATCAGGGTCTGATCTCAGCTCAAGAAGGAGGGCCACTCAATCCTCTCCCATTATGAAAAATATAAGTCCTAGGGGATGGGGTCCCAAGCTCCTGAATAGGCCCAAGGAGGGAATCCGCAAACCCCTCTCGCCTATAAAATTGATAATACAGCTACCCCCAGCCGGGCCTGCCACTGGATTTCTTTTATTATAATAGATGGGAACCTGTACTTTTAAAAAGAAATTGCAGCAGACTCACTATCCCCACCCTGCCCACTTATATCTTTTTTAATGGTTTTTTTCAGAAAAGGAACAGAGTTTTGATTTTTAAGATGGCTGCTGCCACAAGAATGTTGATGTGGTGGCAGGCAAACAGATCTTATCTTGAAAACTGTTGACTTTGCTGATTCTCCGCTATGTGAAAAATAAACATTTTTAAGCCTTAAAGTCTCAAAAACTACAGACCGGAGTTGTACCAAGTCACAAAAAGCATGCTGTCTGGACCAACATCTAGCCTTCTGACAAATTTGGTGCAAATTAATTCAACTGTTATTGCGGTATTACTGTTCAATTTTCCTGTGGAAAAAAGAATGGGAAATGCCCTTTGGGACCCCGATTTTTCCCGGCTCCCGCTTGAAGGATCAACCTGAAATTTCTCATGAAGAAGCTGAGGTGACAGACTTTTTGGGGGGAATTTCCTGAAGATTAGTTAAACTGCAAGCTAAACCAAAAGGGAAAGTTATCTGAAATTTCATGGAGTTTCGTCAAGCGGCGTCAAAGTTATAAGTAAACCAAAACATGCTTTTCCTTTTCCCATAGAAATGCATGCCGAACTATAAATACCCAGTGGTGTGTGTGTGTGTATATATATATATATATATATATATATATATATATATATATATATATATATATATATATATACATATATATATATATATATATTTTTTTTTTTACTTTTTGTACTTCCATGGGTTCATGCTTCTCCCCCAGCTTCGCGAATCTGTTCGTGGGCTGGTGGGAGAAGCATGAGGCATGGAAAGATGCCAATAACGAATGGACTGAAAAAATCCTTATGTGGACTAGGTACATAGACGACCTGTTCATAATTTGGCACGGTGATCGTCTATCTGCGGAAAAGTATATTGCCATCTTGAATACCAACACTCTCAACTTAAAATTTACAAGTACCATCAGTGCTACCAGTATCAACTACCTTGATCTGGAAGTATTTGTGCACAATAACATCCTGCAAACCCGCTAGTATAGAAAACCCACTGCGGGCAATGCAGTTCTGCATGCCAGCTCATACCATCCTAAAAGTCTGGTAAAGAATGTACCATATGGGGAGTTTCTCCGTCTGAAGAGAAATTGCTCTTTGGAACAAGACTATAAACAGGCAACGATTGAGGCACAAGAAAGGTTTGAGAGTAGGGGGTATAACAAAAACATCCTCGAACAAGCCAGTGTGAAAGCCTCCGGGATAATCAGGAGGGATCTCCTAAAACCCAAATTTAAAACAGAGGCACCTGAGGAGGTACGAATGATAACTGAATTCAACACCAAATCAGGAGAAATCGTAAATATTTTTCAAAAACACTGGCATATACTTACCGCTGACAAGATCCTTAAAAAGAATCTGCCGAAGAGACCACTAATTACACACAAAAGATGCCCTTCTTTGGCAGACCACCTGGTCCACAGCCATTTTAAAACATCGGTCCAACCCATCAAATTATCGAAATCAGCTGGCTTTTTTCCTTGTCTTAAATGCAAGGCATGCAGATTCAGCGGCAAAGTGTCTGCGTACCCTAACCGTACAGGTGACAAGAAACCCAATATAAAAATAAAACAGTTGCTTAATTGCAACTCGGAATATACTGTCTACTGTCTCACCTGCCCTTGCAAGCTGCGATATATCGGCAGCACTATAAAACTGGCAAAACTAAGGATCCTTGAACATATGCGGGCAATTACAAATAGAGACAAAACATACCCCGTTGCCCGCCACTTTGCCGAATACCATCAGAGCAACTGGGAAAAACTTAGTTTTTACTGCATTGATCAGGCACCCAAATTAGAACGAGGGAGTGACAGAGATAAGTCCCTACGCATTCTTGAGTCAAAGCATATCATCAATCTAAAAACCATGACTCCGTGGGGACTTAATAATAATGAAGAACTTTGGGTTCACCTGTAAACTGGGCAATGACACTAATATGGGGTAATAATAGGACGAATATGATTTACAATCTTATTTACAACAATGAGTCCGATTTCCCACTGATCTGCATGTCCCCATTTGAAACACTTGCACTGCATGCTAAATTGCCCATTCAGGGCTGAATAACCAACATTACGCACAATAGGAAATTATTTTCCCTAACAATTCCATAATCAACAGGGTAAAGGTCCACAAGAGACACTGCATATATTACTCCTGTATGAAATGAAAATCTTGTGTAACAAAATGGAATTGTTGATCAAATTTTCTTTACTGTGTTTAACAAATGTGTATAATATTATGGATCAATTTGATTACGTTACATGTTTTTAATGAGCACTATGCACTTTTACTTCAAGTCGCCATTAGTTAGCCTTGGATTCTAAAGCAATTTGCACATTACAAGATGGCCACCGTTCTTTTGTATACCAGTAGCCCTTTCTTTATGTTGATGAAATGTCTCACTGGCTAATGGCTTATAATGGCGATAGAAACTTTGCACTAACGTAACACTGACGAAGCCTGTAAAGGCGAAACGCGTCTGTTGGGGTGAGGGGGGTTTGGTGTTAATAAATTTCTAAACTGGATACCAGCGTACCAGCCACTTTTTTTCTGAAACCAGCATTTGGACACAGGAACGTGTAGCAATATATATATATATATATATATATATATATATATATATATATATATATATATATATATATATATATATATATATATATATATATATATATATATATATATTATCATCGAACAAACAGGGTTACCCACTTGAAGACGCCACACATAGTGGAGCTTTCACCTTCTTTATTTGAGGATCGCAGATTAGTTTGCAATGCACCTCACATTCGAAAGTAAAAGGCCTGGCGCGTTTCGAACGTAGGTCGTTCTTGTTCACAGGCACCATGTAACAGCAACCAGCAGCCGCGTCGTTGAAATGTCGACTCTGCGGACTTGTGCTGTGGCAGTTATGCCGTATGCGGGGACCTAGGGAAGCCTGAGGACTTGAGATGCACCAGAAACAGTGCGCTCCGCTCTGCAGTGCACAAATGCCACAAGGATTCCATCCATCTATTCCCCTCGCAGCACCTACCCAGAGATGATGTATTCTGGGAGCTGTACGACTGATTACACTACAGCAGGTGAGCGATCACAAGGTAGGGGAGGTGCTTCCTTTAGCTAAAGTATATACATATAAAATAAATACATGGGCAATTCAAAGTTGAGTCACTAAAAATAATCCTACAATTGTCATGCAGAATATTAAAATCTCACATGTACACAACTCCGTATCAAGATTAGACAGATACAATGTGCTACAATTAGCAAACATCAGTAAGCACATAACAGCACCTTTGAATGGGGACATAAACATAGGGCAAGTATTGTGTAGCAAATCCACATGCCTTACTGATGCTGCATATGCAACAGGACATTTTAAAAAATAGAGTTTGCCTAGGTCCAAATGTCGCTCCAGCCCTTTCTACCAGAGGTTCCCCCCCCCCCCCAAAAAAAAACATTGAGAACCAAACCAAACATGACTCATGTTTATAAATCGTGGTAGCACAAAAATTATGAAGCAAAAGTGACCACTATTTAAAATAGCTGAGCGTTTTGCTACTTATGTAATATGAAACCAAACAAACTGGTTTTGCTCAAACACATCACAGATGTAACGATTAAAATGTGGCTAAAATAATTTTTTACAAGTTGGTATCATTTAAATAGCAAACCAAGTGTGAGATTTGTTTGCTACCTATTTTACCCTGGATCAAATGCCATTTGCACAAACAGCAAACAGGGTGCGAATTGGTTTGCATTATGTTTTTTCCCGACTATTGCAATGATTTTGTAATTTGTCTGCGGAATTTTATACTCCCGTTTATTTATTGTATGGCATTTCTTTCATTGTTTTGCACAGAGGACATTTTTATGTTAGAGCACATCATAGAGAAGTGACGAGAGTGAGCAACTTTACAATTACATAAGTTACAGGAAGTTTATAAACATTTACATTACATAGAATAACATAAGGGATACATAGAGATCATAGGTATCTTTGACTGTTCCTTTAACTGTGGAATGTAGGAATCACGGACCTTATGTAAAAAGATATTTGGCGGATGCGAAGCCTTTGTGACAACTTTGGGTATGTACAAACTCTAAAATTTCAATAAAATAACTCATTACTGAATCACAAAAAAGTTTTCCAAGCACATACCAAATCGCAAACTGGAAGTGGAGTTTTATGGCCATACCTTTTGGTCTGCTATTCCTTAACCTATGTGTCAATGGTTTGAACCGCAATTGTGATCAAAACCATTGGTAGATTAGCAACACCTGAAACAAAGTGGTAACTCATCCCCAAATCGGAAGGACTCTCTTCCCATTCATGAATGTTGCCAAAAATGGTTTTTTTAAGGAGTGGGTTGTTGTCCATCGGGCTCCTGCCTACTCCTAAAAAAAATTTGTGGAACTTTTCATGTGACTTTTTTAACGCATTTCTTATAAGGAAAATGGGATGTTTTTTTAAAAAAATCGTGCTTTATCCAAAAGCAATCTCAGACATGGTGGTCTGCTGACCTTAGTAGGTCACCATCCCTGTGATAAATCAAAATCATAGTGGGTCATAATTTGAAAACTACCTCATTAAAACTCACGAGAGGTTGAATTGCAAACTATTTTTCTGAACCGACCTACCTGCTCATGGACAAGAAAAAAAGCCCTAAAAGCATCTATTAACTGCTTCAAGCTGGTGGTAAATTTTCATGGATTTTGAACCCATTGTTTCCCCGGGAAGAGGGAAATCCTGAGGAATTAGACCCAGCATTCTTGATTCTTCATGTTATTCCTATTCTGGGGGAACCTACCCTATAGTATAAATTCTTCCCACTTTATCTCCCCACGGAGATAGTGGGGAACTTGTAATATGGCCTTAAGAGTATATATCCTAATAGGATATCTGCGCATTATTTAAAATATGTTCACGTGAAGCTGAAGTAGTTGCTTGAATGGAAAGGGGCGACCATTCGGTCCCCCCGAACGTATGGTAGGGGGCCCGGATCCTCCCGGGAAACCATTTTGGGCGGGGGGCGTGTCACGGCTGGTATGCCCGAAGTGGCGTAGCCGGGGCGCGCCTTTTCCCGCCCAAGAAGGGTTGTCCTAGACACCTACATCACCGGCCACGCCCAGGAGGCGTATCGGAGGAGGGTACACGCCCTCCCGGAGAAGAATAAAGAGAGCGGGAATCCGAAGAAGCACCTCTTGTTCCTGTGCTTGGAAGCTGCACCCACTCGTTGCACGTGAGCCCTCGACGGAACAAGGAGTAATTTTGAGAACTTGTAACGCTTGTGTTTCTCTTTCAGCGACTTCGGAGCTCAGGGTTCAGGACCGTATTGATCAACGTAGATCGGATACTCGATAATAATGCCGGGCAAGAAGGCAGGAAAGAAGTCCGGAACCGAACAGATGCTTCGCATGCTGGTAAGGGATATGGCGAACATGAAGAAGCAGATGGCTGCGATGAACAATCCGGGTAGACCAAAGAAGGTAATAGGCCCGGCTTTGCCGAAGGTTGTCCCCGGGGGTAGGGGGAAGCGGGTAAGGAACAGGGCGGCGGGGGGTGAGGTCCCGGTCCCCGAGTTACCCCCGGCAAGCCCGGTTATCCCAGTCGAGGCCCCGGTACCGATCCCAGACGCGGGTCAACCGATTCCGGTTGTTATTACGCCCGCCAGCGAGGAGGACATGCCTCCGGAATTAGCCGCCCAGTTGGCCGCATGGCTTGGGAAAAAGACAGGGGGTGTTCCGGCACCAGCAGACACGGCCGAGGAGGCCAAGTTACTAATGCAGCAGTTGCGGCAGTCGCGAGAAGCCGTGAAGGCGAATCTTCCTTTTGTTCCCCCACAGGCGATCACGGAAGGACCGGTAGCTGGGGTCGAAGCAGCAGCGGGAGCAGCACCAGAGCCGGGTAAGCAAGCATTGCCGATGGCAAGGGAGGGGTCTTTGCCCTCAAGGCGGGAGAAGGTGGTCCAACATATACCGTTGGCCACTAAAGAATTGATATGGGCTGATAAGTATGTGAACATGTTTTCCCTGCTGACTGACCATCGCGAGATGGAGTATGTTAAGGCACAAAAGGAGTTGTGGCACCCGAGTGTATGGCGAGCCAAAATGGCGGGATTCAGGGTGGATGAGACAATCTCGAATTGGGCCAGGGCCTTTGCAATGTTTTCTGCGATTATTGGGGAACGTAAGCCCGAGGTTTTGTCCGAATTATCCTGCTACCAGGCACGAATAATGGATTTTTATGATACATATGAGGGTGATGAATGGATGGGGTACGATATGAAGTTCCGTAAGGCCAAAGAGTACGATTCATCCCTGACGTGGGATTGTCTCGACTCGATTTCTTGGCAGAAGCAGCTCCTGCCGGGCGCGACGAAGTCGTCCTCGCTTGGCGGGAATGGGTCGGGACCTTCCCGCCATTAGCCTGCGGTGCCCTTTCGAGCGGGCCACACGGGCGACCATCAACCAAGGAATGGGGGAAATGGGGGTAGGAAAGGGGTCTGTTGGAATTTTAACAGAGGCAATTGCACTAGACCGCAAGGGACATGTAAGTTCAGACATGCGTGTGCAGGTTGCGGAAACTCTTCACACCCCGAGAGCTCGTGCCGAGCCAAGAATGGCGATACAGGGGGTAGAGGGGGGGCCAAACAGGTCTGAGCAGGACCATTGGATGCCGCTACCTACTCCTATTGATATCATGGCAATGATCCCCTGGCTAAATGAATACCCTGATCATGTCCCCGCTGGGGTGTTGAGGAACGGCTTCTCATACGGTTTCCACATCCCGGCGGGGGATTTTCGGGGGGGAACCACTTTGTAGAAACCAACTGTCGGTTCAGCATAACCCAGCGGTGGTCGAAAGGAAGATTGCAAAGGAGGTTGCCCTTGGCCGGGTAGTTGGCCCATATAGACACCCGCCAGTAACTAATTTCATCTGTTCCCCATTAGGAGTGGTTCCCAAGAAGGACCCAGGGGAATTTAGGCTGATCCATAACTTGTCAGCCCCAAGGGGTCGTTCAGTGAACGAGGCCATTGACCCGGGGGTTTGCTCGGTACGGTACGCATCCTTCGATGATGCCGTCGCCATGCTGAATCACTTGGGGCCCGGAGCGCTGATGGCGAAATCAGATATTGAGTCAGCGTTCCGGTTGCTCCCGGTACAGCGTTTGTTAGGCTTCGTTTGCCAGGGCCAATACTACATGGATACATGTATGCCAATGGGTTGCTCCATCTCTTGTGCGTATTTTGAGAAGTTCAGTTGTTTTCTGGAATGGGCGTTCACCACGGCCACTGGCCATGTCCAGGTTATGCATTACCTAGATGATTTTTTATTTTTGGGGCCAGCCGGCGACCAGAAATGTGCGCAGGCGTTACAGGAATTTTGCACTCTTATGAAGAGGTTTGGGGTGCCATTGGCACCGGGTAAGACGGTAGGACCATCTACTTCACTCGAGTTTCTGGGAATTGAGCTCGATTCAGTGGAAGGATGTTTCCGGCTACCAATGGAGAAAGTTACGAAGTTCAGGGCTTCCTTGGAACTGTGCATTGGCAAAGAGAAGGTTACCTTACATCAATTGCAACAAGCAGTGGGCCAGCTTAACTTTGCCTTAAGGGTGATACCAATGGCCCGCCCCTTTTCCCGCTCTATTGCACAAGCCATGGTTGGTCTCAAGGAAGGACACCACCGCACGAGACTGTCTGCAGAAGTTCGCCAGGACATGCGCATTTGGTTGGCATTTCTGGCGGATTTCAACGGTCGAGTGGTGTGGAACAAGCCACCTGCGTCCTCGGACGAGCTGGGTTTGTGGACCGACTCGGCTGGGAGCGTGGGATTTGGCGCCATCTTTGGTAATCGATGGTCGGGGCAAACATGGCCGGTGTGGTGGCACACCAGCGGTCTCACAGGTAACATTGGGTTTCTCGAGTTGTTCCCCATATTGGTGGCTCTGAAGGCATGGCCGGAGGAGTTCCGAGATCGCTCGGTTGTGTTTTGGTCTGACAATATGACTGTCGTTGAATGTATAAATAATCAGGCAGCACGCTGCAAATGGATATTGAGATTGCTTAAGGAAATTGTACTACTTTGCATGAGACTGAACGTACAATTCAGGGCGAAGCATGTGCCAGGTGTATTGAACCACGCGGCTGATGCGCTCTCTCGTTCACACATGCAGGCTTTCAGGGGTTATCTACCTTCCGCGGACCTAGTGGCGGCACCATTCCCCGAAGCAATCTGGCTACTCGGTGCCCCGGATTACAAGACCTCGTGGCAGCAAGCTTAGCTCCCAGGACAAGGAAGGCATACGAAGGAGCGTTTCGTTCCTATTGTGCATTTTTGGGTCCGGCTGGGGGGGAATATTGGGGGCAGGAGGATTATGTCCTGAAGTTTCTAGTAGCACTGCACAGTGCAGGCCGATCAGTGGCAACGGCCAATAGACACCGGGCCGCCATTTCATTCATGGCGCAGGCGCATGGCATCAAGGACCCGACATCGTCCTTTTTAGTGAGGAAAGCCCTTCGGGGTTGGCAACGCCTCGAGGGTCGTAGAGTCGACGAGAGGCGCCCAATTGGGTTAGAAAGGTTGTCTCTCCTGATAGCAATACTCTCCACGACATGCTCCTCCCAGTTCGAGGCAGTGCTGTTCCGGGTCGCTTTCGCATTAGCGTTCCTCGGGGCGATGCGGGTTAGCGAGCTGGTGGCTAGAAATAAGAATGATGTGGAAGGAGGTCTGGGTCAGGACTGCATTCTGATTAAGGGTGACTCAATGGTGATCACAATAATTAGGTCCAAGACCGATCAGAGTGCTATGGGAGACAGTATTATTGTCCAGCGCATGCGAGGGTCCCCCGTGTGCCCGGTAAGGTGTGTGGAGGAATATCTGGCACAAAGAGGGATAACATGGGGGGGAAGCTTGCTGAGACACATCGACACCACCCCACTGACGAGGTTTCAGTTCCAGAGGGTGTTCACAATGGCAATCGCAGCAGCGGTCTTGGACCCGGGCGATTTTGGGACCCATTCCTTTAGGATAGGGGCTGCAACAGAGGCTACAGCCAGGGGTCAGAGTGTTGAGAAGGTGAAACAACTGGGACGATGGTCCTCAAACTGTTATAAAAGGTATGTGCGGTTGCACATGTTGTAAAGTCAGTTGCATGCACTCACGCCCCCTGTCTTCTGTTTGGTTTACAGTTTCGCGAGCAGGCTATGCGGGGCGGACTGGGCAGTCGACCCGGCACCTGGGGAGCAGCGGTCTGAAATCACCGGCTGAGGAAAAAGTGGTGTGGGTCGTGGGCCACTCATATGTGAGACGGGCCGGGGACGTATTCAAAGCAGGTGACGTGACTCACGCAGCTGGGGAATACGGGTACAGGGTGACCTTCCACGGAAGGGGCGGGCTCTGTATTGACCAGTTTGAATCTTTTGTAGAGGGTCTGTTAGGGCGGCAGAGGTCACCGCCATCTATACTCATAGTACGCCTTGGGGGCAATGACTTGGTGACACTCGGGAAGCGAGTATTACTCGAGCGAGTTTTATCTACTGTTAGCTGGCTGGCGAGGAGAATCCCGGGGTGCACGATAGGATGGTCCCACATGATTCCCAGGAAGGTATGGCGGGGGGGTCTCTCTGTGTCAGCATTGAACCATTCAGTTAAAAAAGTCAATAATAAACTCGGTAGGTTGTTTCGCTCGGCGCAATTGCACTGTATTCCGCACGGATGTATTAGGGGGGATAGCATGTATCTTGAGGATGGTGTCCATTTGTCCCGGGAGGGGAATGTCTTACTCATAGGAGACTTCGTAGCATGGCTAAAGGGTTTGAATAAACATGACCTTTAATAGGAGTTTGTGGGGGAGCCGGATAGCCGGTCAACTATCCGGCCTGTGGCGGTAAGGTCATGATCGGTGAGCAGTAATTTCAAGGTCCCTAGAGGGGGGCGCCACCCAATATGGATGGGAGCGCCCGGGGGAGGCGGCCATTGGCCCCTCACACGGGGAGGCGGCACCCACTAAGTATGGATCGCCTAAGGGAAGACGGTCATAGGCCTCTTCCAGGGGAGGAGGCGGCTAGATGCCCCTCCTACGAATTTCCTGGGGCCCGGATATCCGCGACAGCGGATATGGTAGACAGTGTGGGGTGGGAGGGGGGTCCACGCTACCTTCTTACGGACACCTCACACGAGTCCTCGGACGACCCTTAAGATGGCGTCGAGTTAAAATAGGGGGCCCCCGCAAGAAAAGGGAAATTGGAGTTGGCACAGAGGTACAGTCCTCTGCGCGCGCGCCCTCACACCGTGAGGGGGAGAGTTCTGGTAGTAGGGATCTGACCAGCCGCGGTGCGTCCATTGGGGTGTAGGGGCATAGCCCCACCAGCCCATGGACCCACGGCTGCCAGTAAATAATTAAAATAAATGTTCCGAATTTCCTGACTCCTTTTCTCTTCATGCGCCGCCGGGCAGCACCCGACTGAAACGGGAGTGCGCAGGGGGGGCGGGCTGCGGGGCTGGTGTGAGTGTCAGTGTCACTGTCAGTGTAGTGATTGACAGGCGCCGTCGAGACGTCACGAGACAGACGAGTCTGAACGCGCATTACAGCTTGGGGCACAAACTTGCCCGAGCATGCGCATATTAAGCTGCCCCACATAGTGACCAGGGGGGGTGCTTGATTATTTGCGTGCGGCGCAGCCCTGGCGTGAAAAGGGCGACAGGGCGAGCATTTCGTGTGCCCTCCAGCGCCAGGATTGGCTCGTCACCATTTCGCAGAGCAGGGGCAATCCATATTGGATGCCGCTCGTGGGTGGCTCAGCCGCAGTGGACAATGGCCAATCACTGTATCTGACTTCTTGTAGTCATGCAGTGATTGGCCATTGGCGCGCGCGCTGGTAACAGTTCTTCAATCAAATCACTACAGTCACTCCACTATTAGTCCGACTCGCCTCGTGGTTGCCGTTGTGACTGTGTGGACTGGAGTGAGTCGACTCGTGTCTCGTCGTGTGCTGCTCGTGTGGAGTGGAGAGACAGACAGTACTGTCTGTGTGGTGAGTGAGACGAGTATTGTAAACATACGATACGCCGTGTGACAGACACATATGCATTAGCAGGTGCCCTGCCGCCCATGCTTATCCTTCCGTATGTGCACCCTACCATGTACTCCTGTCCTGTTTCCTACGTGTGCCTACACAGTACAAGCCCCGCCAGCCCCCCGAGTTCACAGTGCCAAACCCAAACCTTGTTTTTATTACTTACGTAATTTCATGATTTCAATATATATCTTGGACTGCGAGTGTGTGCACTGCGTGTGTCTGAAGGAACGCTGACTGAGAGAACGCGGTGCTGCCTGCACTGTTGTGTGAACTAGCTGATGGCTTATGTTTATTTACTGTTGGTGGAGGGCAGTGCCCTGATTGATGGTTGTTTATAAAACTCCACCTAAAAGCCAATCAGTTGGATAAAGGCGCTATCTTCTACACTACATTGGGTTATGGATCGGTCCTATAAAGACTTCAATCACTAGTTTCAACAGTTCATATAAACATTGATGCTTTCTTGCCCATCCACATTCCTGGTGCACTGACTCCCGGTGTCCAGCGCTCTCGCACCTTCAGTCTGGTGAAGCTATTTTATTTTACAACACGTCATTGTTCCGCTGGAACAGATGGGTGGTTTGTATCTGTTCTTTTAAAGGGCTTGTTTGTGTTGGGTTCTGAATATCACCTAATCACATTGTTTATTGGACACACTAATACTGGTCTTTGTTGTTACGTGTCAGTTTCATATGCCACTCTTCCACAACACCGCATGGCTCTGAGGAAGGCACACGAGGTGTGTTCTAATGTGTAAAATAACACTTTAGTGTGGGTGTGTGAACACACATGAAAAACTCTGCTTAATTCTGAACAACATTATCTTATATTCAAAGCACGTTTACAGTCCCTCTGAGATACGAAGAGTCGAGGGACTTCATTTGAATCTGTTGGAGCCGAGCGCAGCTCTCCACACCCGCAGTGACCTCAAGTCACTTAGAGGAGGGAGGACAGCTAGATTTCCAATGTTGATGATTATTTCTTGTAATGCTTAAATTATTGATGTACGTTGTGAAGATGCAGAGCTGTTCAGGATATTTAAAATAGTGCACTTTGTGTGAGTTAATACTTAAGAGTGCTGCGTAAAATGTGATTGGAGGATTTCTTATGGTGAGTGCTGCAGATATTTGTTGCTGTGCTGATGTGAATACTTTTTATTGTGTTCAGTGTTCCTATGTTTAATGGAGCTTGGAAAAGATACAGTACAAGTCTCGGTATGTACTCGAGATGGTTTACACCAATGTGCAGGATCCTGGCTGCCTGAAGCATCACACCTGGGTGTGTGCGTCCTTGTACAGCTGTAGTTGACTCAGAGAGAGCACGAGGTGTAAGGGACATTTTCCATTATAGAAGTGAATGACTGTGTAGAAGTCTGACCCTGTGCACATTGTGTAGATACTGTGGACATGTGGGAATGACTAAGTGTCCAAGCTGCAAGGTACAGCGAGTTCCTTCAGGCCTCATGGTGTATGCTGGTAGATGACAGGGCACGAGTCTCCATGGTGCTGGGTGCACTCGAACCTAATGAGGGATTGTGTATGCTAATGAATGACAGGGTACAGATACAAGGTCACTCAGGGTAGCACTGTATACATCAGTTCATGACTACGTGTGAGGTGTCAGACTGTGAGGTATATGTGAGTACTTTATGCCTGGCGATGATTAGAACAGTGGATAATAACGTACAAGAACATATATGGGATTCACATGAGTTGGGTTTTACAGGTATTTGCCGTCCTTTGCAGAGTAGGAATGCGCCAGGGCTTTATCATCAGGGTGTTAGACTCTGGTCCTTGTATTGTAGCTCGTATCAGAATAAACAGTCTAACATCCCTTCCAATAGCACAGTTGTGTAACTAGGCGGGGTCGTCCACTGTCGCCCATCTTGTTAACGGTGGCTCTGTGACCCGAAGCTTTGAACTCAGACATGATTTGGACCATGCTCACAGTCACACCAGCTGTAGACACTTTATGCCGACGATATGAGTTTCAATACGAGTCTCGGTTCCGTTTGTGTCTTAGGCAATTTGTACTCTGCATAGATATTGCAACCCTTCGCCTGTAGTGTACTCTCCTTTTTGTAGTCGTGCGTGCATACCAAGGGAGTTTTATTTAAGGTATTTTGGGGGGTGTGGCGAAGCGCATGATGCTGCCACTACGCTCTAACTGTGCTTGTCTAAAGTTTGGCTTTATAGGAGAATTTGTTTCTCATCACATGGTATTTGTTTTTCTGTGTGTCATCTTCAAAGTCAATCTTCGTTCCACTAGACTTCACTCGTGTTCCACAATGTATGAACCTGCATGCTACCGTCCAACGAAAACTCTTAAGCTCTTGTCAGAAGTCTGAAGCTCAATATAAATTCAATTGCATAGCTGTGTAAAAACTTTGTGGCACGGTTGTGGGCGTCCCAACCATCCTTCATGCCCTGACAAAATGCTGGCATTTATTTGCATGTAAATACACAAACATGGCATGACGGAGCCCTCTTCAGCTGAATGCTCTCCTGGTATTATGGTGACGATTCTTTGCATAACAGTGATAATACTGGACGCAATGTAGCCTTCCATTGCATGTTCATGCCCACCACAAGCACAATGCTGATCATGGTATAATGGTGCTTGTTCTTGACCCGCTGTTGACATCCATGGCATTATAGTGCCATTTCTGTGTAATGCTTGCCGTGGAATAATGGTGGCAGTTATTTACATTTCATGGACATTGTTTGCACAATATGAGCAGCCCCAATGTAATGCTTGAACTGGCATTGTAATGTTTATTTTTAGTTTTTTAATAGCATTCTTGCTTGTGATGAGGCTTGTACTCACTCGCCCACTCAACCAACCATCCTGCTGTGGCACATAGATACAAAATGTGCCTTTCCATGTTCATTCTGCCCCGGCTCCTTCGCACTGTGACATTGATGGGAGCACTCATACAGAAAACAGACCCTTAGGGCAGGCGTGGGCTGGCCGGGGTATAGTACAAGCATAAAATGCCAGAAAAGAGAATTTAGTGTCTCTGCAACTATCACCGACTCTAGAGAACCTTAGTCATACCACATGTACTTGAGCTGCACCTTGACTTCTGACACACTGTAGAGGCCATCTTTATGACCCTAATTGCAACGTGCTACATGTATGATGCAACTGAAAAACGAAATTCTTGAAGCCATCCAAGGCCAATTTGTGTGGCCCTGAGTGGCTACATAAATCTCTAGTGAAGTAACGCAGCGCAAATCTCTGCATTGCCTTAGTCTGAGCTAGCTAGGGAGCCGTTCCATGAGCGTTGCACGGGTGTTGCCACACTACGGCGCATTGCTACACGTTCCTTGTCCCACAGGGGAAAGTGTCATAAATATGGTATTTAGCATGACTTGCCATCCTTCGTGGTATCAATTTTCTTTTTTTATACTCCGTTGATGTTGTTCCTCTCTTTTAATTCACTACTATTAACATGACTTTCCGCATGGTTATCCTCTGACTCTTGAGTCCCTTATTCGTAATATGGTCCATCAGTCCTAGCTATTCATCTATATTGTTTCTGTTTTGTTTTATTACCTGTCTGATACCGCAGCTGGAAAAAGCACTGGGGAAATATAGTACCAAGGACGCTAAATAAAGTAGGGAAAAATGATGTATTGCTATTCCAAAGTATTCCACGTATTTTCTGTTTTCCTTGCTTCTCTCTCGCCTCCTGGTGTTGGTGTGTGTGTTTTCCTTCTCCTGACTGGGACCCTGATGTTATCTTCACAATTGAGGCAAATGCAGAGACCTCCATCACTTTCCGATTCTCCCCCCCCCCCCGAGCTAGTGAAGGGCTTCTTCATACCCCCCCCTCAATCCTGGCTTCCAATCTTCTAGAAGTGGACATATCCATCCAAGCATTCACTCCTTCAACCATCAATACCTGCAGTCCCTCCACTGAATGTAGAAGCAATTTCACTTATGAAATAGCGAGATCTATTTTATCTGCTAATGTTTGCCTTTTTTACGATGGTTTAAGACAAAGCTCTTGTCAGCTGTTGGCTATTCTGTTCCTTGACTAAAGGGGCACGTTGCCAGAGTGTCCGTGATCTGTATCATTAGAGCGCTAGATAACATGTCTTTAATTCATTCATTGTTTCACTCATTCGCAACGAAGCTACCAAATAATAACGCAGGCAATGGTACAGAAAAAGAGAAAACTAGGCATTATGTTCCAGTCAGAAGCCACCCAGTGTGTAGCAGCCTATAAGCTTATGTACACAGCCCTCTGTGAATCTTTACCGCTCTCTGCTAGAGAACATTGCACCTTTCCACCTTCTGTCCACTCACACATCTCTCTAAAGTACCACAATACGCTTATCGTAGAAGGCTGCACATCATGCTCCTAGCCTATTTAGTCAATTTGTAGTAAGTTGCACAATATACCTCGAACGTGCACTTTGCCCATCTACTTATTTCTCACTTAAAACATATCATTTGAACCTATCTTTCTCCCAATAGCTACATTATTATTATTTGCAGTAGGTTACTGCGCTTGGACAAAGCAGTATTTTGAACATTATCGATCCAGATTTACCTTCATAATCACGTTAGGGGGTGAATATTATCTGCTGCTTAGGCCCACATGTAGTGTGTATGCTGCCACCTTACTATTTTTTAGTATGTGTTCAGAGTAGACGCATAGTATATGTAATTGAACGCATGTCATGTGATACTTTTTTTTTTAATCAACTCCACAGTTTTTACCTTTTGAACGTTTAAAGTCGCACTTGCGAGTTGTGGTAGATCCGTGGCGTTTGCTGTGAGATTAGTACAAATGAAATGGTGAAGGGATTAGTGCATCGCCAGGCAAAGTAGGCCAGGAGTCCTCTGCATTGAGCAGTGAAGGCCTGGGGGCTGGGAGTTGTGCAGGAATTACCACCTGGGACTGCTTTCATTCGTCGACTGTACCATATTTAAAACAGTTATGTGTCCACAGTAGATCATTTCAGCAGTCAAATGTTTTCGACAACTCATTCGAAAACATGGCAGTCAAATGAATTGAAAGGCATTGTCAGCGAGAACGCTGAATAGCCTGGGAACATTTTTACTAGCCTTGAATGCGTCACTTCGCTCAAGGCTGCTTTTATTAAAGCTTGCATGGAGACGCTGTTTAGAGAACATTTGGCTTCATGCTTGAAAAAGTATTGAAATTGTACATTTTTGTGGCTGCCTATGCGAATATCAAGTTGTGTGGTGTCCCATGTGATGCTTTTCGTTGTATTCTTACTTGTAGCAATGCTGTCTTTTCCTATTGTATATGTAGGTAGGCGTAATAAGTATCAGAATGCAAAGAAAAAAAATAGGGTTCGGTGAGCGCCTCGCGATCTGATTGATGCAATAGCACTCATTGAGAGATATCTTGCATAGTTTGGGCCTGGTCCAGAAAGTGTGCTGCTGCTGCCTGTGCACTGCAGTGCAGGAGTCGAGAGGCAATAATTTACATTAAAACAGGCACAGCGACCTCACCTCACCTGAGATAGTCACAGACTAGACAGGGTCAGTCAGCACAGGCAGCATCATGGCAGCGCGGCGGCATGATCACAGGCGCGGCATGATGACCGGGCGCTGCGGGGAGACTGTATTTTATTATCTGCATTCCATGCCTTCTTTAGACTCAGACTACAGACTGTATCACAGAGTCAGAGTCAGAGAGTGTGCTGCTGCTGCCTGTGCACTGCAGTGCAGGAATCGAGAGGCAATAATTTACTCAAAAATAAAATGTACTTTAAGCCTGCCAAGCTGTTATCTAAATGAGTGCCTCCCACTTTCAGCTTTCCAATGCAGCCGTGCTTACGGCTCATGTTGCTCACGGAAGTCCAGTAAAGTTGCAAGTCACTCTGCTGATTATAATTAAATTATGAACGTCTTCTAGACCGTTGTATGTATTTTCTGGAATTTTGGCTAGAGTCTGTTAAATAAAAGCTGTTTAACAATTATTTCCTACGCTTTTCAGCAGTTAACTTAGAGTTTCTCTTAGCTCAAAGGAGTGCAATTTCTGATTTTTATGTTTCCCTCATCTTCATAGCTTGATTTTGCTCGTGAGAAAGTGTCCCTCATAGTCGTTGAAATGTCACTCATAATTACACTGAAATTATGACAATGTCACACATGGCAATCTAAAACCTTGGCAGCTATGCTTGCATTGTGCACCCATTTGGGGGGGGGGGGGGGTGGAGCTAGTCACAGATGTAACAGCACTTTAAGGTGATTACTCCTCTTAACACCTGTCTGGTTGATTCCTAAAATGTCGTTTTCCAAGATGGACGCCTCTTCCTCCAGTCTCCTTTGCTCAGACCCGTTGTTAGCTCTTGGTGCAGCACCCTCCCACCCCTGCTCTTCAGCCTGTTTATCGATCCTGTGTTGCCCTCCTCATAAATTATCGCCCTCCAGACTCCCTGCTCGGCCTCCCTGTCACTGGCGGGACCAGAGGAGGCCTGCAGGCTGAGGTAGGAGGCTATCCTGACGTCATCAGGGAGGCCAGAAGACGGAGGTAGGAGGCCATCCTGACGTCATCAGACAGGGTTAGGGAGGCAAGCAGGCGGAGATATGAGGAGGTCTTTTGACGTGATCAGACAGGGTCAGGGCCGCCAGACTGCTGGAGGGCAGGTAAAGGGAAGCGAGAGAGACTGAAGCGAAGCAGGGAGGGTAGTGATAGCAAGCTGGGGTGGACAGGAATGTGGCAACGCTGCAGGGAAGACAGAAAGCAAGCAGGGAAATACGCTGAGTAGAACGCATGGCCTCCAAGGAGCAAGGGGAGGAGTTATGAAAGGATGGGTAACACCTCTGCAGTGCTTTAGACTCCGGTGTAGAGGAGTGGGCTTGGAAAGGCCCCAGAAGAAGAAGGACCCCCTCCGTGGGTGCTGCACAGATGAATACATCTCCTCGAGGAGGTCCATCATGGATTCATGGGGTAAGTCACGAGGGGGTGACACCATCCCTAGTGACGCCACTGCTTGATTGCTCAGAAATCCCCTCTGTTTAGTGAATCTAGTGGCGCCTTCGGGAGAGCCTTGAAGGGAACAGCTGTAACGTGCCTTATTATATTAAGCAGCTACCTATGTTATGCCATCTATTAATGTAATAACTGCACTTTCACAATTGCTTTATTAACCTTCCTGCTTTCTCAAATTCGCTTGAAAATGCACGATTTTTCTTCTTTTTTTTCAAAATTTTCTTAGGGGGGGGTAATCCCCCCAAACCCCCCTTTTGGGGTTCGGGCTCGCTCGCTACGCTCGCTCGCTACGGTGCTGTACGCTATTTAGTTTGCGCCCCACCACTTTCAAATCTCACCCACCGCCCCTGGATCTGACACCGGTTGCGACCTTGCCGTTTGCCCGTAATGTTAGGATGTACAATTTTAATTTAGAAAGTATGCATTGGCAGGATGTTAGACTCGGCTAGGAAATCCTCTGTACTAGAGATTTGTTAAGGATAGCCAAAGAACATGTCTTCATCGAAATGTAATAAATGAAAATTGTACATGATATGAAACTGTTATTTTAATGTTTTTAATTTTGTTTCATATTTTAATAAATACGGCCGGGAGGGTAACTCCCTCCCGCCTTCCAAAAGTTCAGAACTGCGTCCGTCTTCCCATCCTTGGGGATTGTGTTGGGAGGGGGTGACAGGCATCCCAGCCATATGGAAAGGGGCGACCACTCGGTCCCCCCGAACGTATGGTAGGGGGCCCGGATCCTCCCGGGAAACCATTTTGGGCGGGGGGCGTGTCACGGCTGGTATGCCCAAAGTGGCGTAGCCGGGGCGCGCCTTTTCCCGCCCAAGAAGGGTTGTCCTAGACACCTACATCACCGGCCACGCCCAGGAGGCGTATCGGAGGAGGGTACACGCCCTCCCGGAGAAGAATAAAGAGGGCGGGAATCCGAAGAAGCATCCTCTTGTTCCTGTGCTTGGAAGCTGCACCCACTCGTTGCACGTGAGCCCTCGACGGAACAAGGAGCAATTTTGACCCACCCACCAGCCCCTTATGGCAACGTTAGTACTGCAATAAAGTGATATGCTTCGATCGATACCAGGATGATGTTTAGTTCTGCAAATAAAGGAATTTGTTTGATAAACATTTTCTCTCCTTTGGTTTACCAGACGATAACGGTCTGAGTTTATTGATATGGAGAATGTCTAGTAGTAGTGACAGAGATTGCTATATACAGTGTAAATTTTCTCCCTTAGTAGTTAAACAAATGTCGTATTTATTCTTTTGGTCGGGCGGTAAGGTCATGATCGGTGAGCAGTAATTTCAAGGTCCCTGGAGGGGGGGGCGCCACCCAATATGGATGGGAGCGCCCGGGGGAGGCGGCCATTGGCCCCTCACACGGGGAGGCGGCACCCACTAAGTATGGGTCGCCTAAGGGAAGACGGTCATAGGCCTCTTCCAGGGGAGGAGGCGGCTAGATGCCCCTCCTACGAATTTCCTGGGGCCCGGATATCCGCGACCGCAGATATGGTAGACAGTGTGGGGTGGGAGGGGGGTCCACGCTACCTTCTTACGGACACCTCCCACGAGTCCTCGGACGACCCTTAAGATGGCGTCAAGTTAAAATAGGGGGCCCCCGCAAGACAAGGGAAATTGGAGTTGGCACAGAGGTACAGTCCTCTGCGCGCCCGCCCTCACACCGTGAGGGGGAGAGTTCTGGTAGTAGGGATCTGACACCGGTTGCGACCTTGCTGTTGGCCCGTAATGTTAGGATGTACAATTTTAATTTAGAAAGTATGCATTGGCAGGATGTTAGACTCGGCTAGGAAATCCTCTGTACTAGAGATTTGTTAAGGATAGCCAAAGAACATGTCTTCATCGAAATGTAATAAATGAAAATTGTACATGATATGAAACTGTTATTTTAATGTTTTTAATTTTGTTTCATATTTTAATAAATACGGCCGGGAGGGTAGCTCCCTCCCGCCTTCAAAAGTTCAGAACTGCGTCCGTCTTCCCATCCTTGGGGATTGTGTTGGGAGGGGGTGACAGGCATCCCGGCCATAGGAGCTGGCCCATCTTTGACAGAGCAAACGGCGGCAGTCTGCACTTCAAAAGGGGGACAAAATCCCCCTGTTGGCCAGTGCAGTGAGTGAGTGCGCCTGCCTGTAGGTGGATAAGTAGGGGATCCATGGGAGCCACTTTGCCCCCTCCAAAGGAGCACCTTCATGGGGCAGAGTGACTGTATGCCACCTCTTTGTTAAGCACAATTACTAAGAAATCTGAAAGGCTTGTTACCTCTGTGTCCACGGCCATAATATGGCACAGATGCAGAGGGTAAGTGTTTCCCTTATTTGCATGGGGCCACACATCCTATGCAAATGAGGGCACACCCCATTGAGACTGTGTCAGCACTTTATATGCAAAGGTGCTATATCTATTACAGTAAGGGGTGTGCAAGTATCTGCAGCCCTCTCTGTAATACTGCAGTGCACTAAGGGCACAAAAAAGGGGCGCTTATATACTTAGCGCTCCCAGGACATTATATGTAACATATAGCATGGACTCTAGGAATGCAGAGCTTGCAATACACAACATTAACGCTACTTCATGTAGGGCCACTAGACACTTAAATGTGTTGTGCTGCCCTGAATGTCCTTTGAATTTTCCTCATTCCCCTCCAGACTCATCCTTTACTCCATCCCTCACGCATCCTAATATATCCTTCTTACAACAATTTGACCCACTGAAGGTATGTTAATATAAGGCAGCTACTATAAGGCTCACGCAGATTGGCACACTCCAGATAACCCATGCTATGGGTTGCAGCACACTAAGTGGGATGAAGGGGCTGTGAACTATGATCAATATTCACTTCCGTCTCCTCCAACTTCAGTAGCTTTAAAACAAATTACAGTTCTTGTAGGAAATTACGCTTTTGATTGAGGGCAGTGAAAATCCTTCAAAAGCCACAACCACAATCCTTGTCAGGGTAAACCACAAAAGTCACTAAATTAACCTGTGCTTAACCCTCTGGTAGCTTGGCACAAAAACAGTCACGCTTAACATAGAGGCAATGTGGAAAGTATCTATCTATACAGCTCTCAAACTGTAATAAAGTGAAAGCACAACACAAGAAAAATCCCAAATCCAGTTAATCTAATAGACTATGGGCCTGATTCACAAAGGGCCTCCACACGCCTGGCAGAGGCCCTGCTGTTATGAAGGGGTGCCCGCAGTTGTGGCGGGAGCTCCGCAATGAGAAACTGCAATGTAGAGGTTCCATCATGATTGCAGGTCTCTGACACAAGTGTGGGGCCTACACTGTGAGTGTGGAGGTGCTTTGTGAATCAGGCCCAATATTTTAATAAATAACATTATAACAGAATGACAGTCAATAGTACTGGAAATGTTGAGTTTTAAGCTTTATATGAAAATAGTACCAAAAGGCAAAGGCGCCAATTGAGAGTATCCGGTGATGCTGGACCAGGAGAAAGTAACAAGTTCAGGCTGACTGCTATGGAGCGTAGGCCTGGCACAGGACCAAGTTTGGCCTTTTGAGCTTTGTACCTCATGTCTTGCTGCAAGGTCTGCACACTGTAGCTTGTAAGGCTTTGCACCTTCTAACGTTCGTTCTGATGAGGCTGTGCGGCGAGGCTTTGTGGGGCTTTGCATCGCTTGACGTCAGTTGAGATGAAACTTTCAGCTGTGGGCCGAGGCTTTGTGGGGCTTTGTGTTACTTGGAGTCAGTCTGATGAAGCTTTTAGTTGTGCAGAGTGGCTTTGCTGGTCTTTGCATCACTTGGCGTTAGTTCCAGTGAAGCTTGTAGCTGTGTGGCAACAGCGTGTGGGGCTGCCAGTTGCTTCACTCCAGATTTCATGGAACCTTTAGTTAGGCAAAGAAGAGCCCTCTCTGATGCCGGCCAAGGGTCCAGGACTTAGGGAAGTACCTTTAAGGGATCAGGAACTCACTGCACCAGGGCTCCGGCTGGTCTAGTTGCTAGTTTAGGCAGGTCCAATGCATAGGTCAGCTGGGCAGTTGCAGTGAGGCCTTTGGGGTTTGTTTTGTCCCTGTAGTTCAGAGCAAGAGGTAAGCCAACTGATTCTTTAAGTGAAAGAGAGAGAGACCCTCATTTTGCTAATTTCTAAAGGAAATACCTTAATCTTTAGAGCTTTAAATAAATTAAAATTCCCTCATTTTAAATTGGTACAATTTGTGGTTGAGAAATATAAAAATATATCTCACATCTTTAATTTTCATTGGGGGCTACAGGGAAGCCCCAGGGTTACCATGGCCCCGGCCAGCTCACCTAGCAGGAAATTGCCATTTATTAAATCTTAGGTAGGTGCCACAGTGCCCACTCAAGGCACCCACAAGCATTGCATTGGGGCAGCAAGGGGAGCACTCATGCCCCTTGCCAGCTCTCCGGTCAGGACCATACTGGATGCTGGTGGGAGCCAGCATCATTCCTTTGTTTCCACCCGGCAGGAGCAGCATTTTAATATGCTCCTGCAGTGTGCTGAAACCTGTACTCCAGGTCCGGAAGAGTGCAAGAAAGATAAGCCTACACTCTCCCAAGCAAGAAACTTCAGTGACACTGGAAAGAGGTTCCTGGACACTATACATTATTGATCCCTGGTGGATGGGGTCTCAGGGGCTGATCTCAGCTCAAAAAGAGGGGCCACTCACCCCTCTCCCCTTATGAAAAATTTCAGCTCTGGGGATGGGGTCCCCAGCGCCTGAATAGGCCCAAGGAGGGAATCCACAAACCCTCTCGCCTATAAAATCGATAATACAGCTGCTCCTGGCCAGGCCTGTCACTTGATTCCTTTTGTTATAATAGATGGGAACCTACTTTTTAAAAACATTTGCTGCAGATTCACTATCTCTACCCTGCCCGCTTATATCTTTTTAAATGTTCTTTATCAGAAAAGGAACTGAATTTAGATTTCTACGATGGCTGCTGCCACAAGCATGTTGATGTGGTGGCAGGCAAACAGATCTTATCTTGAGAACTATTGACTCTGCTGATTCTCCGCTGTATGAAATATACAGATTTTTTAAGCCTTAAAATCTCAAAAACTACTGACTGGATTTATACCAAGTCACAAAAAGCATGCTGTCTGGACCAACATCTAGCCATCTGGCAAATTAGGTGCAATTGAATTCAACTGTTATTGCGGTATTGCTGTTCAATTTTCCTGTGGAAAAAAGAATGGAAATGCCCTTTGGGACCCCATTTTTCTCAGCTCCCACTTGAAGGATCAACCTCAAATTTCCCAGAAAGAAGCTGAGGTTAATGAGACTTTTTGGGGAAAGTTTCCTAAAGATTAGTTAAACTTCAAGCTAAACCAAAAAGAGAAAGTTATGTGAAAATGTCATGGAGTTAGAATAAAGTTAAAACACCTACATACACTAGGGAACACTATGCGTTGGGCTACCACTGTGATTAGCATGACCTCCTCTGTAAGCTCCTAGTATATAATAGGGCAGGGGTATTAAAGCTACCTCTTAAAACGCACCACGGGGCGTTTTTGCACACTGGTGAAGGGCGGGGGGCCAGAGGTTGCATGTGTGCAAACACGCCCTGTGGCACGTTTTAAGTTGGGGGATTAAGTCCCCATGAATCCTGAGTGTCCCTGGGGTCCGACTAGCCCACTAGGTACCTCCAGAGGTGTGTTGCACAGAGGTGTAAAAAGGGGCACAGCCTGGACCACCTCTCTGCAACGCAGCGCTGTGGCAGTTACTGGAAGCACCTGGTGGGCTAGTTGGCCCCCAGGGGCCCTCAAAATTGAAGGGGAATTATTTCCCCAACTTACAACGCGCCACAGGATGTGTTTGCACACGTCACCTCAGGCACCGCCCCCTCCCTTCCCCACTGTGTAAACACGCCCTGTGGCCGTTTTAAGTTGGGAGATTAAGTCCCCTTGAATCCTAAGGGTCCCTAGGGTCAAATTAGCTCACTAGGGACCTCCAGTAAGTGCCATTGCAGAGAGGTGTAAAGAGGGGTATGGCCAGCACCACCTCTCTGCAATGCAGCGCAGTGGCGCTTACTGGAAGCACCTAGTGGGCTAGTTGGCCCCCAGGGTCCCTCCGGATTGAAGGGGAATTATTACCTCATCTTAAAACATGCAACAGGGCGTGTTTGCACAGCCACTTCAGGCCCGTCCCTTATCTTCACCACTGTGTAAACTAGCCCTGTGGACGTTCTTGTCATGATCTGCTACATGGCGCCTACCTGACTACAACTCCCAGAATGCAAACTTAGTGGGAGGAGTTCAGGGCATATACCACAGCGGAATACCAGGGCGCGCTGTATGTGATTTACAATTCTGAACCTTGTTTGTTTCTGTAATGGTTCCATGCTGTTTGGAATTTTGGAGTTGAGAACGCGCTTCAGTGTTCTGTCATACTTTTTACTAGTGTGACTTTTATTTGGAAGGTTTCCAGCGATAAGAACTTTGTTTCCCTTCCTTTCCTCTTGCGGCTGCAGCGGGAAAGGAGTTGTGCGTTATCGGCTGAGACACGTTCTGTTCGGGGAATTAGACAAGTGGAGGCATTCCATCTACGACCCCGCTCTTTCACCCTTCTCGCTTGCGGCGGCAGCAAGGAAGGGCTTTGTGCTGCGTGTTCTCAGGCAGAGAGGAGCTTGGACTTCGTATAGAGGAGGAAGCTTTAGCTACATTTCCGCCAACGCGCCCTTCTCGCTTGCGGTTGCAGCGAGAAAGGGTTTTTGTTTTTGCATCTCGTAGTGGAAGATTGGAGGTCCAAAGATGCAGTGATCCTCACCTTGAAACCTTTTCTTCTACTTCTGGAAGCGGTGCAATATGAATGGTGAATTAATGGAGTTTCATACACTATACCTTTCGTAGAGCCAGAAAGGTTTGCGCTGGTTTAGAGTTAAGTCTACATACTGGTAAGCCTCGGAAGAGGTTGGACTTGTTCCTGATATATCCTTTTTTGTGTGTTCCGTTTAGTTGGGCCCAGCTAGGAATACGTTCTTGTTATCTTATGTGTTTTGTTTTTTGGATGAACTGGTATCGTTATAAAGACTATACTGAATCCGTCTGCTCCAGTGCCCCGAATTGACATTGGTTTACTCTGGAGAAGTTACAGCTTCTGGGTTACTGGAGAGAGTCCTTTTATGATTTCAAGGGAATGGAAATAAGGGTACGTTATCTGTTTGTGTGTCTTTGATATTTCAATTCAGAGTGCATGTGAACAAATATTAATCTTTGGTCTGTATTTAGGAAGCAAAACCATATAGAGAAGTATCGAAGCAGAGAGGAAGGGCTCACCTCCTGATTCATGGGGTAGGTAGAGGTTCATTAGCGAGAATGAAACGCGAGTAGTTAGGATACATGTTTCAATTCTTTCTTTTTGTCATTTCAGCTATCCCTTCCGTTCCAGTCCCTTCCCTTACCTTTCCCTCGCTTGATTACCTCTACGCTCTGTGTTGTTGTAATAGTCAGAGTGTGGGGAAATCAGGAGGTGGACCCCTTTCAGCATCACCCTGATCCCGAGGAGGAGAGAATCGTGACAGTTCTAAGTTGAGAGATTAAGTCCCCTTGAATCCTAAGGGTCCCTAGGGTCAAACTAGCCCACTAGGTACCTCCAGTAAGCCCCACAGAGCTGCATTGCAGAGAGGTGTAAAAAGAGGCGTGGCCTCTGAACACCTGTTTGCAACGCAGCTCTCTGGCGCATACTGAAGATACCTGTTGTTCTTGTTGGCCCTCAGGGACCATCAGTACTGAAAGATAATTATTTCCCCAACTTACAAATCGCCATGAAGCGCGTTTGCACAATGGTGAAGGAAGGGGGCATGGCCTGAGGTGACATGTCTGCAAACTTGCCCTGTGGCACTTTTAAAGTTGGAGAATTAATTCCTCCTTAATCCTGAGGTCCCCGGGTGCCAACTAGCCCACCAGGTACCTCCAGTATGCACAAGAAAGCTGCGTTGCATAGTGTTAATCCCCCAACTTAAAATGTGCCACGGGGCACGGTTGCACATTGGTGAAGGGAGGAGGCAGGCCTGAGTTGACATATGTGCAAACACGCCCTGTGGCATATTTTAATTTGGGGGATTAAGTCCCCTTGGATCCTGAGGGTCCCTGCGGTGCAACTAGCCCACCAGCTACCTCCATTAAGCGCCACAGAGCTGCATTGCAGAGAGGTGTAAAAAGGGGCGTGGCCTCAGAACCCCTCTCTGCAACTTAGTCCCCTGGCGCATACTGGAGGTTCCTGGTGAGCTAGTTGGCCCCCAGGGACCCCCAGTATTCAAGGGGAATCTGTTCCCCATCTGCAAACGCGCCAGGCGGCACGTTTGCAGAGTGCTGAAAGGAGGGTGCGTGGCCTCCGGCGCGATGCTGGTCCTTTTTTAAACATTTTATAAGAAGGGGGCAGTGTGGCCCCCCTTCTTTTCCTAATGTTCTTGGCCCTGGGGACCCCATCCCCGAGGGCCTCCACGCACATTTCTTTTATAAATTCAAAAATTGGGAAGAGGCCGCGTGGTCCCCCTCCCGAGGCCATAACCTGCCCCGGGGAACCCATTTAAATTATTTTTCTTTTTTGATCGGGGCTACCTTGCTCCCCTCCTTATGCCATTTATGGCCCCGAGGACCCAATCCCCTGGGGCCGGCCACTAATAGCCCCGGGGACCCCATCCACCGGGGCCGGCCCTCTCCGTTGGGGACCTTGGGAGGGGGCCAATCCTCCCACGGTCCTGCCGGCTACCCGCGTCCTGCAGGAGCTGGCATTGCTTTTCCACATGAGGAGCTGCTAAGATGCAGCTTCCTGTGTGTAAAAGCAATTTGGTTTGCATTTTGAAAAAGAGAGCAGGTTTTCCTGCTCTCTCTTTTAAAATCCAAACCAAGTTTGCTATGGCGCTCCGGCCCTGCCTTAGCAAACTACAGTGTCCCGGGGGTGGGCACCCCGGGACACTGCAGGAGACGGCCCTGGGGGGTGGCGGTATCCAGGGCCATCAAGGGCTCCAGGAGGGGTCCGCATGGACCCCTACCACCATTTCCAAAGCCCCTGGAGGTGGCTGCGCTGTGAAAGGAGCGACCCTTGACCCTGCTCGCAGGCAGGTCACTCCCTCCTCACCACACAGCACCACCAGTGTGTCCTCTGGCCCACTGCTAGTGCTTTTAGAGGTTTGAGTGAGCTCTGCGCTCGTTCCGCCCCTCACCCCTCAGTCTCATTGGACTTAGTAAATTGTGCCTGTTAACCGTATGTGACTCGTTTTTCTTCCCTTATTCTGGTCTGGCTTGCACTGTGACAGTTGCCTTTGCCCCCTTTCCCCTTAGCCTTACTGTAAACTTGTGCCTACTTCTGTAACATGTGTAATCGTTTTTTTGCCCCGTTCTGGTTTTGCATTGTGCTTTTTTTCTTTATTTCTCTCCTTTTGCCTTCTGTACCCCGCTCTCCCATCTTTTCCTGCCGCTGATTCCCCTGCGGCCCGCCTCCCTGCGTGCCCATTCGCCGCCCGCTTTCTCCTCCCAGCTGCTCCACACTCCCACCTTCCCTTATACGGCGGCCGCTAGCGCGCCGAAGGCACGCCTAAGGCAAGCACGTCTGCAACCGTCCGTGCCTGGACCGCTCTCAGCGCCAGTACCCCTGGCCCCCACAAATGCCACGACACCCACCTCCACTACGACTCCAGCACCGTTCACATACTCAACGCCTTATGATTGCACACCTGCTTCCTGGCCGCCCGAAGCGCACCCAAGGACCCTTCTCTTGCTGGAACTGCAGCTTCACCAGCATCAAGCCCACCAAACCACCAACCAAAGAACCCAACTACCTGAGATGCATCCTCCTCAACACAGGCTCTGCCCGCAAACATGCCATTGAACTCTAGGATCTACTCGACTCCAACACCCCAGACGTCGCCTTCCTGATGGAGACCTGGCTGAACCCCTCCTCGGCACCAGATATCGCCATAGCCATCCCGGAAGGCTATAAGATCACCCGCAAAGACCGCACCAACGGAGGAGGAATCGCCATCATCCACAGGAACACTGATGACACACTCAGCACCGCCGAACACCTGCACTTCCAGATCCACACCGACCCCAACACCACCCTCAGAGGAACCCTCATCTGCAGACCCCCCGGACCCCGACCACAGTTCAGTGACTCCATCGCCGACTATGTCAGCGCACACGCCCTCACCGCCATGGACTACATTCTCCTCAGAGATCTGAACTTCCACCTTGAGAACAACAACAATGTCAACTTTTCCACCTTGGTAGAGAACCTCGCCAACCTCGGACTCCGACAACAACACCCACCCACTCTGCCAGCCACACTCTTGACCCCATCTTCTCCGCAAGCTCCCATGTCTCCTTCAACCACACCTCCAAGCTCCACTGGAACGACCACTGGTGCGTCCACTTCACCTTCAGGAAACCCACCGGGCACCACCGCACCCAACAGCTGCCTCGTCGCTGCTTGAGCAAAGTCACCGAAGACTAGCTATCCACCACCCTCGCTCATAGCCCACCCGCAGAACCGACCGACCCTGACGCCGCTGCCCGCAACCTCAGACAATGCATCGACGACTGCGCCAACACCCTCGCACCATTCAAGAAACCCTTCAACAGCCACAACAGCAAGAAAGCCAGCTGGTTCACTGAAGACCTCCAGGCCTCCAAGCAAACATACCGAAAGCTAGAGAAGAACTGGATCCGCGAACGAACACCGTAAAGCTACGCAGCCCCCTAGAACTCCACCCGCGGACACCATCACCTAAGTAGGTCCACCAAAAGGGCCTCCTTCAAAGACCACCTAGACAACAACGCACACAACAGCAAAGAGCTCTTCAACATTGTGAAGGAACTCTCCAACCCCAGCTCCAACACCAACGACATCCCACCTTCACAAGACCTGTGCGACTCGCTGGCTGCCTTCTTCCACCACAAGATCACAGACATCCACGTCAGCTTCAACGCCCCGATCACCCCGGCAACCACTGAGACCTCCGCCCCCATGACCACCTTCCGCAACAACCACCTGCTCGCCTGGACCAACATCGACGACACCGCCCACTCCGGATCCCCGTCAGACCCTTGCCCACACCACATCTTCAACAAAAGCCAGCACCACCATCGCACAGCGTCTCCGGAAAGCCATCAACATCTCCTTCGAGACAGAGCTGGAAGCCCGCCGAGATCAACGCCCTACTGAAGAAACCCAAGGTGGACCCAAAGTACCTCAAGAACTTTCTACCCATCTCCCTGCTCCTGTTCCCGGCGAAGGTAATTGAGAAGGCCGTCAACAAACAACTGACCAGCTTCCTTGAGGAGAACAGCATCCTTGATCCATCCTAGTCCGGGTTCCACAGCAACCACAGCACCGAAACTGCCCGCATCAGCACCACCGACAACATCAGAACCCTGCTTGACAACAGAGAGACCCCGGCCCTCATCAACCTGGACTTCACAGCTGCCTTCGACACGGTCTGCCACTAAACACTACGAACATGCCTTCATGATGCCAGAATCCAAGAGAAGGCCCTGGACTGGACCTCCTCCTTCCTCTCTGGCAGAACTTAGAGCGTCCACCTGCCCCCCTTCCGCTCTGAAGCCACCAAGATCATCTGCGGTGTACCCCAGGGCTCATCCCTCAGCCCAATGCATTTCAACATCTACATGGCACCACTCGCCCACGTCGCCCGACTGCCCAACCTCCACATCATCTCCTTCGCCGATGACACCCAGCTGATTCTATCCCACACCAAGGACCCCCACACCACCAACACCAACCTCCATGAAGGAATGAAGGCCGGCGCCGACTAGATGAAGAACAGCCGACTGAAGCTGAACTCAGACAAGATTGAGATCCTCAAACTCGGATCCACCCCCTCGGCCTGGGATGACTCCTGTTGGCCGACGGCACTAGGAACAGCTCAAACACCCATCAATTACACACGAAACCTAGGGGTCATCCTCAACTCCACCCTCTCCATGACAAAACAGGTCAACGCTGTCTCCTCCTCCTGTTTCAACACCCTCCACGTGCTCCGCAGGATCTACAAGTGGATCCCCACTGAAATGAGAAGGACGGTCACCCAGGCCCTCGTCAGCAGCAGACTGGACTCTGGAAATGCCCTCTACGCTGGAGCCTCGGCCAAACTCCTGAAACGGCTCCAATGCATCCAGAACACCTCCGCATACCTGATCCTCGAAATCCCTCGCCGCAACTACATCAAGCCCCACCTGAGAGACCTGCACTGGCTCCCTGTCGACAAGAGGATAACCTTCAAGCTCCTCACTAAGCATGGGCGAATTTTACAAATTCATGGTTCGCGAATTCGCACGAAATCGCAAAACAATCTGCGAATTTGTGGATTTCCCAGTGAAATCGCAGATTTTTTTGCGATTTCCACCATACTTAACTGGAGTACTTTCTACTGGCTAATCAGTAAGTGTTACCTCGTTGGGTAAATGTATAGTGCTTTTCCTACACTACAGCTGCGTAAAGGGCCAGAAGAGTTGCCTCCAGTGACCATGTGTGTGTAACTTTGCCACCGCGCTGGCCGGGGTCCCTCGAGTGAGCTGTCCATCATAGTGTGTAAAGGGCCGGAAGACGGTGCACACCGCTAGTGTGAGTGGCAGGGCCATACGGGTGGGCTTTTATGCGAGTTCACATGCCTCTTGTGTTTGTATAAAAGGTCAGACACCGATCAGAGCAGCAGATGACGAGAAAGAAGCTCCTGGTCATTAGAAGTGCGCTCGTGAAAGTCAAGGATGCAAAGGCCTCCATCAAGCATCATAGCTAATTTTCGACAGTAGATATGGGGAGAACGCACACCTGCCCAGCCTCGACAAAGCGCACTTTTTTTGGCCTGATTAACTTTGTCATCGCGCCGAAGGGCGCCGGGGTCCCTCGAGTGAGCTATCCATCATTGTATGTAAAGGGCGGGAAGACGGTGCACACCCCTAGTGTGAGTGGCGGGGCCAAATGTGGGGGTGGGCTCTATTAGAGTTCACATGCCTCTTCTGTGTGTATAAAAGGTCAGACACCGATCAGAGCAGCAGATGACGAGAAAGAAGCACCTGGTCATGGGGATAGCGCCTGTGAAAGTCAAGGATGCAAAGGTCTCCATCAAGCATCGTAGCTATTTTTCGATGGTAAATATTTGGAGAGCACACACCCGCCCAACCTTGACAAAGCGCACATTTTTTTTGAGCTGATTAAGGAGTTACTGAATTTTAGCTTCAACTCAGGCACCTGCTTTGAATATTTGTATATGTAAGTGCTTCCTGTTGAAGTTTAATTTTTGTGACAGGAGCCTCGTTGTCTACTTATAACTATTCTTTGACCCTGCTACGAGGGTCAAAGCAGGGTCAGAGAATAGTTGCAAGTAGGCAACGAGGCGCCGCTCAGGAAGCACTCACAGGGTTACAGCAGATGCCCAAGTTGAAGTTAATTTCTTTGTAAATATTTTGTAAATGGTTACAAAGAAATTAACTTCAACTTGTGCACCTGCTGCTGTAACCCTGTAAGTCCTTCCATGAAAATTCGTCCCGCTTGCGAATTCGCGGATTTTCTGCGATTTCGAGAGATTTGCGGATCGCGAAATCGTGGAAAATCCGTAAATTCCGTGAGCACAACGAACTTCCTGCCCACACTTACTCCTCACCCACGCACAAAAGGCACTCCACAACACCGGACCAGCGTACCTCAACAGCTGACTCAGCTTCTACACCCCCACCCGCCAGCTCCGCTCAGCTGACCTCGCCCTCGCCACTGTCCCCCGCATCTGAAGAGTGACCGCCAGCGGCAGATCATTCTCCCACCTAGCCACCAAGACATGAAACACCCTCTCAACCCACCTACGGCAGACCCAAGACCTACTGACCTTCAGAAGATTCCTCAAGACCTGGCTCTACGAACAGTAGCAGCATCCCCCCCCTCCTCAGCGCCTTGAGACCCTCATGGGCATGTAGCCTGCTTTAAAAATAATGTGATCGATTGATTGATTGATTGATGGTATGTTTAAAACACTGTGATTTGCATTGCACTCTTACTCGTGATCAAGGAGGTGTTTCTCCAAAACGCGTAGAGTGACTTGGCTTTAAAGAACTAAAACATGCTAAAAAGGATTATTTGTGGCCCTGGCATCGCTTTTGGTAATTGGTGAAATGATTGTGCTGGATTTTTGGAGTTCACAACCCCACCATGGCCCGCCACTGAAAGCGGCTTGGGTTTCTGCGTGAACATTTCTTTTGTGGATATATTACCTACTGGCGGTCGCCAGTAGGTAGTTATAGTTAGAATTTTTTTCAATGCAAAATCTCAAAATTCTATTGTGAATAACTTTGGCGACGGTTGACGAATCTGCCTGAAAATTTCCTCAAATTTGCCTTTGCACTGCTGATGACGTCACATATTACATCACTCATGACATGGTCAGTGACATCACTCATGACATCACTGATGACACCATCCTTGTGACAGAGTGAGAGACCTCCTCTCAATGTAATGTAACCCTTGAAACACATATTCAAAAAGAGAAACTAACATTTTCATAAAAATGGAGATACCCATACCAGTTACAACAACCAATTCAGTAATTCGGTATTCAGTATACACATCCACTCATTCACCAACAGTTCTATATAGTCACTCATACATATACTCACTCATCATATGTAGTGATACACCTATACATCCTGTTACACACCGACAGTCATCCAAAAGTTACTCACACACATAATCACACTTGCAAAAAAACTATTGAACATCCATTCATTTGCATATACAGCTATACACACACTACCACCTTACTTCTAAGGAAACTTACACATACTTACTCTCTTAAACAATCACTTATAGAAACACATACTTATTTAAACAGGAACTCTTACAATCTCACACTCTCACATATACTCACTTATATACATCAATACTCACATATACTAGATGAAAACATATGTAGTTACTGATAAAGACACTAGTGAGACAGTTATTCACTCACTAACACACACATATGCACACACATCCACCCATACAGTCCTGCACATATGCTGTCTTCAAAAGACATAGAAACAGTGAGTCAATCATTGATGCATCTATGTGTTAAGTAACACCCCCACCAAACCATACAGACACTCATACTGATACTAAAAAAAACATCTAATAACGCATATACACACACATGTAGCTACTCATCAACCCATGCAGCCACTTATACACAAAGTGAAACACTGATACAAACATTTAAATATTTAAACAATACTCGCTAACAAAAAGCCAGTGAACCAATCAATTTTTTTTTTATAAAACATCCATTAACACCCTTATTTAAACATTTATTCTTCCATAGTTCTTTTTCATATACATATATAAAACATATTTATTTTTCAGAAAGACCCACATTCACTGGATGGTGTCATCAGTGATGTCATGAGTGATGTCACTGACCATGTCATGAGTGATTTAATATGTGACGTCATCAGCAGTGCATTGCAGGCGCGCAAGTTATAGTGAGTCCAACTAACTATAACGTGGGAATTTCAATGGTTTTATGTCAGTAAAATTTCCAGCTAACTATAACTGGTGTGAAACCTACGTTTTTTTTAGTGAATATATGTATATATATATATACATATATATATATATATATCGAAAAAAAACCTCCTGGTTTGCATTCCGCAACGACAGACAGACAAACGGACAACTTGCTTTCTTCTCCTTGAAGCAGGTATTTTATTTAAGAGATATTTTAAAGTGAACTGCTGTGGAAAAATTCAGATGCGTTTCGGCGAACGCAGTCGCCTTGCTCACTGGAACAGGGTGATTAGTGACCCAACAGAAATTTAAATACACCATCTACCAATCCTATATATATATTCACTGAAAAAACCATAGGTTTCAGCCACATTATAGTTAGGAATTAGCATTTAAAACACCTTAAAAATTCACAAAAAAAACATAGGTTTCACACATGTTATAGTTAGCTGGACATTTCACTCATACAAAACCGTTGAAATTCCTCCGTTATAGTTAGTTCAACTAACTATAACTCGCACGCCCGCAATGAGCTGCTGATGACGTCACATATTACATCACTCATGATATGGTCAGTGACATCACGCATGACATCACTGATGACTTCACCTCAAGCCCCGCCCCCTCCCTTCACCACTGTGAAAATGCACCCGTGGCCTGTTCTAAGTTGGGGAATTAAGTCCCCTTGAATACTGGGGGTCCCTGGGGGCCAACTAGCCCACCAGGAACAGGGGCTGCGTTGCAGAGAGGTGTAAGAAGGGGAATGGCCGCATTACACCTCCCAACATTTAAAAGCCCCGGGGGTGGTGGTCCCCAGGGCTGGGGGGGTCCCTCACGAACCGCCAATTTAAATATGTAGTGCCCCAGAGAGGTGGCGGTCCCCGGGGCATGTGGGGTGGCTTGCACTTCCCCACACAGGGTTTTATTTTTTTTTAAAGTAGCCCCGGGGGGTGGCAGAACATGTTATCATGTTAAAGCCCTGGGGGTTGGTGATCCCAGGGGCTCGGGGGGCCTTAGAGGCCCCCCATCATTAGACATTTAAGCCCCGTGGGTGGCGGTCCTCTGGGCTGCGGTGGGGCCGTCTGCCCCCCGCTATAATACATACTGTGCCCCAGGGGGTGGCAGTCCCGGGGGCAGTGCGGGGGGATTGTCCCCCCACACTTTATTTTTTATAAAAAAAAACAGGATTTGGCTCCCCCGGGGGCTAAATAATGATTTGGTTTTTTAAATGTTGGCCTTGGGGTCCTTGTGGGACCTCCTAAGCAGGTCTAGGGGGTCAGGGTGTTTCTACCCTGCCCCCTTTTCTTGTTTTTCGCGTTTCTTTTTCTGTTTTCTTGTGCCTCGGTTCTACCGATGCGCAAGTTGGCTGTTAACACTTCCTAGTTTGGAGTGTTAGAGCTAATTAGCACAAATTTCGGGCTCGGGAGGAAACGCGTACCGTACTTAAAAAAATATATAAATATAGGGGATGCGAGTCCTTGCAGTGGACTTGCGGATCCTACTAAAATTTGATTGCCCGCCAAAATTTAAAAAACCAATAAGTGTTGCCAGCCATCTTGGGACTTGGCTTGAACCTGATTTCCTGAACAAATTTAATCAATATAGATTAGGGGGCACTGTAGGAATACCCTGACCCCCAAGATATTGTGGAGGGGTAAAAAGCCTTTTTTATTAAGTCTCTCTGGGTCTCATGGGCAAATCTACAAATCTGCTGCTGGAAAGTTTTTTTTAACAAAGCAAACGCAGGCTCTCGCTCTTTCTTTTGAATAGCTCCCAGGTGGGCCAGGTTGCGGGGGCATATAATAAATATAGGTAATATAGGTATGGGGCTCATGGGTCCCCCTGTTATAGCTTATCAAAGCCCCAGGGACTGCGACCTCCCCAGGACAAATTCCAATGTTATGCGGGGGACTCATGGAACCCACCTGCCTGGGAACTGCCACCTCCCTGGGGCTAATTCCAGTAATATGGGGTCCTCGTGGACCCCCTTACCCCGGGGACTACCACCTCCTCAGGGCTTTTTATTTTTCATGTGGGTGGCCTCATGGACCCCCTCCATGCCCAGGGGACCAACACCTCCCCGAAACACTGTATTTTGTAAAGAAATAGGAGGGGGGCTGCATTGCTCCCTCCCAGGCAGTTCCCGGCCCTGGGGACCAACACCTCCCCTGGGCAGGCCCCTAGTCAAGGAAGAAGGGGGGCCTTGTGAGACCCCCTCTTGGAGCTGTGCATGGCCCTGGGGACCGCCTCCCCCCCCGGGGCCAGCTCCACCAATGTTTCAGTATGCCTACCCCGGGACATTGCAGTTGGCTATGACATGGCGGGAGCACCGCTCCTGCCATAGCAAACTCAGCTCTGCTTCCAACAAGCAAAGCAGGAGATGCTCTTGCTTGTTAAAAACTGAACATGTCTGTTTCCCTGCCCTCTGTCAAGGGAGCAGGGAAACCGGCATTGCTTTGAGATCCAGTGAGCAGCATGTTAGCAGCTCCCTGGGTCTCAAAGCAAAGCCAGCTCCCGCAGGAGGTGGGGAGCCAGCAGGGACTGCCAGGGCCTTCAGGCTTCCCCCTCATGGTCCTAACATTTCAAAAGTGGGTGCCCTCGGTGGGACCAGGGCACCTACATTACAGGCTGGGCCCTGGGGTATGGGGTACCCGGGGCTGCAAACAAACGAGGAGCGGGCCATGAGGCCACCTCCCTTGTTTAGAAAAAAAATAATGTTTCTTTGAATGTGTCAGGCCTCAGGGGATGGGGTGCCTGGGGCTGAAAATGACCCATTATGGGGGCTGCTCGGCCCCCCTTCCTTTAAATTTTACATACATAAAGAAGTAAAAGGCTGTGCTCCTAGGGTTGGGATCCCCTGGGCCGAAACCAGCCCGGGAGGGGGGCTGCAGGGCTCCCCTCCTTTTTTTCTATAAAAAAATTGCAAAGGGTCAGGTTCTGTGGGATGGGTTCCTCGGGGCACAAAATAGTCCAGGGAACGTGAGCCACAAAGCCCCCTTCCTAAAATAGAAAGAGAAAAAGAAAAAAAGCTGGCAATATGACAGAGGCCCTGTACCCATTCTCCACCACTACAAACGCGCCTCCTGGCATGCTGCTAGTTGGGGGGCATAGTCCCCTTGGCTGCTGATGATCCTTTGGGGCCAACAAGCCCTCCGGGTACCTCCAGTAAGCTCCACTCACTGGGAATATTAAGAGGTGGTCAGTGGCCACGCCCCATTTCACCACCAGTCTGCAAACATGTCTCTAGGTTCACTGCTGGTGGGGGGATGAGGTCCCTTTGCCTCCTGAGGGCCTCAATACTAAAGTGGACTTCTTCCCCAACCAGCAGTGAGCCAGGAGGTGCATTTGCGGAGTCGTGGAAAAATGGGCGTGGCCTCTGACAACGTTTTAGCAACCTTACTGTGAGGTCTTATTGGAGGTAACAGGAGGGCTAGTTAGCCCCCAAGGACCGTCAAGAGTCAAGAGGACTACATCCCTCAACTAGTAAAGTGCCAGGAGGCACGTTTGCAGAGTGGTGGAGAAAGGGGGCCATGGCCACTGAAAACCTCTCAGCAAACCCACTGCGTGGGACTTGCTAGAGGTAACTGGAGGGGTAGTTGCCCCCAAGGACCCTCAATAGCTATGGAGACTTCATCCCCCTACTGTAGTGCGTCAAGAGGTCTGTTTGCAGAGTTGTGAAGTAAGGGGGTATGGCCTCCTACCTGGTCTCCGCAATCCTGCTGTGTGGGACTTACTGGAGGTAAGTCCCACACAGCGGGATTACTGAGAGGTCTTCAGAGGCCAAATATTTTGGTGGAAATCACAGTGGAGCTGCAGTTCCTGCTGAAGAATAGAGAAAAAAATTAGAATTGTGACCTCCAGCACTATTCTATTACTATGCCCCCAGCAGGGCCAGGCCCTGAAGGCATGAGGCCATAAAAGTTACAAACATAAGTGGGGGGTCTTGCGGACATTCATGCCCCGGAGACCACCACGTCCCCTGGGCTTACTCATAAGGATTAGGGGGCTCATGTCCCTTGGCTATTTATCAAATTAATGCAGGGGGTATGTACGGCCTCCCCTGCTGCTCCAGGGCTAATACAAAATAAATCAGGGGGACCTTGCAGACCCTCCAGGGGACCAGCACCTCCCGAGGCCAAATACAGTTTTAAAATATAAGGGGGCCATGTCTCGGGGAGGCCTTACTGAATGAAAGTGGAAAGCCATACAGTCCCTCTCCTTGAGCGACTGATGGCCCTGGGGACCACCACTGGGGACAGCTCTTGTTATGTCCCGGGGTGCCCTCACCAGGATACAGATGTTTGCTGTAGCTTGGAAAGAGCTTTACCACTCCCTCCAAGTCACAGCAAACACTGCTGAGAAATGCTCTAGCTTGCTTGAAGCAGAGCATTAGTCTGTTTCTCTGCCTGCTGCCAAGCCAGCAGGGAAGCAGACAAATTGCTTTCAAATACAGGGAGCTGCATGTTTAGCAGCTCTTTATGCCTGAAAGCAATGCCGGCTCCCACAGGAGGCGGGGAGACAGCAGAGAACTCGGGGGCATTCAGGCCACCACGATCCCAGTAGAGACTGGGTGCCCTGGGGGCAACCCGAAGATATGATCAACACCAGAGGATGGGGTCCCCAGGGCTGAAATCTGCATGGCCCACCTCCCTTATTACAAATAGGCCAGTCTCCAGGGGATGGGGTCCCCAGAGCTTAAATTGACCTGGGGAGGGGGACTGCATGCCCCTCTCCCCTAGTTAAAAAATGTTATTGAAAAAAGCCAGCCCCCAAGAGAAGGCCCTCTCCCTATCTCAACCGCTCTACAAAGGGGCCTCCTGCCTTGGAAATTGTTGGGAACTAAAGTCCCCTTGGCTGGTGAGGGTCCATGGTGGCTCAACACCCCTTCTGTTACATCATTAATCCCACACAGTGGGATTTCTGACAGATTATCGGAGGCCCCATCCCCTTTCTCCCTCACTCTGCAAATGCACCTCCTAGCACACTACTAGTTGGAGGATGAAGTACATTTGGGTCCTGAGGGTCTTTGAGGGCCAACAACCCCCCTGTTACCTCCAGCAAGTCTCACACAGCGGATTTGCAGAAAGGTCATTTGAGGCCAGATCCCTTTCTCCATCACTCTGCATACATGAATTCTGGCGCACTACGGGTTGGGAGATGAAGTCCCCTTGGCTCTTGGGGGTCCTTGGGGGCCCAAAAAACAAAGGTGTGGAGGGTCGAGGGGAATGTTTAACGACCTGTCTACTCGCTCCCCATATTCAGGATACAAAACACACAAAAGAGTAGATCAAGTCTGGAGGTGGTGTGCGTCTGAACATGCGACTGTGAAACAATTGGATATAGTTACAGATGAAACAAAAGACTGATAAGTCACAGAGGTTTGAATAAATCCCATCAGCCCACCCAGTTGTTGGAATTTCATCATATGGGAATTGATAAGTATTCAAAACATCTCCTGACCATTTAGTGTCAGGATAACATAGAAGCTCAATGTATATCGTTCCTCAACTTAATAATGGTAATAAAGTTCAGTGCTCAAATAATCGTGATGAATAAAATAGACTACTAAGACTCAAGAAATTTTTCAAATAGAGGTCTAGGTGTCAAAAGTTAAAAAACACGCCGAGTACTTGAACATGGATACTACCCTGTGGCGCTAAGCAAGATGGTCGACATGTTTCAGCCTGTAGGGGAACTATCCCGGCTTTCTTCAGGACCTTTCATAAAAAGATACTACTACAACTGACATTGCTTACATATGAGGAACAGTAAGAGAAATGCGCTTATGAGAAGTCACATATCTACCAGGAACTTTGCACTCCAATGTTCGCTGGAGGAAGGGAGACGAGACTTCTTCCTATCAAGAGATAAAAGATAGTACAACAAAACAGAATAAAGTCACCTGCATGTATCCGCATGAATACACAAACACAGCTCAGATCAACACACCTGCGTGAACAATTTCTATTCCGCATTACTGAAACAAAAAGCATAATAGCTAAATCACAAAGAGGCATTTCCTCAAAGTGATACTCACCCAGCTTTGTGTGGGTGATGACCTCACCTCACCCGGCAACCGCTCGAGAGAATGAGGCCCTGCTCCATAGTGTAGAAAAAGGACATAGTAAGTGTGCGTCATCTTCTATGCCCAGCCAAAATTGCTCTACACAAAAACCCAACAAACGTGTGATAGTAACCTAAGTATCAGACCACAAAGTTATCTACACAGAGGTTAGCAATGAGAAAATTGGAAGCTCTAAATGCTGAAAGGTTTAGAGTTGTTACAAAGCCGTCATATGGGCACTACTAAATACCTCTAGATTGTCACCCATCAAACATAGTGGATGACGCAAGGTTTAAGATGTAAATGTGATCTTAGTTTAAGACCCACAGTCTTTAGGCAAGTTATAGACAATATTGATAAAGAGCCCTATTGGTCTGGATTGGCCCATCATTTGAAGTAAACGTCAAATGCCCCTTGTTAGGAGGCACGGCCATAAGAGTGTAAAGGCACTCTATGCTGGTAAAATTTGTAATAACTGCCAAGTGAGGACATAATTGGTGCAGCAAGAGAATCCTTTTTTTTACCTGTCCGTCGGTACCCCTTGTGTTAACCGAGCGGAAGTGGAGGTGTTTCACACTCCGCCCGCCCTCCTTTTGTAGAAGGACAGTGACTGGTTGATAAGTCACATGGGGACTGATTTCGCGCTAAAACACCAATATAGCGAGACGCAACTCTCCAGAAACTGCAAGACAAACACTCCTAGGAAGACGTGTCCCGCGGAGAGCACCGAAAAAGCGCCGCTGCGACACGTCTAGGGACCGATGTAGGTCCCGATGTGGCAACTGCGCATGCGCAAAACGGGACGCCTAGTGCGCATGCGCTGGAGAACAGCGGCTCCTACTCTTTTGTGTGTTTTGGGTCCTTGGGGGCCAACAACTCCTCCTGTCACCTCCAGTAAGTCCCACACAGCGGGATCCCTGAGAGGTCATCTGAGGTCCTGCCCTCTTTCTCCTAAACTCTGAAAATGCACCTTCCCGTGCACTACTGGTTGGGGGATGAAGCCTCCTTAAGTGATGAGCAGGGCCAGATTGGAAACAGCAACCAGCCCTGGTGCTAGTAATGAAAAGCACTGCTCCCGCTTTTATTACTGGGGGCCGTCATTGCAGCACTGTTGCAAAGTCAGCCCCCAGTAACAAAACGGCCCCCACAGCCAGACAACCATCCCCCACCTCTCCGGCCCACTGGGGAAAATCCTGGTGCCTGCTACAGCCAGTCGTGCCCTGATGCTGAGGGTCCTTGGGGGCCAACAACCCCTTTTGTTACCTTCAGTAAGTCCTACACAGTGGGATTGCTGACAGCTTGTGGGAGGCCCACCCCCTTTCTCCACTACAATGTAAATGTGCCTCCTGGGGCACTACTCGTTGGGGGAGGAAGTACCCTTGGCTGCTGTGGGTCCTTCAATCAATCAATCAATCAATCAGTATACTTATAAAGTGCGACCACTCACCTGTGAGGGTCTCAAGGTGCTGGGTGGGTGGGCTGAGTCTGCGGTTCAGTCAGAGAGCCAGGTCTTGAGGCCCTTCCTGAATTGCAGCAGTGATGGTGATTGCCTGAGGTGCAGAAGCATGGAGTTCCAGGTCTACCAGTAAGGTAGGAGAAGGATCTTCCATCAGCCGTTGTCCTGCGGATCTGTGGGATGGTGGCCAGGGCCAGTTAGGCGAGGGGAGATGTAAAGTGAGTGTGTAGAAGGAGAGCCGGTGTTTGAAGTATGTAGGTCCGGCATTGTGGAGGGCTTTGTAGGCATGTGCAAGAAGCTTGGAGGTGATTCTCTTGTTGATAGGTAGCCAGTGTAAGCCTCTTAGGTGGCTGGTAATGTGGTTGTGGCATGGGATGTTCAGGATCAGTCAGCAGTCTAGCAGAGGTGTTCGGAATGGTGTGTAGTTTTTTTATGGAGTTTCTGGGTGGTGCCGGCATAGAGTGAGTGCATTGCCATAGTCGAGTCTGCTCCTGACGAGCACATAGGTGACCATTTTCCTGGACTTGGTGGGGATCCACTTGAAGGTCTTTCGAAGGAGGTAGAGCGTGTAGAAGCAGGAGGTTTAAACTGCATTGATTTGGTGGCTCATTGAGGGCGGGCATTCCAGGATGATGATGATGTTTTGTGCAGGGTCCATGGGTGTGGGGGTAATTCTGAGTGCTGCAGGCCCCCAGGACAAGGAGTTCAGTATTGTCTGAGTAAAGCTTGAGACAGTTGTCCTTCTTCCATGTGGTGACTGCCTTCATCCCATCGTGGAAGTTGCTCTTGGTAGCTGTGGGTTCATCTGTGAGGGAGAGAATCATCAGTGTAGGAGATGATGTTAAGTCTGCTGCTTATGACGATGGCTGCAAGCGGGCCATCTTGATGTTGAAGACAGTGGCCCACAGGGAGGATCCCTGAGGCACTTTGTAGCTGATCTCTGTGGGTTCCGGGTTTAACTGTGGAAGTCTGACTCTCTGTGTTCGGCTGGTGAGGTAGGAGCAGATCCGTTCTAGGACTTTGTCACAGAATGCAGCATAGTGGAGTCTTGTGCAGAGGGTGTAGTGAAAGATGGTGTCAAAGGTGGCTGAAAGGTCCAGGAGGGCTGCAGGTTCAACTCAGTCGAGAAGGGTGAGCATGTTGTCTGTGGCTGTTAGGAGAGCAATACTAGGGGGATAACATTCTCTCCTGTTACCTCCAGTACGCCCCACACAGCGGGATTACTGAGAGCTCATCAGAAGCCCCTCCCCATTCTCCACCACTCTGCAAACATGACTCCTGGAACAGTACTGATTGGGGGATGAAGTATCCTTGTATGCTGAAGGTCACTGGGGGCCAACAACCCAACCAGATTTCTCCAGTAAGTCCCACAAAACGGGATTGCTAAAAGCTGGTCAGAGGCCCCATCCGCTTTTTCCAAAACTCTGCAAACATGCCTAGTAGTTAAAAAAAACATAGAAATTCAATTAAAAAACAAAGGTTACAGGGATGTTTTAGTTAGGAAAAGGTTTTTTTTAAACATAGAAATTCACTGATGAGTTCATCAAGTGAGTGTAAGTGTTTTTAAGAGTTTATGGTTGTTAAACATATATACTCACCTGCTACTAAAGTTAGATTAGTATACTAGTTGTACTACTAATGAGGGATACTATTTCTACAATGTGTGATCTGTGTGGGTGTGATTGTCTGTATCAGTGTGAGTGGGTGTGTGAGGGGCTGTATAGGTGTGTGAATGCATGCATGAGTGACTGTATGGGTGAGTGATTTTATATTTTTATTTTAAATGTAGAACAAAATATAAAAAGCTGCAGCACTATTAACTCACATTTAAACGTCAAATACTTTGAATATGTTTAACTAAATTACAAATATTTTTCTGAAGAGTGAATTAAAAGCATTTCCTCCAAAAGTAAATAAAAGTATGAATGTATTATAGAGGAATAACTGTAAAAAATTATATATAATTATTTTTAAATTTTTATTATTACATTGTAATTCAAATTTATGTTATATTAATTTCTTATTCTAAAAAGTTATTACAATAATTTAAAATAACATAATAAGTATTTTCTTTTTAGATTTTGTTACACATTAAATTAAATGTATTTATATTTTAAATTGTTTAAATAATTTAATTTACAGTTACATTATTTACAATGGGGTTTCATTTTAGGTCCTTCCCATTATTATCTATGGTGTGGTGGAGGTTGCAGTAGTAGCCATGCGTGGCACTGGACTCAGTCCATCTCTGTGCTAAAATTAATTTACTAATGTTATGGACCTTTTTTGGCTGTTTTAATTTCAGAAGTGCAGTTTGTGAGTAGGAATGTGATTACTCCTATGTGGGTGTGTATAAGTTATTTGTTAAAGCTCCCCTTATTTCAACCTAAACCCATCCTACCTCATCTTATTTAGCAGTAAGTATGCCTCCTTTTCAAGCCACTCCGACAGTCCCTCCCAAGTTTACTATTAAGGGGCAGATTACGATCTTGCTAGGAAAGCCCTCTGTACGACTCAGATCCGGAGGGCTTTCCTAGCAAATTGCGCTGTGCGAGTCCAAACGATCGATTCTGATGCACCCGTATGGTGACGGACTTAGTTCCCTCGGACTCCCATTGAACTCAATTGGAGCCCTGGTACTGCATGCGTACAAAGGCTCCCATTGCAAAAATCGGTGGGTGGGGAAAAGCGTGCACCCTGTGGCAGGCACCCGATGGTGCCCACCACACTGTGCATGCATGGAACGGGGGACCCATGGGTACCCCCCTCTGACTGATTCGGAGGATCCCGGGTGAAGACGGTCCCGCCACACCCCCAGACGTCCAATTCCCACAGCCGTTTCATCCCTGGAAACCTAAGTGGATACTGCTGTCCGAATTGGGCATCGTACTCACTCATTCGGAAGCCAGCTCCATTGCGCAGCATGATTCGGCTTCGAACGAGTCGGACTGACAGGATCAGGTTCGAAAACAATTAGGTCGGCGCTGACTTGATCTTCTCATTGTATTTAGCCATCTGGAATGGGGGATGATTCGGTGAAATCATAGGTTTTTGATCAGATTTGCTCGATCCGGACCCCAAGATCATAATCTGCCTCTAAGTAGTAAACATACATGTGTGAAGATTTGCAGATAGAATAGATCAGAGCGGTGGAGATTTGCACTTGTAGGTCTGTGAATTACATTTTGTGGTAATTAAGTACTACTTCACAAACTACAAATTACAGTTTGTGAGTCAAGGCCTGCATGTAGAGTTATCTACTAAAGTAAGCATAATGAATAACTCAAGTCCCAATAATCATGAGAATGTTAGTTTAATCGGATCCATGGGGCACAGACTGTGGAAAATAGTCCTCACTACCTATCCCTGGCCAAACATTGGTGTAGTTTACTCTCTGCACTATGATGTCCATTTCTTGCCTAGGTAGGAGGGGTGGTGGTAGCAAATTAGCAATTTTCAGTAACATCCTCCTGTAACAATTGGCTGTAATATTTGATGTTGCTTTAACCACCCTCACAATGCCAAATGTGAAATCTGTTGATGATAGAAATTAACAGAACAATAGATCACACAACTTGAAGGACAGGGTTGGGGATTTCGTAAATGGATGGTAGGGGGATTTAGGAATTAAACAATGGATAAAAATAACATTCATCAAGCCCATGAATATGTTGCATCTGTCATGGAATGAAGATGACAGCTCAGTTACAATATTCAAACAGTCTTTCAACACAACATTCAGACAGTCTTTCAGCGCTCAGATTCCAAGTTCTCTATTCATTACCGAGGCTTGATCAGGATCTTCTTAGAGCTTTCTTATAGGGAAGAAGGGCCCTGGAATGCAAAAAGAAATTGGCAATATTGGAGAATCAACATAAGCATGGTGTACAAGAAGTCAGAGGGCAGAACACAGGTTGATGCAGTGGTGTGCCAGTAACTGAAAGCCAATTTTGTATCAATTCCAGACAACAAGACAACCTGTCTGATCACTCATAAAAACAATATGTTGTGCCCATCATGTGAAATGTCCATACCACAAACACTTAAGTAGAGATCCCAACTTGACTCAGTAGTCTGCCCTTTTCTGATTAACACACCTCTCTACAGTACACAGAGGTAGCCTCTTTGAGTTATCTTTTTCCCACTGAAGTAACAGGCATCGGTCCTCCTGGTTGTTGTCAATGACATTTAAGATTCTTTCCAAAAACGAGTTCATACTTTTGAACCAGAAAATGAAAAGAAATAAAATCTTAGGGTCTGATTTATATGTTGGTGGAGAGGGAATCCCCTCCTTACAATCATAATGCTTTGCCCTCCCAATTTAAATGGAGGCAGACCATAGTTTGATGGCGGCAGAGACTAATCTGTCTCCGCCATGGTCAATCTTCTTCTCCGGCCTGACAGAGTAAGGGTGTCAGAGGTTTGGCTATATACTTGCCCTCCTGATTAAGATGGGCGGACATATAGCCTGTCCTGCCATGGAAACCCTGGCTGTAAGGGGCACTGAAAAGTGCTCAATGCAATCACTCACCATTAGAGGAAGCGGTATTGTTGAGTTTATTTTCAAAAATAAAATTCTGCTTTGGTATTTTTATTTTGGAAAATTAAAAATACTCTGTAAGTTTGCCTTGCTGCTCCATCATCCTCCAGCCAAGACCTGTGCAGGTAAGACCAGTGGGGCAGTGGGGACGGGTAGAGGGGATTTCGACAGATGATGATGAGGGAAATTTAATTATTTATTTAATTTTCCCTCATCATTGTCTGTCAAAATCCCCCCCACCCGGCCACACACACCTACTGCTCTTACTGGCACGGGCCACAGCTGCAAAGCACAGTCAAGTAAATTAAAAATCTCAATGACACATGGAAGTCAAGTATTGATCCAGAATAATCACCCATACATTACAAATCAAATTTATTTTACCTGTAAACACCATCCCGACCATCAAATGAACCATCATCATTTGAAATTCAGAGGTACAAGTTCCTTGTTCTAAGTTTGATATTCATTTACCTATGTGCTCCTCTTTTGGATGGAATTAATATACAATCCATATAATTTGTGCAGACTATTGAATCTTCATTGGCAGCCCAGCATGGGAATAAAAGAAAAGATGGGGATGAAGGCAGCTTCTTTTACTTTTTATAAAATGGAGACTTCCATTGCAGATTATAATACCATTGCTCTTTTCAAAGTCTACTGTTAAACCAAAGGTTAAATTACCTTTTCTCACCTGAAAAACGTGTTGAGGTTGAACTAGGTGCTGCTTTTGTCCTCTCTCTAAGATGGGTTGTGTCTGCAGCGGGATGGAGGTGGCTGCAGGTTTTTCAAGTCCTCTTGAAAAGATGGAACCAGGTGGTGTTGGTGGTACTATATGACTCAAAGCAAAGGTGAGCAGTATTTCCCTGTGCCATTCTCCACATTAACAATCACTGGCTCATCATCTTCTTCACTTTTAAGGCTTTCATGAACCTTCTGTTTCACAAGTCTCTCATGATAGCTTTCAGTCATAGTCAGTCCTTGTCAAGATTATAAGAAGGTGGGGGAAGTGCTCTTTTTGTACCTTGCAAGAGATAGTGAAGCTGATGTGTCCAATGGAAGAGCAGTCACAATAAAATCTTGCTCAGCACCAAGATCAGCATCCTTCTCTGCTCTTACTTAAGGTGTTGCTGACTGGTTCCGGTTGATGACTTTCCTGTAAAGATTCAGTTTGCTGCTGGGATAAATCAATTCCGGATTCACTGCTAGTCTCCATGACTGCACTCAGTACAGGAATTTGAGACATGGGCTTTGGTTTTGGTGGTAGTACAATTAATCTAGTTGTGATCCTTTTCCCAGCCTCTTACTGTCCAGAGAAGGGTGCAGCAAGTGTGTTGCATTTACAGATAAAATATAAAGGTTTGATGTCAGTGGTGGCACTGGCAACAGATGTCTTCTTCTCCTAACTGGCCACTTTCTTTCTTCTTTGGAACAATGTTCTTTATTTTTTGTGGGGGTTAACGGTGCATTAGCACAAGCATAAGCACTTAGCTGAGGACTCTGGTGTAACTAATCCTCAGATTTCTCTCCATCTCAGTATCAAATATATGTTTTTATCATGCATGCGATTCATCGCACGCCATTATAACGCAGTCGTTCCAACGACATCGCAAGTCGTCACTACGACTGGCTGCAGGGGGCTCGCTTGATTTAGGAATATTATAATTTACTATTCCTACTCAAGTTTGTGCAACTGCAGGGAAGGTGTTGAATTGTAAAGCCAACACCTTCTGCCCCCTACAGCGAGTCATGGTAACGGCTTGCCATGTAATCGTATGCAATGTAACAACGAGGTCATTGTAACAACCGCGTTGTAATGGCATGCGAGGTATCACATGTCATCTGTGGCTCCAGGAGGGGGGCTGCATGGCTTCCCACTTTCATTCAGTAAGGTTTGCCTGGGAAGTAGCCCCCTCCTATTTTAACATCAGTTATCATAAATGCTGATTAATATTGGAATTAAGCAAAGGTAAAATAGCTGATGCCACATTGTCAGCAAGGAAGGAGGCATGGAGATCAAACAAAAAATGTCACTCATGAATGAGGCACACACATGCACAGGCTTCACAAAATGGCCTTTGATGCATGGCTAGCTAAGAAAGGAGGCATGGAGAACAAAGACAAAATGTTAATCTATCACACATGCACACACACCCACACACCCATATACACACGCACACACAGGCACCACTAGTTGACTGTCACCGCAGATCCAGCAAGAAAGGAGATATGGAGAACAAAGGCAAAATTGCTGCCTTCGATTCACAGACACACACACACTGGGTCTACAAAATGGCCATCATCACCATATGGATATGTGGAGAAAAAATAGAGGCCATGGCTGCCTTAACCTGGCTGGAGACCCTTCCTTCGCTCCTCCCTATTCAATAAAACAGTGGAAGAATGGTGCAAGTAAAAACCCATCATCTGACTAGGCCTATCCATGGGCCTAGTATACCACCAGCATAACTGCAATGGTCTCAAACAGTGAGACAGGTTTAAAATAAAATGGCAATAAATAAATAATAACGAATACTCAAACACAAACAGCACAACCAATAATTACCAATGCTAAACACTTGTAAAAGTTGAAGAAAAACAATTAACCAACTATCTAACACAAACACACTCACATTAAAATGGTGAGCAAACATGTGGGAAAGAACAAAGTAAAAGGTGTTTACACCTGGATCTGGACTCCTGAAACAATGCCCCTCTAGCCATCAAAAGGTGCATGCAGACAAAATAAAATGCCATGACTACAATGGCAATTACAAGCCACAACAATATAGAAAAATATCTCTAGCTCACAAACAGTGAGAATGTGAAGAAATACATTAAAATAAGTATCCAAGACCTACAGCACTAAGCACCAAAAAGTAAAACTTGCCACACTGTGAAGAGAGAAATCTGGACAAAATTCACAAAAACACACAAGGTAATGGTGCAAATATATATACATACGAGCTTTATTGGATTTTAGGCATATAAAATCATTAAAGCAAACAGTAAACCACATTTCATATTTTTTCTAAAAAATACATAGGTAAATATAGATAAATACAAAATGCATAAAAACAGTTAATTTAGCTATATCTATCTCTGGTACATGAAAATACAGAATGTTTGGCAGCTATACTTGTAATAATCCCTTGAAAGTCTAAACATTTAGGTGTTTCCTTGCACTCAATATACTTTTTAGGAAGCCCGTCATGGTACCAATGCAATAAAAGTTTTCTAACATCTGTAAATACATAAAAGCAGGGCAGCATTGTCTCCATTCTCCCTGTTTTAAGAGGGGTACAATTCATCCTCGTCTTTCGTTTGCATAATACTTACAGAATAAAATTACATGAATGGTTGTTTGTACAGAGATGTTATCACAAGGGCATGGGCATAATTCCCTTGACCAATTGTTCATAACCAGATGACTAATCACGCGGTAGAAACTCCCAAATTTAAAACCTGTTAGCATGTACCTATCGACCCCCCCCAGACAACATAGTAGGTAAGGTTGTATGTTATACTTTATGGTGATCAGTTGATGCTGGACTAGCATGGGTTTATTTATTTCCAAAACCAGCCTGTTTTCTACCAGAATGGTCATACAAAAATTCTTTTAAATTCCTTCCGGTGTATTGAATTTAATGTTTCAGGCTGGGAAAAGTATTCTGGAAGCCCAATTTCATGCATACATTTTTTAAAATATTTTAACCATGTGATCCAGTTTGTGATGTTGACATGATCCAGTTTCATTGCATCTGTTAAAATTTCCTTGTTTAGACCTGTGCTGGTAGAGGTCCAATTATGTGCCAAAGCAGGACTGGTTGTACCTTAAATAAATCTGAAATTTATTGTACTCCTAGCTCGCTGTGGCAGTTAAAAACAAAGGGACTAGCAGGGACAGCCAAAATGAATCTTTAAAACTTGTTTTCAACATATCAGATTGAGGCACAATCATGGAACCCCCATATCCCTGCCCCAAAGATTGCAATGCTCACGCATTTAGCCTGATAGATTTTCAGTAGAATTTCTAGTGGTCTTTTGCCTTGTTTTTTGGTAAACTTTATCAGGGCTGCGGTAGACCTCATGAACAGGAGGCTCCTCGTCTTGATTGCCTGAGCCCAAGACCCAGTAAAGTTAAATAGAACACCCAGATATGTGAAGGTGTTAATAGGTTCTACCCTGCTCCCCCAAGCATGAAAACTCCTATACCCTTGTTTCCCTCTCTTGCAGGTCATTACAAAACTTTTCTTTGCATTCATTTTTAAACCCAATTCATCCATAAATGTAGTAATAAGTAAGGGCCTTCTGTTGTCCAACCTGGGTGCGTGCCATGATTACTGCATCATCCTTGTAGACGAGGGAGACAATCGGACGCTTGTTTAGATATGGCGGGTCCCTCGCGTTTAACACCAACTCCTGTTCTAGTGCGTTTGTATAAAGAGAGAACAGGAGTGGTGCCAGAACACATCCTTGCCTCGCTCTCCTCTCCACTTTGAATGGTGCTGTACACTCGCCCTTAAGACTATATCGAACTTTGGCTCTACCTACATAAAACACCAGGACACCATCATAAAAATAAGCAAACACTATATTTTAAATACCTTAATCCCACATGTGCCAAATTTCCAAACAACTCCTTGCCAACCAGCAAAAAAGAAACAAAAATAGTGGTGCACACCTTTTCTTCAAACTTCAAACTTTTTGCAAATTGCTGCATTGGACTTGCTTGATTTTTCCCAAAAAGTAACAAGCATTTGCAATGCAATCGGTCTCGCCTTCGGGACCTTATATGTCTTTAGCTATGCAACACATTAGCCTGGTTGCTGAAACATCCACTGTTCTTCAACATGGAGGGCAAGTAAGCATGAAACTGCATGACACACCAGGAATGGGAACACAGAGAGAGAAATATTGCCTTTCAGTTGGAAATGGTATAGTCCAAAGCTCTAATTTTAATATAAAATCAGGGCCTTCGGTGGTCATATCACTGAAAATACAAGATTTGAAAAAAATATTATTGTATAAGGGTGCTTGTTTGATTTGATTTGATTTGATTTTGTGTTTTGTAAAGCGCAGCGTATGCCCGAGGGCGTCTTGGCGCTAGCCTAGTCTGGAAGACTCAAGTACCAACTGAACCCCTTTGGGATGATTAATTAGTTTTTAAATTGCCAGGTCTTGAGTTGCTTTCTAAATCTCATCAAGGAGTTCCTGTTTTTAATCTGTAGGGGGAGTGAGTTCCATACCATGGCCGTCCCCACGGCTTGTGGAAGACAATTTCTATGGACTGGAATCTAGAGAATGTTAAAGTGATTCTGGTATTTTACTGACCTCTGCCGGTCGTGTTCTATCAAGAAAGTTAAATAGAGGCAGGTGCCAGAAATGTTTTAAAAAGAAAGTCCCTCAGCAGAAAGCAATTATGGTATTTTACTGACCTCTAATGGCCATTTTCTATCAAGACAGTTAAATAGAGGCAGTTGAAGAGAAAAAAAAGTCCCCACGCAGAAGCAGACAAGTCCTAGGGCTGATCTCCAGAGCCCACAAAGTACATACACATATAAGTATATACAAAAGGTCTTGAATGCTCGACCTAAAAATCTCAAGGGTGCGGTTGCAGCATACATAAACAAAATGGAATCCACTCTGGCAGTGGTGGTGGTCCCTACAATGGTGGGGAGAACACAGTGTTGTTTCGAATACCCCTCACACACCAACAGGCCCCTTGGTGTCATGCTTCATCATTGGGGTCTTTGCACCCCTCTACGGGATGCGGCGTGCTGCGACTCACGACTGCGTAGGAGAACTTGAAGTGTACTATGTGTTGGTGTGTGGAGGGTGATTGAATGTGAGTGGTGAGGTGGTGTAATGTGATAGTTAAAAGATACCTGGCTCGTAGGATGAAAAATACAATTTATTAAGCCCTCGGCTGGTATCGTTAAAAGGGTTGCAGAGTGAGGTTGCTACTGTGTATTAAGGTACATCAACCTCAGAAAGTGCGTCAACATGTTTCGGAGTGTAAAAACTCCTTCTTCAGGACGAGGATATGCACAACTATCCTCACCTTAGTCACATGTGGTGTAGGTGTGAAAGTGAACTCTACAAAAAAATATTTAAAATTAACTACAGGTGTAATGTTCCTAATAGTATTTCAGTATAGTAGTCTGTTACGCCCAATTGGCGTTAATAGAACAAGACCTGTAAAGAGAAAAAGCAGAATAAATCATACCGTCACAATAGGACGTAGCTTTTAACCAGGGAAAAATTACCTGTTCAAAACAAAAGTGGGTAGTAGAGGACCAGTTGTGGTCTAGAACCCTGAAAAGAAAAAAGGACAAGGACACACAAGTAGACAAAGACACACACATTTAGATGAATGAACCGTATTTTTCTCCTTAGTGGTTGGATTTCAGGAGAAAAAATGGTTTTGACAATGCTTACTTATAACATAACATAACATAACATGTGTATTTGTAAAGCGCACGTTCACCACTACGGGTATCTTGGCGCTGAATAACAGATGTTTGTTGTTACCCAACTCAATGGTACTCATTTTATCGACCTCAGATGGATGAAAGGCTGAGTGGACCCGCCGGGATTTGAACCTGTGACCATGAGGTCGAACACAGGCCCCTGAAGTAGACGCATTAGTCCACTGAGCCACCAGACCCGGCTAAGCTAGGGTTAGATGGCCTCATGAGCCTTTGCGTGGTATTGGGGGTTGTTGTCTTCCAGCTCAATGCGGCAACCGAAAGGATATCAAAAGGCTCAATTCAGGTTTCTGTTGGTATTACTCACGAGTAATGTAGACATCATTCCCCAGATCACTAAGCACCAAACTCACTGTTTCTGCAAGCAGCGGTAGGCTGCCTTCCCCTCAATGCTGCTCCGAAGTTATGCCGTGTGGCTGAGACTGGTCCCCTTATATACTAGGAGTAATTGGTTCAATTGCTGCTTAATTCGAAACGGATCATGTCCAAAGAAGGAGTGTAACCTTCGATTGCTTTGCCGGGTCTGTGCGGATGTCATGGGCGTTCCCCTTCCTGTGCGTATGTGCGGCGGAGTAGCGATATCTATGTAGACACTAGCCTTAATGGACCGTATTTTTCTCCTTAGTGGTTGGATTTCAGGAGAAAAAATGGTTTTGACAATGCTTACTTATAAGCTAAGGTTAGATGGCCTCATGAGCCTTTGCGTGGTATTGGGGGTTGTTGTCTTCCAGCTCAATGCGGCAACCTAAAGGATATCGGAAGGCTCAATTCAGGTTTGTGTTGGTATTACTCACGAGTAATGTAGACATCATTCCCCAGATCACTAAGCACCAAACTTACGGTTTCTGCAAGACCCGGTAACCTGCCTTCCCCTCAACGCTGCTCCGACGTTATGCAAAAGTCTGCCGATTCTAATATACACCTTCCGTTTCTCTCACTGTGTGCAAGAATCGTGGGTTTCTCGCCTTTACACATGCGCAGTCACATCACGCACCATCACGCATGCGCTAAACATTAAGGCTAGTGTCTACATAGATATCGCTACTCCGTCGCACATACGCAAAGGAAGGGGAACGCCCATGACATCCGCGCAGAACCGGCAAAGCAATTGAAGGTTACACTCCTTCTTTGGACATGATCCGTTTCGAATTAAGCAGCAATTGAACCAATTACTCCTAGTATATAAGGGGGCCAGTCTCAGCCACACGGCATAACGTCGGAGCAGCGTTGAGGGGAAGGCAGGTTACCGGGTCTTGCAGAAACCGTAAGTTTGGTGCTTAGTGATCTGGGGAATGATGTCTACATTACTCGTGAGTAATACCAACACAAACCTGAATTGAGCCTTCCGATATCCTTTAGGTTGCCGCATTGAGCTGGAAGACAACAACCACCAATACCACGCAAAGGCTCATGAGGCCATCTAACCTTAGCTTATAAGTAAGCATTGTCAAAACCATTTTTTCTCCTGAAATCCAACCACTAAGGAGAAAAATACGGTCCATTCATCTAAATGTGTGTGTCTTTGTCTACTTGTGTGTCCTTGTCCTTTTTTCTTTTCAGGGTTCTAGACCACAACTGGTCCTCTACTACCCACTTTTGTTTTGAACAGGTCATTTTTCCCTGGTTAAAAGCTACGTCCTATTGTGACGGTATGATTTATTCTGCTTTTTCTCTTCACAGGTCTTGTTCTATTAACGCCAATTGGGCGCAACAGACTACTATACTGAAACACTATTAGGAACATTACACCTATAGCTAATTTTAAATATTTTTTTGTAGAGTTCCCTTTCACACCTACACCACATGTGACTAAGGTGAGGATAGTTGTGCATATCCTCGTCCTGAAGAAGGAGTTTTTACACTCCAAAACATGTCGACGCACTTTCTGAGGTTGATGTACCATAATACACAGTAGCAACCTCACTCTGCACCCCTTTTAACAATACCAGTCGAGGGCTTAATACATTTTATTTTTCATCCTACGAGCCAGGTATCTTTTAACTATCACATTTCACCACCTCACCACTCACATTCAATCACCCTCCACACACCAACACATAGAACACTTCAAGTGCTCCTACGCAGTTATGAGTCGCAGCACGCCGCATCCCGTAGAGGGGTGCGAAGACCCCAATGATGAAGCATGACACCAAGAGGCCTGTTGGTGTGTGAGGGGTATTCAAAACAACAATGTGTGCTCCCCACCATTGTAGGGACCACTACCACTGCCAGAGTGGATTCCATTTTGTTTATGTAATCTGTCAGGGGAGATCGAATCCACTTTCCCTCTCCCTCCCTCCTTTCTTATACATTAGTGGTTGCAGCATAAACACTGCAGAAAAAAAGGGAGTGATTATTTCATTTCAAACTCCCAATCCAATATGACATGGGCAGATCAAAGCAGGGGGAGGAGTAAAGAAAAAGATGTACAGTAGTCTCCCATTCAGTAAGGCAGTTTCCTCATGTAACAAAGAAAAAACAGTTATTTCACACTAAAAACAATAATTGAATGGTCCACTTGGGTAAAAATGTTAGTAACATTGTTTATTTAAGTTGTTTTTCAGGTGCCCATGTTAAAATAGAACTACTGATCTCTATCAGAACTGCAGTCTATGCTTAAAAATTAATCGATCGACCCCTACTGATGTTTCTGATGCTGACCTTAGTAGTAGCGAAACGGGACATTGCAAGGTACTGGGGGGTTGCGCCCGTCCCCACTGTGGAGGAATGGAGAAGAGGTTTAGACCTCTACATGGCAGCGGAGCGAGTGACCTATAAACCGAGAGGTTGCCCAAAAAAGTTTAAAAGGGTCTGGTCGAAGTGGAGACAGTATCATGGGCTTGAGAGTGGGTCGGGGGAGGGCGAACTGGGTGCGGACGCTAGGAGTGGGCCTTGATGTGTAAGTCACGCATTACCTGTTTGAATGTCTTTGGGCCAATTGCACACTGGTTACGGGGGAGGGCTGGGGCTGGCGGGAACTGTGTATACTACTACCATGACTGTACTGATAAATGTTGATTGCGAAGATGTTTTTTAAATTTCCCTCGCATAGTTCTGTTTGTTGTGGAGGGGAGGGGAGGGGTTCAGATAAAACAAAAAAGCAGATGCCCAGATGATTACTATGGACTCCCCCTATGCTGAGGCGGTGCTCTGCCGAGACAGGCTTGAGGGTACTGATGTACTGACTATTGCCTTGTGCACTGATGCGAACTGGGGGATTTTGTGATCTTTATTTCATTATGTAACTGTTTCCTGCCTGTATAACTTTGCTAATGTGGTCCTTCTTGTGTCTGAGTATCTGCAATAAAATTTTTTAGAAAAAAAAGAAAAATTAATCGATCGGTCCATTCAGGTAAAAATTCAACCTGAAAGGTATGTGAAAAATTGCAACTCATGTTCAGAAAATGCTGCTCATTTTTGTTGCAATCATGTTGTTTCTTTATCTTTCACATTAGGCCCTTTCCCCAAACAGAATTCTTGTTACTCAATTTGGCATGATGGCATTATCTCGGGCACTATTCGTAAATTGCAAATGTCATTAAAATTATGCCTGAATCTGATCAATAGTTAGACTTCTAGACTCTGGCATGGCCCTGCACACAACCCTCCACATGCATCAACCCTCTAGTGCGCATCATTTTTAGCCACACACAGGACAGGTAAGAGGACTTAGGACCTTAGGACCTTATTTCGAATACAGCGGGCCTTAGGACTGCTGAACACAAGGTGGCGGTCCAACCACGAGCACACTGCAAGACCACCGGAAGTATTAGGACTGCCACGAGACCGCTGGCTGGCACCCCCAGGATCAAGGATACTGCTGGGATGGCGGTCTGCAACTGGTTGAATTAAGCTGGGGGTGCCGCTGCCAGGTTGCATGTTCACCGCCTTTTTTATGGCGGTGAACATGCAATGAAAAGGGAGGTGGAAAGGCAACAAAGAGGGCCCTAACAGAGCCCTCTGCTGGATTTGGGCGGGGGAGGGGGAATTTGGGGACACATATGTAGTGCCCCCTGTATTTGCACCCCCCTCTTCCTGTATAGTGTGGCGTGTATGCCACACTGTGCAGGAATGTGTAGTGTGCAGTCTGACTGCAGCGATCTGCATTATAGGCTCTTCTATGAGCCTTTCAGATCACCGCAGTCAGACCACTGCAACACAGCTCACCAGACCAGGATCTGGTGGGCTATCGCACTACAGGTTTTGTGATCCTACAACAGACAATGGAGGACTGCTACCGCTGTAGGACAGTTAAACTCGTAATCAGGCCTTTAGCCTGTAGCCAGAGTCTGCAGCCCCCCTCCAGAAGTAGGCAACCTATACTTCGCACGGTCTTTAAATGTACACAGTGGAGGATTTCTACAAAACTAGGTGTCACACCAGACCCTTTATCCAACATAAAAAGGGGTGGGCGGTGGGCTCTCCGTATGTTCAGGTTGCTGCTTCCAATGCAGCCCAATGGACAACCGCCAATGTAAATTGCCTTCGGCGATGCACAGTGGAGTAGTTGGCAGCAGGACTTCATCTGTGACCGGGCCCTGTGCCCACCACTCCATGACCAACTAACAGCCTACTTGCTGAGTCTTCAGCCCTTCAAAGCAACCTTTGACCAAAGGGTCTATTGTCCAATGGTGTTCAGGGGCCAGCTCTCTATAACTGTCCTACCCTCACTGCACCTATCCTTTGGGTAAATACAAGACAATGACATCTATCAAAAGTGCTTCACTTCTGAAATATATAATTTCTTTTGCATCTTTGGAAAGCTTAAAGACAAGTTTATAAGTGTCCAGCTATCGGGTTACGTTGCTGCATTACTCCTTGATCACAAAGCTATAGCACACTGTCAGAGTCATTTGTTGATCTCATTAGTATTTAGTAATGTTTTTATTTAAATACTATCAGAAATGTCTTCAATGATGTTAGTTAACATGTCATGAGTGATGTAACAAGTGAGGTTATGAGCTGTTCGAGATAGGGGAAAAGTAATTGTTAGTTCAGTACACTATAACTGTCGAATTGCAGTATTATTTGTAGTGTTTTAACTTTAGTTCTTATCTCATTTCATCACCGTTTTACCCTATGCTAGTATCTTATTACCTGACTTAATTAAAATGTCACTTTAACTTTTTTTTAAATGTGTTATGTTCTATTCTATACTATTCTATTGTATTATATTATATTATTTTATACAAATGTCTTGCTATGTTATAGAGTGATTACCTCAAGATGTGTCACTATCCACTGTCTTGTGGAAGATGAATATCGTTTTTACTCGATTGCTGTAAACTTATTTATCTGTGAATAACAACTGAATATGTATCAAAATATACTTTAAACTCAGCCTCAGTCCTATTGCATTGCATGAACATTAGAACAATCTATAGACCCCAGTCTTTAGCATTTAAACAAATGTGGATAAATAGTTCCAAGTTTTTTTCCTATTCACATAAGGCTTCAGGATACTTCTCTGACAACCAGAATCTTCATGAGCCAATCCTTGGAGAACTAGATATATTGATGCATGAAAGCCAACGTCGATTCAGCAAAGTCTAATGGCAAGACCACTGTAGTATAAATTGCCAAGCTGGATGCAATGCACCATGAAAGAAGTGTTACCTTAAGATCAAAGATGACAGACATTTCTCTAGGCATGTGAGAATCCATGGCTTACTTAGAGATATAAGAGTATATTCACTAACATTTGGCGCAACGCAGCAAAACAACTTGTTGTGCTGCATTAAATGCAGAGGCCAGTAGTGTGTCATACCTACTAAGATATGGCACATTCCTGCTCTTTCTCTGCGCTGTCACACTGAGTGCTTCCTAGTGCCAATGCAAGCACCCATGCACCATTGTGCAACAGTACTTGCATTACTGGCAGGACTGCTTTTGTAGTTGAAGCGACACCTTCCTGCACAAAAACAATCGTATGAGAATTTTCCTGGTTCTACGTGTGCTACAGAATGTAGCACTCAGAAAAAGGAAATTACGTGGAGAAATAAACATATTTCTCCTTGCTACTACTCTGTTGGGGTGATGTAGCATTTTAATGCACTACTCTGTTTCCTATTCTTAGTATATCTGGGAATGCGCAAAAATCCATGGGTTGATGCGTGATGCAAGGATAACACAAGCTATTGGCAAATCTGTGCAGTAGTTCACTGCACTGTGCATTCCCAATGTGTGCACCACATGAATCCAGTCACATGCCATGCTCAGTACTGAGCAAAAGCCTTTCATTTGCTAGAAGGCCCCCAGCATTGACAATCTGTGGGTACTGTTTCTTTGCACACAAACCTGACATGGTAGAAAGCCCTCTTTAAGTACCACATCCCAAACATTCTGTGGGCCTGAATAACAAAGGTAAGTTCATACCTTTGTGTAAGTTCACAACTGTTTACTATTCACAAAGGTAAATTACTAGTAGTATCATTACAACCACGGAGTCCAGACACATAAAAATATGTCACTATCCTATCTTTTTATGTGTGGAGAGTCAGCAGTCGTTAAGACACTACTAGTAAAATACCTTTGCAAAGTGTAAGTTTACCTTTGTGAATCAGGACCTTTGTGTTTGAGACTTCTCAGCTGCCACTCCTTTTATGCTCACTTGTCCAGTTGGTACTTAGAATGAATAATTATCAGATCAGAATAAGATTAGCCATGGGGTATGGCTTGACACTCAGCAAAAATGTTGGCTCCCATCTGAGGCTACGCACAAAGCAGGGAGGCTAAGTTGCCTGTTGCATTGTCATTTATCCTTTCATGTTCCATTTCCCTTTTCATTATTGTTTCCTTTTTTCTTACATTGCCCTTTTAACATATTCTATTCTTATGATTGTGGCTCCATGCCAGTCTGTTGGTAATTCTATTTGGAATCTGATGAAAACTGTTATTGGAGTTGGAGCTGCTGTACTGGAGCTGTTGTACTGTGCCTCTTCCATTAAACATTTTCTTCACTTTCCTGGATTTCAGCTTTATTTTCTACCTGAATTCTACATTGCCACACCGCAGTCCTACCCAATGGCATATTTCACAATTTGATTTCAATTTCCAAGCAACACGTAAAGATTATCTTGTGCTGCATTCAGTAACTTTTGGGTTTTGCAGACTGCCTTTTCTGCTTCTAATACATTCCAACACCTCAGAGTGCCCACCATTTGGTGCCTGCTGCTACTGCCTTACTAATGTTGGAATTATAAGAGGAAAGAAAACCCGGTCACTCGTTTGATGGTTCTGCTCAATTTTTATTTAGGGCAGAATCTTGCACTCAGGTATTTAATCCTTCTGTGCAATTAAGTTTTTTTTATCTATTGAAGAAAAGTCAAATGCAGTGATTTTTACAATACTGTGGTTGTCTGAAGAGTAACTTACTGTCCTGCACATAGACACATGTATTTACATATATTTACAAACACAATTCACAAAAAACAGAATTTTTACAATTAAATAATATATACAAAACAAGCATTTGGACACATTTTCGAGATTGACAGTACCCTGTCCATATAGTTTTCATCAGACCACTAGAACCAAATGTTTTTCCTTTATTCTTGTGGCCTGGTAGCGCAAGAAGCTATTAGTGTAGTCAATGTTTTATACGTTTATCAAAACATGAAGCAAGCCTTATGCGCTCAAAAACATTCGGATTTAAGACGAATGAAGGTCAAGAGCCTGTAAGCCGACGCGTTTCTGAGCCTGTCTATATACTTGGCAGGCTCGTCTTCAGGGCTTTAGGGCTGGGTACCTGTGTAAGTACAAATATAGGACATAATGAGTTTTTTGACCCTCTGTGATGCATCACCAAAAAATTACATTTGGCGTTGTTATTACCTTTTTGTTGTGTAATCTCTATTACCAAGTCTTCCGATTGATTTCTTTTAATGGGGACTCTTTGTATTTCTGGAATGGAAACAATAACATGGTATGTTCCCAGGTTCTTATTTTTCTACTAGTCGTTTCTACTCGATCTTTTTTAAGCACTCACGTGTTAAACAGCCAGGGTGTTATCCAGCAAGTTTGTTGGTCTCCGATGTAAGCGGTAGTTACTGCTGGCGCTACAAAGTTAACAGGGACGGTTTTAGTGATCAGCCACTATACAGTTTCTTAGTACGAGCATTTTTGCGCTGTGATATTGTCAACCGATAATTAGGGACTTACTTTTTTGCAGGCGCGGAGCACCGTATTTCTTTTTTAAGGAGACGCCACCTCTCGGTGTTCTTTAACGCTCAGCGCTGTGGATTAAAACGAATGTAGTATTATAGTTCTAAAGTTTTAATTCTGTGAGCATTCGTTTTCACAACACAACAGGGGAAACACCTACTTGTACGATGTATGCGTAGGGTCTGTGTCCGAGGGGGCGTTACTCAACTTCTAGTTTATTTAGGTCGATGCGGTTAACGCTGTAATCTGTTAATAAAGCAGAGATTTAGGGTTGCGCTCTGGCACATGTTTAAACTAATGGATATTAAGCGCATATGCTCGTTTTACCTGTCGATGAGTAGCTGGACGCTGCTGTTTGCTCTAGAGTTCCTCAGGTAAGGGAAGTGCTCAAAAAAACGCGAGAGTTTGGAGTTATTTATAACACTCAGTGCTTCTGGGACATGTAGTCCAGAAGTTTCAAGATTGGTTTTTAGGGAGTGGTCTGTACCACTTGCGGCCCAGTTATTGATTTTGGGTTTCTGCGTGTTCGTTCAGTCCATCATTCACGCAGTCGAATTTCAGAATCAGATATGCCTCCCTTTTTGCTAACATTGCTTCTACACTACCCCCTCTTGCAGGGACTTGGATCTTTGATAATACTGACCACTTTAGTTCTTTCTCAGTATGGCCTAGGTCAAGGCAATGTTGGACCATTGGGGCATTTAGGACTTTTTGTTTAATCCTAGATCTGTGTTGGGTTAGTCTTTGTGACACTGTTTGTGTGGTTTTCCCAATATACAGTTTGTCACAGGGACAGATGATTACATAAACCACATTTTTGCTCTTACAGTTCGTGAATTCCACGTGGGTCCATTTCACACTATGGTGTTCAAATGTGGTGCCTTCAATGGTATTTGTGCACGAGATGCAAGTACCACACTTGTGGTGTCCTTTGACAGGGCTTAATTTCCACAAAGTGGGTAAATCATATATAAAAGACACGACTGACTTCATCACAAAAATAGAAACTACACCATTCGATGACAAAGTTGAGTTAATGGTTACCTTTGACGTTAACTCCTTGTATACACAAATCCCCCAGGAAGAGGGATTAGAAGCCATTGAATTCTTTCTTGAAACCCGGCCAAGACCACATAGAGTTCCAACTCATTTCATCATTGAATTGGCAAGCCTGGCACTCAAGCGCAACTACTTTAGATTCATGGACACCTTCTACATGCAGGTGAAGGGCACCGCCATGGGGTGTCCTTATGCCCCAGAGATGGCGGTGCTCTTCATGGCATTGTATGAAGAGCGTTTCATCTACCATCAAAACCCTTACGGCATACACATCTTAAGATGGTATCGCTATATTGATGACATCTGGTGTCAGTGGAGAGGAACTGAAGAAAAATTAAAAGAGTTCTATGAGTGGCTGAACAACAGACACCCTGACATAAAGTTCAGCATGACGAGCAGTAACACCCGTTTAACTTTTCTTGATGTGGAAGTATTCCACCAGGAAGGAGAATTAGCTACCACCCTTCACCGCAAACAAACTGATAAAAACTCAATTCTACACTATGAAAGCTTTCACCCGAAGAGTCTGAAGGCAAACCTCCCATATAGCCAACTATTACGAATCAGACGTAATTGTTCAAGGAAAGAGGACTATATGATACATGCTGAAACGCTTTGTGACCAATTGTCCAAACGGGGGTATCCTAGAAAGATGCTAAAACATGCCACTAAACGCGCATGGTTTACACCAAGGGAAGCGTTGTTAACAAAGAAGGACAAGAAACCGCTAGAACAGCTAGTTTGTGTGACCACGTATGGACCCTTAACCAACAAATTCAAGGCCATAGTATTGAAAAATTGGCACTTGTTATCAAACCTGAACATACCATTTCCAAAACCCTTATTTGCTCTTAAGAAGAGCAAAAGTATAGGGGAACAAATAATTCGGGCCGATTTGGGCACCCAGAGACCAAAAAGTGATTTACCCACTTTGTGGAAATTAAGCCCTGTCAAAGGACACCACAAGTGTGGTACTTGCATCTCGTGCACAAATACCATTGAAGGCACCACATTTGAACACCATAGTGTGAAATGGACCCACGTGGAATTCACGAACTGTAAGAGCAAAAATGTGGTTTATGTAATCATCTGTCCCTGTGACAAACTGTATATTGGGAAAACCACACAAACAGTGTCACAAAGACTAACCCAACACAGATCTAGGATTAAACAAAAAGTCCTAAATGCCCCAATGGTCCAACATTGCCTTGACCTAGGCCATACTGAGAAAGAACTAAAGTGGTCAGTATTATCAAAGATCCAAGTCCCTGCAAGAGGGGGTAGTGTAGAAGCAATGTTAGCAAAAAGGGAGGCATATCTGATTCTGAAATTCGACTGCGTGAATGATGGACTGAACGAACACGCAGAAACCCAAAATCAATAACTGGGCCGCAAGTGGTACAGACCACTCCCTAAAAACCAATCTTGAAACTTCTGGACTACATGTCCCAGAAGCACTGAGTGTTATAAATAACTCCAAACTCTCGCGTTTTTTTGAGCACTTCCCTTACCTGAGGAACTCTAGAGCAAACAGCAGCGTCCAGCTACTCATCGACAGGTAAAACGAGCATATGCGCTTAATATCCATTAGTTTAAACATGTGCCAGAGCGCAACCCTAAATCTCTGCTTTATTAACAGATTACAGCGTTAACCGCATCGACCTAAATAAACTAGAAGTTGAGTAACGCCCCCTCGGACACAGACCCTACGCATACATCGTACAAGTAGGTGTTTCCCCTGTTGTGTTGTGAAAACGAATGCTCACAGAATTAAAACTTTAGAACTATAATACTACATTCGTTTTAATCCACAGCGCTGAGCGTTAAAGAACACCGAGAGGTGGCGTCTCCTTAAAAAAGAAATACGGTGCTCCGCGCCTGCAAAAAAGTAAGTCCCTAATTATCGGTTGACAATATCACAGCGCAAAAATGCTCGTACTAAGAAACTGTATAGTGGCTGATCACTAAAACCGTCCCTGTTAACTTTGTAGCGCCAGCAGTAACTACCGCTTACATCGGAGACCAACAAACTTGCTGGATAACACCCTGGCTGTTTAACACGTGAGTGCTTAAAAAAGATCGAGTAGAAACGACTAGTAGAAAAATAAGAACCTGGGAACATACCATGTTATTGTTTCCATTCCAGAAATACAAAGAGTCCCCATTAAAAGAAATCAATCGGAAGACTTGGTAATAGAGATTACACAACAAAAAGGTAATAACAACGCCAAATGTAATTTTTTGGTGATGCATCACAGAGGGTCAAAAAACTCATTATGTCCTATATTTGTACTTACACAGGTACCCAGCCCTAAAGCCCTGAAGACGAGCCTGCCAAGTATATAGACAGGCTCAGAAACGCGTCGGCTTACAGGCTCTTGACCTTCATTCGTCTTAAATCCGAATGTTTTTGAGCGCATAAGGCTTGCTTCATGTTTTGATAAACGTATAAAACATTGACTACACTAATAGCTTCTTGCGCTACCAGGCCACAAGAATAAAGGAAAAACATTTGGTTCTAGTGGTCTGATGAAAACTATATGGACAGGGTACTGTCAATCTCGAAAATGTGTCCAAATGCTTGTTTTGTATATATTATTTAATTGTAAAAATTCTGTTTTTTGTGAATTGTGTTTGTAAATATATGTAAATACATGTGTCTATGTGCAGGACAGTAAGTTACTCTTCAGACAACCACAGTATTGTAAAAATCACTGCATTTGACTTTTCTTCAATAGATAAAAAAAACTTAATTGCACAGAAGGATTAAATACCTGAGTGCAAGATTCTGCCCTAAATAAAAATTGAGCAGAACCATCAAACGAGTGACCGGGTTTTCTTTCCTCTTATAATTACAATTGTCCTACCCGGCCACACCCTTTGGACAAAACCCCCCCTTGATAACAGTTACTAATGTTGGAAGCAGAAATTTGTTCCGCTCTTTTGGAATAATTAACTAAGGTAAGTCAATTGATTACATATTTCTACTTTTTAAATCAACCTTCATTATGAGCTGTTGGTTATGCACTAACCTTTTCAACACGGACATGCTTTGTCCTCATATAACATCTGCCATTTTAAGTTTAATCAAACACTGAGAATACTGTATTTTCACCTGATACTTGCCCAGTAATCTCACCTACATCCCATGAAAAGGGCAAATGAAGCAGGATTGCTAAATGTGAAATAATATGAACATGATATGTTCCATGGCTTCACAATATCCAATATTTTAAATAGTTAGCTCGTGTTTTTCCTATAGCTCAATTGAGAGTAACTTCTTTCTCAATTCAATTACTTTCTAAATAGATTTAGAGCAGATTGAAAAAGAATAATTGTTTCTCCTGACTTCTCAACTGTTCCCTCAAAAAGGGCAACACCAGTAACCCTTCAACCAAATATATTTTTCCAATTAAGGATTCAAGTTTGTCTACACATAAAGGAGTGTCTTCTAACTCACCTTCAGCGTGCACTCCATCAATCCATCTCAATATCAGTGCACCCTCGGATAAAAGACTAACAAAAGATCCTCCATCCTCAACCAAAACGCCTCCTCCTATCTCTATGAAGCTTCTGCTAAAACAAATTTGGGTTCTACATCCATATGTAGAGGAGACATATACAAGATTGCAAACTCTTGACAACGAATGGTCTATAACGGATAAATGATTACAATAGTTAAATATCGTGTTTCTAAACTCATGGACACTACACTCAAAGTCAATTAACAACAAACACTATTCTCTACTCTTCAAAAGCAGATGGAAAATCTTGAAAATCAAAACAGGAGAAATAACCTTTGAATTTAAGGATAAACTGAAGGCATGGAAGGCACTGATTTGTGAGCTTTCTTCAAATCTTTCCAACTTAAAATATTGGATTTATCAGAAATGGCTTCATTCAACATACAAAGAGAGTATCAATCTAACTTTGCATCCTCATCAAACAAACCTAGAGGCATTAATACTCAGCATTCCCTAGAATACAGTGAATGATTTAAATTCCTTTCTGCAGTCAAACTTAAAAATTGTAACCTGGTAAGAAACAAATCTTTCTTTCTAACAAGATTATGCTAAAAAAAACTGCAGACAGATGCAAAGCTTTCCTGAACATGAGGCCGGAGCTTTGATCATTTAACGCCCTATTTAGACTAATGCATCCATGTTTTTTTTAAAGTCACATACAAACATAAAACAACAAATTATTAGGCCCCAGCACAATTGAACTGTTTAATTCAGAACTGTAAAGCTGAAGCCATGAAGATATCTAGTTCTAATGAACATTGACTTTTCTTAATCTACACATTTTAAAAATGTTTATCTTCTCAAATATAGAAATCTTCATGTAGATTTCTGATTTTTCTTTGTTTATTCTGTTATCTTTCTTAACTTATGAATATTATGTTTGTAGGTAGTGTTTTCAATTTCATGCCTGTGTATCTTCCGTCCTGTATATCAAAGTCCACCCAAATACTCTCCCTTGGAGCCTGGAAGTGTCATCTTTTTAAGGTCATCTCAACTCCCCGACCCTTCTGATATACACCTAGTATGTTCTCCCTCTCTCCCTTGTTTATCATTTTCTCTCTTATTCTGGTTGATTTAATTATTTGTTTTCACTCTGTTTTGTTCCTATACCCTTTCTTGTTCTTTTTTAAACCTTTTTTCATCTCTTTCTACATCATCCTTCCTTTTCCTTTTGTTATTGCTAGTCATCACCTCAACATACACTACATGTTCTTTATGCACTTTGTTAAGTATGAATTTTTTTGGGTTATGTCTTTAAAAAATGTATATTGGAGCTTCAAGGGTCCGGTTTATCCCTATTAAACTGCAATGTGCCTCAACCCATCTGTAGAATCTTAATACTGATATTTCCCTTGTACAAAAATCACATCTTACTGAAACCAAGCCTTTAACATTAAGGAAACGTTGGATCGAACAACTTTTCTTATCTCCAGGAAACAGGAAAAACAAAGGTGTTTTAACCCAAAAAAAATTCTACTTGTTTTTATTGGGTTTTCTCAAACATAGTCATCATTGCAACTGTACACATCAAGAGCTAGTTACAGTAATAGTAGTGATTCAACAGCATACCGGATGTGCATGCATCATAACCAGGGCAAACATGAGCGATGCAGGCAAATGCATGCACATGGTTACAGAAGGGAAGATAAAGTTAGATCGGGGTGAACAACAAAAAAGTACATGTCAAACGCACATAGGTGGTAGGTGATTATAACCCATTTATAGATCCTTTTATTGACAGAAAAGCTATGTTTCAATATATTCCTAACAAACCTCAAAAGGCATTTAACACAATTAAACAAAGAGCAATAAATGACGCTTGGAGACTATTTCACCCCACAATTAGCGAATACACATATCTTTCTCCTGTTTATCATACACAGTCAAGAATACTCCAAATGTTCCTTTCACAGGTGTTATTTCAGACATAACATTCAGCAGAAGTAGGATCAATCTTGCTCTCTGATCATGCACCTATTTCCATACAATTAGATATTGAACCTACCCATTCAACCAAAAAGGTGGAGACTAAATAACACTTCACTTCTAGAAAACTTCTTTACCTTTTCATTCACGTTCCTTTTTCATTATTTATTCCAACTTAATCTAACTGATAATATTTTTTTTCACCATCTGAGAAGCTTTTAATGCATCAGCTAGAGAATTTAAAGACCAATAGTCTCCAAAAAAATTGAGAGAATATACTGTTAAAATGAATTAAATTCTCACCAACATTAAAAAGTTAAAATCTACTACACCTCCAAATGAAAAGAGTGTTTAGAAGAATGAATTAGTTCTAAGCACAATTTTTACAAATCATCAACTGGCAACATGTCAGCTTATCTTCTTAAATTCAGCGGCAGATAATATGGAAGTCATAACGAATCTGGAAAGCTCTCTGCAAATTATCTTAAAATAAAAGTAGACCTAAAATTGAATATCCTGGACCGCCAGCATTTTTTATTATACAGAGTCAGGTATTTTAAGTGAATTTGTTCATTTTTATACTGCATTATACACACTAGATACATCTCCTACTGATAATCAGTGTCTCAATAATGTTTTTGATATTAAACAATCCTTTGAAACATACTTATATATTTTTTTCTCATTTGAATCAGATGTGTCTTATGCCGAACATTTTACTGCACTTCACTTGCTCAAAAAGGATAAGGCACCTGGACCGGAAGGGTTACAGCAGAGTATTTTCTACATTTCTCACATTTACTTTTACCTGAAATATTAAACCTGATTGATTACTTTGCACACATAGGTACATCTAGTAGATCATTTCTAGATGCCCTGATCTGTTGCATACCAAGAGAAGGTAAAATCCTCAATATTGTGAAAACTACAGACCTATTTCACTTGTTAATTTTGATTATAACATTTTTACTGAGGTTTTGGCACTACAATTGGAATCTTTTCATCCAAATATACTAGGTAAGGAACAATCCAGCTTTGTTCCAGGTAGATACATATCTGATAATACAAAGCTCTTTTTCAATATTCTCTCAGAGTCTATTAAGTTCTCTGAATTTTTGGCAGCAGTTGCCTTAGATGCTGAAAAGGCTTTTGATTATGCTAACTGGACATTTTATTCCAGACTTTAAACAGGAACTGCTTTGGTCCCAAAAGTATTCATTTAATATCACTCTTATACACTGCCCCTAAAGTTGCCATTACTATAAATGATCTTACTTCCTCCTACTTTACTTGAAAAGAGGTGTTCATCAAGGTTGTCCCCTTTCTCTTTTTATTTCTAACTTAACATTAGAGCCCTTTATATCTATGTTACGACAAAATGGAAATCTTCATGGTTTTATCATATTGCGTGCGGACTGATACCATGATCCATCCCAAAGTTTATGGATGTGTGATTAGCAATCCAGAAGACATGTGCCTTACTCGCCATCCAGTCGCACTACAATGTGCAGGAAGTAATTCTTGTGATAAAAAAATATACATGTAATACTCCATGTTTGATCCAGGTTATAAAGCAATATCAAAAGCTTGTTCCAACGATAATCGATTAGTTCACAATCGCTACGAAGACAGCGTGATTCAACAGTTGTTCTTTATTTTAAATTTTCTCAAATGCCTTCTGCATGCCCATCTGGTCTTCACCAGCGACATGTAGTGGTAAACAATTCATGCTGAGTAGCCTCATGTAATTCCACCCAATGCATTTCAGGCTGTGTAGCTCTTCGTCAGGAGTTACTGAAATAATAAAAAGACATCTAAACTAAGCATGGGCGTAAAATCCGTTCCGCTCATGGAATTTGCGGATTTTCAGCAAATCCGCAATCCGCGAATTCGCACTCAGCAGATTTTTTTGCTTGGTGATACAATATTGCGGCGCGCGGCGTTCACTTACCGTCATTCAGCGTTTGCAGAGTTGTTTTTCTCCATGTTTTGCGTGTGCTGCCCCATTTTGGATCTTGCTGCGGGATCCCGCGGGAGTTTGTCGACCGCCATTACGTCATCGCCGCTCGCCACCTTGCACAGCGAGAGTTTGTCAATGCGAGTACGTCATGAAGGCCCGTGATCACGCCTCGCAGGAGTAAACAATTGCGAACACGTAGATGCGGCGGGCAGCAACAATCTCGCACTCGCGAAATTGCAAAATTTGCAATTCTGCACAAGAAATCCACCAGCAAGCATCATAACCCTTCTGAAAATGATGATTTTTATCAGAATAACTCCTCAGGTTGACATTTGCCTGCACTTTTTTTGCAAGGAGTCCATTTGGGGGTGGGGGGGTGGGAGGAAGGAAGTGCCCCACAGTCTCCAACTTCCTCTTCCTGTCCAGCAGGCTCCTCCCAGTGCTTTGTTCATGTCCTGGTCACTTTGATTTGGATCTTGACAAGGAAGGATTACTTTTTGTGGATGCTACTGGATATTTGGATTTGAGGCCTTCTTGACTTTCTTTGGATCACTTTTGGATTGGAAATTTCACAAGTACGTTTGTTTGGGGCATTACAGTTGCTGCAACTACAATTTTGGAATTTTTGATTTTTGGGCTGTTGTTGGGGCCTTTTGCCCAGGGGTACTCAGTGGTGCATGGACTGAGTCTTTTTGTGGGGTCTCTTTAATGTAAACATCATGGAGGGCAAGGATGCCATTGGATTGTGGTGATTTTTGTGTGTTTTTCAATTTTTGGGCTGTTGTTGGGGCCTTTTGCCCAGGGGTACTCAGTGGTGCATGGACTGAGTCTTTCTGTGGGGTCTCTATAATGTAAACATCATGGAGGGCATGGATGGCATTGAATTGTGGTGATTTTCGTGTGTTTTTTGATTGTTTGGGGTGTTGTTGGGGCCTTTTGCCCAGGGGTACTCAGTGGTGCATGGACCGAGTCTATCTGTGGGGTGTCTTGAATTTGAACATGATTGAGGGTATGGATGGCATTGGATTGTGGTGATTTTTGTGTGTTTTTCGATTTTCTGGGGTGTTGTTGGGGCCTTTTGCCCAGGGGTACTCAGTGGGACATGGACTGAGTCTTTCTGTGGGGTCTCTTTAATGTAAACATCATGGAGGGCATGGATGACATTGGATTGTGGTGATCTTTGTGTGTTTTTTGATTTTTGGGCTGTTGTTGGGGCCTTTTGCCAGGGGTACTCAGTGGTGCATGGACTGAGTCTTTCTGTGGGGTCTCTTTAATGTAAACATCATGGAGGGCATGGATGGCATTGGATTGCGGTGATTTTTGTGTGTTTTTTGATTTTTGGGGGTGTTGATGGGGCCTGTCCAGGGGGGTGGGGGCCGTTTTGCGGACTGGTACAGGCAGGGCCTGGCCATGTGGTGGGGGTCTAGGGGCCATTTTGAAGCCAGGCAGTGTGCCTTGTTGTGCCATAGGCCTGCACCCAGTCTGCCATGCTTTCATCCATTACGCCCAGGGGTACTCAGTGGTGCATGGGCCTAGTCTTTCTGTGTGGTGTCTTGAATTTGAACATGATTGAGGGCATGGATAGCATTGGATTGTGGTGATTTTTGTGTGTTTTTCGATTTTTGGGGGTGGTGATGGGGCCTGTCCATGTGGGTGGGGGCCATGTTGAGGACTGGTACAGGTAGGGCCGGGCCATGTGGTGGGGGTCTAGGGGCCATTTTGAAGCCAGGCAGTGTGCTTTGTTGTGCCATAGGCCTGCACCCAGTCTGCCATGCTTTCATCCATTATGTCCAGGGGTACTCAGTGGTGCATGGGCCTAATCTTTCTGTGGGGTGTCTTGAATTTGAACATGATTGAGGGCATGGATGGCATTGGATTGTAGTGATTTTTGTGTGTTTTTCGATTTTTGGGCTGTTGTTGGGGACTTTTGCCCAGGGGTACTCAGTGGTGCACGGACTGAGTCTTTCTGTGGGGTCTCTTTAATGTGAACATCATGGAGGGCATGGGTGGCATTGGATTGTGGTGATTTTTGTGTGTTTTTTGATTTTTTGTTCTGTTGTTGGGGCCTTTTGCCCAGGGGTACCCATTGATGCACGGACTGAGTCTTTCTGTGGGGTCTCTTTAATGTAAACATCATGGAGGGCATGGATGGCATTGGATTGTGGTGATTTTTGTGTGTTTTTCGATTTTTTGGGCTGTTGTTGGGGCCTTTTGCCCAGGGGTACTCAGTGGTGCATGGACTGAGTCTTTCTGTGGGGTCTCTTTAATGTAAACATCATGGAGGGCAAGGATGCCATTGGATTGTGGTGATTTGTGTGTTTTTTTCGATTTTTGGGCTGTTGGGGCCTTTTGCCCAGGGGTACTCAGTGGTGCATGGACTGAGTCTTTCTGTGGGGTCTTTTTAATGTAAACATCATGGAGGGCATGGATGGCATTGAATTGTGGTGATTTTCGTGTGTTTTTTGATTTTTTGGGGTGTTGTTGGGGCCTTTTGCCCAGGGGTACTCAGAGGTGCATGGACCGAGTCTATCTGTGGGGTCTCTTTAATGTAAACATCATGGAGGGCATGGATGGCATTGGATTGTGGTGTTTTTCGATTTTTTGGGGTGTTGATGGGGCCTGTCCATGTGGGTGGGGGCCATTTTGAGGCCTGGTCCAGGCATGGCCTGGCCATGTGGGTGGGGGTCTAGGGGCCGTTTTGAAGCAAGGCAGTGTGCTTTGTTGTGCCATAGGCCTGCACCCAATCTGCCATGCTTTCATCCATTATGCCCACGGTACTCTGTATGTGGTGCATTTTATTGGTCTTTCCATTTTGGGGGGTGGGTATATTAAAAATGCTTACTTGCAAACTATTAATCGAAGCGCTGCATATGCAACATTTATTTAACTGATGTTCCTCTGGCTTTATTTGCTTTTAGGTGCAAAAAGACGAATCATCAGCCTCATTGTTCCTCATCAGTGCCAGGAACATGTCCTGCTGCGGTGTGTGCAGCACAACGTCACGTGTGGCCACAGACAACTCTGCAACTTGTGCAACTGCGGCCTGCTGTTCTGATATCTGAAGAAGATGGCCCCACAAAAAGTTGCCCGTAGCTCCTCTAGCAAGAAAGTTGCCAGTAAGGAGCTGAAGAAGCAAGTGGCGCCACTTACCAAGGAGACTGGTGTGCCGACCGCCGCATTTTTTGGGAAAAAAAAGTACTGCAGCAGCAGCAGCGGGGTCTGCTGGGTACCAAGCTGAGAGCAGCACCCCCACTCCATTGGGCTCAGTACCACCACCACCACCACGCCAACGTAAGTCCAAGCCCTTGAGTGCTGCAGAGGCAGCCATTATAGTTGTTCAATCACCATCGACCAGTGATGTTGGCTCATCGCAAGAAAGTAGCAGCATCCCTCAATCAACACAGGTTGTTGTAACTCATCTGACAAGTGTTCAACAATCACAGCCGCAACAACAACCACATGTGCAAGTAAAAGCCCAAGTACATGTGGAAGGATAGGTGGCGCAAGGAGATGCGCAAGCAGAGGTGCATGGAGCGGCACAGGTGCCCTCAATAGTTGCTCCTCCTGAACTAGGGGCACATCAGGAAATTGACATTCAAGCCGAGGTATCATTTGAGGAAGCCACTCCTCCTGCTCATTCATTGTCTTCCAGATCCCTAGCAAGGAAAAGATCAAGGATGGTGTCTACATCTTCTTCATGCACCCTTCCTTCTGATGATATGGATGAAAATTGGGAACCAGCATGGCCATCTGAGAGTGAGGCACACCATGATCTGACAAAGGTAGCTAAGCGTAAAAGGACGGTCCCCGAAAGTCTCATAGTTATGGAGTGTGATGATGACGCTGAACAAGAAGTGGCGTATACTCCTGCTGAGGAAGACTCTCACAACGACGACGCAGTCATCATAAACGTCACTCCAGGCTCAGCGGGCATGCAGCAAACAGACATTTTTACCCTAGCCCGAAAAGCTGCTGAGCGTGATGTTGGCGGCATGGGAATGGGACCACCACCAATGCACACAACAGCAAGGAACTCTTCAACATCGTGAAAGAGCTTTCCAACCCCAGCGCAGGAAACAACGACATCACCCCATCGCAAGACCTCTGCAACTCCCTCGCCTCATACTTCCACAACAAGATCACGGACATACACAGCAGTTTCAACAACCAACCAACGCACACCACGACCGACCTGCCACCCCCCCCCACCACCACCCTCCACGCCTGGACCCCGATCAGCACAGAAGACACCATCCGCACGATGAACTCCATCCACTCCGGATCACCAACCGACCCCTGCCCTCACCACGTCTTCAACAAGGCCGACGCTGTCATCGCACCCCACCTGCGAGACATCATCAACACATCCTTCGACACCGCCATCTTCCCCGAAAGCTGGAAACACGCCGAACTCAGCGCTCTACTCAAGAAACCAACAGCAGACCCCACCGACCTCAAGAATTACCGCCCCATCTCGCTCCTCCCGTTTCCAGCCAAAGTCATCGAGAAGACCGTCAACAAGCAGATGGCCGCCTTCCTCGAGACGAACGGATCCCTCGACCCCTCACAGTCCGGCTTCCGAGCCAAACACAGCACCGAGACCGCCCTCATCGCCGCCACCGATGACATCCGAGCCCTGATGGACAATGGAGAAACAGCGGCCCTCATCCTCCTAGACCTCTCCGCGGCATTCGACACGGTCTGCCACCGCACCCTAACACGGCGCCTCAGCAACATCGGTATCCAGGACAAGGCGCTGGAATGGATCATCTCCTTCCTCGACGGAAGAACACAGCGAGTCCGCCTACCACCGTACAAGTCAGAGGCCTCTGAAGTCATCTGCGGCGTCCCCCAAGGATCATCACTGAGCCCCACCCTCTTCAACGTCTACATGAGCCCCCTCGCGGCCATCGTACGCAAACACCACCTCAGCATCATCTCCTACGCCGACGACACCCAGCTGATCCTCTCCCTGACCAACAACCCCGCCGCCGCCAGAGCCAACCTGCACGAAGGGATGAAAGAGGTAGCCGAGTGGATGACGACCAGCCGCCTGAAACTGAACTCGGACAAGACGGAGGTCCTCATCCTGGGCTCTTCACCCTCCGCCTGGGACGACTCCTGGTGGCCTCCCGCCCTGGGCACCGCACCCAAACCGACAGACCATGCACGAAACCTGGGCTTCATCCTGGACTCCTCCCTCTCCATGACCAGGCAAGTCAACAGCGTCTCCTCGGCGTGCTTCAACATCCTACGCATGCTACGGAAGATCTTCTGGTGGATCCCCTCAGAGACCAGGAAGACCGTCACCCAGGCCCTCGTCACCAGCCGACTGGACTACGGCAACGCCCTCTACGCCGGGACCACCGCCAAGCTCCAGAAGAGACTCCAGCGGATCCAAAACGCCTCAGCCAGACTCATCCTCGACATCCCACGATCCAGCCACATCTCCGGACATCTGAGAGACCTTCACTGGCTCCCCATCAACAAGAGAATAACCTTCCGCCTCCTCACCCACGCACACAAAGCCCTACACGACCAAGGCCCGAGCTACCTCAACAGCCGAGTCAACTTCTACGCGCCCAAACGCCACCTCCGATCAGCCAACCACGCCCTCGCCGCCGTCCCCCGCATCCGAAGAGCGACTACAGGAGGAAGGTCCTTCTCCTACCTGGCCGCCAAGACCTGGAACTCCCTCCCGTCCGACCTGCGCCTGACCCAAGACCACCTCTCCTTCAGGAAGAAGCTGAAGACCTGGCTGTTCGAGCAGTAGCGGCACCCCCCCTCCCCAGCGCCTTGAGACCCTACGGGTATGTAGCGCGCTTTATAAGTGTCACTGATTGATTGATTGAGTTGACTAGTACACCACCACCTACCGCTTCCATATTTTCACGCCAGAAGGGAGGCTCCATCCACCTCGACCTCCATTTCCTTAATTAGTGGTGCTGCAAGTGCACAACGTAGTAAAGTTCGGCAACACACATCCTCCACTTCATCTGGCATTAGCATTCCCAGTATCGCCTCCTCCGCCCCCACAGACATTTGAAGTCGGCAGTTTGGGACTTCTTTAGTGTTAGCCCAACAAGGGAAAACATAGCCATTTGTACCATTTGTAAGCTCCGAGTTAGTCGTTGTAAGCTTGGGACCAACTATGGTACCGGAGGCCAGAGAGGTCATCTTGAGAGACAGCACACTGTCAAATGGCAGCACACCTAAAGGAGATCAATGAAGCCCGAATTGCAAGTCAACAAACTGTATCCATTGATGTTTCATCTGATGATGACGAGGAGGAAGAAGCGTCAAACATTTCTTCACTTACACCCAGTACCCCTGTCAGCAGCACACCCCCTGCAAGATATATGAGCCACACTAAGAGTGTGGGAGAGAGTGAGACACCAATGCCAAAAAGTTCTTCATCACCGAGCGTAACTGGGTCGAAGAAGTCATCATCATCCCGTAAAATGGTCTAGCCCACCATTAGAAGCATGTTGTTTTCAGATGCGCCATTTGAACGCAACCACCCAATGACGCGTCTGTATAACACTAAGCTGGCTAAAATGCTAGCGCTGGACCTTCTCCCTTTTTCTTTTGTGGAAGGGGTTGGTTTTCTTGAATTAGTGGCAACGCTCTGCCCTAAATGGAAGGTTCCTAGCCGGTTCTATTTTGCCAGAGTTGCGGTTCCAGCACTACATGAAGATGTGCCGGAGGTGATTGGGGCAGCTTTGCAGAAGAGTGCTGTTCACACTATACATCTGACAACAGACATGTGGACCAGTTGCCAAGCCATTGATTACATGTGCATCACTGCACACTGGGTCTCTTTTTCAGGGGTTCAAGCAAAGCTAAACGCAGGTGTTGACCCGGACAATGTTTTTAAACCTGCTCGGAAACATGCAACACTAGCCATGTTTGCCATGGGGAAAAGTCATACAGGAGAAAACATTTTGCATAGGTTTTACACAAAGGTCTTTCAATGGCTGTCCCCAAGAAAATGCCTGATTGGTTATGTTTCCACGGATAATGGCGCCAATGCAGTTAAGACCATGGATAAGGGTAACTATTTCAGAGTGCCATGTTTGGCGCACTGTATAAACCTGGTTGTTAAAAAATTCTTGAGTGAAGAAAGTCCAGTGTGCGAGTTACTGACCACCTGCCGAAGAATGTGCACACATTTTAACCATTCTTTTAAGGCCCGGAAGCAGCTGAGGTGCCTGCAACATGAACGTAAACTGCCAGTGAAAGCACTCATCCAGGAGGTGGTAACACGTTGGAACTCAACCTTCTACATGTTTGAGCGTCTGTTTGAGCAGTATGCGGTAGTCGATCAGTATTTCTTTACACAGGGTACAGCTATGAAGGACCTGAGGATACAGGTGGAGCAATGGAAGCTAGTTAAAAGCCTGACAGACATGCTTCGTCCTTTTGAGGTGTTCACGCGTGCAGTCAGCAGGGAGGACTGTAATTTGGGAAAAGCTATCCCATTGTTGTGCATGCTAGAGCACCAACTGAAGGCGGTGTCTTCTACGTTTCAAAAAGAGGAAAAAAAGGAACAAGCGTTTGAGTTGGCGTAGAAGTTATTACAGCGCCTACTTTGCGATGAACGTCTTTAAAAGATCCACACAGAACAGCATTACATTTGTGCTACTATTCTGGATCCACGGAACAAAAAGGCATTGGTAGGCAGAGTATTCTTTCCTTTTGATGACGCAGATGTTACAAAGTACAAACATTGGCTAGCTGTGTCAGCCAGTCGGTTTGAAAGAGAACGGCACGAAATTGAAGGAAAAGGCAGTACATAAGCATCAGCAGGCCATCCGGAGTCCAAAAAATCCACTTCTGCATCTGTGGCTGTGGCAGAAGTGAGGGATTTTCCCTCTCAGCCGTTAAAGACACCAGCAACCGTATCATCTGCACCAGACACAACAGTAACATTGTGTGAAGAAGAGGATTGGATAACTCAACTTGGGTTTGCTTCTCAAAAGGTTCCAGCAAAAAGTAAGCAAAGTGGAGGAAACCTGGAGAACCTTGAGTCGATGGTGCAGGAGTATCTGAATGACTCAACAGAGGTCTATGTTCATGATGACCCATTGGCGTATTGGCATGGGAAAAGAGAATTGTGGCCAGAGATCAACAACCTGGCTATAAATTACTTGTCTTGCCCACTCGCAAGCCTGTCTTCTGAACGTGTTTTCAGTGCTGCTGGTAGCATTGTAACTTGCAAAAGGACCCGCCTCTCGCCCAAAAATGTGGAGAGGTTAACAATGATCAAGATGAATCAGCACCTCATACCACCAGATTACAAAATACGAGAATGCACGCAGGAAGAAGATGAGGAGGACACCAACTTAGATGAGGGCAGTTCTTCTCTGTTAGGTGACCTACTCCCGCCTGAATTTGCAGAGTTTGAGGACGAGCTCTTCTTTCCTGACACCGAGCCCTGAAAATGAGTCAATGAATCACTAAATTTCTTTTTCGTCCTTATTCACTTTTATTCCTGTGTGTCTGTCTTTCTTTGTTTTGCAAAATATATATAAAAAAAACTTTAATTACCTAATCACAAAAACAAGCCCATCAGCAGAACTGTCTTCACTTATTTGCTTATTGATTTGAAGGTGCCGCAGTCTGCATTTCTCAGATTCACAAGTTCACAAGAACATGCTCCTCTATCCTCCTCCTCCAGACTCCTATTTCCCTCAAAGCAGATGGCTGGATTATGCCCATTGGAGAAAGACTCTGCACTTGTGGGGGTGTTCTACTTCTTTGCGGGTGAGTTGACGGGTCTGGGGCCATTGCTGGGAATGTCTAATACCGGTTAAAAGTGGTTTGGACAAAATCGGAGGCGAACATTTTTTTGAGTTTTTGCTGACTTGCTTGTCTTTGAGGTGCTGTTTGGGGGGGTTCCGGGTGTTTGTGGGTGGGTTTTGGGGTCTGGGAGCACTGCTGGGTATGGATACTTTTGATTGCAAGAGGTTTGAAGTGAATCCATGGTGGCAAAGGGGAGTTAGGGCTTAGCTGCAGAGCGCGCGTCCCCATTTTTGTAGTTTTGCTTTTTGGCTGTTTGGGGGTCTTCTACTTCTTTACGCCTGGGTTGACAGGTCTGGGGCCATTGCTGGGAATGTCTAATACCGGATAAAAGTGGTTTGGACAAAATCGGAGGCAAAATTATTTTTGCGTTTTTGCTGACTTGCTTGTCTTTGAGGTGCTGTTTGGGGGGGTCCAGGTGTTTGTGGGTGGGTTTTGGGGTCTGGGAGCACTGCTGGCACAGTCTAATGTTGATTGCATTTGTTTTTCAGGAAATCCATGGTGGAAAAGGGGAGCTAGGGCCTAGCTGCACAGCGTATTTGGACTGAATTCCAGGTAGTAGGCCCATTTATGCTTTTTGCCAGTTTGGGGGTGTTTTGCTTTTTTGCGGGTGGCTGCAGGGGTCTGGGGCCATTGCTGGGAATGTCTAATACCGGATAAAAGTGGTTTGGACAAAATCGGAGAATTCTTTTTTGCGTTTTTGCTGACTTGCTTGTCTTTGAGGTGCTGTTTGGGGGGTTCCGGGTGTTTGTGGGTGGGTTTAGGGGTCTGGGAGCACTGTTGGGTATGGATACTTTTGATTGCAAGAGGTTTGAAGCGAATCCATGGTGGCAAAGGGGAGTTAGGGCCTAGCTGCAGAGCGCGCGTGGAGTGATTTTGGAAATTTGCCTGAAAATTTCTAAGTCCCCATTTTTGTAGTTTTGCTTTTTGGCTGTTTGGGGGTCTTCTACTTCTTTACGCCTGGGTTGACAGGTCTGGGGCCATTGCTGGGAATGTCTAATACCGGATGAAAGTGGTTTGGACAAAATCAGAGGCGAAATTTGTTTTGCGTTTTTGCTGACTTTCTTGTCTTTGAGGTGTTGTTTGGGGGGGTTCCAGGTGTTTGTGGGTGGGTTTTGGGGTCTGGAAGCACTGCTGGCACAGTCTAATGTTGATTGCATTTGTTTTTCAGGAAATCCATGGTGGAAAAGGGGAGTTAGGGCCTAGCTGCAGAGCTTATTTGGACTGAATTCCAGGTAGTAGGCCCATTTTTGCTTTTTGCCAGTTTGAGGGTGTTCTGCTTTTTTGCGGGTGGCTGCAGGGGTCTAGGGGTCTGGGGCCACTGCTGGGAATGTCTAATACCAGATAAAAGTGGTTTGGACAAAATCGGAGGCAAATTTTTGTTTGCGTTTTTGCTGACTTGCTTGTCTTTGAGGTGCTGTTTGGGGGGTTCCGGGTGTTTGTGGGTGGGGTTTGGGGTCTGGGAGCACTGCTTGCACAGTCTAATGTTGATTGCATTTGTTTTTCAGGAAATCCATGGTGGAAAAGGGGAGTTGGGGCCTAGCTGCACAGCGCATTTGGACTGAATTCCAGGTAGGCCCAAAGTTTTCGAAGTGTGGCTTTTCCCGGGTTTTGCCTTTTGGCTTGTTGGGGGGGTTAAACTTGTTTTCTCCCGGGTTGACAGTTCTGGGGACATTGCTGGGAAGGTCAAATACCCGAAAGAAAGTGTTTTGGAGACAATCCCTGGGGAAAAAGTTTTTGCATTTTCTGCTCACTCTACGGTTTTCGGGAGGCTGTTTGTGGGGGTTCCTGGTGTTTGTGGGGTGGTTTGCAAGTTTTGGAGCAATGCTGGGTATGGATACTTTTGCTTGCAAGTGGTTTGAATACAATCCATGGTGAGTAAGGGCTGAATTTGCGCCTACTTTACTCTCAAAGTACGTTTTGTCACCAATTACTACTAGGCCTCGTTTTTGGAGATCTGATTGGGGGTCTTCTACATTTTTGCAACTGGGTTTAGTAAGGGTCTGGGAGCACTGCTGGGAATGTCTAATTTTGTTCTAAAACACAGTTTACAGTGCACCTAGTTTGAGGGGAAAGATCCGCTAAGTTAATTCGCCCATACTTATTTATCCTTCAAAAGGAGACTCAGACAGAGTACACACTTTTAAAAATATTGTACTGTCTATTAGGAAACTCAAAGTGTGAATTTTTGCACTACACAGCGTACATACCTTATATTTATTTGTCAGTGGTGTTCTAATATCAGTTCCTATTTTTCCATCAATAATTACAGGCCTGGTTTCAGCCTGTGCAATGGGAAAAAAAGGATGAAGTCATGCTTCACATTAGCGAGCCGCAATTCAGCATCCGCCAGGCAGGCAGTGTCTTCTGGTCACCAACATTGATGGACGGAGCGTCAGATGGAATGGAGGAGTCCCGCTAAATAAGAGAAATGGTTGGATGCATGCAACTTACCAAATTCAACAGGACAACTACAACAACATACAGATACAGTATTCTTTCTTTTCTAATTATCTTTTAAGTAATGTTATTGCTGTGAACTTCTATGAGTGTGGCTGCATTTCTTTGATCTCTGCTTCTAAATTCATCCCTACAGCCATTGTATAGGTTTTACTTCTGCTATTCTTCAAACCTAATTTAATGTATGGAGTGTTTCTCTGAGTGCAGAGATAGGCAAGTGAAAACGCATAATTATTACTCCAGCCCTGTACTGTTGCATTCTTTCATTCACGGTTGTCGAAAGTACTACTTACTTTTCAGTAACCATGCATGCAGTAGATAGCTTTGTACCCAAAGATTTGTTTATCTTCAATTATTGTTTGTCCACGATGTGCTTTTTTTTTCTTCTCTCAACAAAACTTTCCCAAAAACCCCCATTCCCATCCATTTTCCAAACCCTAACCCTCTTCCCCCGGGCTGTGTGGTTTTGATTGATGTGTGACTAAATGACAGCAATAATTCCACATACTTTGCGGGGAGGATAAGGTCATAGCAATTAGCAACAGGCTGGTGAAGGAATCCGAGGATATATTCTTACTCAGCTTGACACTGAGTCACTATTGGCAAATGAAAGCAGATTTTCGTGTGCGCCATCAACTTGATTGGTCATCAAGAACATCCCCCTCCTAGACGTGGCAAATTATTACTCTGCTGTATCCTTCACCTTCAGTACTATTTCTTTTAGTAGTAGCCAATGTCAAAGAAATTCAACGCAAGTACTAGTTATACTTTCAATACTTTACCATTTGTTAGGCTACATTGTGGCACTGTTCTAGTGTACTGTCACCTGCTATATTCTCTATCGTACCGTTCTAATGCTACGGTAAGGACAAACAAGGTTTCATTTTCTTTTTTTTCAGATGCTGCAACTGCCACTGTGTAACACCACAAGTACCACCGCAATGATGACATTTCATCCGCTCAGGATTGCCAACCTTAATCGCCATTTCCCGTGCAGCCAGCCCTGTGCCTAGCCCTATTTCCAAACACAAATTGCAGGTAAGATAAGCGTTTGGGGGGAGGTACTATAATGGAGTATTAAGAGAGACGAGAGATTGACGGTCCTAGGACTATTGAATTCACTTACTCCGTGAGAGGCACTTATGGTCAGATTCTGAGTATTTGGCCATTTGCGAGTGCGATTTTTGCATTTGGGATTCATCATCCCAAATGCAAAAATCGCTATTACCGAAATTGCATATTTGCGAGGAATTGGATTTAAGGAATCTCAAATAGAGATTCCTTAAATCCAATTCATCACCCAATTTGAAATTGCGAAATCGCAATATTTGGTCGCAATTTACCACGAAATCTGACTTCGTGGTAAATTGCGAAAAAAGAGTAAAAAGCACTTTAGTGCATTTTTTTCTTTTGCATGTTACACACACACATGTCCTCTGGACATGTGTGTGCGCAACACCTGTTCAAATGTGCATTTGAGGGGTGCTACAGGGTATCCTTTGGACACCCCTGGCACCCTTCAAATCGCAATCTTATTTGCGATTAGCAAATTGCTAATCGCAAATAAGGAATACTCCCCATTCATTCCTATGGGCCTTTTGGCCCATAGGAATGAATGGGGAGTTTTTCCTTATTTGCGATTAGCAATTTGCTAATCGCAAATAAGGAATCAGTAGGAATCGCAATCATTTTTGCTAATCCTACATGAATCCCGTTTTGCGAGTCCTTAATAGCGAATCGCTATAATTCGCTATTAGGGCCTCGCAAAACGGGAGATTGATGAATATGGCTGTTAGTTTTGAAAAATTTGGGCAATTAGTACTTACACAACTTGAATCAAGATGCCACTCTAGTTTCAGGAAAACAAACTTACTGTTAAACCCCCACCCACCAGCCTCAAAAGCAGTAAAAAACACGTATGCTAAGATAAAGTTTAAAGTATATTTATATATCCCTAACATAAATAATCTCCCGCAAGACCCAACCCACCCCCCCCTCCCGAACCCCAATGACTGTCCGTGAAAACTAAGTCCAAAAAAGTAGAAAACCCAACTCCCAATTCCCACCCCCCAGAAGTCTTTAAAAAAGTGGCAAGGGACAGTCTCCTCCTACTGCTGGCTGCTGTTGACTTTTCGGGCCAGGTCCGCATGCTCCTTGCGGAGGGTCTCGAGCAGGGTTTTGGTGTTGAGGAGCTCCTGCTCAAGGTAGGACACCCTAAGTGAAAGGCGGTGCACGCGTGCCTTGCACCTGCTGTTGGGGGCAGCTGATTTCTTTGCTGCTCGGCGGTGGCGGGTGGCTGCGGTACCCCGGCTCCGTACCGCTGGAGACCTGCTGTGCTGACTGGCTGACCCAGGGAGCGCGGAGGAGGATGCAGGTGTCGCCGTGGATGTTGTCCACGTACTCTGCGTGTCCTCCTCCTCCTGGGCCACCAGCCACCGATATTCGGCGACAGTGGCGTCCAGCCTCCGTTGCCGGGCCCTTTTTCGCCAGCTTTTTCCGTGTTGGTTTGGAAGGAGCATCTATATGAAGAAAGAAAGACATAGTCTGTAACCAATGCTCTTTAAGATTAACACAAAATGATTCAGCAGAAAGTTATGTCACAGTAGAACTAGCAACTTGCAAGCGCAGTACATAACTATTGTCGACAGTATCTATCTAACCTCCCACTTCTCCATCCTTGCTCTAACATTAGTGGGAGTTTAAGGAATCAATTCTATGAATACTATGGACTCACTCCATTAGAGTCGACTATGACAGTACACCAGTCTTATTCTTCTTCTTCTCTCTTGTTTAGCAAAATTGGTACGTTAACTTCTGCAAGCCGGCATATGCCAGCGCAGTCAACTTGCACCCGAGAAAAACAGACACCTGCCATGATGAGTGAGACAGACTTGCGTTACTGTACCAGTCCAGTACATGCAGGTGGTGATGCTCTTACTTTTCTATTACGGGTGGCACTGAGAATACTCTGTTACAAGGGCTACTGCTTAATTAATTTAACTTTCACCCTACAGTGCCAATGAATACTAGAAAAGGAAAATGAAGACGATAAATAATCTGATTATCTATCACTGCACATGGTATGTATTTGCTTACATATGGGATGACTTTAGGTGCTTTGCTTTTTATTGAGTGAACAGTGATACATCCACACATGAATGACCGAGTTCTACTAAACTTATTAACAGAGGTAGTGAGTGGCCATCGTAATAGCCGGATATATGCTGTGCTTGCAATACAAACTACTGCTACTATTCATGGTAGTATTCGGACAAAATTACAACTTCTTTTCCTTGCCTTTCCTACACTGGGAGGGACGTGCGGGTGCAGTGTTACATGCTCTTCAAAGTAACACTTTGTTCATCCAGTGACCGTCTACTCTCTCTAGATACACATATGCTATCTAAGAGTCAGATAGTACCATGATCCAGGCATCCATCCATTCAAACTAAATGTCAATCATTCTTCTTCATGTCTCTCATCTGGACAAACCTTACGTTTTCTCACAGGAAAACAACATTTTCATTTTATTTGGGAAACCGCGAGCCATACATCCGTGCTTGACTTGCATTTGAATTTCAACCAAAGCATATATTGCGCACACATACAGTTTTTGTTTCACCCACCCAGGCTGTCCTCCTTCCACCCATCCTTGCTTCATCCTTCACCCAGCCATGCATCATATTCCTTCCCAGCCACCTCGCGCACCAATCAAACACGTATCATTCTTCTTTGTCAGTCATCATTACGTTTAACTTGCTCGTCCTTCCACACTTACTTACACCCTTCTTTCGCTTTTCGCTCATCCCATCCATCAAGTTCATCTCAGATCTGATTTGGATTCTCGAAAAAAAATCACAGCTGAGTTGAAGTAAATTTAGAGGAGGCTACTACCTGGTTGATAAAAATTTGAAAGTCTGCTTAACAGTATGGAAACTTAACTGTAGAACATATATACTACACCCGTGAAGAGAGCAGACTATGCAGTCTGCAATGTCAATAAGTAAGGAATATAAGAGCTTATCACTGCCCGCCACTAACGTGGCAACCCGCACAGCAGTTTCGTCCTACACTTGAACCGCCTCCTCCCCTGAAGTGTCCTCCTCCACCTCCGCGCTGGGCCCAGCACCTGATGTTCCACCTACAAAGTACATTTAAGAATGTTAGATGTCATAGACATACACCACTCACTAGTATTTTGTCTAGGAAGGAAGAAATGTGAATACAGAAACCAATGTGGAAAGTGATTCCAGTAGGACACTGGGACCATCCCCTTGGGAACACCTTGATTTCCTCTTATGGACAGAGGATTCCACAATGTTAAATGTATCAAGTTTTCCTTTTTATTGATCAAAAGTTCATTAGATGTTGATTCACAACATATTGGTTTGGTTCATATTTTCACTCATTAGAAAGCATGAGTGGCACCTTAATTCCTGAGACATCATTAAAGTTCAAAATATCCAATGCATTTCGGGCTGTACTATACGCCCTTCATCAGGGAATAATGCTGTAACAAAAGAAATATTCCAAATCACCATCTTCCATATAACATTACACAGTTCATTCAATTAGGCATCTCATGATTTCAAAACGTATATCTTTTCAGTTATACAGAACGGAACCTGGTTTGAACCAAAAACAAAAGGCCAGTCAACTATAAATGAATAACTCACATGTCTGTTGAGTGATTTGGTAACTGCTCAACCGGTGTGTTAACGCTGTTGTAAAGAGAAAGAAACGCGGGTTGTAATGAGTTATGTGAACGCGAACTGTGAAGTGTGTCGTAGCTGCCATGTATTGGTAGATACACTAACCTGATGATCGGTAAATTCAAACGTGAGTTTGGCCACTCGTCCGAGGGTCCGTGCTCACGGCGATTTGAGATTTCTCAATGCAACAATGTTGCTGTTCGGTTCATGGTTTGAAACGCGATGCCGATCACGTGGGTAATGAAGTTAGAAAAAAGACTGTCGAGCTGGAGTGACTACAACTGGTTACCCGTGTCATAGTATATGTATGCCAAAGATAAGCGCCACGGATAAGTGTTAGCTTAGTTTGTGCAATAAAAAATAGGTATATGAAAATGACTAAAAATATAAATGGGAAATATAAATGGGAAATATAAACAAAAAATGAACGACGTGGTATCAAACCGGTGCGCATGAGGAGAAGTCTCCCGAAACATGCTCCAGTGAATGGTGCTATTGAAGAACTAGGTTGGAATGACTGTTAGTGTGGGTATGGTGAATGCTAAACAGGAGAACCAAGCTAACAGTACACAAGGGCAAATTTACAGATTTACAGTATGAATCACAGGTAACATGAGAATTCATTTCTATCATTCAAACCAAATGGCTTTTGCGTGCACAATTTGAAAATCCAATGATTCTCTCTTTGGAGAATATATTTTGTGTTGTCTCTTCCTTCAGTTTTATTGATAGTCTCTAGGATTATGAATTTAAGCTGGGCAATGTTGTGTTTAGCTTCCATGAAATGCATTGCAACGGTTGATTTTGCGTTCTTTAAACGTACATTAGATTTATGCTCTGTAAGTCTGATTTTCATCTTGCGTTCAGTCTTCCCGATGTATAACTTGCCACACGGGCATTTAAGGGCATATATGATGTTAGACGAATCACAAGTAGCATTGACTCTCAGTTTAATTTCTTGTCCTTTCATTGGATGGTTGATTTTATTACCTTTTATCACGTTATTGCAATGTCCGCAATTATAACATGGTATGGTTCCATGATAGATTTCAGAGATAGAGGTTCTTGGTTGAATCATTTCTCCTAAATTTCTTGATCTTGTAAATGCGAATAGAGGAGGTTCTATGAAACTCTGATTTAAATCGGGTTCTAACATAAGCATTTGCCAATGTTTGAGGATAGTCTTTTTGTATTTGTAGCTTGAGGTTGAGAATTTAGAAATGGCAACTATTCTTGTTTGCTCTTTCTTTTGGCTGGGTTGTAGAAGAGTACTTCTATCTTTCTGGTCAATTTTAGATTTTGATTGATCCAAAATATGTTGTGGATATCCTCTTTGTTTGAACTTGTCTTCCATCTCTTTTAATATTTTTTGTGATGTGTTGTGTTCTGATGTTATCCTTTTGACTCTAGCCATCTAAGAGAAAGGTAAGAATTTCTTTAGATTGTGCTCATGAAAACTGCTGTAGTGGAGCATATTGTTGCGATCTGTGCTTTTGATGTGTAGATCGGTTGTGAGGCCCTTGTCTGTGCGAATAATTTTCACGTCCAGGAATGCAATGGTGGTCTCTGATATTTCCCAAGTTAATTGTATTCTCTCATCAACTTGATTAAATTGTATAAGAGCCTCTTGTAATTCATCTTTTGTGCTGGACCATAGAATAAAGATGTCATCTATGTACCGGATGAAAGTTTTTAGGTTTTTGACCCATCGTTCGTTGCATAGTATGTGTTTTTCTTCATAAAACTTCATGAAAAGATTAGCATAGACCGGCGCGGCCGAATTGCCCATTGCTGTCCCAACCAGTTGTAGGTACCATTGGTCATTATGTTTGAAATAGCTTTGGTAAAGAGAGAAAAGCATCAGTTCCATCAAAAATGTTTGGAAGTTCACGTCGAGATCTGTGCTCATTAGTGCGTTCTCTATGGCTTCTATGCCCATTGAATGTGGTATACTGGTGTATAATGATTTTACATCTGCTGTGCATAGGATTATGTTGTCACTAGGATCCAACTTGATGGTCTCGAGTTTAGTTAAGTACTCCGTGGTATCCTTTACATATGTTGCCATAGTTTTTACTACAGGTTGCAGATATTTATCCAGTAGTTGACCCACTGGTTCATGTATGCTGTTGCGAGTGGACACTATTGGTCGCAGTGGAGGGTCTAGTAGATTTTTGTGAATTTTTGGGACCATGTTTAAAGAAGGACTTTTAGGATTTGCTTTCAATAAGAATTTTTTTGTTCTGTCGTTGATTGTTCCCATTTCATATGCTCTTTCCACGATTTCTTTGAGATTTTGTGAGAATTCAATGGTCGGATTCTGTTCAAGTCTCATGTAAATGTTTGTATCTCTTATATGTTCCATGACTTTTAGCTCATGTTGTGCTCGATCCATTATCACGATTGCACCACCTTTGTCTGCTTTGGTGCAGATTATTTTCTCATTGTGTGATAATTTTCTGAGAGTGTCGAGGTCCTTCTGACCCTTCCCCTTCTCGGGCTGCTTCCCTGCTCCCTTTACCATGGTCTGGGCAGAAAGGAAGGTAAATAAGAAATAGGAAATAGAATAGGGAAGAAGAAAAGAAAAGAGTTTAAAAAGTAGTTTAAAATTAACCAAAAGTAGCAGAAAACAAAAAAATATAGAGCTAAAAAAATAGAGGGATAGAGAATAAGTAAAATAGATTAAAAAAAAACTCAAACAAGCAAAGGATGGCAGAGATTGAAAGAGGATACAGAAAGCATGCCCAGAACCATAGCAATGAATGAAAAACAAGATGGCCGCGCCCGTTCACGACCGCGTGGGTAAATTCGCGCAAGATTTTCCTCGCAATCACACGCCAATTTGTACTAGCGAGCCGCGCACTTTGCTAGATTACACATAGCGCCCGGAAACAGAAATATGTCACGCAAACAAGATGGCCGCGCCCATGTACGACCGCTAGGGTAACTCCACGCCGTTGCGCTACAAGCGGCTCGGTAAAACGCACAAAACCACGCGAACTAACACGCCGCAAAAAAACAAATCGTATATTCGCACGAATTTGCTGCTTCCGAATTCGATCTCGCGCAAATTTGCGCCCCGCGAACACCGCGAAATTGCAGAAAAACTATTTTTGCAAAACTGAAAGCACTCAGCAGGTGCAAAAGTTCAAGCTCATCATTAGTAACCATTCCCTGTAGTGCTTCCTGAGGGCCCTCTCCAGAGTTCAGTTGCCTACTTGCAACTATTCTATGGCCCTGCTCTGACCCTCACAGTAGGCTCAGAGAATAGCTACAAATATGCCCCAAAGGTCCTGTTAAAAAAATGCACTGCAACAGAAAGCAATTACAGATAAGGAAGCAGGTGCCAGACTGAAAGTTCAAATTCAGTGACACATTAATCAACCCCTAATTCATTCATGTCAGTTGAGACAGTGCAGGTGTGCTAACGAATTTTGCAAAACTGAAAGCAGCTAGCAGGTGCAAAAAGTTCAAGCTCATCATTAATCAGGAAGCACTTACAGCTAAGGAAGCAGGTGCCAGCTCAAATTCAGTGACACATTAATCAGCCCCAAATTAATTCATGTCAGTTGAAGCAGGGCAGGTGTGCTTTTCCCCCCATAATATACAGTGATGAACCAGAGGGTGGCAGTGATGTACCAGAGGGTGGCATGGGTGAACCAGAGGGTGGCAGTGGTGAAACAGAGGGTGTTGTGATGAACCAGACATAGAAACAACATGGTCGCGACTGTTGCGACCCGACAAGTAAGTTCGCGTTTGCGAACTGGTGCAAAACCCTCGCGAACTGGCAGAAACCCTTGGGAACATGAAAAAAAAGAAAAAATCCGCAAATTCGCGAAAGTTCGCGAATTTTGCGGATTGCGAATTCGTGAATACGCAAATTCGTGTATCGCAAATTCGCAAAATTCACCCATACTTAATCTAAACCATCTCCTCAATGCAAGCTGCATTTAGCATCTGCGTACAATAGATTATAATACACCCTGTAATTAGCCCTTAACCAACTCCACCCTACTCCCTTGTGAAACCATGCTTCTGTAAACATAATAATGGTACCCTTCGCCTGCTACCCAAAATGCTCAACCTGAAATAGGTGCTCCAAAAACCTTTTCTAACGAAAAACCAAGACATAAATAAAGCAATTGTACCAAATTAATCTAAAAACCCTTTCAGTTTAATGCACAAAAACCCTAAGTGAATACGATACTGAAAAAGTCCCCACCAGCATCCCCTTTCCCAACCTAATATCTGCTGTTTAGCAACTCATTTCAGATACCATAATGTGAGCTATGTAAAAATTACCTTAAAAGCCATGGTCGGCAGCCCAATAGCCTCCTTCACACTCTCTCCAACTGCCGTAAATGCGAGTTGCCTCATCTTCGCATACACATCTAAACTCTCCCATGTGACCACCTGTTTTTCACCAATCAAAGAGGGTAAAGGAATACTGTATACAACCTCTCAGTATAAATGTGCACACCCTGAAAAAGAAGAGAAACACTACTCTATCCCACCCGTGAATTCGTTGCCAGCTCTATTCCAGTCGCACCCACCCAAACATCAAAATGTAACAAATATGGTTCTACAAAATAAATGCATCCAAATGTAACAGATGTGTTTCCGCAAAATAAATACCACAAACATTTGAAATCCATATTAATTAAAAAGAGTCACAAATACGTGTGAACAGGATTTAAATGTCCTTCATGGCCAATGTTACAGTTCCTTTCAGTAATGTTCTTATGTAACCACATGAGCTCCGTTCTGAATGTTCCATGTTCCCTTGCTGTCTTCGAGGTGATACTTGATTCACTTCAATTACTTTCTCTGTGTTTAGTTTAATCATTGTTATCAGCAGGGTACAAGCTTGGTTAGGGACAGAACGTTGCAATGCATAAAAGAAATGATAGTATGCACTCCTTTCCTTATACCCGTTCCATTTCTTGCTGGATAATTGTGTGCAAACTGATACCGTGATCTGTCCCAAAGGTCATGGATGTGTGATTAGCAATGGGGAAGACGTTTGAAACATGCAATTCCAAAACCAACTTCACAAAAGACATGTTTTGAAATTGTGAGTTCATTGACCCCAAACTCCAAATCTCTATCTGCTCCCATTGGGAAATTTTACTTATAAAAGATTTTAAGGCAATCTCCATGTCACCCTGTGGGAGAGATAGTCCTTGCAATAGTGAAAAACAAAATCAGCAGTATTTGACTATTAGGACATGTAAAACACGCCAGTAAGTGTCCTACATTTTGAATACACTGCACCCTGCCCATGGGGCTCCTTTGGACCTACCTTAGGGGTGACTTACATGTAGTAAAATGGAAGGTTTAGGACTGACAAGTGGCTGCACTTGCTAGGTCAAAATAGCAGTGTAAATCTACACTCACAGCCACTGCAGTGGCAGGTCTGAGGCACATTTGTAGGGATTCTCATGTTGGTGGCAAAATCTGTGCTGCAGGTCCCCTATTAGAATTTGATTTACAGGCCCTGGGCACACCTGGTGGACTTTTATAGGGCCTTGCTAGTAAATCATATATGCCAATCATGGATAAACCAATCACCAATACAATTTAGACAGAGAGCATATGCACTTTAGCACAGGTCAGCAGTGGTAAAATCCCTGGAGTCCTAAAACCAACAGAAAGAGGTCAGAAGAAATAGGGGGAAGAAGGCAAAATGTTTGGTGAGAAACCTGCAAAAAGGGTAAGGTCCAATAACAGCATAGGCTGACAATATTTTCCTATTCATCTCACAACCGCAGTCATCAATACCAGCTTTCCTAGGTGAAGTTGACTCTTATTTACTTGATCCTGGCTAAATGTGAGATTCTACCTCTTTATGAATGTACTTTTAAACAAGAATTGTATGGCAAGGCCTGGAGGCCCATATTATATAATTGTATTAATATTAGCCTCCTTGCCTTTAATAAAATCATGATTTTCTCCCCATTAAAACGGGAAAATCTGCATTTATACATATGGTATTCTCATAGCATATAAAACAAATGTAATATTTGGGTCTCTGGTTCCCATCATCTACAGCTGACTCTATCTCTCTAAATTATGTTGAAAATAGCATTCCTAAACAAAACAGTCTTGTTAATCGTTGGCACCCTTTACACCTTTCCTGGAAGAGATGCTTAAGCACTATAAAAATGATACTGGTCCTCATTGCTTTATACACTATATCTATCTAACATTCCATTAAATATTCCTTCCAAACACTTCAAGAAAATGAATTCCACATTACACAATTTGTATCTTATACTGACATAGCTTCACCCCTCAATAAACAATCAGAGGAGCTTCTATATACTAATCTTAAAGCATCAGCTATTATAAACCCTTCACACAGATCCATGCTGGCAGGCATACATCAGTGCTATGCTGGGAAAATGATTTAAATATAATATGGCCCATCTCACTATGGAGAAACATATGAACTAAGATTAAAAAGTTGTCTCTAGCGCTAACATTACACAAACTCTTTTTTATGTTAACAATAGCCTACTGATGCCTCCTTCAATTCTACATAAAATGTATCCACACCTTTTATGTGTCTTGTCATGCACACTCTGCAGATATAAAACAATTACTCTTTGCATGTCCTTTTCTTCATAATTTTTGGCTGGAGGTTTGGAATGAAATGAATGCAATTATCCAGTCTTTTGTACTATTCCCCATCACAAAAAATTTTCTAGGAGGTTTATTTGAACACTGGGGACATGTTTCCGGTAATTTACAAAATATTAGACTTATTATTGGCTATCGCATTTCAACAAATAGCACTCAATTGGAAGAATTTCACTCAGCTATCATTTCAAGCTTGGTGGTATGCAGTGTGTTACACTCATTGACTGGATGAGCATATATCCATCCGCTATCCCTTGCTCTAAAACTTCACACCACATGGTCCCTAATTTTTTCGATCAGATTGCACAACCACATGCAGCAGAAGTTCTCAACACCCATGACTTCCTTTTGTTGAAGGTAAAATTATTTTCTAAACACTACATATGTTTCCAATGTATTAATTGAAGAAGTTACATGATATGTACATTTCAGACTTTACATATGGGGCCTCATTTAGGAGGCCTTTCGTCAGTTTTGCGCTGCTGATGCGTCGCATTTTGTGACGCATTGACGGCGTAAAACATGCGCCTTGTTGCGCTATATTTAAAAAGTGACGCATCTAGGTAGATGCGTCACTTTTTAAACCCCTGCGCCACATTATACCTGCGTCAGGTATAATGTATGCAGAGGGGGCGTTCCCCCGCAAAAAGCCTCATAATAGTGACGCAGTGAAATCTATGAGATTTCACTGCATCACTTTTAGGACGCTGTTGCGTCAAAATCTTGCGCCTGCCTCACAGCAGGCGTAAGACTGACGCAAGCCCTTTCACATGGGGCTTTCCCCATGTGAAAGGACGCATTGCTGGAGTTGCGTCACTTTTGTGACACACTCCAGCAATGCGTCACTTTTGCGCTTACAGATACGTCAGAAATACTGACGTATCTGTAACTCCTTGCGACATGATGCGTCATACATTAAATATGACGCATCAGGAATGTCGTAAGGGGCGCACAGTGAAAAGTGACGCATCGCTGTTTTCACGCAGCGATGCGTCACTTTTCATAAATGAGGCCCTTGTAATCTATTTAATATGTTAAATATGATTCTCTTTCTTTCCGAATGCTCTCGTCCCCTACTTTTACCTCCACCTTTTCTTTATTTACAATTCAATTGCATATTGATACTTGCTATCTTATGTACTCATTAATTATTTTATTTTCTCAACTGCATTGTTTTTATCATAAATAAACTTTTCTTTAAAACCTAAAAAGGATGTGATTAGCCGTTCTCTGACTGAATAATAAGAAATCTACTGGAGAGGGTTCAACTAATTGTTAGACGTCCCTTCATACTTCCCAGTTGCCATCTAGGGATATTTTGCATTAGAAACTAAGCATACATCAGAGGGTTGAGACAGCGACGCACTCATTACTGATATCTAGTGGGACAGGCCCCATCACAAGTTCGAACACCTTGCAGGGCCATCTAGCCCTTCACGTTTCCACTGTTTATACACTGGATACCTTTCAACTTGGCCCTTTAATCACAGCGAGCAGAAACGCATGACAAAAATGCATTTAGACTCCCAGTGTATTGTGGGCGCTGATTCAGGGCTCTTTCAATTACTGATGCACGGCCAGCCAGTGCTTCCCGCCTCATTATTCCACGCGCTCGATTCTGTGTCGACTCAGAACAAGCACTAATGTCAGGCCCACTGAGTGATGGCTTTTAAGCCAGGGTCTGTCTGAGAGTGAATGCGCGCGCGGCACTGAAAGCTTATTACAGCTTTCAGAAATGCATTACGCTTCTTAATCTTGCGCCCAAGCGACCGCCTGAAATAATTTCGCACGCAAAAAATGCATAATATTTCACTTAAAATACTTTCACCTAATATTTATAAACGCATAATATTTGGAAGTTACATCGACATTTTGTAATCCGGCGGCGCCTTATGCGTTTTGTTTAGTAGTTTTGTCTTCAATGCTAGGGTGTTTTATAAATTGTTTGTTAATGGATTTTGCAGTGTGGTGCTCGGTCCTCCCCTTAGGCTATTATCATATCAATTTAGGTAATTCAAAGAAAAATCTGAAGTTGAAATAAAGGAATGATGACAGTATTCAAAGCATAGGTGGTACTGGTCTCGTGCGATCCAACAAGAAAATAGCCGAATGAACCATAATGCCCTCCACAGAAGTGAACCTTGACCCTCAGTGGGATGCTAGTTCTTTTCCATAGCTTCTCTTTATAAAACCTACCCTCATGAATTTAGGTCGACTTGTTCCTCAACAAGGTCATGTAAAAAATGCAACATGATAACATATTAGGAGACGCCTACTTTTATTTAAAATATGGCACTCTAAACTCAGATCTATTCTATTTCGAAGGCGGACCCTTTTCGATGTACCTTTCAGCAATGACACTTCTGTCTTAGCCCTTTTATTTCCATTTCCATTTATTTATGTCCACATGTCTCTCAATGATGCCCTAATACTGTGCACTGTTATAATTGCATCTCTCTTTTGAGCAAACCTGAGTGTAGGAATTACAGCAAAGTCTTCCAGACAGGAGTTTAGGCCTCCTGGAAAGGGGCGACCAACTCGGTCCCCCCGAACGTATGGCCGAGTGCCTCGATCCCCCCGGGAAGCCATTTTTGGGCGGGAGGCGCGCCTCAGCTGGTATGCCCGAAGCGGCGTAGCTGGGGCGCGCTCGTTCCCGCCCTAGAGTGGGCTGGCCTAGACACCGACGCAGCCAGCCACGCCCTCGGGGCAGGCAGGGGCGGGTATACGCCCGCCCTGAAGACGGATAAAAAGGGACGCAAGACCAGAAGACATCCTCTTGTTCTTGTGCTCTGAAGCTGCACCTCCTCGCTGCACGTGAGCTCGGGACAGAACGAAGAGCCAATTTTGAGCGTTTTAATTCCTCTTTTTGTCTTCTAGATACTTCGTCTGAAAAGATGCCCAAGAAAGGCGCGAAGAGAATGTCGACTGACCAGTTGGTTCGGGCCCTCATGAAGGACATGTCCGAAATTAAGAAACGGTTGGCGGAGCGAGACGGTGAGGAGGGATCGGGGCGTCCACCGGCCGGAGGGAAGCCAAAGAGGCCGAGAAGGGGGCCGGTCGGGGGAGACGTCCCGGTTCCCTGTTCCCCGCTCGAGGCGCCAGCCCCGGTACCGGTCCCGGTACCGAAGGAGGGGAATTCGATCCCCGTAGTAGTCACCCCGACATCCACTGAAGATATGCCTCCCGAGTTGGCGGCACAGTTAGCGGCGTGGTTGGGGGACAGCAGCGAGGGCGCCACGGCTGCCGAAGCGCAAGCACTCATTAAACAGTTGCGCGAGAAACGTGATACAGCCAAGGTGCCCGCGTCGGATGCGGTGATAGACAAGCCACGAGTGGCGGAGGCAGCGTCCGGTGCAGGTAAGCGGCCATTGCCGATCGCAAGGGATGAGTCAACACCCTCTCGTAGAGAAAAGTTGGGGCAACATGTTCCTTTGGCAATAAAGGAAAAGATTTGGGCGGGGGAATACGTAAACATTTTCTCCTTGCTCGTTGATCATTATGAGGTGGAAACTGTTAAGGGCCAAAAGGATCTGATGCACCCAAGTGTTTGGCGCGCAAAAATGGCCGCCTTTAAAGTGAATGAGAATATTGGTAACTGGGGTAATGCTTGGGGAATTTTTACGTCAATTTTGGGGGAACGTAGGCCTGAATTGCTCCCTGAATTTCCAGTATATCAGTCACGGATTATGGGGTACTCGACATCGCACCAAGGTAACCAATGGTTCTGTTATGACAACCTTTTCAGGAAAGCGATGGAGCATAACAGAAGTTTAACCTGGGACTGTTACGATTCTTTGACATGGAATAAAATGAAAGAGTCGGGGATGTTGAAAGTGCCGTTAGTGGGGAGTTCTGTTGGTGAGTCCTCCCGCCAAAATGGGGGGACGCCCTTTCGGTCGGGTACGGGTACAGACGATTATCCGAGACCCGCCGGAATTACAGGGAAGAGGGGTTTCTGTTTCAATTTTAACAGAAGTAAATGTACTAGGCCCCCGGGATCTTGTAAATTCAAACACGAATGTAGTGGTTGTGGGGCACCCCATCCTGAGTCCTCGTGCAGAGCCAAATCGGGTGAAAATGGGGGTAGAGGAGGCGCCAAACAGGTCTAATATAGTCCGAGGGGCGCCTTTACCAACCCCGATTGATACCCTGGCAATGATTCCCTGGCTCAGCGAATACCCGGATCGTACTTCCGCTGGGGTGCTACGAAATGGTTTTTCATACGGTTTCCGCATCCCGGTGGGGGACTTTCAGGGTATCGGGACCTGCAAAAACCAACTTTCCGTCTTGCAGCATACGACTGTAGTACAAGATAAGATCCGGAAAGAGGTGACCCGAGGTCGGGTTGCCGGCCCGTTTAGTGTTCCCCCGGTACAGAATTTTGTTTGTTCTCCTTTAGGGGTGGTCCCCAAGAAGGACCCAGGTGAGTTTCGATTGATTCACAATTTATCAGCGCCTCATGGCCTTTCTGTAAACGACGCAATTGATCCAGAGATATGTTCGGTGCGGTACGCATCATTCGATGAGGCCGTAGCCATTTTGAATCGCCTGGGGCCCGGGACGCTGATGGCGAAATCAGATATCGAGTCAGCGTTCCGTTTGCTCCCGGTATACCCGGAAGACCAACGTCTTTTGGGATTCATGTTTCAAGGTTCGTATTACATGGACAGGTGTATGCCGATGGGGTGCTCTATATCTTGCGCATATTTCGAGAAATTCAGTAGTTTTCTACAATGGGTTTACACGAAGAAAACGGGTTTTCGGAATGTGATGCATTACCTCGATGACTTTCTGTTCCTTGGGGCCGCTGGGGATGATGAATGTGCCCGGGCCTTGACTGAATTTTGTGTTTTAATGAATCAATTTGGCGTGCCATTGGCACCAGGTAAAACGGTGGGTCCCACGACTTGCCTCGAGTTTCTCGGGATCGAGTTGGACTCTAGTGAGGGTTGTTTTCGTTTACCAGCTGCCAAAGTGTCGAAATTCAGGGCAGCCCTGCAAATGTGTATTATTGCATCTAAAGTTACGCTGCATCAATTGCAGCAATTGGTGGGGAAGTTGAATTTTGCCCTAAGGGTGATCCCGATGGCCCGCCCCTTCTCCCGTTCAATTGCCCAGGCGATGGCTGGCCTAAGAGAGGGTCATCATCGCACGAGATTATCGGCCGAGGTCCGCCAAGACATGCGTATTTGGTTAGCATTTTTGGCGGATTTCAATGGTCGAGTCGTCTGGAACAAACCGGCCTTGTCCTCTGAAGAGCTTGGTCTATGGACAGATTCAGCGGGAAGCATGGGTTTCGGCGCCATCTTCGGCACAAAATGGTCGGCACAAAGGTGGCCAACATGGTGGCATGAAGAGGGGCTGACGAGCAATATTGCTTTCCTTGAACTGTTTCCCATTTTGGTGGCCCTCAGAACCTGGCCCGATGGATTCAAAAATCACTCTGTCATATTTTGGTCTGACAATATGACCGTTGTAGAATGTATCAATAGTCAGGCAGCACGTTGCAAAATGATTTTAAGGCTGCTTAAAGAAATTGTCTTACTGTGTATGCAACTGAACGTGGTATTCAGAGCAAAACATGTCCCAGGGGTGATGAATCAGGCTGCTGATGCACTGTCTCGTTTTCAAATGCAGGCTTTCTTGGGTTTCCTTCCCTCAGCGGACCCAGAGCCAGCACCCTTTCCCGAAGCTCTCTGGTCTCTCGGTGCACCGAACTTCGTTACCTCGTGGGAGAGAGTCTAGCACCAAGGACGAGGAAGGCATACGAAGGGGCGTTTCGGGCTTATTTAGCCTTTTTGGGGACTGAGAGAGGGGGGCTTTGGGGGCGTGAGGATTGGGTAGTACATTTTCTGATGTCCTTGCGTAAGGCTGGGAAGTCGGTGGCTACAGCCCAGAGGCATCGCGCTGCCATTTCCTTTGTTGCCAGGGCGCATAATATCCAGGACCCGACAGCGTCTTTTGTGGTACAGAAAGCGCTGCGTGGGTGGCAACGCCTTGAGGGTCGCAAAGTAGATGAGAGGCGCCCGATAGGTCTGGATAGGCTGTCCCAGTTGCTGGCCACACTCCCCGCCACATGCTCGTCTCAGTTCGAGGCCTGTTTGTTCCGAGCTGCTTTTACGCTTGCATTTCACGGGGCAATGAGGATAAGTGAGTTGGTTGCAAGGAACAAGCGGGATGTGGTGGGGGGTTTGTGCCGGGAACACGTTCAGATCAGGGGTGAGACGATGACTGTATCCTTTGTCAAGTCAAAAACCGATCAAGGTGGGGTGGGTGACTGCATAGTCATTCGCAGGATTTCAGGGTCTCCCATGTGTCCGGTGAAGTGTTTAGAAGATTACCTAGCACAAAGGGTGGCATCATGGGGGGGGACATTGTTGAGACACGCGGACGCCACCCCACTGACGAAGTTTCAGTTTCAGCGGGTGCTCGCGATGTCAATTACCGCAGCGGGCTTGGACCCGGGTGAGTTTGGGACCCATTCCTTTCGGATAGGGGCTGCCACTGAAGCTACAGCCAGGGGTCTTAATGTGGAACAAGTAAAACGAGTGGGGCGTTGGTCCTCCAATTGTTATAAGAGGTATGTGCGGTTGCACATGTTGTGAAGCTGTAATAATATACTCACGCTTCTTGTCTTTTGTTTGGTTTTCAGTTACGCAAGCCTTCCAGGCGGGGCGGACTATGCAGTCGACCCAACACCAGGCCAGCGGTCAGACATCACCGGCTGTGAGAAAGGAGGTGTGGGTCGTGGGCCACTCATACGTGAGGCGTGCCGCTGACGTATTCGAAGCAGGTGACATGATTCACGTAGCTGGGGAATACGGGTACAGAATGTCCTTCTACGGAAGGGGGCGTCTCTGTATTGACCAGTTTCAGGCATTCTTTGAGGGTTTGTTAGGGCGGACGAGGTCACCGCCGTCTATAGTCATAGTACATTTAGGGGGCAATGATTTGGTCACCACCGGTAGACGACTTCTCCTGGAGGCAATGCTTTCCACTGTAAGTTGGTTGGCGAGGAAAGTTCCGGGGTGCATAATTGCGTGGTCTCATATGATCCCACGAAAAGTGTGGCGGGGGGCTGTTTCGATCCCTGCTTTGAACCATTCTGTTAGAAAACTTAATAACAAAGTGAGTAGGTTGTTTCGTTCCAGGACATTGCATTCTATCTCGCACGGTTGTATTAATGATGACAGTATGTATCTGGGGGATGGTGTGCATTTGTCCCGGGTGGGAAATGAGTTACTCATAGGGGACTTCTTAGCATGGTTAAAAACGTTGGAACATGACCTTTAGCTAGGAGTTTTGTGGGGGGCCCGGATAGCCGGTCAACTATCCGGGCCTGTGGCGGTAAGGTCATGATCGGTGAGCACTAATTAGTAGATCCCTATGAGTGGGCGTCACCCAACACGGATGGGAGCGCTCGGGAGAGGTGGCCATTGGCCCCTCAATGGGGAGGCGGTCCCTTCTAAGGATGGGTCGCCGGAAGTGAAGGAAAGGCGGTCAAGGCCCCTTCCTTTGTAGGAGGGGTTACAGCCCCCTCCTGGGGAATTTCCCGGGGCCAGTGACATCTGCGACGGCAGATGCGGTAAGTAGTGTGGGGTTGGGATAAGGTCTACGGTACCTTCTAGATACCTCACACGAGTATTCGAACGACCTTTAACTGGCGTCGAGTCTTTAGGTGCCCCCGTCAAGTCAAGGGAAATTGGTAATAGTTGCACTTGAGGTACGCCTCCGTGCTGTCGCCCAGCCCAAGTGGGAGGGGTAAGTCTGGTTAGGGATCTTGACACCGGTTATGATCTTGCCGTTGGCCCTTAAACGTTAGGTTGTACAATTTCAATATGTCAAGAAATGTCTTGTAGGATGCTAGTTCGGCTAGGAGAACCTCTGTATTAGAGAATCTGTTAAGGTTAGCCAAACATCGTAATATGGTAATGAAATTGTACATAACATGAAACGTTTAATGTTTTAATTTTGTTTTAATAAATACGGCCGGGATGGTCACTCCATCCCACTTCCAAAAACTTCAAGAACTGTTTCCGGTTTCCCTCCTTTTGGGGATTGATTGTGTTGAGAGGGGGTGGCGGGTATCTCGGCCATATGGAAAGGGGCGACCAACTCGGTCCCCCCGAACGTATGGCCGAGTGCCTCGATCCCCCCGGGAAGCCATTTTTGGGCGGGAGGCGCGCCTCAGCTGGTATGCCCGAAGCGGCGTAGCTGGGGCGCGCTCGTTCCCGCCCTAGAGTGGGCTGGCCTAGACACCGACGCAGCCAGCCACGCCCTCGGGGCAGGCAGGGGCGGGTATACGCCCGCCCTGAAGACGGATAAAAAGGGACGCAAGACCAGAAGACATCCTCTTGTTCTTGTGCTCTGAAGCTGCACCTCCTCGCTGCACGTGAGCTCGGGACAGAACGAAGAGCCAATTTTGACCCACCCACCAGCCCCTGAAGACAGCCAGTAGTGTATAATAAAGTTGATTAATTTTTGCTTCGGTTTTCGTATACAGGTTGTAGTGCCATGTTGATGAGTTAATAAAGAATGGTTGCTTTGAGTATGTTTTCCATTAAAGATATTCAGTGTAATGTTGAATTTTTAATGCATGCTCTTTCGGTCATAGTGGCCAATGTATTCGTAGGTTAATTTGCACTGTCGTATTTATTTTGGTAGGCGGTAAGGTCATGATCGGTGAGCACTAATTAGTAGATCCCTATGAGTGGGCGTCACCCAACACGGATGGGAGCGCTCGGGAGAGGTGGCCATTGGCCCCTCAATGGGGAGGCGGTCCCTTCTAAGGATGGGTCGCCGGAAGTGAAGGAAAGGCGGTCAAGGCCCCTTCCTTTGTAGGAGGGGTTACAGCCCCCTCCTGGGGAATTTCCCGGGGCCAGTGACATCTGCGACGGCAGATGCGGTAAGTAGTGTGGGGTTGGGATAAGGTCTACGGTACCTTCTAGATACCTCACACGAGTATTCGAACGACCTTTAACTGGCGTCGAGTCTTTAGGTGCCCCCGTCAAGTCAAGGGAAATTGGTAATAGTTGCACTTGAGGTACGCCTCCGTGCTGTCGCCCAGCCCAAGTGGGAGGGGTAAGTCTGGTTAGGGATCTTGACACCGGTTATGATCTTGCCGTTGGCCCTTAAACGTTAGGTTGTACAATTTCAATATGTCAAGAAATGTCTTGTAGGATGCTAGTTCGGCTAGGAGAACCTCTGTATTAGAGAATCTGTTAAGGTTAGCCAAACATCGTAATATGGTAATGAAATTGTACATAACATGAAACGTTTAATGTTTTAATTTTGTTTTAATAAATACGGCCGGGATGGTCACTCCATCCCACTTCCAAAAACTTCAAGAACTGTTTCCGGTTTCCCTCCTTTTGGGGATTGATTGTGTTGAGAGGGGGTGGCGGGTATCTCGGCCATATAACCTTAGCGCGGCCCCAAGTGCTTTATGCCTTTTTCTGCAACATGGTAGCTGTTTGTATCCATCATTCGTTTCCAAACTCCGTTTCCATTCTAAAGGCACGAGAAGAGTATCAAATGCAAATCCATATATTACCTCTACTCCCAGTAGCAACAAACACAAAAACGTGAACATTGTTACTTCACCTAGTCATACTGTCTACAGTGACGTAACGCAAAATGGTGTCCCCCTCGCAGAATGAGTTGAGGAGTCCTTGGGGCATATTATCAACAAATAGCGATATTTATCGCTATCTAGGCTTAGCGGCTATTTTTTTATCACCGTGCATCACTTGAATGTATCGCTGAGATAACGTGCTATTAGCAACGTTTGTCTCAAAAGCGATAAAATTCCAGGCGATAGTGTCAAAATCCGTGAATATCGCTGAGAATACAGCGATATTCATGCATTATCGCTAACAGGGTGTTCGCCATTATATCCACCTCCCATTGGATATAATGGCTAAGAACTGGTCTGAGCCGATGTTAGTGTTTTGGAGATATTCGTGCTTAGTGTGAATATTTCCAACGCTACGCCTGTGTTGGTAATAGGCGATAGCGAGGCTAGCGACTGCTTTCAGTCGCTACCAGGTTGGGAATGCCCACTTTGCATGTCATTGGCGATAAATATCGCTGACATGCAAAGCGGGACCCAAACCGCTCGCTATCACCTACAAGCTGTCGCTAACAGCAGTTAGCGACAACTTGTTAATAGGGCGATAGAATTATCGCCGCTTAGCAGCCGAAAACGGCTGCTAAAGCGGCGATAATTCCCTATCGCCACCCTTGATAATATGCCCCCTTGAGTCTCCCATATCTCACAGGTCTTCATTAGTCTTGGATTTAATGGGGGGTCTGAAGGCTGGGGTCCCCCTGCGCCGCAGAAGCTGCAGGGGCATGCGTTACATCTTAAGTATATAAGTCAGCCCTGAACATTGATACACCACTTTGTTATGGTATAAAAGACAGCAGCCTTGCTAGTGACATTCTCGTTCTGTGGTCTCTGGCAAAGCATTTGAGCAAAACTGCACATGGGAGCCACCAGCAACAAACCAGCACTCACTTAAGAGCACAGCATGCACAAGTATCCAATGGGGGGAACACCCCATAAAAAGATTGCAGTTAAGGAAACATCATGCAAAAGTATCTGCATCAGGGAACATGTGCTGCTGTGGACTAATTTAGGTTGCAGAGGATAACTAAACCCATCAATAACATCCACCAAGAAGAAACAGGGCTGAAAGAACCGAAGAGAAGATCCGAAAGAATCTGCAAGCATTACTTTTGGCCGCCATTTGAGGGACTGCTGCTGTCGCTGCCAAAGCCCTGGACTGTTGCACTTTTAGTGGAGCAGCTGCGCATCGGACCGCTACGCCACATCTCGCAGGCCCCCGCTCCTTGGGAGCCGCTCGTGCCCTGATAGACTGAGGGAGTGTGGACGTCATTGCTGGGAGACCTGAAGTGTTGACTCTCACCTGCTCTACCACCCACAGGCTCAAGGCGGGACTGCGAGGACCAGCGTGCTGTGCGGCGTTGATCGGCTGCAGCTGGTCCTCTTCCCGCCCCCTCCTTGCAACATATAATCTTGCGGAGCCCTTACCTGTTGGGAGCATTACATTTGGCCGCCATTTGAGGGACTGCTGCTGTTGCTGCCAAAGCCCTTAACTGTTGCACTTTTAGCAGAGCTGCTGCGCATCGGATCACTACGCCACATCTCGCGGCCCCCGCTCCGTGGGAGCTGCTCGTGCCCTGATAGACTGAGGGAGTGTGGACGTCATTGCTGGGAGACCTGAAGTGTTGACTCTCACCTGCTCTACCACCCACAGGCTCAAGGCGGGACTGTGAGGACCAGCGTGCTGTGCGGCGTTGATCGGCCGCAGCTCGTCCTCTTCCCACCCTCTCCTTCTTCTACACCTACTTAGCAGGCAGGCCTCACGTGCATGCGGGACGTGCGCGGGACTAGCCGGGCTAAGCCCGGGCAAAAGGCGGGCCGTCTAAGGCCTTCTGAGGCCTGTTGAGGCTGGGCTGGGCCACCCCCCTCTGGGATATTATCCCATCTTTGTAGTGTGATATTGATCTCCAAGGGTTTTTACTTTGGTCTATGCTTCGTATATCAAATCATACTGTTTATTAGGTGTTATGGTGGCACAGATGATTAAGGGGGGGAAGGTTGGAGAGAAACCTACTACCGGAAGTCTTATGGGTACATTGGATAATTATATTACACGGGTCTCTGTGGCATTGGATCACCAGATAAGTGTTGTTGAGAAAAGACTATCAACGGAAATATTTTCTAAACGGTCATCTTTGGGGCCGATTTAGCACTGTACTACGCCTGAGAATCGCATTAGTCAACGGTTAAGTGATTTGGGTCTGCCTGAGTCCAGTATTGAACTAGACTCTCTTGCGAATATCCTTGAGTAAAATAATTTATCAGACATACAGACAGTTAGTGCTGATCGTGTAGAAATTCCCACTAGTATATCATTGCCCCAATTCACTCCTGTCTGTCTCATAGACGATTCATCGCCCTCATGTAATAGAGCGACAGGCAAAAGGAAAAGAAGAGGGGGCGAGCCAAAATGCAAAAGAGCTATGATTTCAAAGCAAACGAAAAAGGGGGCCAAGTCCACAGGTGTAGGGATCCATGCTGAGTCTGTTAATCTAGTGCATTCCAAACCCATACCAAATCCTGCTTTTGTTGCACAAGGTGAAGGGTCTCTGGTGGGGCAGGTTGAACATTTAATTAGATCCCTATTACTCCCTGTAATCGAGAGATTGAGATTAGTCACTGTTAGCTTAGATAAATTGGAAATAGTCGCTAGGGACAATTCTAAAATCTAACACTCTTTAGTTAGTGAAATGAGGAAGGGACTAGACCATATTGCCTCTCCTAAACTGGCAGACACTAGAGGCGAACAATTACCCACTATTTGTAAAACTCCACTGCAGAACGGAAAAAAAATTGGGCCACACAATGATACAAGATTGACCGATCAAGGGGGGAAAAAGCAAGCTATAAGAACAACGAGGGCTACAAGGGGGCTTTGCAGTCAAAACAGGAGGTCCGTGCTGAACCAGTGAGATCGGCATCTGGACACCCTCTGTAAAATCGGATTTAGTTACAGGTAACCAATCTATACTAGACTTACCCCCCCAAAGTACTCCTTTGGTGGTGGTTATGGTAAATGTTCCCCCTCTCCATGCTGGTTTATGAGAGGGCTACTACCAACTAAAGTCAAAGGTTACACACTGGTTCTCAAAGAACCTGGAAGACGGCCATGAGGTAGGATGTAATATACTCATAGAGTAGCATGGGTGGGTCGCTCAAAGAAGACTAGAGAGGGCGACTGTAAAGTCATACATTTTAATAACTCAAATTCAGTTGCTAGGATTCTCTGGGAGACAGAACAAAACTCACTAGTGAGGGGGCAGGGTATTGAAATTTTGCCCCTTGGGTTCTTCTATAGACCTGGTACTCAGGGAGTATCCACAATTAAGACCCCCATATCGAGGAATTTTAATAATCAAACTCGCCCTATGAGAGGGCAGGGGAAGTGGCATACAACTCATTTGACATCAACTGGAGCTTGGTCTAGGAGAGACTTAAGGGATAGAGACGAAGTTGAAGTTACAAATAGATTCAATGCCCTGTCAGGGCTTAATGATTGCGACTGACTTGGTTCCAACCAAGCTGGCCTTAATTCGGCCTGTGACTCTAATCCTCCCCCTGTTCACCCTTTTAATCGGGTGTCTATGATTAAGGGCAATATTAATTCAGTAGGTATAGCTGGTAATGCTATTTATTCTGATACACCCATGGTAGGCACCCCCGGGGAACCATTAAAAAACGTCAAGGATGGTGTTGGTAGTTTGGTGTCCTGGAATATTGCCGTCCTGCGTCATAAACAGGAGTCACAAGATTGGGTAGATTTTGCTAATAGTTTTGATGTCTGTATATTCCAATAGACATGGATGTGTGAACCTTCCTTTCTTCAGGGGTATTTGAACTACTCGGTTCCTGTAATTAAAGGTCGAAAGGGTCGCCCAAAGGGAGGTTTGACTATCTAGGTACGGCAAAGTTTGCCTCTTTCTGCCAAGGTGGTAAAATCTGGTAGCAAGGATATTCAATTTTTAAAACCGGATATGGGCTTACTAGGGCTTCTGGATATATACAATGTATACGCTAGGGGTAACAAGGGAGGGAAGTCTGAAGTTTTAGCGGCTTTGGTTATACTACTTGAAACCCATTTCCTGGATAATAATATCATAATTGCCGGTGATTTTAATCGCACGTTTGAGCCCCTGGATATCTGTGATTATTTTGCTGCGGCGGAAGAGGATAGGCAATGGGGAGTTCCCAAAATAGACTTAGACCCTGTTAAACGTTGGTCTGAGGACATTATTTGCCTAAATTCCATCTGTCTTGAAAGGGGCCTTAGGGCATTAAATGGGAGAACAAAGAGTGACAGGGGGGGCTTGTACCTTTGATAATGGACGAAATAGGAGCAGGATAGACTAAATTCTGTGTAGCCTTAAATTATGGAAGCTGGTCTACGACATGTAAGTCAGGCTTAGGCTAGAAAGTGACCATGATCCTCTGTGCGTAGTGCACAAATGATGGTTACACTCAAAAGGGAACCCAACTATAGAGTGCGATGATGTCCCCTTGCCTGTCCCCACCAATGACATGCATCGGCTAAAATGGCCATATGTTTTGGCTAACCAACAGTCCATGGCTAGTATAAATATTGAGGTGGACAGGGTGATAAATGCGCTGGAGCAGGTTAATACAGTCACACCAGGGTCAAATGAAGCAACAGCTATTCATGATAATCTCTTTTCTGCTATTAAATCTCACTTCCAGAAACCAATTAGGAAAATCAATAGGGCACCTATTAGGCCTACGAAGTAGTACAATGCGCAGTGTAGGATCGCCAGGCTAGCTCTGGGTAATGCTATCAAGAGCAGAGAATAGGTGGCTATTCGTAGAGCAAGAAAGAACTACAAAGATAGTATAGCCACAGCAAAAAAAGTGGGACGAGCGGCACTGGTGTGAGCTAAGGGAAGCATTTAGGACCAAAGATTCCCGGCTTTTCTGGAACATAGTTAAATGGGGTAGAGGTGGTGTACCCGACTGCCCCGATAATAACATCCCGGAGGAGTTCTGGGTCAATTATTTTAAGCCACAATATGCTGAAACTTTGCCTGGCAGTGAGATGGAGGGGTTTAAGGCTGTGTATCCCGAAGAAAATTTCTTTAGTGATCACGAGGTGCTGTTGGCCCTAAGTGCAGTGTCCAGGGGTAGAGCTCCTGGCTTGGATGGGGTCCCGGCGGATCTTTTTATTAACGATAGGGAACGCTGGGGTAAATATATTCTTCTTTTTGTTAACGCTGTTTCTCAGGGAGCATTGGTACCATCATCTTGGAAGGGTGCAATTATTATTCCCGTACATAAGAAAGGCGACCGGGTGTTGCCGGGTAATTATAGACCCATAAGTTTGATTGCTACCATTCCAAAGGTGGTGGGGAGGATGGTGGTGAAGAAGCTTATGGATTGGGTTGATGAACATAATGCATTATCCCCCTATCAAGCCGGGTTTCGGAAGGCCACCAGTATGGTGGATCAGGTGTTCCGCTTTACTTTATTACGGTGGCGAACTGTGGTGCTAGGCCAGGGCAGCCTGTATGCAGCTTTTGTCGATCTGCGGGTTGCCTTGGACTTGGTCCCCAGGACTAAGCTGTGGTCAGTGTTGAGGAGCCTGGGACTATCGGAGGAACTACTGACTATGAGTATGAGGTTGCACGAGGCGAACTTCGGTAGGATCCAGTGGGGTAGGCAGGGTGAGGTCACTGCCGACTTTCCAGTCGAGCGGGGTGTACGGCAAGGGTATGCAATGGCCCCCTTGCTCTTTTCATTATTTATTACGGGGTACTAGCAAGAATGCTGTCTGTTAATGTTGATGCACCCTCGTTGGCGGACATTAAGATACCAATTTTAATGTTCGCAGACGATACCCTGATCCTATTAAAGACCCCGAGTGGCCCGCAACGTGCTCTCTATATTTTTGATGAATTTTGTGGGGAGCATGGTTTAGAAGTCAATGTGGCTAAAACCAAGCTAATGATTTCTAACCCCCATCGTAGTTTCTGATCTAAGGTGTTTATGAATCATCAACCTTTAGAGGTAGTCAAAGCTTTTACCTATCTTGTCATCTATGTAACTAATGATTTAAGATGGTCCCAGCATATTGATCTTGCGGTACTAAGTCATAGACAATTAGCTGGAGCTCTTGGGGCAGAGCATAGAAAATAAAAGTCTAAAAAAATTGCACCAGCACTACAGGTTTATGAAGCAAAAGCCCTCGGCTCTGCATTGTATGGGGCCGAGCTGTGGGGATTCGGGAAGCTTCATTTAATGCAGAAGTCTGAAAATAAGTTCTTTGGGGCAATTACTGGCCTCCCCAAAAGCACCCCACTGCTCCCCCTTAGGTATGAGTTGGGTAGGAAGGCTGTAGAAGACTTAGCGAGGCTTGGCCCAATTTTATATTGGAGGCGTCTCTGGACTACCCCAGAGCTTAAACATTATGCTGAGGGCTTTTTAGCAACGATTGAAGCTGATGTGTTTCACAAGATCAAATGGCTTAAAGATCTTAGAACCATGTTACGTGTGCTTGGCCTCCAATTCCTTTGGGATAAACCGTCAGGCGTCCCTTTCCCTAGCAAAAAAAACATTAAAGGAGCTGTATTGGGATTATGTGGCCAAGCGGGACTGGTGTAAAACTGAATCTATGACAGGTCGTTATCTGGAAGCTAAAACCTTCCCTAACCGAGAACTCTACTAGGACAACATAACCAAGCCAGGGGACAGGAAGCTTTTTTTCCAAATGAGGGTAGGTGCTCTCCCTCTTAGGTCCTTAACTGGCAGGTGGAGGGGTTCATCTAACACTACCTGCCCCGCCTGTGAAACTCCAAAGGAAACTCTTGGGCACTTCCTGTTTTCTTGTAGAGCCTATGTTGTCCCAAGGCGAATTTGGCTAACGCCGGTCTGTAACAATTTAGGCACCTCTAGTAGCTCAGTAGCCATGAGAATCATCTGCACCAATACTTGCCTAACTCTAGCTATAGCAACAGCTAAATTCCTGGGTGGGCATGGTCTATCAGGCAGAAAGCTATAGCCAAGAGACTACCTATATAGGGATTGTTTTACTATATCCATCTGACTCATTGTGTAAATTTTAACCTTAAATATTCTCCCCTTGTTTTATGTTTCCATATTTGTAATTGATTTTTATCTGAACGAGGTACTTATTTAATGATGTTTTAAATTTATATATGTTTGTGCTTTTATGAGAAATACTCGAATAAAGCCTCTTTGACTTGATTTGAATCTGCAAGACAAAAGCAGGCAAAAAGAACCAAGGCAAAAAGGTCACCGGCTGGAAGGAAGTGAGTCAATTGTACTACTGGATATCGACACCAACAATATTGTGGTACAGGAATGTCAAGGAATATAGGTAAAGGTAAATGCAAATAGGCAAGTACAGAGTTACTATTCCTAACTCCACATCTATGTACCCTGAAGAAATATGTACTGCATAGGAATATATATGTGTGGAATTAGGTAGAGAAAATATTGACTTGCCTGGCAATATTTTGTTCGATATTTTGTCCTTGATAGACCAAAAATTAAATATATACACAAACAAACGTTTCCCAAAAATATATTAATTTCACGTATGATAACTAAAACGTAGATGATTTCAAATCTGGCATAAAAGCAACACTGGGAGCACTCCATGATTTGGGGTCAAAATGACAAAACGGAAGACAACTCATCCTATCCTGCTTGACCCAGAGTTTGTGGGACAGATACTTGGAAATGCAGCTCTATTTTCTTAAGGGCACATATTTCAGGAATGTTTTCTTGGGTACAGACTTGTTAGCATCATAGACAATGTTTTCCATGATGTGCAACAGGTCACATAGCACATTCTGCTTCAAAAACATTTACTGCAGTTTTTCCTGGCTTCAGGATTCAGCTGAAATATCCTGAGCCCAGTGACTACTCTGAGAGCTCGGCTTTGAATCCTTTGACATTTTCCAATGAAGACCCGGTAAACTCCAAGTAAAGCCACCATAGTAGTCTAATCTTGTCAGAATACCTGCAGAAATAGTGTTTGTGTGTTATTCTGTAGGAAGGAAAGAGAGAACATTCCTAACACAGGTGGAGGAACAGGAAGCAGCAGGAGGTGACACTAATGATCTGTAGGCTAATAGAAAGATTGTCACGATCCAGAACCAAAGCAATATTATCTTCGGGACAGGTAGAGGTGGTGAGCTGGGCAAATGAGGCTAGCTCGTGTCCTGCCTATGGTGTGTATGATTTCCAAGAACAAGACAGTTGGAATTACCATTGATTTTAGGGAAATCCTTTAGACATAACCCACGTACTTGATTGCCTTATAGTTATGAGGTTTGAATAAATTGCCACCTACTTTTTTAATGTGCATTAATAATTATATACAAAGTCATGTGCAGAATTAATTAAAAATAATTGTGTTATATTTAGTATAAATTGTTGTTTAATTAATTTAGAAATTCGAATAGGTTATTACAATATGTTATAATTAAATAATAAATATGCATTATTTGTATATATTTCTTTAACATTAAATAACCTTTATTTATATATTAACTATTTTAAATTGTTATCATTATTTAACATTATTTCCTATGAAGTTTTATCTTAATTCCCTACCTTCATTATTTTCTGTGGGAGGTTAATGTGGCCACATGTGGTGCTGGACCTACTATTGGTTTTTAGGTCTCGCCTGATCAGGCGCACGCGGTGCTCTAGCGAGACATTTAGTGAGTGGGCCTCAGAAATCTGACCTCAAGCTTTTGCATGTGGCCTAAAGCTTGTGGTTACGCGTGCAGGCACGCGCACAGCTGCCATCTGGCTTTTCTCGCGGCACACTTACAGTGCATGATCAGGCGCCATCTGGCTTTACTCTCGCTTGCTCTCTCAAGCGCCTGGCTCCGCCCCTCCCTCACGACAGAGCGCGATCACTTTCGGGGCCGTGTCACTTTCACAGCCACGCGGCTCTTTCACCATCTGTGTTATTGAGGATTTACCTGAGGACCCTACGTGAGCCTTTCTTCTAAACGACCGCCAAGTAAGTCCTGCCTCACTATCCAAAGCCGTCTTTCTTTTACGTGTTTTGCCAGTTGCTCTAGCAACATTGCGTTTTAACTTGTTTGTGGCTTGCTCCCACCTTAAGCCTCTTGCAACCCTACAGGGCACTCTGCCTCCCGCCGCATTTATAATTGCTCTTCACAGGCCTGATAACCCCTTCAGCTCTGTTTTTCGCCATAGCTCGGCGGCGAGGGTTTGGGTGTGTCACCCGCATCTCCCTCTTAACAGAACCCGTTTAATTTATTTTTATGACCATGTTTATTCTTGCCACTATAGCTTTACCCACCAGAGACCTGTTTATACACGCTAGTGTTGCAAGGTAAGTAGTGGAAGTGTCCTGGGCGCTCACTGATCGCATCACCACCCTGGTGCTCAGACTCTGTGAGCATCAGTCCATTCTGCCAGTACTCTTGCTCACCCATATCTGTACCCACTCGGCGGGCATCAGACATGAGCGTGTCAACACACTTGTGCATACACGTCTAGGGTCAACTCTTCTCACTGACGCACACTTGGCCATAGTCCCCAACACTTCACATACATTTGAATGCACATGCCCTAATGCACACTCGTGTAAGGCCATCAACATGCTAGTGTGCACACGCGGTAACCGAACTCTTAAGGGCAATAGAGTCCTTATATGCATACCGATCAAATTAGCCCAGCGAGAGAGCCACAAAAGCCCCTTCCGCCAGAGAGCTAGGACACACCAGGAAAGTAAGTGGTTTTAAAATGAAATGCTCCTTAACATTGTATTCTCGCTATTTTTAATCCATTTCAAATTTAATAGATTTCCTCTGTGTTTGGGCGGACTGTATACTCACAAAGTGCACATTAAATTATGCCTGCCTGAAGCTATGCCGTGTCCCTTGTGTTTCTCCAGCCACTGCATTCTGAGAATCTATTTCTCACTTTTACTTAAAATATATATATATAGTACATCCTAGTTACTAAAGACGCAAAGTACTCTCGTTGAGATCTCGCAAAATATGTTAACAAGGATTTCGGGAGACACCCTGTCCACATTATGGCCGCACCAGTTGCTTGGAGATGTGCTTGTTACTCTGGGTCATCATCCACATAGCAGACAGGTGCAACCAAAGTGGTATGCAGAGGGAAGAGGGTGCGAAAGTGTAAGCCGTTGTTTGCCATGTTCTTTGATCTTCTGCCCAGCTGTCAGGGAAAACAACTACGTTGATTTACTGTAACTTCACTTTTGTACTTTAGTCAAGGGTGGACCCTCCCCATTTTCCCCTCTTGCTTATTTATGGGCTCCCTTAAGAGTCAGATTTTTTTCTGAGATATCTACTGTAGTGGAGAAGTGTGGCTCACTGGTTAGAGGAGGCAGACCCTGAAGCAGAGGTCCGACCGGGACCAGGGTTCAATTCCTGACGCGGCAGGGTCTTGAGCTCAAAATGTCCACGGAGTCGATAATTCTCGCTTCGGTGCCTACTCAAATCAGGGGCTCACACTCTGCAACTCTGGGCAAAAGCTTGCTCAATCTCCACTACGGCCCCCGCAGCGGGATGCCTGGCTTTCACCTTGGGGGTGCCCAGTAGGGGCTATCTCACATGGAAAAACCAGGACGGGTTCCCAAAGCAAGCGCCTTGAGACCCTTTGGGGTGATTAGTGCGCTATATAAGAAGCCAACATTACATTACATTACATTATAGTACTGCTAAGTACCCTATTTTGTACCAGTGTCTTCGCACCAACTCAACCCCCCACCCATTGACTTTATTAATCTTCTGGTAGGTTCAGCTTCAATTCATGATCAATGGTGCGTGCCCATGTTGGACTGCATTCACCAATCCTCTTTTGTTTTCCTTTCTTGCTGCCTTACATAAACCTCTTTCTGCTTCAAGCTAAAGGTGAGGGCCTCCTCTCTAAAATAAGCGTTGGAACTCTGTGCACCTCATGTTGTTCCCAGCTATTTGCCATGTCTCTGCTCACAGACCAGGTCTCAGACGTGGGCATGTTAGCCTGTGGAGTCCCGCAGGGATCTGCGCTCTCTCCGCTCTTATTTAATCTTTATCTACAACCATTGATAGAGTCCCTGGCAAACATGAACTGTAAAGTCTTTAACTATGCCGACGATACTCAGCTGTTGCTGAGTATCGACAATACACCATCGGCTCAGTCCATGGCCCAAGATATACTACGATTTACAGTGAACTGGATGTCGTCCAATCTGTTGAAGATCAATCCAGATAAGACGGAAGTCCTCGTAGTTTCAACCTCCACTTCCCCCTGGAATGATCTGTTTTGGCCACAAGAACTAGGACCCACTCCAAAACCGTGCCCTAGTGTCAAGAGCCTTGGGATGAAAATTGATCAGTAACTCTCGATGGCTAACCAAGTGTCCGTTGTAGTTGGTTCCTGCACCAACTTGATCAGGCAACTACGCAAAATCGTCCCCCTGCTCTCGAGGAATATGCTGCGAACCATTGTTTCAGCCACAATAGTGTCTAGAATAGACTACGGCAATGCGTTATACCTCGGCCTTCCAAAAAACTCCATCAACCCTCTTCAGGTTATCCTGAATGACGCAGCGCGTCTGATATTTGGAATGCCGAGGAGGACTCATGCCTCCCCTCTGCTCTATAGGCTACATTGGTTGCCTATAGTACAAAGAGTCGAATTTAAGAGTATGTGTATCTGCCACAAAGCAATCCACGGACAGGCGCCAGCCTATATAAAAGATAGGATTGAAATATACGAACCTAAGCGCGCCCTGCGATCGTCGGGATCTTTTCTGCTATCCTGTCCACGTTTCAAGCTAACAACAAAAGGAGGCAGATCTTTTTCAGTTCAGGCGCCTACCATCTGGAATAAGCTACCGGAGGCGCTTCGCAGAGAACCCAATCTTCTCCATTTTAGGAAGTCCTTGAAAAACCTACTCTTTAAAGACGCATTCACATCTCAGTAGTCGGTTACTAGATTAGACTCCTCTATACCCTTATTTCGTCCTTGTTGCTGTACTTGGTCAGTAGCGCTTTGAGACCTGTCGGTGAGTTGGCGCGATACAAAACCCAGTTACAAATTACAAATTACAAATTACTACCCCTTCGTAATTCTATTGCTGTCTACCACTCTGCCTGTGCCTTCCTGCTGCCCCTTGCTGTTGGTCCCATCTCTGCCTGCCCCTCTTCTCTACTTGTCCATCTACTTGTCTCTTCGCCCTTCCTCCGGCTTTGTCTCCTACTAGAGATCCCTTTCCTGGGCTCAGATTGCCTGCTCCTCCTACTGGTCACTCAGCACCACTTCCTGCCTCCTTCACTGCTTGCCTCTGGTTGAACGTTAGCTATACTCCATGCCTGGCCATCTCCATGTTTTCCTGTCTCCCCTCCCCACCCCCACTCTTCCTGGGTCTGCATGCCCCCTCAGTATCTGCCCCTTTTTGAATGTCCACCATGTTCCTTTCCTAATAAGTTTTCATTTGCTTTATGTAATGTAGGGAAATATTAAGCCTTGATGCTTTCCGTGTAGGGAAGTGTAGAAGAATCTGTAAAATTGAAAGAAGCGCATGCCATTTTATCAAACGAGTAGATGAGCCAGGTGCTGATGCTGCAATCTATAGGTCTAAATGCTGCATGTTCATCTAGCGGTTACAGTACATAAGGTTATAATATTGTAGCGCCAAGATTCCATTAAAGACAGGTTGCTTTTAAAAAAAGTAGTTATGAATGAATAACAGGAAAGCTGGACGTCTAATATCTCACCCATTAGCATGAAATCCAAAAACAGACCGATGGGATCTCCAGCCTAGTATTCTTCAGTTTTGCATCTATTAATTTCATGACGTGTTTTCAAAAGGGACTACGTATGCTTGTATAGTCACGTGCTAGCAGAACTAATGTCAGCATAACACTGCACCCTTCAACTAATCAACACTGTACTCCATATATTACAAATCCGCACCATACCACTCATCTCAAATCAACACCACATGATACACACGACTCAATAAGGAAATCCACACCAATTTGTAACAAGCATTGGCATAGCCAATAGGTCTCGCCTTTGGGACCTTCTAAGTGTTTAGCCATGTAACAGTTGATGTTGGTGCACCAAGGATACTGTGCTGCATAACTAAATACTTATAAGGTCCCAAAAAGCGAGACCAATAGCTATGCCAATAGCTATGGCAATGCATATGTTTATTTATTAGTACTCACTTATACTCAGATTTTCGGAGCTAGCAGAAACTAGTAAAAGTACTCAAAAGTGTAAATTACTCAAAGTTCAAAGTGTACGTTACCTTTGTGAATCAGCCCCTTTATTAATAGTCAAAAGTAGCAAAGATACCCAGAAGTGTAAGTTACATTTGTGAATCATGCCCTTAGTGATATTCTTAAAAGTTAAAATAAATTATTTTGTAATTCCTTTCTAAAAAGTCCTCAGTCATTGCCTCATGCAATCACGCCCCATCAAGTAGGGTTATCCTTTACCAATTTCAACCATATGCTAGAGGAACAGATAATAACGTTATCATTAAGGATTTAAAGCTGTAAACTGAATCCGTTTTCTAGAGCACGTCCAACATTGACTAAGATAAAGTTTCTTCCTAAATGGAGCAAGTTTCACAACCCTCACCCTTACTAGCAAAATCAAAGCTTCTCTTACATTTAATTGTCCTCTAAACCAAGGGCCCACTCCTTCCACCACTCAGAATGCAAATAACCCGGGCAAGCTCTTTGATTCTAAGGTCTCAAAATAGACACTGTGGTCAGAGGTGGCAACCAGCATCCCTTCACACTATGTAAAGTTTTCCATCTCTGAAAACCTTCCAGTGGGTTAAATTACCAAAATGAGTTGTCAATTATGACTTGGACTTTTGCAAAGTGACTTACTCTGTTCTTAGAAAGAATTTGGTGATCCGATCTTAAAAACTCCAAACTCAAATCTCAAGAAATCAAATAAAATTCTACATTGCTAAACCAACAATAAAAGCACTTCATTAGCCCCCAGTCAACTAAACAATTGAATTAAATAAGCCGCTTAATTCTCAAAGTCTTCTAGAACATGGGTCACACAGGTTTACAAAATCTAGCCCCATGCTACACTTCTTCCCTGAAACATTCAATCAGCATCTTTGCATCTGATGCCACAGAGTCTCTTCTGGCAGAAATCTGGAAGGGATCACTGACAAAATATCGAATTCAAAAATGTAGACTTACCAAAATGTCGATGCCAAAATATAGAATGCAAAAATATCAAATTCCTATCTACAAACAGGTAAGTACAAAAATATTGAGTCAAAAATATCGTTGTTATTCAAAATATTGTTTTTTTTAAATGGCTTAAACGTAATTTTAAATTAATGAAATATTAAATATAATTAACTAAAACATACTTAGAAATACTTAAATAACCTTAAAATTATTTTTTTTAAAATGTAAGTTATAAAAAAACATATAATTTTATATTTTAATACATATATATATATATATATATTAACATAATATTAATAAAAAATATACAATATTTTTACCGCAGAATAACGGGAGGGGAAACTTTACTATTACCACTCCAATGAGTACAACAGTAAGGAAAACCTTGGATAGTGTAGGGGTAAAAATTACTATTCCCACTTCAGTGAGTGCAACAGTAGGGAAAGCATTGGATAGCGTAGGGGTAAAAATTACTATTCCCACTCCAGAGAGTGCAACAGTAGGGAAAGCGTTTTATAGCGTAGGGGTAAAAATTACTTTTTACATGAATATGGGACCCCCTCTAAATGTACTTTCAAGGTCATAGAAAGAGAGGAATACAATTACAACACAGAAGAATGTTCTCTCTTGACCTAAATAATTCTACAAATTCCAACTTTTATACTTTAAACAAAAGTCTATAACACAAGATGACAACATATACTTTTTCACATTTGTGATTTTTATTTCTTTTTTAAAAAATAATTTTTTTCCTTATTTTTTGCAGTATTTCTTTAAATTCATAATAATCATTTTACAAAAAAGACATATAATTCATCATTTACACAATAAAATCCAAATATAATACAGAGAAAAGAATCTAATACACTCTCACATTTTCCTCATGCATACTCTTTCATACACTCTACATTCATTCTTTATTCTGTGTCTGAGGGGTCACAAGTTGTTATGTGATCAGTTTACGCAAGGTCGACACGTTTCGGTGGGATGAGACCACCTTCCTCAGTACCTTTAGCAGAACAGACGATCTTTCCCAAGAAAATTATAAACTCTGTATGGATATCTGTAATAATAAATAACAGATCATGTATCTGTGAGACTATCTTAAGTTCATATTTTATCATACAGTACAATGATACTACAATTGTTATAACTTTTTAGTCATCTTGTGGAGAAATCACAAAAAACACAGAACACAAACTACTTCATTACATTTTGTTATTTCTTTATATCTTTTGTCAATGGTCCATCCCAGAAACAAACCAGCACTAGTGTCTCTGTACAGTTGCTAAATATTAATAGGGCTTACTATAGGGTTACATAAGAAGAAGGTTTAGAGGCTGAATCACAAGAAGATTGGTGAAATGAAAAATATTTCAAAAATGTATGATTCTGACATATCATTAACCTACATGACTTGAGGAGACAAGACAATTTTATTCCAATCAAAGGGGCGAGTTGTTAGTTTACACTCCATTAGTAATACGTTATATTCTTACCCTGATAACAAGTTTAAGACAGATCGGAGCTTCGATTATGACTTCTTTTTATCAGTTTTCATATGGCAGAACGTACCTATAATAATATGTGCAAAATAAATATATGTTTGTTTTCAAAACCTCTGGGAATATTGCTAGGTTTGACTGCTGTTAGTTGTATCACAGCTTACCCAGGTAGCTTTTATCCGTTGCCATTTTTTTCAGATATATGGGAGATGTTGTTAGCTGCACCTTCACTGTTTTAATATGGTACATATGAATTTCTAAAAAAAGATACGAGTAATACTTAGTCTAAATGATCGTGTATCTAACTGTTCATCAACATATTAGAAGTAAGGGGTAGGACTAACCTTATAGGTTATAGAGGCAGTTCAGCAATAATCCCTTGATGTGTCTCGAATTAATTCTTTATTTTCTCAATTAATAGGAGGCATCTCACTGGTTTTTAATTTTGCAGCTGAAATGAAATAACCAAAGCCAGGAATCGGTAAAGTTCATCTGATGTTTAGTGCAGCTGAATAGTGCTACAGTCGCTATAACTCGTAAGTTTCCATTTTTATTAGTTACATTTTAAATCACAGTCAAGTACGGATTGGGCAGAGTGTCCTCTTGGGAATCACGAGCGAAATAAACATAGGTGCCCTTGCTATATCCAAAAGGTTCCTCTATATTACCAAAACCCATCGTATTCGGGAAGAGCTTAAATGCAATTCTCGAGCTCAGGTTTCTGTTTAGAAACAAATAGTTCCCGAGCTTCAGTTACTAACTAGAAACAAACAGTATTTCACGAGGGAGCGTGGGTCTCCAAGATTAAAGAGACCCACGCTCTTCGGGAATAAACCCCCAGTTAGGGACGATTTGAATTTGCTGACATTAATGTAATGTCAGCAAAGTCCAATCGTTCCTAACTGGGGGTTAAAGTATATTTAATATGTAATTAATTACAATTAAATTACTTCGCACCCTATTCCCCTATAAACACACAATCCACTACAGAAAATAAATTAATACAATTAGCATAATTATAAATTAATCAATTAATACACATCAATTACCAATTCAAAATTAAATAACAATTACGTCAAAATGAATACCAATAAATAAATAAAAATATTTAATTAATTACAATTAAATTACTTCCCACCCTATTCCCCCACTAAGCCACAACCCGCTACAGAAAAAAAATAATACAATTAACATAATTATCAATTAATCAATTGATAAAAATGAATTACCAATTAAAAATTAATTACCAATTAATTCAAAATAAATACCAATAAATAAATAAAAATATTTAATTAATTACAATTAAATTACTTCCCACCCTATTCCCCTATAAACCCGCAACCCGCTACAGAGCTAAAATGCAAAATTAAATCAAAAATAATTAGCAATTTCTAATAATGTATATTTAATTTAATATAATTAAATTACTACCCACCCTATTCCCCTATAAACCTACAACCCGCTACAGAATTAAATGACGCAAAAATTAAATAACATAAAATTAATTACAAAAATAATATTCACTTTTCACACATATACTAACATACAAAACACTTTAAAAAATTCGATATAATAAAAAATTCGATATTTTGACTTTCTATATTTTAAAAATCGATATAAAATTACTTACCTTCAATTCAATATTTTTCACCACTATACTCTGTCCATTCAATATTTTGTCCATTCTATATTTTGACTTCGATATTTTGTCCATTCGATATTCTGAATTCAATATTTTGTGTAGTTAACATCTGGAAGACATACTCGAGGCACTAAACTATGTAACAATTTTGATTCCCAACTTAGAACTCAAACAAAATACCACTGATTCAGAAACGTCCTCAAGAAATTGTTGGTCCCAGGTCTACTGTAAAAGTATATTTAAAAAAAAAAACGTTAACAGTTTCATAATGAAAAAACAATATATTACACCAGCTCCAGTTCAATGCCAGTTATGGTTGTACAAATGTGTTTTTTATAGTTTGTTCAATGCATGACATTCATCACCGCAGAATGTTAGTCAGTACCATTGGAATAACATTTACATGACATGCATTCTCGTAAACCATAGCTTATAGTTCCTGTACCTGCGATGCAGTCAGCACTCAATATGGGAAACATTCCTATTTTCAATTGAAATATCCCAACACTGTATTTATCGCGCAGGTGACAGCGGATCAATCTATACCCGCAGGTACCACTCCGTTTTGTAGCCATGTGGAAGGTTGTGAGTGTGTCATTACAGTGTATTGTTTAGGAGGGCCCCAAATGTCTCGTGGGTGGGAAGTGCTGGGCAAAGTGGAGACATATAAATCGTAGTTGAGGTTGCAAAATGGCAAACTTTTTAGCCAGTCTCTGCATATTGACACAGCCTTTCGCCCCCCACTTTAGCTCTATTTCCCTTTTGGCCAGCTGTAAACCAAGGGCTGTGAATTTTCTGACTGACTTTGGAATGTTTTTCACGTACCCTACTAAGGCCACTTCCGGAGTGGGGACTAGGTCTAAGCCTATCATTTTCCCAAGTGTGTAGTGTGTTTCTGTCCAATACATGCTGATTTTGCAGCAGGTCCAAGCTAGGTGCACAAAATCTGCGTGTGGGGATTTGCATTTTAGTCAACAGTGGGGTCTGCCTGGGTCTATTTTGTGTGTCTTCTCAGGTGCAATGTAAATTCTGCGCAGGAATTTGAAGTGGATGAGTTTGTGGTGGCTATTCAGGGAGACCGCCTTGGTTTGTCGGCAGCAAGAGGCCCATTGGTCATCAGTAATTGGGTGACCTAGATCTGTCTCCTAGGCAGCCCGTATATTAGCATCGTTGATTGGAATTATCTCTGTACAGGATCTGTGTAATTTGGAAATCAGTTGGACCCCAGTGACGCTATCAATTACTGTGGACAAGGGGGTGAATGGGCTAGATTCAACGGGTAAGCCAGGGATCTTGGCTTGTAAGGTGGCACAAAGTCGGGTAAGCACAAATTTGTCCATGAATAATGCCTCCTTACACTTATCTCCTTCAGAGAAAGAAAAACTTGCCCATCAATGTAAAGGTCCCCTATATAGTCATATCAAACAGAGAAAGAGTGTGCTCCCCAGTAACAGGCATCCAGCTTGGATTCAGAATCAGTAGGCTCGGGTAGTACAGAATCAGCGATCCCAGTATCCTGACCAATTATAGCCAAACCCAGCTGGTAGTGGAGACCGTCTGAATATCTAGAGGGTCGAGAGGGTAGACCAGGGGCAAGACTGTGTTCAGTGTGTTACGGTGGACTAAGTCGGCCTCAGGTCGTAAATAGGGGATCCGAGCGTCGGGGTGGAACCAGGAGTGAGCGACCAAATAATATAGCTGAAAAGTAGGAACTCCCAAGCCACCCCTGTGATATGGAAGTGGCATGACCTCCCATCGAACCCTGGGGTGCTCCCCCCCAAGTCAGCCAAATAAGGTGGGTATTTATGGATTTGAAGAATCGATCCGGCAGCGGAATAGGAATATTATTAAATAAATGTAGGAATTTAGGCAAGACAATCATTTTAATCAGCGCAATACGGCCAGGAATCGAGAGCGGGAGTCTGAGCCACTTGTCCTCCTGTTTTTCTAGTGTGTGAATTGCCATGCCATAGTTCGATAGCATGATTTCAGTGGTGTCTAAGTGTATATTGATCCCCAAGTATTTAAACGAGTCTGAACACTAGGTCAATGGGTATTCACACCCCCATCTGATCATACCAGTGGTGAGGGGGAAAAATCACAGACCTGTGCAAGTTTATCCCAAGGCCAGAGAAGCCGCAAAATCTAATGATCTCTCGAATGATTGGTTCTAAATTGTTTTGGGGGTCCCAAACATTTAGAATAATATCATAGGCGTATAAGGACACCGATAGTGGTCCTGTGTTAAATTGGATCCCTCTATGTAGATGACGCTCCTGAAAGTGTCGATTGAGTGGGTCCATTGCTAGAATGAAAAGCTGTGGGGACAGGGGGCAGCTTTGCCAGGTACTTCGGGATAACGTGAAGGAACAGGAGAGCATGCCATTTAAGTTCAGTCTGGCAGTAGGGGCCTAGTATAGTAGCGCCAAGAGATTGATGAACCCTAAGGGCACGCCCATCCTATGCATGACTGTCCATATAAACGGCCACTCTAGGGAGTCAAATGCTGTCTCCGCGTCCAGGGCTGATTCTGTGCTGGACTGTGAAGAGAATGTGCAGGTTTAGGGAAGTAAACCTGTGGGGTACAACCCCGACTGAACAGGAGAAATTGTTTTGTCCAACAGCAGTGCGAGACGCGCCAATACTGTTTTCGCCATCATTTTGTAATCAAAATGTAATAGTGATAGTGGGCTATACGACCCGCAGTGCAAGGAATCCTTGCCAGGTTTCGGTAATAAGACGATCACTGCTTCTCGCAATGTAGGAGGTAAATGGTTCAATTCTAAAGATTCATGGTAAACTTCTATGAGATTTGGAGCCAATATATCTTTATAACGTTTATAAAAGTCACCTGTGAAGCTATCGAGGCCTGGGGTGGTGGAACCGTTTAGCACATCTATTGCATCGATGATTTTGTCTTTTGAAAATGGCTGAGGAAGTGCATTTCTCTCTCATCATCTTCCAGAAATTCTAACAATAACTCCAGCTGGCACCGCTCTTCCTTGGTAGTGTCAGGGGAGCAATGCATAGAGGCTTCTACAGCAATTAGCTGCTGCTCAATGTTAGCTAGAGTTTGCCTCAGATCTTTCAGGACCCCAGCATGCTTGGCAATGGCTATGCCCCTAATGTATGCCTTAAAGGCCTCCCAGAGTGTTGCCCATGTGTCTACTGACACTGTGTTGAATTCAAAATAGTCATCAATGGTTTCTCTAATTTTGGAGTCAAATAGATCATCATTTATTGCCCGTCTGGGGAATCTCCACTGATGTTCCTGTCCTTCAGGCATGGGGATCCAAAGCTTAAGCAGGATCGGGGCATGATTGGAGTAGGCCCTAGGGAGTATCGCAGTTGTAGTGTACCAGGTGGTTGGGTTTGGGGAGAGTAGCCAAAAATCTAGTCTGGTCCAGGTGTCATGCTTGGCAGAGTAATGAGTGTATCCTGGGTTCATCAGGTTTGGGATTCTCCAAGCATCAGATAGCTGGAATGTTTCACATGTGTCTAACAATACTTGAAGAGCCCCTGGCTTGGAGTCCGCTGCGCTGGAGGAGCCATCAATGTTACAGTCAAGGAGAAAATTAAAATCCCCACCCAATAGTAAATTGTCAGATCCCATGCATAGGTGTTTGAGGTCAAGATCATGGAAAAAGTCAGGGCTGTCAAAGTTTGGGGCATAAACGTAAACCAGGGTAATCATGTGGCCCATCAGTCTGCCCACTACTATGGTATATCGACCCTCCTGGTCAGTGTGGGAGCAAGTAAAGGAGAATGGGAGTCTTTTGTGTATTAATATTGCAGGGCCTCGGGCATAGGTGCTGTAATTGGAGAAGAAGCAGTGCGCACCCCAGCCTACCGCAACGTGTGTAGTGTCGGACCTGGGCAAAGGAGTCTCCTGCAAAAAGGCTATGTCAATGTTATGCCGCTACATAGAATGTAGCACGTGCTTGCATTGTTTAGGGTTATTGAGACCTCTTATGATCCAGTTGATAAGAACAAGATTAGAATGGTCAACTAGAGCAGGGGCTGTGGTCATTTGTGCCATGTGGTAGTGTAATAAAAGTGTGGAGGGGGGCGAATATTAGTTGAGTGTCATGCGTGGAGCTGGTATTGAAATAACATCTAACAAATCGAAGCCCTTCCCTTTCCCCCACCCCCTCCCATCCTCTCAACCCAATTCACAAGGCGAACAACCAAATACCCAAGAATCTAATGCATCCTGGAAACATCCTATTTGGAAATATAAAGTCGTAGTCTGGTGCATTGTAATCTGCAAGAACAACAATGTGCTACACACCTAGGGGGTAGGCAACGCTCCGGTGGTGCCCAGCGTATTCAGAACAATGTAAAGGAACAATTCTTATACTGTCTCAATTATTATAGTAGCATAATTATAGCCAAATACTGCTGTGCACAATAAAGTGAAGTCAATGACCAATGCAGAACAGCCTCAATGGTCAATCATTTGAAAACAGTTCAACATTGTCAACCGAGCCAGTGTGGGGTGTGGAAGAGGCATTACGAACATCTCTCAGTTGGATGTCAGAGCTCTTATAAGACTTGCAAAATGCTTGAGCGTCAGTGGGATTGTCAAAGATACGGGACCGCCCGTTGACGCCAACCCGCAGTCGTGCAGGATACAGCATTCCGTACCGGAGGCCCAAATTACACAGCGCTGCCTTGATACCAGTAAACTTACGACAGGCTTCTTGGACCATTAATGTGAAGTCTGGGTACAGCGACACACTGGAATCCTGCTATGTAAGCACAACATGCTCTTTGGCCAGCCGTAGAGAAGTGTCCCTGTCCCGAAAGTTCATGATGCACGCTATGATAGGCCTAGGAGGGCACCTGGGGCGAGGGCCCAAAGATCGATGCACTCTTTCCACCATAAACCCAGGGGTGAATTCTTCCTTTCCAAAAAAGTCTATCAGCAAGGATTCCACAAAGGTGTCCATTCTGCCAGTATTTGTCGATTTCGGGACCCCAGTTATGTGGACATTGTTGCAGCAGCAAGGTGCTTCCAAATCTTTGTTTTTAATTGCAATGTCTAATAGGATTTTTTTCCATGCGTTCCAGCTTTTACATCGATTGAGCGGCCCCGTCTTAGAGGTCTGAAATCCGACCTTCAGCAGTGTCCAAGCGTCGGTCATGGATATCTAATTTCACCTCAAATGAGTCTAGGCATTTTTCCAGCGCATCAAACCTGCTGTTGAGTGACTTGAACCCAGCCCTGAGCTCCACAAATAAATCGCCGTTGGAGGAGGGCTCCCCCGTACAGCGGTGAAAACCTGGTCACCTTCAGCCATGTTGGTGCTGCGATGTTGTGCTCCTTCTATGGCAACAGGGCACTCCCTGTTTAGGATCTTTTTTGCCCATATTGGTGCGCCTTGAGCCTAGTGAATAGGTTGCCGCTGGCAGCAGTAGCAGGTTCAGAGTAGGGCGTGGGCGTGTCACAATTACCCCAATGTGTGTTCGTAGGCGCACCACTGTCAGCCACGTGTAAGGTAAGAGGTACTGACATATGAGTACCGAGGCGTACACAAAATGAGAAGGTTGCCCCGGAGGGCTGCAGAAACTGATGTGGGCGTCAATCGGCCAGGGATAGAGGGGGAGAGCTTCTCTGCGACGAGATCTGAAAAGTGGAATCAGCTAGGCAGGCCCCCGGTGCTGTGAGCCCAAGATGATTAAACAACAGGGGGTGGTGATGGACAGAGTTTCTGAATTAAGCAGAATACTCTCACCCAGTCAAGAGATCAGGGCTTAATCCAAAACCGTTTTTTAGCTCACTGCACCATCCCAGCTCAGAACCTGGCTATATGCAAATGAGTCTGTCCCTGGCCCAGTGCATCATGGGAACAGGGCAAACCAAACTGCCAAGCCAATTCTTTCACTGGGAAGGAAACAAGCTTCCGGGACCGGTTTCCGGCATTTCAGCCGTCTTCGGCCCGGCTTGCTTGAATCCTGATGGTGCAATGAGCAAGGGGCTCACGTCTGAGTATACCCTTCCACGCTTATGGTGGACAAAATAATTAAACAACAGGGGGTGGTGATGGACAGAGTTTCTTAATTAAGCAGAATACTCTCACCCAGTCAAGAGATCAGGGCTTAATCCAACACCGTTTTTAGCTCACTGCACCATCCCAGCTCAGAACCTGGCTATATGCAAATTAGTCTGTCCCTGGCCCAGTGCAACATGGGAACAGGGCAAACCAAACTACCAAGCCAATTCTTCCACTGGGAAGGAAACAAGCTTCCGGGGACCAGTTTCTGGCATTTCAGCCGTCTTCGGCCCGGCTTGCTTGAATCCTGATGGTGCAATGAGCAAGGGACTCACGTCTGAGTATACCCTTCCACGCTTATGGTGGACAAAATAATTAAACAACAAGGGGTGGTGATGGACAGAGTTTCTGAATTAAGCAGAATACTCTCACCCAGTCAAGAGATCAGGGCTTAATCCAACACCGTTTTTTAGCTCACTGCACCATCCCAGCTCAGAACCTGGCTATATGCAAATTAGTCGGTCATTGGCCCAGTGCATCATGGGAACAGGGCAAACCAAACTACCAAGCCAATTCTTTCACTGGGAAGGAATCAAGCTTTCGGGGACCAGTTTCTGGCATTTCAGCCGTCTTCGGCCTGGCTTCCTTGAATCCTGATGGTGCAATGAGCAAGGGACTCACGTCTGAGTATACCCTTCCACGCTTATGGTGGACAAAATAATTAAACAACAGGGGGTGGTGATGGACAGAGTTTCTGAATTAAGCAGAATACTCTCACCCAGTCAAGAGTTTAGGGCTTAATCCAACGCCATTTTTTAGCTCACTGCACCATCCCAGCTCAGAACCTGGCTATATGCAAAGTAGTCTGTCCCTGGCCCAGTGCATCATGGGAACAGGGCAAACCAAACTACCAAGCCAATTCTTCCACTGGGAAGGAAACAAGCTTCCGGGGACCAGTTTCTGGCATTTCAGCCGTCTTCGGCCCGGCTTGCTTGAATCCTGATGGTGCAATGAGCAAGGGACTCACGTCTGAGTATACCCTTCCATGCTTATGGTGGACAAAATAATTAAACAACAAGGGGTGGTGATGGACAGAGTTTCTGAATTAAGCAGAATACTCTCACCCAGTCAAGAGATCAGGGCTTAATCCAACACCGTTTTTTAGCTCACTGACCCATCCCAGCTCAGAACCTGGCTATATGCAAATTAGTCTGTCCCTGGCCCAGTGCATCATGGGAACAGGGCAAACCAAACTACCAAGCCAATTCTTCCACTGGGAAGGAAACAAGCTTCCGGGGACCAGTTTCTGGCATTTCAGCCGTCTTCGGCCCGGCTTGCTTGAATCCTGATGGTGCAAAGAGCAAGGGACTCACATCTGAGTATACCCTTCCACGCTTATGGTGGACAAACTAATTAAACAACAAGGGGTGGTGATGGACAGAGTTTCTGAATTAAGCAGAATACTCTCACCCAGTCAAGAGATCAGGGCTTAATCCAACACCGTTTTTTAGCTCACTGCACCATCCCAGCACAGAACCTGGCTATATGCAAATTAGTCTGTCCCTGGCCCAGTGCATCATGGGAACAGGGCAAACCAAACTACCAAGCCAATTCTTTCACTGGGAAGGAAACAAGCTTCCGGGGACCAGTTTCTGGCATTTCAGCCGTCTTCGGCCTGGCTTCCTTGAATCCTGATGGTGCAATGAGCAAGGGACTCACGTCTGAGTATACCCTTCCACGCTTATGGTGGACAAAATAATTAAACAACAGGGGGTGGTGATGGACATAGTTTCTGAATTAAGCAGAATACTCTCACCCAGTCAAGAGTTTAGGGCTTAATCCAAAGCCGTTTTTTAGCTCACTGCACCATCCCAGCTCAGAACCTGGCTATATGCAAAGTAGTCTGTCCCTGGCCCAGTGCATCATGGGAACAGGGCAAACCAAACTACCAAGCCAATTCTTTCACTGGGAAGGAAACAAGCTTCCGGGGACCGGTTTCTGGCATTTCAGCCGTGTTCGGCCCGGCTTGCTTGAATCCTGATGGTGCAATGAGCAAGGGACTCACGTCTGAGTATACCCTTCCACGCTTATGGTGGACAAAATAATTAAACAACAGGGGGTGGTGATGGACAGAGTTTCTGAATTAAGCAGAATACTCTCACCCAGTCAAGAGATCAGGGCTTAATCCAACACTGTTTTTTAGCTCACTGCACCATCCCAGCTCAGAACCTGGCTATATGCAAATTAGTCTGTCCCTGGCCCAGTGCATCATGGGAACAGGGCAAACCAAACTACCAAGCCAATTCTTTCACTGGGAAGGAAACAAGCTTCCGGGGACCGGTTTCTGGCATTTCAGCCGTCTTCCCAAGAAGGCCATTGCAAGTAGCATGATGAGGGACTCCGAAGTCCCGGCAAGCCCAACAGCTTCTCCCCCCTCAGGTTGGGATAATGCGCACCAGTCCACACTGCTTGCAGTGTGGCGTAGATGGATCAGATCCCCAATGCAGCAATGTTGCCGGTCAAAGGGCAGGGGTTGATTGTGGCTGCTGTGTTGCCTTGTCCCCGGCTGTCCGCTATGTGTGTGGGATTGGGCCCCTGGTGTCCCCAACTTCTCCACCCTCACGGCCTCCATGCGCAGCCGGGCGGCTGCCTCCCTGGCGTACCCGAGGACCATGTCTCCCCGGAGGCCTATGGGAGCGTTGTCTACGTGCGCAGCCTGCGGATGCTGGGAAGGGGGGGTGCCGCAACGGCCGTAATGGTCTAAAGGCAGGGGGAGCTAGCGATGCACTTACCGCCATCCGGGTTAAGGCCAGGAGCTCCTCAGCAGTCTCTACCATGGAACACAGGCGCGTTCTTGAGGTCGGCGGATCGGGATTCCCAGTAGGCCACGACATAGGCAGCAGTTGGCTCCGTCCCTCCAGGTCTCTGAGATGTTTTCAGCAGGTTGCGGGCGGGTTATGCAGCTGGAAACAACACCGTTGCAACACCGTCTGGGGAGGATCAAGCACCTAGCGATTCAGCATCTTGGCGAGCCATATTTGCGGAGGCAGATGGATTTATGCTGGTCCACCTGATGGAGCTTCAACGCCGCACAGCCATCTTGGTCCGTGGCTTGGCCACGGCCCCTACTGTAAAAGTATGTTAGCAAAGAATACAGTCACCAAAACTCTGCTTGAGTCTAGCCCCCTACTCATCATCCTCCCTACTCTTTTGCTTTGCTCTTCAGTGTCGTAGCAAGGCCAGGTGGTACCCGGTGCGGAAAATTTCTTGTCATCACCAGCTTGACAAAATGGCAAAAATATTTGTTTAAAACACATATTTTGCCATTTTATACCCCTCCTCCCTCAGTGACGACACCCGGGGCAGCCCGCACTCACCGCACCCCCTTCCTACGCCACGGCCTCTTTTTACTTATATACTGCTCATCAGTATGAAATTATCACAAATTAACTACCAACACTTTAAAAAGCTCGTAATGGTGTTTCCCTCTTCCACTGAAAAATGAGTCATGATTCGTTCCTGAGTCACGGTGTTGTCTGCTGAGAAAATGAACACTCCAAATTATGAATGACTCCTATTCCATATTTCTCTTGATATTTCTCCCCCTGTCAACTCTTGCTAAATTCTTTTGTTTTTCTTTTTCGTTCTTTCCAATTCCACCTCATTATCTCCAATCTCATCTCGATTCGGCATTGAAAAGTTGGAACAAAACCAGCAGAACACCTGTTGATTATAATTTTGTTTCTGAACGTACATTATATTTATGAAAATGCTCTATTTTTACACAATCCACACATGATTTAAGTACGTATATGAAAATCGGCTTTACTCTTGTGTATAGAATCTGGAATCAAAAGTTTTATGTAATGACTTGGCCCCCCACCCGCATTGCGGCGCGGCGATCCCCTCTTCCCATGCCTGCCGGTGGTGTGGGGGCGTGATGTCCCAGCGCCCAATGGTACGAGGGAGGTGTGCGCCACACCACCGGTCGGCGGATGCCCAATCCCTGATCCGGAGGCGTGGTGCAGTCTTCCGGGTCAGAAGGGCGGGCGTCGAGGGTTGAGGGGTGGCCCGACCTCTCCCCGCGTCCCTGGGAATAAAGGAGGGGGGAACACTCAGTTGGCCCTTCTTGTCGCCTGACGCTCCCCACACAATGGTCGTGCCCCGCGCTCGGGGCCTCCTAATTTTCTGTTTTCTTTTTCAGATCAAGGATTGCTGGTTGGAGTGTGTGGTAGCGCGACATCGGAAGCAGACAAACGGAGCAAGGACGGCGGATCTGCAGAGTGCAGGACACGCAAGTCAACGACAGTAAGGGGAAGTGAGGGGCTTGCATTTCATCGCTTCGTGTGGTCGCCGGGTGGTTCTACGTTAGAGTCTTGCCACCCATTACTTTTGGAATAGCCAGTGTTGCGGTCGCTGTTGCATGGTGCTCATAGCCCCCTGCACATTCTCCGTCTCGTGAAGGTATAGGGCGCACTGGTTGAGAATCTGAGCTTTGAGTGAATTGATCAATAGCAAGAATGCCAGGAGCTAAAGCTAAGGGGTCAAAGATGGAGTTGATGTTTCAGGCCATGATGCGTAAGATGAATGCCATGGATAAAAGACTGAGTTCGGTTGATGGCATAGAGGCCGGTATGATGAAAAGAATGGATGATATCGAAGGCCCACGCGGTAGGCCCAAGCGGCAGTTTGACGCGCCTTTACCGGAGGGGATTCCGATTCCTTGTCGAAGAAGGGCAAGGCTAAACGGCCAAGGCGCAATGCTTCTGCTCGTTCACCGGTGGTGGTGCCCTCTACCCCGGAGCAGGTACTCCCGGCCCCATTGGCGCCCGTCCCCGCATTGCCAGCAGGGACCAATCCTGTCGGGCCGGCGCCATGTACCCCAGATGGCCCACTCCCTTTGCCTCCAGTGCCGGCACCCTTGGCACCGTCAGCACCGGTGGTGCTGGCAGCAATACCGGATTGTGACACTCAGATCCCTCCTGAGTTAACGGCACAAATAGCGGCGATACTTCCTTGGCTACAGAAAGGGGGTATGATGCCCTCAACGTTAGATCATGCCTCGGAGGTGGTAAAAATGGTAAAGAAGATCAACGCGGGAACAGTTAAAAGTGCAGTTCTGGCCTCTGTTTCTCCTTCTTCTGCAGGTTTGGATGCGGCTCGACTGAACGGAAGCGATGCAGGACCATTTCCGGCACCCGGTAACGGTAAGGAGGTAGCCCTGCCTTTCTTGGGAGATGGGACGATCCCGCCTCGGAGCGAGGATTTAGGACAACATGTTTCTCGAGCGGTGAAAGAGATGATTTGGGCGGAAAGTACATATATATTTTCTCTTTGCTGTTAGACAATAGGGAAATGGAAAATGCCAAAATGCTTAAAGAATGGATGCACCCTAGCGAATGGAGAGTACAGTGTGCGAAGTTTAGGGTGGAGGAAACACTGAGCAATTGGATCAGGGCCTTCTCCATTCTTACGGCTATCACTGTTGAACGCCCTCTAAACGTGCATGCGGCAATGGCGTGCTATCAGAGCAGGATTGTCGGTTGGAGCGAGCAATATGCCAGGGACGCATGGAAAGAATATGACGTGAATTTCAGAAAGTCGAAGGAGTTTGACTTGTCATTGTCATGGGACAAGGTGGACTCATTGTCGTGGCATAAACAGTTCGGGGGGGCAAGGCCCCCACCCAGCTCGGGACCGTAGCCAACGTGTTCCCCGCAAAGACCCAGCAGCCCTTTCGTGCGGCACCAGGGAATGAGTTCACAGGGAAAGGTAGGGGGGGGCGATGGGGAAAGAAAAGGTGTGTGTTGGGACTTCAACAAACGTTCCTGTACTAGGCCGGCCGGCACTTGTAGATTCAGACATGCATGTGCAATCTGTGGTCACACCTCTCACCCGAGACGACATGCAGAAAAAATGGTAACCAGAATCAGAGAAAGAAACCTGAATAGTGCTGTAAGTCTGGTTAGCCCCTCCCCGGATAATATCCTAGCAATGATTCCATGGCTGAACAGGTACCCAGACCACAGCGCAGCTGCTTTATTGCATGAAGGTTTCTCCCAAGGTTTCCGGATCCCGGCCGGGGGACACATCAGCAGCGCGCACTGTAAGAACCAGTTGTCCGTACAAAAGAATCCTGCGTTAGTTATGGCTAAGATTCAAAAAGAACTGTCCCTGGGCAGGATAGCGGGGCCATTCCAGGAAGAATCTTAGCGTCCGTCCTTATCTAGGCGGCACTTTCGGCAGCTACGCGCCGCTCTCAATTTGAAGAAATTTAGCGGCCGTCCTCATTTACTTCCAAAGGTGTGTATATGTAAGGGACTGTCGATGTCAATAGTTAACGGTTACCCGTGATTGCTTACACGCATTTTCCCCATTGCTTACACGCATCTTTCCCCATTGCCTACTAGGTATTTCCGTGTGTAACCCGCTGTCCACCACATACCCCTTGACGGATCTATACTACACAGACTCAGTCTTTAATCCTCCTGTCATTCTCGGTGGGTATAAATCTTTAATGACCATATCTTGTATTACCCATCAAATAAGTACCTTTTTGTATACTTATTACGTAATTCTATCTTAGGGAAAGGGTGCCTGATACCACCAAAACTTCGAAAACATAGCGATCCTCCGTTTGCCTCCTCGCTGCCAATCCCTACGTAGTGGAGCCTACTATTTTGAAATACAATTCTTAGGACTCAGGTAACTAAACTGCGAACCCTTGCCACTGTTTAGTTAAAATAAACTAACATAGACCGTGGATAATCAGAGCTCACTCTCTATCATTTAGGAGATCTTTGGTTTCCTGAAAACACCTATAAAGCATCCCTGCATTAGAAAACCCTGTGAATACCAATTCAGGTAAATTGTACTATGGTAGCTTCTGGACGTAAAACTAGGCTTGATCCTCTATTACTGTTATAGATCAAATCGACATCATAAACACCTAGAAAACTATTTCCCTTATAGGTTCTGTGCTTTAGCATCAACTTTGGCCCTCAGGTTATTTCACCTTTTTAATAAAAATGTCCTTAAACATACTCCCAACTTTTAGTGCTGGGGTTAAATTCTCCCTTTTCCAGCCAAAGATTGGGCCTCTTAACATTGTAGCTTCTAGTTGCCTATCTGACTTGCAATAACCCCTCTTTTTCGTCCTTGGTCAGTATGTGTCTCAAAATGAGTGTATGTTATAATGTGACATATTGTGAAGTGTGTAAGAAGAAAATTGTGTCCCTGATTGGTTACTTAGCCCTGGCCATCTAATTGCCTTTACAGATCTCACCTCTCCGGGAGTCTGTCGTTGGGAGTGTTCTTAGGTAGTTGGGTACTGCACACAGTCAAAATGACAACCACGTAGACATAAAATGAATAATAATAATCATGGTCTAAAGAAATTGCATTTGTTTAATAAATTGTACTAGAGAGATGTTTATCATGAGAGATGGATTCTTTGTTTAGAAAAATACTAAGGCATTGTGTTTTGTTTTCAGATCATTATCATCTTCCCTCCCAGTCAACAACCCCCAGCCCTGACGAAGGTGTGGCCCTTTGGGCCTGTACACCGAAACGCGCGTCGGCTCATGTCTCAAGAAATACGGCATATTATGTTATACTAAATAAGGGGCCGTACTATGATTATTTGTCCGGAATAAGACTCTGTTCTATGCCACATATTTACCATCTATGTGTGACATACAACAGAACGATGGGAATGTATCGAGGAATGTGAGTGGAGTGATAGAACTTTAGGTAGAATTATTTGGTGAGAATCTGAGAGAATGAAAGTATGAATGAAGTGTGGATTGTTGCTGGGTAGGCCTTGTATTGGAAATGTACCTTTGTCATTTTTATCCCTTTGCAACTTTTTATGTCTGTTGTGCAATATTATGTGTTATTTATGTACGTTAAAAAAATCAATTTTTTTCTCTATATCAATTCTAAAGGTGTATAGATAAACAAATAAAAATACATATATTTTTGGAAAAAAAATTCTTTCTCTTGCATATATTTGGATTGTATATATTTTGTCTGGTGCAGTGCCAACTCCTAGATTTATCACCCCTCATATATTGGGATCCCAGCTTTGGGACCATTAGACCAATTGGCGGGGTACGTGCTCTGTTCTTTATTCAGTTTCCATTCCAGGAAGTCCCAGTGCCGAATTTTGTGTGTTCACCATTAGGCGTAGTCCCCAAGAAGGAGAAGGGCGAGTTTAGATTGATCCACAACCTCTCAGCACCAAGAGGGGTGTCCGTGAATGATGCGCTAGATGAAGCAATTTGCAGTGTGAAATATGCCTCCTTTGATCAAGCAGTTGAATTATTGCGGGGATTGGGGCGGGGCACTCTCATGGCCAAATCTGATTATGAATCCGCCTTTCGTTTGTTACCGGTGCATCCTTTGGACCACCACCTACTTGGTTTTGCTTTTGAAGGAAAGTTCTATATGGACAAATGTATGGCGATGGGTTTTTCGATCTCCTGTGCGTACTTTGAGACTTTCAGTTCCTTTCTTGAGTGGGTCATAAGACAGGCCACGGGCCACAAGCCGGTTATGCATTATTTGGACGACTTCCTATTCTTGGGAGCGGCGGGGACTTCGGAGTGTGCCTGGGCATTGCAGGAATTTTGTGTGCTCATGTGGGCTTTCGGGGTTCCGCTAGCGCCCGGGAAGACGGTTGGCCCGACCACTTGTTTTGAGTTCTTGGGTATCGAGATTGATTCGCTGGAGGGGTGCTTTAGATTACCCGCAGGCAAAGTATCAAAATTCAGGGCGGCATTGCGCCAGTGCCTTCAGAAGGAGAGAGTTACATTGCAGCAGCTACAGGAGACGGTGGGCCAATTGAACTTTGCATTGCGAGTTATCCCAATGGCACGCCCCTTCTCTTGGTCGATTGCACAAGCCATGAAAGGTCTGAGAGAGAAACATCACCGCACTAGACTGTCAGCAGAGGTTCGCCAGGATATGCGGATATGGTTGGCATTCCTGGAGGATTTCAATGGCAGAGTAATGTGGCCGGCCCCCCCACGTCATCGGCAGAGTTGGGTTTATGGACTGACGCTGCTGGTAGCGTGGGCTTTGGCGCCATCCTGGGCACAAAGTGGGTCGCCCAGAAGTGGCCCGTGGAATGGGGATCGTAGGGATTAACCACCAACAATCGATTCCTGGAATTGTTCCCGATATGGGTGGCATTGATGGTCTGGCCGGCGCACCTTAGCAATCGGTCAGTGGTGTTCTGGTCGGACAACATGAGCGTGGTAGAATGCATTAACCAGCAAGCGGCGCGGTGTCCACTCATACTGCGCTTGGTAAAGGAGATTGTGCTACAATGTTTGAAATGGAACGTGACATTCAGGGCCAAACATTTGCCAGATGTTCTCAATAATGGGGCTGATGCCCTTTCTAGCTTCAAAATGCAGGTGTTCAGGGAACAGCTCCCAGCAGTGGACCCATCGCCAGCACCTTTCCTGGTTGCTCTCTGGCGGATTGGTGCCCCAGACTACCGTACCTCGTGGCATATAGCCTAGCCCCACGGACCAGAACAGCATATGAAGGGGCGTTCTTGTCTTACTGTACTTTCCTTGGGCAGGGTTGGGAGAATAACTGGGCACGTGAGGACAGTTTTGTTGCATACCTAGAGCTGATGCACAAGGAAGGGCGCTCGGTGGCAGCCGCAAACAGACACAGGGCTGCGGTTTCATTCTTTGCACAGGCCAGGGGCGTGAGGGGCCCTACAAACACGTTTGTAGTGCGCAAAGCGTTGAGGGGCTGGCGTCGCATTCAGGGACACTCGACAGATTCGAAAAAGCCCATTGGGCTGGTAGGACTTACAGCCCTGTTGTTAGCTCTTCCTGATGTCTGTAGTTCCCCTTGGGAGGTGCTGCTTTTCAAGGCGGCGTTCACGCCAGCATTTTATCGAGCCCTGAGATTAGGTGAGCTAGTAGCCGCGTCCAAAGAGGACAAGGAGGGTGGCCTACAAGTGGCCTGTGTGGGGATCCATGCCGATACCATGTGTGTAGCGATTCAAAGATCAAAGACCGACCAGGAGAGAAAGGGGGAAACAATAGTTCACCGTGCTCGGACCAACCCTTGTTGCCCAGTCTCGCATGTGGAGGCTTTTAGGAGGCAGCGGGACGGGACGCCCGGAGGGGCACTATTGTGTCACATGGATGGTCATCCTTTAACCAGGTACCAGTTTAGGAAGGTCCTGGAACTAACGGTTGCAAAGGCAGGCTTGGATACCGCGGAATTTGGCTCCCATTCTTTTAGAATCGGGGCAGCAACTGAAGCAGTGGTAAGGGGACTCCCACCCGAAAAGGTTAAAAGGATTGGGAGGTGGTCCTCTGAGTGTTACAAACGCTACATGCGTGTTGACATGTTGTGATTAGCCGGATTACTCACGCTTGTATCTCTTGGTTTTGCAGTTTCTCGAACCTGTCACGCGGGAGAGGAACTTGCCGAATGTCGGCAGAAGACAGCACCATCGCAACAAAAGCAACAGGAAGATCGTCGGACATTGGTGACTTGGGTTGTGGGCCACTCTTATGTTAGGCGTGCAAAAAATGTGTTTCTTTCAGGTGACAGGATTAGAAGAGCGAAAGAGGGGGGGTTCTCCATCTTATTCTTCGGGAGGGGAGGCTTGGGTATTCGGCAGTTCAGGGATTACTTTCTGGAATTGTTGTCGCAGCAACCCGCCCCCCCCCCCATCAGTGGTGATACTTCACCTGGGGGAGAACGACTTGACCAAACTGGGGAGACGCATCCTGATAGATGAGATCATATCCACTGCGGGGTGGGTTTCCAGGACTTGTGCGGGTTGCACAGTAGTCTGGTCCCAACTTATTCCTCGATGGCAGTGGTGAGTTGGGGGCTCAGTCAAGGCGTTGCATCACTCGGTAAAGAGGATCAACACACAGTTGGACAAATTATTTTGAGCCTCCCGGTTGCAGACGATTCCTCATGGGTGTATTTGGGGGGGGCATTTATACCTGCGGGACGGGGTACACCTGACTGAGGCTGGGAACGTCTTGTGGTCAAATAACATTTTAGCATGGCTAGAGGGATATGCAAAGGGGACATGACCTTTCTGAAGAGTAGGAAGGGGGGAGGCCAGATCGTCGGGTAAAAATGCTGGCCTGTGGCGGTAATATCATGACCGGTGAGCAGCTATTTTAAGGTCTTAGGGGGCGGCATCATCCTTTGGAGGTGTCCGCCCAGGGGGAGGAGGGGTCACTGGCCCCTCCTAGAACTTCAGGGGCAGCTGGTAACGCAAGTTAGGGCCCTCCTTCACTGGTTAAATGGAGTTCACGGGGTGGACCGAGTAATTAACGGGCTCGGCTGCATGGGTGGACCGAGTAAGTAACGGGCTCGGCTGCATGGGTGGACCGAGTAATTAACGGGCTCTCCTGCAAGGGAGGACCGAGTAATTAACGGGCTCGGCTGCAGGGGTGGACCGGGTAATTAACGAGCCTGGCTGCGCATGCGCACCTGCGTAAGACCTGACACCGGTTAGCGACCTTGCCATATTGCCATCAATGTTAGTATGCAAAATTTTCAGATGAGGATGTTAGATTCGGTTAGGAAACAAGCTGTATTAGAATCTTGTTAAGGCTAGCCGATCACAATTGTCGATATAAATGTATCTAAATGTTTCTGAATAATTTTGCATAAAAATTGTATATTTTGTTTAACAATTTTATTATTTTGTATCTTAATAAATACGGCTGGGGGGTTTTGCGACCCCCCGCCTTCCAAAGACAAATCATGTTCCGTTTCGTTGTGTTCCGGGTTGTTGTGGGCATACAGGGAGGGGGGCGGTAGCCGTCGCTGACCATGTGAAAAGGGGGGGCTCTTGGCCCCCCCGCCCGCATGGCGGCGCGTCGATCCCCTCTTCCCATGCCTGCCGGTGGTGTGGGGACGTGATCTCCCGGCGCTCAATGGTACGCGGGAGGTGTGCGCCACACCACCGGTCGGCTGACGCCCAATCCCTGATCCGGAGGCGTGGTGCAGTCTTCCGGGTCAGAGGGGCGGGCATTGAGGGGTGAGGGGAGGGGGCGGCCCGCCCTCTCCCCGCGTCCCTGGGAATAAAGGAGGGGGGAGCGCTCAGTTGGCACTTCTTGTCGCCTGATGCTCCCCCACACTGGTCGTGCCCCGCGCTCGGGGCCTCCCAATTTTCCCCACCCACCATCCCTGGAACAAAGCTGTGCTGTGCATTATGTGTACTTGTTTTTCTTACTAATTAAGTTGTTTTTTCCTTTAGGATGTGGAATTGAAGCAGAAATGTCAGTAGACTGTGTAGATGGGAGTTGTGTATACATGTCATGTATTGAGTAGTTGTTTCTCGTTTCATGGAGAAATGTAAAATGTAATTGTTAAATGTTTTCTGTTGTTTAGGCCCTTTTTTCCCATAGTAGCTTGGTGATTGTATGTCATACATGTGTTGTAGATAGTGTAGCTGTCCTTTAGTCCTTTTTCCACAGGTCGTCGTATTTATTAGGGTATTGGTCATGCGGTAAGGTCATGACCGGTGAGCAGCTACTTTAAGGTCTTAGGGGGCGGCATCATCCTTTGGAGGTGTCCGCCCAGGGGGAGGAGGGGTCACAGGCCCCTCCTAGAACTTCAGGGGCAGCTGGTAACGCAAGTTAGGGCCCTCCTTCACTGGTTAAATGGAGTTCACGGGGTGGACCGAGTAATTAACGGGCTCGGCTGCATGGGTGGACCGAGTAAGTAACGGGCTCGGCTGCATGGGTGGACCGAGTAATTAACGGGCTCGGCTGCAAGGATGGACCGAGTAATTAACGGGCTCGGCTGCAGGGGTGGACCGGGTAATTAACGGGCCCGGCTGCGCATGCGCACCTGCGTAAGGGCGCAGCTTGTAAGACCTGACACCGGTTAGCGACCTTGCCATATCGCCATCAATTTTAGTATGCAAAATTGTCAGATGAGGATGTTAGATTCGTTTAGGAAACAAGCTGTATTAGAATCTTGTTAAGGCTAGCCGATCACAATTGTCGATATAAATGTATTTAAATGTTTCTGAATAATTTTACATAAAAATTGTATATTTTGTTTAAGAATTTTATTATTTTGTATCTTAATAAATATGGCCGGGGGGTTTTGCGATCCCCCGCCTTCCAAAGACAAATCATGTTCCGTTTCGTTGTGTTCCAGGTTGTTGTGGGCATACAGGGAGGGGGCGGTAGCCGTCGCTGACCATGTGAATATAATGATGATCATAAAATGTGCCCATTATGTTGGGTGTCTCACATTTTTGCTTTTTGGATACTTTTGTGCCTCCTTAAACTCATGACTGAAATCGAAAGTGGAAACACTGGAAAATGCTGCCAGGAACACTTGACTCCGTGTCTTAGGGCTTTGTTTCAAGTAGTAGGGGGGGCACCGTTTGAATGATCCAGTGTTATCTGCATCCTCAGCTCATTGTGACAGATTCCCATGAACCAGTGTCTGGTACCAGATACTCATGGTTTCCAACAAAAAGCTCTGAAGAAGGCACACTCTTGACAGAACTTGTGACTCCTGACCAGTGGGACAGGATAACCAGAGCAACAACAGTTATAAGGAGAGCCATGTGATGTAAGACGCAAGAACCTGTGGTGTTCACAATTCACAACGAAGAAATTAAACACTGCGCTATCGCTGTCTGTTATTCACTGTACAACATTCCAGTAGCTCCACAAAAGAGTGCCTACTCATGCACCCAGAGCCACATTTATCAAACTTTCACGCAGTGCAGCAAGCCCCCTTGAGCGCTATGTGAAAGGGAAAGGCCAGGAATGCACCCTATTTAACACTGTACAGTGTATTACTGTCTTTTCCTTGAGCTGGTGCAAAAACTTCTGCCTAGCGCCAATGCAGGCAGTGCAAGGGGCACCTTCCTGCACAAAAACAATCCTTCAAGACTTTTTCCTCTTAGAGTAAAAACCGAGGAGAAATAAAGATATTGCTCCTTATTGTGCCTCAGCTGGGGAGGCTGAGCATTTTGACACGTTCCTAGGTCTGCCTGTAATGGTACACTGGGAATGCGGCACAATCCATGAGTGGCTACGCCCATGCTCTACCCATGCAATGCCTCCCTGGGGCAGAGTAATGCAGCGCAGCCATTTTTGCTGTGTTGCATTACTATAGATGTATCAAGTCATGCGTGACGACACAAGGTGGCTTTGCATGGCTTGATAAATCTTATTTAGTAGTAGCGTCGCACCTTGCATCCCATTGCGTGGCGCAAGGGTGACGCAGCTGAATGATAAATATGCCCCTCAATATACCAAGCCAACGATGTAGCAAATAGACCAGTGTATGGAGCAAGCTGACCCAAATCATAGTTTTATTTTGTGCTGATGACATTAGCTCTGGCAAGCAGCTAAATCTGTCTGTAACCAGACATAATGGGTTGTAGCTGAACTGCTTTTCTATGAGTAAGTATGATCATAGAGTTGAATAGTAGCAAGGGGATGCTCTCACCGTGCTGCCATCTAATGCCCACTTTCAACATACATCCTCATGGATTGGAAGCACCATTTTATCTTCATTTTAGTCTTCAAAAGAAATGAGAAAAAAATAGAAAGGCTTTCTGGTACACTTAGGCACATAGTACAGTGCCAATGATTTGCTGAGCTGAAAAAACTACGGGGCAGATTTACAATAACTGGCGCATCCCCAGGGATGCGCCAGTTATTGTGCGCCGCAGCTCCGCCACCCATGGTGCGCCGCATTTACAATGCGGCGCACCATGGGGCAAAAACGGCACAGATGCGTGACGCATCTGTGCCGTAAAGGTGGCGCATTGCTGGAGTTGCGTCACAAGCGCGACGCAGCTCCAGCAAGGCTCGGGGGTGCCCTATCTGTCCAATGCTGCGTCAAGCCTTACGCCCGCTTCAAGCAGGCGCAGGGTTTTGACGCAGCATAGGCCTAAAAGTGACTGAGTGAATCTTGTAGATTTCACTCAGCCACTTTTGCGAGGCGCCCCTGCCCCGGAACGCCCACCCTGCGCTGGAACGCCCATATGTGGCGCAGGGCTTTACAACGTGACACATCTGCCTAGATGCGTCACATTGTAAATGGGTCGCACTGATGCGCCACGTTTACGCCGCCGTTGCGTGACGCAACGGCGGCGCAAGTCGGACATAAATCTGCCCCCTGATGTCCTGAAGTGATCTAATATTTCGTCTGGAAGGGCGATATTAAGAAAACATGTACCATATAAATATTTCTGCTAATGCCTGAAATTCTGAGCAAAATGTATAACATTGATCATGAAGGTGAGTTGAGGAATTTCATTTTAAATTCACACCCTTACACTGAAGACTTATTGTGGTGCTGTGGGAAGTGTGATGAGCCATATTGCCATGTCTATTCAGTAAAGAGACATAGCGAAAGAAGACAACAAAAAGCGGAATGGATATAACATACTCTTGTAAAAGCATTAGGAAAATGGAGTCTCTACAGAAACCGCTCGGTAGCAACCAAAAGACACTTAGCGGGAAGCACTGCTCTGTAATAATTAGCTATGCTGATGTGTTAAATCTCTTTGGTATCCCTCAAAATACTCAGCTATCTGACATCATCTAAGTTAATTAATAGAGCTAATATAGTAAGATTAGTGTTTGTTACTACTTAACCAATTTACCTTGTCTTATCCGAACATGTTGTATCAGTATACACGTCTGCAAGGCTTTCTATGGCTATTTGTACCAAAGTCGAGTTCTCTGACAATCTGGGTGTATTTCCCTGTCATCATGGGCAGACCGTACAGAAGTGAACAAAGGTAAAAGCAATGCACATTGGCTCTATCATTCCCACAGATGAACTGATTTATTTCTAAAGGTTCTTTTCTTGGTAGACAGTCATGAAGGTAAAAGGCAACGAGATCAAAAAAATGTTTTCCTTATTTTGCACAACAAACTTTGTGACGGATTTACTAACATTTTGTGAAGGTTTTGCATTATGAAATTGACACAACCCTGCCCAATATGTAAATTGCTACATCTTTGAAGACAGAGAGAGTGTGAGTGTGTGTTTGTGTGGGTGTGTGTGTGTGTGTGTGTGTGTGTGTGGTGCACTACATTTTGGGTTCTCTCCACTAAAGACCCCATTGTCTCTTATAAGTGAGACCAGAGAAAAATGGTGATTCCTCAATTTTAAGGAAGACCAGTTGCCATTATCGCACCGCTGAGGGATTTCTTTCATCCTGTAGCTTTTTTTTCCAAATTCTTCATCGAAATGTGCCATAAAAATGCCCTGTTTTACTCTTTTTATAAAATAAATTTCTTGGTGGTGAAGCCACCAGCATATTTTTGGGGTAATTGGGCATAATCACTTTGCTCACTTCATCAAAATCAGCAGTGAGGTTTACGCCTCATAAATGTAACCCCTAGTGCGCTGCGATAATTCTCCCGCTGTGCGGGAGAATTAATGAGCGGTCGGGGTTTGGATGGCCCCCAACCGTCCTAAGCACACGCCCACCATGACGTATGAGCACCGAAGGGGTTAAAATGTCACCAGCCTCCAACGGACACTTTCTCAAATAACTGTAGGTCAGTAGTTCATTTGTGCCAGTGGGGCTCACCAACACTTATGTAAGGGAGCCAGGACTCTTTTTGTTCCTCAAGCAATGGCTTATCGAACAACTTCCTGGATCAGCATGTATGTTACTGCAGGGCCCAAGCTACACATTGGTGAGAGCTGATCATGGACGTCATTTATAGGTTGATAGGGTTTGCAGCTGCGATCCCTGGCTTGCCCCTTGTGACTCCTGGCTCCGCCCTGCAACCCCTGGCCACAGAGGGGTGGCAAAATCAGGGCCAAGAACACACAGGGGCTCCACATTTCTTATTGTTTACCTGTTTTTCACTATACTAATGGTGAATAATATTCTATTATTCACTGTTAGTGCATTAAAAAATAAAGCAGACTTAGGACCTATGCCAACATCCCTGAGTAGTACAGATGGTTTTGCATGTATGTTGTAACCATGCTTGTCAGTTAGAGTGTATTTAATTGAGATAGACCCTGCGTATGTGTGGGAAAATGTTTTTGTATTTGTAAGCATGTGTGTTTGTGTGCGAGTGATAGTGAATGAGTCAAGCGACAGGTAGCGAGTGGGATTGAGGCCCAGAGATACTATTCTTTGACGCAAGCAATGCTGCACCAAAGTTGCTGCACTGCCTTTCCTCAAAAAGGGGTAACAAAATTAGCCCTATCTAATAGGATAGGGCACATTTTTCCTCTCCTAGTGCACTGACGCACATTTAGCAACCGTGTGCCAACACACATAGCCTAACGCCAGAGTGCAAGATGTGTGCATTCTGAAAAGCATAGGTTTTATGCTGGAAAGGGTCCCTTCCAGTTCAAAAACTATGCTTTAAAGGGTTTTCCACTTTGCATGTGTGCTGTACAATACAGAGCACACGCAAAGTAGGGAAAACGAGAACAAATGATAAAGATTCTTCTTGTTACCCCTGTCCCAAGGAGGAATAAAATGTTGGTGCAAATTCGTCTCTACCAATGTTTGTAGATAGAGATTTGTGTGAAAACCCCTTAGTTGATTGTCAGTGTGTTACATAAATTATAGTGGCAAGAAGCATGTTGCCCGGAAAAGGATGGAGAGAAAATAGAATGAGAGAGAGAGTTAAGGAAGTAAGAATGAAGGAAAGGAAGAGTGAGGCAGAAGTAGTGGTAGTGAGAAAAAAAAGGTGAAGACAAGAGGGAATGTGGTAAAGTGATCACAAAATATGGATAATCTGAGAATAAGTGAACATGGAGAAATAAGAGAAGGTGAGTGGGAGGGTGAGGTGAAAAATATGAAGATGATGAGGAAAGAGGGGTGTGAATTAAAATGAGTAGGGGCAAGAAAAAGGCAAGGGAACTAAATGACATTTGGAAACCAAGGGTGCAAAGGGAGGATAACAAGGGAGAGTGAGGGCCAAAGCACAATCTTAAACTGGAGCCCACTTTTATTGCACTTAAATGGTTTTTTCATGTTATTGGAAAACCTTTGTTTGTATAATTTGAGTGAAGTAATCAAAAATGAAAAAATATGTATTTGTTAGTTAAATAATAAACTTATGCATGACCTAGGTTGTTTTAGCTATTTGGGGAAAGTGTTCTGACAAGTGCATCATTTTGCCACCATTCTCTCAAAATGACCTTAGACTGTGTGAGCCTGTAACTCTCCTGGAGAGGGTCAGAATCGCTTGTTACATCACTAAAGTATTGGAATAGTTCTTGAGTGCCCTTTCAGAGCCTAAGGATTTTTTGAGAAATAAGTGAAAAAGTCTTCTGCAAAATGCACTATGTGACTTTTTTTTCAGCAATCCTAAGCTGGTGAACCATGTTCCCAAACTCTTCTTCAAGAAGGAAATCGTATTCACTTTGCTTCCATCCTGCTGTTGCTCGAATATGAATTTATCTTGAAAAAACACATACAGGAGTCGGTTGACAAAACAGGAACATTTGGGTTAATATAACACTGAGGACAGGAGTACAGCGTACAGAAACGAGTTTTAGGACTGACTCAAAGTACAATTGTTTTTTACATTTCTTGAACCATCATAAAACAATTCACAGATCCTGTTTAGGGAGAGGAATGCAGGTCTAGTCATGGAGCCATAAATTACTCCCACATGACGACAAATGCAGATGGGTATCAACCTTGTGTGGACACAATGAGGGCCAGTGGGTAACGTGTCCAGATGTCCAGCATGGGGAGTGTGTGATCATTACTTGTGCTGTGTGTGCTGTGTCCTGATTGGCTGATTGCTCCTAACTTTATGGTGTTTTGGGAATGTGCGCCCCATGTGCATTTTATAGGGGCCAATGTCCCCAGACCATTGTGATGTCACGCCTATCTGTGGAACTAATCTGGGTTTTCCTGTTCGCGGGTTTGTCCTGCTGGTTATGTGCCACCCAACCTTCATCTTTCAATCAGTAGCCTCAGGCCTAGGTCCTATAGTTTACCTGACCACATATTTCTGACTCAGGGTTGATAGAGATGTCATATCGATGAGTCTTTATGCATACATGTACCATTGCGTACATTAATATCAATTTTAAAAATGCAATTCATATAGTTAGCATGCTCTATTTTGGAAAGGGATGGTGTCAATGGTGGATCTGGCAGCAGCAGAGCTGAGACTGGGTGGAAGCATCCTATGAAAAACCTAGGACAGCATCACCTTTTTTTAAACAAATTAAACACTGAACTGTGACAGATATCCATGTATTTATCCATTATGATAATATTTTCATAAATTTGTATTTTTGTATTTATGTGACTGAGGGTTGCGCAAATGCCCGAGAGTGAGAACACTTTTATTGATTCAATAAAGGTGAAAATACACTTACTGCAACTTCATTTTTCACAGAATGCAAAATAAATACATATAAGATGAGACAAAATAAATATGTATAACTACACAAATCAATGTAAAATATATAAATACCATATATCCAGAAACCTTAAACATACATAAGTCACTATGTGTACTTAGCCCACCCCTTGCATCCAGCATGGATAAGTCTTTGCCGGTGTTCGGGTTTTGTAGAGAGGCACGGGCAAGTTTAAATGTTATGTATGCATTAAAAATTAGACCGATATCAAAAGCCCACTGTCCTTTAAAATGCTCAATGTTGCCTTCTTTCTCAAATGGTCCTTGTTGGAAATCCATTAATATCCTATGTTAAAGGGTTAGTTCATCCTTTCATGTCTGAAAAGCAACCCCTTGCTAAGTTTTAACTCATTTTCAGAAAATATACTAGATGAGAACCCAGCCAGAAGCCCCTGCATAGTTCTGTGTGATCCATATAATGCTTGTTGTGAATTATACCTGTACCCAAAGGCTCTCCCTTCATCTATCCTGAACTGTTTTCAAAACGGCCTGTGAACACACACTTGGACTAGCACCTTTCTTATGACCGTGTGCTTCCATGATGCACAGAGCATTAATACATGCAGAAATTACTAAAAACGATTTCCCGTAAAATGTGTTACATTGAACTTAAAGTTGCACAAGATTAATGTGCTTCAGTTATAGGATAAAGAACAAACCTTATAAAGCCTGGCCTCTTATGAATTTGTTATGTCTTTTGTGATTGCAGATGTTACTGCCTGGGGAAAAAAACAATCTAATAAGGTACTGATTGGAAATCCGTGTACCACAAAACATGCTATGTTCACTGTCTAAAAAACGTATTGAAAATCATGGCAAAAAAAAACACGGCATCATGAGATTGTCTGGAAAACACGAAACTTCATTTTGCCATTTACAAGAAGCTACAGTGATACCAAGGAAGTAGCACGTGCTCGATTTGCACACCTTCGTCTTTCTTCAAATGCAGCATTTATTTTCCACACCATTACATGTGAATATTATCCGCTCCGAGTTTATATCTTTCAGCAAAACGAAATGCCAATAAAACCGATTTCCCCAAGAGGAAGAAACCATTGATCTGAAATAATACATAGCATTACCGCAACATGATGCTATAATTGCTCTGAGAGCTGTAAAATCTACTGCCAGTGAAAGTTTCCCAATTGAATTCTACCGAATTTTTCATGCCATTTGTCAATTACTGATAGATGTGCCTTGCGGGCTTATTGTTAGCTCACTGATGACCTGTCTTTGAGATGTAGATCTGAAGCTGATCTGCTCACTTCTATCAGTGTCAAATGCATATGCAAAGAGAAAGCATAATTTACACTTATTCATGTATGTATGAATGTGGTATTTCTATAGTGTGAACTTAGCCAAACGACAGGGTGCACTGTAAAAGGTCAAATACAAGAATTAGATCAATGAGTACAAAGAGAGGAGGCAGGGTTGTGTACAGTTACTGCATTGTGACGTAGTGTTCCTAAAGAAGTGATGGCCAGATGTACGACCCTTACAAATTGCGTTGCTTTGCGACTCGCGAAATGTAATTTACAACAGTGTCTGAGACACTGTTAGCTATTCCAAATGGAGTCACAAAATACCTGCCTCATTAATATGCATGAGGCATGTGCTATTTGCGACCCCATTAGGAATGGCTAACACTTCCATGGATGGTGGCCTGTTGTGTTCAGCAGACCACCATGTCTGTGACTGCTTTTTAAATAAAGCAGTTTTTTCTTTTTGAAATGCAGCCCGTTTTCCTTAAAGGAAAACTGAATGCGTTTAAAAAAGAAAAATGAAATGTTTCCGTTTCATTTTCTAAGAGTTGGCATTGGTCCGTGGTACTACTGCCTGCTCTTAAAAGATATTTTCGCACACACTCACAAAGGGGAAGGGGTCCCCGGGGGACCTCTTCCCATTTGCGAGTGGCTTACCACCTACTTGAAGTAGGTGGTAAACTGCGAGTGTTTTGCGACTGCAATTGTACTCGCAAAACATCTTATAGCGCAGTTTTAGCCGCTATTAGGAAGATACGCCCTTGGCACGCCCCTTCCTAATAGCGAGTTGCAAACCCTATTTTGTGAGTCGGTAAAAGATTACAGAGGAGCAAAACAGGGTTTGTACATGGGGCAGACCACGTTTGCGGTCACAAACAGTCAGATTTCCAATTTGCGACCGCAAAATATGTTCATACATCTGCCCTGAGTCTTCAACTTGTTTCTAAGTTGGAGCAGCTTTAGGACAGTGCTGATGAATGACGGAATGTTGTTCAAGATCCTGGGTGCATAGATAGAAAAAGGCATGTTGTCTTCTTTTTTCTTTTTTCATACTTCTTAGTCTGCAGTCTGATGGGGTCCTGTCTGTGAGTGCGCAAGATTGCAGGAGATGGTGAGCTTGTCCACTAGATAAGCGGGATTTCTGGATGAGGTGTGCTGCAGCATGTAAAATGCACTTAATGTGTGCCACGGTGCAGTCTGGGAATCTGGAATTAATATTCATAATCTTAAAAGCTTGTAATGGAAAATTATGTTCTTCTAAATAACGAGGTTTAATGGAATTATCTATGAAATGCAGGGATTGTCTGAACAGAATGCTCAGAATGATAACATTAACTACGTTTATCTGCCTATATTCAAAGCAATTCTTTGCCATATAGTGCAGTGTTATTAAGAGGCAGACAAAAACATATTAGATGCTTGTGTTTGGGGATATTAAGGAGATGAGTAATTATAGCCCTTCCCTCAACATATTTTCAGCAATAAACAGCTGTTATTTGCTCTCCCTCTCAATTCTCAAACATCACTTTAGGCTGCAGCACAATACAATTGTCAGTTATCAGCTATCAACCTAACTAAATGCATTAGCAAATTATTTTTCCAGCAGACTATTTCCTTGAATTATTTAGACAACTAATTGTTGGAAAATGGCCTTCTCTGAAGGGTCTCCCCAAATTGTTTGCCTTCCTCCTCCTCTTTTTCTTACCTCGGCTTTTCTGACTTTAGGATTCTGAGCACTTTACCACTGCTGACCAGTGCTAGAGTGCATGTACTTCTCTTATAAATATGGTTACATTTGGTATATCCACAATTTGGATAAATAATCTTTCTGTCAGTTCCAAGTAGAGTGTAATACCAGTGCCAGGGCCTGTAAATTAAATGCTACTACTGTGCCTGCAGCAGTGACTTTGCTACCCACACACATAGCCCTTTAAACATGCCTCAGGCCTGTCACTGCAGCCTGTGTGTGCAGTTCTACTGCCATTTTGCTTGGCATTTAAAACCCTTTGCCAAACCTTAAACAACCTTATTATTAACATAAGTCACCCCATAAAGTAGGTCTTAGGTAGCCCATAGGGCAGGGTGCAGTGTAAAGAAAACGGTAGAACATGTACTTTCAGGCATTCTATGTCCTGGTAGTGAAAAACACAACTTCATTTTTCACTACTGTGATGCCTACTCCTCTCATAGGTTTACATTGGCAATTCCCTAATACACTTTTAAGCTGTAATTCCTAATTAGAAATGAGTAGCCCTAACATGTTTGATATGTTTGGACTGTAATTATAAATCCTCCTTACTGGTAAAGTTTAATTTTACATTACTATTTTAGAAATGCCACTTTTAGAAGTCGTCATGTCTCTGCTCTTAAAGCTCTGTTGTCCTGTAGCCTGTCTCCAACATACTTCTGGGGTGGGTGACAGCTTGGCTTTGCGAATTCTCCCTAGACAGCCACACACAAAGAAAGGTTAGGTGTGTCGGAGTGCCCATCTGCATCCTGATGACTCCTCCTGTGCAGAATGTGAGAGAGGAGCTGATACTTATGCCTGGATAGGCAGTGTCCTGTCCCCCCCCAAAAAAGGTTGATTACCGCCTACTGCCAGTCTGGAGCTAGGGCTGGGAAGAAAGTACTTTTGTGTACTTCAAAGACCCTTCATGAAGTCATCCCCATTTCAAAGGCACAAATCGGTATTAGTTCTAGGTCTCTGACCCCATCACATCAGACACTTCTGGACCTGTAAAGAACCTCTGGCAGAAGGACTGCTGTGCTGCTATAAGGACTGTCACTCTGCTGGAGTGCTCACTTTGAAGAGTTGCTTTTCTGCCATGCTGCCTGCTGCGCTCTGACTCTACTAAGGGAGAGCTGGACTCTGCTTTGAGAGTGATTTCCAAGGGCTTGTTGTCTTGCCTCCTGTTTTCTGAGACTCAGGAATATCCTGTGCCTGGTCCATTGGAAGTGAACCCAGGTGCTTGCTACATACGAACCAATGCATCCTCTGCTTGTGTAAAGCAGAACCAATGCATTGCCCCAAAACACCTGTTGCAGGAGTAGACCTGGCGCATCACACATTGAACAAGCGCATCGCCTTGAGAAACCAACACATCAGAACAGCGCATCACAGCCTCATCAATGGAGAGCAGCCTCCAGTCTGGCCCTGGATACTCTGCACTGGCTGCCGGTCAGGAAGAGAGTGCTTTATAAATGCCTCCTGATCTGCCATCGCATTGTATGGAATAGGGCTCCTTCTTACCTGCAAAACTTGGTGCATAAATATGAACCCTCGAGAGCTCTTCGCTCGGGAGGAATGGGCTTGCTGGTGGTTCCTCGAGTGAAGAAAGCAAGAATGGGGGGGGCGCTCTTTTAGTGTGATTGCGGCACGGAGCTGGAACAATCTCCCTTTGGAGATGAGACTAGAAGGCGCTGAAGTCAAATTTAGAGCATTGTTAAAAACTCATCTGTATAGGATGTAGGGTTCACGGAAGGGTGGGCAGTCTCTGTTATTGTTGGCTAGTTTTTTTTTTCCTCACTAGCACGGGGACACGCCGTGAAGGTGTTACCAGGCGCTTTATAAGCTGTTTTATTATTATTATTATTAATTTGGGGAGATTCACACATTTTTTGAGGGTGGTCTTTACCACATAATTTAGTGAAGAAATGTGCTATCTAAAATAACAAGACACACATGTGAAATGCAGGAACTGAGTCAAGAGTGGCACTATTTGTTCAAACAATTTAGACAATAACTGTCAAAGACACATCATTAATCAAAACTAACACCATGCAATCTAGCAAGTAACAAGTGTCAAAGACACATCACAGATCAGGAACAAAAACATGCAATCAAGTTTAAAATCACTGCAATCCAAAGAAAGAGAGAGAGAGAGAAAATTAATATTAGAGTACAATGACACCTGAGAACCTCAATCAAAAAGCTAACTAAAAGGGTTAACCAGGAGCACATCCGTCGTGAAAATAGTACACTGTGAGAGGTGGTCGACTTATTGGAGAGTAAGCAGTTCTTTTATACAGTTTCAATGAGGAACTATTGACCGCAAGATCTAATTTTGGCAGATGCTTGACCGCAGAACATAACAAAAGTTTGAACTTTTTACCAAAACACTTTACCTCACCTCCTGGAAGTTTTAAGGTGGAAGCACCTTATAAGGCTATTGTTTATTTTAAGACCTGTCACTATTTTAGTTTCCAAAGCTGTGGAAAGTTCCAGTTGACCCCCACTCCTACTCTTAGCTAATTTTGTTCTTCTAGATGACAGATGCATCCTGTTATTGCTACATCTTCTGGATCTTCAGAAAGATGTACACATCGAGGACAGGGGCTCGAAGACTTGCTCTTCAGAGAGACAATGACCTGAGGTTATTGACCTTCATATGATAGATACATCTGAGGTTACAGGAGCGTGTGAGGCCTATTGCCTCTGTAGACACTCAAGACTGTGTGGAAAATTTTAACCCAACCCTGTCTATGGGCTGGCAGAAACATTTGAGACTCTCATGCTTCAGATGTGGACAGAATGGGCTTGGGGCAGTATATGGTAAAACTAGACTCTGCTTCACTCCCCTTTGACTGCACAAAACCCGGGGCATCACACTCGGAACCAACGCCTCTCGGCTTTGGCGCTTCATCTTTGAAACCGACGCATCGCCACCACCTTGTGAAGAAAATCAACATATTACCTTGAATGCGGGATCAACACCAATGTATTTCTCAGCTGCACCCTGCTTCATGCTGTTATGACCAGGATCAAGGCACTTTGTTCAGGAGGCCCATCTGTCTAAATAAATGCCTTGGTCTCACCCCAAAGAATCTAGAGAACAATTATTGCAACAGCTTAGTGAAACGAGAGATGTACTCTGCATAAGATTTCACCAAACTTGTGAACTGAGGTTGTTCAAACTCATTGTCTAGTTGATTGTACTTCTTCCCAAACAAACTAACTTGATTCCAGACTTCTTACTGTTGTCTTGCAAATTCTTGGCAAGCTTGCTACTTGTAGATTGGGGATTATATATTACAAATGACTCTGTGCTAGGCATAGGTGTAACACATTTGCAAGTACCACGTGTCAAGATTTAAATTCTGACGGACGTCACTGTCCTTATTAATTCATACAAGATGTTTTTAATGCCCTATAATTCGATATTTACATAGTTTTGAAGCTAATCTTTGATATTCTTAAATAAAAACTCTCTTCTGCAAATAGTGAAAAGGTATCATTTGGATAGCCCCACAAAACGAAAAATAGAGATCACTGAATAAAAGAGATTACCATGGTATTAAAACTTTCTTGAGTGAATATGTAAACAAGCTAATGTATATGGCGATATTCTACAAGGCCATATTTGTATATTTTATAGGTTGAGATTAGTTCATGCTTCAATAAATATCATGCGGTTACATATAAAATCATTTAACCTGATATTTATCTAGCTTTTTTAAATCAGGTGAGCCAATTTATTAGATAGCAAGTAAAACAGGTAAATCTTATTATAGGAATGTGTTTACATTTAGGTATTTATTGAAGTTTTTTGATGACTGGGACTTTTTAAATTAAATGAATGGTTCCCCTGTGTGTGAGTATTTAGGGTGAAGCTCCAAACATCCAGACAAATATTTAGCACAGCGTGCAAGATGAGTTGTTGAAAATTGGTTTTGTTGATAGCCATTCGGTGTAAGATCGGTAGTTGTCTTGATGTTTCATCCTCTCTCTTTATTTGATAATAATGAAGAATAGAGAATATAAGATAAGACATTTTTGTGATGGTATTTGAAATTAATGAGCTCCCACGGCCTGTTTTCTAATGTTAAAGGAAGTGGTCCGCTTAATCAATGTCATTGTATTAATATTATTATTATTATTATTAATTGAATCTATACGGTGCACAGCTACCCGGAGGTTTCCCGGCGCCACTCTGTGATTTCTCTCTTCATCTTACTATGTATCTTAACATGGTGACTCCTCCTCCTGGCACTGATTCTGGCTTTACTAGTGGTGGCTTGATACCTTTTTCTATTACTTGGGACATCTTTCGTTGTATCTTTTAACAGAACCTTGCTGTTTTATTGTATCATTACAAATTCTAGTGTTCTTTGACACATGCTAATGTATGAGCTTAACCCTTGGCTTGGGTAGTTGTGGTATACTGTTCCTGTGCAAGGTGTTACTTTTGGTTGATATGTATCATGGTTAGACTTTAATCTGTATATAGCGTGACCTGCAGTTTGAGGTTTCTATGAACAAGTAACAGGATCGTTTTCCGTTCACTACTTTATACATATCCAGCTTAATAACTTAAGTTTACTGTAGTTGACCGCACTAGGAGTGGCTTCATTAGAATATAAGATATGTGCTGTATTCGGGACGTAGATTTCAGTAGGTATCCTTGGCAGTTATTGGACCTTTTTAGTCCATCATTTTTTTGTGTGATTTTAGTGATATGGTTCTAAGTACTGCGTCATTTCAAGATGACGTTCACGGCGTCTTATTGACACGTGTAGTCAATTTTTTCTGATAACACCTTCACTCCCGAGTTGCATTTTAGTCCCTCTTTACTTTTACCCTAATTCAGAAATTCAGATGGGTATTTAATGACATTTCAAGATGGCACAAGTGCCAGACGCCCACGTTACATGAGGAGTACTCTCCTTACGGACCGGAGCATTTAAGGTAAAGCTGTTATGATGTGTTTGAGAGTTAAAGTTTGGTTGCCTTCACAGTTTATTTTGTCTGTATTAGGGAATATATACTATGGCGCTTTGGCGGGATATACTGTCACTTTTGAATAATTAATTTCTTCGGTGTTTGACTGACTATTACACTTTTCCTTAATTGATTAGTATTTCCCGAATTTGTGTTGATTTATATACCCAATCGCTTACGCTTGTTCAGATAGTCTTACAGTTGATGGCTAAGCATATTATATTACAGGATATCGTTTAGATGACATTGTGGGATTTTACCTATTGAATAAGAGGACACACGTTTATTTTTGATGTTCCCAGAATATTTGCAGTGGTTGGTGAGTTGACTTGGAGTGTGATACTATTATGATATTGGTTTTGTGCACTGGTTTTTTGGTTCCTTCTTGTTTAGTAGTCTATACAGAGCATCATTTCCGGAATTTAGGTTACTCACTGGGCTTCGTTTTGAGGCAGTATTCTTGGTGTTTCTGGGTGACATTCCCTTTTCTGCCCTATTGCTTCACTCCCGTCTTTTGTAAAATGGAAACTAGATTCATATGTCCCTCTACTTCATCCTTGTTTCTGTAACCAACGTATGTATAGATAACTTTTGTCATGGCCATTTTGGTTATAATGTGGACTTACCCGTTTTATTTTAGCCCTTAAGAAGTCAGTGGATATTTCCACGAAGACGGAACACGTGTTGGCTAAGAGTTGTCTTGCTGTTGGCCTGAGTTACAGCCTAAATATTTCTTTGATGATTGCTGAAGTAACCATTATCATGCAGAGCTTGGAATAAATAAAATCAAACAAGACTTCCATGAAAGGAAACTGTGTGGACTTATCAATTCATTATGGACTCTCGTTGCTCAGGTTATTGAATGTTGAGTTTTGTACATGGTGGGCTTCTGTCTACATAGCTCACACCGTTGGGTGATCGTTGCCAAATCTCCTTTGGGCACTTTTCTTTTGATGTTATTGTTTTCTGTACGACTTTCTCATGACCTAGGGCATACCATACCCATCCACCTGCCCAATTGCGTTTTAAAATTAAACAACATTAGGGAAACTGTAGGACTCTGAGGGAGTCATATTTAGTTTAGTTTGAGGAGGTCAGAATCCAAACTAATCAATAATGTGGAAAGTGTTTGACACTAGCGGGGGAGGATTCAGATTGGCTTTACACTCCAAATTAAACAATTTCCAATAAAGTGTTTGTAACAGGCAGGGGGGTCAGATTTACTAGTAAGACCCCAACATAAACAATATCAGGGAAAGCGTTGAACTGGGAGATAGCCATATTTAGTATGGCCACTCCAAAGTAGGCAACATTGAACAAAGATCTGATTCTTGCAGTAGGGCAAATGAATTATTTCTAGTATGAGCAAAAGAACTTTGTAGAAACTATTTGTCTCTGGGGAATCAACTTAATATTCACTTTAATCAATAGACACCTTATAATCCAAAATAAAAGCAATAAAAATATCAGGAATGTATCAGTTAAAATAAACAATATTAACATTATCTACAATTGTGTAAAATAAATAACACAGTAAAACTAGTATAAATAAAAATCGTTTATTATATGTAATAATATTTGCCATCTAAAATATGAATATAAATATATATGTATAAATATATTTATATTATTAACAAAATTAAAATACGTTTAAAAAAATATCTCGCTTTAAGCATTGTAAACTAACTTCGTAACCACATAATTATTTTAGAAACAAATAATAAAAATCATAGTTCAATTTTTTTTTTAAATACACACACATAAATATCTGAAAACCAAATAAATATAATAATTTCAAAACACAATCCATCAAGCCTCATAAAACCCAACAGCCCTGAATAAATACAAAATAAACAAAATATATTTTGATTAGTGAATAATAAATGTAACAATGATCTCAAACACTAAATCAACCTAGCAAGATGTGAAAACATTATTTTAAAACATTACCCACTCAAAGTAAACTTATGTAATATATTAAAAAACAATACATTATTTTTAATAAATAAAAACTAAATTTTATAGCAATAATGTAAAAATACAATCCAGCCAAAGCCCATAAAAAGTCCAAACCCCTCATAAATGCCTTTACAAACGTAATTAAAATAAAACAATTAAACAATGTAAGTTAAAACAAAATATAAAATGTCTTAATAAAAGAAAATTTGCAAAAAAACTAGAGAATATTTAGAAACAAAATAAACAGCAATAAAATGAATTACAGATTTTTAGCATAAAACATATATATTAAAACAATGACATTAACCTTGTATGTGCAGATGTCAGCCACCGACCGACACCCTTACTCCCTCACCAGTGCATTTGTCGACCATTAGCAAATGCTTGTGAGGGCTTTAAAGGAACCTCTGATGTTCTAACCAATTATATTCCTTTTTTTAGTTTTTAGGTCAGGCTGCTGGGGAAGAGGCTGTTTTTTTGTTTGTTTTGAAATGACGATCAGTAAGCATGTTGTGCTACTGTCATTTTACTGAAAGTAACAGAAAAATTAGCTGAATGGCTCATTTCACTTTTACTGCAGCTGTGCTCAGAAGCATACGTCAACCCCCACAACATCGATTTTTATGGGAGAAGTACTGCTGGAAAATAGATATTTTCCTAGTATATCTCCCTAGTGGATACCTTTTTAGGGACCCCACAGGCCAAGCAGGACTCCACACACCAGGGAGTAGGATTTGAAGGGGAAACCCCCCAAACAATGGCCTAATGCTCCACCCCATCCCTGTACCTAAAAAGTCCTTCTACCCACCTGGGGGTAGGTAGGAGAATTTACCTCCAATTTGGGCCCTCCCGGCATACGCTTTAGAAATACAAAGATTTCCTTCATACCTAATATTCACTCTCTATATTTTACCATATAAATTGTTCTATATTTGGTACACCTAGAAAAACCATTGTAAGGTGCAGCTCCTTTGTTGCCTATAAGTACCTCAGGTTTTTGGGGAACCAGAAAACCCTATATTTTTCCACAGCCAGTATGGTCCAGCAGACCTAACGGTATATTGATTCTGTAAACTGGCCTTTGTGACAAGAAGTTGCAGGTGAACACATTGTCACAAATGGCTGTTTCTCCCTACAGGGAGGGATCTGCATAAATGACCAGTTGCTGTGTTTTGAATTTTGTCTATTATCTCCAACCTCATTCAGGACTGTGGAGATCCAAACGATTCAGGAGAAGGTAGGTACAAACACTATCCACCATTCTCCTGCTGCTTTACTCAGGTCTTTGGTGACACAGGCCATTTGTTTTCCCAATTGTTGCTGTGGTTTAGCAGTGAATCCCTGTATTTAGAATCTGGTATTTCCATAAATGGCTCTGTATGAGACGCATACATCACAACATTTTGTCACTGCGCAAGAGCTGGCACAATAATTTGCATATCTGTCTGACATTGCAGATGAGACAACTAAATATTGTAAACCATCTATTGAGATAAAGGGAGAAGTCTAGCACCAATGAAATAGTATCATGTTTGTCCCCTTGAGCCTTCATTTTATGCTGCCTTTCCTTGATGTGTCTTTTTAGTGACAACGTATAGTGAGACAAACAGGATAGACATGTGTTAACCTTGTTAAATAAAGTTGTCTAATTGTCAGTAAATATGTAGCAAAGAATCATGTTGATAGTAACAAATTAATGGACCTCTGCAACAACAGTGCTGATCTAGGGCCTGTTCAGTGTTTAATTTGAGCCGGTGGGTTCTGGTGCTCGGCACTGCACTTAGGTTAGCCGTACCCTACTAATGACAGTCCACCACATGGTGGCCTATCTGTCTAATTTTGAAATGAGCACAACAGTGGTTGTTTAATAATGATTTATACATTAAAAATGACAAATACAGGCTGCCCAAGTAATCCTTCCTTCTAGCTGTGGGTGGCCTGGAATTGTCAAATTGTCACCCTTGTAGAACTGTCATGGTTAGTAGTTGTTATTGCCAGCACATGCAGGGGCAATGGGTGGTGCAAGCTGCAGTGGCCTCGTCACAAGAGCCCTGACACTTTTTTTTTTTACAAACTAAGCACTGGGCCTGTTAATGCTGTGACTAAAAACAAAGGGCCATATGTAGGTAAATTGCGAATACCGAATCCTTAATACCGAATCATACCGAATCGGTATTAAGAATGAGGTAAACGTGATGTAGGTAAAAATTCGTTAAACATTACCGATTCGTTGCAAATCGGTATTAAATACCGATTGTGAACAGATCGGTAATAAAAATACATACCGAAAGGCTATTACCGAATCGGTGTTACCGAATCCACACCCTAAATCGGAAATACCGATTCGGTAATTTAAAAAATAGCGTTTTGGTGAATCAGCCAATCCTGATACACCCAATTACTTCCCAAACAGGAAGTTGCCACACCCAGCCAGGTGCACAGGGCCTGGAGCTCACTGTGAGGCAGGCAGGCAGGCAGGAGAGCTGAGGAGCCAGCAGCAACACAGCCACAAGAAAGGAAGAAAAACCACTGAACAAGCATTGAAATGGCAAGCCAGGACAAGGAGAAGGAGGGAGGTGAAAGAAAAAGAAAACTCAAGTTCAGCGACAAGGAGCTTGAGATCCTGATCGAGGATGTCACCCAAGAGTACCACAAGCTGTTTGGAGCCCAGTCCCACCAAATGCCAGACGCACAGAAGAGGCAAATATGGAATGGCATTCGAGACAAGATCAATGCCATAGGTGTGACCCTGCGCACCATAGAGGACATCAGAAAGAGGTGGTACGACCTCAGAAAAACAGCAGAACAGAGGATGGCTGAGAGACATAGGCTGGCAGGGAAAACTGGAGGAGGAAAAAATCGAGCCCCAGTACCAACACCACTGGAACAGATGGTGGAGTCCACCATCCAGCGGGAGAGTGTAAGTGGCATAGGAGACGCAGACAGCTCCGCCAGAGCAGCTAGAAAACAAGGTAAGAAGCATGCCCAGCATGCTGCCCTACCCCCTCCCCAACCCCAACCCCCATAGTGGTAAAAGTGCTCCCACTCCACACCATGTCTTACTGGTTACCTGCAATGCATTCTGGGTGATGTAGTCAGTGTGAAATCATGATCAGGACTGTCAGGGCAGCTAACACAATAGCATGGTAATAGAATTGGATAGGTCAGGATAACCACTGTGCACTGTTGGGATGTACTTTAATGCAATGGCATTGCAGACAGAGCATTGAGTATATTTACATTTGTGTCATTTCAGGCGAGTCATCTCGCAGTGCAGCTGAGGGCAGCAGAGGCAGGTCAGCCAGGCCAGAGGGGAGTGAACAGGATGAAGACAGCATGCCTGCAGGGAACACCAGCTCTGCGCCATCGCAGCCAGCCAATCCTCCACCACAGCCATCATCACAGTGCCAGGGAGGGCCGCAATCCCCTCTCACTCAGTCACCACTGCGACGTTCACCAACTCCACCACCACCACCACCACCAACACAGTCAGGCAGAAGGCATGCCGTGATCACCCTCCAGCAGATGGAGGAGTCGGATGAAGAGGGCAGACAGCGCGAACAAAGTCCTATCGTAGAGAGATCCAACAGGGAGCGGGCTGGTTCTGCATCCGAGGGCGCCAACATCTCTTCACGACGCCGCAGGGCAAGGCCGGACAGTCCAGTGGCATCTGAGCAGGGTGACAGTGTGTTTGCTGGACTGGAAGGCACCATGCTGAAGGTCCAGCGCCTGCAATGGAGGGAGATGAAGTCATTACACAGGGAGGTGGCAAACATTAACAGACATATGCACAAGATGGAGAAGTGTATCAGTGCCATGGGGGAGAATTTGTCTGCAGGGATGGAGAGGGTAGCAACCTCGGTGGACAACCTCTGCAGCCAGCTGGAGCAGGACTGTGTTGGCATGCGCCGGGAGAGACTGAGACTCCAGATCTATACCAAGTCGGTGAACCGGCTGGCCACTACGACATCACTGATGTGTCGCTGGTCCATCGCCATGCAGGAGGAGATGGCGCATTGCAGCAGGGATGTTGCCACGGGGATGGTGTCCATGACCTCAGTGCTAGAGCTCATGCAGAATGCCAAGGCCTCAAATATGGAAGGGGGGGACAGTGAGGAGGCTACCAGCCGTGGTAGCATTACACCCTCACCCACCGAGTGCAGGAGGCGTAGTGGACGTAACGTCCCAGCACAGGAACGGTCCAACTCACAAGACAGTGTCAATGGGGAACGTGCACGTGCAGCACGGGGACGCAAGAAGTGAAGGACACTGGCTCTCCACATGCATGTGATGGGTGATGTAACCCATGTCCAATTGGACAATGCTCACAATGCTGGAGGTGTGCCAAATAAACACCTCTACATGTAATTTGAAATGCCTCAGTGTCGTTACTCACTCAGAAATAGTTTGATGTAATCTCTGCCCGTCTCTGTCTCCCATCATGTTCAATAGCAGCACCAGCCACGCTGGGCTCTGGCTGAGGGTTGTCCTCGTCCTCATCCTCTGACTCAGTTAGTTCCACTGCTGTTCCTTTTTTAGTGGCCAGATTGTGTAGCATTGCACACGTAGCAATAATCTTGCAACATTTGATTGGGCTGTACAGACGCGCACCTCCTGTTTTGTGGAGGCAACGGAATCTGCTTTTGAGCAGACCAAAAGTGCGCTCCACCACGTTGCGTGTGCTCCTATGTGCCACATTGTATCTCCTCTCCCTTCGGGTGGTTGGGTTCAGATATGGTGTGAGGAGATACGGCCGGAGGGCATATGCGCTGTCACCTATGAACAGAAGCAAGTGGCATTGATTGGTGTGACCAACAGTTGTGCCAGGGTGTACATCAGGGTGTGTGACATTTACTTACCTAGTATGTATCCGTCAGCAAATTCACCAGCAAGCAGACGTGTATGTATGCCATTGTTCCTGAAGATGTAAGCATCGTGGGTGCTCCCGGGGTATTTTGCCACGATGTCTGTTATAATGTGTTTGGCATTGCAGATCACCTGCACATTGATTGAGTGGGTGGATTTGCGGTTCCTGTAAATGTATTCACTTGCTGCAGGTGGGCAGATGGGAATGTGGGTCCCATCGATGCAGCCGATCACGTGGGGGAAGTGGGCAAGTTGATAGAACTCCAGCTTGGTTCTCTGCAGCTCCGCCTGCGTACTGGGGAAGGATATGTAATGTTCCATTCTGTCCATCATGGCATCTAGGAAGGTGTTGAAGAACCGGGATAGGCAGCTCTGTGACACTCCACCCACTGCTGCTATCACACCCTGGTAACTTCCTGATGCAAGGAGGTGCAGGCAGCAGAGTGCCTGGACATGGGTGGGGATTGCGTGGGCCCTTGGCGTCTGATGCTCCAGATAGGGTCTTAGGTCCCGTATTAGCTCCAGGATGGTGTCTTGGTGCAATCTGTATCTCTCATGTATTTCTGCGTCTGTCAATTGGAACAGAGTGATGCGTAATCTGTACACCCGCTCCTCACGTCTCCAGATCCTCATTCCTGCTGCTCTCAGGCGTAGCCGCCTTGCAATGAGATAGAGGCCTGCCATTGTGTTCACACTGATGCATTTTGGGTCTGTTTATATAGACTCCTCCTGATTACCACATGCTCCTGAAACGTGTTAAATACCGATTCGTTATTACCGATTTTGGCCAAAATCGGTATTACCGTGGTTTGCTACATAGCATATTTGGGGTTTTTACCGAATCGTTTATACCGATTCGGTATTCATTGTTTCGGTAATTTCAAGTCGGTAACTTAGGGTTTTTACCGATTCGTTATTATCGATTCTATTCGGTATTCCGTACATCTCACATGGCTAAATATTTGTCGGTAACACCGAAAATGACCCATTTTCGGTGTTACCGATCGGTATTTGGCCACCTACATATGGCCCAAAGTGTGTCAGACTTTTTGAGAAATTCGTTTTTAAAAACAGTCCTGGTCTGAGAATGATGAGCATACATTTAGGAGTTTTCTGGGCTTTTAATTTGAGGACCCCTGCAGACCTAAACATTTAAAAAGAAATACTCAAAACTGAATGACCAAGATAGTTTTTCTCTAATCAGCCATTTCAGGATCACGGACCTACAGTCGGATCTGAAAAACTGAAATGGCCTGATTTGCTTGCTGCAACATAGTGGAAAACTGTTGCAGACGCAAATACTTGGACAAAAAAATTAATAGGGCAGGGTGAGTGCATCCTGACTTCCAAGCCCCTGTTCAAGGGTCTCATAGGGATTTCCATGCTATTAATAAGCAAAGATTCTGATTTTGCTGCTATGTTTGCCAATCAAGCTTCAACTACCCATGTTGGCCTTTGAGTACAGTCAGGATCTGAAACTGGACCCGAGGGAAGGTTATCCATGGGTACATGTCTATGAGCATTTGGGGGTTAGATGGAGGGTCAAGCTGTATGTCAGAACCTGTAGTGCAGTTCCTATATTCCCAATAGGCTCTGCGCATTAGAATAACATAAACAATAGTTTAGACGTGGGACTTAAGTCCACTAGGTCTCTACTGAGTATGTTAGACTTAATTGTGAATGCCAGCTAGCTCAGAGGTCACTAGAAACGTTCTCGAATAAACAAGAAGGGATTAGTTTCTGACAACCATATAACATGACAACTTTGTTTCCCAAGAATAAGGAATATATCTCCAGAGTCGCGGAAACAATAGATGGCTATTTCACTCAGTCAATCGTGCATGCTTCGTTTCACCAGAAGTGCAGAGAAATAGAGAGACGGGCGTTTTCAATATAAAGGTTATTTATTGAGCAGTCTTCTTTCTCATGCAAGAGAAGTTAATTGCAACAATCTTAATACTTGCTATGAAGTAAAGTGCGTACAGTAAAAGGAGTATTATGAAATAATACTGTAAAAGCATTTGTATGGTTTCTAACCCATAAGATACTTGAAATGGATAAAATACATACAATGATAAATAATGACTAAAAGGTATTCAACTGGTGCATCTAAGTTACGCCTACCCCGGTGTACCTAACCTAAGCCTAGTACAAGGGAAGAAGTAAGTGAGGTGTAGCTTGAGTTAAATAGTTTCTGCCAAGAATCTATCTAAGAATTCTCTAAGGGTCTAATCAGCTCCGTACCTTGGCTATAGAATGAAGGATGTCTTGTATCTCTCTCTCAGGATTCGATCTCCCAGTAACCCGCAAGGGTAGCAGGAAAACACTGGAGCTGGATTTCTCAGCAGGAGAAAACACAGCTTCTCTCTCAGTGCGTCAGCTGGAGGGTCGGCTTCCTTCGGCACTCTCTACAGCAGGGCGTCAGGCAAGTAGTTAGTCGATCTGCTCCAAACCACCGTGTGTTTGCTAGGGCAGATGTGGGTATTTTTATACCTGGAAGGTGCCGAGTTTGAAGTAGGGGTGGACATAATAACATCACTAAGAACTCGAAGTTCTTTACACGCTCCAGGAGTTCTGGGACAAATCAATACTGAAGCAGGGGGAAGTCCCTTACTGCTGAAGGCTGGTTGACTTCAAGAACTCGTTGTACTCTAGGAGGTTAGTGGAAGTAGCCATGCCGTATTTGGACTACATTGGCTGTGCCTAAATATGGTTATGATTCTTATGCCTACATAAGGATATGATAAGTTATACCTACATAAGAGCATGAATCGGGAAAATTACACTAGAGCCCTAGATACGTTACAACACCCACTCCACGTAGAATGTCCATCTTTACTAAATACTAAGCAGTTATAACATTTCTAAAGCATGTATTTACAATCCCACCCCAAAAATGCATTTGAAATGGTTTGTACACGAAAAATGAGTATTGTACTGTATGTTTTCTAAGCAGTGGTATCATTCAAATAATGCATATAGTTTTACATTTGAAATGCTGGCTGAATGATTCACGAAATTACATTTATGAAATGGCTCTTAATACAGAAGAGAAGGTCGAGACAATTTCATCACAGATTTATATAATACTGTACATGTGCTAGAGGCTAAGTTTTTATATTGTCTCTAGGTATCAAAAAATAGAAATCTTGTTCTCTAAGAATTCTTCTACATTAAGCAGATTACTCTGTGCCAAAAAAAGGTAAATATTTTGGTATTGAGAAAAAATAATTTCGTTGTAGTAAAAAATAGTTCCAAATTTTAGAAGTTCTGTTTATCAAAACTGAAGGCTGAAATCAAAGTTCAGGGAACGCTGTGTGCTTGTTTCTCAAGAGTTATTCTCGTTGTTTGGAGAAAACATTAACTCAGATAGGCTGGCAAAGAATTTGTCTAACACAGTAAGTGAAAGTTGGGCCATTTCCGAAAAAGTAGAAATAGTGCATATGTGAGATACATTACCGTCAGCGTGATCTGGATCAGTAATGTTCACAGAAAGTTGTACCTGTGTGCCGCTTTCATTTCGTACCTAACCGCCACCTAGTCGTAATGGTGAGGTCTCAATGAATTCCGTCATCAGAATTGGTAGCCGCTGGGGACAGCACGTTGCATTAGCCCTTACCGAACCAAGCAAAGTATCGACATCCATAGGTACTGCTGATGGAAGTGAGAGACAGATGTCTAACACACATTCTTCTCCGCAGAGCAGGCATCGTAGAACAGGTAAGATGCAATATTGCCAGATTGGTCTGAATGATAGAAACCATGTGGTATTCAGATCTCTTAGACGAGCCAAGCAGAGAACCTGTGTTATCTTTTTTCGGTACCGCATTGCCTGGATCGTTTGTTCCATGGTAATCTGGGTATTGCTGGTGACTGGACTTGCCATATCGGAGCAGAAGGAACAAAAATAGAATTCCTGTTACGAGTCCCAAAATGAGAGGCAGACCGCCGAACACAGAGTGCACGAAATTCGGAAAAATGCTCAGGACTGCTTCAAAGGGTGCTAACTGTCCCGAAAAAAGTGTCTTAAATACATGTGCGTTGCCACTGGTATCTGACATGTTTAAAATTTGACCTAACATTTCTACGAAATGTATGGGGCAGTTTGTTGATAATAATGTATGTATCTCTGCTGAGGTCCTTGCAACTTGTAAATCATATGTTTCTCTAGACGAGGTCAAAGGCACAGTTTTTTGTAAAAGAATGGCTTTCATTTTGCTTAATGTATCAATTCGAATAGAAGAGATATTCAATGAAGGACAAATCGTTGCCTCCTTGTCTGGCTTGCTGTTTGGATACAATACTTGCATACAACAAGTGACCCTGGATGTAACACTGACGAGATAGGACGTTCCTGCCAACATGCCACAACAGCTGTGGTCACTTAACATAGCGTAGCTGCCGTTGGAAAGCTGCCTGAAAACAGGTTCTATTTGTGTGGCTGGGGTGCCGTGCAAGTGGCGAGAAAGGTCATTAGATGAACCCTCGCAGGCTCCATGTAAATTAATTTCTTGACACAGAAGTGTACCACTTAGCGAGTTTTCACAATTTCTCCCACTAAGAAATACTTCTTTGTTACGCACACTCCAACATCTATGTGTGTAAGGTAAATTCCAGGTCGACTTAATGTATCCTTTACCCAACCTTTCATACAGGCCCGCTGGTATATGCTGTAGGCAGTATTGAAAATGGAATGTCGTTATTGGTATTGTTAGTGTACCATGTATTATCCATTTAATGACAGGCCTCTCGGAAACTGTTAATGGTAATCTTTTTAGTTTTTCAATGCTCAGCACCGTATAGTCTGCTCCTTTTTGTGCCAAAGAGATTTGTTTATCTGTAAGGTTAAATATAGAAAATAGTTACGTTTTGTTGATTAGACTCCAAGGCACATAGCCTGAACGCAGATTTTGTAACGTCCAGCCTAACTGTAAAATAGAATGAAATGGGACTGACCATGTGGTAATATTAGCATATCCTGTTCTATTATATCAATAGCAGATGATACAATGCTGTCCAAAGAATAAATTCTGGAGGACAGAGTAATTAACCCATTGTCCACTACAGACAGTGATTTTAACAAATTAATACAATCAATATCTTTTTTTTTCAGCAGTTTCAATTTGTGTTACTTTCCAAGCTTCGTTGTAAGCAGCATATATACCGGCGTATATGAAACGTTTTTGACGCTGATTGCGAGGTCCCATTAAGAAATCCCGCAAGTCAGCACCTTCTTTAACTAAAGTCAAGTGTTGCTTAATTTCAGGTAGTGTGGATTTCTGTAGCCATTCGAGGCATACTTTTCCTACACTGTATGTTGTTATTATCACTGGATGTTGTCTCTGGGAATATCTTGGGTCTGGCCTGTTCTGTTTGAACCCCTGTGTTTTGTCCAGGAATCTATCTTGACAGTTATTAGTGTCTGTGGGCCAGATCAACCATTTTTTCCAATCAGGATTAGTTCTGTTTTGGTGTAAAATATGGGACACGTCTAACTCCTCATCTGTAGTGCTATTTCTATCAGGCATAGGCTTTGGTATAGACGGGTTGTTTAAATCTTTTATCTTGGCTAGGCCAAGACAGGTAGTTTGTTGAATGGTGTCATTCAGGAACATTATTTGTTCTGGGATCATGCAGGCTCTGAATAATGATTCTAATCCCTGTACTTGCCAATCTTTTGAACCCCAGATTGTTTTTGTTTCAATGTTATCTTTCCAGAATTCAAAACCAAATGCAGACAATTGTTCATAAAATTTTGCAGAATATATCTGTTTTGTATTAGTCAACATATTTTTCATTCCTGTCTTATTCACATTTGTTCAATAAAACGTTTCTGGGTCTGTGACATTGAACCCTGAGAAGTATGGAAATTTCTCATAAAATGTTTTCGAGCTGCCTTTTGGCGGTGTTGGACAATGTTCCCATTGATTATAAGTTAAAACATTTCTAGGTTTTGCAGATTTATGCAAATAGTGGTGCCCAAAATGATTAAAGCAATACATTTCTTCATAATCAGATGAACCTTCTAAATAATCATGATCTGTAAATTTTGCTGACATTTCTAAATCCGACATCATATTATTAATAGTCTCCCATTCCCAATCATCAGAGAAAGTGCTCGGTGAGACAAAGTCCGTTAATGAAACCTTGAACTGGTGTGGATACTTCAAGAGTTCAACCGGGCCATAGATGTCGTAATCAGTAGCGTCCCATGCTACACCATCAGGTATAGGAATGGCTATGATGTATACTGATGACAGGTCTCTTTTTTCAACATGAGATGACTTGTGAGGTTTTAGGACCAAGTTGATTTTCTGACTTGCTGTGTCCATTGTACTGTATTTTCCATCAATCATTCTTCCCAAGCTTAAAACCAAAATGAGCCAGAGCAGGAGGAAAAGTACACCTAACACAATCCACAATTCAATCCATGGTGAAATCAGATATATTTCTCCAAGTTGATGAAAGAGTTCTGTTATTTTTTCTTTGAAAGTTTTGTTTGCTTGCTTTTCTTCATGTTCACTAGGATCTTCAGAAAAGTCATCAAAATTGATGAAATAGCCAGAGGCAGTTCTGTCAATTGTTGGAATCGCATCAGGATTGTTATTAATTTTTGTAGGTGCTTCTTCCTTTGTCATATTAGTATAGTCAGAGGCTAAATCATTGTAGACAGGTGTTTCTTGATGAACTGTTGCAATTTGGGTTTCAAGTTCCATGGCTTTGTTGCATAGTCCTTTTTTATTCACTGCAGGTTTATCAAATGTGATTAGTCTCTCAGTTTTAACCTCTTGAATTGTAGCGAGGTTTGGTCTTCTGCTACATCTTGAGAGTCCACTGGGCCTACTACTTATTATTGGCCACATGGTTGTGGTTTTACCAGGCCAATTGATACAACTCTGTTCTCCTTTTTACCAGCAAGGGGTGGTAGTACTACTGATCTTGTTCCGCTGATTGCTAAGACAGGTACTGCTTTTCTGTAAGACGGCCCAAATTTCTTCTTCACCGCAATCTTTTCTCTGACCAGATCCCCAATCTTTGGAATCCAGACAGGTCTTGCTGGGACAGGTGGATTTTCTTCAGTGGCCGTTGCCTTTAGCTTTGTGTTACTCTGACTTCTTCTTGTTTCATTTAAGTCCTGTAAAACAGCCAAACGATCTGTGATATCAAAGGATTTTTGTTCCACCACTGAAGTCTGACTATCGAGTTCTTCGATTGTCATTCTAGTACCAAACAAAAGTTCATACGGAGTGATTCCACCCAGAGCATTTCTTGGCAGATGATTTAGACTATGTTGGACACTTATTAAATGTTTGACCCACCCATCACCCGAACCTAATACCCTCGCTGTTATAGATTGCTTTATATCACGGTTTTTTCTTTCCACTACCGCATTACCCTCAGGATGGAAAAGACTAGAGTACCGCAATGCAATGCCCAAGCTGGCCATGGCCTCCTTGTAAGCTCGAGAGCTAAAAGCAAGACCCTGGTGAGAATGTAGAGTGCCGATTGCCTATGTGCCGATAAAGACTCGCAAATCTTTTATAACAGTTCTGGCGTCAGCCGAGCGCTGTGGCCACATCCAAATGAATCTTGTGCAGGAATCCACTGCGACCATGATATATTTATAGTTACCGTCCCTTTGTAAGGGACCACGGTGTTCCAGGTAAACTCACGCTAATGGTTTATCTGAGATCAGAAGGGGCGTCTGCGCAGGACGTTTATCTGTAGATCCTTTCATTTTTTGGCATATTACACAGTCTAGAACATAGTTTCTAGTCTGTTTCCTCATGCGCGGCCACCAATATCTCTGTTTTAATAAAGATACTGTGGCAGAAACACCTGCGTGTGCAGAGGCAAGCCCTTCATGCGCAGCTAAGATTAGTCCTAACCTATGTTCCATGTTTGGAATTGCCCTATCCCCCACTCCAGGGATTTGAGCAAAAGGAACATTGTTTGCATCAGTTTTATATGAGTACTTTACTGGAAAAGCCTTTTAGGAGTGTCTTACCATTGTTTTTTACTGAAGCAGTGACAGCTTGCATTATTTCGCTGTCTATTTTCGTTTTTGAAAAAGTGATTGCAGCTACGGAAGCCGTTGGGATGGCTGCCTTTGCGGCTTCATCAGCCAATGAATTCCCTGCAACGTGAACGCCATCACGTTGATGACTCAGTGTATGGATCACGTGAGTCTTTCGTAGTTCTTTCTGTAAAAGAAATACTTGTTCCCAAAGCATTTTATGCTTTATTGTGCCACCTTTTGCATCTTTGAAACCGTTTTGAACCCAGTTCTGCAAGTATTCATTGTAAGACTGGACACAGTAATACGAATCGCACACTATTAGTGTGGGGAATTCGCGATCGGTATTCTCAAGCGCCATCTTGAAAGCCTGTAGTTCAGCTCGCTGAGCTGTACAGTCTCCGAGTGATTGAGTTTTTGTGACCATAGGTCTGAATCTACCTTCACGCCAGTGACCTTTTACAATCGCGCCCGCAGCACTATAGGCTTGTTTACCGCCAATTGCGGGCTGTGCTGATTCGTCTGTATATATTATACAGCCGTAATGTTCAAGAGGCAGAATTTCGGTCAGCAGAGGACATTCGTACTCGTATTGGAGAAATTTTTGTGTTTTCAAGCTAGGGTCAAAAACGTATTCAACGTCTGTTTCAGCAAGAGAATTAACCCATTGTATCCATCTTGGATGTAAAGCTTTAGCATTTGGAAGGCTCTCTCTTGTCACTGCCTCTAAGGCAGGTACAGGTGTAACGACCAATATGGGTTTTCCCTGTGCAAGGACTCTTTCTTTTGCTATAGCAGTTTGAACCGCTGTCAGAATTTTCTCAGTTGAAGTGAATTTTATTTCAGCTTGTGTGTATAAGTGTGATTTGTAAGCTATTGGTACCGTTTCACCTTAAATATATGTCAGGTATGTGAATCCGCATCTTCCTGGGATGACTCGGATTACAAGGTTGCGTACGTTTACGCGTGTTTGCAGATTTGTTTGTATTCAACGTAAAATTTCTGTGTGTTTCTGAGTCCAATTAGTTGGTTTGAAATCAGGTTTTATTAATTCGTAGAGAGGTTTAACGCTCTCTGCGTAACTCAGAACGTAAGTTCTTCCAAAATTCAGGAAACCTAGAATTGATTGTAAGTTTTTCAGCGTTTTTGGTGCTTGGAGCAGAGCACATTTCTCTAAGAAATTGGCTGCTAGGCTTTTCCCCTCACTTGATAATTCATATCCTAGAAATAGGACAGTGAGGTGGGCAATCCATGATTTTTTAAAGTTGAATTTGTACCCTTCAGATGCGAACCCAAGTATAATGTGTTCACTCTTTTCAAGTGCCTGTCCAAATCATCGTATGTTAGATAGATGTCATTGACATAAGATAATGTCTCATCATCATACATTTGTAGTAACTCGGTTACTCTGGCTGAAAATAATCCTGGGCTATTCTTGAATCCCTGGGGGAGACGGAAAAATTGCCCCTGGGCCCCCATACTTGAGAAAGCGGTCAAATACCTGCTTTCTGGTGCTATGTTTTGACAGAAGAAACCATTTGAAATATCTAATGTCGTTTTATATATTTTGTGCACAATGTTATTCATCAGTGCTGCACTGTGTGAATTTTGTACTGCAAATGTTTTGCAACAAGAGTTTAAGTGTCTGTAGTCCAATACTAGACAATATGAATTGTCTGGTTTGCAGACAGGAAACAAAGGATTGTTCATTTGTGAGGTGCATGTTTCAATCACCCCCTGGTACTCAAGTTGATCTAAGATCTCCCTGACTTGTTTTTTAACTTCTTGCTTAACAGTATACTGCCTTTGTGCAGTAGGTTGATTTTTTACAAAAAAAACAAAATATATTTTAATTAGTGAATAATAAATGTAACAATGATCTCAAACACTTAATCAACCTAGCAAGATGTGCAACATTATTTTAAAACATTCCCCTCTCAAAGTAAACCTATGTAATATATTAAAAAACAATACATTATTTTTAATGAATAAAAACTAAATTTTATAGCAATAATGTAAAAATACAATCCAGCCAAAGCCCATAAAAAGTCCAAACCCCTCATAAATGCCTTTACAAACGTAATTAAAATAAAACAATTAAACAATGTAAGTTAAAACAAAATATAAAATGTCTTAATAAAAGAAAATTTGCACAAAAAAACTAGGGAATATTTAGAAACAAAATAAACAGCAATAAAATGAATTACAGATTTTTAGCATAAAACATATATATTAAAACTATGACATTAACCTTGTATGTGCATATGTCAGCCACCGACCGACACCCTTACTCCCTCACCAGTGCATTTGTCGACCATTAGCAAATGCTTGTGAGGGCTTTAAAGGAACCTCTGATGTTCTAACCAATTATATTCCTTTTTTTAGTTTTTAGGTCAGGCTGTTGGGGAAGAGGTTGTTTTTTTGTTTGTTTTGAAATGACGATCAGTAAGCATGTTGTGCTACTGTCATTTTACTGAAAGTAACAGCAAAATTCGCTGAATGGCTCATTTCACTTTTACTGCAGCTGTGCTCAGTCAACCCCCACAACATCGATTTTTATGGGAGAAGTACTGCTGGAAAATAGATATTCTCCTAGTATATCTCCCTAGTGGATCCCTTTAGGGACCCCACAGGCCAAGCAGGAATCCACACACCAGGGAGTAGGATTTGAAGGGGACACCCCCCAAGCAATGGCCTAGTGCTCCACCCCATCCCTGTACCTAAAAAGTCCTTCTACCCACTTGGGGTGGGTAGGAGAATTTACCTCCAATTTGGGCCCTCCCAGCATACGCTTTAGAAATACAAAGATTTCCTTCATACCTAATATTCACTCTCTATATTTTACCATATAAATTGTTCTATATTTGGTACACCTAGAAAAACCATTGTAAGGTGCAGCTCCTTTGTTGCCTATAAGTACCTCAGGTTTTTGGGGAACCAGAAAAGCCTATATATTTCCACAGCCAGAATGGTCCAGCAGACCTAACGGTATATTAATTCTGTAAACTGGCCTATGTGACAAGAAGTTACAGGTGAACACATTGTCACAAATGGCTGTTTCTCCCTACAGGGAGGGATCTGCATAAATGACCAGTTGCTGTGTTTTGAATTTTGTCTATTATCTCCAACCTCATTCAGGACTGTGGAGATCCAAACGATTCAGGAGAAGGTAGGTACAAACACTATCCACCATTCTCCTGCTGATTGATAATTCACATTGTTTTGACCTAGAACTGGGTATTCCTGGCACTCACCAGGCTATAATCTAGATGACATATTCGCTAATAAAAAGGAATTAAAGGTAAAATCAGTTACACCATTAACCTAGACTGATCACAGAGTGATATTTGTTATGGTAAAAACTTCAGCTAAAGGAACATTACCCAATACTGCCCTGCAGACTATTAAAGCTAGAGCTTGGAAAAAAACAAAGACTGCCAAGTTTAATTAAATTCTGTCTGACTCTCAGTCAACCCCTGTAAAGGACATAAATGCAGCTACTACTAATTACACTGACTGGATCAATGCAGCAGTGACTTTAACCCCTTGCGTGCTGCCGTCAGCCGTTGGGTGTTGCGAGCACTACCTTCGCAGTGCTGCGCACGTCCAATGGCCGACACGGCCCAACCCGCCCACGGAAACGCCCACACCGCGGCAGAATCACCGCCGCGGTTAACGGGTTAACTGCCCCTTTACAAAACTTACAAATCTTAAAACAAACCTACTGCCCCCTGGTTTCAACAGATCATAAACTTTCAAAACAAAAATACAGCTGTCAAGAACGTAAATGGAGGGGAAACTATTGTGATGTAGAAAGAACCAATTATAACCAATATATCCTTGAATACAAAAACGTGATCATAATAAATAAAACGTACCACTTCACGAAGAAAATTAATCTGGCAACACAACTCTGCCAAGGAATTACTCGAAATAGCTAAACTGCTCTCCACTCCTAATACCCCAAACACTTTGGTACCCAACCAAGCTCTGCTTAACAAAATAGCAACCTTTTTTCAAGCAAAGATAAAGTAAATATACTGCAAGTTTGATGCCGGCGAGAACACAAAGGCTATGTTTTCTAGTTTAGATGGCTCACTGATTTCACATGCTTCCCTTTACGAGTTTCCTCTATTTAATGAGGAAAAAAGTCAAGCCACACATAGATTCTACTAAATCTGGCTGCCCTTTTCGATCCATGCCTGCCTCAAATGCTGCAAATGTACAGTACAGTATCAGCTTATCTTATTAAGCTTCTAAACAAGATCATACAAGCTGGTATTTTCCCTACTGATTGCAAGAGCCTCCATTCTTTATGAAAACCCTTCACTTGATGCCAATGAAACAAAAAATGACAGACCTATCTCTCAGCTACCCTTTACAGCGAAGATCCTGGAGAAACACACCAACTCTGAACTCTCATCCTTTCTAGATGAGAATGAGATTTTAACTAATGCGCAGTACGTTTTTATGACAAAACCATGGTACAGTCGGTGCTAGTCACAGTATCTGAAGAAATCAGAATGATCATGGATAGCAAAGGAAAAGCGGCATTGATCCGTTTGGATCTTTTCACTGTGTTTGATACAGTTTGCTACTCTGGGCTTATTGAACAACTAGAAAGCATAGTAATCGGGGGGGGGGGGGAAGCTCTTGACCTTTTGACATTGTTCTCTCAGAGAACAAACTGTAGCATTTGGAGAATTCACTTCCATATCTTTCACCTCTCCATGCGGTGTTCCTCAGGGATCCTCTTTGAGATCTACCCTTTTAAATATTTCCAAAATAGACTACGGTTTTTCAAACTATTGAGGAGCAACACTAGCTATCAGTCAGGAAAATATATCCCTCTGTTTGGCACACAAAGCACGTCACGATTCAGGCCCAAACTATTTGATAAATAAATTCTGCTGAATGAATGAACATACTTTTATTTGATTTCTTTAAAAAAATCATAATAAGGTGGGAAAACCACCATGAGTAAAACTAGCAAAGATGTATATTGTTAGTATTTTTGTAAAAGATATAAAAAAGGCGATATTTTAAAAAATATTAACATGTGAGCAAGGCTATCGGAGGATTTCGGAGCCAGATGTTCTTACACTTTATTAGTTTATTAACAAATTCTGCATTGGCCAGTTCTCTTGCCACGTTTTTTAGAAAGTTTATGGCTCTGCAGGACAGTGGGATTGATGAGCCCCTGAGACAGTGAATCCCTGCTGGTCTCCAAGTTCTTATTTGTTCCTTCCTGAAGACCTCCCTAAGGCCGGTTTTGCGCGTTTCTATTAGAACAGGGCAGATGCATACAGCATAAAGCATAAAGCTCCACACAGGAGGCATTCCTTTGATTGCCATGCGTATTTCCATTTCGGGGTTAGGTCCTTTGATGGGTATGACCCAAGTCTGCTGGTATATCCCTAGAAGAACTCTGCTTTGACTAAATCGATGGTATTGCCCAAATCAAAAAAGCTTCCTGGGGAGGAAGAACTCTTTCTGTTGCCACCTTTAAACTGTGGGATAATATGGATTTGCACCTCATAGCTCCACATACCCTTCTGCATTTTAGGAAACAGCTCAAACCCTAGTTCTCTTCAAATTCCCTGTCCCTTTAGCAAATCCTTACATTATCTGCACATGGCTGTATTTCTAGCATCAGTAAAGGACACTAGCACCAAGATGCCTCGTGGCAACCAAGCGCTTTACAAACTTTCAATATCAACAGTCAGAAAGCAACACTTTTTAAAATAGTGTATTCTGGCACTACTACAAATCCGATTTATTTTTCACTAGACATTGAGTTACTAGTTTATTTTTCTTATTTTCATGTTTACCTTTCTTTACTCATATACACATACATGCATCTCTCAAGCAATACAATGCAATGAAATTGAGGTTCAGCAGCAGCACTTCATGCATGCTCAACACATGCTTAACACAGCAGTCCATTGCAAATTCAAAAAGTGAGTGAATGAGTACAAACAATCTTGGAAACCTTCCACTGGACCATGGAGTTCTTAAAGCAGGCGTGTTTCTTAAAGTGCCCAAGTGCATAGTCCCCCTTCCATGTTTATTAAAACAACTAGATCACAGTCTGCTGGACGGGATCATAGATGCTGCCATTGAAAATAGGGATATGTTTATCTATTTCCAACTCAGTAACAGCAGTTCTATGAAGAACCTTTTTTGATTCCTTTTAAATGATTTTTAATTGTGGAACTTTTCTTTTTTTGAAGATTAAACACTTTCTGAAAGTGGCCTGTTGAGCGAACACCTTGTTCTTTCTCGAAGTATATCACCAACAGAGAAAACTTTGCTGCAGTCCAGGGCAAAAGCTCTGGCAAAGATCACAGGCCTTCTCTTGGGTGCTAAGGCATCTGCAGAAGTGAGCCTCCATGAGCCGGTATGTGCTAGAGGGCAGTGCCAGATGCAGACACCCTTGTTCATTTTTCCTTCTCCCTGTAGCAGATTTCAACTTATGGAAATGGTACGTGTTCAGGTGTTGTCCATTCTTGAAGTACTTAAGGAGTATTTTTTCCCATTCTTCTGCCAAACTCGTTCTGAAATATTTTACATGTCATCTTCTTTGCAGAGAGATTCTTCTCGACACGTGGAATTTTGAAGAACTCACAAACTATGGATTCTGGAGGGGCTCTGCTTTCTTCCTCCTTTTCAGAGTATTGAGGTTCTCAGTGGTCTTCTCCTGATACCATTCTCTGTTTTTTCTAAATAATACCCCAAAAAGAGGAAGTCCTAACAAAGTAAGGACAGATTGCGCAAGGTGTGACCTCATTGATATCCAAATTCCTCATACAGGAAATGGGACTGTAATTACTTCAAATTAGATGGATAGAATCAAACCATCCAATCAGATGTGGTTTAGCTGGGCGATTGCCACCACAGTATACTTTTTAGGTAATGCAGTACCGCAGCACATAAACATGCTGAAAATGTAATATTAACCACAACACTTGGTTATTTGGACCTACTGGCAAACCCCTAGATTCCACCTTAAAAAAATGACCCCTTCAAAAAAACATCCTTGAGGGAGTGATGCAGGACTCTACTATTACTAAGAAAAAACTACCGAAACAGTCAGCCTACTGTCTTAAAAGACGAAGCAATTTCTTGAACACTATTAGCACATTGGTGTTTTATATAGGGAAATTGCTGCCCCAGAGAATACATCAGCAACATGGCTTCTTGAAAACTCAGATGATGCCATTATGCTGCTTTCAATATCTAGAGAAACACAACCATCTGGGCACAAAAATGAGCCTGTGATGTGGAAGATTATTTTCTTAACTAGCTGGGCAGAATAAAATGAATATCAAATTGTCCAAAGGCACAACCCAGCTTCCAAACTCCTCTGCACACAAGTAGAGGTCGTGAGCAGAGGGTTTCAGGTTGGTTACATGGAGAGGTATGGACACAAGGTCAGACTGCATCCCAGCCATTGTGCCTAACCTCCATTGTGCACAGCTGTATGCCATGTATAGTGGGTTGTCCACTTAAAGAAGTTGTTACACTTACTATTTTTAGATTATGAAAAAAGGAAACAGGAATTCACCAGTGGTTAAAGTGACATTATAGTTCGGTAAGGAAATAAGATGCTACATTACGAAAATAAAACCGCCAAATCACTAAAACACAAAGGTAAATGTAAACTTATAGTTAGGTGACAGAATCAGAGAATACCTAATGTTTAAAAAGGATGTATGATGTTAGCACGCACACTTTTACCACGCATACCATTACCACGCATTTTTTACAACGCGATACCTTTACAAAGCATAGTGCTTTGGGTGCAGGATAGTGATTAGTTTAATTTACTATTCCAACACTAGTCCCCGTGGACACTAGGGAAGGTTATTGGATAGTAAATTAACCTATTCACTAGCCATTTCCTAAGTCAGATCGCCTCAAAGAACTATGCGTTGTAATGGTATGCGTTGTAACAGATGCGTGGTAATGGTAGTGCGTGCTAAAAGATGCGTGCTAAAGGTTGTATACCGTTTAAAAACCCTAACACCAAGCAAATTCACAAGTTGTAGTTTAGTCACCAAACTATAACTTGCGAGCCTGTCATGCACTACTTATGACATCACACACTATATCACTCATGACATCATTAATGACATCACTGATGACAAACATCATCCATGAAAAGCTGATATTGCAGAAATGTTGAAAAAATATTCAATGAATTGAACACAAAATTGCCTTGATTCTGGTAGTTGATACAATGAGCCTACTGTAACACCACTAAAACACCCACAGAGGCCTACAGGACCCTATGTGAACTAATGGAAGGCTGGAAAAAATAAAGTAACATGACCATGGAAAAAGATGACGAAAAATCAATAAAATGAATTAAAAAGATATCTGGTGCCCACCCAGAGATTCTGAAACTGATAAGAGAGACAGGGTCATACTGGCAAACATTGCAAAAATGAGTTAGAACAAAATGACCATGGCTTGCAGCTTCCAACCAGACCCCAAGCACAACAACCCAAAAGAAAGTCAAAACCAAAAAAATGGAACTGTCTCTCTATCACTCTCTCTCTTACACATACACACACATTTGACAAAATAAGGAATAGGAAATCTGTAAGGAACGTAAATGGTTGCATCCCTTTCCCAGGAACCAATCAACAACCAACAAACACTTGCAGACGCAAAATCCCTCACATGCAGCATGCTTTTAAGGGCATAGTCAGGGTGCTAAAACATTTCTAGCAAAATTACAGCAGTGAAAATATGAACAAATAAATAGCTGAGAAAAAAAATATGGCCTGCAGCATAATAAGTCCCTAATCGTAAATAAAACAACAAAACATAATAAGAAATCTGGCCAAAACACAGGGAGAAAGAGGAACATTTTCCCAAAGGCCTCCTCGGCTACAAAATGCTCACAGCTGTTGCACTCCTGTGCCTTACTCCCCTCCTAGTCGTGGTCTGCAACCCATAGCCCAGGCTCCAGATGTGAAAATATAAAATGTGAAAGGAAGGTAGAATTGGTGGTGCCTGGCCTCCCTCAAACATAAGCACATCTAAAGGAAGTGAACTTACTTGATATCTATACTACTATTATAAAGGAAGAACTTTGAACCTCGGGAACCACAGCGCCAATCCACACACCCGAAACATCGTTGTAATCGTCAGGGTGTGCAGATGGACATAGGCTATATAAACGTATTAAATATACGTTATTTAAAAAATTTACAGAAAAAAAAGTAGTCCCTTGGAAGAGCGCCGGCCGCGATGTGAGGAGCGCGGGGAGGAGCGGCATCCAGGAGCGAGAGGAGGACCGGTGGACATGGCGCGGGGAGGAGCAGTGAGGAGCGGCAGACAGGCGGTGAGGAGCGGCGGACAGGCTGTGAGGAGCGACGGACGGGCGGGGAGGAGCGGTGAGCGGCGGATGAGGTAGGTTATTCATTTATTTATTTAGGAGCGGTGAGCGGCTGAAAAATGAAGCAAAAATAAAAATCGTGAGCAAGAGGAAGCAAACGGACCACTACAAAAGTGAGCCAAACGGTGCATTACAGGAGGAAAACGTTACGTGTGCAGGTTACAAAAGCGTACATCGTGAGCAAGAGGAAGCAAACGGAGCATTAAAAAAGTGAGCCAGGGGCGTGGCCAAGATGGCGGGGTGATCGGACGTTTCTTCCCACAGCTCCTCCAGCCCGGCTGGGCTCGAGCCCTTTTTCTTCAGCTTCTCGCCCCCCGCTGATGCTCAGCGGCTGAGAGGAGTGTGGCAGAGAACCTAGTGCACGCATTGATGCCGCTTTGGCCCTGATCGCTCCGGTGGAAGCACCTCAAACGACCGATTGAAGATCGAGAGACGACGGAGCGCCCGGGAGGCGGAGCGTATCGGAGTGCTGTCCATGCGCCTTGGCTGGGCCTAGTGCTGAAAGTTGGCGATCTGGGTGAAGACCGTCCCGGCGCTCGATGGAGGTCGAAGGAGGGCTATCGGCTGGGGGGCCCACTACGCGGGGGACTCTGAGTGCGTGCCCTGGTGCTTGGACTTGAGGCGGTGGCCTCCTGTATGGCGAGGACCCCGGTTCCGGGGTTGGAGGACGATCGACTTGAGACCGGGGCCAGATCTGCCAACTCTTCTAAGTAACCGAGCGGCCCCGGTTGTGGAACTTTCCAGATTGCCTGGTTTCTGGAGTGGCCCGGTGGTGTCGCCGGGCTCGGGCGATCTGCTTGGCCCCACCCTGCCGCCATTTTGTCCTCGAGGGGTCGGTGTCGTTGGCCTCCTCCGGAGTCCCTTGAAGGCAGTTTCCTGCACCCTCCGCCTCTACACAGCTATCTCCCAGTGGCAGAGCGTACTGGCCGGGGTCCCCCCAGCATAGGTCCCGGCTGCCATCTCGACTGGGTGCCCACGGCTTGTAGTGCCCGGACCGACCCGCCATTTTGTCGTCTGTGGCGCAGGTCCCCAGTTTTGCCGGAAGCTCCCCACAGCGAGTACTTGCTGGTGGTTAGACATTCTCCGGAGCGGTCGGGCCTGTGCCCGCTCTTCACTTGAGGCGCTTGGATTGTCTGGAAGAGGTGGTTCGAGGAAGGGGGACCGCACCCTGCCGGATATGCTTGGCAGGGCCCAGCAGCAACGGGACAGAGCACAGCCGTCGCCGGGGTCTTCTCGGGCCTCGGCGGACGCGCCCGGGGGAGAACCCCCTGTCACGAGATCCTTCATGGAGGAGTTGTTCAGTTCCCTTAAGGAGGACTTCCAGATGCTGAAGCGAGAAGTGGCTAGTGAGGTCCGTGAGGTCCGCAGAGAGGTGGAGGGCCTCGGTGAATGGGTTGAGACAGTGGAGACGGCGGCCCAATGCCGGGACGACGAGATTGTCCACTTACAACAGGACGTTCTCCGTCTCCGGGAGCAATGCGTTGAGCTCCAGGCCCACTCCGAGGACCTTGAGAACAGGTCAAGGAGAAATAACATTTGAGTGCGTGGTGTGCAGTCTGCGGACGAAGGAACTGACCTGGTGGGCTATCTGCAGGACTTGTTCCGGGAGATCCTGGGGGAGGCCGCAGACTTTCCTATCCGCATTGATAGAGCTCACAGAGTTGGACGCCAGCGCCAGTCATTGGCGCCCCCGCCGGACATCTTAGCTTTCCTGCCCGACTTCCCGCTGAAGGAGCGCATCATGTCTGAAGCCCGCAGGAAACAGCCACTGACTTTCCGGGAGCGGCCCGTGGCGCTCTATCAGGACCTGTCCGCCATCACGCTGCAGAAGCGCAGGTCCTTCAGGATTGCCACCGACTTCTTGCGCGAACATGAGACGCCGTACTCCTGGGGGCACCCCTTTCACTTGATCTTTCTCTGGAACGGAGTGCTACATCGGCTACGCTCCTTGCAAGACATTTGCGGTGTCCTGGGGCTCACGGCTACAGAGGAGGATGGAGCCACGCCGTCTTGGAGGCGATCGGAGAGAGGGGGCCGATGGAGGTCAGCGAGGAGACGATCGACGGCGAGCGCTGGGCGTCCTGATTCCCCTACCATCGGGGCGGACATGGCCAGTGCCTTGAGGGCGGCGGCCAGGGACTCGGCCGACTCCAACGGCGTGGCCTTGACGGCCTAGACTCACTCCGGGGGGAGATGAACATAGCTTCTTCGATGCCAGGTTTGGGGCTGGGGGGGTCGGGGGTAGTGGGTGGAGGTGAGTGGCCGGACGTCCACTTTTCTATTTTCTACGGACTTGCCCGTTTTGGGGCTTGACTGAGACAATGGGTTGTTTGAGTTGGCATTTAGCTAGTTGCCGTGGGTGTGTTTGGGGTGGGGTTGGGTCTTGTTCTAGAGTTGGGGAAGTCCCGTCCGACGTTGTCCATGCCCACGCTTGGCCTGCTCTGGCCTGTCCCGCGCGACTGCCCCGTGACCCCCCCCTCTGTTTCCTTGCCCGCAGCATAGCGTTCCTGGTCCCTGGGAGACATGTCGTCCCTGAAGGTGGTGACCCTTAATGTTAAGGGACTGAATAATCCGGTTAAGCGCAGGGCGATTTTGTCTCTGCTTGAGGGGACGCAGGCTGACATCTGCCTTTTGCAGGAGACCCACTTATTGTCTCGTGACTGCCATAGATTGCGCTCTGCTAAGTTCCCCACCCAGTTTTTCTCCTCCGCAGCGACCAAAACCGCGGGGGTGGCCATTCTCATAGCGGGCTCCTTCAGGGGGGAGGTGCTATATAAATATGCTGAGCAGAAGGGGAGGCTTCTGGCATATCGCCTCCGCCTGGGAGGTATAGCGTTTACAGTTGGCTCTGTCTATAGCCCGAATGACCACCAGGAACGCTTCTTGGACTCAGTACTGGTGGATGTCACTGCCTCGCCTGACCGACATGTTATTCTAGGGGAGGACCTTAATATCGTCTTTGATTCAATATTGGATAGATCAGCGCAGCGGTTTCCACAGACTGGAGAACTTTCCCAGGCTGTGAAGGCCCGGATTGCGGACATGGATTTACACGACCTTTGGCGCTCCATGCATCCCACGGATAGGGACTACTCCTATTTTTCGCATGCGCACCGCACCTACGCACGGTTGGACTATCTTTTGGTTAGTGGGCCGATGCGCGCCGCTGCTACGGCGGCGGACGTTGGGGTCCTGACTCTGTCTGACCATGCGCCGGTTACTGGCGCGTTTGCGTGGCCGGCGGCCTCCCCCTCTCGGGGGGTGTGGCGCCTTAGGGACACCCTTTTGCACAAGAAAACGGTGGTGAAACGTATTGCAGAGGTCATACAGGACTATCAGACACACAACAGTAATACAGACACTTCACTAGCGACACAGTGGGCTGCGTTGAAGGCGGTCCTTCGGGGGGAGTTCATCTCCATCTCCTCGGCGAAAAATAGGGAGTGGCAACGGAAGAGGGATGAACTGACTACTCAGGTTCGGGAGCTTGAGCAGGTCCACCGCCGTACGGGTGCTCCGAGAGTTTGGAGGCAGCTGAAGGCGGCAAGGAAGCTCCTGTCGGCGCTGGACCTGGATAGAGCGGAATACGCTGCCTTGCGCTTGAAACATGCCTACTACACAGGGGGGGACAGGTGCGGCAAGCTCCTGGTGCATCGGCTTCGGGTCGCGCAACAGCGTAACGTAGTGAAGGAACTCTTGAGTACGGACGGAGTGGCCGTTTCCGGGGACGAGGAGGTGGCGGAAACCTTCTGCAGTTTCTATGAGGCGCTGTACGCTGGGGAGCCCTCCTCGCCGCGGGACACCAAGGAATATCTAGAGTCGGTGTCCCTTCCGGCACTGGATCCCGTTCAGGCGGAATATCTGGTGCGGGATATTCACGTTGAAGAGGTGATTTCCGCTATAGCTAGGTTGAAGCACGGGAAGGCCCCGGGCCCGGACGGTTACACATCTCTGTTTTATAAGACCTTTTGCCCGGTTGTGGCCCCTGTCTTAACTCGGCTATTTAACTCCTTCTCCGACCCGGGAGCCATCCCACCGGATCTCCTGAGTGCGACGGTCTCGGTGATTCAGAAACCCGGGAAGGACCGGGCTTTATGCGGCTCGTACAGGCCCATCTCGCTCCTCAACGTCGACCTCAAGCTGTACACGGGGATTCTGGCGTCCAGGCTGGCCCTGCACCTCCACGGTTTGGTTGAGGCGGACCAGGCTGGCTTTGTGCCCGGCAGGCAGACGGTCGACAACACCAAGCGGGTGACGCACATTTTAGAGAAGGCTTCGCGGATCCCGGGGGAGCGGATGTTGCTAGCAGTGGACGCTGAGAAGGCCTTTGATAGAGTTCATTGGCCGTATCTCGAGCTGGTCCTCAGGAAACTGGGAATTGGTGATAAATTCCGCACAATGGTCTTCAACTGCTATAAGTATCCTTCAGCGTCGGTGCGAGTCAATGGGTGCAGCTCCCCTAGTTTTGCAATCGAGCGCGGTACGAGGCAGGGCTGCCCCCTCTCCCCACTCCTCTTTGCTCTCTACATGGAGCCATTCGCCCAGAGGATCCGCCACAATCCGGATGCTATTGGGATCAGGATGGGCCAGTATGTCCTTACGGTCAGCCTCTATGCGGACGATGTCCTGCTGACCCTGGATGGCCCTACGAGGTCCTTGCCCGCCTGCATCCACGAGTTGGATGCCTTTTCACGTGTGGCTGGCTTTAAAATGAACATGAGCAAGTCGGTGGCTTTAGATGTGTCTTTGGCTGCGGACACTAGGAGGGACCTCCAGCGACTCTTCCCTATGCAGTGGTCATCGTCCCTTGTACCATACTTAGGGATCCTACTGGCACCCACGTTGCCAGCAATGGTGACGGCTAATTACACTTCTCTCAGTAAAAAGATCAGAGAGGAGCTCGGCCCCTGGAGTAAGGGCCTACTATCCTGGCTGGGAAGGATCGCGGCGGTTAAGATGACGGTCTTGCCCCAGATACTATATCTTTTTCGAGCCCTACCTCTCCAGCCTCCAGTGGGCTGGATTAGACAAACGCAGGCCGACATCTCCCGCTTTGTCTGGCAAGGCCGCAAGCCGCGGATGAAGAGGGTTCTCTCCACGCTTGCCCCGGAGGCGGGAAGCCTTGGTATTCCGGACCTCCGTAAGTACTTTCAGGCGGCGCAGCTACGTTACCTTGTGGAGTGGAGCAGGTGGGAGTCCGATAAACATTGGCTTTTTCAGGACCAAGCGGTGGCGGGCCGCACCCTACAGGAGGTTCCATTCTTGCGCCGTGCTCACCGCCCCCCCAACCTTTACGCTTCTTTCGTTACACGGGTCCCCTTGAGGGTGTGGGACGCAGTCTGCGAGGCCCGAGACCTTACCACTTTCCCTTCACCATTTACACCCATAGTGGATAATCCTGACTTCTCCCCGGGGATGGAGCCGGGCGCTTTCTCCCATTGGAGGACGGCGGGCTGTCAGGCGCTCTTTCAGGTCTATGGGCCGGAAGGCGTGGTCCCCTTTCAGCAGCTTCAGCAGGAGTTCGGCCTGACGGAGTTGGATAGACTACGTTACATGCAGGTCCGACATTGGGCCCTCCAGCCCCAGGTGCGAGACACCGCTGATCGTCCAATTACACCGTATGAGCGGTGGCTGGTGACCCGTTCCTCTGATGCTAAATTGATTACTGATCTTTATAAGCATCTACAGCCCCCACCGTTCCACTATTATCACCCAGGGAGGGAACGATGGCACAGGGAACTGGGCAGGACACTTAGCCACAAGGAATGGGACCAGATCGCACACCGGGCAAGACACTCTGCGTACCATACCGGCCTTACGGAGACATTTACCAAGGTGTCCACATACTGGTACTACACCCCAGAGAGACTGTATGAGATGAATGGGCACATTGATAAGGGGTTCTGGAGAGGTTGCGGGCAGGTGGGGACCCTCTCACATATTCTTTGGGATTGTCCCTTGCTGACCGCCTATTGGAAGGAGGTTCTGGATGAGGTGGATAAGCACTTTGAAATTGAGCTCCCGCGCTTTCCGGCGTATGTATTGCTGGACCTCCCTAATGGCCTGATGTATCCGCTGAAGTCCCGCAGGGGTAGGCAGATCGCGATCGCGCTGGGGTCTGCGGTCCAGAATATCCTCATCCATTGGTGCACTACCACTGTCCCCTCCATCACAGGTTGGCTACATAGACTCTGGCACGTGTTGGGAATGGAGAAACTGTCGCTCATGGTGGCGGGGGAGATAGATCAATTTGATGAGCTGTGGCAACCCTTCCTTGCGCTGTTAACCACCGAATTCAGGGAGCTCACCTGCCCGAGGTACCTCAGGCTTCTGAGGCTGACGCCGCCGGCGACTCCGGCAGACTAGAATGAGTGGGGGGCGGGTTCTTAGTGAGGGGGGTGTGGCTCTGGGGTGGGTAGTACTGGTAATGGGACATTGGACGGGGGGGTTGGGGGGAGTTGGGGAGTTGGTTTTCTCTTTGGGGTGGGGGTTCTAGAGGGGGAGGGGCTGTGCTTTTTTGTGTCAATTTCATTGCCTTCTTTGATCAGATTTGGGGTGCTGGATATGCGCAGAGTGGAGATATAAATTGCATTTCATTTTTTTCATCTGCTATTGCTTTTCCTCTGGCCTAACAAACTGTTCCACGAGCACGCTCCTGATACTATGATTTTTCTCCTATTGTGCTGTATGTAACCCTAACCTCCTGTTCCATCTCCCCGTGTTCTTTTGTCTTAATAAAATGCTTTAAACCTAAAAAAGTGAGCCAAACGGTGCATTACAGGAGGAAAAAGTTACGTGTGCAGGTTACAAAAGCGTACAAAGTAAACATACAGGTATAATACTGCAATATATGGAGGAAGGCTCCGGGGGACCCACGGACAACGTCAGGGCGGGCGGGGGCCCTGAAGCCTAATTGCTCCCGGACAACGTCGGGACGGGCTGCTAGTTCCAAAATAAATGCAAAAACATCCAGGGTGGTGCAGCAGAAATTACAGATAAGGAATAAGTGATGCTTCTGCTCCAGTATCTAAATCCGAAATGAACAAATGTTTAACAAAGAACACGTCAGAAAGAGGAATGTGCCCCTCTATGTACAATAGACTCACTCTCTGTGGCACTTCAGCTATGAAAATTACTTAATACTCAAAATTTGCCTGGATGGGTGAGTCAAAAATCCATGTGGAAGTAATTTCACTCAACAGATAGTGCTTCAACAACAACAGCACAGAAATCCATTGTTCACACTCTACAAGTATTCTAGAGTTGTTACTGTGGTCCTGCGATACAATTTTTCCATGAATGAAATATCATTCATGCAGAGTTGAATATTGGCTCAACAGCAAGCAGTTCATGTCATTGTCGAAAATCAAAACATATTCCAGGGTCATTCTGTTTTTCTGATGCCTCCATACCTGGACCCTCAAAGCGGACTACTACTTCCTCTCACGGCATATTTTCTGTCCAATGACAAGAGGGCAGGAGTGTTTTTAAATTTACTGTTATATAGGTAAGAGCATTGAAAGAGGCGGATTCGCCTAAATGCACCTGCTGTTATTTATAGAAATTGAAGGTCGACAAACCAAGAGTGCTCCAGTGACTCCCTGATGGGGGCCCTTTGTGGGTAAATACAATAATGACGACCACAGTCATTTTTGGAAGTACCCGCCCATAAAGTTGTTCAGCAGATTAGTGGCAATTGGTGGTAAAAAAAAAATATCTCTATATATATATTTTTTTTTTCCACAAAGTTCCCATCGAGATGAGAGGGCACTCGACACCGCTCGGCTATCCGGCAATTAAATGCAGCTTACTTTCATGCCCCCACGTGTTTAATTGATGCCGACGCATTTCGCGGTCCTATGCCGCTTCTTCATGGGCTGCTCCTGAACTCAGATTGATGCACGCATTTTAAAAAAAAATTCTGTGCTTTATTAACATGCTCGCCCTTCAATGGGCGTGTGCTGCTGAGCTTTCTCTATTGCATGCTGGGCTATGAAGTTCCCAAATGCGTGTCACAATTCAAAATGTGTCCAGTTTTTAAAAGCAATTATTGTTTTGTACCTTTTGTAAGGGTCGGGCCATAACTGCAAGCTTATGTGCAAATTTTGAGCAGTGTGCTGTCGTTCTCAAAAAGTTCGAAATCTCCACTTCAGTCAGCTGGATGTCCTGTTCTTCCAGCTGGTGATGGTTCCCTCTCCGCGGCAGGGAGGCTGCGTGCATAGTTTTTCCACAAAGTTCCCATCGAGATGAGTGGGCACTCGACACCGCTCGGCCATCCGGCAATTAAATGCAGCTTACTTTCATGCCCCCACGTGTTTCATTGATGCCAACGCGTTTCGCGGTCCTATGCCGCTTCTTCATGGGCTGCTCCTGAACTCAGATTGATGCACGCATTTTAACATTTTTTTCTGTGCTTTATTAACATGCTCGCCCTTCAATGGGCGTGTGCTGCTGAGCTTTCTCTATTGCATGCTGGGCTATGAAGTTGCCAAATGCGTGTCACAATTCAAAATGTGTCCAGTTTTTAAAAGCAATTATTGTTTTGTACCTTTTGTAAGGGTCGGGGCATAACTGCAAGCTTATGTGCAAGTTTTGAGCAGTGTGCTGTCGTTCTCGAAAAGTTCGAAATCTCCGCCTCAGTCAGCTGGATGTCCTGTTCTTCCAGCTGGTGATGGTTCCCTCTCCGCGGCAGGGAGGCCGCGTGCATAGTTTTTCCACAAAGTTCCCATCGAGATGAGAGGGCACTCGACACCGCTCGGCCATCCGGCAATTAAATGCAGCTTACTTTTATGCCCCCACGTGTTTCATTGATGCCGACGCGTTTCGCGGTCCTATACCACTTCTTCATGGGCTGCTCCTGAACTCAGATTGATGCACGCATTTTTAAAAAAATTCTGTGCTTTATTAACATGCTCGCCCTTCAATGGGCGTGTGCTGATGAGCTTTCTCTATTGCATGCTGGGCTATGAAGTTCCCAAATGCGTGTCACAATTCAAAATGTGTCCAGTTTTTAAAAGCAATTATTGTTTTGTACCTTTTGTAAGGGTCGGGGCATAACTGCAAGCTTATGCGCAAGTTTTGAGCAGTGTGCTGTCGTTCTCGAAAAGTTCGAAATAGTTAGGTTTTTGACATCTTAAGTTATGTTTAAAATGAAAGCCACAAATTTGCCTTGGAAACACAGTTAGAAATAAGTTATCTTTGCAAAACAAAACGTAAAAACCACTGATATTCGCCAGTTTGGTTAGCTCTATAATCCATAACTTGCACAAAAGCCATGCAAACCATAACTTGCACACTAAATGCAACGTGGATTAGCATTAAGCTTGGTGTGATTTTCACTGTGCTTTGCAAACTCTAGGTTACTGTAACTTTCAGCTTCCCTTAGGGTGCAAAACCAGAATTTGCACCACTACCTCATGCATTTGCAGTTTTGAGGACCTATAGGTAAATAGACAGGTAGCAATGAAGAAAAATATAGACTTACATAAAAGATAGACAAATAGATAAGAACAACAAAGAAGGGGGCGGCAAAGATAGCTGTCTATGATTCAGATAAACACACTGAAGGACCATTTATCATTTTCTCATATTATTTGAAAAATTCCGTCAAGTTCTGAAAAGATTCTTAGGTACGCTGTACACTTTTTTGCTTACCTCGTATCAAGGTATCCACAGGAGAATACTGCCTTAAGCAAGGCACTGCGATTTTCCATTTACCAATTTATTGTTCTCAATGTCTCTGATCCTCGCACAATTACCTGCTTGTTTTCTTTCAAAGCTCAGGGTTTGGTTGAAGCTTTCACATTATGCAGGAAGCGCGAAATAAACAGAAATAATGAGGTCGAATTCTCCTTTTAAGTACAATCTAATTTAGGCAAACTAGATTGGAAATGTGTCCTTCCCCAACATAGATGGTCTTACATTTGATCGTGTTGTTTGTTCCTCATTAAATTTCATAAATTGAATAGAATTCTGCATATTTAAAATGCATAACGCCCTGCTTTCTCAGCGGTGTGTCTACCATTGCAACCGAGTTCTGTTGCTGTGTTTGTTTGTTTCCTGACTATAAAATATTTGTGGGGGGGCCGGTTTAGTCGCCTAACGGGATGTGGCCCTTGCGTGGAATCACGTACAAAATATAGGACCTGTTCACACGCTGAATCTCATCCTCAGATCCTCACCAACCTAATCTAATTTCCATTAGGACAGCAGTTACTCTTATACAGTCTGTACTTTATGGATCCGGGTCCCCACTTTAAAGCAAAAACAAAAAAAAGTTCAAATTGTAACAGTTGCATTGATTCCACCTAGTGTCACCCCCAATCAATCCCCTCCCCTCACGTGAAGGGTGTGCTTCAAGTGACGAGTCGAGATTAAGTGAGAAAAAAATGTGTAAAAGGGTTGGTGTTGCCTTACGGAAGTAACACCATGGGAGTAAGCAGGAAGGTACTCGCCTGCTTCCTCCGGTTCTCATCATCAGCAACCACCAATCCCAAACAGAAATGTGTATAAAGTGCAATAGAAAGAAAAAGTGAACATTGGTGCTAGGATGTCAAACACTGCCTGTGCACCAGTTAGGTATCCCAATGTTCCGCAGGCTCAACCTAACAATGAGGACTACGGGGCCTGGACCATGACACCGCCTGTCCCAATTAAAACCGAGCTAGATCACACGGGCTATCAAAGTTTTATTCAGTGCTATGTGTCTGCTCATTTAAAAGCCGACATGTTTCATTGCCAGGATAAAACTCACGGCAATTTCTTCAGGGCGTGGGTCAGTCACTCCACCCTGTACCAATTGTTATCTATTTTTAGTGTTCCTCCGGGAGACACAAGTAAAAACAACGCAACATCATATTTTCATCCGTTGGCACCAGGTCATAAAGGTTGGTGTTACCAATAATAAAACCACGAGTTGTCATAAACATTTACCGGGATATAGCCCATCATGGGCATACCTGTACCCTCATGCATGTGTGAGTATGTGCATAGTCACTGTCTCACTAGTTATCACGCTCACTGCCACTGTCAGTCTGTAAAACATAGTGTAGTTAGGTGAATGCCAACAACATTTCAACAGACACTTTAGCTACATAGCATGTCTCAAATCAATGTGTCAAATTGTACTATTTCCCAAGTTGTTTCACCTGTTGGTTTAAGGAATTATCTTGAGGATATAGTCATCAGGCACTCAGCCCCCGTGTTTGTGCTGATATCCTGGAAATATAAATTTTAGCCCTTCATGATGAAATAGCATACAGTATTTACAATAAAATGCAAGTGTGGCTCTGTCTGATGCATCGCTTTGAGCCGCATCACAGGTCATAACGCAGGTCATAACGCACTAGCATAACGTCTCCCCATTTTATGAAAATGTCTCAATGTGGTCCCGTTATATAGATGATGTTTTCTTTATCTGGACGGGGCCCATTGAGACACTTAGAGAATTCATTACATGGTTGAACCTAGGAGACAACAACTTGAGGTTCACTTCCCATATAGACGATGACAGGTGCGAATTTCTCGACCTGATCATTAAAAACACAAATGGACTATTGAGCGTAGAACTATATACCAAACCAACGGACAAAAACACTATGCTCCACCATAAAAGTAATCACCCCCCTAGTCAAGTAAATAATATACCGTTTGGACAATTCTTGAGACTCAAGAGAAATTGTACGACATCTCAAGATTTCGAAAAACATGCCAACATCCTTAAAACAAAATTTTTAGAACGAGGTTACCCTAAACGCCTTATCAGACAATCATATAAACGTGCTAAATATTATAATAGGGAGAATTTCTTCCAACCAAAAGAAAGAAATGAGCAAACAAATCAACCCATTATTTTTGTAACAAACTTCAACCCAATTAGCAATAAACTCAAGAACATAATCAACAGGAATTGGCACCTCGTAACAGATAAACATAACAATAAACTCCCTAAACCAATGTTTTCTTATAGAAGGAACAGAACCATTAAAAACAGCCTGGTTCACACCTACAGGGAACCAACTACAATTAATCAACCTTGTATTGATAATGCCCCGATGCCAACTGGTACTTTCCCCTGCTCGGGCTGTATCAATTGCAAAAACATAATTCGTGGAAATACAATTACTATAAAAAATACTGTTCTTAAACCAAAGAGTTTCATGAATTGCAGAACGACTAGCGTTATTTATTTAATAAGCTGTCCCTGCGATCTAATTTATGTCGGGGAAACCTCAAGAGAAATTCGCACCAGGCTAAATGAGCATAGATCTGCCTTGCGTACGAACAAGATAGGTGCCCCCCTAACAGAGCATTGGAGATCAGCCAAACATGAAATAAAAGATCTGCGATGGTGCTGCCTGGAACATGTTACCATTGGTACCAGAGGTGGTAACCTCACACAAAAGCGGAAAAGACGCGAGCAATTTTTTATGTCCAGGTGCAACAGTGTACGTGCCGGGCTTAACAGTAGAGAGGATTGGGAGAAAATAATATAGGAATTAAATAATCCAACAATATCAATAGATTTTCATAGATTATCTTGGATTTTTGAACCGATCCTCCCTGCTATAATGTTCAATGTACTTTTTTAGACCTGTCATTCCAACATGTGGGTAATGGAGAAAATACTCTTCTCCTAATAAGGTCTTACCTTGTTCTTTTATTTTTTACCTCTTTCCTATATGGATATGTAGGTAATGTAAAACCCCTGTTCCATCTTAGTAACTCGAGATTAGGATATTTGAATTTATCTTCACAATATTTAATATTGTTATTTATAAACATCTAATAACAAACATCTGTTATCTTTAACTCACATAATACATGTGTAAACCTATGGATACTGAAATGGTACTTGGCTAATTCCTTCTAAGCCACGGTAGGGGTAAGACCCTCACGCTACAGGTCAAGACTTATAGGCAACCGAGATCTTAGTCTTATTTTTCGCTACCGCCACATGCAATGACTAGGTTTGCCTTAAATTTAATACCGCCTTTGTCCACAATGGTTAATAAATACAGAACCAATAATTTGAAACTGCACATCTTTGCGGAAATTAATTAACACCCGATTTGTACTGTGCTATTTTTTCGCTACTTTCTTTAAATCACGGCGTAATTTTCAATTTAATTCTCTCGCTGTAATAATTTCCTTAATTTGATTATACTCAGTACAGACCATATCAATATTTATATGCAATGTAGAAACTAGTCCTACTTTTATTCCATCGATACATGCAGCGTTCAATAGGGTAAACAAACGAGGCTATCGCATGATGTGACGCCACGTAACAGTATAGCGTCAAATGACGAGACACCACGTGATGGTATGTCGTCCAATCGGGACCATTAAATCTTACCGCCCAATGAGATTCATCATAACATAAATAGGGACTTCGCTCTGTTGTCGAAGATACTTTCGATTACAAGACTAAGAGAAGAGAAGAGTTACGGCGACGGGAGTAGGAGCAGGGAGGCCGAATATAAAGCTCGAGGTAAGATAATCCAGCCCTCACGCTTGCAACCCGCTCCTCGGGTATCCTGATCGCTTGCAACCCGCTCCTCGTTTTTTGCTAAAACGCTAGTGTTAGTAAAACCTACACAGGTAAAACCACGCTAACCCTGAGGCACTTCTTTTACGTGGTGCATTTCAGCATAGTCTAGGACTATTTAATAAGTATTCTGGTTCCATCAAATAACTTTGAGCATTTTTTTATTTTATTAAATAATATTATAACACTCTAAAATAGTTGTGGTATAACACTGCAGGTTATCTAAGATCACAGTGACCTTGATTTGTTTGCCTTAAACTAAACACTGGCAAGTATTTTTAATAATATGGATGATTACATTCTCCACACAAAATGCGTGTAGTACATGCTCTATGCGCAGAGGTAATAATATAATTACAAATGACTGATAAACAGTGAAATTAATCTTTCAAAAAGGCAATCTTGATAAAACTAGACTCCTGAAGTCTGCCTATTGAAATTTATTTGATAGGGTCGCATTCAATCATGAACCCAGAGTGGAATCCTAAAATAGACAATCTATCTTCTCCTTTTCCCAAAGAACCAGTGGCAGAACAAAGCCCAGCACGAACTGAATGCTAAATAATGAAAAGCAAGTGCATCACCCACTACTGCCAGTAATCTATACCTGGGTAAGTATAAATATGGGGTGAAATTATTACAGTAGACCAGTTGACCATTGGTTATCACTCCCCATTTGCAATGAAGTAATAAGAGTTTTTATTTTCAGCGACCTAAGAAATATTTATCGGTGGCTCCTACTACCCGCATAAGATTTATCCCCATAAAATCTTAAGGTAGTTTTCTTTTAAATTCTTTCATATAAATTTTCTAAATACCTAAAGTGCTATAATTGAAAATATAATGTTACTACCATTTACAGATACCGTGAGGAACTATAGAACTATTACAGGAATTACTTTCAGTTCCCATACCGGATTATACAACCGACAAATTGTCCTCCTGGATTTAGTTGGAGGCTACCATAACCATTAAGGTAATTTCTTAAGCGGGGGGTACTATATATATTTTTTTAAAAAATTTAAAAAAACCTTTCGCTTTGCACAACGGCAACCCGCCAGTAAAGTGCCCTATATTAGCATTTTGGCACTCCCATTAACAACTTTAGAGTGGACTATATGAGTTCCACCGACCCACATTAAGGTTTTTCTCACTATGATAATTAACACAGTGACCAATGAAATGGTATAAGTACAAATGCGCAATGCACTTTAGCAATACCTGACTAAAACCACCTTTTTTATAAATCTAGTAGCACCTGTTCAAATGTTATAGTGGAAGAAAATGTACTGTTTTAGAAAATGATTCCGAAAAATTTTTTTTGGGTTTGATATGATTAGTAATTATATGTTTCCTTCTAGAACTTGGTCCTGAAGAAGGTTGTCTATCCCACTGTAACCGAAACGCCGCGTCGACCCCTGTTCTTTTGAACTCTTTTAACCTGAATGTTTATGAGTTGTCCCCCTTTTTTTAAAAAAAATGTTTTAATAAATGTAACAGCATGCAATATGTATGTTTTTTAATGATTTGTTATGATGATGTTTTGAATATGTACTTTTTGGGAATAATTTGACAAATATATATATATATTTTTTCTAAAACATTATCTCTTGATCTGTTTTTTACATTTGATGTGTTATGTGCATGTATGCAATTATATTTACAGCTACTGGTGGTATAATAGGTCTAAGTTTGTACGTATATTCTGTATTCTATGTCCTGAAGATCAATAGAAGTATATTTCAGGTATTGCAAGGTATTGCAGAACGTATTGCAGTTTGCTACTCCATTTCCTACCCATTTTTTGGTAACCCTGTGGGACGTCCTTAAGTTTCCTACGCTATCTCCCCTGTCCCAAAGTTGACAGTTAAGGGGGCCTCCTTTACTTTATTTATATCATAACGCACTAGCTACTGCTGGGGAAATGTGTCACCAACATGCATATACTGTTCTCCCTTTAAAAATCGGGTCCCCAAAGTGCGATGCAGGGTGGTCCTAACCTTAAAGCCAACAAGCTCATACTTTGTCAATGTGCAGACATAGCGAGAATTGAATTCAGTCTGTGTATTCACTGCTACTACCTCCGGTGTAAAGAAACCCCCATGGACATCAATCTCTTTCTCTTCGTCCCCCAGAGTGAGTCTCCCGCTTACCGTTACCGTGTGAGTGTAAAGCGTTATCTCAGCACCACGCTAGTCTAGTCCGCGGTGGCAGTTTGTATTTGCCCGAGCGTGCCATATCATCACACGCGTCACGTGCTTCCTGTTGTCAATACCACTACTCAAAGTTAAAGTGCGGGTGTGAGCGCGGACGCCATCTTTAAATGGATAAAAAACGCCGATTTAGTGAACCGCTGTTCATTACAGCGCAGTCCCAGGCGTAATCACCCAAAGGTGAAACAGAACTACATTTTAGTAATAATCCTGATTCCTCATAGATCGTGATTCAAAGTATTATTCTGCTACATTAATCAGAACACTTTATACTTTAAAGCTATATAGAACTCTTTTTTCTGATCAATAATATTCAATATGAATCCCTTTTGGTCCTCATATTGAATATTATTGACCAAAAGGGATTCATGAAGGGTAGATATCTAAAAGAACTCACCTCTCAGTGGTTGGCGCAATAGACATGGCAACAGTTTTTAATCTCCCTCTTGCTCTTATTGCCCTTGATGCCGCCAAGGCGTTTGACCGTGTGAATTGGATTTATCTGAAGAAACTCATTCAGCATCTAGGATTAGGTCCAAGCTATACTAACACCTTGCTATCACTGTATAGCTCCCCTACCTCTAAGGTGCTTGTTAACGGCATTTTGACACACTCTATTAGGGTAATGAGGGGTACGCGTCAGGGATGCCCTATTTCTCCATTATTATTTAATTTGTATATAGAGCTGCTTGCTTGTAGGATTAGAGCTATGGATACAATAGCCCCCTTTAGGGCAGGTGAGTGGAATAAGAAGATTGGTCTTTGCGCGGATGATATTATTATTTTCACTTCAAACTTGAAAGAGTCAATGGGAAACATATTTAAGCTCACTAAAGAATTTGGCAAGGTTTCAGGGTATGAAATCAATGAGAGTAAAACAGAGCTAATGGCATGGAACTTGGATATTGAAGACATTAAATGTAAGAAGGAGATGAGATACCTAGGCGTGAGAATAACGCAGAATATAGCGGACTTAAAAACTAATTTTCTTAGGGTGAAGAATGAAATAGGGACTATATTGCGAAGTTAGAGTCATCTATCTCTTACTCTGTCTGGTCGTACTAACCTGATTAAAATGGTGATTTTACCAAAACTTACTTTTTTGTTTGAAACAATTCCCTGGGACTTTGACAAGAATGGGCTTAAGAGATTACAAAGCGAGATTTGTTCTTTTATTTGAACCTCTAAGGGATCTCGCCTATCTTGGAAGAAAATTAAAAGAAGATGGGACAAGGGCGGACTGTCAGCCCCAGACTTCTTGTTATATGATTGGGCATTTCGTTTAAAAAATTTTAGAGAGCTTATGGGAGTACCGAAGGCTACAACCAACGGGCATATCTTTTTGGCTATGTTAAGCTTGAGCAACTATGATGAGGACGGATTCATGTATAAATTTTCAGACCCAAAATTTTTCAAAAAAGTGAAACTGAAAACTTTACGGGAAGCGGCAGAGCTCTGGTATAAAATCAGGAAACTAGCAAAGTTGAGTTATTATGGGTATAGGTCGTCTATTTGGGATACACCAGGATCACCGTCTTGGGCAGAGGATGCATTGGCTATCCCGTTGAAAATAGCAGGATTAAAAACTTGGGGAGACCTATTTCCAGAGGGAAAGCTGATTGGCTGGATACAAGGGGCACAGGTGTGGGGTAAAGGGTTATCTAAATTTAAATACCTGCAGATGCAAAGTTGGGCAAACAAGTTGGACATTGTTATCGGCCTCCAGAATGACTTTGAAGACAAAATATCTTCACCACAATCATTTAAGAAGGAAGTTGCGATATGGTACTGGGCAATGGTGGATATGGAAGATGCCCGTTCACACTACCGGAACTGCTATGGGGAGATTGCTTGCCGGACATCGCTACAGAAAACCAATGGCAAGTAATGATGACTATACTTTATAAAACAGTAAAATCTGCAAATTTAAGGCGAAATGTTCTGTTTACTATCCATAGAGACTATTGGACTCCCCGTAGATTATCGAAGTTTAAAGCTGGTGGACGGGTTGAGTACCCAAAATGCAGAAATATAAATGTGGACGACCTGCACATGTTCGTGGAGTGCTTGAACATCAGGGAATTTTGGGAGGCGGTAAGCAACTGTTTGTCACAATCAATTGGCTGCACGATAGAGGTAAGCCCTGAATAATTATTACTGGGAGATACGATTTACATGATAATAGAATAAACGATAAAGCAAAGTTAGTTTTCTATGGGGTTCTGCTAGCTCGCAGGGAAATCTGTAAGGTATGGGTAGAAGCTATGACACAACACTTATAGACTGGTTAAAGAGCATGAGATACTTTGCGACACTAGATTCCAAAGGTCGGATGAACAAGAAGCAAAGATTTTGGTCACTTTTTTTGCAACATTTTGGGTAAGGAGTGGGCCTTCGCCTTGGTATATTGTAAGAGATTAGGACACAAAATAAAAAAATCCTATGATTAAGGCCTTGGCCTATCTCGCAGGCGTGTTGAGCAGGTCCGTCCTTCGTGAAGGCGGAGTCGGAGACCGGGCTGCGGCCGCCAGTAAGGCTGCGCCATTGTCTTTATATGGCGTACAGAGGGTTTTGGCCCAGTGCGGGCTGGAGAGCCGCATATGTCCGAGGCTATAGCCAGCATATGAGATAAAAGCCCAGGGCGGAAACAATCGAACAATGGGTGGCGTAAAGGCTAATGAGGATTAAAAAAAAATTTTCTTTTAAATAATAATATTCAATATGTGGTGTCGGTAGCCAGCTGCTAACACTCAACACTGGGGTATTCATGTTACAAATATGTAGCTGTTAATTGAATTTCAGTAACTTTACTGTGCCAGTTAAGACCACAATGTTAAATCAATAGCTCCCTGTCCCAAAAATATTAGTATAAATTGTAAAGATGAAAGGAACATATTGCTGTGCTCTGCTAAGAGAAGGTGTGTGATCCCTCCCACTGTTGTATTATTCAAAGCCATTTTATCATATAATCCCCTGTTGATAAAAGGGGGCCATAACGATGGTAAGTGCCGGTGTATCCAATGTGGTCAGCAGATACCACTACTCCTATTGGATTTAAACTTATCGATAAGGGAGTTCCTAGATTAAGGATTGACTTTGCCCCATTCAATGAGGTCATTCAGCCCACATTGATCAACCCCTTCTTGGTAGATCCAACGTGCTGCTTTCCCAGTGGTGTGTCTACCATTGCAACCTCGTTCAGTTGCTGCATTTGTCTTGTTTCCTGACTATAAAATATTTGTGGGGGGCCTGTTTTGTCACCTAACGGGATGTGGCCCTTGCGTGGAATCAGCCTGAGCCACCAACTGTCAGGCTTTGGCGCACAGGGACGGAGTGGTGCACTCACCAGGAGAAATCACAAGGCGATAAGGGGCAATGGCCCTGGCTACCTCCAAAAGAAAGTTAAACTGGATGTTCCCATCAGAAATGTAAGATCTATGGATAGTGGAGAAGTGTGGCACAATGGTTAGAGCGGCAGACCCTGATGCAAAGGTCTGGCCCGGGACCAGGGTTCAATTCCCGACAAGGCAGGGTCTTGGGCTCATTGTCTGCAGGCTCAATAATTCTTGCCTTGGCGCCTACTCTAATTATGGGGTCCCACACTGCTACTCTGAGCAATAGCCTTAATCTCCACAACGGCCCCTACAACACTGGGATGCCTGGCTTCCCCTTGGGGTGCCCAGGAGGGGCATCTCACAGGGAGAGCCAGGAAGGGTTCCACAGCGTTATACAGTGCCGGGACGCCCTGGTGATCGGCAGCTGTGCACTTTACAAGTATACTACATTTACATAAATTTGCTGTGTGTCCCCCGCATCCACTTGTCTAGATGTGGAGGGAGATCTTATTCGTACCTGGCAACTGTCTCCTGGAACAGACTCCCTGTGCACATTCGTGCTTGTTCGAACTATTGCCAATTTAAGAAACAAGTGAAAGCCTTCCCCTATTTATGAGCTCTTCGATTTGTCTGCTAAGGCTGTGCAGGGTCGAGATGCCCCCAGGGAGATTTGAGTGCTTTATTACATTTTTTTAACATAACATTAACAAACCGATTTTTGAGGCCCTTGGCTGTCCTCAAAAGCATGAACGAATATGGGGGAAATGATGCGGCTATTATTGAGTGTCTTTATTTAATTTTTTGTGTCCTCATTCTGCCAACTCTCTTGCTAGGATTACTCTTGTCCCTCTGGAGCCAAGGGGGGAAAGAAAGAGTGAAGAAGAGGGAAGATGAAAAGTACCCCACAAGAATACGTCTCCTTCACATACAAAGACCATCGAGGAATAGAAGAGACCAGGACCAACAGCTTGTTTGGCCTAATCATTGGACCCGCTTGCCTTCTCTCTCCACTCTACAAATATGCCCAGATCTTATCTTTAATCCTTGGATTCCTAGCCATATCAGACTCACTTGTATAAATAAGTCTTCTAAGACACTCGGTGAAGGATGGGGTACTTTCAGATTTCCATAGCCTACAGATATCACGCCTTGCCAGCAAGATCACATAAAACATCAACTTGGAACTAACCGTGTTACTCTGTTCTTCTTCCTCTTGCCTACAACTGCCCAAGATGCATGTTTGTAGCGGCGGATGACTTGCATTTGTTTTTGCAATGTCAAAAATCGCGTCTTATTGGACCTCGGTTTGCGATTTTCTTGGGAAAATACTTGGTAAACAGATTAAGGTAAACCCTTGCCTCATATTCTTTGGCTATTATCGAGTGTTGATGTGATTCTGTAATGTTTACTAATTCCGGTGATTGGGGCTGCAGTAATGCTATGCATGTGCATCCCTCATTCTTCTTGAAATTTGTGACAATGTGTCCTGCTGAAAATCTCTTCATAAAGTTGATAGTGAAAAAATAAAGTGTGGGCGGGAGGGGTGATGGGCATTTATTTAAAAAACAAACACCTTGACCAGAAAAGGTCATTACTAGGAGTCTTAGTTAATTTTCAATAAATACGATGATTCAGTATTTAAATTAGCTCCCCGGATATGCACAATGTAAAAATATTAGAAAATTAAAAGAAGAGTAATTTGCAGAAGCAATATTTTTACAAATTTTCTGCATAGCACCGGGCTGTTGTGGTAATAAAGAACAATATTCCACTGTATCAATGTGGTATCACCATGCATTTAAAATGTTTTATTGACACAATAATAAATTGCAGCTCAATCTTTAAAGTTATTTAATCACTGCACCTCACAATGAACATAAGTAAAATGATCTCTCTACTAGGGCCATTGAGCCATGTGTTGCAAGAGCCATATTGTGATCTAAACCTCATTCATCAAAGTAAAGGGAAATGGTGTCAGGTTTGTGGAGAGCTGTTAGTGTGATCTCTGGTGTTGGTTGGCTTAGCTAAATCAGGCTTTCTTTATAGAAAGTTCACGTGGTACATGTACAACTACCCTAAAAAATAGGGTGCTAAAATTAAGAACTTAAAGGGCGTTGAAAGCACAAATGAATAATAAGCAAAACGCCATGTGCACCTGTTTTTATGCAATGTATTCTCTAAACAGCATTAATTTAAATTGAATTTTTCTGAGATTTTGCATATGCTGCAGACAGCCAATCTTGTAAACCAGGAGGTAGCCAATGCTCACTGTTTTTGAATTGTAATGTAGACAGAAATGTTTGCCATTGCAGAAATATCAGGTCCATAGCTGTGCCACCATGAATGAAAAAGCATGTTCTTCAAGTGGCTCCAAATCGCAATCACAAGTTATTTCAAAAAGAAAAAGTGGTACAATAAATGGCTAAGAACAAGCACTATTATACTTTTGGCATTGCAGAGTAATGTATATCAAAAAAACATTGTTAGCATAAGGGGTAACATAGACTGGGAACGAGACGCCATTTTCAGCCACCTTGTGATAGATGGTAATTGATGTGAAGTTGTTGGGTCATAACACGCATGAAGCATTTCTGAGTATTAAGGATCTTCAGCGGGGAAAGGAATTCACAGGGCTGGGTACATCTGGTCACTGGTCCTAAAGTCCCCTCAAACTTTGCACCATAAATCTCTGAACCAGCAAAAAAAAATATAATAAACTGAAGATGTTTTTTTTGCTCTTCAAGTAGGCTTAGCATCTCGCTCCACTCAAAGCCTTCTCTTTTTCAAGTCTGCTTCTAAGACCATAGATAATGGTCAGTTTGCAAGTGCATTCTTATCTGTCAGATTTGGTCTACTGTGTTTTTCCAAGTGCTAATTATGACTCTCTGGCACTTTTTGTTTTCTTAATTAACTACTTTTTTTAAATGGCGATTTACTCTATGATATAAATTGCATACATGACTTAACTATGCATATTTTCTCAATAGGGAGCCTTTAAAATTAAATAATGACTTAACTATGATAAATATATCCAGAGGTCAGACTATGTTATATTTATTATTTTTTCCTTTTCTCTTCCCCCTCCCATCCAATAATTTTAGATTCAGCTTGCTCACCTATGTTTATCCTGATGATGAACTCAAATAAATGAGTTTGAAACGCCGTCGACCCCCAACAACATGAACTTCTTTTACTTTGTATAACTTTTCTAAATAGTTCGCACTATCGTTGTCAATGCAATGTTTTTTTTTATTTAACCTTCATTTTTCACACCACGCTTTTTGTCACTTATTATGTGAGCACCTGAATACTATTGTTTTTTAATAAATACCTATATATACTTGACCCTACGATCAAGAGGGTCATTCCTGAATGGACCTTTTGGGCATCACTAGATGACACCAAGCCAGAGAATTTCTGCCCCATCTCACTCCTTCCTTTTGTACCTAAAATCACTGAGTCCTACATCAATTCTATTCTAACCATATTCGTAGAAGCCAATGAATTTCTGGACCCCTCGCAGAATGGCTTCAGACCCCATCATAGCACTGAATCTGCACTATTGGCATTCACCAAACACATACGGAGTTTCCTGGACGTGGGCAATACCTCGGTTTTGATCCTCCTCAACTTGATCGCAGCATTCGACACTGTGTCGCATCAGCTTGTTTTGCAGTGCCTACAGGAGATAGGTATCAGATGGGCTGCTTTAAACTGGGTCTCATCAATTTTAGCTGGCAGATCCTTTCAAATGATCTCTCCTCCCTACAACTCTCCGGTGCATTATGTGCACCAGGGGGTGCCACAGGGATCAACTCTGAGACCCAAGCTATTTACTATTTGCATCCAACCTCTAGCGGATGTTGCTAAAAGTAGGGGCCTCTCTATGGTCTCTTATGCTGATAACAATCAGCTTGTGATCTCTCTGTCAAATGACTCAGACCAAAACTTGTCCAAGTTCCAAGATGATCTGGTGGCCATTGCAGATTGGATGGCAGCCAACTGCTTACGGCTGAAGGCATGCAAGTCTGAGATTCTTCTCTTGGGTAGAAACACCCACTTATGGAGCGAACGCTGGTGGCATGCAGAGCTGAGACACTATGGTCTGACATATCAGGCACAGACTAAGTCAGTGGCTGGTGTCTGTTTCGGGCTGCTACGTGGACTTAAGCCACTTCTCTTGTTCTTCGATGCCTGAACCAGCCAGATCATCATATCCAGTCTACTATACTTTCTAGGCTGGACTATTGCAATTCCCTGTACTTGAGCGCCAACAAAGCAGGTATCCATCGCTTACAGAGGGCATAAAATGCTGCAGCTGAGACGCTATTCGCCCTTCCCAAATCCTGCACAGTCTCCAATCTTCTCGTAAGCTCCACTGGCTTCAAGTGGAGAAGAGAATCCACTTCAATGTACTGTGAAATCGCACAGAATTTTGCACACCCTAGCTCCCACTGTTCTAGCCAATCTTCTTACTCCTTACATCCCTAATCGCTTGTTTCGCTCCTCAGACCAACATAGCATGTGTCCCCTGTGTAAAAAGAGCACAGGGCAGACGCTGGTCATTACATGCCCATGCAAAAAGAGAACATCTAGTGCAAAATTAAACACATCAAAAAACTGCTAGATATTTGTTGCAAAAAGATATTAAAAACAGTTGAATCCTAGGTCAGAGTTTTTAAACAAAAAGCTGCAAAAGCTCGGAATGTGTAGCCACATGCAGAACGATTCTAACTTTTCTATAACAAGGAGTGCAAAAAATAAACATGTTCTTTCAGCTAGTCACTGTAAGCTAGAAAAATAGAGCAGAAGAAAGAAAGGCAATGTTTCATTTTCGTGCATTAATCTGCTGACCTGCATTTCACCTCAGCTGCTGGCTCTGGCAGCAGGCATTGTGATGTAGGGATTTGACTGTAATATCATTACAGTTGGTTTTAATACATCTTTTCTTTAGAATTGGCGACTGGGTATGTCACAAGTCGAAATTAGATGCAGGCATTTATACAGTGATTGCAGATTCCCATGTATTATATTATGGTACAGAACTCTCCAAATACCCAGAATTGCTGGTGCTTAGCCAACAAGGAACTTGCTGCAGTTCTCAGTGGCTAACAAACACTTCATAAACAACACAACTGGTCAGTAGTCCTACATCACAAAGTGCTTTTAAGGCCCTGATCATGAGTGGACTGGTGTTTTCTGCCCCCTGAGCTAACTCCTGTTTGCATACATGTCAGAAGGTGTTTTCTGAGCCCTGAGCTAGCCCCTGTCTGCAACAGTGTCAGAATTTTGAGTTGGATGGTATTTACCACACCTACGGCCAAATGTAGGTATCCAAATACCGGTCGGAAACGGCCGAAAATACCGATTTTCGGGCGTTTCCGACCGGTATTTGGATATTGAGATGTAGGGGCATGTTAAATTACAGAATCAGTAATTTTACTGAATTTGTAATTTTTCAGATTCGGTAAAATACCGAATTGGTAAAATTACCGATTCTGTATTTCAACATGTAGGTAGCACTGTAATCAGTGCTACAAGGGTTTAAGAATTTGTTATTTACCACCAACTAGAAGTTGGTGGTAAATAATGAAAACCCTTCAAAAAGCTATTTTTTTCCTTTAAAAAAGTGCCATGTTGCAGACATACATGCCCTAAGGGCATGTATGTCAGCAACATGTGCACCCATGCACAATTGAGGGGTGCAACAGGGTGTCAAAGTGACACCCTGTCCCCCTTGCAAATTCGGTAATTTTACAGAATCGATATTTACCGATTCGGTAATGGCATTGATTCGGCCCATAGGAATCAATGGCAATTACTGAATCGGTAAATACCGATTCGGTAATTACCGTATCCTTCCGATTCGGTAATTTCAAAAGTGAAATTACCTACATCCCATTTACCTACTCTTAAAAACCGATTCGGTAATGGCATTGATTCGGCCCATAGGAATCAATGGCAATTACTGAATCGGTAAATACCGATTCGGTAATTACCGAATCCTTCCGATTCGGTAATTTCAAAAGTGGAATTACCTACATCCCATTTACCTACTCTTAAAAACCGAATCGGTATGATTCGGTATTTAAGAGTAGGTAAATCGAGATTACCTACATCTGGCCCTTAGTAATTATTGGGTGTGTTAAAAAAACTCCAGCAGGTCAAAACCTTTGTAATTTAACAGGGGAAAACAGTACTGTATTCACCATAATATACATATTTTGTTGTGTTAAGCTTCACAATCCAAATGTTATCTTCCAAAAATTCAGAATAGGTGCCATTTAGCACACCTTAAATATTCCTATGTCCATGGCGTCACATTTAGTTGAGTTGGATAAATACCACTTATTCCTCTGACACACACACAGTTAGGGCCTTAATAAATTAAAACCTAGGGCCTAGATTTACTATGATTTTGTGCCAGGATAGGGTAATTTTAGTGGCACAGCCTCAACACAAAATAATTTGGGGCATTTGCCAAGCAAAGCCACTTTGTGTGGTTTAGTAAATACAAAGTGATGCATGGCAGCGTAGGGTGTTGCCTTGTGTTACTTTGTGCCAGATAGGTGTTATATGGGTGGAGCAGGGTGTTCCCATGCATTCCCCCATATATTGTGATGCAAACCCAGATTTACAAAAACATGTACACCTGGGTTTGCGCCAAACTGGTGCATTTATCTGACAGAGATGTAATGATGAGAAATGTCTTTATTTTTCTTCATTACTTTCTCTTTCTATGTGTACTACATTATGCAGCACACATTGAAAAAGGAATATGAATATAAGTACTGTTTTTATGCAGGAAAGTATCCATTCCTGCATAAAAACAATCCTGCCTGTAACACAGGCATCCTTTCACAGAGGAGCAAGGGTGCCGGCATTGTCCCTATGCAGCACACAGTGCTCCAGTGCCAGGAAAGAGCAGAAATGTGTAATTTCTTTGTAAATATGAAGCACTGCTTCTCTCCCCCTTTTATGCAACGTAGATCAGCAAGTTGCCTTGTTGTGCTGCGTTACTTGAAAATGTGTTCCCATTGTGCACTCATCCATAGACCTCATTTAGGATTTGCCAGGTGTTGCAACTGTGACCCCTGGCACTGCTTTTGCGACCCCTGGCCTCAGAGGTGGCAAGATCAGAGCCTAGAACAGAGGGGCAGCTGTTCCCACTGGACGCTGGTTGGCGCTCCCATTGCCTGGTTTCTGTCCATTTTTTTGAATAATATTATTCACTATTTAGTGTAATAAAAAACTAAGGGGCATATTATCAAGGGGGTTTATCGCCACTTTTTTGGCTTTAAAAGCCAAGAAAGCGGAGATAAAATTATCTCCCTATTACCTAGCTGTCGCTAACACCAGTTAGCAACAGCTAGTAGGAGATAGCGACCATCTTGGGCCCCACTTTGCATGTCAGTGATATTTATCACTAATGACATGCAAAGTGGGCGTGCCAAGATGTTAGCGACTGGAAACAGTCGCTAAAATCGCTATCTCCTATTACCAACTTTTGGAGTTATTCGCGCTAAGCGCGAATATCTCCAAAAGCTAACACCTGCCCTGAGCAGTTCTTAGCCATGTTAACCAATGGGAGGTGGATAACATGGCTAAGAGCATTAGCTCGGTAATGCATGAATATCGCAGACTTTTCAGCGATATTCATGCATTGCGGCCGATTTTTATCGCATTTGCGATAAACCTTGGTAATACCAAGGTTTATCTGCGATAAAAATACCCGCAGCTCAGTGGTAAATTTTTGTCTGTAACCAAGCAATAGCGATGATTATCGCTATTGCTTGGTAATATGCCTCTAAGTACATTATGTGGAATGTGACCCTATTTGGAAGCTAAGGTAAGTGAAAAGTGTTTTTAAATGTAGGTTGAATGCATGGTTGCTAGTGAGAGTGTGTTTATGTGACGAGTGTGTGAATGTGTTAGTATGTGTAATCATGTGTGTGTTAGTCAAAGTAAAGGTCAAATGGCGTACTATGCCACTTACGCTACCCTGGCATTTTGATCAATTTACGTCCATGCATACATGCATGGCTTCACATATTCGTCACATGTTTTTTGGTTGGCAAATTTTTTATAACAAAAACCTTAAAATGCACCTGTGTCATGGGTAAGTCTGACTGAAAATGGATGAACACGGTCCTTGTAAATCGTCGCCTTGGCCTTTTAAGCGTATATATAATTATTGAAAGACATTTTTTATGCATGAATGAGTAGGTTCTCTACTGTAGCATTCATCCCTGTGACGCTTTTGAAGTTCAGCTGCAAAATACTTTTCTGAGCATTTAAATTGCATGAAGTCAAATCACCGCCAGTGGCTTTTCTAATACTATACGTGACTGCTGTCAGTAGATAGGAACTCGGTATTAAAACGAAAGTCAGATTTTCTTTTAAGGATTACCTTAGGGTTTAAAATTGCATTTGGCCTTTTGATTGAGGTCACGTACACCTGCCTCTGTAAGCACAGTAGCATTTTGATTGAACGTTTTATTTTTCCAGCAAGTGCCGTTTTAGCGGCTGGTCAGACATGTTAACCATCTCAGCGTTGCTTCAGGCTCGGCAACTAATTTAGACAGTCATTAAACACCCAGCGTATCTGACATTTCCCTCTGAATGCAAAATGAGGTTTAAAACTTGTGCAAAAGTGTTCTACTGCAAACTTACAAATCTACATAGGAGAGCAGACTCAGCCCCAGGTCGTGCATTTATGCATATCCTGTGTGTGATAAGGATTTAGGCCTGGGCTGCATATAATTGGTCGCTGTATTATACAGCATGCATCTTGAATTATAAAACATTAACTGCTGGGCAGAGGATCTCATTTAGCAAAGCTGGGTGTTATCTCACTTAATACCATACCAAGGGCCTTATTTATGGAAACTGTTGCGTCGCTACGTGAAAACAGCGATTCAAGTTTTCACCGCGCCCTCTTTGCAACAAGATGGATGCGCTGTATTTAATGTACGGCTCCCCATGTCGCAAGGAGTTACAGATACGCAAGTATTTCTGACGTATCTGCAGGTGCAAAAGTGGCGCATTGCTGGGGTGTGTCTGAAAACAGACACAACTCCAGCAATGTGTCCTTTCACATGGGGCAAGCCCCATGTGAATGGCCTGCGTCAGTCTTACGCCTGCTGTGAGGCAGGTGTAAGATATTGACGCAGTTGAGACAAAGAAGTGGCTCAGTAAAATCTGCACTATTCTACAAGGCTTTTTGCGGGGGAACGCCCACCCTGCATACATTGTACGTGACTCAGGTATAATGTAGTGCAGGGCTTTACAAAGGGACGCATGCGTCACTTTGTAAATGGGACGCAACATGGTGCATTTTTTACAGCGCAGCAAAAGTGTCGCAAGGCCTAATAAATGAGGCCCCAAATTTAACTGAGGCAATTCTCCTATAGTAAGGACGCTGGCTTTATAAATATTTCTGTACTCAGTAGAACAGTAGGATAGCCTTGGTGGAACATGTGGAGATCAGTTGCAGGACATCAAAGCTTGTGTGTCTTCATTCTGTATTTATAGATTAAAAGGTAGCGATTGCTAACATTATAAACCTTCAAGGATGTCACTTTGGGAAATTAAAAATAATATACTTTCTTGTGAGAATGCTGGCCGGTCACCCATTATTGTTTTATTGTTCATTAGGATTCTCCTGCAGATGATTATATTGGAAGATTAAAGGTTCAAATTATGCTCTCAGATTTTCCTTTATGTGCTGTTATAGCCTAAATAAAGATTAAAAGCACAATTTCTTTCAGCCAGCAGAAGTGAGGTACAAATGGACAAACCGGAAATTTCAGACAATCCAGTGGTCTTGCTGCAACAAAATCCCACCCTGGAAACAGCGTGCAACATGCAATGCAGAGCGGCAACCAAAATAGCTGCACTTTGTGGTGTAAGACAGAAAGAGCAGGAAAGCACAATATTTATTAGCATAAGGCGCTGCTGCTTTCTTCCCTAGCACTAGGACACAATCAGGCCGCCCAGAGCTAGTCACAAACCTTTACACCAGTGCTTTCCAAACCTTTTGAACACTACGGCCAAATTTTTAGAACAACAAACTTTTCCGACCCACCTAGCTTTTATTGACATGAGGCATACAATTTTTGAATGTAACTAAAGCATCATGTGGTAGCACACTATCATTCGCAGACAGCACATTTTCCATTCACATGGGCCCTAAGGTTGCACAGACATACACGTTTACTGATCAGGCTACATTGCACATAAATGATAATGTGTGGAAATTGAGTTTCAGTGAATATTTATCATTTGTGCATCACCAAGTAAAGTGTCTTCATTTGTTTTGTTCCTGTTGAAATCTTCGTTTCCATCACACTTCAGAATTACAAAAACAATGTGCTTTATTTTTGCTTTCCCAACTGCTGAACATGTACAGTTCACTTACAGATATTTACATTTATGTGTTATAAAATAATGACATCCTACAGCCTTTTCTTTCAGACTCACTGTACCCAAGCAAGATTGTCACATAAATCATGTTACTTTTCTTTCTTTAACTGCAAAGTGAAAAGAGATTGTAAAGACCTATAGCCATATAAAAAAATATGCAGTAATTTGTCAGAATACATAGCCTCATATTTGATGTTTGTCTTTGAAGTGCATTAAGTGTGACAAGATAAATACAGAATTTGAAGGCATCTTCATTTATTGCTTGGACTTTTGTGACCCACCAAATATAGGCTCACAAACCGCCAGTAGGTCGCGACTCACAGTGTGGGAAATGCAGCTTTACACTATAGTGCAAATGTGTCTGTATCATGTCTTGAATAAGGTTTGTACTTGAAAGGTACTCTTCCAGTTCAAAATACTATGCTTAAACAATTGTTTTAACTTTTCACACTTTGGATGTGTGTTGTATATTTTAACAAATGCAAAGTTGTAAAAGTTTGGAGAAAATTAAAATGTTCTCCTTTTAAACACCTGCCTCAAAGAGGCCATATGTTTTTGACACAAAGCACTTTGTGATTGGATGGGACCACACATGTACCAAACATGGAACAACCCTTGACACAAATTAATGCAAAGCAGCGCAATACACTGCTTTGGTTTACGATCAAGAAACTTTCCGTGACAAACATGTTTTGCACTGAAAAGTAAATGCCAAATAAATATTCGGCACTGTTTTGTGTCACTTTTGTGAGCAGTGATAGAGCGTCATGTTATTCTGAAAATTGTAGGGATGCATCATAATCACAGATAGTCAGCACCGCATATCTAAAGGAATGTATTACAGTGTAGTCATTAGAAATGCAGTACTAAAACCGCAAATATTAGTGTGAATAGAAATGTAATTGTGTCATTCACGCAGATCAATGTCGTGTTTAATCGAAAAGTGTTTTAGATGATGCATAATGAATTAGTTCATGTATACAGTGATGCATTAGATTTAAACGTGCCCCATATTAAAGTTTGCACATGTAGTTTTCCTTATTATGTATGCAGAGAAATTAAATCAATGCTTATAAAGTGATTTTAGAAATGTATGTGTAAACATGTGAAGGCCTAGTTGATTTTGTGTGCTTTGCAATGAGAAGGCCTGTCTGTGATTTCTTACGTTAGCTGAATATTGTAAGCCTGAGATGTATTTGGCTTGGGAAAGGGTTCTCAATTTGAAGGTAGTCAACAGATTTTGTGTGCGTGCAAGGTTGCTTCGCTCACATGCTTCTTCTTGCAGGTACAAGGACATACATCTGGTTAGGCTGAATAACCCGTTGTTTAGGAGTTAGGATGGTAGGAAAAGTCTAAACGGGAGTGTACAGGAATTCAGATATGATACTTTCGGCGGAGAAGGTGCCTGAGATCCAAGGAAATCTAAACGGTTGTTGGACGAAGTCAGAGTTTCAATGGAAAAGTACGAGAAGGAGACCCCTCCGAACGGGCGTGCAAAGGGTGTGTCCTACTGTTTTGTGATTTTGTATTAGGGACAGTCCCAGAGGGAGGAGAGTCAGAGCAGGAGTAGGAGCATCTTAGAACAAGCTCTGTAGCTTTGGCTACTTACCTATGCAAGTGAGTAAACTTCTAAGGAAGTCCTCACTACTGACACCTTTTTTCTCTCTTGCCTGGGAATAATGTTAGGTAGGGATGTCATTTTAGCAATAGCATAGGTGGGAAGGAGACAGTGGCAGTGTCTCTAACCTGCTTGCCGGTTACCTCGCCCAGGAGAGCGCTTATGTAATGGTAGCGATTTTAAACGGAATTGGAGCAACATTTTACTTAAATTGAAACACATTGTATTGTATTTGTGTGTTTTTTAAAATTGGAGCGCATTACCTGCACCCACGCACCACGCACCCACGCATCCACTAAAGCAGCTTTGCTTCCAGCCCTCCTCGCTTGGGGAAACGCTAGGCTGCCGCCTCCCTCGCTCACAAGGGGGTGGTAGGCTCTTGTGACTCACTTCCTGTGTACTTCCTGGTCCACTGGGAGCGGTTAGCGCTCTAGTGGATCCTCACAGCGCTATATAGCCCTCGCGCCTTCCCGAGCGCGCAGCGATCGCGCGCAGCCCCGCCGAAGACCCGCCAAAGAGCTGCCCGTCTGCGCCCGTCCGCGACAGGACGGGACACAGGGGCCAGGGACACTGCTTCCTCCATCTTGCCACGTTTAGGTATGTGTCCACATCGTATCACCTACACCACTCACGCTCTACTAGACTTAAAACCACAGACAGCATGTGGTTCTAAAATACCATGGCACACCGTAGAAGGTGCATTTTCATGTTTCCAATGTTATCACCGACTACGTGGTAACAACGCACCGCCCAACGCAGAAGCCCCTGTCACTGGGCTGAAGGCTTTCCTCCTAAATGTACGATCCCTGCCTAAACACCAGCATGAGGTATGGGACCTGGTAAACTCTATCCAACCAGACATATGTTTCCTCACTGAAACTTGGATGAAACCCCACACCATCACAGCCGTAACATTAGGGATCCCAATCGGATACAAATTGAAACATCTAGACAGAGAAGGGAAGACAGGCGGTGGACTAGCAATCATACATAAGGATGATTTAAAGGTCACCATATTTTCACAATATCAAAGTCTGCAATTAGAAATTATGTTTTTTAAAATTGCCATTACTAGCCACACCTTCTGGAAAGGAGCCCTTGTGTACCGCCCACCAGGACCAAACCCTGATTTTTCTCTCCTTCTCCAAGAATTATTAGCTCCCCAACTTAAATCCAATGAAGACTTCATTCTTCTAGGGGACTTCAACATTCATGTAGACTTACCAACTTTACCTGAATCTTATACCCTAATCACCGACTTGCTAAACGTAGGTCTAGAGATAAAAAATACTGGACCCACGCATAATGGTGGCCACATGCTAGACCTTGTTTTTTCCAATGGTCCCAAGGTCATCTGTCTTCCAGCCAGAGAAATCTTATGGACAGACCACTTTCTTCTAGAATTCACACTCCTAACTCCCAAAAGACCGATAAATAAAGGACCCTCCCTTCCTTCTTGGCGCCGTCAATGGCACAAAATTTCCCTAAGCAACCTACAGGAAACGTGGGTACAACCCACCATATCAGCAGAAGATACAGTGGATGTAGCATTGGCTAAACTTACAGGTTCAATCAAACAAGCCATTGACACTTTGGCCCCTTTAAAGCTATACAAAGAACATCCTGCCTCCAAACAAGAAAGCTGGTACACTAAGGAGTTAAGGGAGGAAAAACAAAAATGGAGGCAAGCCGAAAAAAAATGGAGAAAACATAAGACCAAGGAAACTAGAGCGATCTTTCATCATGCTCAATCTCAGTACTATAAAAACATCAGACAGGCTTGGAAAAATCGCCTTCTGCAACAACTAGAAGAAGCCACTAACTGTCCCAAGGAGCTTTTCAAAATCCTCCAAAACTTTGTTAATCCTGCCGCATGTGAAAGCGCAGAGGAGTTCTCACAGACTTTATGTGACGAGATATCGTCCTTTTTTGAGAGTAAAATTGACACTATATACGAGAAAATAGTGGCTGCCAATAACAGTACGAATGGTGCTAGCAGGATTATACCTCCAAACCTGCCCAAAGACAGTGGAAGTCCCATATCACACTTCCCCCTTATTGAAAGTGCAGATCTCCCTCACCTTATTACCCACATTAAATCAGGGTCTCCAAACGACCTTCTCCCTGGTAAGATGGTTCCTCCTCTGCTCCCTCTCCTGAGCCCCTTCATACAGAATGTCATCAATACATCTCTTACGAAAGGACAAGTCCCAGCAGACTGGAAGAGGGCAGTAGTAAACCCAATACGCAAGAAAGCTGCTTCCCCATGGACCGACCTTTCCAACCTGCGTCCCATTTCACTCTTACCATACATCAGTAAGATAGCTGAGAAGCATGTGAACACCTATCTGTCACAACACCTTGAAGCGACGGAGGGCCTGGACTATTCCCAATCTGGGTTCAGGCCAAACCACAGCACCGAATCTGCCCTCCAAACAGTGACCAATAACATCAGAATGGCACTGGATGGGGGCAATTCTATGATTCTGGTGCTGTTGGATCTCTCCGCCGCTTTCGATACGGTGTCTCACAAAGTGCTTCTTGAGCGACTTAAAGACGTAGGTTTGGAGGGCACGGCATTGGCATGGATGGAAAGCTTTCTGTCAGGACGCTCTCAAGAGGTTAGGCTGGGCTCCCACAAATCCATCCACAGGGAGCTCAATAAGGGAGTGCCACAGGGCTCTTGCTTAAGCCCTACACTTTTCAACGTGTATGTGGCTCCCCTAGCCAACCTAGCAAGATCATTTGGGTTTACACCAGTGTCGTACGCTGACGACACCCAACTCCTCTTTCCCTATAAAGATTTGACACCTGCGATAAAAAAATCCTTCGCAGAAGGAATGAGAGCAATATCTGCTTGGATGTCAGCAAACTGCCTCCAATGCAATATAGGAAAAACGGAGGTCATGTTGTTTGGGCAAGCAACAACACACTGGACACCGGACTGGTGGCCCCTGGAATTAGGCCCTGTTCCTAGCCCTAAAAACACAGTGAGAAATCTAGGAGTGTTAATAGATCAAACACTTACCTACAAGGACCACGTAAACCAGGCGGCAAGCACCTGTTTCCGAGCCATCGGTATGCTAAGGAGAGTGTTTCCCTACCTGCCAGACTGCCATAGAAAAACACTAGTGCAGGCATTAATCATCAGCAGAGTGGATTACTGCAACGGCCTTCTTTTGGGAGCAAATGAAGGGCAGATCAAAAAACTGCAGGTAATCCAAAATACGGCAGCTAGGATAGTCCTCAACGCCCCCCCCCAGGACTCCCTCCCTTCCCCTGCTGACCAAACTTCATTGGTTACCAGTGAGGAAACGAGTGCAATTTAAGACCCTATGCACAATTCACAAAAGTGTGATAGGCAAAGGCCCCAAATATCTGGCCAACATCTTCCTGCCTTATGCCCCTGGGCGAACCCTGCGCTCTGTGAACCAACAACTTCTGCAGGTGCCCAGAATAAAAAAGGCCAGACAAGGGGGGCGAGCCCTGGCCCACCTTGGACCAAAGCTTTGGAACTCTCTGCCTCTTGAGATAAGGACACTGACCAATCATCTGACCTTTCGTAAGGTCTTGAAAACACATCTATTTCCCATGAACTGATCTCTCTCTCTAAATGCACCATTCTTCTCTTCTTTTAACATCTGAGGACCTACCTACTGGCAAAGCGCGGAGATACCCCTCCGGGGGTCTATTCTTGCGCTATAGAAGAATGTAAAATAAAATAAAATAAAATAAATAGATTAATTACTTTCCTTTCTAGGTTAATGAGTACTAGGATACAGATTGGAACTGTAATTGTATGCCTGATGCTTTTGGAACTAACAATTCTTCTGATTCTGAGTCGCACAAGTATCTTAAGTAGGATTATGTTTGTATTAGTGCCCATTTATTTTCTTAACCTCATGCTGAGTTGCTTGTATGTTCAGTTATTTTTGGCTTTGTAATAAATTCCCAAAATGTATTTCATAGTCAGTGGTCCTTGAATTTGAATCATATTGGTCATTTGGAAATTCACGAAATGCAATGGTGTTTCCCCTTTACACTTCTTAGCAGATAAAAAGGTCCTGTCGGCCTAGGATTCCTATAAATTTGGAATGATTAGATAAACAGGTAAGGTATGAATCTGGCGTTATCAGTTGGTAGCAGAGAGGATGGTTTTCTCTAGAGTAAGGGGAGATCGAGATTAGGATAAGAGATTCCCGAGCCCATAGAAGTCAAGCAATGGTTGTCCAGAGGATCATCAACGGACGACGGCGGCGTTTGATGGAAACTGACGGAGAGTGAGGTTGCGGCAAAAGCAGCCGTTTGTGGGAAAGTGAGTATGAACAGGGTTATGTGACGTTAGATTGCAGTGTTGATTTGGTTGTGTGATGTCTTGCAGAGTTGGAGTGAGTGTTGATTGATTGTGAGATTAGGCTGTCAGCATGTGCAGCCCAGGAAAATCTTAGCCTCAACTTGTAGCCTACGTAATTGTGGTGTAGAAGACACCCAGAGAGTAATTGTCGGCCATTGTTTGGGGAGTCGTGAGAAGTCATCGATTACCCAGACAGAGATAGGGGGAGCGAATGTGTGAGTGCATGAGTAACTGATGCTGGTCATGGGTTGCTCTTTGTGGAACCTCGAGCGCTTGAAACCTATCAGCTGAGGTGATTGTCCGGTCGGACGGACGGTTACCAGATTGAGGCAACAATTTCACAAGACTGTGTACGGACAGTCAGAGAAGTACCTTGTTTAGTCGTTTGGGGACAAACAGTAATTTCAGAGTATGAAAGGGACATGTGAGTGAGTATGAGAAAATTGTGAAGGAGGGGAACTGCTGCTAGCGGAGGGAAGGTGACGTCAGAGGCTGCCACGCTGCGATAGGTTGGTTGGTGCGGAGCCGCGCTGGTATTGGTGGATTGTCATCAGGAAGTAAAGTGCCTTGCAAAAGGAGGAAAGTGATTTCATCTTGAAGTGTTTTAAAGTTTTGCAAGATATGTGGAGAGGAGATAAAAGAGTGGTTGCCCGAGGAGGAGAAGAAGCTCCGCCCGAGGATACCCCAGCTCATTACATGGCTACGAATGTTGGGTTGCATACTGTACTTTGGCTTGAGAATTGGTGCAAAATGACAGAGGGAAATGAAGAATTGACTTTACCCCGTATGGTATCTTTAGATTGGAAGTGTTGCATCAATTGGAAACAATTATGGCTTTTTTGCAAACTTTACCTAGACCAACACAGTTTGAAGCGTTACATGCATGGATTAGGGCAGCCCATGAGAGAAAGAGAGAGCGAGGTCAGGAAAGAATGAAAAGGTCAGTCAGGGCATTTCAAGATATGAGATGGGATGCATTGGCGAAAATATGGAGGGTACAGACTATCAAGGGGGCTAAGTTGTTCCCATTGCGGGAAAAGACAGGAGATGCACAAAAGAAAAGTGTGGAGGAAAGTGATAGCGATACTGATGACAGCTTGATGGAAAGGTCGCTCTCAGAGAGACCGCCTCCATATAACCCTGCATCAGAAGAGAGAAAAGCAGCTCCGACAGAGGGAATGGGTGAATCACCATCTAGTGCAGGAGTAATTGGGAAAATCTCAACTGGAGGGATGCGAACACCGACCCCCAGTGACCACAGAAGTTAAGGGAGTTAAAGATAATAGGAGGTTTCCGGATGCTCTTACGGTACTGGTCATCATTGGTCCCATAGTGTCAGTGTACGCCCCAGATCAGGCGACAACACAGTCAGTAGTAGGAGGGAGACTAGTTCCATTGCGGAGGTCCATAGAATCGAGTGCGCCATTGCCAGCCAATGTAGACTCGTCAAGGGGGAAGATGGAGATAAGGACGGCGAAGCCGAGATCCCTTGCCAATTCGAGGTCAGACCTAAGAATGTGGGAGCCACCTGTGAGGAATAGGAATGACAGGATGACAGGAAGTTGGGAAGTGAAGCAAAGGGAACAGACCAGTCCTTAGGGATACAGCTGAAGGGAATAGATGTAGGGAACAGAGTGGTGGAAGCGAAGAATTGAATGGTCCATCTAGTCAAGGGACTCTGAAAGCAGCTGCAAGGGCGAAGATGTTGGATGTAGTGAGACTGAGAGCAGAAGTAAATGAGATAATTGAGGGAAACTTGCCTTTGGAGAGAGTGGAGCATTACGATCCAGGTGAGTTACTGTTCGTAGCAAAGGATGTGACTCGTAAGGCAAGGTTGAAACATGAGAAACTGTCCGACTTAGCGAAGAGGTACAAGGTGGATTTGTCCAAAACAAAGATGTTACAAGGGTGTCACAGGTTGCAGTACAGTGATCAGGAACTGGAAGAGAAGAGGGTCATTGGATTAAGAACTCACATTCGGGAGCTGATCATATGGATACGCACATGGAAAAGGCTCGGTAAGTGGGAAGAAAGAAGGTCCAAAAAGAAGAGTGCTAAAATGACCATTGGAGAGACACCACCTCCAGGAGGGGGAATGCGGGAGTAGAGTTACCCATTGCAAGAGGTAGCTAGTAGAGGATATGTGCATGTGCCTTGGAGTAGAGGTGAATTAGCAGTGTTCACAAATAATTTCCCTAAGTTGAGAGAGAGAAGCCAGTTCAATGGTACAAACAGGTTGATCGCTTTCTTAAGATCTCACAGGTGTTGTGGATCGATTTGAATACGCTGTTTGGCATTGTAGTTCCGAGCGATTTGTGGGCAGCATGTATATTTGCTATTGATTGGCCTACTTCTAAACCAGATAGGGATCCTGTTACAAATGGCCCTTTGCCTATTGTCATGAAGAAATTTGAACAGGTGGTCACATGGCTGAATTACAAGGTAGCGCCACAGGATATTGATAGGGTCAAGATAGATCGAACAGTTCAGGAACTGAAGGAGACAGTACACAAGTATTATGAGAAATGTTTTCAGGTCTTTAAACAGTACAGTGGGCTAGATACGTTGGACCCTAAAGACATGGGACAGTTTGTTTCAAAGTTTGTTTTAGGTCTGAGACCAGAGATTAGCCTCATAATTCAGCAGCATTTGATCTGTTGGCAAAACAAGCCAGTGGATGAAAAATTGAGATATGCCAGATACTGCAGTGATGAGGTGGACTCAAGACATAGGTAGCTTAAAGATAAGCTGATGTTAGTCCAGATGCAAGCTGCTGATGAGGGGTTCCAGATGCAGTAGAGTGGAGGGACGTTAGGGAGAAAACAGGAATGCAACCAGGGAGGATTTCAGAATGGTCAGTATCAGAGAAAGGGAAAATCAGTAGACCCTAAAACAGGAATGGATGTGGTGTCATTGAAAAAGACCACTGCATGTCATCTTTGTCACCAGATTGGGCACTGGAAACGCGAGTTTCCATTGAACCCAGCGGATCAGCTGCAGCAGGAGGTAGAGACCGGGCAGGTGCCTGAATTGGTTAATGCCGTGACAAGGCCAACACCAATGAAAGGGGGGACCCTGATTCCACAGGCACAGGTTTCCCAGCCGTACCAGCAGATGCCTCTCTTTGACGGGTTGGATAGTTTCGATTCTGACCCGTTGGCCTGACGGTGCCTGAGGGGGAGGAAGACTGAACTCTTGGGGCAGTCTTATAGGTAGACCAGAGGGGACCGTTTGTAGACGCGGATGTTGACGGTTATCCTACCATCTTTTTGGTTGATACTGGTGCTACCCGTTCTACTGTTAGATCTGCAGTAGTTCCTAACCTACCCCTCTCGGGACAATCAATCCAAGTTGTAGGAGTAGAGAATAAGAAAATGAAAGCCCATTGACTGAGCCGATTCCTGTGTAAAAATTTAAAAATGTAAATCCAGTACTTGTATAGCGCATGAATCACCCCCGAAGGGTTATCTTGGCGCTGGGGGCAATTGGGAAGATTAAACAAGCTATTGCCCAGAGTCGCATGGTGCTGGGCAGGACCCTACCACCGGAGCCGGGATTTGAACCGTAATCCCCAGCGTCCAGCTTCAGTCGCCCTGGCCGCGGCGCCACACCTCTCCCCATGAGGATAAGGACCTGTGAGAATAAGGACCTTCCGAGACAGACATCAGTTTGTGGTATGCAACTCAAGCCCGGTCTGTTTGTTAGGAAAAGATCTTTTGTGCAAGCTCAATTCCACTATTTATTGCACGCCCAAGGAAGTGGAATTACTGACAATTGACGATAATGCAACCTTTAAGGTTGCAAACCAGCACTTATGCATTGAGATGTACCCAGTGGTAACTGTGGAAGAGCTTCCACTTGACTTAAGAAACCAAGTGAGAAGTTCAGGATCGTGCAAGACCTACGAAAGGTCACCGCAATAGTTTTTCCATTCTGTCCAGTGGTACCGAATCCATCAGTGATAATATTTCATATTCCATGCAAAGCAGAGTGGTTCACGGCGATTGATTTGTGTCAAGCCTTCTTTTCAATACCACTTCATGAGGAGAGCCAATTTATCTTTGCATTTAGGCTAGAGAACCGTCTGTTATCATTGTGTTGTATCCCTCAAGGATATACAGAGAGTCTGTCGATCTTCAATCAGATCTTGAAGAAGAATCTTTGGAGTCTCGTGTTGCCACAAAACTCTGTTGTCGTGCAATATATTGATGACCTCTTGGCCGCGTCAAAGACGGAAGATGCTTGCAGGATAGACACGATTGCCCTATTGAATCATTTGGCAGAGAATGGACACAAGGTGTCTCCAAACAAATTACAGTATTGTTTGAATGAGGTGCAATACTTGGGTCACTGGATAGAGAAAGGCAAGAGAAAGGTGTTACCCGATCGGATTTAAGCGATTATTAGGATGACTGTGCCTACCGCCCAGAGGGAAGTTAGAATGTTCATAGGGATGGCTGGCTATTTTTGCCAATGGATTCCCAACTTTTCTTTAAAAGCGAAGCCTTTGCAGAGGCTGACGCACAAGGATGTGAGTGTTCGGGTACCATGGGACAATGACTGCCTGAGGGTGTTTTTGGAGTTGAGAGAAGACCTTTGTCGTGTTCCGGATCCGGGAATGCCTGATTACCACAAACTTTTTTCATTATTCTGTTGTGAACAAGAAGGTGGTGCATTATAAGTTTTGACTCAGGATCATGAAGGTGTACGTAGACCAGTTGCCTATTTCTCAGCTACGTTAGATCCAGTAGCTTCAGCATTGCCCGGATGTCTCAAGTCCGTCGCTGCAACAGGTGTCAGTGTTGAAAGATGTGAAAGCATTGTGATTGGGCATTCTTTAATTGTGTATCTTCCGCATTCTGTTGAACTGATCATGACAAGGACGAAGACACAGCTCCTGACCAACAGTAGACTCATAGGCTACGAGCAGGTTATACGTGCTGCGGGGAATGTGACTCTAAGAAGGTGTTGTCTACTAAATCCAGCCACTTTACCAAGAACAGTTGATGAAGAGTGTGAGGATCATGGATGTCTTGATGTGACTGAACTCTGTGCCAAACCGAGACCTGACATTGATGATGAACCACTGTCCGACCCTGATGAGATATTCTTTGTTGATGCTTCATGTTTAAGAGACAGTGTTGGTCAGTTGAGAGCAGCATTTGCTATATTTACCATCACAGGGGTGGTTGAAGCTGCTTGTCTAGAAGGAGTATACTGCGCACAGGTAGCTGAAATCATTGCTTTGACTTGTGCCTGTCTGGACACTGATCAAATTCGAATCACCATTTACACTGACAGCCAGTACGGGTTTGGTGTGGTTCATGACTTTGGACAGTTATGGTCACAGAGAGGGTTCATGACCTCATCTGGATCTCCGATTAGGAACGGGGAGTTTGAGAGGCTACTATTGGAAGCCTTGCAGTGCCCGCGGGAGATAGCTGTGGTAAAATGTGCTGCACATGGGAGAGGGACGGATTTTGTCTCTCTTGGAAATAAATATGGTGATGAAGTTGCACACTTTTGTGCTAAACAAGGTTGTTTTTTCACTGGAAATTACACAGGAGAGAACCAAGAAAGAACCGAGTTCAACATGATATTAGCCATGGCAGACACTTGGGATGAACTCAAGTGCCTGCAGGATGCAATTTCTGAGCAGGAGAAGAATGTGTGCATTACGTCTGGATGTGAGAAAGGAGAAGTTGACATTTGGGTTTCGAGTGATGGTCGAGCAGTGTTACCAAATGATCTGCTGGACCCAATGGTAAGGCAAATTCATGGTGCGATACATTGAGGCAGAGATGCAATGGTGAGAGTGTTCAGACAGACGTGGTATAATCTGTGATTTCGTGCGGTTGCAGAAGCTGTGTGTCAGAGGTGTATCACTTGTCAACAAATGAATGATGGAAAGAAGACTGATGTTACACTGAGTCACATTGTGAGGTTGGGAGGACCTATCAATAGATGCAATTCTATTTAATTGAGATGCCTAAGTGCAATGGGTTGAGGTGCATATTGGTGGTGGTATGTGTGTTCTCGAGGTGGGTGGAGGCTTACCCAACACGTAGTTGTGATACACTCACTGTAGTTAAGGTGTTGTTGAGGGAATTGATATCTTGATTTGGTTTTCCGACCTCTTTAATAACAGATAGAGGGACACACTTCCAGAGCAATATCATGAAGATGCTTTGCACAGCTTTAAATGTAGACCAAAGACTCCATTGTAGCTATAACCAGAGGCTTCTGGAATAGTGGAGCAAGTTATTGAGAATTTGAAATCCAGAATGGCGAATGTGTGTTCGTCTACATCTCTGAACTGGCCTGATACTCTGCCACTGGTGTTGATGTTGTTACAGTAGGAGGGTATACCCATAACAGTCACTGGGACCTGGGTGCTAAATGGTACAAAAGAGAGGGGTCCCAGTGGGAAATGCTTGTGAAAGAAACAAAATATACATGTAAACATTTATAACCAATTATGCGAGAAAGAGAACCTTAGAATAAACACACTGTTTTTAATCACACTGTGTTTCATAATATACACATTGCTTTTTCAAATCTGGTGAAGGTGGTTCCCCAAGAGAGTGAGAAAGTGCATATACGGCGGAATATGTACAGTATTGTCACAAGTATAAATAAGGTGAATATTCATTAACATCACAATGATGATTCCTTCGTGGCATCAAAAGAGCCAATAGTTATGTGAACCAGCAATGTTCAAAACATATTTAGACATAAACCATGCTACATGCGCTGCAATCAATGTTCTCTACTTGGAAGGTGCAGGCTGGTTGGGGGAAGGACAGTTATCGACATTTCAACCCCAAGTGATGTGGTAGGTATCAATGCAACCTTAAAGCGGGGTCTTCATCAGGACGGTGATGGTGAAGGGATAGTGAAGGGCATGGGAAATCGTTGGAATTGTTTTGGGCCATCCGGCTCCAAATGAGGTGGAAAACGAAAGAATAATATGAGAACAGGATCTAGAAGGTCCAATGTATGTAACCATGAGAACCGGGCTACCTCATAGGTCAGGGATACTATGAAGTGTTGTTACGCAATCACACACGACGTTCCGGTTATTTCCTTCTTGATATTGTTAAATCCAAATTCCCCTGTCAACAAGCCGGTCAGCAAGGAAGGTAACGCTTGATGAACCTGCTTGTTTCCAAGGGAAAGGGGAAGTGGAGAGGGAAACAAGACAAACACTGGATCCTCGTCTCATGAGTCCAGATGTGAGTTTCTCTTACTGAAGTTCTCTGGGCCTTGTCAAGATTCCTCCAGCCAGCGTCTTCTTAACTTTTATTAGCTTTAACACAATGAAATGAACCTTCACTCTTTCTTCTGAGTAATCATGGTTAAACAATCACACAAGTAAATACTTACATACCACTTTTCGAATGGCCCATGCAATAACTTCACAGTTTGCAGGTAAAAATTGATCATTAAACCCTAAATAACATAAGACAATATTATCACATTTGTGAAGATTAAGTTATATTCTTTACGTATTTTTGCGCAAACTATTGAAAGATCAACTGGTTAATAGGTTAGTTAAAGTCAGTAACAACTAAAAACCCAGTCAAGTGGTCATACCTGATTGCCTTTTGTGGAAATCTTCATATGGGGTTCTGATCTGTAAAAGATACTCAAAGGAGAACAACACAAGCAATCTTGCACAAAAATGAGTCTAGTTTCATTAATGTTTCATTCTAAATGCTTGTTTATTTCTTTCTGCTGTTGCTCTCACAACGTGTGTTCTCCAAATGATCTTTAAATGACATCTACCTTATGTCCAAAATTCTAAATCCGAAAGTAAACTTTAGTCCAAACTCAAAGAGTTCAGAATGTGATCGTATTCTTTAAATAAAATGTTCCTAAGTCAGTGAAAACCAACTTGTTTATAGTTGCTTAGCAACCAGTAATCCTTACTTGTTTTTTCTGTAGCTCGTCGGCCGACTGATGAAAACTGGAAGACTGGAAACCGGAATTGACAGCCAAGATTGCCGATCGTCTGAGGCTGAGGAGAAACCGGGAACCTGGTAAAGCAGGTAAGTGAGGTTTTGAGGGATGTTCTTAGGGCGGAATGTTTTGGGAGACGATAGGGGCAAGAAAACCGGAGCTGAGGGAAAAAAAAAGGAGCTGGAAACCAAACGGCTTCTTCGGCAGGGTCGGCGAGATCCGGGAGGCTCGTGGTGATGCTTGTACTGGATAGCGAAGCACCGTCACGAGCCGAGCAGTTCCTTTTATATCCTCGGGGCTTCATTAGCATGCGTATCACATGGAGTGAATAACATCGTTAGGCAGTTACTCCACATGAGGACTTTCAGGGGAAACAGCGTGAGCCAGCAAGACCAATGCATTCCAACAAGCATTGGCAAATGTCACTACTGAATTAAATAAAACAGTGCAACAAGAATAGGGCTGCATACAACACCTCCAAACACACATAATGCCCGAAAGCCATATGTTGGGAAAAAACAGCAATACAAATATCAATAATAACAAAAAGAGATATTTTAGGTGGTTCTAAAGCACAGCAGCATAAGAACTCTTAACAGTTCCTCTCCCCAAAGGCCTTCTCACAGGGCGAGGTTTACTTGGATTAAGGGCGTGAAAGGATCTAATTAATCTTGGGGCATGTACATTGTTTTCTGGTTCCCAGGACCTTTCAGACGGATCGTAACCCTTCCAATCAATTAAATAATATAGACGACCTTGAATGCGTATAGCATCCAGAATTTTTTTAACTTCATACTCAAGATGGTCTCCAACCACAACTGGTGGGGGTGGATTATCTGGTCTGGTGGTTGAGTCCTGAGGTTTTAAGAGGGAAACATGAAACACTGGATGAATAACGTAATCCTCAGGTAGAATCAATTTTACCGAGACTGGATTTAAGATTTTTCTACAGGAAAAGGACCAATGAATCTTGGTTTTAATTTTTTAGGCCCTTCAATTTGAATGTTCCTAGTTGATAACCAAACCAAATCTCCCTCTTTATATGGTGGAGCTGGTAACCTATGTTTGTCTGCTGAAGTTTTCATTTTTAGTTTGTTTTTAGCCAAACTTTTCTTGACGTGTTCATGAAATATTAGCAACTTTTTCAGTCTTTCAGAGACTGCGGGCATGATTTGTTGACTTTCAGGAAGTACTACTGGAATGGACCGTGGATGTTGACCAGTTAAAAAATAAAAGGGTGAACAGCCTAAGGCAGCATGTAAGGTGTTATTGTACGAAAATACTGCTCAAGGCAACACTTCGTCCCAAATACCTGACATAGTAGAGGGTATACAACGCAAGCCTTGTTCTAAGTATTGATTCACCGTTTCTGTTTGACCATCGGTCTGGGTATGAAAAGAGGATGACAAGGCCAGTTCAATACCAAGTTGTTTACAAAGCTGAGTCCAAAATTTTGAAATTAATTGGGGGCCTCTGTCCGAAAATATTTTACTTGGGAGGCCATGTAGTTTAACAATGTTGGGTAAAAATATGTTACTAAACTCAGCTGCTGACGGCAACTTAGGTAGCGAAATAAAATGCCCCATTTTAAATAGAAGATCAACAACTACTAAGATTGTGGTCAAACCGTTAGATTAAGGTAGATCTGTAACAAAATCTATCTGATCGTGTGCCAAGGGTACGGAGGGATAGCCATTGGTTGCAAAAGTCCCATTGGTGGAGTGTGTAATGCTTTTTGTCGAGAACATACTGGACAGACCTTGATGTATTGTTGAACATCTATTTTGATGTTATCCCACCAAAATATCTTTGAAAGATCTCAAGAGTTTTGTTAACACCAGGATATGCTGCTATGGCTAAATCGTGGTTCCAATTAAGCACTTGTAGACGCAAATCTTTCTCAGGGATGAAAAGTTTATCCTTATGAAAGAAAAAAACGTCGCTGACAGAATTATGTTTTTGGTTTAACCATTGCTGTTGATCTAGGGTTGTTATTATTCTTTTAATCTGATCTAAAAAATCTTCTGAATGAATTTCAGCCACTATTCTTTCTTTAGAAATTATACTTTGTGATTCATTACTCTGATCAGGATGTTTTTCACAAACCAGACGTGATAAAGTGTCTGACAAAAGTTATTTTGGACCAGGGCGATAGGTGATCAAAAAATCAAACTCACTAAAGAACTGTAACCAACGCATTTGTCTTAGAGTAAATGCTTTTACAGTTGAATAAAATTGTAAATTTTTATGATCAGAATAAACAGTAATGGTATGTTTGGCTCCTGGGAGATGATGTCTCCATTCTTGAAAGACTGCTTTTATAGCCAAAATTTCGCGTTCAGTAATGGTGTAATTTTGTTCCGCTGGCAAAAGCTTACGAGAATAAAAGGCTATTGGATGCAAATATCCAGTATCGTTGTCTTTTTGCATCAGTACTCCTCCAAGAGCTGTTTGTGAGGCGTCCGCCTCAACAAAGAATGGTCTATAAGGATCGGGATGAACCAAGATGGGAGCTGAGGTGAAAGCCTTTTTTAAGCTTACGAAGGCTTGTTCTGCAGCTGGGGTCCATTGAAATTTCTTTCTTTTCTTGAGTAACTGTATGATTGGAGTTACTATTTCTGAAAATTTGGAGATAAAACGTCTGTAAAAATGAGCAAATCCTAAAATTCTTTGCGTGTCTGTTATCAAGGTTGGAGCTGCCACTGAAGAATTGCTACCACCTTTTTTGGATCCATGATGATCCCCTCAGGGGACAACCAGTATCCCAAAAACTCCACCTTGAAAGTGTTAAAAACACATTTTTCTAATTTAACAAACAGAGAATTGTCTCTTAGTCTCTGCAATACTGAACGGACATGTTGCACGTGATCTTCTGTATTCTTTGAATAAATCAGAATGTCGTCAATGTATACTATGACACAAATGTCCAAAAGATCATGCAGTACTTCATTTATGAAGTATTGAAAGCAGCCGGGGCGTTGCAAGACCATAACCGTATGCTCAAAGAGGTCTAATTTGGTGCAAAAAGCAGTCTTCCACTCATCGCCTTGTTTTACGCAAATTAAGTGGTAGGCAATCGAATCGTTGCAGGTTCGCTCAGCTGACCGACGGACGCCTCCATTGATTGAAGGTGGCTTTCCCTCCAAGGCATTTCATACCGCAGCTGCGGTTTCGATTGCTGCCCCAACCACACCCGTGATCAAACGGACATACCTTACACCTCATAGTATCCCTGACCTATGAGGCAGCCCGGATCTTGTGGTTACATATATTGGACCGTCTAGATCCTGTTCTCATATTATACTTTCTTATTCCACCTCCTTTGGAGCCGGACGGACCAACACAATTCCAACGGTTTCTCATGCTCTTCACTATCCCTTCACCATAACCGTCCTGACCCCGCTTTAAGGTTGCATTGATACCTACCACTTGGGGTCGAATCGTCGACAACTGTCCTTCCCCCAACCAGCCTGCGCCTTCCAAGTAGAGACCATTGATTGCAGCGCATGTAGAATGGTTTATGTCTAAATATGTTTTGAACATAGCTAGTTCACATAACTCTAAGGTCAAGTAGTACCAAGCTTCTCAAAACTCCCAGATTTAAACAACTAAGATGGGGGAGAGGTTTACTACTGAACACAGCAAAAACCTGGAACAAGTTACCTGTAGAACTAAAAAACAGCCCTTAACTGTTGTCTTTTTTTTTAAGAATCTGAAGACCTAGCTTTTTTCAGCATAGTCCTGTTTGGCTGTAGCACAGCTCTTTCCACTTCTGCAGCAAATCTTTTAGCGCCAAGACGCCCTCTGGCAATCGAGCGCTCTACAAATCCAATAATCAAATCAAATCAAATCAAATAACTATTGGCTCTTTTGATGCCACGAAGGAATCATCATTGTGATGTTAATGAATATTCGCCGTATTTATACTTGTGACAATACTGTACATATTTCGCTGTAAATGCACTTTCTCACTTCCTTGGGGCACCACCTTCACCAGATTTGGAAAAGCAATGTGTATATAATGAAACACAGTGTGATTAAAAACAGTGTGTTTATTTTAAGGCTCTCTTTCTCGCATAATTGGTTATAAATGTTTACATGTATATTTTGTTTCTTTCACAAGCATTTCCCACTGGGACCCCTCTCTTTTGTACTGGTGTTGATGAGCGTTCGCAGTACACCAGACAGGAGAACAGGTCTTTCACCCCATGAAGTATTAATGGGGAGGGAATGAGGTTACAATCAGTGCCATTAACAGCTTTAATAAACATCACAGATGATCTTGTCCTTGATTAGTGCAAGGGACTTGCTGATGTGGGTCGTTCTGTGTCTCATCAGGTGCAGGTTGCTGCTGTTCCAGTGTCAAACGACCTCTGTCACTACCTGTGCCCAGGTGATTGGGTGCTTGTCCAAAAGCATGTGAGGAAGTGTTCGCTGGTGAGGCCCTTACCAAGTAATCCTAGTGATGAATACTGCAATGAAGTGTGGAGGACTGCCGAATTAGGTGCACGCTTCGCACGCCCTCAGGGTTTCAGTACCCTTGGAAGAAACAGCTCCTCTACCAAATGAAATTCCAGCTGAGGTGGCAGGGCCACTGGAGGGGACAAGCCAAGCTGTGAGGGTAACTGAAGATGCTTGTTGCTCACCAGGCCAAGCTGAGGAGGGTCACAATGACAGTACACCTATACTGCTCCAGGGACAGGAAGTTGCTGTGAGAGTGGACCAGAATCAGACTCAGCAGAAGGGAGTGGCGCACAGGGTGAGCGAGAGAAAAGCAGAAGAACTCAAAACACAGAGGAAGTGGGGTCTGAAAGGCAGAGGCGACTGAATCCTCAGTTGGTTTCTGAGAGAGATCTTGACCCAGTGTCCATAGACTCTGAATCAGAAGGGAGCAAAGAGGGTAGGCTTGTGGAGGTCTAAGAAGATCAAGATGAACAAGAGCACCCAACAAGAGATACGCAGCGCCTGAGTTGTCATACGTTGTGACTGATGCCAGGAGTGTGGAGTTCCGGGAGGTTGGGGGCAGTGACAGTGGTCAGCAATAGTCCTAACATAAAGATAGATGGGGTGTTGTTGGTCCCAGTGCTTGAAATTGAAGGGGTACTGACACTCACAGTTCCGAATCCTCCAGTTTTGAGCAGAATTCGCCATCTGATTTTGCACATGTTAACGTTTCCTATGTTTGGTCATGAAGCTCCGTCTCATGAAGTGATTGTTCCTCGTCTTGAACTTCTGCAGCATGTTCTAGAGATAATTATGTTCTAGAGATAATTGGAGCGAATGTTATACTGGATTGAAGGTGGAAATTGGTAAATAAATTGAATGAAGATAACCTAGATCCTAGAGGAAGAAGAAGAAATTTAGGGACTCTCCGTAGAGGAAGGGGAAGGGTCAAGGAAGTCTTTTTGGGACTGTGTCAAAATGGAACTAAAATTGTAAAGGGGACTTCCAGCCTTTCTGTTGTACGAATTGGTTTGCAAGCAACTGAAGGAAGAGAAAAGAGACTCTTGAGTATTCGTTGCTGGAAATGGGAACTTTGAGAGCTGTTCTGAGACCATGGAGACTGGAAATCCAAATTGTAGATCCAAATGTATAATAGGTACACTCGTAGGTGGAGTGATAGTTTCTATAATTCTAGTGGTTGTAGTCTCATATTTAGTTCCATATGAGCAGGCAGTGGAGGTTCAGGCAAACCCTACACCTACCACTTTTGGCCAGAAAGAGGTCACCATAGGAGCTGAAAGAGCTTTGCTACTAGAAGAGAGTTGTAGATTCCATGTAAACCTTTCTAGAGGTGATTTTAAACTTAATGTGTATGCTAAGTTGTTGTACGAGTACATAGATGTCATGGATGCGAAGGATTGTTATGTGCGTATGTAGTTACCTGCTTCAGTGGACGAGGGTATTCAATATAATCACCTTCCAATAACGTATGGTATTTCATGTAGTCTATTGCTTAGTATCTTTTATGGGAGAGGCCAGTTTGAGTATTTCTTTTCTAATTATGATGCAGTTCTTCCTGAAGTATCAGCTTACAAGCATTTGAATAAATACGAATATTATAAACAAGAAGATAGACTTAGAAAGTATTTTATACCGTCATTGGAATTGGATATAGCGTATACCCATAGGCATAACCTGACTTGTTCCTTAACATAAGTCAAAGGGGAGCCATGGTCCTATAGCGCTAGATAAAGAGCAGGGAGGGAAGTTGTGTATACAATGCCATCAGACTTATTATAAGAATGTACCAGTGGGACAGACTACATGTGATCATGTTTTCACCTTGGAGGATTCCGCAAAGGACTTTTTGCAAGGTCCTGTGCAAATGATACCAACTGTGCATTAACTGTGTGGAACGAATGCTTATGTAAGATTGCCTGCAAAGTGGTATGGTACATGTTATTTGGGGATTATTTTCCCAAACATTTATCATGCAGAAGATTTAGAACTTTTAGAGGGAGGTAAGCATTCAAGAGTGAAAAGAGGTGAAAGTGCAGGGGCAATAGTTGGAGATATTTTTGGTGCAATGATACCAGGTTTGGGTGTGATCTTAAATGATTTGAAGATCAGGAGGTTGGCGACTGTGGTTGATGAGTTTTCAATTAATACAGCAAAGTCGCCGGTGCTGGTGGAAGGAGAGATATTGTCGATAAGGACTATGGTTTTGCAAAATCGTCTTGCTTTAGATGTCCTTTTAGCAAAAGAGGGCGGAGTCTGTCAGATGTTGAAGGTTCAGGAATGTTGTACTTATATTCCTGACAACAGCAAGGATCTGGAGAAATATATAAGTAACATCACTACGATTCATCATGAAATTGAGGATTTGACTGGAGAAGGAGTTTGGGATAAAGTTGGCAAGGGGTTTGGCCGAGTAGAAACTTGGTTTGCGAATTTGGGAAGGGGTTTCTTTGGTTATGTTTTGAAACCTTTCATTATAGTTGTTATTTGTGGAATTGGGTTGTCGGGTGTTGTGAGAGCTTGCAAATGGTATAAGGCCAACCGAATTGAGAGAACCCTTAGGGTGCAAGAGAGAAGGATGGAAAGACTGCAGGACAGTCACTATCAGAGTCTTAAGAATATGGAAAAACGCAGAAGAGAAAGAATGGCAACAAGTTCTGTTTAATTCGGTTCTTTCCCTAAGGAAGGTGTGTAAAAGTGTGATGACACTATTCATGAAAGGGCGCAACTGATAGAGCGTCATGTTATTCTGAAAATTGTAGGGGTGCATCATAATCACTGATAGTCTGCACCCGCAACTCTAAAGGCATGTATTAACGTGTAGTCATTATAAATTCAGTACTAAAAACAGCAAATATTAGTGTGAATAGAAATGTAATTGTGTCATTGATGCAGATCAATGTTGTGTTTAATCGAAAACGTGTTTTAGATGATGCGTTATGAATTAGTTCATGTATAAAGTGATGCATTAGATTTAAACGTGCACCATATTAAAGTCTGCACATGTAGTTTTGCTTATTATGTATGCAGAGTAATGAAAACATGGGCTTTATCAAGGCAATGGAATTCTACTATTTTTTTTCTTGCAGTTTTGTTTTATTTCATTTGGCCCACCACATGCTTTTAAGAAGTAAAACGCCAAACTTGTCTCATCCACCAATCTGAAGCATCCACCTTCTTGTCTTTACCGTTATTTTCGTGTTGGTCAATTATGGGTTTTGCTGACGCAGATACATTTGGATTCTCTTTTCTAGGCTTTCTTAATTGTCATCAGTCCTTTCAATGCTCTTTCTTCGCTCCAGACAACGCTCAATGCAGGTCTCATTATCGCAATCAAAAAAGGGCACAAAAGACAACTGCTCTGTCTTGCATTTGCTTATGCCAGCCCTGCAGGTTGTTTTCATTTTGAGGAAAGCTGTCAATCAAAAACGTATTCTTCTGGGTATTGGCTGTGATCATCTCGTTCATTGTCCTCTGCAGCAAATAGATTGGTATTTCAACTGGGACAATTCACGCATCCTTAATGTAGGTCCTGATGAGTTCACCAAACTTGGAATCTGGATTCTTTTGTTTGTTATGAAGGAGGTTTCCTGCTGTGTGCTGGGTTTGTGTCACTTTTGTGATACAAACTCAATGCAAAGTGTTAATAAATCTGGATCAGAATCTCTTGGCATGTACTTGTCAATATTATGCGGACGATTTGTGTTTATATTGAAAGTTACTGTAAGGTTACCAAATGACCTATGCAAAGCAAATGCTGCTGTACTGTGTAAAATCAGAAGACAATGAATATGCCAATGATTTGGGGCCCCTGAGCAGGAGAGAAATATGGTCTACGCCTTGCATTGAGCATTTCAGATTTCTGTAGACATGTCCAAGACTGTAAAGAAGGTCTAAACTTGCTCCAACAGCTATGATTTGGTTATGGTTCTAGAAGAGTACCAAATCATAAAATGTATAAACACCTACATTTCAGGGATGACTAAAAATGTATCTATGCCAATTCACCTAACTGTACATTAGTGTTTTTACCAAAATGGTGGGTCAATCTCTGAAGTACCTAATATTTATCTGTAGCAATGTTCACATAAGCATGTTTGAATCCTGTCTTTGAACTTCATGCCCTTCACCCAATGTCTCCCATACAGGATACACTAAATCCAACATCCGTGCAGTCCAAAAGGGTGCCCAGAATCACAAGGCAAATCATAATACCTCACAGCTTTGTCCAGAGTATTAAACGCTATATAAATGCAAGAAGACCAAACTACCACATCAGTTTTCCAGTTCTATAGCCACCACAAGTGGTGAGGTGGGGATGTGGGCCTCTTAGTGGTAGCAATGGTGGTGGCACCTGGCCAAGGCTTCCTGCCCCATTACCTTCCGAGGAGTCTATAGGAGGTTAGACAAGTGAGGGAGAGGTGACAGTGAGACCAAAAACATCCTGGGACTAGTTTCAGGGTTTCACCCCTCATCAGCCAGGCTAGCTTGAATCCAGTGGCACAGCAAGCAAGGAACCCTCTTTTCGGCATACCCTTAGCCACTTAGCAAATTGGTCGCAGGATGCTTGCTTCTGGTCCAGAAAGGACCTGGCCTGGTAGTTCGGGCTGGATTGTTCCCATGATGAACAGGGTCAAGACTTGCATATGGTTGGGTCCAAACTGGTGGGCAAAAGAATGTTGGATTCAACCCAGATCTCTTAACCGGGGGGTGAGTGGTTGAAAAGTTTCAGCACACCGTCCATCATCTTGTTGTGTTTGCTAAGGTAAACCTTTGGCCAGGCCCAAACCTTCCTTTTTAGGTCTCGCCCTGACGAAAGCACGCGAAGCGCGTTCTCACCGCGAGAACTATAGTGGTCGGCTCAGCCGACAACGAGTGAAGACAATAGATAGCCACACGCAGCATTTTGCAATGGGATTAGGTCAGGGGCGTAAACTTCTGCCGTAGACAGCATGGCAGAAGAATCGGATCACGATGCGCGCCTCGTGAACAGTTCACGTGACTGACTTTGGAATGCTTTAGGTTTCGGTTTTAGTCAGCGTGCGTGGGAAGGGCAGCGGGGAGCAGGGGGAGTCTGCAGAGGGGTCCGCGGTGCCGATAAACAGGCAGGCTTTGAAAATATCTCGGAGCGAGAGGTACGGCGTATAAAGATTAGATGACATTTTCACACTTCACTGACCGTAGAGGGGCGCGCGGCGCCGATAAACAGGCAGGCTTTGAAAACCAGAACGCTTAAGAAGGACCACGTTGCCAACACCCATTGCAACAAACAGCTTTAGCCCCCCTCTTTGTCGACAGGCGCACAACCCCCATTGCAACAAAGAGCTTTAGCCCTCCTGTGTCGTTTTTCGCAGTTTACGGTAATAGAGCTCTAGGGCATGCACACCTAGTCAATTGACAACTTCGTAGGTGTTTACAACAATATGTGCATGTTAAAGAGGCTTTTCTACAAGCTAATATGAAATGACGTCTCGCTGGTGCCAGCAACTGACTTTTACTTATACTAAAAATAAAAATAAAAACTTTGCAAATAATGTTACTTTATTTCCCTCTTTTCAAACAGTTCCTGTGTGACAGCCTACCCTTACACAGCTTCTGGCCACACATACGAAGAAATATGAAAACCCACAATAAAACAATCCCTTTTGAAGGAAGTTCTTTGTAGCATATGACTGTACATGCTCGCAAACGTTGGCAAATTAATAATTCTAAATTACTAGAAAAAACTCTCTCGCAGCTCCTTATCTATATCTATACTACTATTATAAAGGAAGAACTTTGAACCTTTGAGGCGGGTAAACTCGGGAACCACAGCGCCAATCCACACACCCGATACATCGTTGAAATTGTCAGGGTGTGCAGATGGACATAGGCTATATAAATTAAAAAAATATATGTTATTTAAAAAATTTACGAAAAAAAAAGTAGTCCCATGGAAGTAGCGCCAGCCGCGACGTGCGTGCTGACATCAGTGCTGTGCCGTGCCTCTGCTGTGCCTCTGCGCCATAATTATTAATGACGTGTTGTTGGTTCCTGCAGAGACCGGGAGCTCCGTTTGAATGTATGCAGTACTCATGGCGCAAAAAGAAATGTGTAGGACACGTTAATGATTTGTAGATGCAGTCATCTAACCACTCATTGCTCTTACCTGACCCAACACTACAAGAATGGGAGTAGAGCACATGCGTTTTTCTTCTAGGAAAAGACGTGCTTCGCTGTTCTTTTTCCAAAACTCGGGTAAGGTCCGTAGCTAGACCTCCCTCTGCACACCTCTTTTCGTGTTTTGGGGGGTCTGAGGAGAGTCTTGCTGTGCAAGTGCTTATAATCATGGTCACTGCACTCATGCTATTTTCGTGTTGCTTGCCACATTTGCCACATTATCCATCAACTGCTGCATAATCTGAAGATTTTAACAAAAAGAATGTTTTATTTGTAGCTCACACCGATCAACAGTGACTAAAAGTGTGGTTACAAGTTGCAGTGCAATGGAAGGCCCCTCACAAAGTTTGACTGGTCACCTTTCTCTTGAATATTGCTATATCAGGGTGGTAAACCTTTATTAATGAAGTAAAACCGACGCACAGACAGTGCTAAGAATTGTAATAACGAAGTAATACTATCACAAACTGCGATGCAGTATGCTGCATAGTTTGCCTTTTCTTGCCATCAAATGAAGTCAACTCTGAGGCATGATCGTTCCCACCACATAGTTCAATTAACCCAGATTATAATTAGCTGGTTCTGCCCTGGGCCTAATGAATTAGTACCCCTCAGGCAGCTGTACGCATGTTTAAATGTATGAACATTTATGTCCCAGTTGCTCCCCGGACATTTTGATTTCCAGCAGCAATCGGGGGGAAGAAAACATTTTCATGGTCTAAATTCACTGTCCAGGTGTACACTATAGCACTGTGTGATCTTCATAATGCCCGTCTGTAGCAGCAGAGGTGTTACCGCTCTTTCCTGTCACTTTTATGTGTGTGGGGGTTATACTGCAAACCACAGACTCTAACATGCACAGCAGACCACTGAGCAGTGATGGGAGATTAGCCCACAACACAATTACACTGAGAGGAAAGCCAGTGGCGTAGTGAAAAATGATTGCCCCCTTACAGAATGTGATATGGTACACCCGAGTCTCCCATATCAATATCGAGATCGTCATTAGTCTTTGGGCTGCATGGGGCCACCCATTGAAGAATTTTGGGCACACTGGTAGTGACAGTCGCTCATTCCCAAAGCATTATTATATATGGCACTGAGTTGAGGACCCTTGGAGAATCTGCTCAAACCCTTACAGGAGATTGTGGGGGAGAAAAAAATGCCAACTTATTTTTATTTAGCTATCCATACCACCATTTTGTCTTTTTAAAGTGCTGTTAACAATGAGTTCTTCTTTTCACAGATTTTATGGTTCTCAATTGGCTGTCCTCGGAAGGATGGAAGGTTGTGTTGGCCTTGGTAGGATTCAAACTTATTGCCTGTAGTCTGGAACAGGCATTAGCAGTGATTATTTAACTAATAGAGACACATTTCCTACTAAATGAGGTAGAAAACAGAGGAAGGGGAAGCAAGATTTCAAAGAATACTGGCGTGGAAATCTATACTACTATTATAAAGGAAGAACTTTGAACCTTTGAGGCGGGTAAACTCGGGAACCACAGCGCCAATCCACACACCCGATACATCGTTGAAATTGTCAGGGTGTGCAGATGGACATAGGCTATATAAATTTAAAAAATATATGTTATTTAAAAAATTTACGAAAAAAAAAAGTAGTCCCATGGAAGTAGCGCCAGCCGCGACGTGCGTGCTGACATCAGTGCTGTGCCGTGCCTCTGCTGTGCCTCTGCGCCATAATTATTAATGACGTGTTGTTGGTTCCTGCAGAGACCGGGAGCTCCGTTTGAATGTATGCAGTACTCATGGCGCAAAAAGAAATGTGTAGGACACGTTAATGATTTGTAGATGCAGTCATCTAACCACTCATTGCTCTTACCTGACCCAACACTACAAGAATGGGAGTAGAGCACATGCGTTTTTCTTCTAGGAAAAGACGTGCTTCGCTGTTCTTTTTCCAAAACTCGGGTAAGGTCCGTAGCTAGACCTCCCTCTGCACACCTCTTTTCGTGTTTTGGGGGGTCTGAGGAGAGTCTTGCTGTGCAAGTGCTTATAATCATGGTCACTGCACTCATGCTATTTTCGTGTTGCTTGCCACATTTGCCACATTATCCATCAACTGCTGCATAATCTGAAGATTTTAACAAAAAGAATGTTTTATTTGTAGCTCACACCGATCAACAGTGACTAAAAGTGTGGTTACAAGTTGCAGTGCAATGGAAGGCCCCTCACAAAGTTTGACTGGTCACCTTTCTCTTGAATATTGCTATATCAGGGTGGTAAACCTTTATTAATGAAGTAAAACCGACGCACAGACAGTGCTAAGAATTGTAATAACGAAGTAATACTATCACAAACTGCGATGCAGTATGCTGCATAGTTTGCCTTTTCTTGCCATCAAATGAAGTCAACTCTGAGGCATGATCGTTCCCACCACATAGTTCAATTAACCCAGATTATAATTATCTGGTTCTGCCCTGGGCCTAATGAATTAGTACCCCTCAGGCAGCTGTACGCATGTTTAAATGTATGAACATTTATGTCCCAGTTGCTCCCCGGACATTTTGATTTCCAGCAGCAATCGGGGGGAAGAAAACATTTTCATGGTCTAAATTCACTGTCCAGGTGTACACTATAGCACTGTGTGATCTTCATAATGCCCGTCTGTAGCAGCAGAGGTGTTACCGCTCTTTCCTGTCACTTTTATGTGTGTGGGGGTTATACTGCAAACCACAGACTCTAACATGCACAGCAGACCACTGAGCAGTGATGGGAGATTAGCCCACAACACAATTACACTGAGAGGAAAGCCAGTGGCGTAGTGAAAAATGATTGCCCCCTTACAGAATGTGATATGGTACACCCGAGTCTCCCATATCGATATCGAGATCGTCATTAGTCTTTGGGCTGCATGGGGCCACCCATTGAAGAATTTTGGGCACACTGGTAGTGACAGTCGCTCATTCCCAAAGCATTATTATATATGGCACTGAGTTGAGGACCCTTGGAGAATCTGCTCAAACCCTTACAGGAGATTGTGGGAGAGAAAATAATGCCAACTTATTTTTATTTAGCTATCCATACCACCATTTTGTCTTTTTAAAGTGCTGTTAACAATGAGTTCTTCTTTTCACAGATTTGATGGTTCTCAATTGACTGTCCTCGGAAGGATGGAAGGTTGTGTTGGCCTTGGTAGGATTCAAACTTATTGCCTGTAGTCTGGAACAGGCATTAGCAGTGATTATTTAACTAATAGAGACACATTTCCTACTAAATGAGGTAGAAAACAGAGGAAGGGGAAGCAAGATTTCAAAGAATACTGGCGTGGAAATCTATACTACTATTATAAAGGAAGAACTTTGAACCTTTGAGGCGGGTAAACTCGGGAACCACAGCGCCAATCCACACACCCGATACATCGTTGAAATTGTCAGGGTGTGCAGATGGACATAGGCTCTATAAATTAAAAAAATATACGTTATTTAAAAAATGTACGAGAAAAAAAGTAGTCCCATGGAAGTAGCGTCGGCCGCGACGTGCGTGCTGACATCAGGAGCGCGGGGAGGAGCGATGTCCAGGAGCGCGAGGAGGAACGGCGGACATGAGCGCGGGGAGGAGCGGTGAGGAGCGGCGGACAGGCCGGGAGGAGCGGAGAGGAGCGGCGGACAGGCGGGGAGGAGAGGAGAAGAGAGGTAAGGAGCCATGGACCGGTGAACTCAGGAGCGTGGGGAGGTGAGGCGGATGAGGTAAGGCACCGGGGGACCCACGGACAATGTCGGGGCGGGCGGGGGCCCTGAAGCCAAGGTCGGATGGGTTGCTACTCCGGGGGACCCACGGACAATGTTGAGGCGGGCGGGGGCCCTGTAGCCTGATTGCTCCCGGACAAGGTCGGGACGGGCTGCTAGTTGATATAATAAAGAGAGAGCCCAAATCTTTGAGGCGGGTAATCTCAGGAACCACAGCACCAATCACAACACCCAATACAGCGTTGGAAAGGGCAGTTGCAGCAGAAGGACATAGGCTATGCAGACGCCCACCATATACATTTAAAAGGTAAAAGAACCGTGCCAGCAAAGTAGTCCCTTGTGGGCGTGTCTGCGTAGTGCTGTGGGCGTGTGCTGGGGGCGTGACAAATGCTGGGGGCGTGTGGTACGTTCCGCCCTTCATGCCATGTCTCATATCGTGTGCTAATCCCACCCTGCTCCCTTTAAATACCCCTGCACCCCATAATCATAACCCACCCTTACTCCTTAAAATACCCCAACCCCCTTAAACACTAACCCATCTTAACCCTATAAATATACCCTTTACCCCAAAACCCAAACCTATCCCTAAACTCTAAAAATACCCCTGTACCCCAAAACCCAAACCTAGCCCTGAACCCTTTAAATACCCCTGTACCTCAAAATCCAAACATACCCCTGATCCCTAAAATTACCCCTGTACCCCAAAACCCAAACTTAGCTCTGAACCCTAAAAATACCACTTTACCCCAAAACCCAAAATACCCCTGTACCCTAAAAGCCAAACCTAGCCCTGAACCCTTAAAATACCCCTGTACCCCAAAACCCAAACCTACCCCTGAACCCTAAAAATATACCTGTTCCCCAAAACCCAAACCTAGCCCTGAACCCTACAAATACCCCTGTACCCCAAAACCCAAACCTAGTCCTGAACCCTTAAAATATCCCTGTACCCCAAAACCCAAACCTACCCCTGAACCCTAAAAAAAACCCTATACCCCAAAACCCAAACCTAGCCCGGAACCCTAAAAATACCCCTGTATCCCAAAACCCATACCTATCCCTAAACCCTAAAACTACCCCTGTACCCCATAACCCAAAACTATATCTGAACCCTTAAAATGCCCAAACACCCCAAAACATATACCTCAGTACCTCAAAACATATACCCCTATACCCATACTTACCTTATCCAAAGATTTAAAAAAACATGCTTTTACCATTCATGCATTTACAACGAATTTCGTTGTAAATGTATGCGTGGTAAAAGCATATAAAATGTAATGCCATGCGTTATAATGGCATTGCGGAGTCATGGTACTTTCGTAATGAAAGTATGCAGAGTCATGGTATGCGGAAAGAAAGTTGCGGGATAATGGGTGTTTACCCTCCCCCGGTAAGTACATTGGTGGCACGGCGGCCCACATCTCCAGCAACATACTCATATTTTTTCACCACCCATTTGAAAAATGCACAGGTCTCTCTCATTGATGGCCAGCACCGACATACACTTTTAGACACACCTCCCGCCACAAGTTCTAGAATTGCGAAGTTTAGAGCTGGGGAGCTACGTTCGAATCTCGGCATCCTGTGATTCCAGGCAAATCGCTTTGTCTCCCCATACCTACCACAAATGAATGTTTTCTTCTGTAATGTAAATTGTGCTCATGCCATGTTGTCGAGTTCGCGCTATATATTATTGCAAGGAAAAATAAAGTAGGGAAACTCGAGTTCACACACTACTGAACGCGCACTCTTAAGTGCATCAGCAGTGCACTGTGAATCCTACAAAACAATATACTACTGGCCGGCAGCAATTCATACCCGGACAACGTCAGGACGGGCTGCTAGTGTAATAATCCCACCACGAAGACACGCAATCACAGGCTTCCCCCTCCACTGGTGACATCCCCTTTCCCCGCCGTCTTCCTTCCCTGCAAAAGCTCACACTTAGCTGTCGCCATTGACGCTTTCTACCTGCTTTCCTCACCCCTATACACGTGGAAGAAATATGAAAAACGGCAATAAAACAATCCCTTTTGAAGGAAGTTCTTTGTAGCATTTGAGTGTACATGCTCGCAAACGTTGTCAAATAATAATTCTAAATTACTAGAACAAAAAGCTCTTCTTGCTAAACAGGTCAGAAAAAGCTGCCGTATCGACATTTTCTCTTTACTATCTCTCATAAAAACGTAATTGTATGGCTTCAATAACGTGCAAGAGGGCGGGGCTCACTGGAAACATCGCAAAAAACTAATAGGTACCAAGTGAACTTTACTTCTATAACAATTAACACGATGCACCCTGGATGAGTCGGTGTTCAGGGCACAGACTTAAAACCTTTGGGTTGCGACTACCAGATAAACACTAGAAATCAGTCTTGCTACGTTTGACTCACGGAGCACACACCACGAATATTCTGGCAAAGTGAGTGCTACATTTTCATTTGCAAGATTAGGTAAAGCTGAGCAGTGGTGAATGAAGTCGGGCCAGTCATAGTGAGAAACAACTTCGTGCTAGATGTTTGATTACAGAAGAAATTCTCAAGTGTTAAAAAGAATTTAGAGCTCAGAGCTCAGAAGAGCCAACTTAAAGTATATGATAGTTGCCCTTTTTAATGAAGGAAAACGCGGTTTATACACTGGGACAAATAAAATAAAACTGATATATGCAAATGTACAATTTATTCAATGTATTCAATTAGGATCTAGAACATAACAGTTCTGTTTGGTGTAAAATTGAATCCTTGCCAAAACTTCCATCTCCATTTGACCACCCATACTAATAGTATAGTATTCATGTATCCGACGAGTGGAGACAACAGATGGGTACGCGCAGGCATTGTACAGGGATTAGGTCGCGCGCGTGAGCTTCTGCCGTAGCCAGCATGGCACAAAGAATCGGATCATGACGCGCGCCTTGTGAACAGGTCACGTTAATTTGTATCAGCTTTTAGGTTTCGGTTTCTTTCTTACTCATGCGTCTGCATCTGGCTTTCGAAGATTTACGGCGTGAGCTGCAATGAAGAGGCGCCTCGCTGTCGGCAGCAAGTTCTTTCTACTTATACCCCTCCCAAAAAATAATAATGTTATTCAATGTCACTTGTTGTGAAATGTAAATGTAAATGTGTTTCGATTTATATAGCGCACTTTAACCCAGGGGTCCCAAGGCGCTTGCTTAGGGAACCCGTCCTGGTATTCCCCTGTGAGATATCCCAGCCGGGTATCCACAAGGTGAAAGCCAGGCATCCCGCCGCGAGGGGCCATAGTGGAGATTAAGCAAGCTATTGCCCAGAGTCGCAGAGTGTGACCCCGTGAGTCGAGTAGGCACCGGAGCGAGAATTGTCGACTCCGTGGAATTTTTGAGCCCGAGACCCGCCGAGGCGGGGAATCGAACCCTGGTCCACAGCCGATCTCAGCTTCCGGGTCTGCCGCCTCTAACCACTGAGCCACGCTTCTCCACTCCACAGCGAATTTCTCATTTACATTAGACCCCACGCTTTTCGAAATAGGAAACATGAGGTCAAATACAAGCAGCATGGAGAGACAGTCAGGAAGCGCGTTGTATATTTTATGTAATGTAATGTTATTCAATTTCACAATTTTGGAAACAGCGCATTTCAGAATTACATTAGGCCGCGTGCTTTTACAAATAGGAGACATGAGGGCAAATACAAGAAGCATGCAGAGACAGTCAGGAAGCACATTTTATATTTTATTTAATGTTATTTAAAGCTGCAAGTTCTTTCTACTTATACCCAAAAAAAACAACAACTAATAATGTTATTTAATGTCACTCGTGGGGAAACAGAGCATTTCAGATTTACATTAGGCCGCGCGCTTTTAGAAATAGGAAAAATGAGGGCAAATACAATAAGCATGGAGAGACAGTCACGAAGCGCGTTTTATATTTTATGTAATGTTATTTAATTTTACTCGTTTGTTAACAGCGGATTTCACATTTACATTACTCCGTGCGCTTTTACAAATAGGAGACATGAGGGCAAATACAAGAAGCAAGGAGAGACAGTCACGAAGCGTGTTTTATATTTTATGTTATGTTATTTAATTACATTCGTTTGGGAACAGCGCATTTCAGATTTACATTAGCCGCGCAGTTTTACAAATAGGAGACATGAGGGCATATACAAGAAGCATGGAGATACAGTGAGAAAGCGCGTTTTATTTTTTATTTAATGATATTCAATTTCACTAGTTTCCAAGCATTGCATTTTACATTTACATTAAGCCGCGCGCAGCTAGAACGCTTGAGAAAGAGCAGGCTGGCAACACCCATTGCAACAAACAGCTTTACCCCTCCCCCCCCCCTTGTGGCCACGCGCTTTTAGAAATAGGAAAAAAAGTTTATGCATATAGAATGATCCAATTACCAGTATGTGCAATTTGCAACGTAAATGTTTACTATGACTTAATAGTTTCACCATATAAAGTAAAAAATGCTATGTTTTTGAAAAATGCGATCTTAAACATTAAACTTTAATAATCTTTACATATTTATTTACAAACGACAAAATAGGCACTTGCAAATCATCTTCATGCGCCAATACAGAGTTTGCAAAAAAATTCATGCAACACATTGTCATATACAATGCCAATAACTCAAACTTTAATGCTGCGAGACCTATTGCATTGCAAATGCTTGTTAATTTGGTGCCTGAAGCAAATATTTGGGTCACCGGACTGGTGTGGGAGACAGTTAGGCTTTATGTATTCCTCCTAGCAGCCACACACAATGAAGAGCTCAGGTGTGACTGGATGCTCCATCACTAGCAGGTTGGGATGGAGGATCTGGAGCCAGCTGCGCTCACATTTCAATAGGCTGTGTCCTGTCTCCACACAACGGGCTGCATACCCCTTGCAGTTAGTTATGAGCCAGAGACAGGAAGGCAGGACATCTGTGCACTTCAAAGGCATACCTCTAGAAGATTCTCCCCAATTCAAAGGCACAACTGGGTATAAATACTGGTCCTCAGACACCACCACTTCAGTACAATTCTGGACCTGTCTATACTCTGCCAGGAAGACGGTCTGCTGTGCTACTGAAAGAATTGCCACGCTGCTGGACTTCTGCTTTGAAGGACAGCTGTGCTGCTGTGCTGACCTGCTGCCTGCTGTCCTCTTGCCTCAGGGAGAAGGACTGGGCCTGCATCTCTTGAACCAAGAACCCAGAGTGACTCCAAGTGCTATTTGGTTGGCCTCCTAATCTGAAGCTTGAGGGACACAACAGTCTTCTAGCAACCTTGTACCTGTAATCTGCCCTTTGTAAGTTTACCCTACTCTTTGGAACTGACTCATTACCCTGACTGCACACCACATCCTCAACGCCAGACTTTGCATCACATGTCCCATAGACTGGATCCTCGACAACGACGCAGGCACTCACATCACAGCCTCACCGCATCTTGGAACCAACGCATCGCTTCAGGAGCATGACGCAGCTTCACCGCAGATCCTCACAACACTCCGCAAATCAGGATTTAAAGCACTTTTTTTCAGTGGGCCTAGCTGGAGTTTCAATCTGAACTTGTGACTTTGTCCCAGTCCGGCACGACCAGATATACCCAGGTGTCGTTTTGTGCTTTTTGGTGCTATTTTCACTAAAATCTTTAAAATTGTATATCTTCAGTTCTACTGATTGAATGTTTGCCATTTTGGCCTTGTTTTAAGTATTAAAGAAAGTACTATTTTTCTAACTTGGTGTGGGATTCTTTTTGTGTGGTATTTTCACTTTATTACTGTTTGAAGTGTTGCAAAAATAATTGACACATAGCATCCAAGTTAAGCCTAACTGCTGTGTGCAAAGCTAGCAAAGGGTTCAGGGACAAGCATTGTGGTTGCTGCTTGCCCACAGCTCACACTTCAGTCAACAACCCAATTTCTTACACTCCCTCAGTAATTATTTGCGGTATGTCTTTAATCTTTTGTGCATATTGTTTCTATTAATGCTTGCTTTCTATTATTTTCCAGTCATTACTGACATCCATAAAAAGCTCAAGGAGAGGCTCACCACTGTAACCAATGCCAAAAAGAAACACTATGACGTCCACCACCAGCCAGCTCCTCCTAATGAAGTCGGCTTTTCTGACTGCTATTCAACCAAGGTTTTGTGTTGTGCTAGATTTCACACACACTTTGCATGCTGTGTTGTTGGTTTGTTTTCAATCTCGACAGATTTAATCTTTCCCTTCCAACCAATTGATGCATACATGCAGTATTAAATGTCTCATGAGTGAAATCCGCACCTCTAGTACAGCACTATTATCCTGCCCTCCCTCCTCTTCTAGCTTTATTTATACATGACATTTTATCAAAGGAGATGTAGATCAATCTTTATTCTCATTGGTCACAGAGATGATTGCATTATTTAATGTATTTAAGGGTGACCGGTAGGTGCTTCATTTGTGAAAACTAACCATCTTTTTTGCGTACACCTTGGTTTGTTAAGACATTCAAACTCTTGTTTTCCGCTACACCAAGCGGGCATTCTGGGGCTGGGGTTACCATCAGGCCTCACCTTCAATGACCCTCTGATCACAGGTCAAAGCATGCAGACATAGCATAAGAAGGACAGGCACAGAGACGGCAGTGGAAAGCAAGGTGCTTGGGTGGTTGCGCATCAACTAGGCGTTTGCTCTTGTGGGCAATGGTGAGCATGGTGGCTGGGTTGGGCTTTGCTGTTTGAGATTAGATCCAGACATAAGAGCATTCACTTTCACCATGCACACCATTCCAGTCCAAAATGGCATCTGCATTCTTTTCCCTCAATGTCACAGGAAACCTCAGTAAACCAGTAGATCACAACTACAACATAGAATACACACTTCTTGTTGCTTCACAGGTGGTTAAAAGAGTACATACCCTGAACATTAGCATTGCATCCATGCCAGGCAATGCATGCTGGTAAGGGTCTTGCTTTCATTACAGATCACACCTTGCCATCCGCTCGTTAGCACCTTCATTGGTTTTCTTATGCTTCCACTGGATCCCAATCCCATGTATCTTTGTTTTGTTTTGCCTGTACTGCCTTTATATTATCCCTTGGGTTTCTTTTGTCTATCCATGCAAATACCTAGGCCTACAAGCGCATTCGTAGGGCAAGCGATACAGTTTCTTGTGTTTCCCCTGCATCTGTCGTTCTGATGATTATATTCTAATATAGCGAATAAGGTAACAGGCTTCATGGAGGTATTGAGACTGTCGACTCGCGTTCATAACTTGCCACATCAGCCCTTAACAATCTGGAGGCATATTTACAAGGGCATTGCACCACTTTTTCCGATGCTCCAGCGGTGCAATGCCCTGCTCCATATTTGCAGAGCAGCGCTAAGCCACTTTTTGTATGGATTAACGCTGCCTTGTAAATATCGTACTCTTTGACGCGGCTATCTGTATCAAAAGGGCATGCAATGGGTGTTGCTCTTGGCGTTCAAACGCAACACCCATTATTTTTTGACGCTGCCCCAGATTTAGAAAGGATATGGAAATCTGAGGCAGCGCCGAAAATTAACGCCATTGAAAACCAGGCATTAGAGTGATGCACGAGTAAAAATATTTTTATTTTTCCTAATTATTTGCTTTTCCTATGTGTGCTGCATTCAGCAGCACACATAGAGGGAACATATTGCCATTAATGATTATTTATGTGCAGGAATGTGTCTCTTACTGCAGATAAACAATCATCTCTGCAACTTAGGCCCCCTTGCACCATGGCGCAAAGGTGTCTGCGTTGACACTAGGCAGCTCTTTAAGCGCCGGCTCAAGGGAATACAAAGGGGTATGCCGTAATCTGGTAAATAAGGTGCATCCCTGCATTTTTGAAGGTGCAGCTAAATTGCTTGTAGCAAGCACCACGCTGCACCATTTCTTTTTAAATATACCCCTGGGTATTTTTGGATACTCTACTAGGTCAAGCGAGAGAACAATCTGAGGATCAAAGTCTTGTAGGGAACGTTTTCAATTAAATTAAAGACCATACTAGGAAACCCTGGAAGGCAAGGTACCCGAGTTTGATAGTTTGTCAGTGTTAAATAAAAAAAGTTCACATCGTCTCTTACACAAGGTACGATTACGGATTGTTTAAAAGCTGCTCGGGTAACACCTATCCTGAAAAAGCCTACAGCTGATAGTACGGACCTTAACAACTTCCGTCCTATCTCTAATATCCCCACCCTTCCCAAACTCCTAGAAAAATGCGTCCAATCTCAACTCTGTGCCCATATCGAGAATTTCCAGCTCATGGATTAACACCAATCTGGTTTCCGAAGTGGGCACAGCACAGAATCGGCTCTCACGCATAATATGGATGACATTTTAAATATGCTTAACCAAAATGAATCCTGCCTCCTTATCCTCCTGGATCTTTCCTCAGCATTTGACACTGTTAATCACGACAACCTCCTATCCATTTTGAAGCACAGGATGGGCCTTTCCGGTGTGGTCCTGCAATGCTTCTCCTCCTTCCTCCACCTCAGAACCCAAAGAGTTAAGGCAAACCACTCTCTCTCCCGGCCAATATTAGTATCCATGAGGGTCCTCCAAGGGTCCGCCCTATCCCCTATACTCTTCAAATTATTCTTGGAACCGTTAGCTAATGCTCTGAACTCCGCTGACATTCTCTTCCATATGTATGCAGATGATACTCAACTTTATTTGAAAATCTCATCCTTGAACCACCTCATAGCACTCAACTCTACCCTAATAAAGAGTCAGAACTGGTTAACTGAGAACCACTTCCTGCTCAACACCTCCAAAACAGAATTCCTTCTAATTTCTCCCCCGAATCACATCCCCAAGATGGACCTCTGATGAACCCCCTCACTGCCTTCAACTGCTCCCCCCTCATTGTTGATTCAGCCAAATCTCTCGGACTCGTCCTAGACAAGCATCTAAACATGAAATCTCATATCAGCAATGCGTGTAAGGGAGTGAATCACCTTATGAGAATACTCTGGAACCTCAAACCTTTCCTCCCACAAGCTGACTTCAAGCAAGTGGTCCAAGCACTTGTTTTGCCAAGGCTAGACTATGGCGGTGCTACACTTTGTGGCCTCCCCAAATATACCTTGGTCCCACTAAGGGCTTTACTTAATGCGGCGACCAGATTGGTCACGGGGACCAAAAGAAACGAGCACATCTCCCCAGTCTTAAAATCCCTGAATTGGTTGCCCTATGAAGCTAGAATTCAGCTAAAGATTGCCTGTCTATCTCACAAAGCCCTCCACTTCAAAACTCCCAGTTATCTAGCCCAAAAGCTAGAATTATCAGGAGGGGGCAGAGCTTCTCGGAGTGCTAAATCTCTCCTACTGAAACCTCAGATCTTTCGCAAAAAGAGAACGTGCCACTGAGCCTTCTCTGGCTCTGCGCCAAAGATCTGGAACTCTCTCCCACCGGAAATACACATAATCTCCTCCAAGATTACCTTTAAATTGGAAGTAAAAAGATTCCTCATGAACAAGTTCCTACCTTAAAAAGGTCTCGGGCCCTCTGCTCTAATGCTTGGCCATACACCCTAATTACTGCGTTTGGTGCTATTCTGCTTCATTGTTAAATTGCTCCCCTCCCAATTCACTATGTTCCAGTTTTATTTTCTTACCTTACTGTCTCTTTCGATTGTAACCTCCTGTTTGATATGCATATGTGATTTGTCCAGGTTTGTACCCCCTATGACAATTGTATTGCTACTATTATCGTCCTATCCCCCAAAGTGTAAAGCGCTCTGATATCCTTCGGGATCATATTCGCGCTATATAAAACTTTATAAATAAATAAATGAAAGAAATCGTCAATCTGGAAAAAAGAGAAACGATGCGCAAATACAGACCCATTGCACTTAAAAATGTAAACAAGGCCATTTTGACATATAGGCTTAAGAACTTAACAGAAAGAGTAGACATGGATGCACAAATATAGGTACAATGAGCCTGATTTGGTCCGTTCGCCGTCATCCTAGAGATTGGGACCGGTCACCTATATGTCGTGGTCCCGCACATGACATTACAATGCGACCGCCACTGTGGCATTGTGCATGTTTACCATTGCGGTGGGTGCTGCTGGTTGCAATGGTAAAAGTGCATGTTGTGCATTTCCCTGCACTACGAGGCAGGCACCACAACTGCCTGCCATGTGGTACAGGGAACTGTAGGGGGGCACTATAGGTGTTGCCCAAGTGCATATTTCAGATGCCCCTGCACAAGGGGGCCTGCAAAGGGCCCCCAATGTATATCCCTGCAAGCCTTTCAATGGCAGTTGAACCACCATAGATAGGCTGGCGGGAATGCAGCATCCAAGTCTGGCGAGCAGTGCCTGCTAGGTACTGCCACCATTTTTTGGATGCGGGTGGGTCCAAGAGGCAATCATAATGATTGTCTCTAATGATTGTCTCTGTTGGACCCGTGGTGGACAGGCTTTTTGCCTGCCAGGCACACCGCCCGCCGGAAAAAGGCCTTACGATGATTGTGAACCCGCCACCGCATCTTGCCGGTGGCGTGTTCACAGCCATCGTAATCAGGCCCTATGTTCAACATTATTGACCACTCATCAACGTAGTTAATCATGTCTTTGAGTCTGAACAGTGAACAAGTCTTTTACTGCTTTAGCTGTACAAATTTTGTAGGACTTTTGGAAATATTTGGCTTTCCTAGAGAGTTGCAAAGTATAGTTTAAGTGCTGTCTATAGGGAATAAGACCTACATTATAACCTGTAGAGTAAGATCTATTTTCATTTGTTTGGATGGGGTACTAGGCAGGTACCACAGAATGGAAAACTAACATTGGCAAAGCCATAAGTATCACCTATGCAAGAGCTAGTTGCTTTGGCAATGTTTTTCAGCCATGCTGTACACAAGTGTGGCTGCTGTTCAGTATGTGTTAAAGTTAGTTGCGTCGAGTGTCGTAGAGTGGAGTGTCACAGAGTGAAGTGTCAGAGTGAATTGTCCTAGAGTGGAGTGTCTTAGAGTGATGCATAATGGAGTGGCATAGAGTAGAGTGGCATAGGTTGGAATGTTACATAGTGGAAAGTCACAGAGTGGCGTAGAGTGGAGATGGAGTGACGTAGAGTGGAGTGTAGTGAATTAGAGGGGAGCTGAATGGCCAGAGGGGAGTGGATTAGAGTGGACTGGAGAGGATGAGAGGGGATTGGAGTGAACTGTATTAGAGTAGATTGGGGGATTTGATTGGAGTTGAGTGGAGTTGATTAGAGTGTATTAGAGTGGAGCGGATTTGTGGGGATTGGATTGGGGTGTGTTAGAGTGGATGAGAGTGAACTTGTAGCCTACGTGCACCAGGAGAAAAATATATTGGCAGAATGCTTTTTCCTTGTGTGACAACAACAGCATATATACAGGAACAACATAAAGAAAAATATAGGCAAGGGGGATAAAGAAACAAGGACAATCGAAATAGAACTTGAATTGCAGCTCAATAACGGACGAACACTAATTAAGGTGAATAAATCAGTGCTTGGTCAATGCTCAAAAAAAGAACCAGAAGCAACACTGTAACACAGTCTGCCCAATTAGGAAGCAGCAAAAAGGAGTGACAATTATTCCTAGGAATGTTAAGCAATGGGTGGGCAGCAAGCCCCTTATTGTACACAATAGTGTATTGCATGCCCTAAGGCATGCTGGTCACGCAGGCCTGACCCTAAAAAAAGGACCTGTTCACTCATACTAATCACTACACAGTATGCTGCCACCATTGCAATTGTGCTGCTCAACTCCTTCCACCACTATAAGAGAAGTGATTGGTGTGCCCCTCCTAGTCCAACAAGACAACAATCTGTGAGACAGGTTTATGTCAAGGCACACATGCAAAATCTGTATTTGCCTGTGACATCAAAATCAGTGTCAGGGATCTAGACATCTGTACAGGTGGGCACTCAGGGCAGGGGCAAACATCCATTATCATGCAGAGGACTTTTCTGTTCCAATATATTGGTTTACAGACCAAAAAGCCCAAGTTAAAAACATTGTAGCTAATTGTTGGTCATGTCAAGCAGTGGGGCAGCCAGATCCCCCGGTGCCCATAAGATCAGAAGAGGCTACCACTTCAGGCTGTTCTTTGTCACTGTCAACACAAACTGGCTGCTTTTCTTCAATACATTTTTTTTGATGAAACAAACAAAGAGCATTATGGATTAAATGAGTGACAAAATATTGGATATGAATTATTAACTGTCAAATAAAGAAATAATTGATAAAAATGACTCATCCTAGGTGTCTTAACATTTGTCCAAGATGAAGGAACACCAGCTCACTAAAATATAACAATCCACATCAGTAGAAGTAGTAATACCAAAATTGACTGTCCTGACACAATGCAGAATCGTCCCACTCGACTATCATAATACTTAGCATGTTAGCACCATGACATCCCCAGCCATAATTCTAGGTGGGCAACTCATACCAGAACTCATCCCTAACCACTTACTTGGAATGACACCCCTGAGGCCAATTCAAAATGGACAGTGCAGGAATAATGAAGCTATGAACCACGGAAGTTGCAAAGCCTTGATCACTCTCTGTTGGTAAACCTGTGTTACTTTGCACCTGTCAAGGTGGGTGAAAATTCAAACCTCAACTGTGGTTTGTTATTATGGTCAAGGGTACAACGATAACCGGTAGTCAAGTTAGTGGCTCAGATCACTCCGAACGTTTCTTTCTTTAAAATGGTTTCTGAACAGGAAGCACAACAACGTTTTGCAACTGCTGACCCTGCAAGTTTGCCCTGATGCCTCCATCTGCACACAGTGATACCCGAGCACAGTGGTTCTTAATCTCTGGTCAAGGCCCCCTAGGATTCCATAAGGCCTACTCAAGAGTCTGCGACTGTAACAAAAATGAAATAATATTATAATTAAAGGTTAAAATTACTAAAGTTAATATAAATACAGAAGCAAAATTGAAGAGGGGAAGCAGAAGATCGGGTCACTTTGCAAAGGTTTTACCTGGCTTTGATCCTCAAAACCAAAAGTGAAAAAGTACAAAAAAGTCAAAAAGTGATCCAGGACAAATTGAAAAAGTAATCGCGGATATTCCTAGGAAAGTAGAGGAAATGTTGACAGGCATGGACCCGAGTACTCCTCCAGTCTAGGCAGGTGCTCCTTTGTTCCCCTAGATGAAATGTCGAGGCTGACCCGCTGACATCATCTTGAGTCGTAGAAGTAGTGTTGTTCCTAGGGAAGAAAAGAATGCTACTAAGACAGATATGCTGCCCTTTTGGCTCAGCAGCATCAATCTCTACTCTTTACACAATTCTTCCAAGGTGCAGTTACAGGCAACACTCTCCCTCGGCTGAAAACGTAAAGAGTGAAAATTTGGTCAGAAAGTGGACATGTTAAACTATCTATTGAAATACAGTCTAAGCTGGAGAAGAGGTTGTATTACAGCCAGACCTCCCTAGTTTGGAATTGGGAATCCAGCTTTGAGTCTTGGCATCGCTCATGCTCCTGTGAGTCTGCCCAAATCACTGAGGGACTTATTTACAAGTCCTGTGCGCTGCCAGAGTGTCACTTTTTTTTCATGCTCCAACAATGCAGAGTGCAGACCAATATCCACGAGGCCACACAAAGCCAGCCTGCAGGGCTTTTAATGGTCTTGTAGATATGGTGTAAGGCAATGCAGTGCAATTTGCTGTGTTGCCTTACACTGCGTCAGAGAGACGTGTTATGGGTGTTGCAGTGGGTGTTCCCATGCAATGCCCTTGGAGTTTGATACATTTCAGGATTTTGACGCAGCGCAGCTCAGCATAGTGACTTGCAGCACTGGCCTGCGTCAAAAACATGTAAATGAGGCCCTTAGTCACCCAGTGCCTAAAAAAGCAAATGTTTCCTCAAGTAATGTAACTGGTTGGTGCTCATTTAAAGAGCTCCAATACTTCAGGGTTAAGTGTCCATTATATAAAACTACAACAAAAATATATATTCTGATAGCTTAAGTTTTCTTTTGATAAGCTGCTACCACCTCCAGACGCTGACCTGGCATCTGCCCCGCTATCTGTGAAAGATCCGCTGTTTGTCAGCAACAGCTAAACATGGGCACTGGGCTGTATCCACTCACTTTCTCTTCGGCAGCCTACACACAGAGCTCCTCACTACTTCCTGTTAGTCATACATTACAGCTTCCCGGGACCGTGGCAAAACCTCGGATAAATAAACCAAAAAGCTCACAGTCGAAGGCCAGATTGCCACTAGGAGGTGTCATGGAGATGAAAGAAGTCAAGAGAGTCTTCACCAAAACTTAGAGTGGGATGGAGGGTGAGATCATCACAGTGGAGTCAAGGAGGACAACCCCAGTGAAGCAGGCATCCCAACCGTTGCTCGCTTGAAGAAAAAAAAAATGAATTACGAAATTTGGCCACTCCCAGCCAATCATACTGATGCCTATGCCCGGCAATATTTGGTGAGAGGATGTGGCATAACAGTTAGAGCTGGTGACTTTGAAACTGGGGAACCAGGTTCGAGTCTTGGCGTTGGTTCTCTCCGTGCTTGCAAACAAAATGTAAATACATGCGGATCGTTAACAAATGGAGATTGCTCGTATCAAAAAATGCATTTCCTAAAATGCACTAATGTGACCTCAAAAGAAAAATAACATGACCTCAAAAGAAAACAGAACCGATCATATCAATTCCTTTTCAACCAGAAAAAAGTTGCTTGACAAACACATACTATAATAGTAACTTGTGAAGGGATGTTGTACTTGGTCCCTGCTCTTAGGGAGGGACACACACTAAAAGAGCCATGACAATTGCATGCCATAAACAAATAGGAAGAAAGAATAGGAGAGTGACAAAGGAGCCAGCAAATAGCAAGCCTGTGTGGGGGGGGGGGAGATGTAAGCCCACAGAGTGAACACAGCATGTCAGGAAGAGACAGCCTAGGCTCAATCTAAAAACTACAGTGGTTCAGCTTAATTAAAACAAATGATCATCCTGAACTGGCATCTAATTTCATTTTCTTGCTCCATTTTGCCCCCAACATTCTCAAGGAAATAGTAAACACTGGCTCGTCAGAATCTCTGGAAGACAATGTGATCCTGAATGTATCACAAGCAAGGTTTAGTCCTCTTCATAGACTTGAATCTTGTTTTAGTTGTGGTGTTTTGATGATGATTTGGAACGAACACAAGAACACTCTAGACAATGTTTGATTGCCTGATTCAAAATGGCTGGGTGCGTTCATTAAAGCTTAACAGTGTTAAGACCGAGGTTTTGGTGATAGGAGGAGAAGCCTTATTTCTCAGTGGTGTAATGCACAATGAAGGGAACCCAGCAGAATGTGATGAGAGGCTCCTGAGTCTCTCATATCTCACAGATATTCATTGGTATTGGGCTTCACAGGAGCCACCTGAAGGAGTGGAGGTACCCCAAAGGGTTGGGGGCTCACTGCATTGCAGGGGCCTGGGTCTTGCCCCTTTCACTTGCTGAAGCCCGCTGACACAGTGAGCATCCACACTTGTATTCACAGTATGTGAACTTGTGTTTACATTTGATTGGGTTCTCTCCCTTGCAGTCACATATCAACGAACCAATGGCGGTATGTTTCTGTGCTTGTTTTAATCAGCTCTGAGTGGTGGGAGAGCTGAGTCCACTCAAACATCCCTACTCAACCTCATGGCCTTTTTTGCAGCTTGAGAGGTAAGAGGGAGAAAACAATCACAATTGAATTTCAATATAGTGTAACCAATTGGGTCACACAATAATCCATTTGACAACTTTATCGGAAATTGGTAAGATTGAATTGTAAATATAGAACCAGCTCAATCAGCTCAATCAACCTCAGCATTATAATATAAAAATACAGAGCAAACAAAATCATTTCAATTTATTTTTTTTTGTCAGTCAAAAGCAATGTTTATTGAGACCGTAGTCTTCAAATCTTCTAAAGAGGTTTACCCTATATAACAAAAAGCAGATAATGACTTCTATAATGAGAATTGAATAGTATAAAATGATTCTCAAAGGTAAGCATGAGCACACTATATCTCCCTATACTGCCTTAAAATGGTCAACCCTAAACTAGGAAGAAATAAATAAAGGTGAAATTAGAAAGGTGTCAGCTTTCAGAGTCTTCCGTAGAAGAAACTCAAAACAAGGATCAAGTTACATGAAGCCAATCAATTTATTTATTTATTTATTTGACTTATAAAGCGCACTGTCACCTTGCAGGCATCCTGGCGCTGACTGGCTCAAAAGGGCGGGCGAGTATCAGGCGAGACGTGACAGAGCACTACAATTACTTGGGAAACAGCCAGGTTTTGATATTTCTCCTAAAAGGGAGAAGTTCACTGGTTTGCCTAATCTCGAATGGGAGCAGATTCCATAGTTTGGCAGCGGCCACCTCAAAGGATCTACCCCCTGCTCGAAACTTCCTAAATCTGGGCACCTTCACTAGCCGCCTGGTTGGTGTATACCAGGCGGATTTCGATTGCAGGGAAACAGGGCCAATTCCATGGAGGGCTCTAAAAACCATGCAGAGGGCTTTAAACTATACCCTCTGTCTCAGAGGTAGCCAGTGCAGTTTCGCTAAGGCAGCCGGCCCATGTGCCCTTCTAGGAAGCCTCAGAACCAACCTGGCAGCCGCTGATTGCATTCTTTGGAGCCGATCCAGCAAAAAACCAGGGGACTCCAACAGTAGGGCATTACAATAATCCAACCTACTGAGGATTGTGCACCTTGCCACTTGAGCACATGCCTGAGATGGTAAAAGTGGCAGGATTTTCCACAGAGACCGCAGAATAGCAAAGCAGCAGGCGGTCTTTTTTTGACATGAGTCTCCATCTAAGCTTCTGATCAAGCATAACTCCTAAGTTACGGACTGATTCCACAGGCCGTACTTTAGTCGCTGTTTCAGGAGGCCAAAAGTTTTCTGGAAACGGGCGGGGGATCTTATTCCCAGCGCTAAAAAGCACCTCTGTCTTCCCAGCGTTAAACTGAAGGGAGTTATTCTTTAGCCTCCGTGACGTATCCCGCAGACAGTTGTGGAATGCCTCCACAGGTGTCGATTCCTCTCCCTCAAAGGAGAGGATCATCTGCGTATCGTAGTTTACAATCTTGATTTTATAGGCTTTAATAAGCGTGATCAGAGGTCTTAAATATAGATTAAAAAGGATGGGACTTATTGCTGAACCCTGTGGAACCCCATGAGGCACCTGAGAGAACGCCGATTGAAAAGGGGGTAAGGACACCGCCTGCTGCCTATCCTGCAGAAATTACCGAAACCATGTCAGGGCGCTACCTCTCACCCCAGCATCAGATAAACGGTCCAGCAGGATCCCATGGTTGACCGTATCAAAGGCGGCAGACATGTCAAGCAGGATCAGAAACGCTGCCTGTCCCCTGTCTGCACGCCTCTGAAGCTCGTCTACGGCGATGACCAAGGCCATTTCGGTCCCATGAGCCGGCTGGAAGCCAAATTGATCATCCTCTAATAAATGATGCTGTTTGGAAAGGGTAGTACTGACCAGGTGCTCGACAATTTTGGCTGGGAAGGGCAATAGGGAAATGGGTCTATAGTTCTTGGAGCATTCAGGATCCAAAGAAGGCTTTTCAACAGGGGAGATATCACCGCCTTCTTCCACTGAGCTGGCACGATGCCAGTAGCAAGAGATTGGTTACAAATCAAACGGAGGGTGGGAAATAATTCCTCCTCATACTACTTCCAAATCTTGTGAGGCACGGGGTCCAAAGGAGAACCAAAGGAAATCCCCCTTGCCAGCCTACTAAATGCGTCTACAGAGAGGGGTGGGAGCTCTAGTAGTGGTTCCCCCGTCGACCAGGCTGGCTCGTCAGTCCTGTCCACCGGCGCCCCAAGTCTGGTGTCCAGGGGGTAACCGATCTCTGGAGAATCCTCCAAATCCTCAATAATTAACTCGATTTTCTCCTTGAAGAATTTGGCAAGATTCTCACAAAGTTCTTGAGACGGGACAATGGCGTTCTTAGAGCACTAAGTAAGGCTATTTAGTATATTGAAAATGCTCCTGGAGCTATTAGTAGCATTGCAAATCAAAGAGGAATAGTAGTCCGCCTTAGACTTCATGATCAGACTCTTCTATTCCAAGACTTTGCTTTTCCATTGCACCCTAGTTGCTTCCTCATATTCACGCCTCCATCTTCTCTCTGCTTGTTTACAACCCTGCTTCAAGCTTTTCAGCGTGTCATCGAACCAGGGGGCAGAGATATTCCCCTTGTAGCTGCGTGTTTTTCAATCAAAGCAGAACTGAAGGAGAGGTCTGTATCTCATGAAGTCCTAAGATATCTCTCTGACCCTCACTACGATACATAATACATAAGTTGCACTCTAGGTAAGTCACATGATCCTCCAGTAACTTTCTATGAATCCAGCACAAATTGGTTACTGGCACCAACTTTCCCTCATAGATAAGTTGCTACTTCATTCTTCCTTGGCCCTTCTTCTCCTCCTCCATGAGAACTAACCTCCTTGCTCATTGCCACATTTCACCTTGCCAAAATCCATATTCTTATACTTTACTATTTCACTAAATGAAAAACCCTTGTTTTCTAGCTAATCAGGCTTTGCCCGCACCTGCAGTGGACACAAAAATACAAGCAAGTACATTCTACGTTGTAGTTTAAATAAAAATTACATGTTAGACTTTACACGTACTGAAACAGTTCTCGAGGCCCAAACGTATTTGTTATTTTAACAGTGCACAGGGTTACAAATATGTGCACAAACATATAGCGAATGCAGCTTATTAATGCATGAATAAATTGCAAAGAATTATGAAAATGTTGTTTCAAATGCCTCAACATGAACATAATTTCTTGTTATACGTATAAATGTTTAAACATTAGTCTACACATACACATTCTGTTTTATTAACTTCTCAATGAGACATGTCTAAATGTTATCTTCTCCTAAAATATTAATATGTAAATGTTACAAAGACTTTTATTAGTCATATTTGTATGCACACAGTTAGATGTATCATTCATTTTCATGCCGAGGACTTTAAATATGAAATACCTCACCTTTTCGTAGTAACATGTAATCACACAGAATATATTAGGGAGCTGACTATGCATGATTATGATGCACTTCTATACCAGTTTAGGATGAGATCAAAATTACGATGCTCCAGTGGATATCCTATTGTTTGGCCTGCTTCTTTTCCATTACTGTATCTCCTCATTATTCATTTCTGCTTCTCACCTCGCAGTACTTTGTTGCTTGGTGTTATTTTTAAAAATTTTGACATTGCTCAAAATATAACATTGCTTCATTAATTGCATTTAACTCTGCTGAAAGGGTCATACAGGTTACATGGTTTGAAATAAGATTCTGTGTGAAATTGCTTAGAATGTCACACATGTTACACTGTTCTTATAACGTTACTCTTCTTCAACTGTGATTTTGACTGAATTAGTACATACATTTTTCTTTTTCCAGGTATTATTTGATGTGTTTCTTATTTTATATTGTTTAAAAAAACAGCTTTCTTTTAATTTACCATTAACTGTGTTTATTTGATTTTAGACTTAACACATACCATTGCCTACATTCTTAGGCCAATGAGAAATTCATTGTCAAGCAAACATGGTGAAATAAATGAAATAGTCCACCTTCTCACCCCTTCCCTTTCACACCACGCCCCATACTATAATAGCCAAGCACACAACTTGAAAACCTAAGTGTGCCTGCTTGTCGTCTTCCCAGTTGCAGGCTATCTTGCAACCCAAATGAGCCTGAGCTCTCTCCACTCCTTCATATTTGTGAGAACTCATTTGTAGCTCAGGGATGTACGATAAATATTCGGTTGCTAGGTACGCCACAATTAGGGACTAGTTCTCATTGAATGACTTGAGTTTGTTGGCTTGTGAGAGAGAGACCTTTTCCACTGAAAGAACATCCTATGTCTGACAAACCTATCCCATTATGTCAGTTTATTTGCCTTCCCCCACAGCCCCAAGACAGACTCAAGTTTCGTACCGATTGCCGGGTCTAGATGTCTCTAAATGCAAGAGCAGACTGCCTGTACCCTGACTTGGGGCTAGATCCAATATAACTGTTTCTGAATCCCATAAAACCTGTGTCTCAAAGATTTTCCTGACTGCCCAGAACCTCCTACCAAATCTCTAGAGTTTTGGACATTGCCACATTAGAATAGGATGTGATCCTGTGGTACTATAGCCCCACCACAGTTTCTCTAGTATTCCTTTTCTGCATGACTAAAGATTCTCTACCATCAGGTTCAAGTACTTGACGATTGTGCTCAGGGCTTCCCTCTCTGTTGCATTCCTAAATGTTCAAGTGGTTCTTGCAAACACCTTCTCCCTCTCCACATCATTAAATTCCCTTCCAACCACATTCTCCCACCTGTTGTTGCCCTTCAACGTCCCAAGCGACAGTTCTTAAAAAGTGTACCTCAAAATGGTGTTAATGAGGAGTCTGTCAATATCTTCCCCATAATACATTTTTCAAGTGGTGATGGCCTTCATTGTTGGGTGCTGGGCCCAGTGTTGCACCTGAAGATTGTGAAACTATCCTTTTCATGGTGACCATACTTAATTCCTCAAATGCATTTCTTACCTAGTCATAACTGAAACCTTCCTCCCCCAATCCCTTGTGTAAAATATTGGTGTGAAGGGTGACGGGATAATTGTGATATTCCGTCATCACCAGTCTGCCCCAAACACTAATCTTTGCCCCAGTCACCAGTGATGAATGGAGGTCCCAGTTTGTATGTTTTCTGGCTAGCTATGGCACCAGTCAAACATGGCCACCAGCTGTCCTGTGGGCCACAAAATACCCTTGCTTTGTCGTATAAGTGTTACATAATTCAATCGAAAATCCTAACTGTGCTACTCATAATAACACAGACATTTGGGTAGCACTAGTCTAACAATAGTAGGTGGAGGACATTTTAATGCACTTATGCATTATTGATTCTGGTTTGTAAGTGTTTAACCAGTAGCAGAATTGTCTGCATCAGCTTCAGTATCTTTGTTAAAATATAATTTTTACTGCTGCTATCCTACAAGGTTGAGTGAGTGCACTCATCACCATGTTTGCAGTGTCTTCTGCAGTTTTGTCAGTTAAGGGGAAGTAATTCAAGACAACAATTTTCACTTTGAAAGGTGCAATCAGGATTCTGGGGTAAGTAATGTGTAGATGCCCATATAATAGGGTAGTTTGCATTAAGTGGTGCTCTCTGGTCTGTGAAGTTATTTAGTTCAAGGGTCTCTGACTTCTATCAATTAATCTTGAAGCCAGATACGCTGCAGAACAGTTACAGCTCCTTCAAGGTAGGGACTGCCGCTGATCTGACATTGTCATCAAACATCGGAAGCTCAAAGATAATGGGGCATATTTAACAAATATTCACGCAACACAGCAAGCTACCTTCCTGTGCTGCATGAAAGGGAGAAGGTAGGAATGTGCCATATTTAACATTATACAACACATTCCGGATCTCTGCCTGCACTGGTGCACAAATTGCTGCCTAGCACCAACACAGACACCCTTGCACACTGTGGTGCAGGGTGTCTGTATTGTAGGCAGGATTGTTTTTGTGAAGGTAGGGGCACCTTCCTGCACAAAAAAACATTCCACAGAGGCATTTTCCTCGTTCTAGTGTGCAGCAAAATGCAGCACACTAGAAAGGTGAAACAATGAGGAGGAATAAAGTTATTTCTCCTCATTTCATCTCTGATGGGGAGGCCTTGGGAGGCGTACAGTTCTAGTGCATTCCCAGGTCTACCACTGTTGGTAAATCTGGGAATGTGCCAAAATGCATAGGTGGATAGTGCGGCAGAGTAATGCACAGCAATGATTTGTGCTGCCTTGTGCTACTCTAGATTTATCAAGCCACACAGGGCCACGGAAGGTGGCCTTGAGTGGCTTGGAAAATCTCATTGTAGGTTTTGTGTCACAATGCATTCCCTTGCATGGCACAGGGCGACGCAAATAGTTTAAAAAATGTGGCCCAATGTCTTTAAACGTCATTCCTGAAATGCCTTCATTAGAGCGGATAAGATGAGCAAAGAGTTAATTGACATAGAAGGGGCAATAAACAGCTTTGTTGCCTATATAAATGATATTTTTGTGTTGTTCCCACCCTATTGCCCCAGAACAAAACCTGACTGGTCTGGGTCGACCAGGTACAAGAGAATAAGGTTCAGACGTTTTGTCAAATAAGAGATAAAGGGTGGTGTTGTTAAATGTCTCAGGGATAACAGTGATTGCTATGTCCTGCATAGAGCTGAACAAGGACCCTATTTTGATTATGCGATTGAAAACTCAAGTCGATATTGGAGCCAGGCTCATGTGGAATATTTTGTAGAAGGCTGCCATTGAGCCTTCCGGGCCAGACGTCTTCTTAATTTTCAGTCTATGAATACATATTAACACTTCTTCTATGTTGTTGTGGACTTCTGACTTCTCCACCTGCATGTCATGGATTTTCTGTCATACTTGCGTCGCAATATATAGTCTAATGCCTTCCTTTGTGGAGAAGTGTGGCTCAGGGGTTAGAGGCGGCAGACCCGGAAGCTGAGATCGGCCCTGGACCAGCGTTCAATTCCCCGCCTCGGCGGGTCTTGGGCTCAAAAAATTCCACGGACTCGATAATTCTCGCTCCGGTGCCTTCTCAACTCATGGGTTCACACTCTGCAACTCTGGGCAATAGCTTGCTTAATATCCACAACGGCCCCTCGCGGCGGGATGCCTGGCTTTCACCTTGTGGATACCCTGCCGGGGTTTACTCACAGGGGAATACCAGGACGGGTTCCCTAAGCAAGCGCCGGGAAACCCTTTGTGGGTAGCTGTGCGCTATATAAGCTCAAATACATTTACATTTACATTTGTGCCTGTTCTTCTTTTTATAACTTCTGGTAACATGCTCTATCATCTTCGGCAATTCTTCCCACTGTTTCATTTGCAAATTTCACTCTAAATTTACTAGCTAGCATTCTTCTGGCTTTGTTCCTCTGGGTATAACATGTATCTTCAATTCTACCCATAGCATACTCAGCCTTCTTCAGGTCTAAACTCTAAAGCTACCTTACCACTAGAATCTCCATTCTCACGTTGGCTTACATAGTAGCTTTCTGCTTTTCATGATTGGTTTCACATTGTTGCTCTAATGTAGACCTAATCATTGCCCTTGTCCAATTAAACCCAGCCACTGTTGAAATAAAATGGCTTTAAGGGCTGCTTTCAGTGTGTCCCACGGAACTGCCAACTCCATATAAATTCCATCATTTTCTATCATTACATGCCAAATAGTGTCTACAATTTCTAGTTTGGGGGTGAGTAGGAGATACAATAAATTGACAATTAGTTGCTATCTCCAAATCCCTATTACTCATATTTATTTGTCTGACAATGTCAAGGACATTGACATATGATGAGAACAGGTTATTTGTTCCATTAACACATATGTCACTTTATGTACAAGGGAGCTAGCTAATAAAAAAAGGAGCCAGTTGTTCATATGACTTATGTGCCACAAAGTAGAGTTTACAGTCAAGTTCGTCCCTGTGGTAAGAATGGCCTATATAAACCAATCTGACATTTTCAAGCCATACTCTAAACCTCTGGATACCGACACCCCCCCACCTCAAAATTGTTTCTGAGGTCTGTCCTTCATATTATCTCTTGGTTCTCATTAGTTATCTAGAGTGTTGAGAATGTATATACCCGAGAGCTCATAGGGACTGTGATGCTCAGAGACATGCATGCTTCATCTGTCACTACCTTCGCGCTATTTATTGCGCCTTGGAAATTCAGAAAGGATAACATAGCAAGAGAAATGCTGAAAGCAAAACCATCTCAATATAAGATGTAAGTGTGTCTCTTGGATATAAAGATATCTCTGGGGTGTTCCCTTGTTCAAGACTGCTGGCCATTTGGTGGGAACATTTAATAATTTAACTGACTACTTTCATCATCTAGCTATTGTCACTTGGAATTCTGAGGGAATCCAGGCCTAACCAAACTTTTTGACAACCAGGCCATGTGCACAGGTAGGAAGCTGGTTTGCCACCTGTTGGTTTGAGTACCCCCTAAAGTCCCCTGAACCGAAAAAGAACATAAACAAAGAATACAACTGCACAACAGACAGCTCTTGTAATAGGGTTTTTGCGACCCCTTCATCTGCTTTTGATCTCGACAGCTGTGGCCTGAGTCATCATTCCAGTTCCAGTGATTCCCCACAGGTCCAAAATCTAAGGCACGATTGATATTCTTCATTTGCATTAAGACATGCCTTCACAACATCTTCTTTCAATGGTTATTTCTGTCTCCCTAATCGCTACACTTTTGCCACATAGGGTGGGAGCTTTGGTTTCACCTCCTGCAACAGCCCAATTATTTACCTCCTGGATCGCCTGAGCAACATTAGTCTGCCCTTCTCTAGGGTACAGACTGATCAAACCAGTCTAGGAACAGATTGAAAAGGTGGTCCCACTGACATGAGATGTTGTTTTTCTACAGGAAGTCTGTTCTCTGCTGAAATCCCCTCTGCAGCTTCACGTGGAAGTTCTTGGAACAACAGAATCATATGACTTTCAAATGTAACAGTTCCTTTGGCACGTTTAACCCGTTGCGTGCTGGTGTCAGCCAACGGCCGCCGCGAGCACTACCTTCGGAGTGCTGTGCACGTCCGTTGGCCGACGGGGCCCCGCACGCGCATGGACACCTCCGCACTGCAGCGGATTCTACGCCGTGGTAAAGGGATTAATGATCATAATTTTTTCTTCCTCAAAGAGGTGTTATTTTGTCTGATTACGTGCAGTGTTGTTTCTGTTTGGCCTGCTCTAGTTACCCTATGAAGATAATTTGGTTAAATGGAGCATCCTTTGGAGTTCCTGACTAAATGTAGAAGGTTTCAGATTTTCGACTCAGAATTGTCTCATTTGGACCCTTTCAGTACTAAACGTGTTAGAATATTGTTGCTTCAGTACCTGTTTTCAACAACTTCTTCCTTTGTGTGAAGACTTCCAGCTTCTATTCCAAAATTAGCAACCGGCATATGTGTTGGTGCTGTTCTTTGGAATGCTCATCTACCATTCTTTTGAGTTCATCTACTCTGTTGTTCAGTTCATTCACTTTCTTACTTATCTCGTAGAGACAGGACTTAAGTTTTGACATGAGGGTGGATATGTCTGCCTTTATTTCTGTAAGAAATTGGGTTATTAGTTGGGAGATGTGGAAGGACACTCTCAAATAATAAACACATTCCTTGTCAGGGTGAACCACAAGTGTAACTAACTAATCCTTTGCATAAGACTCTGGTAGCTAGGTACAAAAACAGTCAGGCAATGTATAAAGTATTTATGTAGCACTCATACAGCAATTAAGTGTAAACGCAAAGCAGGAAAAACCCCCAGACGAATGCGAAAACTAGAGTACATTTTAATAAACAAAATGACACCAAAACAACAAAAATACAATGAGTAGCACTGGCGTTAACATTTTTTAAAGTTTAGGTAAAAATAGGACCAAGAAGCACAATGCACCAATCATAGTAATCTGGAAGCGTTGGTTTAAATTAAAGTGGAGCGCGGGTCAGATACAGGGACTAAGTTCATCCCAGCGGAGAGCTTACCGTCTTACTCCATCCAGTTCCACACGAGGAGGCCCAGCAAAAGCTTTGCATTACTGGGGACCGTATGGAGATCATTGCCGGCCAGAAGTGCAGGTGAACATCTGAGCTTCGCATTGGCAGGAGACATGGGTGATCGTTATTGGCACGAAGAACAGGTTGTTGATAGAACTTTTTATTGGCCCGTGTGAGGTCATTGCAGATGTGGACATACAGGAACTCTATATTTTCACTTAGTCCAGATCTTGCAGTTTATAGGTTGGAGGAGTACACTTTGACACTGGCCAAGGGACTTGGACCTGGGAAGGCAAAATCTTGAGGGTCAGGACTAACTACAACAGAGGCAATAAGGATTCAGGCAGGTCCAATTGCTGCTGGTCAGTTGGGCAATTGCACGGAAGACCTCTGAAAGGTTGGTGTGTACCTGTGGCTCAAACAGTAGGCTAGCCAACTGACCCTTTGAGTTCATTCTGGGATCCCAAGTTCAATGCAAGCAAGTCCAGTTTTTATTCATCAGACAGCAAGGCAGTCCTGTTTTCTAACAGTGTCCTGCTACTATATTCTGAGGGTGCCATATTTATACCAATTGTCAGCCTTAGTGGAGCCACTCTTTGCCCTATTCTCAAACTAGTTCTCAACAGTTCTTTCCTCTTCCCCTAGTATGGCTCTAACCTGGCTAGAGGGACAAAGGCAATGGCAGGTCTGGTGTCAGGTTCCTTTGTACATGCTTTAGGCCGGTTCCTTTGAAGTGTAATAAGCGCACGCTTCCCCTACACCCCGGCTCCTTTTGTCACCTGTCTGGATGGTATATACAAGGCACAACTGGAGAGCCATTAACAGCCACGTGACACTGGACACTGGCTAATACGCACATTTGGTATAAGCCAGAAAATGCCAACTTTCTGAAAGTGGCATTTTATTTTCAGAATAGTAAAATTTGACGTTACCATAAAAAGGATTTTTAATTATAATTCATTGGATTTAAGAAATATTTCTCTATCTGCTCCCAAACTGAAGTTATCAATTATTAAGTGCAATACGTTAACTCAGTGTTAGTCTATGAGAATGTTTGCCTTACTAAAGTGTAAAATGACTTAGGGAGTTTTTCACTGTCAGAAAATTAAAAATGTAAGTACACGTCCTAATTTGTAAATTTGCCACACACCCTGGTCTATGAGCATTTAGTGGATGCCTTATAGGTGAACTGTAAGTATTATACGGGAAGATTTAGGCCCGCCAAAAAGTATTTTTTTGCCAGGTAGAAATAGCAGTTTAAAACTGCACTACAGGCTGCAGTGGCGTGCTTGGCTTGTTTTAAGGAGCTACTTTAGTGGGTGGCACAATGTGGGCTGCAGACCATTAGAAGCATTTAATTTACAGGTGCTGGGCACAGGTAGTATCATATACTAAGCACTTATAAGCAAATGTTCCTATCATGGGTAGGACAAACAGAGTAGAAGCTCATTACCACTGGTTAGCAGGAGTAAAGTGTGCAAAGTCGTGTTCAGCCAAGGAAGGCAAAAATCTGTGGTGACACAGCAGAAATGGCCAGGTCCTACAATTTCTATTAAGATATTTCTTTAATAGCCCTTTGTGATGGGTGGTATCTCCGGAGGATCTGCCTCCTTTTCAGATAAGGTTCTTACCGACCACAGATATGGAGCCCACTTGTCTTTCTTGGCACCTTTGGCTTTGAGAATGACCTTCAATTAGGGTTCTGTCTTCGCTGTACTACAGGCATCTTTATCCCATCTACAGGGTTGCACTGGGCTCCTCCACCTTCATCCTTGCACTGTGCTTTACTTGGTGTCTCGCAGGTGGAGCAAATACAATCTGCCCATCTTTATGGCTTCCATTTGTTGCTTCTCAATAAAAGATATCTTAACCCCGCACAAGATCAAATGCTGCCTCCTCAACTTTAAATTGGTATATGATGTTTTTTTATTATGCGTATGATTTTAGAGAGCTATGAATCCCTGAACTGTGACAAAGAGGTCTCATCCAAGATAAATATGTGTACAGTGCACTGGGTTGCTGCTCAACACAAGAAAGGGTGTCCATTTCAAACTCAGTCCCTAGGAAAAGGCTCTGCAGCTAGGCTGGTTTGAAGAGTTTCACTATACGTCAACAGAATGAGCCTTTCAGGGAAGGTTTCAGTAGTAATCTTTTGCACTATTGGGAGGCACACCTGGGTACCAACCATCTATGCAAAGGTGTCCCTGCTCTTTAGTGGGGCTTGCTTTGGCCACATGCCCCTCTACTTCAACTGCAAGAACCTCTCTCCTCTTTTGGTGCCAAGAGCAAGCCACGCACTGAGGAGGACTTGGGTCATGTCGTTGAATGCCTCCAATCAGGTTTGCAATGCCCACTGGGCTCAAAGGGCTTCCGACCCCCCGTCATGCGTGGCAGCCCGAGCTGAGACAGCTTCCCGGGCCCACACACAGCTGCACCCGAGTACTTCACAGGGCTTTAAAAACAATTTGCTTGATAAGAGGCTTTGTTGTATCTTCTCCCCTTCTTAGAGCCCCTGCATCTCCACTCTGCCTATTGTTGGAAGAATTATCCCCCCGAAATTCTTTCTTGGGTCCCCCCCGAAATTTGGCTCTAGTTGCCCCTCTGCCTCCAATCATTTACCCCTTTCCCCTCATTCCTTTCCTAGCTCTAATTGACTGATCAGAGGATCCAAAAGAGAAAGGCCACTTTGCACTATGTAAACTGCAGGGGATAGAGATGAGCTCAGATTGTCCACATTATTTCATTCCCTTCTCAGGCCATGTCCCCTATGCTTTATTTTAATTTATGCACGTAATTACCATAAAAACAAAGATGAATTAGTATCTAAAACAGAAAAAATATATATTAAAAGGATTACAACATCTATAATGTAACTAAACTAATCCTATAAATATGATAATTAAAGTAAGCCTATAACACTGAAGATAAACTGGGTACGTATGATACCAATATCAGTTTAACCTTTTATGAAAATCAATGGGAAAATAAAAATAAAAAAGTGAGATAAATGAAAATGTCAGTCAATCAAATAACAAGAAATTCAAGATTAAGGGCCTCATTAGGATCGTGGACGGACTTGCGTCCGTCCGCGACCCCAGAGCAGGACGGAACCTCCGCATGGCATGCGGAGTTCCCTCCTGTGCAATTAGGATGTGACCGCCACCCTGGCGGTCACATCCTCTATTTTTAACATTGCGGCGGGTGCGACTTCAAGCTTTGTTTGACTGCCAAAGAGTTGAGACTTTCGATATCAAGTATTGTAGTACACCAGAATGACTGTTCACAGACGATCCTCTGCAACAAGCCAATAGAAGCACTTAGGCACTGGATCAGCATAATTGGGCTCCAATTCATTGTTTGACTAGGCTACATATACATTTATACATGGCCTCTTGTACTCTTGTGATGTAACAATATTAACGCAATGTATTGCACTTGAACAGATACAGAAAGTACTTTTACTGTGTAATCCCGACATTTTTATGTGTGCATATCAATGCTTTCTTTGCAGTAACATCAAATTTAAGTTCTCGTACATATCTGAATTTTTGTGGTTATTATTTCTTATGTATTCACATACTCATTTGAATAATACTCCGTATTTATTTTATAACTGAAATTTATCTATTTGAATAGTATTCTACATCTATAATATAACTCTATATGTATCTATAATTATGCATTTAAATATGTATTGAGAAGTTTGTGACACTAACTTGACCCAAGGCCTTAAAGCATTTGGATTTCTTAATGTTTAACCTTCAACATGAATGTTTGCTTCGCATGCAATTTTTTTCTCCTCTACAGGTTCAGTTGTGTGATCTTACTAATAGAAAAAGGCAAATTCTGTGAGAGAGATGGCGATACTTGAAAGTAGCATCTTTTGACAAGGACAAGAAGCCTAACAAAGGGAGGACTTTTGTCCGCGCGGAATACGGAGACTGGGGAATCCAAGGACGTTCTAATATGTGGCCCAAGGAAAAGGAGTTTCAAGAGTAGGTGTCAAATTTACTGTTTGAAGGAGGAAAATAATGAGACATGTGACATGGGATTCTCGAAGGTTCTTTTTGTGAGTATAATTGATGATGACACTTCAGTTTATTCAGGCTCTGTTTAGACTCAAACAGATTTAGATCTTTTTTGTGACATCTCTGGTGTGTGAATTTATGATATAAAATATTCTTTCCCTTTAGAGAACTTTTGCAGAGGTTCTGCTGTGCTGACACCTTTCATGTGATGATACCTGAGAAGAGGCACCACCTGAAGATACCCCAGATCATTATATAGTGATAAATGTTAGACTTGGAGAGGTTCAGACCTCTTTGCGATATCTCTCTTGTGTGGCTTCATGCTATACAATATTCGTTCCATTAGATAACTTCTACAGAGGTTCTGATGTGCTGACACCTTTTTTGCTCCCCTGACTTACATAGGGTTTCCCTGATTCCTTGCTTAGTGTAGAGCTTAACAGATTTTCTCTAGACAACCTAATGTACAGGGAGGAGGATCGTAACTTTCAATCTAATCCTCACAATGTGTTCCTCATGCTTTGTATTGTGGCTACAGAAGTCCTCATTCACTTTCTGCACTTTCTGCAATTTAGGGCAACTTTTGTCTGACGTTTTGAATTTTCCATTAGATATTCTGTATTTTTACAATATGTTTCTGCGACTGATTAATATCATCTTGGCTTTGAATTTGTAATAAATCTATGCTTAATCCGATCTTCTGACTCAGAGTTTTACTGTGTGACTAAATAGGTTACACTGTAACTGTTAAATTGTAGTTGATCTTGACTCCTTTTATTCCTCAGGCACTTAGAACATTTAATTGCAGGGAGTTAGTAAAAGGGGGCCGAATACTAGGAATTCTCAGCACAGTCCCTACGTGTAGCTTGTTAGGGCCAAGCTCCCTGTCCAAGCTCCCTGTGCAGTATTAAACTCTTAAAAACAGCACTCATCACTTCTCACTACCACTAGAGTTCTATTCATGGTGTGCTATGAACAGTGAGATTCAGCTGCAACTTCCTTAATTTAGAGACTCTCAGGTTTTTTTTTCCTTAACTTTGTACTTTCTACGGACAGCAATATGAGATTGCTCATTGGCAGATCTAACAGCATTCTTTCATTAGGTAAGACTCTGACCACAACATCATGCTGTTCCAACCTCACTTGCTGACTGACCAGGGGTTTAGAGAATTCAACCTCCTGCCACTTCTCACCTGTCTCCTTACAAGCAGTTAGGCAAAATGTGGCCTTATCATAGATAGATCAAGTGGCATTCATTCAAAATCAATCTATGAATTAAATATGTATTTATAGTGGGCACACTCTGCTGGCTCCTGTGCTACTGCTAGACTTAGAGCCCCACAGTTCCCTATGTGATGAGTAGGAGGAGCTTTCCACACAATATAATATTTTAATAGCCTGTAGCGCAGGACTTGCACAAGAAGAGTTGAGCTGTTCTTGGGCCAAGACAGGCCCATCAGAGCCCGTCAGAGGACCGAAGAGGCTGGGCTGGCCTCTGATTTTGAGGATTGTATTTGGTTAGTCCTGGTCTATGCGCACCATCTCCCACTCAGCCTTAATTCAAAGACTGAGGGAGATTGGTGTAAGGGGAAGACTCTCGGGTGGCTTTGGAGTTTTCTGTATGAGCACTACCATGTGGTACAGTTGGAGTCCTTCTGCTCTCGAACCATAGCCTTGGACAGGGGAGGGGCACAGGGGTCCTCAATGAGCCCCACTTTTTTTAACATCTATGTGGCCCTACTGGCACAAGTGAAAAATGTATTTGTTTACAAGGTCCTCTCTTAGGCAAATGACATTCAACTTATCATCTCAATGGGATCTAACCCGACTCTACCAAAGAGAGATTCTGTGAAAATATGGACAAGATTGCCTCTTGGGTGCAGCTTAACTGTCTCCAATTGAACTCAAGCAAAACGTAGATTCCTCTCTTTGGGAAAGCCCTTTCTGTATGGTCGGTGGACTGGTGGCCTCAAGGTATAGGCCAAGCCTCCACCCCAAAACTGGTAGTTAGAAAACTAGGAATCTTGATAGATTAAAACCTCTCCATGAGTGAACAGTTGAATTCCATCTCGGGGTCCTGCTCTGGAATCATGTGCATCCTCAGGAAAGTTTTCCAGTGGCTACCACTGCAGACGAGAAAATCTCTAGTCCAGGCCCTCATAATTAGCTGTCTGGACAATGGCACACACTAATGGTCCCCATCAACAAAGGGCTGTTTTCCAAACTCCAGGTGGTATAAAACACTGCAGCAAGGATAATCTCTCACCTTCTGCCTCGCTTGCCCTCAGAAACCATTCTCAAAACCTTCATTGGCTGCCTATAAAAATGCGTGCCATGTTTAAACTCCTTTATCTGGTCCATAAAGCCTTTTATTGAATGAGCCTCTCTACATGCTGGGCAAACGGCAGTGGTATTCCCCAACATGGAGTCTTAGAACCAGTGGGAAACTCCTGTTACTTCTATGGTGAATTCACACCACTAGATATAGTGGGTGTTCATTTTCAAATTTAGCCCCACAGCCCTCGAATCAGCTTCTGTTGCAACAATGTGCATGCACGGATTTAAAAAATTCAAAAAGTCTCTGAAGACCTGGCTTTTTAATCATAATCAGTTTCATATATTCTGTCACTTTAGGCCTCTAAGACCTGTGGAGCTGTAACAGTGCAGAGAGTGATTTGTGCGCTTAATAAGCAAACCTTATTTTGCTTATGTCGCTCTAAGTGGGAAGGGTTTGCCCAGACGTGGGTCCCGTGCTCACTACACCACTGGATTCAACCTAGACTGGCTGCGGAAGGGTGATGCAATGAAACCGATCCCAGGATGCTTGTTTCCGATCCAGGGAGAACCTGGCTTGGCAGCTTAGGCTGGATTGTTTCCACAAGGAACAGGGTCAAGACTGATCTGCATATGGCTGGGTTCTGACTAGGATGATGTGGTGAGCAAAAGAATTATGAATGTAACCCAGATCCTTGTGACTGGAGGTGAATGTTTGCATTGTCCAGCATTCCGTCCATCAATTGTTTTTTTTCTGTATATGTCGCCCTAAGTGGGAAGGGTATGCTCAGACGTAGGTCCCAGGCTCACCACACCACTGGATTCAAGCTCGACTGGCTGATGAAGGGTGATGCCCTGAAACCGGTCCCAGGATGCTTGTTTCTGGTCCAGGGAGGACCTAGCTTGGCAGTTCGGGCTGGACTGTTCCTACAAGGAACAGAGTCAAAACTGATTTGCATATGTCTGGATTCAAACTGGGGTGGTGTGGCGAGGTGAGCAAAAGAATGATGGATTTAACCCAGATCCTTGTGACTGGGGGTGAATGTTTGCATTGTCCAGCATTCCGTCCATCAATTGTTATTTTTTTCTGCATAATTTATATCTTGGCGGAGAAGGAACTTTGACACAGTGGTGACTGCGTTCCTTCTCCACAACTACTATGGTCCACATGCCTGATTTACCTTAGTTTGACAATGGTGGAGCATACTGTCTCCCCTATGGTCAACCTCTCCCGACAGCCCAACAGAGTATGGGCCGTTGAATGTTTGACAATATGTCCATTCGCCTAATTTAGATTGGCGGACTGTAGGAAAGTAGGATCTGTTTCTTCTGGTTACCCACACTTTTTAATTGATGTAATACTGTTTTTGACTAGTCTGACTGGGATCCTACTAATCAGGACCCCAATCTATCTGCTTTCTCCCTAAACTGTTGTGTTCAGTACCTAGGTACATCCCAGATTGGATACTGGGACACCCTTGTCAGTCCCTAGTATATGGTACCCATGTACCCAGGGCATAGGTACCCCAGAGGTCTCCCATGGGCTGCAGCTGGTATTATACCACCCACAAGAGACCATTCAAAATGGAACTACATGCCGGCCATTGAAGCCTGTGTAAGTTGGTACATGCACCACTTATGAAAGATATAGGTTTCCTATATCTAAGGGTCACTGTACTTTAAACCTAAAAGTCACCCCTCTTGCAGGACTTTACAATATTGAGGGCAGGGTGCTTGGTTCTAAGTGAGATGGTGCCCCTGCATGAGCAGGAGACCCCTGCAGCCTACGGAGTCCATTCTCCCGGGTTGTCAGTGAAGCAACCATATATTATATAGAACGGTATCGCATGACCAAACGATGACTATCTCGAAAACGTCTGCAATGAATCCTACCATGTTTTGTATCAAACATGTTGGAATTATACCCGCACACCATAAACGGTGTTGGAGGTATGATTCCAGGCACCGGAAGAGCCCTCCGTTAGGCTCTCAGTGTTTCCTGTACCGGTCTTATAGTCCCAGACAGCAGACCAGAGACAAATTTCTGCCCTCCTGCTGCTGAGCCAAGCTCGAGCAGGGGAAGGCAGAACAATAGGCATCCTGTCACAGGGAGTTGTGACCATCCCCAGACAGGATTTAGTGAATTAGGTCTGAGTGGGTGCGCTTGCCAGGGCCTGAAAGTCTGCATTAGGGGCACATTTGGTATCCCTGTGCATAGTCCAGTTCAAACCAGTCCTGTGAGCTGTTGGCTCCCGCTCTGGACATGGGACTAACATCGGAGTAACCTCCAGCCTGTCCAGACCCTCCCCTAAATCTTCCCAACCCTCTCCTTAGGGTACTTCAGGGCTAACCTGGGTGTAGGTCCCTAGATTTGTCATGTACATGATTCAGAACTGAAACCACTGCAATTCTACCATCTGGGCTCTCTGGACTTCGTTTGGGGCTGACTTCATCTCCCTTTCAGACTGCTGCCTCGTCTGTGCCTGTACACCATACAGGATCCGTACAGGACCTGTGGAGCATCCAAGACACTTGAAGATAATCTCCCTTGAAGTGAAGGAGTCATTTCCGTGCATTCTCAGGCACTTCAATACTGCTGACTGGTCTGCTGATCCTGAACTCCTGCGAACTCCAAAGGGTTCAACAACACAGGTGGTGGTTATTTACATCCCTGTGGCCTGAGCTGCCCTCTCACCAAGTCTGAGGTCAGAATCCCTCGTGGGGGCTGGATTAATCGAACCCCTGTGCACTGCGTACTTTTGCAAGAGCACATGCTGTTGGCACCTTTGCGACAAGGGCATTGGGCTCTAAGTAGCCCAATGTAGCAATTTCTTCCACCAAGACCTTTTGGTGAGCTGCTCGAGGTCCTCTCCCAATCCCTGTGCCTGAAGCCTGTAGGTCCATTTGAGGGTCATCTTTGTCTTTTTTAGGCTCCGCTGATTGCTCAGGGCCTGCCCTGACTCCTCTGCTTGTGGTGAGTCTCCTGGACCTTGCTGGTCCCAACCGTGTACTTTCCTGACTTCCTGTGTGGGTTGTTTTTGCCAAGGCTTGTTGGTGCTCCCGCCAGAGACTGACCTCTCAGCACTCGACATCCTTTGTGGGACAGCTCGAATCCGGGTCCTGGTCATCCTCAGCATCGCCTGGTCCTTTTAGCTGCAGTTTCAAAGTCACTGTCATCTTACCTTAAGCACCCGACATCTGAGGGCATCCGTCTTCCAAGTCTCCTGGTCGCTCCTGAGTGATATAGACACTGTACATATAGACACTGTACCCTCTGCTTTCAGGTACTCCTCTTCTAGAATCCTTGTTTGGGTTCCTCCAGGCTCTTTCTCCTCTTCTAGCAGCTGCACTTTCCTTAAGAACTCTATTAGATTTGACATCGGTTTCCATCGCCACTTCAACCCTATGCACCCAGGTTCCCTGGGTTAGGTAACTTGGGTGCTACGGTACCCACCGGTGAGGTGGTTCTCGAAACTTCTGTCTTTCACTGGGTTTCTTCAGGGTCCCCTGAGAAGAGTCCCTAATCTTTCAATTTCCAACTGCGACTTGCACATAGACTTGTACGGAGCACGCAGTCGTGTTCACACACTGCAAACGCTCTCCGTGGGGTCCCTATCTGCTTACCTTGGGTGGTTCTGTGGGTCACAAGCAATTCTTTGTCTTCTCGACATTGTCCTGACTCGCGTCATGGTTCTTATACCACTTTCTTAGTATATGGCTTGTTCCCCCCTGGGGCCCACTGTGTATTAGTGCTATTTATGGTTATTTCTTTGCTAGATATTGTGTGCTTTGTGTCTATCTCCATGTAGGAGATACTGTAACATATTAGATAGTGTTATTTAATGAATACAAAAATTATAAATACTTTATGTGGTTCTGTTTCAGTTATTCCATACTATAAGATTGCATTCTGGTAAAACAAGCTGCTACACACTCCTTCAAGACTAGGGCCCGATGTAGGTCGCCAATTACCGGTCGGTAACGGCCGAATTCGGCCGTTACCGACCGGGATTTGGGAATTGACATGCAGGTGGCATTTAATTTACAGAATCGGTTTATTTACCGATTCGGTAAATTTACCGATTCTGTAAAATACCGAATCGGTAAATTTACCGAATTGGTAAATACAGATATAGGTGGCACTGGAAACAGTGCCACTGGCCATTACCGATTCGTTATTTACCATGTAATACTATTACATGGTAAATAACGAATTCCAGTGTACATGCACATCTGTGCATGTACACCTGTGCCATGTGGCACACAGACATGCCCTAAGGGCATGTATGTGTGTCACATGGCACACAAGCCAGTAACAGGGGTGCAACAAGGTGTCAAAGTGACACCCTGTTCCCCTTGTAAAATCGGTAATTTTACCGATTCGGTAATTACCGAATCGGTATTTGCTATTGAATCCTATGGGCTTCAAGGCCCATAGGAATCAATGGCAAATACCGATTCGATAATTACAGAATCGGTAATTACCGAATCTTACCGATTCGGTATTTTTACCGAATTATTTACCTACCTAGCAATTACCGAATAGTAAATACCGAATCGGTAAAATTCGGTATTTACCATTCGGTAATTTGCTATTACCTACATCTAGGCCTAAGCCTGAAGTCTGCTCTCCACAGGTGCCACTTGGACAGCTTTCTAAGGTTGTCTAAGACCTCTTAAATCATCATAGGGGTTGTCTGGACTGGTGCAAGGTGCCAACTTACATTAGTGGACATCACATACCAGGCCAGCTTCTCCCACAGACACATAGCTGTTTTTTAATGCCCGCCACTGCCATGAAAAACCTGGCAGTAAGGGGCTTTGAAAAGTGCTAAATGCCCCCTTTACCATGGGAGAAAACTCCCATGAAGCATTGGATTTTTTTATTCAAAAATGAATTTTCTTTTTGAAAATAAAAAAAAAGTAACTTTGTTGTACGGCTCTGTCATACTTGAAGGAGTTGCCTGGCAAAGTTACAATGCATTGGCTGAAACCGCTGTAATGGCAATTTCTGTCAATGCTTCAAATGTTTACTGGTCCAGCAGACATTTCATACTTTGGTGCATGGCACCTCCTTCATTTCCTCAGAGTAATTTATTCTGTGACTCTGGAAGAGGATTGGCTGTCTGCCAAATTATAAGTCAGGCCCTTAGTTTTTAAAGTCCCCTGAAGCAGGGACGGACTGGCCACCGGGCAGTTTGGAATGCTGCTGAGCTGGGGGTTGATTTTGTTGATGGGGACCTGCGTGTACTACACGAAATTCGCTTTGCTTTCATTATTTTGAAGCACGCGCAGGTCTCCATGAACGAATTCAGCCCCCTCTGCAGTAAAATCATCCAGCAGCTCGGGAGCATTCCAAACTGCCCGGTAATCAGTCCAGCCAGTGTGCTCACCCCTTCATATTTGTTAGACAGTAAGGGATTGGCATTTTATTTATATTCAGTGACAAATTGCTGTCATAGGTTTCTGTTGACACGTTTTCACCTGGATATTGCATATATTGTAGTTGCTTTTTCGATCATGGGGAGCTGGTTGAAAGTGGCACCATATTCTGCTCGGTCGACTAAGTACCTTTTTTCTTGTGCAAGATATATATGGTACCAAGAAAACACTATTTAATACATCTACTTATAAATGCCTCTTTGAAGCTTTGTAGATTTGGCTTTGCTTTTTTTTAAAGCGTCTGCATTTATTGGTTGTTTGTAGTGTTGAAGTAGGATTTATGTCTCAAACCCTTAAGATAAGTTAAATGTTATATTTTATGAAGTAAGATTTTATGTTTTAGCTATCTAATTGCCTTGATCATGTTTAATCTTGTTATTTTTTTATTAATTATTTGTTGATGTCTTTTGTACTTGTTATGGATTTTTTGTAACCAAAATAAAGATTGATTGAAATGGCTTGATTTTTTACAGGGACCTGCAAGTTTTATTCACACACGAGACTTAGTAAACAGAATACAGTGAACCACTTCTAAACAAACTGGTTTCTGGATAGGACCACACATGCATGGGATGTATTTTCCCATGGGTATCTCATCAAATTAGTCAATGAACATTTGTAGGGAGGTTTGGATATTAATGTTCTATCATTCTTCTGTGGTTTATCGTTCAAAAAAAGGATGATGAGTCAAGTCAAGTCAAGGCAAAGATCTTTATTCGGATTAAACATCCATAAAAGTACATAAAATCACAGCATCGTGCAATGTTATACAAAACACAAAATCCAATGGGTTTATTAAAAAGAATTTAGGGCCTACTCACATCAGTCAATTTAAGTGGTAGATCACTTGATTGATCTTGCACTCTAGCTGCAGCAAGGAAATAAGCGGTATGATTCTAGGTGGATTGTATATCCTCAAAGCATTACCCAGGCTTCCCCTGGGTTAAGGATTATAAAAGAATATAAGTAACTGGGACCACATGTACGATCGCTTCATTTTGCGAGTTGTGACTTTTTGCAACTCGCATTTAGGAAGTTGCAAAATGCGATGTACTAATGTGTCTCAGGCACATTTAGGGATTTCTAAAGGGGTCGCAAATGACCTACCTCATCAATATTCATGAGGTACGTAGTAATTGGCGACCCTCTGGGAATCGCTAAAAACACAGAGAGTGTGAGACCCCTTCTCGTTTCTGACTGGCTTACCACCTATTTGAAGTAGGTGGTAAACTGCGAATGTTTGGCGACTGCATTCTGGTCGCAACACATTCATACATTACCCTGTGACTCACTATTAGGGAGGGATGCCCTTGACATGCCCCTTCTTGATACTGACTCGTAAACCCTATTTTGAAAGTTGGTAATAGATTACTAATGGCCCAATTCTCAGTTTGTGACCACTAAAACCTATGGACATGTGGCTTAAGCCTTCCCCACTCACCAATTAGAGAACATTTTAGGTCTTCACTTGGTAAAACAGGTGAGCCTCAGCAAGGTTCTGTACTGGCCACTGCCCTGTTCTTCACAATTTTCTCTTCAAAAGTATCTATGCTGAGAGGCATAGGCAAAAACCTAAGTGTCTTTTTTGTGAATAGAACAGAAAGAAAGTGCCACTCTGTATGTTAACCTCTTTTATACTTTCCACCAAAGTTGGTATCAATTTAGTTAACACTTCTTTTCCTGCTGCATTATTGCATTATTGCCTCACTTTGCTAACATTGTCATTTAGTCCATGCCATGTGGCATACCTTCCAGACTGCCAGGTCAGCAAAGGCCCTATCCTGATGGAGGACCTGAATTCGCCCAGACGAATGAGCCTCAAGATCTTGGCAAACTACTGACTCTAACTTAAGGAATGCTGGGGCTGGTATAGAAGAAGTTGTCAGTGCCTGCAGTGTGTATTCCAAGCTCTTATTTTTCCAAAAGTTCTTGCACAAGTACCGATTCAAAAATGAAGCACAAATAGTCACCAAATACATCATCACTGCGCATAAAAAGGAGTTGTCATCAAGCAAGCGGATTATGGTTGGCCATGGGGGGCATATTGCCCTCCCTCATCCTATAAAATGCTTATTTCCATGTGCCAGTCAAATGTAGCATGTTCTTATGGTTTTGTGTCGATGTACCTCAATGCCTATTTAGGATACTGTTTTCCGGGGTCCACTCCTCTTCTATGGTATTCACAAGAGTATTGTTGAAGTTACTTACAAGGGGAGTAAGAGTCTACCTCTACCTACATGGCCTTCTCACTCCCACCCCACACAGTAACCGGGTGGTTGAGTCCTTCCACCTTTATGTGAGGAGATAGATCAAGATAATGATACTGGTAGCATAGGACAACTATCCAAGAAAGTTCATGGGCAGAGGCCGGAGTGCGTTGCTGTCTATCATGTGATAGGCACTAATTATTATTATTATTAAATTAAATTTGTAGGGCGCACAGCTACCCAGAGGTTTCCCGACGCCAAGGACCAAAGAAACAGAAAGACCGGAGTTACTGGTTGAATAGCCAGGTCTTAAGGTTTTTGCGGAAGGTGATTGGTTTCATGCCGAAGTAGGAGAGGAAGAAAATTCCACAACACTGGTGCCAGGTAGAAAAAAGAACGACCCCCCCCCCAAGCGTGCAAATTTAAATCTTGGGACTGAGAATTTAGCTTGGGAGGAGGATCTAAGCAGGCATGTCGGGTGATAAGTCTGGACCAGAGAACATAAATAGCGGGGAGCTGTACCTAGTTTAATTTTATGCATTTAGCGTAAAGCCTTAAATTTAGCCCGGTTCTCAATTCTTAGCCAATGGAGGTTCTGAAGAGTACCTAAAATGGGAGATGTTTTGGTAACATAACAGAGCATCCTAGCCGCAGAGCTATGTACAACCTGTAATCTGCGAATTACCTCCTTGTTGGCTCCTAGATAAAGGATGTTGCCATTGTCCAATCTCGATATTATCAGTGCTTGGATTGCAGTTCTTTGGGTAGGTCCAGGCAACATCCATAATATCTTAAGGAGCCACCTCAGGAAGGTAAAGCAGATAGATGCAGTTTTGATAATTTGCTGCTTCATGGAAAGTTGAAGTGGATGAACTCCTCAAATATTATTTTCCTCTTTACTTGAATTAAAGTGGCATGATATGCCTTAGAATTCTCAACTGTGGTTCTGCCCTCAGGCCTAGCAGTCTGGTATGGCTCTGATGTGTAATTCAGGACGAACAAGACATGGTGGCACCATATTGGAATTTAGTGACCAAGCAAGTACTGCCTTGGTTAGATTTGTGCTATAGAAATACCATATACAAACATAGATACATACATACATACATACATACATACATACATACTTACACTACTTTGGCTAGACGGCTCCTACGGCCATTTTTTTAAGGACTGTGCCCAGCAACTGTCTGCGGGTGAATTATGGGATATTAACCCCAGAAAGGCAGTTTTTAAAATTAGCATCAAGAAACGAATACGAATGAGGTCCCAAATCACCTATAAAGCTCTCTTTTCTAAACGCAGACATGCATGGGCAACAATAAATTCTTACGGCTTGGCCTTGCCGCCTTCCTATTTGTCTTGCACCTACTCCCTGCACTTAAAACTTAGATTTATGGCTCTCAGGTTGGGTAACTGGCAACTTTTAAAGAATTTACCTTCCTGGCTCCGAATGACAGAGGATCTATTGTGCAGAGGGTATGGTAAGACGGATGAAACCTTGGAGCATGTAGTATGTCTCTGCCCGGCTCTACTGCCACAGCGCAGACGTAAGCTGAAAACTAAGTGGAATATGGTTTGGGAATCCGGACCTGTAAACAGGCAATTATTGCAGCTCTGTCTCCAGAAAACACAGTTTTAAACATAACCTTCACAATTTTTATTTGCAAGGCATATCGTAATTTTACTCAGAAATCAGAATGGCCTCCCAATGCTTTTTAAAGAAACTAATTTGTAACAAAGCAAGATTCTAGTTTTAATATTGATATATTACTTCATCGTATTTGAGTTATTTTAACTGTTTATGTATGTATATGTTTGTATGTACTCTACTTTTATGATTATATCTTTTTAATCAAATAAAGTATACATTTACACATACAAACGTACATACATACATACATACAGTGGTTGGGGTGTATTGAGTAAGTACTTGGAAGTGAGGAATCAGGAAGCAAAACTCAAATTGCTTACCAGTAATGAAGATTACTAGCAACAGCGGCGTCACTAGGGGGGTGCGGGGGGTGCGGACCGCACCGGGTGACACCCTCACATGGGGGTGACACCATCTGGTTGCGACCCCCTCCCCCCACCCAGCAGGCCTCTGTACATGGCACCCCCTGCACCGCACCCGAAGGCCTCGGAGAGACTCGATCCGCCTTAAAAACAAAAGCGAACAGATATTTTCTCACCTATTCGAATTGAAATGTTCTCATTAGTTAAAGGTTGAAAAGTGTAGTAAGTAGGGGCCCCGCCATTTATATGGAAAAAGACACGGTGCTAAAGAGGGGGGGCCAGGGAGGGGTTATTAACCGCTTGGAAATTAGCTTTTACTTTAGCTGTTTCATATCGTAAAATTCTCACGTCTACAAACTCGCTGGTGCCTTGTACACAGATTTCTTTTTGCATCTTGAAAAGCTTTAAAAGAGAAACCACATGAAAGCGGCAGAGAGTGTAAAAGGGGGGGGGGTCCTGCCCCCCCCCCCCTGGGTTTAATGTGCGAGAGAGAGGGAGCTAGAGGGAGTAAGATGACAGAGAGAGAGAGAGTTAGAGTGAGAAAGACAGAGAGAGAGGGAGCTAGAGTAAGAAAGACAGAGAGAGAGGGAGCTAGAGGGAGTAAGACAGAGAGAGGGAGACGGAGGTAGCTAGCGGAAGTAAGACAGAGAGAGAGGGAGCTAGACAGAGAGAGGGAGCTAGAGGGAGTACAATAGAGGGAGAGGGAGCTAGAGGGAGCAAGACAGAGAGAGAGGGAGCAAGACAGAGAGAGAGAGGGCGCTAGAGGGAGTAAGACAGAGAGAGAGGGAGACGGAGGGAGCTAGAGGGAGTAAGACAGAGAGAGAGAGGGAGCTAGACAGAGACAGAGGGAGCTAGAGGGAGTAAAACAGAGAGAGAGGGAGCTCGAGGGAGCTAGACAGAGAGAGGGAGCTCGAGGGAGCTAGACAGAGAGAGGGAGCTAGAGGGAGTAAGACCGAGAGAGAGGGAGCTGGAGGGAGCTAGACAGAGAGGGGGAGCTAGAGGGAGTAAGACAGAGAGAGAGGGAGTCAGAGGGAGCTAGAGGGAGCAAGACAGAGAGAGAGGGAGCTAGACAGAGAGAGCGAGCTAGAGGGAGTAAGATAGAGCGAGAGGGAGCTAAAGGGAGTAAGACAGAGAGAGAGGGAGCTAGAGGGAGGAAGACAGAGAGAGGAGCTAGAGGGAGTACGACAGAGAGAGAGGGAGCTAGAGGGAGTAAGACAGAGAGAGAGGGAGCTAGAGGGAGTAAGACCGAGAGAGAGTGAGACAGAGGGAGCTAGAGGGAGCAAGAGAGAGGGAGCTAGAGGGAGCTAGACAGAGAGAGGGAGCTAGAGGGAGTAAGACAGAGAGAGAGGGATCTAGAGAGAGTAAGACAGCGAGAGAGGGAGCTAGACAGAGAGAGGGAGCTAGAGGGAGTAGGATAGAGAGAGAGGGAGCTAGAGCAAGCAAGACAGAGAGAGAAGGAGCTAGAGGGAGTAAGAGAGAGAGGGAGCTAGAGGGAGCAAGACAGAGAGAGGGAGCTAGAGGGACCAAGCCGGAGAGAGAGGGAGCTAGAGGGAGTAAGACAGAGAGAGAGGGAGCTAGGCGGAGCAAGACAGATAGAGAGGGAGCTAGAGGGAGCAAGACAGAGAGGGAGCTAGAGGGAGTAAGACAGAGAGAGAGGGAGCTATAGGGAGTAAGACAGAGAGAGAGGGAGCTAGAGGGAGTAAGACAGGGAGGGAGACAGAGGGAGTAAGACATGGAGAGAGGGAGCTACACAGAGAGGGAGCTAGAGGGATTAAGATAGAGAGAGAGGGAGCAAGACAGAGGGAGAGGGAGCTAGAGGGAGCTAGACAGAGAGATGGAGCTAGAGGGAGTAAGACGCAGAGAGAGGGAGCTAGAGGGAGTAAGACAGAGAGAGGGAGACAGAGGGAGCTAGAGGGAGCAAGACATAGAGAGAGGGAGCTAGATAGAGAAAGGGAGTAAGACAGAGAGAGTGAGCTAGAGGGCTCTTGACAGAGAGAGGGAGCTAGAGGGAGTAAGAGAGAGAGGGAGCTAGAGGGAGCAAGACAGAGAGAGAGAGAGCTAGAGGGAGCAAGACAGAGAGAGAGGGGGCTAGAGGGAGTAAGACAGAGTGAGAGGAAGCTAGAGGGAGTAAGACAGAGAGAGGGAGCTAGAGGGAGCAAGACAGAGAGAGAGGGAGCTAGAGGGAGTAAGAGAGAGAGAGGGAGCTAGAGGGAGTAAGAGAGAGAGCGGGAGCTAGAGGGAGTAAGAGAGAGAGTGGGAACTAGAGGGAGTAAGACAGAGAGAGGGAGCTAGAGGGAGTAAGACAGAGAGAGAGGGAGCAAGAGGGAGTAAGACAGAGAGAGAGGGAGCTAGAAGGAGTAAGAGAGGGAGAGAGGGAGCTAGAGGGAGCAAGACAGAGAGAGGGAGCTAGAGGGCGTAAGACAGAGAGAGAGGGAGCTAGAGGGAGTAAGACAGAGAGAGGGAGACAGAGGGAGCTAGAGGGAGTAAGACAGAGAGAGGGAGCTAGAGGGAGTAAGACAGTACCTAGCACCGTACTTTTCCGACAGAGGTGGTCCATGCGGTAAGTCATGAGGGGGTGACACCATGAGTAACCCGCACCGGGTGACACCAACCCCAGTGACGCCACTGACTAGCAATAAAACCAAGGAATGTATTAAACTAAAGAAAGGTGATTCAGCCCGAAAGAACACTTTGAAAAGAAGTATGCTGACAGCGTGAAACAGCTCCTCCACACCTGCACTAGTGAACAAAAACAGAAAAGGTGAAGTGCCAGCAGCTTTGCTATGACGCCTGCCTGATTAATGAAGGTCTGACACCTTTGACCCTGTGTGGACACTTTGTCTTTGCATTTAAATATTTCAGAATCTGATTGAAATTTTAATTATTGAGGGGAATGAATGGCAAAATCACTCAGGCATAAGTGGTACATTGTGTCATCCCGGCTGAATGCGAAACCAGTGGAGTATCATAGAGGCAGCGTGACCTCTGTCAAGCAAGCACGCGCAGTCTGCCCGCCCCCCGCCGTCTCCCCTCTTCATCGTCCCGCCTAATCATCTGTGGCCGCTCAGCTGAGTGCGCTGCCTCTGTGGGCTCCTTTCAATCAAACCGATATTTAGCCTAATGCAAGACAATTTCCCCTCTATCTCTCCTACCTTTAAATTGATTGAAATTGACAAGAAGAACAATAGCGGCTTTGACAAACTCCCCTCTTGGCTAAAACCGAAAATCGAAGGAAATGATAGTGTCAGGGCGCGATTACTTGCCGCAGCGCCGAGTACATGTACGGCGCTTTATGAATAATAGCCCCCTAATGATAGTAATCCAGGGCTGTCGTTGCAGTTTCATCTCTATCTGCTACTTGCCGAATTCTACAAGATGGCAGCCCTTCTTTTTACATAATAACACAGAAACACTGTATATTATGTGACGTGCTTTAAATATAGCTCTAGTCTTCTAGGTCAGGCATTGTGGGGCAATTGTGGGGGACCGGAGCTTTAAGTTTTATCGGGATAAGGAGCACGTTTGTCCTTGAAAGGATGTGCTTTGAAGCTAGCATAAATGTACTTTCTTGGAAACTCTCTCGGCTGCTATAAAATGTTTGCTTGAGTAAACACGAAACGCAGATTGGAAATGTGAGCATTAGCCACGCAGCAGAAAAGGCACCTTCAGTCCCTCTGTTGTTTGTTCCTTTCTCCTGGAAGACGCAGGTGCTGGTGCCAGCTCCGGATTGAATGTGTGATTCTGAGAGGCCTATAATTCAAGAAGAACGCGGCGCAATTTGAACATCATTTTACTCTAATCTTAATTTTCTCACTGCCAAAATGATGCGAATGCTTCAAAAGGACAGGGATATAAAATATATTTGCTCTGGGGTGCAGAGCAAGCTTTTTTTGTTTTTACGTGCAAACAACATGGCTGACATATTTAGGTGAAATGAACCCAACACCATTCACTGCATTTTAATTCCTATGCTCCACCATACTGTGTTGTGTGAAAGGGGCACTATGCTACATATTTGTGTTTGCGATAAAACAGACCAAGCCTACCTAACAGTTCCCGCCGACGATTACATTTGGTGAACTAAGACAGGTTTGAGCTTTCTGGGAGCCCACAACGTAACTTAAAGGTTACAAAATTAGGAGTTTGTATTGCCTACATTTGACAGCGATCATGTATGATTTGCCTAATTGAAGAACCACCCCTCCCCACTTTAGAAATGTGAGAAATGGGTGTTCAGCAGTTTCTAATAGTTAAACATGTTCAGTATTTCTGCTGAGTGAAGAAGGCTTAAAAGGTGTATCAATGTTATCCGGTATTTGGTAGCTGTCAGACCATGACCAACTACTGCTTCATAATAGTCTAAAGGGCAGTTTTCCTGATTTGTGCTTCCAAGTTACAAGGGTGATAGTGTTGTAACTTAGGACACTCTTCAGTGCTCCAAGGAAGATGGAAGTCTCCTAGCAGCAGGTGTCTGACATTTCACAATATGTACTGGTAGCTGTCAATCAATTCTTCAATGAAGGCTTTGTTTTTGCCATGTGGCTGATGTTTTAGTGTGGTTTGCATATTTCAAGCATTTAAAGGATAGGAAGGATACAGTGTGCTGATGAAAAAGATAGGTGCGGCTGATGGAATCTCTGTGAATTCTGGAAGCTCCTCCTACCGGTCTATTCCCACAGTCCTTCTACAGTATTTTGGATCCTTGTGGATTCCTGAAGTCCATGCATGGAGGAGCAGATGTCAACCCTTATCTCCTTTGGGGAGAGGATGTTGAGCTTGTAATCGAGGAATAGAGTACATTTTAATACATTTTAAACCTCTGGTGACCCAAAAACAGTATTTATGTAGTTACAACCAGTAAAAATGTGAAAACAGAAAACAAGAAAAATCCCAAACCATTTTAGAAAAATAGAGTACATTTTAATAAAGAAAATTATATCAGACCGACAAACATCCAGTCAGTAGAATCAAGGAAATTCAATTTTAATTTTGTTTTTGAAAGTGGCACCTATAAGCCGTAATATGGTTGTGCTAGAGTAGGGCAAAATTGCAAGTTCAGGAAGACTACAATGGAACTTGGGCCAGATACAGGGCTCAGCTTAGTCTCTCTGAAGAGCTACCTTCTAAGTCTGGCATTAAGAGTTCAAGCTGCATTGGAGGAGGCTGCAAAGAGGAGGCATGGCGTCATGGATGGTTGTTGCTGTAGTACAAAGCAGAGGTTTGGCGTCACGGATAGTCGCTGTAGCGTGAAGAGACAGTATGGTGTCATGGGTAGTCATCGCTGTAGCTTCCGGTTGGCAGTCTCATGAATGGCAGTATCTTAGCATGAACAGGGTTGTTCCTTAGGAGCCAAAGCCTCAGGATTTTTTACTTTTATTTATCAGGAGTACAATCTGATGCCTGCGAAGGGTCCAGTACCAGGGGAGGCACCTCTTGGTGATCAGGTCTCACTCCATCAGGACTCAGACAGGTCCAGTTGCAGATTCAGGCAGGTCCAGTTGCAGTAGGCTAGCTGGGCAGTGGCAGGGAGTCCTCTTAAGCTTGTTGTGTCCCTGTAGCTCTCACAGGAAGTCAGTCTGCTCCCTCTTGGAGTCACTCTGGTTAGCCTGGGAAGAAAGCAAGCAGGGCCAATCTTCCTTCTCAGACAGCAAGGCAATCGTTTAAGCAGCATGGCAGTCCTTTAGCAACAGATCAGTCATTCTTCTTTAACTTCCACCAACCCAGGAGCGTTCTGATGAGTGACTCTAAGGAGGGCCAATATTTATACCTAGTGCCAGTTTTTGTGTGGGGAACTTCCTGTCCTACCCTGACATCTGGTTCTGGGAAGTTCTTCTCCTTCCAATGCCAAAAGTGACAAACTGTCTGGGAGTGATAAAAGGCAGAGCAGGCCTGGTGACAATTTCCTTTGTATGTACAGGAGGCAAAGCCTTTTGAAGTGTTATTGGTTTTGAGTTCAGCCCTCCCCAGTCATTAAGACAGGATGGCCCACCCTGTCCACACCTTTACTCCCACTTTGTTACTGGCTGGGGGCAAAACACAAACTCAAACAGCAAAGTCATTCATTGTCATGTGACCCTGTTGTATATGAATCTAGGACCCTAGTGTAATTTTCCCGATTCATGCCCATATATAGGTATAAATTACCCTATCCTTATATAGGCATAGAAATCATAACCATATTTAGACTTAGCCTATGCAGCCCAAATACAGCATGGCTACTTCCACTAGTTCCGAGAACCCACAACGATTTCTAGTAAAAATCAGCCATTAGCAGTCAGGAACTTCCCCTTGCTTGAATATAGATTTATCCAAGAACTCAAGGAGTTTTCAAAGAATTGAGTCTTTGATGACGTTATTATGTCCAACCTTACGGCAAACTCGGCCCCTTCAAGGTATAAATATACCCACATTTGCCCAGGCAAACACACAGTGGTTTGGAGCAGTTCAACTAACTACTTGCCCGACGCCCTGCTACAGCAAGTGCTGAAGGAAGCCAACCCTCCAGTTGACGCACTGAGAGAGACGCTGTCTTTTCTCCTGCCGAGCAATCCAGCTCCAGTGTTTCCAGGCTACCCTTGCGGGTTGCTGGGAAATCGAGTCCTGAGAGAGAGATACAAGATCTCCTTCATTCTAAACCAAGGTACGGAGTTGATTAGACCCCTAGGGAATTCTTGGAACAGATTCTTGGCAAAAAGAATACTAAGCTTAAGCTACACCTCACTTACTTCTTCCCTCGTACTAGACCTAGGTTAGGTACACCGGGGTAGGCGTATTTTAGACGCACCAGTTGAGTACTTTTTAGTCATTATTTTTTAATGTATGTATTCTATGTTATTTTATATGGCTTAGAAACCAAAACATGCTTTTACATTATTATTTTATAATACTCTTCGTACTGTATGCATTACTATTGTAGCAGTTCATTTCCTCTGCCTGAGAAAGAAGACTGTTCAATAAATACTTTTTATTAAAAATGCCTGTCTCTCTATTTCTCTGCAAATCTGGGGAAACGAAGCATGCACAATTGACTGAGTGAAATAGCTGTCTATTGTTTCCGTGACTCTAGAGATAGATTTTTTATTCTTGGGAAACAAAGTTGTCATGTTTATGCGGTTATCAGAAACTCATCCCTTCTTGTGTATTCGAGAAAGTTTCTAGTGATCTCTGAGCTAGCTGGCACTCATAATTAAGTCTAACATATTTGATAGAGACCTAGTCGAACTCAGTCCTACGTCTAAACTATAGTATATGTTATTCCAATGCGCAGAGCGTATTGGGAATATAGGAACTACACTACTTGGCGCCCAACGTTTGGTAAGGCAATAATTTAACGCTAGATACTAGAGTAACTCAGTCGTGCTTTTCACACAGACCCCTTTTTCCCGTAAAAAACTCCAAGAGACGTCTGGAGTGGGTGAAAGGATAATATCCTCCAAAACTGAGTAGGACGAAAAATCCTATGTATTAGTTATTGGTTTGTTCAAAGTTGAAGGATATAGTGTTCCAAAAATATTGTGCACCTTATCTTTGTTTTCTTGAAACTTGCTCTGCAAACTTTCGGTCAATAAAATGTCAGAGAGTGGGAGAGCTGCAGCAGCAGCTCGGGTAGTGTAAGACGACACAAACCTCCAACAGAATGACCCGGATGCTATACTCATCCATGTAAATATAAGGAAGACAATCACTATAAAACGTATAGAAAATGGAGTATCATCAAGAGGTGGTAAAATAATATTTATTATAGAGGCACATGATTATCTGCAGACAGAGGTATTCTATTCATGGATTCTGTTTCCTGCAGCAAATCCAGTAACACACAAGTTCCACTACTACAAAGTAGAGGAACCTCCAGCGGAATACGTTCCTTTCGAGGACGTTGCAATTCCACCAACTTACCAAGAGCATCAGCTCTGGCTTAAAGGCGCCCTAAAACATCAAAATCACATTACCATGCTCGGTCCACTAGGTAGACCAGGAGCAACATGGCCGGTACTAGCCAACTGTACACCACATCCTGACATAGAAAACATGACAGGTCCAGAATTGTTAGCACAGCTAAACAGTTAATTAAAATACATAGACAGTTGGCTCATTATGTCATGCGGACCTTAACAGTCCAACCCACTGTAAGGATTCCACAGCATACCCCTCACCTGGGGAACACAAACAAAATCACACCACACAGACTATTCAATCAGTCATTGGTAAATTGCCCGCACAAAAAATTACTCAGATAGAGGCTGTATTTCCTGATAGTACACCTCATGAGAAACACAGAATTCTGACAATCTGTTTTCCAATGGGGATCGCACCACACCTGGAGGACTGTGACACTTAGGGTAGAGTCTTTGCTTCAATCTACACAAAAACCCATGTTGTTCCGTCTATGGCGGTAATACCAGACGTCCTAGGACATATTCAAAATGAATATGGAGCAGAACCTGCCTTAAATCTGGGAATGAAGTTACTAAAAGATTTCAAACATGTCTCGGCTATACTATTAGCCAACATTAAAGGTGAAGCAGCATCCGTGGCAATCCGCCAAAAATTAAAAGAAACAGATATAACAGAGCAGCCATATGAACTTGCTAGAATTATTGAAAATTAATATGAAGAACTAGGTAGAGATAGTTTGGGTGGGAAAGCAGTAAAACCCCAACTAACTGAAAATCCAACCAAGGGGTGATTGAAACATGCACCTCGTCCATGAACAATCCTTTGTTTCCTGTCTCCAAACCAGACAATACATATTGTCTAGTTTTGGACTACAGACACTTAAACTCTTGTTGCAAAACTTTTGCAGTACAAAATGCACACAGTGCAGCACTGATGAATAACATAGTGCGTAAAAAATATAAAACCACATTAGATATTTCAAATGGGTTTTTCTGTCAAAACATTTCACAAGAAATCAGGTACTTGACCGCTTTCTCAATTATGGGGACACAGCGACAATATTGCTGTCTCCTCCAGGGATTCAAGAATAGTCCAGGATTATTTTCAGCCAGAGTAACAGAGTTACTGCAAACGTACGATGATGAGGCATTATCTTATGTTGATGACATCTATCTTACAGACGGTGAATTGGACGTGCACTTGAAAAGAGTGAACACCATAATACTTGGGTTCGCTTCTGAAGGGTATAAATTCAACTTTAAGAAATCACGAATTGCCCACCTCAATGTCCTATTCTTAGGCTACGAGTTATCAAGTGAAGGCAAAAGCCTAGCAGACAACATTCTAGAGAAATGTGCGCTGCTCAAACCTCCAAGAATGCTGAAAAACCTACAGTTAATTCTAGGTTTCAAGAATTTTGGAATAACTTATGTTCTAAACCATGCAGAAATGGTTAAACCTCTCTACCTACAAATCAAGCCTGATTTCAAACCAACCAATTGGACTCAAGAACACACAGAAATTCTGCATTCAGTGCAAACAGACATGCTAGCAAAAACACAATTACAGACATGCGACAACGTGCGAAATCTTGTGATCCGAATCATCCCAGGGAGATGCGGATTCACATACCCAACCTTTAATGAAGGTGAAAAGGTACCAATAGCATACAAATTACACTTGTACACACAAGCTGAAATGAAATTCACTTCAACAGAAAAGATTCTGACAGCAGTTCAAACTGCAGTGGCAAAAGAAAGAGGTCTCGTGCAGGGAAAGCGCATAATGATCGTTACACCTGTACCTGCCTTAGAGGCAGTGACAAAAGCAAGCATTCCAAATGCTAAGGTTTTACATCCAAGATGGATACAATGGGTTAATTCTCTTGCTGCAACAGACGTTGACTACGTTTTCGACCCCTACTTGAAAACACAAGAATTTCTACAATACGAACACAAATGTCCTCTGCCAACCGAGATTCTGTTTCTAGAACATTACGGATGTATAATTTATACAGACGGTTCAGCACAACCCGCAATTGGGGGTAAACAAGCCTATAGTGCTGCGTGCGCAATTGTTAAAGGTCGCTGGCACGAAGGTAAATTCAGACCTATGGTCACTAAAACTCAATCACTCGGAGACTGTACAGCTCAGCGAGCTGAACTACAGGCATTCAAGATGGCGCTTGAAAATACCGATCGCGAATTCCCCACACTCATAGTGTGCGATTCATATTACTGCGTCCAGTCTTACAATGAATATCTGCAGAACTGGGTTCAAAACGGTTTCAAAGACGCAGACAGTGGCACAATCAAGCATAAAAAGCTTTGGGAACAAGTAGTTCTATTACAGAAAGAACTACAGAAGATGGCGTTCACGTTGCAGGGAATTCATTGGCTGATGAAGCCGCAAGGGCAGCTGTGCAAACGGCTTCCGTAGCTACAATCAATCATTCTAAATCAACAATAGACGGTAAAACAATGCTAGCAGTTAATGCCTCAATGAAAGGCAACTATGCAGCATTACCACTGAATTATCCACTCGGACATACATACATAATTGATGCAAACTCCGTTCCTTTTGTTCGAATCCCTGGAGTGGGGGATAGAGTAATTCCATACAGGAATCGGAGAGCTGCTTTGGTTCATGAAGCACATATGGGAGAGGGTCTGACACATCAAGGAATCTTAAAATCTCTAATAGAATTAGAAGAGATGTACTGGTGGCCTGGAATGAGCGTCCAAGTTTACAAATTTGGAATTAATTGCAATGTCTCTTACAGGACGAATGCAGTCCCAGAACTATTAGGACAAAAGATTCATTTGGATGTGGCCCCAGCGCTCGGATGACGATTGAACTTTTATAAAAGATTTGGGAGTCTTTATCGGCACATACACAATCGGCACGTTACATTCTGTCTAGGGTCCTGCGTTTAGATCTCGGGTTTACAAGGAGGCCATGGCCAGCTTGGGCGTTGCATTGTGGTACTCAAATCCATTCCATCCTGAGGGAAATGCGATAGTGGAAAGAATTTTTTTTTGACATAAAGCAATCTATAACATCTAGGGTATTAGGTTCGGGTTATGGGTGGGTCAAACATCTAAGAAGTGTCCAACGTAATCTTAACAATCTGCCAAGAAATTCTCTGGGTGGAATCACTCCATATGAATTACTGTTTGGTACTAGATTGATTATCGAAGACCTCGATTGTCAGACTTCCGTGGTAGAACAAAAACCCTTTGATATCATAGATGGTTTGAACTTAATGAAACAAGAAGAAGTCTGAGTAACACAACACAAAAGCCAACAACCACTGAAGAAAAACCACCTGTCCCAGCAAGACCTGTCTGGATTCCAAAGATTGGGAATCTAGTCAGGGAAAAGATCGCGGTGAAGAAGGAATTTGGGCCTTCTTATAGAAAAGCAGTACGTGTCTTAGAAATGCACGGAACAAGATCAGTGGTACTTCCGCCCCTTGCTGGTAAAAAGGAGAACCGAGTTGTGTCCATCGACCTGGTCAAACCACATCATGTGGCGGATGATAGGTAGTAGGCCAAGTGGACTCCCAAGATGTAGCAGATGACCTAATCTTGCTACAATCCAAAAGGTTCAAACAGAAAGACTTATCACCTTTGATAAACCTGCAGTAAGAGAGGAAGGACTATGCAACAAAGCAATGGAACTTGTACCTCTTAAAACCCAAATAACAGTTCGTCAAGAAACACCTGTCTACACTGATATAGCTTCTGACTATACTAATATGACAAAGGAAGAAACAGCTCCAGTGATTCCAAACAATCCTGATGCAATTCCAACAATTGACAGAACTGCCTCTGGCTATTTCATCAACTTTGATACATTTCTGAGAATCCATGTGAACCTGAAACAACGCCAGCAAAGAAAACTTTCAAAGAAAAAATAACAGACCTCTTTCATCGACTTGAAAATACATATCTGGTTTCACCATGGGTTGGATTTTCGATTGTGTTAGGTGTACTTTTTCTCCTACTTTGGCTGATTCTTGTTTTAAGTCTGGGAAAGATGATAGATGGAAAATACAGTACAATGGACACAGCAAGTAAGAACATCAACTTGCTCCTAAAACCTCACAAATCATCTCATCGTGAACGAAAAGACCTGTCATCAGTGAATTTCACAGCCATTCCTAAACGTGGTGGTATAGCATGGGACACAACTGATTATGACATTCATGGCCCGGTGGAACTGTTGAAGATTCTACACCAGTTTAAGGTCTCTTTGAGTGACTTTGTCTCACCCACCACTTTCTCTAATGATTGAGACTTTGAAACTGGTAATAATATGATGATAGATTTAGAAATGTCAGCTAAATTTACAGAACATGAATACTTAGAAGGTTCATCGGATTATGAACAAATGTATTGTTTTAATCATTATGGTCACCATTATTTGCACAAATCAGCAAACCCTAGAAATGTTTTTACTTAAAACCAGTGAGAACATTGTCCGACGCCGCCAAAGGGCAGCTCAAACATATTTTATGAAAAGTTTCCATACTTCTCAGGTTTTAATGTCACAAATCCAGAAACGTTTTATTTCAAAAATGTAAATAAGACAGGAATGAAAAACATGTTGACTAATACTAAACACATGTATTCTGCGAACTTTTATGATCAGCTGTCTACATTAGGGTTTGGCTTTTGGAAAGACAACATTGAGCCAAAAACTGTCTGGGGCACAAAAGACTGGCAGGTGCAAGGTTTAGAAGCCTTATTCAGAGCCTGCATTATCCCAGAGCAAATAATGTTTTTAAATGACACTGTTCAACAAACATCTTGTCTTGGCATGGCTTAGATAAAAGATTTAAACAAACCGTCCATACCTAAGCCCACACCTGATAGTAATAGCACTACAGATGAGGTGGTAGACGTAAAACAGATTTTACAACACAACAGAACTAATCCTGAATGGAGAAAATGGTTAATCTGGCTCACAGACAAAAATAACTGTCAAGATAGATTCCTGAACAAAACACAAGGTTTCAGAGTAGCTAGACCAGATCCAAGATATTCCCAGAAACAACATCCAGGGATAGTAACAACTTATAGTGTAGGAAAACTATGCCTTGAGTGGCGACAGAAATCCACACTTCCAGAAATTAAACGATATTTAACTTTACTTAAAGAAGGCGTTTAATTACGAGACTTCTTACTTGGACCTCGTAAACCACATCAAAAACATTTCATATACGCCGGTATATACGCTGCTTACAATGAAGCATGGATAATTACGCAAATGAAAACTGCAGAAAAAATACGAGAAATTGATTGTATTAATTTGGAGAAAGCTATCTCTGTAGCGGACAATTGGTTAATAACTCTGTCCTCCAGAATGTATTCTTTGGACAGCATTGTATCCTCTGCCATTGACATAATAAAGCAAGACTTGCTAATGTTACAACATGGCCAGTCTCAATTACGTTCTATAATGCTGCTAGGCTGGACGTTACAAAACCTTCGTTCAGCCTACGTGCCATGGCGTCTAATCAACACCACGTCATTGTTTTCTGTATTTAACCTTACAGATAAACAAATCTCGTTTTGCACAAAGAGGAGCAAACTATACTGTGCTGATACCAGTGACGATTTTGGGTTGGGTAAAGAATACATCAAGTCTACCTGGAATTTACCATGCCCACACAAATGTTGGAGTGGGGGATAGGAGGTATTTCTGAGTGGTAAAAATTGTAAAAACTCATTAAGCGGTACACTTTTGTGTCAAGGTATTAATTTACACGGAGCCTGCGAAGGTTCTTCAAATAACCTCTCTTGCCACCTGCACGGTTCACCAGCTGCAGTGATAGAACAAATTTTCAGGCAGCTCTCCAATGGCTGTTGTGGCTTGTTGCCAGGAAAAGCGTATCTAGTTAGTGTGTCAGCCAGGATCACTTGTTGTATGCAAGTATTGTATCCAAAAAGCAAGACAGACAGGGAGCCGGCGTTATGGCCTTCACTGAATATCTCTTCTATACAAATTGATACTTTAAGCAGAATGAAAGCCATTCTTTTGCAAAAAACTGTGCCACTGACCTCGTCTAGAGAAATGTATGATCTGCAAGTTGCAAGGACTTCTGCAGAGATACATGCATTATTATCAACAAACTGTCCAGTACATTTCGCAGAAATGTTAGGTCAAATCTTAAACATGTCTGATACCAGCGGCATCGCACATGTATTTAAGATGATTTTTTGGGGAATGTTAGCACCGTTTGAAGCAGTCCTCTGCATTTTTCCAAATTTCGTGTACTATGTGTTCGGCGGCCTGCCTCTCATTTTGGGACTTGTAGCAGGAATTCTATTTTTATTCCTTCAGCTCCGATATGGCAAGTCCAGTCAACAACGATACCCAGACTACCATGGAACAAGCCCTCCTAGCCATGCAGTATCGTGAAAGGATTACACAGATTCTTGGCTTGGCTCGTTTAAGAGATTTGAATACCCCTTGGTTCCTTTCATTCAGACCAATCTGGCAAGATTGCATTTTACCTGTTCTACGATGCCTGCTTTGCGGAGAAGAATGCTTGTTGGACATTTGTCTTACACTTCCATCAGTACTGTCATCGGATATTGACGCCTTGCTAGGTCCGGTAACGACTCATGCATCGTGTTTCCCCCAACAGCTACCAATCCTGATGACGGCATTCATTGTGGTCTCACCCGAAAGTCTAACTGAGGGTGAGATACGTGGAACAACAGGCACACAGGTACCATCTGATGTGAACATTGCTAACGCGGCATCTGGCGCTGGCGGCGATGCTTCTCATCTGTGCACATTTGATCTACTTGATGAAGTAGTTCCACTTTTGCCTACTATGGTAGACGGTTTCTTTGCCAGCCTAGATGATCTGATGTTTTCTCCTGACACAGAGAATAACTTTTGAATCTTGAACACAGCGTTCCATGAACCCTGAAATCCGACCTTCGCTTTTTCAAAACCAACTTTTTAAATTGGGATTTCTGTTTTTCTATGATCCAATTTGAACTTTTTTTCAAATTTGAACTATTTATGGCACTTAGTAATCTGCTTAAAGTAGAACTATTCTTAGAGAAGAAGAAATTCTTTTTGAAACACTTCATAGACAATATTTGGCCTTGTCCTCGAACACCAAAACAGTTTTATATATTGTGCTATGGAATTGTCTCGACCTTTTCTTCTGTATTCAAGAGACATTTTTCATAAATGTAATTTCATGATTCATTCAGTTTGCATTACCGATATCATGTTTTATGATTAGGAATGACATCAATTCCTTTAAATGCGCACTATAGACATACTCATTTTTTGAAATGCATTTCATGTATTCTGGTTGGGATTGTAAACACATGCTTTAGATATGTTTTAGATGCTTATAATTTAGTAATGTTGAACATATTAAAGTGGAGTGGGTGTTGTATATGAATCTGGGACACTAGTGTAATTTTCCCGATTCATGCCCATATATAGGTATAAATCACCCTATCCTTATATCGGCATAGAAATCATAACCATATTTAGACTTAGCCTATGAAGCCCAAATACGGTATGGCTATTTCCACTAGTTCTGAGAATCCACAACGATTTCTTGGAAAATCCCGCCTTCAGCAATCAGGGACTTCCCCATACTTGAGTATTGATTTATCCAAGAAGTCAAGGAGTTTTCAAAGAACTGAGTCTTTGATGACGTTTTTATGTCCAACCTTACGTCAAACTCGGCACCTTCAAGGTATAAATATGCCCACATTTGCCCATGCAAACACACAGTGGTTTTGAGCATTTCGGCGAACTACTTGCCCAGCACCCTGCTACAGCAATTGCCGAAGGAAGCCGGCCCTCCAGCTGACGCACTGAGAGAGACGCTGTCTTTTCTCCTGCCGAGAAATCCAGCTCCAGTGTTTAAAGGCTAGGAAATCAAGTCCTGAGAGATACAAGACCTCCTTCATTCTAAACCAAGGTACAGAGTTGATTAGACCCCTAGAGAATTCTTGGAACAGATTCTTGGCAAAAAGAATACTAAACTTAAGCTACACCTTACTTACTTCTTCCCTCGTACTAGACCTAGGTTAGGTACACCAGTGTATGCGTATTTTAGAAGCACCAGTTGAGTACATTTTAGTTATTATTTATTAATGTATGTATTCTATGTTTTTTATATGGCTTAGAAACCATAACATGCTTTTATAGTATTATTTTATAATATTCTTTGTTCTGTATGCATTATACTTTGCAACCAGTAATACTATGTAGCAGTTCATTTCCTCTGCCTGAGAAAGAAGACTGTTCAATAAATACTTTGTATTGAAAACGCCTGGCTATCTATTTTTCTGCACCTCTGGTGAAACGAAGCATGCACGATTGACTGAGTGAAATAGCTGTCTATTGTTTCCGCAAATCTAGAGATAGATTTCTTATTCTTGAGAAACAAAGTTGTCATGTTTATGCGGTTATCAGAAACTTATCCCTTCTTGTGTATTCAAGAAAGTTTCTAGTGATCTCTGAGCTAGCTGGCACTCACAATTAACTCTAACATATTCGATAGAGACCTAGTCGACCTCAGTCCTACATCTAAACTATAGTATATATTATTCCAATGCGCAGAGCCTATTGGGAATATAGGAACTACACTACATGGCGCCCAACGTTTGGTAAGGTGATAATTTAATGCTAGATACTAGAGTAACTTAGTCGTGCTTTTCACATAGACCCCTTTTTTCCAGTAAAAACTCCAATAGACGTCTGGAGTGGGTGAAAGCAATATCCGACAAAACTGAGTAGGACAAAAAATCCTATGTATTAGTTTTTGGTTTGTTCAAAGTTGAAGGATACAGTGTTCCAAAAATATTGTGCACTTTACCTTTCTTTCCTTGAAACTTGCTCTGCAAACTTTCGGTCAGTAAAATGTCAGAGAGTGGGAGAGCTGCAGCGGCAGCTCGGGTAGTGTTAAACGACACAAATCTCCAACAGAATGACCCAGATGCTATACTCAGTCCGGTAAATATAAGGAAGACAATCACTATAAAACTTATAGAAAATGGAGTATCATCAAGAGGTGGTAAAATAATATTTATTATAGAGGCATTGGGAATATAGGAACTACACTACTACCCAGGACATTGACAGAAGGCACTAATGGTAGGGAGAAGAAAATATCAAGATTCTAAAAGTAGGATTTCCAAAATTGCAACTTAAAACCCGACTTTACCAATAAATATGTGGCTAAACTGGTATCTCTTGTTTAGGCGCACAGGCCATTAGCGCCAGCCAGGTACAGCGGAGGAGACCCAGCAGGTCGAAAGAGGGCAGCAGTCCCAGTGGTGGCAGGGACAAGTGACAATTCAGCTTGTTTTCCAATTAACAATAATGTGTTTGTTAAGCAAAGCAGATCTCTCACAAAACAATTTCCTACCCTTGGCATTTTGCAGCCTAAAACTGCAGTGCACTTTGATTTGATTCTGCAATTTTAGGTGGTGAAATATGTGTCTGGTTCAGTTAATAGTATGGCACAAAATCTACAATACAGAAAAACCAAAGACAAGGTGTTTTTCCTAGTGTCCCCTTAGTCACCTACTAGTATTTCACTTCATCATTCTTTCCAATCCATCCTATACAAAAATGTAAATTCCATCTCAGCATGTGACACATTTTTCGCCTCAAGAAACGTATGTTGCATGGCTTCCATTACAGATTTACAGGTCCAATTTTTCCTTCCATCAACCAATGTGACTAAGCAAAAGCATAGTATATGATCAATGTTACCCAACTGTACCATATCTACACCTCTAACTAGCACAATCTCTATAACTGACCTTCCCGTAGACTAACTCCCCACTGCCAAGGGAAGGTATTTGTTGAAAATAATTTCTGGTGGAGGCCAGTGTGAAATGTGGGACTAAGGTACTGATTTAGAGTTTGGTAGATGGAATACTCAGTGACAAACGTGATAAATAAAATGATACATCCTGTTTGCTGAACTACAGTGCACCCTTTATATTCTATGCACTGTCTACTGTAATACAGCGGACAGGATATCTATTATCCACCATATGTGTGATGGAGTATCCCATCTGCCATACTCTATCAGCCCCTAAGTTTGGAGTCTGGACTGAGGGTAGAATTGAAGAGGGAGTAGGAAAAGAGCAGGGCCATTGGAATAATGATAGTAAGTTAATATAAAGCCATTACAGCTGCCCCAAAACATGCTTCAGTGTAGCAGATCCACCAGCATGGCTCCATTAATGTAGCACATACAGTAAAGTAATTGTGCTGTATTTATTTCCTACTTATTAATGGCAACTATCTTCTGCCAGTGGTGTTTATTTATTTATTGCGTGATTTAAAAAAACCATTGCAAATACAAAACTTTTAAAAAAAGAAATCAAAATTTCATTTAAAATAACATGTTCATAAAAACCAGTAGGGGTAGCAATAACAGATGAAGCTTGACAAAACGTTATGCCGACGGAGAATCGCAAACTGTGAGCACCTCACTGAGTTTTTTTGCAGCGCGCTCCATAAATCTTACTAGGGCACAGTTTAATTTAGTGTTCCTAGGATCAAAGCAGGCCAGAACTGCTGCTCTACAGCTTCTGATCATTTTTATATTCCAATGATGCTTGAGTAGGCCCTGTCTCTCTGTCAACAGTTTTGGGCACAGACAGATGATGTGCCCAAAATGTCTTCTTTGTGATTCCCACAAAGTCGGGATAGATCTCGTCCGTGCTCTCTTTTGCATTTTGGCCAATAAATCAACAGGTTGATAACTCCCAGTCTCAATTTTAAAAAACGTAGTTCAGTTCGTGCACTGAAAGATATGGTAAGGTTCGGCTGTGGGATTAAGAAGGCGTAGGATTGAAGGGTCATCCACCCATGACTTCTTTTTGCAAGGGTAGCTTTATCTTCCACTATTGATAGTTGTTTGGTACTTATTTTCGCTAGCCTTTTGAATTCCTTCTGACTAGCGTGCAAGTTCCAGAGGTCATTTAGGCATAGGCTTGTTAGTCCTTTTGACCAGTAGTTGTGTCCTGCTCACCATGAGTTGTTATCAATACTGGCCCACAGATGGCGCCCTAGACTTCCCTCCTTTGATAACCTCAGTTTGTGACAGCACACTAGAAAATGCATGGCTCTGGCCAGTGGTTGATTGCAGATGCCTAGTTCCAACCTAATTTGTGCCGGTGATGTCTGGGTTGGTAATTTGAACACTAATCTGTAGATCTTGGTAATGATTGTGTTCAGTTGGCCACTGTCCAGTCCTTTTAGAGCTTCACTACCGTAGGTTAGGGTAGGAATGATTTTTGCCTGAGCGACCTGTAATGTAGGTGCGAGAGTTGGGCCTTGTAGCTTCTTTTGAATTAATCCAATTGCAAAAGCACCCTTCCTTTTTTGTTCTTCTAGGTGGGATTTGTATTTTTCATTTTTGTTAAAAATAACTCCAAGGTACCTCTGACAATTTGATTCGATGATGCTTTCATTATTCAGATTCCAAGACCGTTTCTTAGCTTTCCTTAGATGAACTGCTAGGATTTTCGTCTTCCTGTTGTTAATGCGAAGCTCGTTATTATTTGAGTATTCAGAGGTAGCATCCAGGAGCCTTTGCATTCCGATCTTTGTTTTGCTTAGCAAAACCACGTCATCAGCATATAGTAGGTTTGTCAACGACAGACCAGATAGTTTGGGAGCGTGGGAATTGACCTTATTGAGGCTTCAGGAAGGTCGGCTAGAAATAGATTGAAGAGTGTCGGGGCCAAGACACAACCCTGTTTAAGGCCTTTTTTTGTCGGAATTGGGTGGAACAACCTTGAGCCATCCCCGATCTTAATCCTGACCCAAGTGTCCTGGTGTAGAAGTTGTATGGCTCTTAGGGGGTCAGCTGGAATGTTGAGTCTGGACAACTTCTGCCAGATTTTACTTCTGTTTACGTTGTCGAAGGCCGCTTGGAAGTCAATAAATCCCATATAGAGTGGGCAAGAACAGGACTTCGCCTGGTCAATCAGGCAGGAGAGAGTCATAAGATTGACTGAGGTGCCGGTGTTTATTGTGGAGCCTGTTTGATTCGGAAGAATTATAGAGTTATCATTTATTATTTATTTTATTTATTTATTTTTACCATTTATTAAGCGCACTGTTACCGGGCAGGTGTCCTGGCGCTGAAATGATATACTTTCTCCATACGATGTTAGTCCCTATAGATTAAAAAGCCATGTTTTAATGTTCTTCCTGAATGTCATTAGGTCAGTGCTTTGTTTTAGGGGGAGGGGCATTTTATTCCAGATATCGGCTGCTCCGGAAATAAAGCTGCGACCTCCCCATCGAGCTTTCCTAATACGATCAGTCTTGACAAGCCATTTGTTGGATGATCTTAACTGTCGGCCTGGTTGATACAGCTGGAAGTGTTGTTGAAGGAAAGACGGACCTTGTCCATTCACTGCCTTGAACACTATGCACAGTGCTTTGAACATCATACGTTTCCGTACTGGGAGCCAGTGCAATTTGCTCAGTTCCCCAGAAACGGATGCAAACTTGGGTAGACCCGTAATTAAGCGGACAGCAGCATTTTGCAGCATCTGTAGCTTGTTCAGGATCCCTTGCTGTGCTTGCAAATACAGACTATTGCAGTAATCAAGGCGTGACAGCACTAATGCTGTCACAACAGTTTTCCTGCTGCTAGTGGAGAGAAAGGGGAGAATTTTCCTGATTATTTTTATTATCCAGTGAACAGAGGATGAGAGGGCATTGACTTGTACTTTAAAAGAAAGTTGTCTGTCAATGAGTACCCCCAGATTTTTTACTGTCGTGGCAGGTATGGGAGATTCTCCCATTTCTTGGGGCCACCAATTGGGGGTCCATAAGTTGGTCTCATTGCCAAAGAGAAGAACCTCTGTTTTCGAGGAGTTCAATTTAAGGCAATTCCTAGCCATCCATGAACTTACTGCAATCATACAGTCCTGAAATCTTGCTGCTGTTCCTTCCTCTCGACCCGGGAGCAGAGATACCACAATTTGTGTATCATCTGCATATGATGTCAATTCAAAGCCAAATGACCGAATCACCGGGGCGAGGGAGGAAATGTATATATTAAAAAGGGTAGGGCTCAGGGAGGAGCCCTGAGGAACCCCTCCTGGGAGTGTAAAAGGAGTGGATTCGAAATCTCCCAGGGCTACCACCTGAACCCTGTCCGAGAGGAACGATCTCAACAAGTTCAGCGCGACTCCTCGCACTCCGCACCCCTCAAGGCGGTCCACCAAAATACTATGGTGGACCGTATCAAAGGCCGCGGACAAATCAAGAAGCACCAGGACTGCCCGTCCGCCCGCGTCCAACACCTTCCTGATTTCTTCTGTGGACTTAATAAGGGCAGTCTCAGTGCTGTGGCCTTCCCTAAATCCGTGTTGCGCCATGTCAAGCCCTTGAGAGGATCTGAGGAAATCACAGAGCTGAGCATTCATGGCCCTCTCAATAAGCTTGGCCGGCAATGGAAGTCTAGCTATGGGCCGGTAACTATTGGGGTCTGAAATGTCCAAAGTTGATTTTTTAAGCAAAGGTGCGATGGAGACTTGCTTCCAACACAATGGATATTCTCCCCCTTTAAACATTGTGTTAAAGACCTCAGTTAGCATAACTGAGATGGGAGTGGCTGCAAGTTGAGCCACAGCAGCTGGACAGGGATCGTGGGGTGAGCCTGATTTAGTTCTTAACAGTAGCTTTGTTATTTCTTCTACTTTTACTGGGCTGAACTCCACGAATTCCGAAGGCTGTGAGTTCTTTTGTATGGATTTGTGGGTTCCTTCACTGAGAGTAAGCTTCACTTGATGTTCTAGGGCGGCAAATATTTGCTCTACCTTTCCCAAGAAGAATTTAGCAAGAGTCTCGCATAGCTCCAAGCTAGGGGGAATAGTGACTGATTTCAAAGTACTTAAGTTAGTCACAGTCTCAAAGAGTTCTTTAGAGGAATTCTTCGCGGACTCAATTTTGGCGGAAAAATAAACGCTTTTTGCTTTTCTAATCATTCCTTTGTATGTCTTAAGCCTGGCATTAAGTATCATTTTGTCTGCCTTTGAGTATTTTGTGCGCCATTGGCGCTCTAATTTTTTACACGACACCTTATAATCGCGTAGTTCCTGGGTGAACCAAGGAGCAGATGGTATTGTACGCGTTGAGTGGCAGAGTTTGGGCTGGACTAGGGAGGTACAGGCATGATCTAACCAATTTGTATAGCTTTCAGCGGCTTCGTTTATATCTGTAGGTGGCAAAAAGTGGAGGCTAACAAGTAGTCCTCCAATACTTTACCATCCAAATCCTTCCAGCGCCTACAAAGCTTGGCAGGCTTTCTGTCTTTTCTTGCTCTGTTGGGCTTGAACGGCTGAATTTTAAAAAGGACTGCTGAGTGATCCGACCAGGCTAAAGGCTCTACATGGCTGAAGTGGAGGTCTGGATTATTTGTGAAGATACCGTCCAGGGTATGTCCCTTGACATGAGTAGCTCCACTTACCACCTGAATCAATCCAGCCGCGAGCATTGCATCAGCTAGAGATGCAGTATCAGAGTCTGAGTCTTCCTCTAGATGAAAATTAAAATCACCTAGCATAGTGAAGGACTTCACACAGAGGGCTGCTTCCAGATAGGTGCCTACCTCCTTTAAGAATTGGTTTTTGGAACCTGGTGGCCTATATAGGAGGCAGCCTTGGAAAGTGCAGTGGCTAGAAATAGAAAACTTAAATCCCAGTGCTTCAGTCGACTGTGAAGTCACTGTCTGGAACGTGCCTTGGAACGAGGCATGATAAATAATGGCGATCCCGCCCCCTCTTTGGCCTATTCTATCTAGAACACGACAACAATAACCTGTAGGTGTAGCTATGACCAGGTCCGGTCCTGAGGCCGCGTCCGTCCAGGTCTCTGTGATAAATACAATTTTAGCCCTTCTCTCTAAAATTAGGTCAGCACAGTCAGTGCTGTGTTTAACCAAAGATCTGGCATTGAATAGGAGGCAGTTAATCATATCATCTTCTCCATACTGTTCGACATTGTGGGGAACAGTTATCATCTGCCCATGCCCTGAGTGAGTTGAGCAACACTCCCGCAAAATACTTTGCTTCATTGTCGATAAGTGCGATGAGGCGATAATTCCCTGGGGATTCTTTATCCCCTCCTTTAAAGATCGGTGCGAGGATTGATCCACGCCAGGAGGGCGGTATGGGGTTGTTTTGCAGGCTTGAATTAAAAAGGGTGCTTAATTTTGCTGCGCAAAAGGTTGTGTCTTCCTTGAACAGAGCTCGAGGAATTCCACCTGGACCAGGAGCCCCATCCTTCCGTCCCTTTTTTATCATTTTTTCTATTTCAGCCCTCTGGACTGTTGTAGGATTGACGCTGCTTTGAGTCGAAAGACACTCTTTTGTTAGTGCCGTTTTGTGATCAGCATAGGGCCATTCCTTCGTTAGGGAGTTTTCAGTGTTCAGAACAAATGCCCGGTCACTCTCTTTTTGTGTCGCTTTGTCCGCAGAGGGGAGACTTAGGTGGGTACTGTGCGCTTCCCGATCGTTAAAGTGAGAATGAAGGAAATTGACCCACTCTGTCTCCAGTATGCTTGAGGAGGCAACTTTAGATGCGCGCCCAAATCCGCTATTGATTGTACGCCAAAACCTGGCAGAGTTGTTTGTTTTAATGTCATACTGCAGTTTGGCCCAGAACGAGTTCCATTGGCTTATGCGTAGCTCACGTTTCGCTTTCTTAAGATGACTGCGGGCCTCTCTCAATTTTATTATTTTTATGGGATCCATTGGATCAGTTTTTAAGGCCCGCCATGACCGATTCATGGATCTTGTTGCTGATTGTATCTCTGGATTTGAGCGGGGCGTGTGCTTTTGACCGGTTTGGATTGTGAGCTTTATTGGTTTCACGTATCTGTCAATGAGTTTGGTTGCAAATGTTGACCAGTTGGCGATTATATTATCCGGGCTCCTACTTTGGCGTTTGATTATTTGTTTGGCCTCTGTTGATACTTGTTGAAGATTTTTGAAGGAGCATTGAATTTGTTTGAGGTTGATTGTAAAACTCTCGGATGGTAAAGCCCTTTCTTCTTCATGTTGCATGAGACAGGTCCTCAGCATAATTTCTTGAGGACAATGGTCACTTTCTGTTCTGTTTCCAAGACAATAACCTGCTATTTGATGGAGCAATGAAAGGCTGACAAAGGTGTAGTCAATTAGTGAAGTGCCTTTTTTCGATAGGTAGGAAATTCGAGGGGGCTTGTCTGAGGAAAAACACCAGTTTAAGGCTCTGAGGCCCAGATTTTCAAGGTTGCCTTGGAGAGAACTTCCATGTGGGTCGTCTTTGTGCCATCCCGGCCGGTGCTGCGGTGGTATCACCCAGATGCTATTGTGCGATTTGGTTTGGTGACCTCATTTTTTTGGAGGTCTGACATTAACCACATGTTAAAGTCACCAGTAAATAAGATTTCTGAATTTAGAGGACCTGTTTGCATTCTCACTACAGACGCAGTAGCTTCTTCTTTAAAAGATTTCCTTGATGCTGTGTTTGGACGGACGTAAGCGTTCATTAAGCTTAGCCTCCAACTTTGGCCGTTACTCGAAGTGTGAGAAATTCCCACACACTGGAGACAGTGTGATGAGCTCGAGAGGTCCCAGGAGGTGACTGCATTTTTTGTTGCTATATAGACTGCAAGGCCGCAGCTCCCTCTTCCTGGACGATTCAGTTTGTGAGCTGGAATGTGATGAATTTTAAAGCCTTCTAGGTGCTGCGGTAGTGAGCCATGTCTCTTGTAGTAACAGTATATCAAAACCCTGAACATAGGAAATTGTGGCGTTGTCTCCATGAACAGATTTTAAGAGGAGTCGTTCCGTAGCGGTCATCCCTGTTGGACTGTCAACGTAAGAGTCGGGTTGTGTTCAGGGGGCCAGCCAGCCATGACCATGAACCGGCCTCATCCTGGTTCCTGATTGATGTAGTCCTGTCTTCTCTTACTTTCCTCATTGAGTGGTCAGAAGTGGGGGTTTTGTTGCGTGTGCCCCTGAGGACGGAGTAGACCAAACCCCTCCCTGCACAACTGTGTTCCTCACCACGACTTTCCTGTAAAACGTGTGGATAACCCGCTTCCCTGCCCGGTTGTATCAGTATTCCCCATTGCTTAAAGGTGTCGATTAACCCTAGAATGTTGTTCATTGGACGCTTCTTGGCAGGGCGGCGATTTATAAAATGATTGAGCTGCCTAAATATTTGTATGCTCTACAAAATGAGTACTACCAGATACCGGACGCCCTACTTCGTAAAATGCATGCGGACCTCCGGGCCTTCATTTGGCTGGGGAAACAGCCCAGGATCGCACTCTCCACCCTACAAAGCCACCAATACAGTGGCGGTATCTCCCTGCCTAATTTGGAGGCCTATTACTGGGCGGAGCACGTGTCACCCATAAACGAGCGGCTGCATGCACCGGCGGACCACCCCACGTATGCACTCGAACGGGCTAAAATGTCCTCCTCTACTCTGTGGAAGTACTTGTACGGGGCAGCGAACACCTCGTCCTTGCTACCGGCCTCAACTATTACCCTCCGGGCCTGGAAACTGGCCATGAAGCGCACGGGATGGGATAGAAAGCCGACCCGCCAAACCCCACTCTGGCACTGTAAGTGGATGACCGAACTGTATGGCCTCCCTGGATTCCAGCGTTGGGATGACATAGGCATTTCGACGATAGGAGACGTCATCGCAAAAGGGGTCTTGAAACCCTTCGCGGTGCTGGAGAGGGAGTTTGGGCTGCACAAATCGCAACATTTTAAATATATCCAACTACGCCATGCATGGAGGGCGCAGAACCTGCAACTGAAGGACTTTGCCCCCTTGGAGGGCAGATTGCTGCAGGAAAAGATACCGAACAAGGCGGTTTCATTAACCTATAAGACCCTCACAAATAACATGCTGGGGGACCTGGCGAGGCTTCGGTCTGCTTGGGAGGGTGAGGTTGGCCCCGTAGAAGACATAGACTGGGAATTAATACTAATGCATCCTAGGGAGGTGGCAATCAAATCCCGCCTCCGCCTCATCCAATACAAAATACTACACAGGGCTTACTTTGACAGGGTTAGGCTCTATAAAATGGGGAAGACCACGGATGACAGGTGTCTGAGATGCGGGCAAGGGGGCGGAGACTTCTATCATACTCTGTGGACGTGTGATAGGATACAGGCCTATTGGTCCCTTATCTTTACTGAACTACGGGAAGTACTTGAGGTACCGTTAGAGCAGGACCCGAAATTGGCCATCCTGGGCATGACCAATGATGTGGATTTACCCAGACCACAACTGGCTTTTCTGACATTGACGCTGGTTGTGGCAAAGCGCGATATTGCACGTTATTGGGGGGCGGAGAACATACCTGAGATAGAGGAATGGAGGAGGGGACTGGACATTTACATGGCTGCCGAAAGGGTGACGTACAAGGCGAGAGGCTGCCCCAGGAAGTTTAAAAGAGTATGGGCAAAGTGGAGGTACTACCACGGACTAGACAGGGGCCTGGGGGGGGGGCACGTTGAGATCGCCCGGCACTGTTGAAGAGGGAGGAACAGGGGTGACTATGTGAGATAATGGAAGGGGAAGGAAGGAGCATGATGCACAATTCACCGGCTACTGTTACCACACTGGGGGGCGGGGCCCGGGAAGGGGGGGTAAGGGGGGAGGTGAAGGAAGGACACACGGAAACGCTGCTATATGACTGCACAGTTAAGTTACAGTAGGAGTGGCAGTTCCGAGCCACTTACCTGAGTTCTTGTGGGGCGGGGGGAGGGGGGAGGCGTTGATAGTTGGAAATGGGAACTGTTGGAAGGAGAGGGGTTTTAAAAAAGAAAAAAAAAATGCTGCAGATATCAGAATGGCCGGAAAAGGGATCATGTTTTTTATACTGCAGAACTACTTATGATTGACTCTTACTGTGATCCATGGGATGAGACCCGCTTAGGGCTGTAGAAGTACAAGGTATGATGGCCATTGTAATACGAACGATGATCTTGATGCTTACATCCTAATGTCTATGGAACTGTGTCAATGCTGATTGCATCATCTGTATGTCTGCAAATATTTTTTTTTACCTAGAATGTTGTTCATTGCCTCTGCAGTGCTCCAGGTGACCTTTGTGGATTCGTTTGATTGGCCTTGGCACGGAGCAATAAATTCTACCGATATTATGTCTTGTGAGGTTATTGCATTTGACAGTCCTGTCGCTTGAATCAGCTTTAAGATGTTACCCTGATTTAGAACGTCATGGCTACCTTTAGACTTGTATTCTGGGTAGAATAAGGTAAAGAGGTCATCCCCACTCAGTGCTGTGCTGATCGGCCTAGGCATTGCCTCTGTTTTATCCGCATTGGATGTTTGAGCAACCTTTGTCAGAGGGCCCCTGGGAAGAACCTCGTTTTGCACGATATTGAGCCTTTCATTATTTACTTGACCAAAGGCTCACTTAGCACTTGCTGGAAGTGCGCCCTGTTGATTGTTGACACGGGTAACTGTGCCTACCTGCTTTGACATGGAGCCTCCAAGCTGCCTTGTCGCGAGACTTGGTGTGTGGCTCTTAGCCTTTTCATTCTGCTTGATTGGTGTACTTGGGGGAGCCATGTTGGAAGTAGTTTTTTGCTCTTTTACACCACTGAGCACACTTTTTCCTAGAGGTACCATTAATGGTTTCTTAACTGTTGACGAGCAGGAAATGTCACTCTTCCTTCTTTCACTATCCTGGATGGTTGGTTGTACTTCCGTTATGGTTGCTGGATCAGAGGAGTTTTTTAGATCATCATCTCCTGTGGCTCCAGGACGTCTAAGGGTGTTAAACATCGGATAGAGATTTAAAACTTGTTTACTCCTTCTCATTTTATTGCGTCCTTTCCGCTTCCTTTGTCTTTTCACTTTTCCCACAGGATCACCCTCATCTTGTTCGATTGGAGAAAGAAGGATGGAATTTGCTCTGCTGGTGACCTGAGGAAATTGCTGTTCACTCGTTCCGCCACCTTGCACCGATATCTCTTGAAGTCGTGAGGAGTTGGCGCCTTCTTCCCCTCTTGACCTTGAGTTAGAAACTGTTTTTGCTTGTGGGTCTTCGCTTGAATTTCCTGAGTCTGCGTCTCTGCCATTTCCAGGATGGATTTAGCTTTTACTATTTCTTTTAGGTCTACTACAAGCTTTTCCATTATGCCTGGGAGTGAACAGAGTTTCTCCACTATTGGTGTACAGTCACATCCTTGCTGCGGGCGGTCTACAGCTTCCTGGGCCCTACTGATCAGGCTATTTAGATTTGAGATCCTGTCGTCGATTTTGACTACGTACACGGCAAGTGTGTTTAGAAGGCTGATTTGAATGTCCATTTTATCCGCCTGATAAGTCATTGAGTGTGCTGACTTTTGGAGAATATCGAGGGCGGTAGCCCATGCTTTTTCTTGTAAGGGGACCTCGCTTTTGTCCTGCTTTGGTGTGACTGGTGGCTGAGGATGTCCGGGGATTGTGTTCCCATATGAGTGCAACATTTTTGCCCATTCCGTCAAATCGAAATGGGAAAGCTCTTTCATGCCTCCCTCTGCATCCTGTGTGTCCATTGTGATTTCAGTAGGCACAGGCTCAGGTTTACTCGCACGGTGTTGGTCCTGTTGGTCACTTCCCCCCCCCCAAAGGAGGTGCCTGCTCCTTCGGTCGTCAAGGCGGTGTCGCTGCCCTTGATGAGGTAGATCACAGATTCACTATTTTAACTACACAGGATGCTGAAGCTGGCTTCAAGAAACATATGGTTGAAGTTTTCCAGATTGCTAGTTTTTTCTTCAGCTGGTTCTATATGGAGTTCCAGTGTATTAAGTGCAACACCGGATTTGGCGACTCCGGATGGTGCAGAGTTGTGCCGATGCGCTCTCTGTGTTGAGGGGGACTTCCTTTTTGGGCACCCCCTGACCACGGTTTGACCTGCCATTGGCGGTTTGGTAGTTGCGGTGGGTGACGTGTGACTGCGTTGGGGAGTCCATGACGCCCCGTTTGCTACAAGGGCCCTGCCCTTAATGATAGGGAGGCCCGTGATATTCTTGTTGCTAGAGAAGATCGCTGACCCGACGTCCTTTAAATAATTAAATTTTGTTGTTATCTTTGGTTGATTACCAAGAAGTTTTCAGGCCGTCATATCAGGACACTTCCTGGTGGCTTGAGACGTGCTTTCAATTATGGTGTCAGTGTCGCTCAGCAGCAGATTAGGCGACTTCTCAGGGTCCGAAATTAACCTAGCATTTTCCCCTCTACTTATCATTTTCCTTTGGGGAGCCGTTGTCCTCACCCTGCCAGATCTCATCTCAGGGCGGACAGGGTAGATGAGGAACGGTAGCTGTAGGGAGGCACAGAAGACTCCTACTGGACCTCTATCCTCGCTTCAGCCAACTGCTACTGGCCACCAATCGCTGGGCGCAGGTCACAGGTCACAGGGTTGTGCCTGCACAAGGCCATGAGAGGTTTTCTCAAACCCTCACTCAGACTCAATCCCCACGAGCTTGCGCACCTCGCCTCATTGCCGCTCTTCTCCTCTCCACCGGCAGCCACCAGCAGCCAAAATGAACAGACAGAGCAGAAGGGGTTACTTCAGGGCAGCGGTGGTAAAACAGTCCCGGGCCTGCAGCTTGGTTTTGGCACAGACTAAATGGTGAGGGTAGTGATTTTTTGCTTACTCAGTGTCCCAGGAAGCAGGTGGAGGCAAGTGGACGCAAGAGCCTCGCGGCTCGCCCCAAGCGCTGCACACCTACCTCTTCAGTGTTTGTGCAGTGCGCGGCCCATGGAGAGAGCCTGGACACGGCTTCTTGAAACAACCGGACACGTCCTTCCTCCAGCAGCTCGGCTCGGCAGCAAGCCAGCAGTGCAGCACGGCACAGCAGCACACAGCACACGGCACACTCCAGGTTCTGCTCTCCGCTCTAGCCTCGCCTCCAGCCCCCGGACCACACAACGACGCGGCTCCCTCGAACGATTGCTCAACAGTGCTCAGTGGAGGCAACTAATTAATTTATTAACACATGTAGGGACCAATTATGAGTTTCAGCGGTGCGAGGGCGGGTGGTACACCACCATCATGCCCCCACACCACCGAGACTCGCCGTCACCCCCTGCCAGATTAGGTTATTTGCAGTCTGGCAGGAGGCGGCGTGGTGTTCCCAGGGTGGTACCTTTTTCAAAGGATGCTGTGTCTTTGAAAAGGTCACCACAATGGGAAAGCCCCAAAAGATTCATTCACGGGATGGACTGAAAAGTCCATGACTTACAGGAACTGTTGTCCATAAACACTAGGGGGCACATGTTATGCCTCCCTGTGGTCATGCACAAGCGGAGGGGGCACAGAGATCCCTCTAGTGCTCCCTTTGTTAAGGGTTGATATGAAGGAGGAACGTCCAAGTCACCATTGGCGGAGAGAAAACTCGTAATATGCTTGGAGAGACCGTAGCGGTCCCGCCAAGCATATTGTGGCCTCTGACTGCCGCGCCACCTCCAGAGAACAGCAATTCCCTGGCGGCATTGGCCATCACATGGCAGTTCCACAGACCCACTAATAACAGAGCGTTCGGACCACTGGTGCAGAGGTGGCTGAACTGCCACTGCTGTGCCACCTCGAGTCTGATGGTCCTCGGCCGCCAGACTCATAATCAGGCCCGAAGTGTCTGTTTAGGTTTGACGTATGAAATCCTTCAAAATAATATCAGTTTTTGATCATGTTGTTGGCCTGGCTCTATTCTTTGTAGCCAGTGCTATTGCATTATGTGATCCATGTGTGGGGACACTTTGGCCCTGTGGCTAATCATATACAAAATGTTAATGGCCCTAGGGGACCAGAAATGCTTTGCTAACATGCAGCTTTTGACAGTAGAAACAAGTGGTTGCGCTGAGCAGTATCACCATTGGTGTTTTTTTCCCTTTCATGATCTTATAGCTACACCTGCTGCTGGAACCGGCTCAGTGGGAGGGCAGCCCGGCTGTTGCGTCAGAAGTTGGAGGCCTGTACAAAAGAATACTACTGATTGGTGGCCTTAGAGGAAGAGGAGGCACAGGCTCTACTTCTTTGGCCCGCCAGCCAGCCCCCCTCCAGCTCCAACCAGTAACACTACAGTCGCCAACTGCAGCAGGAGTCCACTGCCACCTGGACCCAGTACATCAGGAGCACCCCCTCCTCATCATCATCAACCAACCACCTACCCCACCGCATCCTCCAGAGCTGGCAAACTTCAGGCTTGGCCAGCAGAACCTGGACCGGGAGTGGCCAATGTCCTTAAGGACCTGGATGCCCTCAGAGATCACTTTTATTGAACATTTATTTTGAGTCGGGGAGGGAGGGAGGGAAGGGAGTTGGGGAAAGGAGAAAATTTGGGGTTATGCTTGGGGGGGTGGACATGTTTTGTTGGTAGAGGGTGGGAAGGGGATTATTGGAATAGGAATTTTGGGGGGTTTGCTTGGAGAGGGGGGTTGGCCTGTTGTGGGTTGAGAGGATTGGAAAGGAATTTTGGGGATAGGGTAATTTTGGGGGATTTTGCAGAGAGAGTGGTGGGTCTTTTGTGGGTGGTGATGGTGGGTTTCTCATGTCAGAAAAATAAGGGGCCTTTATCTTTTTCAGTATCTCTTTGCATTGTTATTTAGTGTAACATTGTGGTATACATTACTAGAGTGAGGCTGTCTCTGACTCTGAAATTGGCACACATTATATTGTGCATCCTCTTTTCCTCCTAGACTTTCCCTACCTTAAATCTCTTGCCATGTACATATTCTTCAGTAGGTTATATATACCTCTCCCTGCAGTCCAGTATAGCCCACTACTAGAGTGGCTACAGAAAACTCTCTATAGTATATATGTTTGACTTCATTGCTTCTTGAGATTTAGCAGCTCAGAGCCAGCTATCAGTGATACTTGAATCCTGGTTAATTACAGCCCATGTCCTGTCCTCTGTAACTAATGACCACTAATGAGGTCTGCCAAGTGGTAACAATACACAAAGCATCCCAATGTCTCCTTCCCGAAAACAACTTCAGTACTAACTTCTTAACCTGAAAAGATTTAGCAATATCTGCTACCTCTCTTAATCTTCACAAACCTTATTACTGGGGTTCCCAAAGGGCATTCCTAACAATAGTAATAGTGCTCAGGAAGAAATCACAAAAACAAGGTCCCACCTATTCCCAATATTTGCTTGTGAGGTGAACCCCAAATGTAGGATTATTCAGGAGCATTACCTATCACAGACAACTAGACTGATAGAAAACACAGAGTTAGTGGATAATCCAAGACTGAAACCCCTATGACAAAAATGTCAAATAAACAACAACTAGCAAACAATCTGGGGAGCTGTTATTTTTGTATTTAATTAAATGATTAAAACTAAACTTACAGAAACCTCAAGTCAGTGCTCAGGATAATGTTACTCCAAGTTGCATATATTCTGTAAGCGGTTCTGTTGGGTAAAATCAAAATTACTTTTGGAACTGCTATGAAAAGCACTCTAGGGCGGATGCTCTCATATACACATTATTTTTCAAAATAAATGTTTTAACAAATAAATCATAAGATTGTCTGATTGGCTGTACTGTATCACTTTATCAGAATTGAGTCATTCAATGATGTTTATACCATACTTAGGTAGACTGTCAGTATAAGTGTCAAAGTGCAGTTTAGTGACAGTTGTGTTTTTAGTGCTCACAAGGTGAAAGATATATACAGTGTAGACAATATCATATATACATATATACATACAAGGGTTTCAGTGGCCAGCTAGCGATTTTTGACCAAGGTTTCCTATTCTTCTTGTTGGAAGCCTGGCTGTGCTGGACCCCAAGAAAAGCGTCGACGTTCGACCCTATGGTGCCCCAATCGGTTGTCACGGTGGGTCTTTTTCAAGACAGGAGTGGGAATGACAGTTCTGGAATCATGGCCGGAGCTTCTCAGCCTGATCCTGTAGTAGCACAATGACTCGTGTACCCGAAATCAAAAAATGAGGACGGTCCGGGACGGTGGGGCAATGACTCATCCGTCATTCGCAGTGGAGTAGGTGCACCTACTCCACTAACTTATTTGTTAAAACATTTATTTTGAAAAATAATGTGTATATGAGAGCATCCGTCCTAGAGTGCATTTCATAGCAGTTCCGAAAGTAATTTTGGTTTTACCCAACAGAACCACTTTTTTGTTTAACCATATATTGCCCAGGTTCTGAGAGACACAGGGTTACCCCTTATTCTTTAATCGTAGATTCTGTAAGCAACACAAGGCATGACTCACAATGGTAATGTTACAGTTTTGGTATTACTTTACTCTTGCGGTGTAAGTTTATGAGGCTGGAAACCTTTACATCAGTTACTTTACGAGTAGTACATTTTTGAGTTGTAAGTAACTCCTATTATTTTAAAAGGAGTTACTACTAGTTGGTGACTACTCATAAAGTTAGTTACTTACTACTCCTAAAGTTAGTATAAGGGCAGTTACACTGCAAGAGTAAACTTAAACCAAAAGTGCAACTTTACCTTTGTGAATCAAACCATAATGCACACTAGTACTACCTATCCTTGGACAGACGTTGTCCTAAGACTCTGCACTATAGTGATGTCCCTTTCATGCCTTGTGGGGAGTAGGGCTGGTGTGAGCTATTGTTTAGTAAAAATACATACTGCAACAGTTGTAATGTAAATGTAATTTGTACTTGTAAAGCGCACTAATACCCCAACTGGGGTATCCTGGCGCTGTAATGCATACCACTGTGGGACCCTTCCTGGCTTTTCCCTGTGAAATGTCCACTCCTGGGCACCTCCAAGGTGAAGCCAGGCATCCCAGCGCTGTTGGGGCCGTTGTGGAGATTAATCAAGCTATTGCCCAGAGTTGCAGAGTGGGACCCATGATTAGAATAGGCACTGAGGCGAGAATTATCAGGTCCGAGGAAACTGAGCCCAAGACCTGCCGAGGCTGAATCTGAACCCTGGTCCCGGGCCAGACCTCTGCCTCAGGGTCTGCCGCTCTAACCATTGAAATGAAATGAAATTAAATGAAAAATTACATTTATAAAGCGCATAGACTACCTGTAGGCCTCGCAGCGCTTTTAACTGAAATCCAAGGCAGCCAACTAGGTTGATTAACAGGCACTACCGAACAAGTGGGTTTTTAGGGACCTCCTGAATGCCATCCATTTATTGTTCTCTCTGAGGTTAAGCGGAAGGGAATTCCAAATTCTCGCAGCATTGTGTGAGAATGAGCGGCCGCCCCAGCGAGCTTTGTTTATCTTGGTCGTGGTGGCCAGTTGCAGCGAGCTGGAGCGCAGGGCTCTAAGGGGAAAGTAAGGAGTAGCTAATGGGTACATTATGGCTGGACCTGTTCTGCGGATTGCTTTTTGGACAAGGCACATGGCCTTAAATTGTACCCTAGCTGCCACAGGAAGCCACTGTAGCTTTTTCAAGGCATGTTTGGCCGACTGCCAGCGCAGAATTTGAAAAAGCAGCCGAGCCGCACAGTTTTGGGTGACTTGGAGTTTATTAATCACTGCCACCGGGGCTCCGAGATAGAGAGCATTACCATAGTCCAGGCGGGAGAGTAGCAGGGCCTGGACCATGATTCTCCTCGCCTGAAATGGGAGCAAGGGGAGCACCTTCCGGAGCATTCTCATCAACCCAAAACAGATGGATGCGGTTTTGGTGGCCTGAAAAGTAAAGTCCAGTGATTTATCGAGCCAAACTCCCAGGCTCTTTATCTCAGATTTGGGGAGGGGAGGGGGGCCTAAACACGTGGGCCAGATGGAGACCAGACTGGTAGGTGAAGGATTGCCCAGTAACATGACCTCCGTCTTCTCTCCATTCAGTCTGAGGCAGGGGGATTTCATCCATTTAGCCACTGCTTCTAAGCATGAGCTCAGCGTGCTAGACGTCCCCTCAGAGTGATCTAATGAGACCACCAACTGAGTGTTGTCTGCGTAGGTGACAATACGGACGCCAAATGGATTAACTATCTCCGCTAGGGGCCTCATGTAGATGTTAAAAAGTGTGGGGCTCAGGGCAGAGCCCTGAGGAACCCCACAACTGAGTGGCTGTTTGGTGGATACAGCCTCACCCTCAAACACCTGGAAAAAGCGTTCGTCCAGGAAGGATGTAAGCCATGCCAGGGCCGCACTTCTCCACAGTTGGCGTCACTTAAACCACATTCACCCCACCAAGTGTGAAATCTGTTAATGTTGTAAATTATGAAGACAAAACTCAATAGATCACACATCCTGGGGGAAAAAGGTTAGGATTTTCATGAATGGATGGGAAAGGGTGAGTTGGGGGAAGGCGAGACGAAAACAAGCACAACATTCATTAAGTTGTTCGTCAGCACATCACCATCACATCTGTTGTGGAAGGAAGAAGGCAGCTCAGTTACCAATTCCAAACAGTCCTTTAGCCCAGAGTACCAAGTTATCTAATTGTTATGTTACCGATGGTTGAAAAATACAAACTAGGGAGGACCCACACAGTTCTGAAAATTGTTATTGTTGAGAAAAAAAATATATACTATATATAAAAATTCCCAAATGGACAGTGCATCTGCTTCTCGGAACGCATGTCTTGAGTGCAGAGCTGAACCTGTCCAAGCAGGAGTATTATGGAGATTTCATGCAGAAGAAGAGAAGGTCCATGAAATGGAAACAAAGTACAAGTGAATATTGTGGCGGCAAGGACAGGTACATTTCATGGTAGATGAGGATCAACAGGGCAGAGTATAGGCTGGTGCAGTAGTGTGAGATTAACTGAGAATTGAGAACAATCTCTTACCACCAGTCCCAGACAGGAACATGTATGCACCTGGCTGATCAATCCTACAAATGTCAATATAATTTAGCTGTTTGCATCCATCATGTGATGATATGTGTTCAGTGACAGTCTTGAGGAAATATAAATATTGGTCAAATTGTGTTCCCTAGCGTGTACCCCACCGTCTCCATGTACGAGTTAAAGTGCATGTAACTTTCCTCCTGTACCAGCTATGAAGACGCAAATACATTTGCGTCCAACGTCAACATGTCCTCTTTCAGACCCACCCTGAATGGGTTGGATAGCCCGTTCCTAAGTATACTATGCCAACGTCTTTTTGTAGTGTATTCTACATGTTTTTCAGCTCTGGCAAAGTAGGCCCAGAATATCTGCCATCGAGCCTTTTTCTCCCTTCTGACTCTGGGAGCCTCAGGCCAGGCTGCCCAGGCTGCCCAGGCTGCCCCCGTACCCGTGAACTCTGCCTTACTTCTAGCGCGGCCCAGCGCGTTCAGCTCAGCCTGCTGCCTGCCAAGATTGACTATAACCTTCGAGTTATCTGTTCCGCTCCTCGAAAATACATTCCTGCCTGCTAGCTTCAGTAAACATACCCCTCAGCTACAGGGCCAAAGGGCCGACCTGTCTCCGTGCAAGTAATTCATAGCTTCTGTTGCCATGCTCCCATGGAAGGCCCATGCCCCCACGCTTCTCATACAGACACTCAGGCGCTTATACACGCACTCACAGTCAGTATAGAATAGCTTCTGTCCTAGAGACCTTTCTGCCCAGGTAGCTCAGTTCCTAAACACCAGATATCAGATATGATAGAAGCACAAGTTGATCTGACATGCCAGACTTCTGTCTCTTTCCGTCAGTGCAAATGTCAAGCCCCCTGCACCCTCCAGTTTCACGTCCATCACACGTCATGCAGCTGCGCGCGCATCCAAGCTTCCGATTTCTGCTGACATTGCAACATTTCTGTTTCGTGCCACCCCTTTTGTGACACCTATCTGTGACGTTTCCAGCACACGCCTAGTCCACGCCTTCTGATTACGTATTAATAACACGTGGCTACTGTTATCTTGTCTTCTCTCAGCTGTTACGCCTACTGTACTGTTTTCCATGTCATGAATTAAGTATATAAGCTATGTACTGTCAATAAAATGTGGCGCGCTCTCTCTATCCCTTCTTTCACCCCTGTGGTGGGAAGAATATGATATCCTGGTCTAGACCATTCCTTTTTAAGGAATAAAACCCCTAAGAACTCTAACACCACGGACTCTGTTTTCTTTCTTTCTGATTGAGTTATTATTGATTAAGTACTTACCTGCATAGAAATTACGACGGTAAATTATATATTTACATCATTTTGGCGCCCGAATAGGGACCCCTCCCCCACCTCACGCGCCGGTTGGTGCGTTGTAAACTCTGTCCCCTGCCATCAGCTAGAAGGAAACTACGCGTACTGGCAGGATTTCCTGTATCTCCCTCTGGCCCACGGAGGTGACGAAGATTACGATCAGTACCCAGACGAGGCGGTGAGGAGTGCGGAGGATCCCGACCAGAGCCCAGCCGAAAGAAGCAAGGTCCGAGGTGTCAAGAGGCCCACCAGTTTTCCGAAGTTTTCCGAGGTTTTCCGAAGTTTTCCGAAGTTTTCCGAAGTATCGAGTCCAGTCGAGTTTTCCGAGGCCTTCTGTTTCCGTGCTTCCCGGTGAGTACCATCGCTGGGACGTATCTAGACGGGTTTGGGTACACAAGTCCGGTCTGCACTGTTTTAGACAGTGTATCTGTACTGTTTAGCAGTACATCCGTTCTGCACCGCTTTAGCAGTGTATCTGTGCTGTTTAGCAGTACATCCGATATAGGGGGTAGTCATATATGTTTTCAAAATGTCTTTTCATGTGATTAATGTCGTGGTATGAGTGTGACTGTTTCCAAATGTGCATTTATGTTTTCTTGTATAACTAGCTGTATTCAGTATCAAGTAGCAAGGATCGAGCATTCAGTACCAAGTAAACAAGATGCCGTTTTTCAACAAGTTAAAGCAGATAGGAACTAGGAAAGGGATACTAGAGGAAGAAATTCCTATCCCCCCTAGGGACACCCCAGGTAACTTTATGTACAACAAGCATGGCATAGATGCCATATTATACCTCGATTTATGGGCTGACTATACCAAGCATCTAGACGAAAGACACAGATGGCCCGTTACCGGAACATGGGATGCCGAGTGCATCATGAAGGTAGAGGAAGCACTATGGAAAAAGAAAGCCAGACAATCTCAGAAGGACGCCATAGAGTTTTGGCGTAAGGAATCACATAAACGTGCTGAAAGAACATTACGTAGAGAAGATAGACTTAAAGAATCAGAGAAAGCCCAAGAAAACGAACTAGTTACCGAGGGGATCCGAGTAAAAACTGAACAGATAGACCGCGCACGAAATAATATCGTAAACGGTATGTATCTCGCGGCCGAGGGTTCACCTGAGGCCATTTCTGAAATACCGAAAGACCTACCGCCCCCATTGGTCCCAACTAAAGTAACTCATAGGACCACTAAAGACATATTCCTGAATTCCTATCTAGAGGATGTAGCACCCGCCTACACCAATCTGCCTGTCCGCGCCCTGCCTAACGACGGGGACGGGGGTGGTAACCCGCCCCAAAATCATATTCTACCAGTATCACGACAGGTTTCCCCTGTTCCACCAGCTCCACCACTTCCCGTACCTAAAACTGATCCACCGAAAACCACTTCTACCTGATCCCACTAAAAGACACATTCAAGTTCAGGTACAGACTCCACAAAGAACTAATGCTCAAGCTTCCACCTCAGGGGGTGCTACCGGGGGTCTTCACACCCCGCCACCGACACGCAGGTTACCGCTTGGGGACTTGCAGAATCCTTTTTCGTTTAAATCACCCCGTCTTGACGTGTTTAAAGAAACCATTTCAGTTTGCAGATATGATCCAGTACCCGGCAAAGACGATACAATGGTGATGGCATCATTACGGTTAAGATCTGCTACTGATTCCCTGCTGTGTTATGCAGGAATGAAGGAGCGCCTAGATAGAATATATGAGTTCATTCAGACTGGGAAAGACCCCGACAGTATTAAGGATGCCATGGAGCGTCAGAAAGTTGACATTCAAGCACAGATACTACGTTTTTTCATAAATTGCCTAATAAGAGAACGAGATAGGCCTGGGACCGACCAGAGTGAATTAGATGCATTAACCAAGTGGGGTCAGAATATATCTGAAGGAAAACACGATAAGGGGACTTGCATAGCTAGTATGTACAAGAAAATTAGAAAAGCAATGATAGAAATACACCAAAAAGAGAAAGAGAAGGCTTCCTCCGAGGGGGAAGAAGAATGTGAAGAACCAGAAGAAACTCTAGACACTATAGCATATGTAGGTAAAGGAAATTACCTTAGGAAAGGCATCCGTCCAGAAAGCAAGAGAGTTCTTTTCTGTGGCTTAACAAATCCGAATTCTGCTGAATATCAGTTCCAGGAAACTGATAGAAGGCTTCGAGATCGAGTAGGGTACCATGTACTCAATTCTATGGATGAACAAGAACTAGCCCGGTCAGCCATATCATGGGCCGAAAATCCAGACATATATAATGATGACACTGTAGCACAGACATTTCTGAACCTCTCCCCAGACGAGCAGAAATTAGCAGGTGTATACATGATTCAGCACCTTCTCATAAAGTACAGACATCAGCATTCGGATCCAGGTCCCTTACCCGAATTATTGGAAGCGCTACTCATGGACCGATGGAGAGGTCTAAGTACCAAATTAATTCAAATAATTCTAGAACAACGCCGTAGATATGACACTTTCATAAGCTCTGAATATGTTCCTGCTCCGCCCCCAGAAAGAAAAACGTATCACATGCAATGCCTGGGTGGCATTGAAAGTCAGAACCCCTTACGAGAAGTACACCCAGTTATGGGTACGGACAATATCTTGAAGCGTGTATATGTACACACGCCATTGACCAAGTTAGAACTGTTAGAAATGAAGAAACTAGTCCCGAGCCATGATAAAGACCCTGCAGGTTTCCACAGAGAGCTTAAAGACATGTTACTGATGGGGGATTACACATATGATGATATCATGAAAATGTTAAAAGTACTGCTGCCCACGGGCATCTACGAGAAATTAAAGGAAAAGGAATGGGAGGTGGGAGACACAAAGATTGCATGGGCAGAAATAGAAGATGAAGAGAACAAACGGGTCCCAGGGGTAGGCCTTGGGGACAAAACTAAAGCATTACCAGGTTTAATAGTACAGGTTCTGCCACGATTATTGGCAACTAGAAAAGAAGACTGGGATGCAATCTCAGCATGTAAACAGAAGCCCGACGAAGATACTAGTGACTTTTATTCAAGATTCGAGAAATGTTTTATTATTAATAGTGGTCTTAAACCAAGTAGCGAATCGTACCCGCATCTTTTTGTATCAAAGTTAGTCGAGAATTCCCTGTTAGCGGTCAAGAATCGTGTATACAAGGTGGAGAGTACATGGCAAGCAAATACGCCATCTCAGATGTTACAAATGTTACAATACCATCAGAATAGAATTAGAGAAGAACAGGATCAAGAACAGAAACGTATGAAAGACACAAAAATGAAAATGTTAGTAGCCCAGTCGGTCCATACCGACGGGAATAGAAAAGGTACGACCCAGACAGGTCACGCCGCAGCTCCCGTTAAAGGGACATGCAACTACTGCAAGCAACCAGGTCACTACGTACATGAATGCCCCGTTCTGAAACATAACATAGCAACAGGTAAAACTAAGGAAAGGCCGCATCCGCCTAGACAAGATCATAACCAGCATCAGTCTTCACAGAATACACAGAATACACAGCCTATGCATGCTTCTTCACCTCCAGCACAGACAGTAGCGGTATCACAGCCACAGCCCATTGCCGCGTCCCAGCAAGTTTCACAACAGATGTACCAGTATGCCCAGTCCGCTTACCCTGATTATCAACGATATACATGAAACAGCCTAGAGAGGGAATTTGGCTTGCCTCTTATTGAAATTCCTGTAGATCAAGAAGGTCCTTATGTACACAGTCAAGTATTGGGAAAAGACAGAAAGTTTTTAATTGACACAGGGGCAAGCCGCACCACAATAAGTCATAATGAAGTCCCAGGGGCACCCCTCTCAGGCTCACAGAATGTTTCCCTTGGCTTTTCAGGACAGCCCATTGTAAATGAAGTATCAGAACCAGTCCCCCTGGCTGTGGGTCCATTATCACGTGTTACAGACTTGTTACTTACAAAATCATGTCCAGAAAATCTGTTAGGAATTAAAACATTGAAGGCTCTAGGAGCTATAATCTGCTGTTCCCCGGAGGGAGTTAGACTCTTTCTACGGGATTTCAAGGGTCATTATGTTTTGCGAGAATTCGATGTCAGATTGAAAAATGTACCAGAACACCTGTGGGCAAAAGGCCCAACTGATGTAGGTTGTATGCATATCACACCATACCGTGTTACACTCAAAACAGGAGTTGTACTACCCCGAATCAGACAATACAAGTTACCACCCGATGCTGTAGTGGCTTTACTGGAAATCATTGAAGAGCTTATAGCACAAGGAGTGGTCATAGAGACCGACTCCAATATCTGTAATTCACCCATTATTCCGATTCTTAAACGTACTGATCCCAATGCACCGCCAGTATATCGGCTGGTGATTGATCTTCGAGAACTGAATAAATGCATTATTCCACAGTACCCTGTGGTTCCCGATATCTCATCCTTATTGACTGCTATTGATTCAGAAGCGACGTTCTTTACTGTAATTGACCTCAAGAACGCCTTCTTCAGCGTGCCTATTGATCCAGAGAGCCAATATCTCTTCGGATTCAGTTTAAATGGACGCAGTTTCAAATTTTCACGCGCACCTCAAGGATTCACAGAAAGCCCCAGCATCTATAGCCAAGCACTGAAAAGACAACTTGATTGTATCACAATGCCAGTTAACACCGCATTACTGCAATACGTCGATGATCTGCTGATCACCGCACGAAGTGAGCCCGAATGTGAACAAGCATCACTGACAGTTTTACATTTTCTGGCAGACAAGGGACACAAGGTGTCTCCTTCGAAGCTACAATTCTGTGTTCAGCAAGTTGTGTACTTGGGTCACTTGCTGTCCAAAGTGGGGAGACAGCTCACTCCCGATCGTATTCAATTAATTGCAAATATGCCACAACCGCAGACACAAAAAGAAGTGCGGGCCTTCATAGGCCTCACCTCGTACTGCAGACAATGGATTCCTCAATATGCATTTCTAGCTAAACCACTCATTCAGTTAACAACGCAGGAGGCAGCAACCTCGACTGTCCTTCCTTGGACTCAGGAACATACACAAGCCTTTGAGGAATTAAAGAAAGCATTATGCCAAGCACCAGTTTTAGCGACACCATGTTACAGCAAACCGTTTACACTTTTTGTTACAGAACGTGATGGTACAGCGTTGTCTGTCCTCACCCAAGATCAAGCAGGTTCACATAAGCCTTGCGCTTATTTTTCAAGTACACTGGATTCAGTAGCCCAGGCACTCCCTGCGTGCTTAAAGTCAGTAGCAGCAACAGCACTAGCAATCAGACAGAGCGATTCAATTGTTTTAGGCCATCAGTTAACCGTACAAGTTCCACATTCTGTTGAGGTTCTTTTAAACAGAACCCAGACTCAGCACTTGACTATAGCACGACTGACAGGTTATGAATTAACGTTATTCCAGCCACACATAGAAATCAGACGCTGCAGCATTCTGAACCCCGCAACACTGTTACCTACAATTATGACAGATCCAGCCCCGCATGATTGTATAGAAATCATTAATGCAGTAACAAAGCCACGACGAGACTTAACAGATGTCCCACTGACAAATCCAGACCTGACACTTTATGTGGACGGTTCATGCATGAGAACAAGTACAGGAGAATTAGTGGCCGCGTATGCAGTGACCACTGAAACTGAAGTTAAAGAAACACATCGTATTAACACACTGTCTGCTCAAGCAGCAGAGCTCATCGCTCTGACCCGAGCTTGTATACTAGCCAAGAACAGAAATGTTAACATATACACTGATTCCCGTTATGCGTTCGGAGTCGTACACGACTTCGGAATGTTATGGCAAGAACGAGGTTTCCTGACCTCTCATGGTGCCAAGATACAACACGGTCCCCTCATTCAAGCACTGTTAGAAGCAATACATCTGCCCTCAGGCATATCCGTCATGAAGTGTAAAGCACATACTAAGGTCACAGATTTTGTTTCCCAGGGTAATGACCTGGCAGATCGGACAGCGAAACATACAGCATTGACTCACACTCAGACAACTGACATGACAAAGACAATAGGACCGACAAATTGCATGACAGTTAGGGATCCCGCACTAGATGTTATCGATATTCAGACACATGCTACCCCAGATGAAATAAAGAAATGGATCGAACTAGGAGGGATCCAGACAGATCAAGGTTGGATGACGAAGGGAAAATCTACATGGTTTCTCCCTGACTCTATGGTTCAAGTCATAATCAATACAGCACATAGCCCAGCACATCTAGGAGAAAAAGCAATGTTAGATAGTTTACAGAATCTCTGGAGCAATAAACACTTACGAGCAGCAGCAAAACAGAAAGTGCGTACTTGCATGATCTGTTGTCAGTTCAATCCAGGTAAAAGCGTCCCTGTAGAGCAAGGTGGATTTCATCCTCCCGATCATCCTTTTGAAGTCCTCCAGATGGATTATATCCAGATGGACCGTTGTCGGGGATTTAAATATGTCCTCGTAGTTGTTTGTGCACTGTCCCGTTGGACCGAAGCATACCCAGTCCCAGATTATACTGCTCCGACCACTGCCAAGCAGCTGGTTCGTGAATTCTTCCCACGATACGGCATGCCTCGTGTCGTGTACTCAGATAACGGTCAACCATTCTCATCCGAATTAATGAAGCAGGTTTCCTTGCTGCTAGGATATCAGTGGAAATTCCATTGTGTCCGACATCCCGAAGCCGCAGGCCTTGTAGAAAGGCATAATCAGACACTAAAGACACGTCTTGCTAAAATATGTCAAGAGAAAGGGGTCGACTGGATAGTCGCCCTGCCAGTGGCACTGTTCTACATGAGAATGGTTGCCCATTCGAGATCAGGACTATCCCCGTACGAAGTGGTCTTTGGTAGACCACCGAATATGTGGGGGACGCCCATTCCTAAAAGAATTACCGATGTTGATTGCAATATGTTGACCGATTACCTTGCCTCCTTGATGTCTGCACTCCAATCATGTCGTTCACAGGTTGCCGCTGCCTTCCCTGACAACACTGATGTAAAGCCACACGATGTCCGTCCAGGGGATCTGATCCTTATCAGGAACTTCGACCGGAAAAGTCCGTTGGAGCCCCGCTGGAAATCGCCGAAGACCGTTCTACTTACTACGAGAACAGCGGTGAAGGTTGAGGGCAGGAAGGGGTGGGTCCACATGAGCCATGTGAAACTGTGTAATGAACTGAAATCCGACCCAGGCTCTTCCACCCCTTCCAAAGACTGTATCAAGCCCAGTGACTTTGAAGTTTCCAAACGAGAGAAAACTCCCCAAGAGGAATACAGACTCAAGCTTCGATCTAGCAAGTCAGACAGTTTAATTGTTTAAGTCCTCCCCTAGGTGAATCGGTTAAATAGTTTCTGACATGTATCCCCTAGATCGAAATAGAGAGAGAGAAAGAGAGTTCAAGAAACGTACATACTGCAAATCACTGCGTAGTCACTGTATAGTGACATTATTAATCATGTTTTTTCTAAGTATTCTGATAATTGTTGCAAGCGTACTTCTCCCTATCTACTGCCCTATTTTCAAGAATGGACAATCTGCTTACAATGTTTCTGCTGAACACTCTTTTAGCGAGTTACCTCCACACGAACTCTCCTACAGACTTGCGCTGCGCACCAACACATTCATTAGTATGCTGCATCATTCCCATCAGACTAACAATGCTACAGACTGCTGGATATGTGGCCGACTCCCTCCCTACCAGAATTACAAGGGAGCTCTGCCCCTCTTTCCGTACCCATTCACTCACAATGGCTCCTGTGGGGCATGGTTTAAAATAATTAATTCCTTAGATCCTGATATTGCTGTTTTCGATGGGGGCTGGGTTTGGGGAAACTTGAACTTAGTCCTGCTCGACGTCTGTTACCCTGATAAGGAGGGACTCCCCACTCGAATAGGAACTGATCTAGAAAATGAAGTATATGGATTAGGTAATTACACAATTAGCCTTATGATCCTTACTGTTGAATCCGAGGCTGCACCAGTACTGCCCGCTATGCTAGTATTACCAGTCACTGGTAAATTATGTGTCAGAAAGAAAGGTTCAGTACACTTAGGTCATAGTAAATGCACTACTGTGGTCGAATTCAGTGATCATGGTAAATCGTCCTTCAAGGCTATCAGTCACTCTTATTTTGTTTGTGGTCATACCGCATACATACGTCTGCCTCCAGATTGGGATGGTACTTGTTATATTGCATTCCTTCTGCCACCTGTTTTTCTAGCCCCTCCTGATTACCACAGAAACACAAATCTAGTAAAGAATAGACTCTGAAGAGATCTTCCGCTTGTCGACTATACAGAAACGGCATGGGAACAGTACACCGATTTTAATAAGGGATTCTTTTTCTTTTTAGGCCCCGTCCAAAACAGTAAATTAATACGTAGATTAACTAGATCACTTGAAGCTGTAGTACATGAAACTGCCTCCGCCTTAGGTAACCTAACAGAGGAGCAATCTGCTATGCGGGTTGTTGTTTTTCAGCTCTGGCAAAGTAGGCCCAGAATATCTGCCATCGAGCCTTTTTCTCCCTTCTGACTCTGGGAGCCTCAGGCCAGGCTGCCCAGGCTGCCCAGGCTGCCCCCGTACCCGTGAACTCTGCCTTACTTCTAGCGCGGCCCAGCGCGTTCAGCTCAGCCTGCTGCCTGCCAAGATTGACTATAACCTTCGAGTTATCTGTTCCGCTCCTCGAAAATACATTCCTGCCTGCTAGCTTCAGTAAACATACCCCTCAGCTACAGGGCCAAAGGGCCGACCTGTCTCCGTGCAAGTAATTCATAGCTTCTGTTGCCATGCTCCCATGGAAGGCCCATGCCCCCACGCTTCTCATACAGACACTCAGGCGCTTATACACGCACTCACAGTCAGTATAGAATAGCTTCTGTCCTAGAGACCTTTCTGCCCAGATAGCTCAGTTCCTAAACACTAGATATCAGATATGATAGAAGCACAAGTTGATCTGACATGCCAGACTTCTGTCTCTTTCCGTCAGTGCAAATGTCAAGCCCCCTGCACCCTCCAGTTTCACGTCCATCACACGTCATGCAGCTGCGCGCGCATCCAAGCTTCCGATTTCTGCTGACATTGCAACATTTCTGTTTAGTGCCACCCCTTTTGTGACACCTATCTGTGATGTTTCCAGCACACGCCTAGTCCACGCCTTCTGATTACGTATTAATAACACGTGGCTACTGTTATCTTGTCTTCTCTCAGCTGTTACGCCTACTGTACTGTTTTCCATGTCATGAATTAAGTATATAAGCTATGTACTGTCAATAAAATGTGGCGCGCTCTCTCTATCCCTTCTTCCACCCCTGTGGTGGGAAGAATATGATATCCTGGTCTAGACCATTCCTTTTTAAGGAATAAAACCCCTAAGAACTCTAACACCACGGACTCTGTTTTCTTTCTTTCTGATTGAGTTAATATTGATTAAGTACTTACCTGCATAGAAATTACGACGGTAAATTATATATTTACATCAGTCTCCCGCAGATCCCGAGCCACCTTTCAAAGTTTAGCATTAGAGCCACTCTGCAGTTTCCTAATTAATGCTCCTCTCTCCAGTCCAAAGGATTAGGACTCTTAGTCTTTGAATCATGTTGTTTACCATTGAAGCTGATAGGCATTGTTCCTAACTTCCTTCTTCTAGCTGTGTGTGGGAGTTTCGTCCTGACTCCCATCTCAAGTGTAACCTGAATAAAATAGACCTGTAGTGTTCACGAACAAGCAAAAGAATTTGAAAAAGTTGGGTAGTGATGAGAATGAAATTGACTCATCTCAGAAGAACCTGAAAAAAAAGAAGTAAAACAAAAGGACCATGTAAGTATTTATAAAGGAATGGGAAAGCAAGGCAAGCATTCAGGCAGAATCATCGCCCAAGACCCTAATATTACAAATCAGGTTTAAAAATGGGTTATACTAACTTAAATTCATGCATTGAAACAGTTCTTATATCTGGCGACATATTCTGTTTGGTTTGCAGTGGATCTATACGGTCGTGTCTATCAAGAAATACCGCGAAAGCTATTCAGTAATCACAGAGGCAGCATATATCCTAGTCTCACCTCGCTTTTAAAAGGTAATAATTCGCCGAGTTGCATGAGAACAGTTGTAGGGAGTTACACAGAGTTATATATAAAAACGCATTCCGGTTGTTTCCATTCTATCCTTGTAGATACGACACGACTGCTATTCAGACCCCGTGAGGAATGTGGATTGAAGGTTCACCTATTCTCTAAAGCCAGATAAGGTACCTATTTAGCGAGCCACGGTGTTTTTGGAGCACTTCATGCAAAATTTATTAAATCATTAGTAACAAACCTACCTTTGGTTTGTCTTCTGTCCGCGTTCATTTTTTAGAAAGAAAATCCATGCTGCAGAACGTTTGACTGCATTACCAAGCTAGAGACATTAACATTGCAGGTAACCTCTCTTCTGTCGAGTTTATTCATGAGAGAGAGGCGGGATTGTTTCACATTATCCCTCATATAACTTATCTTTTTTGTACATAGATTAATGATAGTGCTACAAACCTGATCCCTACATTTTGGAGAAACATTGGAAGCCCAAAAATTATAATTGAACATCATAAGATTATAGACTGAAGGTAGGCTCGACGAAAAAGAAGAACATATATCAGTGTACCTTTTAATTTGAGGCAATAACCATCCAGTTAGCCAAAATCAAGCTTTAACATCAAGTATCCTTTATATTATCTTATGGGCGTTTTGCTGTGCTCTGTTTCTCTTTTTTATCAACTATAGTTACTCCAATTGGTGCGGTATACTACTCCCTCTATTGGAAAAATAAGAATAATACCCTGAATAGGTAACAATGCCTTATATATAAACTACATGTAGTTGGGACTATGTACTAAATTGGGTCCTATGCTGGGATTAGAATCAAGTACCAATAAAACTTATGATCCAGAACAAGTTAGGCCGATGGCGTATTATCTTCTGACTGGCTCATGGATTCACTCTTCTTGTTTTACTAGATCTGATATCTCGGCACTATATCCTTTCTGTATGGGTTATAAGGAGCACACTACTGGGTGACATCATATGTATTCTGTGTCTTTTCCCGCTTGGAGAACGTAACCTTTGCTTTTATTAATTGAGTAGCTTGGTCAATTTCAACTAAGCTTTCGAGTGTACCTTTATATGGTCAGCATCAGTTCTAAGAGCCTCAATGTATTACTATAATATTACACATGCAACATCCATTGTTTTCTATCTTTTAGAGTTACAAGTTAATCTCCTGAAGAAGGCGGCCCTCCGCCGAAACGCGCGTAGAGACTGACGACGAAACACTGTGTATAATTATGAACATTTGCATTTTCCAATCGTTATAGTGACCTTATTTGCACACCTTTTTGACATTGTGATGTTTATGAGACTGACGACAAAACCCTGTGTAAAGTGATGAACATTTGCAGTTTCCAACTGTTATAGTGGCCTTATTCGCAAATGTTCTGACATCGTGATGTTTATATTTTAATCATGTATTTTTATTAGATTGATCGCATGTTTCCACATGTGTTTTAGCACTTTATGTGCTTGTTTTTATCTATTGTGAAATATATTGTTTTTTATGTGGAACACAAATAAATTTGTGAATACAAATAACTTTTAATGAAGCTAGATATCTGTCCTTAGTTGATACATTGAGGCTCTTGATTATCCTTTAGCCATATCTCTTACCTAACTAGCGTTAGAGATTATGTTGCCTAGGAAATTTTGAATATTTAAAAATGGGTTATAACACCCTTCCAGCCACCACATGAATCATCAATCACTCAGTATATTCCTTGCTGGTACAATAGTAACCTGTTCGAAGCGTGGCACACACTTTGTCTATTGTATCTCTTTTCCTATGGAAGCAATGCACAAGGACAGTCTCATATAATTAATGATGATTTTCAGTGACATGCCAGCTAGTGAATGAAGTTACGAAGGATATGGACGGGAGGAATTGTCTTCATGTCCTTTAGGCAAATGGAGACTTCCTTTGTGCACACTGGTTTATTCGATACATGTGATGTGACTAAATGGTGCAGCCTAAACCAGACACCACATATGCAAATATTCTGCTCTATAGTTATTTTTTCCGAGCAGTGTTACACTATAGCAGCAAGTTCTGTTGTGGGTTAGTTAGTCTGGGAAGTAGAGTTAATTCTCTAACACTGGAGCCAGTGGAGCTTCTGGATGTGCGGTGAGATATGATTACGGAAGGGTACACGTCTAATCAATCTCGCAGCCGCATTCTGAACCATTTGCAATCTTCTGACCAAGTATGCCAGCAGCCCCACATAGAGACCGTTCGCATAGTCCATTCTAGCTGTCACAGTGGCATGGACTATTGCTCAGCGATATTGCTCTGGTAGCAGATGGAGAAATTTCAGCAGGCTTCTCAATTTGCTAAAACAGGACGAGGATACTTACCGGATTTGGGCACAGAAAAAGAGGTCAGTTTCCCACTTAACTCCCAGGTTTTTGACCATGACTTTGGGGACGGGAGGGGGACCCATTTCTAGCGGCCACCACAAATCCGATGCTGGCGGCGAGTTTTTTCCAAAGAAAAACACTTCAGTTTTCTCAGTATTGAGTTGAAGCTTATTATTGTTCATCCATAGTGAGATGTCTTTGAAACAACCTTTAAAACTTTTAAAGGTGACCTCCAACTGCTGGTTAAAAGAGAAGACCAACTGGGTATCGTCTGCATATGATATCGTCATCACACCCCAATTGGCAATGAGTGAGAACAATGGGGTCAGATATATATTGAAAATAAGGGGGCTTAGTGCTGATCCCTTAGGAACACCACATCATAGATGTTTGGGTTTCTACCTATGAGGTTGCAGTGCAACCTGCTGAGTGTGGTTGGTAAGAAAAGATTTCAGCCAGGCTAGTGCCACTCCCCCAATGCCAATATCCTGGATTTTCTGTGCCAATCTTGTGTGGTCTATCGTGTCAAATGCCATGGATAGATCCAGGAGCACCAACATCGCTGATGCCTCTGAGTCACCCGACATTCTCACCAATTCTGACACTTCTAAAAGAGCCGTCTCTGTATTGAAACCGGGTCTGAATCCTTGAGTGTCATGCAAAATGCCATGTTTCTCCATGAAATTGGCCAATTTTTGTTGCACCATTTTTTCCAGCATTTTTGCTGGTGCTGGTAACAGTAAGATTGGACGGTAGTTACTCAAATCACCTGGCTCTCCATTGGGGTTTTTTCTAAGGGGAAAAGACAATTGCATGTTTCCACACATCAGGAAAGATGCCCGATGTAAGAGATGTATTCCAAATGTGGGTCAACACCTTAGTAAGCGAGTGAGCCATCTCTTTCCACAGATTAGGGGGGCAAGGGTCCTCTGGTGAGTCTGACTTGCAGCTCAGGATCTGTGCCAATGCTTCCTGCTGGGTGATCTGGAGAAATTCCGTACAGGAATAATCTGCCTTTCTACCCTCCTTGACCTCAGTTTTATCAGTCTCAGCTATTGCTGTAAACAAATCATGGATTCTTCGAATTTTATTATCGAAAAAGTTAGCAATATTTTCACACAGCGAAAGGGAAGATTGCACTTCAATCTCTAATTCTTTCGGCCTATGAAAGGAGTTCACAACCTTAAATATTTCTTTACTTGAGTTATCTGCATCCTTCATGCTTCTCGCCACATAGTCCCTCCTGGCATCTATCATCAATGTATGAAGCTCTTTCAAAGCTTCCTTATATGTCGCTTTAGCTGTAGCACAGTAACCCACCCGCCACAGCCGTTCCAGGTGTGTACACCTACTTTGTATGTCCCGAGGGTATCTGAGAACCAGGGGGCCGAGGAAGATTGCCTCTGTGTCTTAGAGATTCTTGCCGGGCCGTGGCTTCCACTGCGGCGGATATCCAGTGGGACCTTCAGGCCCACTTCCAAGAGTTCAGGACTGGGATGGCACCAGCACCACATTGGGGCAAGATTCACAGCAGACAGAGTCCAGGTGCTGGGTTCAAGGTGGTTGGGCCCTTTTCTGTCCCTGAGGCTCTGATAAGAAGGCCAGTCAAGAAGCCCTTGGAGTCACTCTAGTTGTCCAGGGTTCAAGATGCAGATCCAATCCTTTTCACTTGGGCAGCAGAGTAGCAGTCCTTCTTGCAGCAGAGCAGCGCAGCAAACTTCTGAGACTTTCCAGAGGTCCAGAGGTTTACTGAAGATTTGGGTCTGAGTGTCGAATGTTTATACTTGGTGCCAGCTTTGAAGTAGAAGATTCTGGAGGTTTCACCCACAGAGGTCTTTGGAATTTCAGCTGTTTTGCAGTGGTAAAGTGCAGAGAGTTCTAAGTCCAACAGAAATGAAAGGAATAAGGCAAAACAGTTGGGCGAACACCACCCTAAGCCTAACAGGTCTACAATGTGTTACCCTCAGATGAAAGTTGAAAGAACTACCCACACTCCTGCAAATTCTTATCAGGAAGGGAAAGACCCTGGACAGACCATCTGCATTGGTGTGGTCTGACCTAATACAGTGTTCCATTGTAATGTCCACTCCCTGTAGGGAGATAGACAACATCAACAGCTTGGGACATTTACCCCTTATTTGCGTGAGTTACCTGGGGTGCCTGTGGTCTGTCTAACCCCAGAATTGAGTCCCACACAGTTAATGGTCTCAGCTTCTTCAGTGTCCAGATCACGCAAAGGCCTCCCTATCAAAAGCACTCCACCTCTGTTCCAGGGGAAGTAACCTCCTGGTAATAAAGTCTACCGGTTGGTTCCAGGCTCTCTTCATTTAACTGTCCTAAGACAGTCCCAACGCCATGCTCTGAGGGGTCTGTTTACACAATGCACTCATTTGAGAAGTCAGACGCCTTGAGTTCAGTTGCAGTACACATGGCCTCCTTGAGGGTGTCAAAGGATTCTCGCAGATGCCTGTCCAGATCAACTTTTTGGGCTGCTTCTTTGAAATCAGCTCTGTAAAGAGAGCAGCAATGGTGCAAGTCCCATAACAAACCACCAGTAAAATTCTGTGATTCCCAGGAAGGCTCTCACTTCAGTTTGAGTTTTAGGGGTTACAAGATCAGGAAAACCTCAAACGTGGCCTAGAGAGGCAACACCTTGCCCTGATCACCATGTGGCCCAGATATACCACAGTACCCTTCCCCTATTGGGCACTTACTGGCCTTGATAGGCAGGTCCGACTGCTGCAGGACTTAAAGCATCTCCTGGAGGTGCTACAGGTGTTTCTCCCAGCTGGAACTGAAGACATAAATGTTATCTAGGTAGGCAGCACAGAATACCTCCTTCCTAGTCAGGACCCTGTTCACCAACCTATGAAAGGTGGCAGGAGCATTCTTTCACTCAAATGGCATCATCCTGAACTGAATGGGGCCCTTTGAGTTCCAGAATGCTGACCTCTCATTTGCCTTCTCTGTCAGAACAATCTGCCAGTACGCTGATGTGAGATGAAAGGGACTGAGGAACTTGGCAGCTCCCAGCCTGTCTATGAACTCATCAGCTTAGGGGACGAGATGATCCTCAGTCTTGGTGACCGAAATGAGCCCCCTGTAGTCCACAGAGAACCTGAGTTCTGGGGTTGTGCCCTGTGGGGCAGCCTTGGGTTCCAGTGCAACTGGACAGCACAATGGACTGTTGCAGGGATTCTGGGTATGGGGGTGTACCAACCTACCACATTAGTACCCAAAATCCCAAACCGTCTAGCTGTAGTGTCTTATTCGTTCTCCTCCAAAAATCACGAAGCTACAAATGATCAGACAAACCAGAACACAACACTACCAACTCTCAGGAATCGCGGGAGCAAGGTGTACTCTTTAGCTCACTCACTCATACTTGTCCACAATAATAATTGGCAGAGTCATTGAAATAGTTCAAAAAGTTTATTTTAACTATTGTGCTCTACAGTACAGTACAGTATACAAGCCACTACCAGCAGCAAAATGCATAAAATGAGCACAGTTAGCATTGTTACAGTTCCATAGAATACAAAGGGAGATCTCATTATATAAAGACTGTGGAAAAGGGGCATTCAGCCTATACCCTCCCCTTGACTAGATGTTTAGTTTATTTTATATAAAGGAAGATCTCTGGGCTTTGACAGCAGACCCCATACCTTAAAGCCTGGATGTAAGGTTTACATCTTAGGAACAGCGGAGATCTTCCCCATAGAACTGCTTTTTTCAAGTGTGTTAAAACAATATGCAACAACGTAATATCAAAGCACGAGTCTTAAGTACTGCAGCTGTGTGTTGCATGTTATGTCTAGGTGCTAGAGACTGACTATAACAGAATAACGAAGGGCATTGTTTATCCACCTTGCACATCGTGTTCATAATAAACTTCAGGAAAGGCAGAGAACGCGAAAGGCATCCCGTTCTCATGTGAAAGGCACAAACAGATTCTTGCAAAAACAAAGTCATGTAGTAACGTGCGCAAAAGCAGCATCATGGCAGCAAAGCTCATGCTGACTTAGCATTGTCGACAATGTCACTAAGGGCTATATAACAGGACTGATAGAGTGTTCAATCACCATTAACATCAGTATCTCGGAGACCTCCTCCTTAATACTGGCTCTCACCTTTTCCAACAACCTGTAAATGCTGTTTTTAACAGGCATATTGTCACCATAATATATGCCATACACAAGAGCTTGAGCCCAGGTGTTGAGTGAGAACAGAGAAAAAACTGCCCCAGTAACTGGCAACAGTCAATCTACAACTCTGGGGTCTTGTTAGGGGCGAACTTAACGCCATCTACTCACCTATCATGCTCCCGGGTAGACAGGAGGTCGGAACAGGTCAACTCTCCTCTTCTACTCCATCATTGTCTCAAGGAGCATGGTGGCTTCAGACCTGTTAAAGTGTGGTTTGAGGTGGTTTATGTGGAGCACCCTTAGGGGGTTTCAAGGGGTCTGGAGATCCACCAAGTAGGTGGTCTCTCCCTTCTGCTCCTTCACCTCGTATGGACCTGTCCAAAAGTCTTGGAGAGATCTGGGCTCTACGGTCCACATCTTTCTGGCCAGGCTGAAACTCCACCAGAGTGGCCTTCTGCTCATACCAAAGTTTCATCACTTATTGACTGGCCTTAGAATTTTCTTTACCCTTCTTCTAGAAGCATTATTCTGGTTGCAAAGAGCCAACATGTAGCTGACTACATCCTGAAGGGGGTTCCTGGGAACTTACTCCCACCCCTCTCTCACAAGGCTAATACGTCCCCTAACAGGTTGACCATAGAAGAGCTCAAATGTCCTAAACGCAACCCATGTCTGTGGTACCTCCCTGTGAGAGAATAGCAGGCATGGTGAGATGATGTCCCACTTCTGCCTCATGGGCTCATTCAGGCTTATAATCAGGCCTTTGAGGGTCTTGTTGATTCTCTCAACAAGCCCATTTCTTTGGGAATGATAGGGTGTGGAGAACTTATATGTTACCCCAAACGCATCCATAGGGACTTCAGGTATGCTGACATAAAGTTAATGCCTCTGTAAGACACCACTTCCTTTAGGAACCCTACATGGGTAGAAATTCCAATCAGGGCCCATGCCACCGCAGGTTCACTGGCCTTTGAGTGATGGCCTCTGGGTACCATATATCGTGGTTCACCAAGACCAGGATGAAACTGTTGCCTAAGGCCTTCTTGGGATCCAAGGGACCAACATTGTCAATGCCTACCCTTTCAAAGAGAATATCACAACAGGCAAGGGAACCAGGGGATCATTAGCTTTTTCCCTGCTTTCCCAATGTCCTGGCAGGTGGGACAGGACCTAAAGAATGTGCCTGAGGCTGTCTTCATCAGGGGACAATAGAAGTAGGGGACAAGCCTGGAAAAGGTCTTGTTCAACCCCAGATGTCCTACATGTGTAAGTCATGAGCCAACTGAAAAACAATAGTTTAGGAGGGTCAAGGGGACTATATTTATAGACCATCCAAACTCAAATACCCCTAATCAAGCTACAAAGAACAAGAAGAGTTGGAGGGTCTGTGAACCAAAAGAGCCGAGCCTATACGGTCCTATTTAGAAAACCACACTTTTGGATTGCACTAAACCAGACCAGGTGGTCACATGACACAAGTATATGATAGATATCCTATCAGCCCACCCACTTGGCGGAGCCTCGTCATGTAGGACGTCTAGAACCAGGATGGTGAGTCCGAGCCCAGATGAATTGGCCAGACAACACACACTTCTGGTTCATATAATGGAAGTGTCCATGCCACAGAGTGGTGCTGAAAAAGTGCAGTGCAAACAAAAAAGGGTGAAGTAAGTGATGTTAAAATGACGGTCGAGGCAAAAGAATTTTTTTTTATTGATATTCACCAGGACGCCAGATTAAAAAGAGATGTAGGACAGTGTGAAAAAATCACTGTTTACTTTGCTGTGTTGTGGATTAGGCCAACATGTTTCTGCCAACAGGTGAAACTACACCGGCATTCTTCAGGGCCACATACATAAGATTTTGCTACTGCAAAGGTACACTCAAGTAGTATTGTATAAAGTGAAAAAGACAGACCAATTTTTGTTAACGGACTGTCAAAACTAATGGAGTGGTCATATAGACCATCCTACCGTATCCTCTCGAACCAGTAGTTGATAGAGGATGTAATCCTGTAAATAGAAACAGAAAAACAACAGCTATTGTGTGTTCTTTAAACATAACAAACTAGTCACGTCGTGAGGACCATTAAAAGACTCAGCTGGGCTAGTCCCTAATAGAACGGCCAATCAAAATAATATAGGTTGCATTTAGAGTAAACCACAGTCATTGCTGAACATAATTTTTGATCTCCATGGGACTGTGATCACTGTGGGCAATCATATAACCAGTTATTTACATGCACAGACTTTATAACTTAGTATTGACTTAGGATACTTTTACAGACCCTTTGAGTCGCTTAGGCTTACATGTTTAAATTTATTTTGTTTGTGCATAGAGCGGGGCCTCAATCTCCGAGCCGTTGCTGGGTGAGGTGAGGCTTGACTCCCACATATTGCTGGGTAAGTCTTCTATACTTTTTGAAAAATTATGTTCAGCAATGACTGTGGTTTACTCTAAATGCAACCTATATTATTTTGATTGGCCGTTCTATTAGGGACTAGCCCAGCTGAGTCTTTTAATGGTCCTCACGACGTGACTAGTTTGTTATGTTTAAAGAACACACAATAGCTGTTGTTTTTCTGTTTCTATTTACAGGATTACATCCTCTATCAACTACTGGTTCGAGAGGATACGGTAGGATGGTCTATATGACCACTCCATTAGTTTTGACAGTCCGTTAACAAAAATTGGTCTGTCTTTTTCACTTTATACAATACTACTTGAGTGTACCTTTGCAGTAGCAAAATCTTATGTATGTGGCCCTGAAGAATGCCGGTGTAGTTTCACCTGTTGGCAGAAACATGTTGGCCTAATCCACAACACAGCAAAGTAAACAGTGATTTTTTCACACTGTCCTACATCTCTTTTTAATCTGGCGTCCTGGTGAATATCAATAAAAAAAAATTCTTTTGCCTCGACCGTCATTTTAACATCACTTACTTCACCCTTTTTTGTTTGCACTGCACTTTTTCAGCACCACTCTGTGGCATGGACACTTCCATTATATGAACCAGAAGTGTGTGTTGTCTGGCAATTCATCTGGGCTCGGACTCACCATCCTGGTTCTAGACGTCCTACATGACGAGGCTCCGCCAAGTGGGTGGGCTGATAGGATATCTATCATATACTTGTGTCATGTGACCACCTGGTCTGGTTTAGTGCAATCCAAAAGTGTGGTTTTCTAAATAGGACCGTATAGGCTCGGCTCTTTTGGTTCACAGACCCTCCAACTCTTCTTGTTCTTTGTAGTCATGAGCCAACCCCAGTAGGAAGGTCCTGTAATACTGAAGGACCACCAGCACGCAAGCTCCCCCAAATCTAGGAACCTTAGGCTCACTGTATTGGAGGTCATTCTCACAATAGATAAGGTGATCTCCAGAGGTATCACCTACCGCTTTGGCCTCAGCTTTCCACCTCAAGCCCTCTAGAGTTGGGCATTCCATTTGCGAATTGCGGAATTCTTACCTGGGTGCCCATCCTCAACTTGACATGCAGCAAGCTCAGGCAGGTCTCTCAGGATGGTAATGTCCTACCCAGTAGACCCAGGGTTGGCATCTTCAGATAGCCCATGAATCTGAACTGTGGGAACTACATGGGATGGTTTTCCATGCCGCTTGCCCTTGCTCTTCTTGGCAACTGCCTGGACCATTCATTCAGGTTTCCTTGCTTTCCCTCTTTGTCAGTCATGGATCTTGTGGTTATACAGACCTATCAAGCAAGCCTAACATCTCCAGGTGTAACCTAAGCTCAACTTCATTTCAGACATTGCACTCTAGGTCATTGCTTAATAGACAATCTACAGGCATTGCAGGGCTCACAGCTACATTTAGAGAACATGAGAGCCCACTCACTCAAAAGGAACCAGAGCCACTATCTCACTGCTGTCTGCAATTATGAACTAGTGTAGTGTAGTGTATTAGGGAATACTTGTTCTAAAGACACAAGATGATCTCACAGTATTTGTGTGGGCTCCTGTGCCTCTCAGAGCCTCCACACTGTGCCCATTGATGGTGACCAACTACCTGCACTTAGAAGTATTTGAAAGCATATAGGTTTTTGACACCATCTCTGTATCCTCTAGGTACATCTATGTAGCCTCGGCTCTCTTCCCCATGCTAACTGTGACCACCTCCTCTCCAAGCTCTAAACTGGCCAATCACCGTTGAGGGGCTGTGCCTTCTTCGGAAATTTGGCCTCTCCCTTGGTAAAACTCAGTACGCTGCGGTATGAATCTCCTTGTCTGTTTGTCATAAAACATATTTCTGTTAGGCTCAGACTGGTACTGGTTACATTTGTTCCATTGGGAAATACTTGGGGGGCTTTTAGAGAACTCATTACTTTCAAGTTTTTCTTCCCTCTCTTTCTTCTTGTGGGACCTCTGACCACACGATCTGGTGATCCCCCAGATACCTTTTTGAACACTCTGGTGCTGACCCAGAGGTCCGCCTCCTTAGAAAGCTTCCTGGGATCAGTGAGCTTACTATCAATCAGATGCTGGCACAGTTCTGCAAAACAGATATTGAGCATTTGTTTTTCAAAATTAGATTGAACAACCCAGTATAATCTTCAACATTGCTGCCCTGCACCAAACCATAGCGTAATCAAGAAAATCAACCCAAGGATGGTTCTGCATCTTTTGGCCATCCCTGAATCGAATGCAGTACTTCTCTGGGGTGAGTCCAAACTTGGTGACAAGGGTGATTTTCATTGGAGTGTATGTCATCTTGTCCCCATCGCAAGGTATCCCTCTCTACTATGACATGTGTTTCTAGAGTGAGGTCCTTCAATATTCTTTTGGGAATCTGTGCATATTAAAGACCACCAAAAACACTTGTCAATGTCATCACCTCCCACACAGCTGGGCACCGTATCTTTGGGCATTGTGACTTTCCTCTTTCCTTCAGACACTGCAAGTATGCTGCCACGTGCTGGATTTTGCCTGCCTGGTTTTGATGTCCACCTCTTTGAGACTACGCTCATGTGCTATTTTCCTCTCCTATGCCTCCATTTTGAGCCTGGCCATATTTAGCCTGAACTCCATCCAGCCTTCCTGTTTGCCAGCACATCTGGGGACAGGCTATTTGAAGATATGTTGTTAACCAATCTGTAAGGGAGTCCCAAGGAGGTGGATGAATCCTCCTCCTCCCCTGAGTGCTGCATTTAAGGACCTCCACCTAGGTTCGAGCTCCAGCTTTCTGGGGTTCGTCTTGGCTGGAAGTTCCCTCTCCTTGCTTGTCTACTTGAGCACAGCCACAGTGTAGACATCTATGTAGGCAAGCTCCATCGTGCATGTGTTGCCACAGGCAGACAGTCGAGTAGATGAGGGTAAATTTGGAAAAAAGTAAAAAGAGCAAATCAAAGAGAATGGCCAAAAAAACGACAAGTAGTCTCAGATGATATATCTTGGAATTTTAGTGTAACACAAAATCACTGTCTGGCACTGCGTAAACACATCCTGATCCTCACTTCCGCCACCAATGTAGGAAATTGGGTCACTGGTTGACCCTTCACCAATTTAGAACAATGGAGTAAAATATAATCAAGTACTCTTGACCAAAATGACAAAAGTCCAATTGTGGTTATCTGGTTGTAGCGGACTGGGACACAGTTACATGTTCAGGCCTACTATGATATGAGTGTGGGCCGGATACAGGGACCAAGTGTGTTTTGCTGAACAAAGTACCTTAAATTCGGGTGGCGGAGCGTTACGAGATCTGGCATGGAGGATGCTCTTTGGAGCAATGGTTCCGATTGGCTGTAGACTGTGATGTGGGGTCCTGTGTTTAGGATGTGTAGCACAGCTGCGATTCTGAGGAGCTGTGGGCTGCAATGCGAGGTCCTGTTTGGAGGATGCTTTAAGGAAGCGTTGCCCAGCAGTAGTTCTAAAGCACTGTGGTGTCCTGTGTCAAGGATGCATCACGCAGTAGTGATTCTGATGCATGCTGTGAGGAGATGCATTGTGCTGAGCCAGTTCTGGTTGGCTACAAGTGGGATGGCAGAGCAGCTTCGGGCCCACTAACAAGGGTGCATGACTGGGGTGGCACCACGGTAGGGGGAGTAATACTCACAGCAGAGTCCAGGTGCTAGGCTTTAGGTGTTTCAAGCCTTTTTTTGTCCCAAAGGCTCTGATCAGGAGGCCAGCCCACTAGCCCTTGGAGTCACTCTAGTGGTCCGGAGTCAATAATGCAGGCCCAGTCCTTTTTATTCCAGCAGCCGTGCAGCAGGGTAGCTGTCCTTACAGCAGGGCAGCACAGCAGTCCGTCTGAGTCTTCCACAGGTCCAGAGGTTTACTAAATTGTTGGGTCTGATTGTTCACTATTTATACTAGGTGGCAGCTTTGAAGTAGGAGAAGGTTCTGGAGGTTTCCACCCAAAGAGGTCCCTGGGACCACTGCCTGCCATTAAAAAATATTTTCACATGCAGTGGTCCCCTGGGGACTCCTTCACATTTAAAACTGCATTACCACCTACTAGGTGGTAAATTGCGACTGTTTTACGACTGCAATTCCGGTTTCAAAACAGTCATACATAGGGCTCAGAGTCGCAATTCGTAAGGGACGCCCTTGAAACGCCCCTTCCTAATTGCGAGTCGCAAACAGTTTTTAATGAGTCACAAATGAACTGCGACTCGCTAAATAGTATTTGTACATGGCCCTGTGGGGTTTTTGCATGAGCAAACGGGTCGCAGACCCATTTGTGTATGCAAAAACGGGTCGTACATCTGGCACTTCCTCTGTCTTTTCTGAGGAACAGTGGCCCTTTATTAGTATTGTAGTGTTGATACTACAGTCAACAATGAGAGGAGCGCAAATTGTGGACTGCATGTACCATGATGCCAAGGAGAAAACTTTTCTGGGATATGATGCAGTGTCCACCCACATCCTGTTTCCTGCCCAAACTGAATTTCATGACCACTTCTACCATTATCACACATTCCTAATGTTCCTTTTTGTAAAAATTGCATTCTAGCCGATTGATTACAATTCATCCAGCCCGAGCCGGAAAGTATGGCCGAGCTGGAGAGTACGGCTTGAGCTGGAGAGTACGGCACGGGTGTGAAGAGAACGGCCCTGGTGCGGAGATTCCAGCCGACTGCAGACTTAAAGATACGACTCGTAAATGGCCTCTGTGAAAACCAAAAGTCATAAAGCTAAGCGTTTGTGCCCAAAATGCTTTAAAGAAATTAAATATTTGGTGAAGGGGGATATTACCATTCTAGTATGGAGAGGTGATGAGGCACCTCCTCAGGGTATGCCTTCATACATTATGACAACAGAAAATGGGTTACATACATGTTTTTGGTTTCTTCAATGGTTCAAGATTACGGAGAAAGAGGGTTCACTGAGTTTCCCAAAATAAGCAATGTTTAAAACTAGAATTATTAATACATTAAAAGGGAAGTTGTACAAAATGAAGCCACCTCCTAGACCTGCTCTGTATGAAGCTTTACATTTATGGGAGAAAGTTGCCCAAGAAAAAGAAAGAGAGAAATATGAGAGAAGGGCAAAGAGAACAGTGAGTACATATGCAGATGTCCAATCGGATGAAGAATAACATAGATAGAGAAAAGCTTTGATTGAAGGAACACCATTGTATCCAGCTATTACAACAGCAATATCAGGAAAGGGAAATGAGAAGAAAACAATAAAGAAGGGTCAAGAAAAAAAAGAGATAGAAGATGATACAGAAAGCGATTCGGGGGATGACATTCTAGACGAAAAGTTGCCTGCAAGACCCCCACCTTATGCAACCCTTACTGAGCAGAGTGAATCAAGTGCTAGTACAAGTAGTACAGTGGTTTCTGCCCCTTTATAACCATGTGTAGGACAGATTGAGAGACCCAGGCAGGTACTTCAAATTAGTTTGACCTCAATAGCAGTTTTTACTGTGATTAGTACTCCCCTAGTGCATAATACAGCACCAGTAACAACAGTAAGTGAACAAACGTTATCTAGACCAGTTATAAATGCTCCACAGAAGGTAAATGTGATGCCAGAAGTTCAAGGAGCTGCAGGAGGTCTTCCTGCAACAGTGTTTATTCCAACTTCATAGAATTCACAAATTGTTGCATGGAGACCACTATAGACAGTGCAAGCACTTATAGATGGATGGATGATAGTTTTTACAGCCCATACAAAAACTGGAGAAATAAACTCTACTGAAGAGGGAGGTTTTCCAACTGGTTGAAGGAGGCAGCAGTGATCAAGAAGGCATAGATTGGAGAGTCGCCATGTAATTTAGATTCCGAAAAGGAAAGACCTTTGAACATTTCTAAACTGAAGGTGGAATGGGAGGAAATATTAGAAGGATGTCTAGAATTAGAGCATTGAGAGCAATATCAGAAGATGAGTTAATTTACCTGTGTAAAGAAATTAACAGACGAGAAGCTGTCATACATGATACATTGACAGAATTTTCCAAGAAATATGAAATTGATCTTTCAAAAAGTTTACATTTGCAGAAAAGTTCAAGGTCCAATTGGATGATGTAGCCATTGAAATTATGTATGCAACAGGGATGTGGTTGAATTATATGGAGTTGGTGTTAGATCTGGGGATCTCTAGTTGGCAATGGTATTCACCTTTGTCCACAAAGTGACCCTTACATCTAAGTCAGGATACGGGGATTACACTCCTTAATAGCCCCTGCTCACCCCCTTGGTAGCTTGGCACGAGCAGACAGGCTTATCTCAGAGGCAGTGTGTTAAGCATTTGTGAATATACACAGTAATACAGTGAAAACCCTATGGGGCGTGGCCAACTAGCCATAATGGCGGACGCAACCCTGTAGTGCTCCGTCCATCGATCCCCTATTATCCCCTATTATCCGGAAAATAAAGTGCCATTTCCGATACCGCTACACAGGACTGGAGATCGGAAGGCACGCTGCACCCGTGGAAAGCTGTGTGGAGGAGCGAGGTGCTGTGGGTGACTGGCGCGCGGCCCTGCTAACGCTAGAGCCGTGGGTGGACATTTTGGGGATGAAGATAGCTGCCCGCTGTGACAAGTCTGCCCTGTCATAGTAGCGGAGTTCCCGACATCTCTGCGTCAGGGCAGGAGAAGTGACCCCCTGCCGTCCGAGCACTGATCCCTTGCTGAATCCTTACGGGCAGGCTGAAACTTACTAGGTGCGTGACTGGCGGCACCTGTGCGAGGCAGCGGAGGACAGGCCCCTGTGTTAAATGTGACAGGGCGTTTGGACGCCGTGAGGCTTGTGGCCCGCCCTCGCCCTCCTTCATTTGCTGCGCGGGACACCAGGTGCTGTGTGCGAACCCAGGTGCTCTCAGCTGAGTGGAGCCAGCATCGGTGGGGTGCGGACCTTGTTAACAACTGCGGCACCGTCATTGGCCGGGGTTGGGAGACCCCCTGTGGCCCCGTGTGGCTTGAACTGTCACTGCAGCATTGAGAGTGCTCCACTGCGCCCGGAGGCTGGCACTCTACTGCGGTGTTCTCCGAAACTGCTGTTGTAGATTGGGCACGCAGCTAGGAGTGCCTGTTCCGGGGGTTGTGTGCTGTCTCGGAGCCCGGAGCGCTCAGGAATTCAGGTGCTGCGGAGGCTTCAGCATACCCTTGCCCACACCCATCAGCTGCATGGGACAGACTGCGTTCTAAACACACCACCCATGGATGCAGGTACTGTGTCCTGAATGGAGCCAGTGGCTGTGCAGCGAGATAAGTAGTCACCCCAGGCCCCGTGTGGTGTGGAGAAACACAATGGGCAGCGATCCCTAACCCTGAGTGGGAGCTTTTGTCCTGAAGGTTGACAGGTATAAGGCCCACTTCGGAGACTATCTTCTGATGAGGAATAGACCACCTGGCTGGAGCTTCTGAGGGACACTGGAGAGTGGAAAAATAGGGGGAGCATAGTGGTGGGGCCCGGCGGGACCAATCGAAACGCTGCTGCCCGTCGTAGAGGTGTAGCCAGAGGCAAGGCAACAGCCCTCGTGGCCTGGACGGTTGCGGAGGGCCTGTAGTGGCATTAGGGGAACGGCCTGCGAGGTCAGAAGTCACCAGAGAAGGGCGACTGGAACCCGCTGGTGAGGAGGCTGAAGTGACAGCACAGGCGATGTTCCCTGTGGGCGGCCTTTGGGATTTCTGGTTGGACCTAGACCCTGCGGCATTTGGGGTCCCCCATAAAGACCTCTGACTGGGACTTGAGTGAATAGGCAGGTGACACGCTACTAACTTGAGGAGTGTTAGAGGCACTGGTGGAGAGAGGCTGTTGTAGCGCCCACTATCCCATCTTTTGGACACCGTTGCTGCTGTGCCACTGGTTGCTAAAGACTTGATGCTGGCTGAGCTGAAGGAGCCTTAGAGACACTGGTGGAGAGAAACTGTTGTAACTCACACTATCTCAACTTTCGGACGCCACTGCATAAGGGGTACAACGAGGTGAGACAGCCGCATACAGCACCTACCTGACCACTCTCCTAGGGGATCTTCTGGAGTGAAGACCAGTTGGCTGAGTCATTATTCCCGGCACGTTGTTTGCTCTTCTTGTAACCTGCCAATGCCCATGGCACAACAATTGGTGATGGGCCGGATACGAGCCAAGACACAACAAGGACACATGCGTGCTACCAGCCTTGATCCTTTGTAGGGGACTAGGGGGGATGCTGGAACCAACGACCACAGCCCTGGCAGCCAAAATGGATTCCGTCCTTGCAGCGGTGGAGCGGATTGGTGCTGCACTGGATCACACTGGGACCACCCTGGAGGCCCGCATCGACAAGGTGGCCTCTGACTTTACCCTACTTCATGTGGATCACCGGAAGCTGGCTGATATAAGTTGCTGTACACAACCAAACTCTGAAGGAGCTCCAACCCGTGGCACAAAATCACATGGCCGTACTGCAGGATCTGATAGACTGCGTCCATATGCCGCGACCGGGCGGAAGATGCGGAAGGGCGCTCATGCCGGAACAAAATCCACGTGGTGGACTTACTGGTGGGCGGGGAAGGTAGAGCCCCGGAACAATTCACAGAGAGATGATTGGTCGATCTTCTACTTCAGGGAGCACTGTCCGAACAATCTGGGGTGGAAAGGGCTCATCGCATACCAGCAAAGCGGCCACAGCCGGGAGCCAGGCCTTGTCCGTTTATATTCAAATTGCTTAACTATAGGGATAGAGATGCAGTGCTCCATCAAACACGCAAATGGGGCTCCCTTCAAGTGAGCGGCAGTCAAGTTATGCTTTTCCCAGACTACACTGCTCTCGTACAGAGGCGTAGGATCATTTATACGGCTGTGAAATGCCAACTCCGGTCCTTGGAGCTACCTTATTCGCTGCTGTTCCCAGCCTGGCTACATGTGGTCACAAAAGACGGGGCCCGCTTCTTTGATTCCCCTGAGGAGGCGTGGGACTGGCTAGAAGAGTCAGGATTGTGGACGGGAGTGCGGGCCTCGGGCCGGATGGTGACAATGCATTGAGACGGAAAACGAGACGACGGCGGAGGAGGGGGCATCTGGCAGCAGGTAGCCCAGGGGCTTCTACCCCAACCCCTGACAACATGGGAAAGGAACGGCGAGATGCACTGGAAACTGTGGCGACCCTTGGAACAACGCACCTCCAGGACCGGGCAGACTGTTACAGGCAGACTATGCTGGTGACCAGTGGCTCTTCGTCACCATCCACAGTAATCTCGGAAGATCTTTGCCTGCCAGTGGTCACCCTGCAAACCGCTGATGGCATTATAGAATGAAGCAATGACATGATGTACTTTATCGTGAGCCACTCATGCAAGTAGAACGCTGTTTGCTGTAATGCATAGGCTCACTGGCTGATACGTTGGAGGGGTGGCCAGCTTGTGTTAAACATCACGTGATCCTCCCATTGAGTTGATACCTTAGTACACAGCCTGTCAGTGGGCAAAACTGGGCTCCAGCTGAAGTTGTGTATACGACTGTCCGGGCTGACAGGCTCACATGCTTCCGGCCCCACAAGACAATTCTGGAGCTCTGGTATTTGGCCCACTGATCACACTGACATTAAAGGGGAAGGCTATCATATAACATCTCTAGCACGCACTCCCCATAGGCAACATATTGCCCTAATTCAGGATCCGATTCAGAAAAGGGGGTGGTGATGAACAGAGTGTCTGAATTAAGCAGACCACTCTTACCCAGTCCAAAGATCAGGGCTTGATCCATCACCGTTATTTAGCTCACTGGACCATCCCAGCTCAGAACCCGGCTATATGCAAATTAGTCTGTCCCTGGCCCAGTGCATTATGGGAACAGGGCAGACCAAACTACCAAGCCAATTCTTCACCGGAAAGGAGACAAGCTTCCGGGGACCGGTTTCTGGCATTTCAGCCATCGTCGGCCCGGCTTGCTTGAATCCTGATGGTGCAGTGAGCAAGGGACTCATGTCTGAGTATACCCTGCCACACCTATAGTGGCCAAAAACGATTCAGAAAAGGGGGTGGTGATGAACAGAGTGTCTGAATTAAGCAGACCACTCTTACCCAGTCCAAAGATCAGGGCTTGATCCATCACCGATATTTAGCTCACTGCACCATCCCAGCTCAGAACCCGGCTATATGCAAATTAGTCTGTCCCTGGCCTATTGCATCATTGGAACAGGGCAGACCAAACTACCAAGCCAATTCTTCACTGGAAAGGAGACAAGCTTCCGGGGACCGGTTTCTGGCATTTCAGCCGTCGTCGGCCCGGCTTGCTTGAATCCTGATGGTGCAGTGAGCAAGGGACTCATGTCTGAGTATACCCTGCCACACCTATAGTGGCCAAAAACGATTCAGAAAAGGGGGTGGTGATGGACAGAGTGTCTGAATTAAGCAGACCACTCTTACCCAGTCCAAAGATCAGGGCTTGATCCATCACCGGTATTTAGCTCACTGCACCATCCCAGCTCAGAACCCGGCTATATGCAAATTAGTCTGTCCCTGGCCCAGTGCATCATGGGTTCAGGATCCGTCAGTGTTACAGAAGTTTGGACGGCCATTGCGAAATGACCGCCCAGATGTTCGGATGTTCTACGCTTTTTGTTTGTTCTATCTGATGCAGCATTCCGACGTAAACATGCAATCCCCTAGTCTCCACGTCCCACGAGGTACCCCGTCCCCTGTCAATCACCATAAACAGACATGACACGTGGTGACATAATTTCATGGAATATATGTGGTATGTACACACTGGCGCGCAGTTACTCAATTTTCACGTATCTCCAGCGTCACTCACCTGCAATCACCCTGATTGCAGGAAACACACATGACCCAACCGGAACTTGACAGACTGCTTAAGCATTGGAGAGGGCACATCTATGGCACAACATATCCAGCGCATGCGAGGGGCACACTAATATGGGTGAGGGCGGGCACCCCATTCACTTGCGAGGACACAGTGACAGACCCCGATGGCAGATACACCCTAGTGAAAGGGACGCTTAACGTCCAGCGGATGTTATTAGGTTCCATATATGCCCCAAACATCGATCAATCCTCGTTCCTTGAGAGATTATCCTTAATACTGTCACCTTACGTTGGGCTGCCCTGGCTGTTGGGAAGGGACTTAAATTCGGCCCTTGATGTGCACATAGACAGGTCCTTCCCACCACTTCGGACTGCGATGGCAGCTTCTAACGCACAAGCACTTGCAGACTGGTTGTCACGTTGGGCAGTACTGGATATATGGCGCGTCTTGCATCCCACAGATCAAATTTACTCTTATTACTCTGCAGTTCACGGTTTACATGTGCGGTTGGATCAGGTGGTGGGCTCACAGTCCTGGGTCCCCCTGGTTGAAGTTGCGGAATACCTGGGTAGGACGCACTCAGATCATAATCCTTTACGGCTACGACTGAATTGGGATCCTGGTCGCCCCCCCATACCCACCTGGCGCCTCCAGCCTGCTGCACTGGAGGATCCAGACTTCCATGCATCCCTGTGGTCAGCTGTCCTGGAATATTTCGAACACAATGAGGGGGTGGCGAGCTCTGCACTGGTGGAATTTATTTATTTTATTTATTTGCACACTTGTACCGCGCTGGGAATCGACTCCCTGGGGAGTATCTCCGCGCCTTTGGCGTCATCAGAAAGCAAATAGTCTTGTCATGTGTTGTTAAATGTTCAACCAGAATTAATAGTTAAACAGGAAAGTTTTTAGTTTTTTCCTGAAGGGAAAGTGTTCCCTACATGCTCTGACTTCAAATGGAAGTTCATTCCAAAGCTTCGGGCCCGCCACTGATAAAGCTCTTCCCCCTTGTCGTGTCTTCCAGAATTTGGGGACGCATAGTAATTCACGGTCTTCAGATCTCAGGGATCTTGCCGGGATGTATGGGATGAATTTCTTAGTTAAATAATCCGGGCCTCTACCGGAAAGGCACTTGTGGATGATACAACAAGTTTTAAACATCACTCTTTGTTTTACCGTGAGCCAATGGAGTTTTTGAGAAGGGTTTTTGAAGGAGTCCGTGCCGGGGCATTGAGAACAAGGCGTGCAGCCGTGTTCTGCACAACTTGAAGTCTGGCAATGATCCCCTCATTGGCAGCTAGCAGCAAACCATTACAGTAGTCCAGTCTACTCATCACGAGCGACTGAACTAAAGTTTTCCTGGTGGTATCAGGTAACAGGGGGAACACCCTTCGGAGAAGCCCAATAACATGAAAACAGGAGCTTACTACTTGAGTAGCATGATGTTTTAGGGTGAGATCCTGATCCAGTTTGACTCCTAGATCTTTCACTACCATTTTTGGCTCAGGGACTGGGCCTAGATCACGAGGCCACCAGTCAGGAGTCCACAGACGTTTGGCTTCCCCAAAGAGCATCACCTCCGTCTTGGAGACGTTACACTGAAGGAAGTTTGCTGCCATCCAATGTGCCACTTCTTTCATCCCTTGGGCAAAGGAGTGACGCACTTCAGGAGTCATGATTTTAAACGGAAAGAGGAGTTGTGTATCGTCTGCATACGATACGGGGATAAACCCGTGGGATCTCATGATGTTAGCTAGGGGTGCCCACAAAATTGCCATTATGGGGCACTGCCTTGGGGCCATGTGGAATATACGTAAACAACTGTCCTAGGCGCTCACTCGTATAGAAACGCAATTACTCCATTATGAAGTTGAAGGGGAGAGTGGGGGTGGTCGGTCAGGACACTTAGAGGATCTCAGGGCGCAGCATGCGCCAGGGCGGACAGGGCTGGCAGACTTTTGGCCTGGCTAGAGAAGCAAGAGAGTTGGCATGCCCCAATCGGTGCAATCCGCACACCAGAGGGCCCTCTAGTATACACACAAAAAGAGATACACAAAGTGATGGCGGAGCATTACGCAAAACTGTACCAATCCAGGGGGCGTTGTTCCAAACTTGAACTGGAGAGTTTTTTCGCAACTATCCAGTTACCAACAGCATCAAGGGCGCATCAAGAGGCACTTAACAGTCCCCTTCCTCTGGAGGGAATTGGGGAGATTATCAGATCCATGGCGTCCGGAAAGACGCTGGGACCGGATGGCCTGCCGGCTGAGTATTACAAGGCGTACCGGGAAGTTTTGACACAACGCCTGCATACTCTCTACTCCACATCCCTGACAGATAACACACTGCCGCCGTCCATGCGAGAGGCCCATCTGGTGTCTCTCCTCAAACCAAATAGGGACCCCGAAAACCTTGGATCATACAGGCCTTTGGCGCTCCTAAATACAGATTACAAAATCTTTGCTAAGTTGTTGGCAGAACGTCTGGCGCCGGTGGTCCCCGAATTGGTCCATACTGACAAAAATGGATTTGTACCCAAACGTAGCACGTCCTTGAATTTGCGGAGGTTCTTTCGGGTGGCAGCAGATAGTGAGAGGGAATGTCCTAGAGTGGGGTGCCTGGTGGTGGACCTAGAGAAAGCTTTTGATTGCTTAGAATGGAGTTATCTTGCAGCGGTACTGCTACGATATGAGTTGGACTGGGAGTTTCTGCAAATGGTGAGCCTGTTATACAAAAATCCCACAGTCCGGGTGCGGCTAGGGCCATACCTCTCAGATGCCATTCCGATATGTAGGTTAACCCGGCAGGGATGCCCGCTGTCCCCCCTTCTGTTCATGTTGGCCATCGAGCCCCTGGTGGCGGCTTTGCAAGCAACGCTGGGAGATGGAATACCCCTAGGTGATTCAACGCACCTGGTCTCGCTGTATGCGGACGAACTCCTAGTCTTTGTGAGAGATGTGGGAGCTATCCCAGTTCGCTTAGAACACATCTTGCGTGACTTTGCTGCTCTCTCTGGGCTTAGGGTGAATGTCCATAAATCCTGTCTTTATGCGTTTGGGGGAGATGCCCGGGACCCGGGTTATGTACTGGCTCGCACGCAAGTGCACTGGAAAGCCCGATGGCTCGAGGACAGAGGCCGGGATGATACGGCAACCACAGAACCCCCCCTTTCCTTGGACTGTATCACTAAGCTCTTTCACCCTGCTGCCAAGCTACCAGCCCCAGCGCCCCTCCTCTTAGCAGTGGCTTACAAATGTTTCCGCTGCTGCCTATACATCACCAGGGGCCTGGTTCCCTACGCACCTGCTATACTGCTAGTGGGTTCTCCTAGCGGGCCTGGGGCGCTCACGTCTCTGGAGCTTTTGGAATGGCATGAAGCAGGCATACAAACTCTAGGGGACCTGTAGCAGGATGGCGTGCTTCTACCATTTGAGAATCCTACTGAAGAGCTGGGGCTTCTACCGGGACACTTTTTAAGACATTGTTCTCTGATCACCACACTAACTTCTAGGTGGGGGGACATGAAAGAAGAGCTGTGTCAGCATCTCACCATACAGTACCTCTACGTTATAGGACAAGGCCGACACTTTATCCGTTGGTTTGAGGCGTCCCTCCGCACGCATGCAGTGATAAAGTTAGACTCACTCCGGGGCAGGTGGAAAGAAGATTTGGGGCGGCAGCTAGAGGACAGATAGTGGGAAAAGGTATTGAAGAGCCCTACTCGCATTCCCCGAAACATTCGGTTCCGTCAGGTTCATTTATTCATAATTCACAGGGCGTACCTCACCCCCGAAAAGATCAATAGGTACTTTCACTGCATGGACGCGGCCTGTCCCCGTTGTGCGGAGGTAGAGGCTGGCCTAGTGCACATGCTGTGGGACTGCCATGTACTACATACCTATTGGCGGGCTATCAGTGAGACACTCTGTGCATGTACAGGCCGTAACATACCCTTTGAATGGCCTGCTTACTTACTCCATCAATTTCATAAGACCCCTGCCACAAAGGTCACCTCTCGTTTCCTAGACCTGGGGCTGGTAGTTGCCAAGTGCCTCTTAACAAAGCACTGTAAAGTGCAATCCCCACCACATATAAGGGCATGGAGGTATTCCGTCCTGGCGTGGGCCAAAACGGAGGGACTGGGTATCACACGGGAGGAAATGCTGGGCCTGCGTAAGACACCCATAGTAGCGTAATGGGAGGGTCTACTTCAAGCCCTTATATACATGGGGGAGGTCAGCCCGGGGAGCGCCCAGTTGAAGAGGGAGGCATTTCTACAATCTAAGATAGGTGGCATGTTAGGTGTACCCTTATCCCACCACGCAGGCACATTCATGCAGTCCGTCAGTTGGGAGAGTTGTAGCTGTGTGCAGTGGGTGACGTAGCAGCTTTATGGAGTACCGCCGGACGGTCTGTGAGAGACGGGGGCAGGGGGACAGCTGTCAGTAATGAGGGGAGGGTGGAAGAAGGAGTGGGGGACGAGGAAGAAAAAAATAAGAATATACAATCAGAATTCGGACTTAACTGCTGTAGTTGGGGGCTTTTTGGGAGTTACTGTTTGTTTTTCTATAGCATCTGTGCACTCACATGAACTGTATGACCTGTGACACTTTGCACGTGGAACCATCAGAACCACTTCACGAAGGCATAGTTATCTCTCTCTCCGCCATCATGGCCTATTTGCTATGGTCCTTCATGGAACAGTGGTTACAATCTTACCAGGATCCACGGTGGGCATTCCCGGTTCATGAGTGAGGCCTTAGAGACTTTGTTCAATGATCCTAGATGTGGTTGAAATGATTGGACGGATATTATTTCCCATGCATATGTCATAATGTTTTGTTGAAACACAGTAAACAGATTTAAACAAAAACAAATACAGTGAAAACACTACAGGCGGACACAACACAGGTTTTATAAACATAAGTATTCTTTATATAGGCTTAAACACAAGACCACAAATGACAAAAATCGACAATACTAAACATAAGGTGCTTTAAAGATGATAAAAGTTACTTAGTTCAAGGTGTTGATGAATGCAGCAAAGTTCTCAACAAAGTACCTGGATGCCTAACGCAAAGTGAACAAAATGCTTACAAAAGGGGAGATGCGTCGGTTCCGTGATCCGGGGGAAATGATGCGTCGTGCCTCAATGCTTGCGCAGTAGGGGATGCGTTGTAATCCTTACCGGTGCAGAGGTGATGCGTAGATTCTCGGCCTACGGGCTCGTTGCGGTGCGCAAGATGGCGCCTTGATGCGATGATCCGGTTGCAATGTGAGAAGATGGCGCCCTTGATGCGACGATGCGGTGATAATGATGTGTAGGTGCCCTGGTAGCCTTGCGACGACTGTATTTTGAAGCCGCGACAGGCCCTGCGACACGCTTCTCCGGTGATGCGATGGTGACTCTCTCGATGGTGTCATGCTTCTCCGTTGATGCGACAGCAGGCAGCTTCGATGAACACACGCTTCCAGGGAGATGCGGCAAAGGCTTGCTTCTCCGGAGATGCGACGACTTCAGCGGCGGCGGTGACACGCTTCATCTCGATGAGTCGTGCTTCCAGCTCCCAGCGACACGCAAACGTCTGTAAATAGAATTCCCAGCAAGGAAATTCAAAGGGGTGCTGGAGATGAAGTCTTTTGTCCCTGAGACTTCCAAAGAAAGTTATTGGAGCTGGCACTGCCTTGGTTAAACAATGGTAATCCAATAATGGTCTGTGGCGTGCTACGGAGGTATCGCTTTCTAGTCCATACAGCGTATACGTGAACAAAGTCTAATACAAAGCTACCCTGTCCCGGGGTGAGGCTCCTCCAGGCACTGCAGAAATGACTAAAGCAGTCTGATTCACCTAGATGCTTTTTAATGTGTGTTAGTACACCGATAGTTCATTGTGTTTGTTTACAATCCATTGATTTCATGGTTGTTGCTCTCACAAACATTAACATCTCGTTATTTGTTGCTTAAATCGTCAAATGCATGTAACATCAGAGTCCCAATGCATTTCGGGCTCTCTTGCAGCCCTTCATCAGGGGATACTCTACAAAAAGAAAGAGGCATAGCTATCAGCCTGAGGAGGAAATGTTCCGTGTTAAACCATAATGTAAGGGTGACTATCCGTTTGTGCTGATTTCGTCTAAAGGTGGGCGTCTGTGAGTCGTGACATCCATTAATAAACGCGATCTTCGAAATTAAAACATGCTGTGAACTCGGTCGCCAGTGTGTGTTATTGGCGTGAATAGTTAATAATCAGAACGTGAAACCAAATGCCCCTTGGTGCCTAGTGAAATGGGTGCGATGTGTTAAAGAAAATAGGTGCACTGTGTTAAAGAGGAGCTGTGTTAAAGAAAACCATGCTTCCGTGGTATACCAAGTGTAAAACTCACGTTTACGTGGTTTTTAGAAAACTTCGACCTGAAATAAATATTATTGCACACAGCCGGTTAATGCTCTGCATTACATATGTAAACATTAGTTAATGGGGGGTCCTCAAAAAGAGTTACTTACTTGTGAAAGAAGAAGTTATGCGAAGTCTGGTGTACAGCTATTCCTCCGTGGTGTCGGCGTGTGACATGTGTAGAAGTGCGCAGTTAAAACAACGGAAGGTGTGAACATGAAAGACGGACTAAGTCTAAGGTGTGGAGCGCCATATTGGAGTGGTGAATAGATAAGAATGGTGATCCCCGTTGTGCATATGTGTGGGTGGACCCCGTACGAGTCTCTCTGATGTCCAAAGGTTACAAAATCAGATGGAATCAGTGAAGCTAATAACAAATTAGAAAAAGATACGTTATATTCATCTGTAAACATGAAAACGAAAAGAACATAAACAAATTATTGCAATAGGCTGTTCATTATGACTTATAGGTAACAAAGGAATTCCATTCTATCATTCAACCCATGCAGTTGCATTGTCGCCATGTAGCGAATCCAAAAGTTCTCACGCTTTAAAAGTGTGTTTTTATTTTGTCTTGTAGGTTTGACTTGCTCCAGAATCAAGAATTTCAATTGGGCCACTGTGTGGTTTTTCTCCATAAAATGTGCTGCCACAGTAGATCTCACGTTCTTTGTCCGGATGTTACTTTTGTGCTCCAGGATGCGAGTTTGTATTTTTCTTTCTGTGTGGCCGATGTAGCTAAGGCCACAGGGGCACTTCAGCATGTAAATAACGTTAGCAGAGTTGCATGTGGCATTTACTTTCAAGTTCACTTTGTGTCCTTTCATAGGATGGTTAGTGAAGTTCTCCGGTAATGTGTTATTGCAATTACTGCAGTTAAAACATGGCAACAATCCCTTATAAATTGAAGTTTCTGTGTGATCTTTAGGTCTCGTGAGGATTTCTTTCAGGTTGTGTCCTCTAGTGTAGGCAAAGATTGGTTTTTGTATGAAAATATTGTTGAAATCTGGTTCAGTATTTAGAAGTGGCCAGTGTTTTAAAATGATTTTCCGGCTGTGATGATGATGCGTACGCTCCCTGGCAGCCTTGCGAGGACTCTGTTCTTTGGAGCCGTGACAGGCCCTGCGACACGCCTCTCCGGTGATGCGATGGTGACTCTCTCGATGGCGTCACGCTTCTCCGGTGATGTGGCAGCAGGCAGCTTCAATGAACACACACTTCCAGGGAGATGCGGTGAAGGCTCGCTTCAACGGCGATGCGACGATTTCAGCTGCGGCGGCAACACGCTCCCTCTCGATGCGTCGTGCTTCCAGCTCCCAGTGACACGCAAATGTCTGAAGATAGAATTCCCAGCAAGGAAATTTAAAGGGAAGCTCGAGATGAAGTCTTTTGTCCCTGAGACTTCCGCAGGAGGCAAGCAGAGTTCAAGCCCTTGGAGAATATTCTGTAGATAATGAAAGTCCTTAAAAAGTCCTTTCCATGGCAATGAAGCAACCACTGCAGGCAAACCCAGAAAACAGCACACTGGCAGAGGGGCAGTCAAACTCTTGCTTCTTCCTTGGTTCTTCTCCTTGGCAAAAGGTTTCTTGTTCTAGAAGTGATTTAAATTCTTAGGATCAGGGTCCCAACATTTATACCCCAAAATCCTTTGTTCTCTGAAGGCAGAGAGGCCTCTGCCTAGTCCAAACCAGTTCCTGAGCACTCTGTTTACATGACTCCTTCCTTCTTTTCACTGTGCAGGGCAGAGACATCAGACGCCCCACAGGAGGTGGAGCCAGCACAGGGGAGGGAAGGCACAGCTCTGGAGCACTTTGTTGACAAGATTCCTTTTCTCCTTTCAGAGTGCAGGGCAGAGATATCAGACAAGCCACAGGAGGTGGAGCCAGCATTGTAGAGGGAAGGCCCAGCCCTATTCAGGTCCCAGGTGAAACTCCTCCCTCCCATCTAGATGCAGATCTCTCTATTCACCATCGGACTGCCCCAGCCTGTCTCCTGGAATCCCCAGCCCTGTCACTCACAAACCCAGACAAGGAATACACAACCTAGCAGAGACAGGCCTGGACATTTAGGCAAGAAAATACTTGGGGCCCGATGTAGGTCGCCAATTACCGGTCGGTAACGGCCGATTTCTGCCGTTACTGACCGGTATTTGGGATTTGACATGTAGGTAGGCTTAATTTACAGAATCGGTATATTTACCGATTCGCTAAATCTACCGATTCTGTAAAATACCGAATCGGTAAATTTACCGAATCGGTAAATACAGATGTAGGTGGCACTGAAAACAGTGCCACAGGCCATTACCGATTCGTTATTTACCATGTAATACTATTACATGGTAAATAACGAATTCCAGTGTACATGCACATCTGTGCATGTACACCTGTGCCATGTGGCACAGAGACATGCCCTAAGGGCATCTATGTGTGTCACATGGCACACAAGACAAAATCAGAACACCCTGTCACCCTTGCAAAATCAGTAATTTTACCGAATCGGTATTTACAGATTCGGTAATTGCCATTGATTTCTATGGGCCTGTAGGCCCATAGGAATCAATCGCAAATACGGAATCGGTAAATACCGATTTGGTAATTACCGAATCATACAGATTCTGGAAAAATTACCAAATTTTTACCTACATCTGATTTACCGAATCTAGAATACCGAATCTGTAAAATTAGGTATTCTAGAGTTGGTAAATCAGATTTACCTACATCTGGGCCCTACTTACTAAAAGAAGTATTTTCAAACACAAAATATTAAAACCAACTTCATTAAAAGATGTATTTTATTACTCGAGTTCAGGCATACTAAATTCGAATTTCTACCATATTCCCTGAGTCAGTTAGGATTATAAGAATGTAAAAATCTAACCGCCCATTCTAGCCTATGGGGAACAGGTAGTCTTGCAATAGTGAAAAACGAAAATGGCTGTAATTCACTATTATGACATGCTACACACACCAGGGCATGTCCTACCTCATACTTACAATGCACTCTGCCCTTGGGCCAACCAGAGGGGTGCCTAATATGAAGCAAAGGGAAGGTTTAGGGACTAGCAAGTGGGTGCACTTGCCAAGTCGACATGGCAGTACTAGACTGTACACAGGCCTTGCAATGGCAGGCCTGAGACACACTTTACAAGCTGCTTCTGTGGGTGGCACAACCAGTGCTGCAAGCCCACCAGTGCGCTGGGGATGCTCAGACGTGGGTCCCAGGCACTCCACACCACTTGGAGTCAAGCTAGCCGGGCTGATGAGAGGTGTTACCTCGAAACCGGTCCGGTCCTCGGATGCTTGATTCCGTTCTGGGAAGGACATGGCTTTTGTAGTTCGGACTGGACTGTTCCCATGGGGCACAGGGTCAGAGCTGATTTGCATATCGCCATTGTCTAACCCAGGGTGGTGTGGAGTGCAAAAAAACGATGGATTTGGGCCCAGATCTTTGGACTGGGTTGAATGTGTGACATTGATCCACATTCGGTCCATCACCTGTTTTGTTTGCAATTGCCGCCATAAGTGCGCTGGGGATGCTCAGACGTGGGTCCCAGGCACTCCACACCACTTGGAGTCAAGCTAGCCGGGCTGATGAGAGGTGTTGGAAAAACAACAAGAAAGTAGCCTGGTCCCAAATCGATGCTTGTGTGCCATGTAGAGCCTAGAACCTAGAATCCATTAGTGACACTTAAGTGAAAACACTGAGCTAGAAAAAATCCCATCAGCCCACCCATTTGGTGGAGTATCGTCACGTGGGAGATGTATCATGAATCCAGATCTTAGTCAAGGCATCCAATGTTGGTGCAAAAGATGGATTCTGTAGATATAGTCTTAGCCCACAGTGTTTCACTGGTGATGCCAATGGAGTGCAGTGCAGGTGAAAAAAGTGCAAGTGAATATAAAATTGACTCAAAGAACCAAAAATGAATTTATTGGGTAAGGTGCTAGGGTCAAGATTAAAACAACAGAGCCCAATAGTTTTAAATAATAACTATATCGGGGCTTGATGTGGTGAGGTCGACATGTTTCAGCTAGATGGACAATTGGTCCTAGCTTTCTTCAGGACCTAGTGAATACTGCGACTGCAAATGAAAAGTGAATTACAAAAAATGATGAACTTGTACACTTGTAATGGATAAATCCTACCAGTCACTCTGAGCCCAGATGTATACTAGTGGCAATCCAATCATGCCGTCTTTCCCAGCTTTTTGTTGGATTAAGCCTCACCTCACCCGGCACCCACTCGGGAAGAAGGAGGCCCCGCTCTCTCCGTCGGTACCTCAGCTCCTACATCCGAGTGGAAGTGGATCACCAGTGAAACACTGTGGGCTAAGACTATATCTACAGAATCCATCTTTTGCACCAACATTGGATGCCTTGACTAAGATCTGGATTCATGATACATCTCCCACGTGACGATACTCCACCAAATGGGTGGGCTGATGGGATTTTTTCTAGCTCAGTGTTTTCACTTAAGTGTCACTAATGGATTCTAGGTTCTAGGCTCTACATGGCACACAAGCATCGATTTGGGACCAGGCTACTTTCTTGTTGTTTTTCTAGTGGATATAAGGGCCTAAGTTGCCCTGGTCGTTAAAAATGCCCTTCTTGACCCTCCCACTGTATTTTTTCATGATGAGAGGTGTTACCTCGAAACCGGTCCGGTCCTCGGATGCTTGATTCCGTTCTGGGAAGGACATGGCTTTTGTAGTTCGGACTGGGCCCAGATCTTTGGACTGGGTTGAATGTGTGACATTGATCCACATTCGGTCCATCACCTGTTTTGTTTGCAATTGCCGCCATAAGTGCGCTGGGGATGCTCAGACGTGGGTCCCAGGCACTCCACACCACTTGGAGTCAAGCTAGCTGATGAGAGGTGTTACCTCGAAACCGGTCCGGTCCTCGGATGCTTGATTCCGTTCTGGGAAGGACATGGCTTTTGTAGTTCGGACTGGACTGTTCCCATGGGGCACAGGGTCAGAGCTGATTTGCATATCGCCATTGTCTAACCCAAGGTGGTGTGGAGTGCAAAAAAACTATGGATTTGGGCCCAGATCTTTGGACTGGGTTGAATGTGTGACATTGATCCACATTCGGTCCATCACCTGTTTTGTTTGCAAGCCCACCAGCAGCATTCGATTTACAAGCCCTGGGCACACATGGTGCACTGTACTAGGGGCTGACAGGTAAATCGAATAACCCAATCATGGAATCCCCAATTAGTACATCAATTTAACATAGGGAGCACTTGCACTGTGGCACTGAATAGCAGTGGCACAGTGCCCAAAGCATATATCCAGCAAAAACATATAAAAACAGAGGAGGCAATCAGTAAAAATGGAAGGGAGACTCACGCCAATGATGCCAGGTCGAAAAGAAAAAGAGAGAAACTGAAGTGACAGGAAAGATGAGGAAAATGAGGGAGAGACTGTAGCATACTCTTTAAGGGAAATAGCAGGGGCGATAAATGTACATGTGCCAAGGAGAAGAGGCGATCCTGTAGCATTTGCTAACAACTTTCGAAAAGTGAGGGACAGACCTGTGCATTGGTAGAATGGTTTATTACATTTTTGAAGGTGTTGTGGGCTGATTTGAATACATTCTTTGAAATCGTAGTGCCAACTGATTTGTTGACTCAGTGTAAGACTGTTGCACAGTGGCCATAAGAGGAACCAGTGAGAAACACTAGAACTAATGCACTATTCCCTGTGGTTGTAAAGGAATATGAAGCATTGATTACTTTTGTGAAGTGCTAAGTTCCATCAAAAGATGTGAACTGGGTTAAGGTTAATCCAACGACCCATAAACCCAAGAAATCAGTTCATGAATTTTATGAAAGATTGTTATCGGTGGTTCAACAACATAGTTGACAAGAATATCAGTTCACTTGTAGCTCAAAGTGTGATCTGTTGGCAGTCCAAACCGCTTGATGTAGTTCTGAGATATGCAGAGTATTGCAGTGACAAACTGGAGAGGAAGCAGAAAAAGATAAAAGAGAAATTTATGTTGGCACAGACGAGATAGGCTCAGAAAGTTTTTCAGAATCCTTCGTTTACTGGGAATCAAGGAAGCATGCAAGGTGTTGTTGTTTCACGAGTTGGTTTCCAGGAGGGTTCAATGTGCCTCAGGGTGGAGGTAGAGGTATTCCTGTTAATACTGGTTCAGGAGCAGATGTTGCTACTATGAGGAACATTAATTCTTGTCACATCTGTCACAGGGTCAGTTATTGGAAGAGGGACTGTAGATATAATCCTGATATTGCTAATGGAAATATACAAATGCAAAGAGGAGTGCAGATACAAAACATGCCCGCACAGCAAATTCAAGTGCCTAAACAAGAATAAGTTCCAATTATGACCTGAAAATCCCGAAATCTAGGGAACAAGAACCTAGCCTTTAAAAGACAGTTTTCTCCAAAACTCATTGGAGTTGGGAAAACAATGTCAGAAAGAAAAAGTTTTCTTTCGTGAGTCCCCTCACTCACACGGGTTTCCGCACAGTGACATGCTTCATCATAGGGGCCATCTCAGTCCTCTACGGGCTGAGGCGTGCTACGACTTGCAGAATTACGTAGGAGCACTAAAGTGATGGACTATGTGTAGTCCAGACAGTGTAGTGGGGTGGAGTGGGCTAGAAGTGAGTTAAAAATACCTAGCTAGTGGGTGACATAGATTTATTCTTGCTCCTTGTCGGTATGGTCTAAAAAAGGGGTAGAAAGCTTGGAGTACTAATTATAATGGGTTAGGTGAGCCTAGCATTTTTTAGTCAACATGTTTCGAGCATTCCCCAAGCTCTTCATCAGGACTACACAGGGACCACCCTGTGTTCGCTACTCCTAATTGTTCTCAAATGAGGGGAACAATATATTAATTAAATAACTATATACGCTGCAACAGTAAAGCATGTGTTAGTACATACGTCTGGGTAATGTCATATAGTATATTAAAGAGGTCCTAACTTTGCCCCATGGCCCGGAGAGTTGTTGGTATCTCGTGAATTTAGTCAAAGATACCCGTAGGCAGAATCACCTAAGCAGGAACCTCCGGACTGCAATATGCATGTCACCGTGGGGAAACCCTGGTTAGTGAGGGGACTCAAGAAAGAACACTTTTTCTTTCTGACATTGTTTTCCCAACTCCAGTGAGTTTTGTGAAATCCGTCCTTTAAAGGCTAGGTTCTTGTTCCCTATATTTCGGGATTTTCAGGTCTACATTAATATTGGAGGGTGAGCCTAGCCATTTTTCCCTCTATCTCCCCCTTCTTCAAACTAGTTCCAATTATGTCAGTTCCACCAACTCAAATGACCCCTCAAAACATAGGACATCACTGATTCAGTGCCTAAAATGTATACTAATTCATTTTAAAAAACAATGCAACAACTTCCTAATTTGTATCAATTCAAGTTAATTCAAAATAATTTTATTCAGAATTATTTTATCTATCCATAAAAGTGCATAAAAAAAGACATCATGGAAAAAAACTGAAACACAGTTCCATACATTATAATTTAAAACCTTGTTCAATTAATTACCTATTAAATATCCATTAGTAAAAATTATCTTACTATCTCAAAGCTAAGAGATCCTATCATCCTAAAATCATCTTTCAATCTTCTTCATAAACCAGGTTAGTCAAGTATACAAGGGGTTTCCTTCTTTTTACAGCCCAAGTAATATAACCGACATCTGCTTGACACACTATTTCATTATCAAGAGTATATAGAAAATGTATGGCATCCTTATAAAAGAATAGTTTCTTCGTTATAAAAATTGGTCATAAAAATGTCACCTAACATCTCCATAAAACCTACAAAACAGTCTAAAGTACATCGTGGACTGGGTGGTTTTCCCATCGAATGGACATCTGCAAATTATTTTCTGCCACTTTTCATGTTTTGGGAATGCCACCAGTTCATGGATTGTGCCCATCCACAGCCTAGTCAAACAGAATCTATTGTGCACATTTGTAACATTGACTAGGTATTCAGGTAGCCCAGATAAGGTTTTAATAATAATAATAATAAAGGGGTTTGTAAAGCGCATGGCGACGCCATCCCGGCGTGTCCCCGCGCTGTGGAGGCAGACGTGGTCGAGAGGCCTGAAACTAGAGGGTGTACAGGTAGGTCTTTAATAGTTTCCTAAATTTAGTTTCAGTATCCGCTAGCCTGATGTTCACTGGAAGAGAGTTCCATTTGTTGGCCGCTAACACTCTAAAGGAGCGGCCTCCCATTCTGGCTTTTTTTGCCCGGGGGATTTTAAGTAGACCAGTTCCCCTAGAGCGGAGTGTTTTATTAGGCTCGTAGGTGATGGCTAGATCCGTCAGATAAGGAGGGGCTTTGTGCGAGGTGATCCTATAGCACATTAAGAGTGCTTTGAATAAGATCCTCTTTTTTATTGATAGCCAGTGTAGAGCAGCCAGAGTAGGTTTGGAGGCTGCTCTTTTGGGTAGTCTAAGGACTAGTCGTGCTGCCGTATTTTGGAGAACCTGCAGTCTCCTGATGTTCTTTTCCGTGGTTCCTAGGAGTAACACATTGCCGTAGTCTATATGGGAAGTCACTAAGGCTTGGGTCATGGTTCGTCTGGCCTCTAAAGGTAGAAGGTCCAGCGTGCGATTGAGGGTCTTCAGAACCCCGAAGCATTTCCCTACTACTCTATGAATATGACCATCAAAAGAGAGTTTGGGTTCAACCCATATACCCAAATTCTTTGCTTCCTTACAGGGAATAGGTAAAGGACCAAGACAGGGTGGCCACCATTCTCTTGTCCAGCTTGCATCATTTCCTCCTATCACTAATACCTCCGTATTAGAGCCATTAAGCTTCAAGCGGTGTTGGTTCATCCAGCCTGCAAGATCCTGCATACAGGCTTTAAAATTGGCAGCTGCTGTGGTGGGAGCTTGGGATAGGGAGATGAGAAGTTGGGTATCGTCGGCGTAGGAAACTAATTCAATACTGTATGATTGAACCACGTCTGCCAAAGGAGCCATGTATAAGTTGAACAGGGTGGGGCTTAGGGCAGAGCCCTGAGGCACCCCCTGTTCTTAGGCTATGCTGTCTGAGAGGAAGGTTCCCCTCTGAACCTGAAAGCAGCGGTCTGTAAGGAACGCTTTCAGCCATCCCAGTGCCGCCTTGGTGACCCCGGCTTTGTTTAGACACTGTAGCAAGATGGAGTGTGCTACAGTGTCAAACGCGGCACTGAGGTCCAGCATAATAAGTGCCATAGTATGACCCGCATCTGCTCCTGCCCGTAGGGTTTCAGTCGCTCTCAGGAGAGCTGTCTCCGTGGAGTATCCCGACCGAAAGCCAGATTGAGAGCTATGAAGGAGATTGTTGGTTTCCAGATGGGCCATGAGCTGTTTATTGGCTATTTTCTCTGCCACTTTTGCTAGATAAGGTAGCAGAGAAATGGGGCGTACATTTTCAAGGGTGTCTTGGCTCACATTGGGTTTCTTTTTAATTGGGAGTACAATAGCTTTCTTCCACACTTCAGGAAGACTGGCCGAGGCAAAGGAGACTTGGAGCACATGTCTAAGGTATGGTCCCAGTACTGTTAAGCTCGCTCCTAGTACCTTAGGAGGAGCCGGGTCACGGGGGGAACCCGACTTGATACTTTTACATATGCTCGTAAGTGTTTCTGGAGAGGGAACCGAAAAACAGTGTAAGCATGACTCTGTGGAACTAACTCCTTCACTTTCCATAAAATCATGACCAGATGTCGAGTTTCCAGAGAAGTTGGCATAAATGTCTGTTATCTTACCAGAAAAGTATTTGGCGATTTTATTACACGTTTCCACAGAGTCCGTATGGGACGTATTATCATTGGTTAGCACAGAGATTTCGTTGAAGATTTTAAATAGCTCCTTAGAGGAGTTCTCTGCTTCCCCAATGCGAGTTTTATAATGCAAGGCTTTAGTGGTGCGTATTTTTTTGTTGTAATCCTTTTGAGCTTTTTTATATTGAGTTTTAACTGTCGGGCAGAAGTTTAGGCGCCATTCCCGTTCTAATTTTTTACAGGCGGATTTAGCTACCTGAAGTTCAGGAGTGAACCACGGGGAGGATTTTTTCATATTCTTAGATTTTTTCATGTTGCGAATAGGGGCAGTGCTTTCTAAGGCAGTTAAAATACGATCCTGTAGCCTACTATAAGCGGTTTCACAATCTATGCCTCCTGGAGGTTCTCCTATTTCGAGTCTTTTGATAAAAGTTTCTTGAGAGAAATTTCTCCATTTCCGACATTGGTAGCGGTGTTCACAATCTTTTTTAAGGTCAGACTCTAGTAACCGTACGTGGAACGGAATCAAGGAGTGATCTGACCAGGGTACCGGTAGAGGTGGTTGAATTTGCACTCCGGTCCAATTCCCGAAGATAGGGTCCAACAGATGTCCAAGTCTATGAGAGGGGGCACAGTTTTTCAGGTCTAATTGTAAGGAGTGTAGTTCTTGCCTGATGTCCTTAGCATCTTTGTCGAGGAGATCATCAAAATGAACATTCATGTCTCCAAGCACCATGAATCTACTCTTTCTTATGGCTAGGTGTGCTGTAGCTTCCGCTAGGCTAGCCGTGAAATCATACAGCCTGCCTGAGGGTCTGTATACAAGAATACCCGAGAGGGAGTGTTGAGGCCCCATTATAATTGTGAAAAAGCCCGCTTCGCAATGGTCAATCGTCAGGGGTGATAGAGAGCATTCCATCGGAGCTTTGATCGCAATTGCAATCCCTCCGCCCCTGCCGTCCTTCCTGTCCAGTCTGGAGAGGGAGTAGCCAGGTGGCATGGCCTCTATAATATCAGGGTCTGAGTGTTCTCCTAGCCAGGTCTCAGTAAAAAACAGGATGTCAAGTGCCTCATCTTCAAGTAAGTTAAATATTTGAATGCTATGTTTGCTAAGAGATCTACAGTTTATCAGTCCTGCCTTTACCTGCCCTTTAGCGGGCTCATTGGTCGGTTCTCTTTCGAGTGTAAAAGGACATACTGAGCAGCTATGCAAAGATGCCGCCTCCATAGTGTGCTTACAGGGTAAAGTGAAAGTGGGACAAAGATCCAGCAGTTCCTGTCTTCCATACCGTAAATAAGGGGACCTAGGACGACCAAGGTTCCTGGCCCCGTGCCCCGTTCTGACGCGGACGGGCGCAGACGGGCTTGACTTAGGCTCGACTTCGGCGCGCTTCCGGTGCGCCCTCTGCACGCGTCCGCTGCGCGGTCGCGGTCCCACGCACATTTATGGGAGAGGAAGGGGCAGCTAGAGCGCTGACCTTGCAGCCCTGAGCCCGGAAGTGCTGGGCTCCTCCTCCACCCTCCACTTCAAACACCCATAATGGACGCGGCGGACCGGGGCGGGAGTCTAATGTGTGAATCACCTAGCAAATTAGTCAGCCCACAGGTGAGGCACAGTTTAAAATTATACACAAGAAATACACTGTCAAAATTAAAATTAGCAGCAAATCGCTAAGTTTAAAAAGACACTCTGTAGTCAGCGCTCGCAGTGCAGGTCTTGTCACACACAGCGTTAGCAGAAAGAATCAGCCACTGCCACCGGCTAGACTCGTCTCCACCCTTACTAGTCACATATCTTGACAAACTTGATTGGTTTCTCTTCTCTGCTGGCTCTTTCTTCACTTTGTTTCTCCAGATAAATTATTTAATTTCATTTTGGTCAAATTGCAATATTCCTACAGTTTTTATCACTGATAAATCGTTATCAACATCTTTAAGTAGCTTATCCATATATGATGTCCATGGAAAAGTGTTACAATGCTAAACAGTCCTTGATGATATCCCTGGTAAACTTTGTTCCCTCCGTGCACCAAATGGTATGCTAGGAACATAAACCTCTAAACTGTATTAAATCAGCAACATATGGTGCATCCGGTACCTTCTGTAAAATATACACAGAAGTAGACCTTGGTACAGCCAACATGCCGCAGAAAAAAGAGCTTTCACAGGTTTGTTTTGTAAGTACGTTGGCAATGCCCCACACTACAGAACCATAAGTTGCTACTGATATGCTTTTACTACTATATAATTTGAGAATGTCACGTCTGTGTCTGCTACCTATCTTATTAGAAAATCTAAAAATAGCCTCCACTGTTCAGATTAGTTTAAGACTTGTCTGGTCTATGTGTGGGCCCCAATTACTGTTTTGGGAAAACAAAATGCCTAGATGGGAGAAACTTTGGACTTCAGCCAGCTTATGTTCTCTCACATATTAAATCTTTTTCTTGGCCCTACCCTGTACACAGACCATCACAAACATCTTGGTCAAATTACATTTTAGGTCTCTTTGCTCCATGTATGAGATAAAACCTTCAATCAGCTGTTGTAAACCATTTGCAGTTCTGGATAATAATACTGCATCGTCTGCCTACAGGAGCAGAGGGGTTGGGTGAGGGCCTACTTTCGGGGCGTCAGTGTTCAGTTCTTGGAGGGTTTTTTCTACCCATTGATATACAATGTGAAAAGGAAGAAGGTAAGGACACAGCCTTGTCTAATGCCCCTAGACACCTTAAAGCTTGGGGTGCACTCTCCTTCCCTCCCATACCTTACTCTTGCTGTCAATCTTGCATATAGTCATGAGAGGAATGATACAATATCATCTGTGGCCCCCATATCGGTTGTTGTTTCCCATAATTTGGCATCGTTTACACAATCAAAAGCGGAGCTTACATCTGCAAAACATTGATTGATATGTTCTTCCTTAGCCTATGGGTACTTAGTAATGAGTAAATGTAAGTTAATTCACTGTTCACTGTCCCCATCTCCCCCCTGAAACTATATTGAGAGTCTGTAAAGATGTTATTATCAGTGGTCCATGCCTCCAGTCTCCAAAGTACTATTTGCTCCATTATCTTTACGGAGTCCAGAAGGGATATGGGGCAGTAGCATCTCAGGTTCCCCAATGGCTTTTTGTAAATATTGGGACGATTATACTGTCCGTCCATGTGTTAGGAATGCAGCCTTAAGCGGCTGCATTGCAGAACTGTGTTAATATCAGTGCCCATAGCATTGTTTGTTCTTTTTATGCATCTGCTGAAACCCCATCAGGTCCTGGGGCCTTACCACATTTCATTTTATCGATTGCCAATATGGCCTCCTCTAGACCAATCTAATGCTAAGGTATGGAGTCTTCAGAGGCTAACTCTCCTATGTTATTAATTGATGTATTAAAGATTCCACGAACATGTGTAAGCCAGTCACAGGGGCAATGACTGTTTTGATTATAGGGTCTTGTTCTTCTTTCCACAATGTTGAATTTACCATCTTCCCTTGCATTCGCTGCCTGGTTCAATTTGGATCAGGCCTGCGTGCTTGATAATAAATTATTCTGAGTCGCTTAATTTGTCGCCTATCTCTAGGATTTGTATGTAAGTCTTTTTGTAATTCTTGATTAGCCTGAGTGCAATTGTGATCACACCATCCTTTTGTTTGCCTCTTATTAGCTGTACTGTCTCTTTTTAGATTAGAGGCTATAGCCATTGTAATTTTATTGTATGCAACCACAACCATGTCGGGAGAAGAATCAATATCGGTGCAGACAGAGAAGCTTGCTCTTTTGTCTTTTACTACCTTTTCAAGAAGAAAATCTACATGCACCACTATCCATTTTATACTGATACAGTTTTCCCCGGCTTAAGCTATGTTGGTGCCAGCAAGTTATTCTCAGTTCTGTTGGTTTTAACACTTAAGGACAGAGTCTAGGAAATGTGGTCACTGTAACTTATAAATTCAATATAGAGTGACCCACAGTATTTCAGACCATTGGTTGATATTATAATCTGGGCAATACACAATGGGTTACCTCTACCTTGAAAAGTGGTTTTAGATGTTCCACCCTCTTCCCCATTAGATACTAATATTTCAAGGTTATATTTACACAAGAGCTCAAATTGGGCCAGATGTAGGTAAACGTGAAATACTGATTCCTTAATACCGAATTTTACTGATTCGGTATTAAGGAATCGGTATCTCCAATGTACGTAAATATTCAGTAAAATTTACCGAATCAGTAATAATCGGTAAAAATTACCGATTTGGAAGCAATCGGTAAAAAAAAAATCCGAAACCCCAATACCAATTCGTAAATACCAAATCCAATACCGATTCGGTAAATACCGAATTGGTATTTTAAAAATTCGGTTTTTGATGAATCAGCCTATCCTGTGCATCCCAATTACCTCCCAAATAGGAAGTGGCCACACCCAGGCAACTGCACTGAACCTGGAGCTGACTGTGAGGCAGGTAGCTTAGCAGAGGAGCCAGGAGCAATACCCTATCATCTTCAACAACAAAAAAAACCTTGGAAAATGGCAAACCAGGAGAGAGAGAAGGAGGGAGCAGAAAGAAAAAGGAAGATCAAGTTTAGTGAAAAGGAGCTGGAGGTCCTCATTGAAGATGTCAGCAAGGACCATGCAAAGCTCCTTGGCAAGCAGTCCCTCCATGTGCCAGAGTCTCAGAAGAGACAGATCTGGCTTGGAATCCAGAGCAAAATAAATTCAATTGGGGTCACCCAGCGCTCCATAGAGGACATAATTAGAAGGTGGTATGACCTGAGGAAGACGGCGAAGGCAAGGATGGCAGAGAGGCAGAGGCAGGCCAGCAAAACTGGTGGAGGAAAGATCAGAGCACCTGCACCAACAGCACTGGAACTCATGGTAGAGTCCACCCTCCAGCCGGAGAGTGTGAGTGGCATGGGAGACGCAGAAAGCTCTGCCAGAGCTGCCAGAAAACAAGGTAAGATGCATGCCCAGCATGCTGTGCTTCCCCCTCCCCAACCCCAATCTCCAGAGAGGCATAGGGACTCCCTCTCCAGTCCATGTTTTACTCATTACCTGCAATACATCGTGGGAGATGTAGTCTTAGGAAACACATGTTCAGAACAGTCAGTCCAGCAAACCCAATAGCATGTGACAGCTATTAGCAAGCAGAGGTCAGTCAGTGTGATTGTCAGGCATAATGTTTAATACAATGCATATGCAGCCAGATAAGTGAGTATATCTACATTCTCTCATTACAGGCGAGACATCTCGCAGTGCAGCAGAGGGGAGCAGAGGGAAGGCACCCAGGCCAGAGGGGAGAAAACAGGAGGAGGAGCAGTCGCCTGCAGGGCACACAACCACCGCACCACCACCAACAACTTCTCCATCCCCACCATCTCCATAGCTCCTGACAACTCCGCCATCACTGCCAACTCCATCCCCACTGCCACAATCACCACCACCACCACCACCACAGTCAGGCAGGAGGCATGCTGTGGTGGCCACCCTCCAGCAGATGGAGGTGTCAGAGGAGGAGGGCACAGGGGGCCAACAGTCTCCAGTGGATGAGGACGGCAACATGGAAAGGGCTGAGACACAATCAGAGCGTGCCCACACATCCTCCAGACGCCGCATGGCAAGGCCAGCCAGTTCTCAAATCTTGGACCAAGGTGCGTTTGCTGGGCAGGAAGGCAACATGCTGAAGGTCCAGTGCCTGCAATGGAGAGCGATGCGGTCAATGCATAGGGAGATGTCACACATGAACGTGCACATGCATAGAATAGAAAAGGGAATAAGTGCAATAAACAACACCATGTCTAAGGGCATGAGCGACGTTGCGTCGGCTGTGAGGCAGCTCTGCAGCAAGTTGGAGGAGGACCGCCTTTCTAGGCGAAGGGAGAGGCAGAGACTTGACGCTTATACCAAGGCGGTGAACCGGCTGTCCACTGCTACCTCCCTCATGTGCAGACTGTCAATAGCCATGCAGGAGGAGATGGCACATTGTAGTAGGGATGTGGCTAGGGATATGGTGACAATGACCTCAGCACTGGAACTGCTGCAGAATGAGAAGGTGGCCACTATGGAAGCGGGGGGGACAGTGAGGAGGCTCCTAGCCGTAGTAGCATTACGCCCTCTCTCACCCATAGCAGGAGGCGCAGCGAACGCCACAGCGCTGCCCAGGAACATACAGGTAGTATAGACAGTGGGGCCAATGAACGTGACAATGCAGCGCGTGGGCGCAGGAAATAGAACCAACTATGATTTGGGACTCATTTGATGAGTGATGTAACCTATGTCTGTATGGACACTGGTTTTAATGGTGGTGGTGTGCTTATTAAACTTCATCACACAAATACAGTAACTGGCTCTGCCTCCTTACCCACTCAGAAATAGTTGTGTGTTATCTCAGCCCGTCTGTGTCTCCCATCCGGTTCTGCTGCCACACCAGCTGCACAGGGCTCTGGCTGGGGATTGTCCTCATCCTCCTCCTCAGAGTCAGTTAGTTCCACTGTTGTTCCTTTGTTTGTGGCAAGGTTATGTAGCATTACACATGTTGCTATAATTTTGCAGCATTTGATGGGGCTGTACTGACGTGCAGCTCCACTTTTGTGGAGGCAACGGAACCTGCTTTTTAGCAGTCCAAAGGTGCGCTCCACCACGTTGCGTGTGCTCTTATGTGCCACATTGTATCTCCTCTCTCTTGGGGTGGATGGGTTGAGATATGGGGTGAGTAGGAAGGACCGGAGGGCATATGCGCTGTCACCTAAATGTAAAAGAAAGTGCCATTAATTTGTGTCACCAATAGGTTAATACAAGGTATACATCAGGGTGTGTCACATTGATTTACCTAGTAGGTATCCTTCTCCGAATTCACCAGCAGCCAGACGTGTACAGATCCCACAGTACCTGAATATGTAGGAGTCGTGGGTACTCCCTGGGAATTTGGCCACAATGTCAGTGATGATGAAGTTTGAATCACATATCACCTGCACGTTTATGGAGAGAGTGGATTTGCGCTTGTGGTAAATGTATTCTGTAGCTGCTGGTGGGCAGATTGGTATGTGGGTCCCATCGATGCAGCCTATTATGTGTGGGATCTGTGCCTTTTGGTAGAAATCCAGCTTTGTCTTCTGCAGCTCCGCCTGTGTGCTGGGGAAGGTTATGTAATGATGCATTCTGTCCATAATGGCGTCCAGGAAGGTGTTGAAAAAACAGGATAGGCAGCACTGTGACACAACACCTACTGCAGCTATCACACCCTGGTAACTTCCTGATGCCAGGAGGTGCAGGCAACAGAGCACCTGTACATGGGTGGGTATTACGTGCGCCCTTGGTGTCTGATGCTCAAGATATGGTTCCACGTCCCGTATCAGGACAAGGATGGTGTGTGGGTGTAGCCTGTACCTGTCATGGATTTCTGGCTCAGTCAATTGAAACAGTGTGACACGCAGTCTGTACACACTCTCTTCCCATCTCCAAATCCTCACGCCTGCTGCTCTCAAATGTAGCCGCCTTGCTATGACGTAGAGGGCCGCCATTGTGTTCAAACGGTTGCATTTTGGTGCTGTTTTTATGCACTGCACCTGATTACCACCTGCTCTGGATCAGTGGTAAATAACGATTCGTTAATACCGATTTTGTTCAAAATCGGTATAACCGAATTTTGCTACATCGCATCTCTGTTTTTTTATCGATTCGTTATTTACCAATTCGTTTTTTTTGTATCAGTGTTCACCGATCGGTAAATAAGGAATTGGTAACTGTTTCCCTTGGATTTACCGATTCGTTATTACCAATGGCATTCGGTAATACATACATCGCACAGGGCTAAATACCGGTCGGTAAAGCCGAAATTTACAGATTTTCGGCTTTACTGACCGATATTTGGCCACCTACATCTGGCCCTTAGCCTTTTCCCATAAATGTAATGAAGGAAATGGTGTTGATTGTTTCCTGTAATATCAGTGAAACCACATACACTTGTCCCTAAAAAGCTGCACTTACAGGTGTTAAAATCCCCCACCCAGATGAAATTATATGCGTGGTCCTCCCCTTTACGAAATTAGCCAGTACTTTCGCTAGCCCCTGCACAACCTCATAACAGGTTGCATTCAAAATGTGTTCATAGTAGTTCTCTAGAATAAAAAATTGATTAATGCCCACTACTTAGAGTGCCAATTGAAAGTAAGGGGAATCACAATACACTTTTTTTTGTAATACAATCAGTGCTGTAGTGGAATAAAGATGGCCAGACCTCCCTTAGCTCGTCCAAACAATGAGGGTATAGCTGGGGTAGACATTGTGGCAAAACCATCAATGTATGGTGTTTGTGTATGCCATTTCTCCTGGAGACACAGAAGTTGTAACATTTGATACTATCTACCCAATCCATATTTTGAGCTGGCTTTTGATCCCAGCTATTTTCCATGATCTACAGTTTTTTTGGATGGTTATACCAATTGCTTTTTTGATTTGTCCAACATTGTTGTTCACCTTGCCTATCAGTCTTCTTCTATCCCTATTTTTAGTTTCTACCACACAGGCTTCATTCAGTCAATCACATTCACTCAGACTAGAAAGTGGGGCATAACGGTTCATACAAGCCACTGTTGGGTCCTTACTAAGGGGCCGATTCTGATCTCGTAAGATAGGCTTCCAAATGGGATTCATGAAGACCATATCTACATTGGAGCCTATCTTTCCATCCAAATTGTCCCCGGTTTCAAACGAACAAGTATGATGCGAAGATCGCTTCCACTCCACGCGAATCGTTTCCAAACCTAAATCTATCCGTCCGACTCGTATGGAGCCAAATTGTGGCGTGCAATTGAGCCAGATTGCAAATGGGTGAGTACGATGCACGATTCGGACAGCTGCATTGACTTGGTCTCACCGAGTGTGAGCAGCTGTTGGAATTGTACATTGGGGGACCAGAGCAGGCCCCCTTCACCCGGAGTACTCCGATTTGGTCACAGGGTGTGCTCATGGGTCCCCCCAATCCAAGCATGCACAGTGTGTTTGGCAAAATGGGGTGCCCACCACAGTGTGTACATTTTTCCCCACCCACCCCTTTTGTGGTATGAGAGCCTGTGTACGTGTCCGTACAAAGCTCCCATTAAGTGCTATGGGAGTCCAGCCGAACCAACTCTGTTACCGTGCGGTTGAATTGTACTCACTCGTTTGGACTTGCATAGCGCGTCTCTTTTGGAAAGCCCTCCAGATCTGATTCGTACGGAGGGCTTACCAATCGAGATCAGAATTGGGCCCTAAGTGTAGTTACAGTGTTAAACCACAACTGGTTGAGTGTTTTGGGAAATAGAGAGGAGGTTTAAAAAAAAATGCTAGCAGCACGGCGACAACTTGTTCCTCTCAGTTGGTCATGTGTTGTTGTTTAAACTGGATCTTCTTAAGGAAAGTTTTTACCACCCCTGGGTGTCGGAAATTGATAACTATACAATCTCTAGAGCCCAATTTTTTGGTAGGTTCCACCCAATTCACACGTCTAACCATTATAATTTCTTCACAGAGAAGATTGATATTTAAATCAAAACTGGCCATTCAGTGCACCACTTTATTTCCTAATTCTGCCCAGGATTCTCTAGCTTGGTATGTTAGTTTAGGCGCTCCTTTTAGGACAATACTGTATGGTGTTGCCTCTGGGGGTAGATGTAATATATCTGGAGTGGAGTGCCATGCCTTAGATGTATTTGTGCCCTGGTGCCAAAGCGAACCCTCCTTATCATGCATCGTCTCTGCTCTTGGCATTGATGGTGCCCCAGGATATTGTCTTTCCACAGGGCATGATATTTCAGAGGATTGCGGAACGTTTGGTGGGACATCCCTTTCGGATGCCTCCACCTTTTGTTTTCCCCTCGGTTCATTGGAGCGTTTCCTAGCACTGTCAGCCTATCTTCAATTTCTGGGAGCTCAGCTATGATCTTCCACTCTACATTCTCTAATTTGGCGTACAATTGTTTAAAGAAATCCCTCAGGGCGGCTAATATCATTTAAATCTTTTCATTTGGTGCCTTTTTTGGGGTACTATTTTTCCCTCTGGTACTAAGATTTTTTTTGTGGTTTGTCAATGTTACTGTCCTAAGGGCCCCAGACTGTTTACTTTTCTTTGCGGTGGTGATTTTGTTTCTTGGTAGATAGATAATTTGACTAACTCCAACGATTTATTAAATACATAGGGAGATTCCTTATGTTTTGGGATTTTTTTTCCCCAGGTTTCCCTTTTTTGACAACCTCCATGGTGTTTATTTCCTACACTTATGCCACAACTTCTTTACAAGGTACTCTGCTAACAATCTGTTTGGTTGCCTCAAGCCATTCTTCCACATTATGCTTTTTGGTTTTCAATTAGGTCCATGGCATTAGTTAGATAATTGGTAATTGCATTAGTTGCTTTTTAAATGCGATTTCCCTGGGGGTGCTTCAGGTAGCTTTCTTTTGCCTATTTTCAGTTGGAATACTTATACCCTGTGAAAGGAAGACGACACGGGGTAAGTTGAGTAGCTTCCTTTATTGAGGTCTAGTGAACAGACATCCCGGCAGCAACTGCCGTCCAAGTACATTCCGATTCCAACCCTGGAATCCCAGTCAGAATGCACGTGAATGCCCTCGTGACAATCCCTTTAAGGTGAGTCCCAACACATCCCCCTCCCTTCACTGAAACACAAAACTTTCCTAACTACCCCCCTCCCAACACATAACGATGGCTAAACATTGTACCATCCCCACCCACAAAATACCAAATACATTAAAATGATAAACATAGCAACTAAAGGAAGAGAGAAGAAGAAAATTAAACTTAATATCTAACATAATCATGACATTTGACAGGAGGAGACCTAGTTCTTAGAGGACTCCGTCGAGAACATTGTTGTTGGGTACAGATATATCAGGACTGACAATTTCAGTGGACAAAGTCATACCAGAAGTGTTTATTCCAAATTTGTTTTCCACAAACTCAACCTTAGACTTAGGTCCTACTGAGATAAAAGACTTGCTCCAAATTTTCCCACTTTCCACTACAACAACATGATCCCTTACTTCTTTGACTCTGGCAGGAGCAGAAAACCGAGAATAGCCCTTGCGCTCCAATATAGGTTTCTTGATCCTTACCCAGTCACCTTGACGCACAGGAGATGTCCTGACACTGTCAGATGCATACTTGTCCTGGGCTGCAGCTCTGACATCAACCACTTTCCCTATTTTTTGTAAATTTACTTCTTTCCTCGACATCCAATCCTTATTAACTTGAAACCTGCTACTCTGCCTCTAAGCAAGGTAAAGGGAGATATGCCTGTACCAGTATGGAGAGTAACCCTCATTGCCCACAACATGTCAGAAATTACTTGTTTCCCGTAAAAACCATTGATGGAGACTAACTCTAATTGATCTTTAATGACACGGTTCAGACGTTCAACTAAACCATTACTGCAAGGATGGTAAAGAGAAGTCAGAATATGTTTAATTCCATGCACTTTAAGGAAATCCCGCATCTCAACAGAGACCAACTGAGTACCGTTGTCTGGTACTAATTCCTCCGGAAATCCTTCCTGGTGAAAAACATCCTTAAAAAAATGAATCACTGTGGCAGAATTGATTCCATCCACAAATTTACCTTCTGGCCATTTTGACATATAGTCAATTAAAATCAAGGCATATTTAGGATAACTGCCCAGACCGCTAAATGGACCAGCCACATCAAACGCTAATTTACACCAAGGTAATTCTTTAACTGAAATGGGAGTGATGGGAGAAGGACAAGTCACGTGGGTTTGGTCACTTAAAACACATGCCCCACAATCACGAACACAGTGCTCAATGGACCTAAAGACACCAGGCCATCCAAAATCCTCACATAGCCTCTGTTTCATAGCACGAATGCCCAGATGACCTTCGTGGGCTAGATCCAAAACTACTTTGCGTAGAGATAAAGGAACAACCAGTAAACTACCCCTGCACAGAATTCCATCCACTAGAGACAATTCATCACTGATCCTCCTAAAAGGAACTAACTCAGGAGAGAGAACCGTATCATTGGGCCAGCCATGAGCTACAAAATCCATTACTTTGCACATTTCAACATCCTCAGAGGTAGCAAGCTTCTATTCAGCCTCAGATAAAGCAGCACCAATATTGGCTATGGTGCTGACAGCACACACCATCTCTAAATGATCACTTTCTGGTTCCAAAACATTCTGAGAAAGATAAGCAATCAGCCACACAATTTTTCACACCAGCTATATACTCCAGGCAGTAGTTAAACTCATTGAGTCCGTACTGCCATTTAGCAAGAAGAGGTGTAGCCCTACCACCACCCTTAGGTGGTAAAAAGATCCACCAAAGGTCTGCGGTCGGTCCTAAGGACAAAATCATTACTCCACAAACAATTCCTGAAATATTGCACACCACACCATAAAGCCATTGCTTCCTTTTCAATTGTGGAATAGGTCCCTTCCGCACCCCGGAGTGTTCTGGAAGCAAAAGCAATGATCTCCTCCCTATTATCAGATCTTTTCTGCATTAGAACAGCACCAAGACCCACGTTGCTGGCATCAGTGGTGACGATGCACCGATCATTGATATTGAACAATTTAAGTGGACGTGCTTGCACAATCGCTTCTTTCAACAATTTAAAATCATTAGCACACTGCTCATACCAATCATCTTTCATGTTTTTTTTAAGAAGATTACACAAACACACCGTTCTGTCTGAAAAGTTTGATACAAATTTTGCATAATACTCAACTAACCCCAGAAAAGAGCGTAACTGATCCTTATTCTGGGGTTCAGGTGCATTTTGAATAGCATCAAGGAGCTTCATTTTTGGTTCTACTCCATTTGCAGAACTGTGATGACCCAAATAATCTACTCCGTCTTTAAGAAATTTACACTTATCCTTTTTTAATGTTAAGCCACTGGACCTCACAATTTCTAATACCTGCTTGACTCTGGCATTGTGTTCCTGTACAGTCTTTCCATGGATAAGAATGTCATCCTGAAAGAATACGACTCCCACAGTGTTCTTAAACAGGTTTGCCATGAGGCGTTAAAACACTGAAGAAGCCGACGCCAAACCGAACGGCATATGTAAAAAACAGAACGCACCTTCAGGAGTCACAAATGACGTGAGGTGTCTAGAATCCTTGCACAACTCAATTTGGTGGTACGCAGAAGATATGTCGAGAGAAGAAAAGTACTTGGCACCCTCCAAAGTTGACAAAATCTCATTGATGTTAGGCAGAGGCTGACGGTCTACCCATATGCAAGACTTAAGATCGCGCAAGTCCACACACATTCTAAGCAATGTATCCGCTTTGCGTGCTAAAACTATGGGAGACAACCATTCAGACCCCTCCATTGGTTCAATTACTCCCATGGCACACAATCGCTCCAATTCAAGTTTCAGTTCACCACGCATGCTTAGTGATACTCTACGTACCTTGTATGCTATTGCTCTAGCACCTTCTTTCAGAACAATACGATGCTGGAATCCTTTCAGTTTGCCAAGTTTACCCTCGAAGACTTCAGGATAAGTTTAAACCCAATCATTCTCAACAGATAAATTGGCAATGACAGAATGTACAGGTGAAACATTGGAAAGATTGGCATAATAATGTTTAGCCTCCCGTCTAGACAAAACCATATCAGTATGATTGGGATCAAGGATGATTCCAAGTTCACCTTTTTTATGCCATCCTAATAGGTTGGTACCTTCTTTCACAATATATACAGTGCATTGTGTACAATCACCCTTGAATTCTAGCTTACCTCTGAATTTGCCTAAAACTTTTCCGCCCATAAGCAAATATAGATGATTGTGCAAACGAAATTTCACCTAGGCTCTCAAAGTCTTTAACATTAATCAGAGTAAAAGGCGAACCTGAATTAGCAAGAAACTTAGGGGCAGTTTTATGAGGCCCTTGCGTCTCCTTGCGCCGCAATTGCATCACTTAATGTGACGCAACGGCGGCGCAAACAATACGCCCTATTTACAACGTGACGCATCTAGGAGATGCGTCACATTGGAAAGCCCTGCGCCATGAGGAGGCGTTCCTGCGCAGGGGGGCGTTCCTGCGCAGGAACGCCTCCTAAAAGTGGCTGAGTGAAATCTATGAGATTTCACTCAGTCACTTTCTACGTCAATTCCTTACGCCTGCTTGAAGCAGGCGTAAGGGTGACGCACCATGCATTGAAGAGGTGGCTCCTGTGCATTGCAGGAGTCATGTCGCACTTGCGACATGACTCCTGCAATGCGCCGCCCGTACGCCGAGAGATGCGTCACGCATCTTCACTAACTTGCACCATGGTACGCCGCATCATAAATGCGGCGCACCATGGGTGGCGGGGTAGTGGCGCACTGTGGCGCATGTTAACTGGCGCATCCCTGGGGATGCACCAGTTAACATAAATCTGCCCCATAGTGTTAATGTTATTCAAACTTATGGTGCACACAGGAGATTTTCTTCTTTGAGACTCTTCTATAGAAACAATTTCTACTACACCCTCGGATTCCATAGGAGAAGCAGATAACATTAACAATTCATAACAAGTATTATCTTCTTCATACTCCACACTGTGATCCTCGATGGCTTTCACAGTACGTAACGGTCCCTTTTGTACAACAGTCGCTTTGCACATGCATGCTAGATGCCCTTTTTTGCCACACTTGAAACAGGTCTGATTTATGGTGAAACAAAACTTGAAATTATCCAAATGTGATCTGCTGCCACAACGATAACATGATAGTTCTTGTCCTTCATTTCTTGTTTTAGAAAAATTGGACGCAGATGGTTTAACAGAAACATTCATATTGGCAGTTTTGCTTGGTTTTACAGAAAGTTTTGTACTGACCAATTTGACTTTAGTAGATGAAGTAGATGACGTAGATGCACTTAACTCTTTCATGCAAAATTGAGAATATTCAAAATGTTTAGCTAAAAAAAGAGCAGTCTCTAAATCTGGATCATCAGAGGATAGGAGTTTTTTCTGGACCTTCTTATCACAAGTACGTTCAATTAATTGATCACAAATAATTTCATCTTGTAATTCTCTGTAGTTGCAATTAACGTTTAAAATTCTCAAAGTAGCAACAAAATCATCAATAGATTCACCAGGCATTTGTGCACGTTGTAAAAATGTGTTGCGTTCTAAAACAATGTTCCGCTTTGGATTGAATCTTTTATCCAGGGTTTTTATAAGTAAGGCATAATCATCAATGACTTGTGAATCTCCATCATCACCTGCACTGACACTTGTTCTCACCTCTCATTCACCAGAGTTTCCCCACGGTGACATGCTTCATCATAGGGGCCATATCAACACGCTGTGGATTGAGGCGTGCTACGACTTGCGATGTTACGTAGGAGCACTATATAGTGAGGAACTATGTGTAGTGCGGTGTTGTTGTGGATTGGAGTGAGTTAAAAGTACCTAACTAGAGGGTGAAAAAACTTTATTCTGGCTCCTAGTCGGTATGTTAAAAACAGGGTGAGTTTCTAGGGGGCCTAGGTATAATGAGTTAGGGGTCCCTAGTAAACGTCAGCATGTTTCAAGCCTCCCCAAAGCTCTTCTTCAGGCCACCTCAGGGTCCAGCCCTGTGTGTACCACTCAAAATGTGACCTAAAGTGAGGTACAGTGAAATCAAGAAATTACGCTGCAACTAATAAGCAAGCGCTAATAATACAAATGATAAACATTAGTCACATAGTATTCTTTATGAAGCAAAACTGTGCTTCATGGTCTTGAGGGAGTGAGGGGGTTCATACTCGAACTTTGTTAAATTCTCCTCTCAGGCAAAATTACCTATTCGTGTCCCTCGAGATGCATGTTGAGTTTTACTCGGGACCCCTAACTCATTATATCTAGGCCCCTTAGAAACTCACCCCGTTTTTAACATACCGACTAGGAGCCAGATTAAAGTTATTTCCCCCACTAGTTAGGTACTCTTAACTCACTCTACTCCACAACACCACTGCATGTCACTGTGGGGAAACCCTGGTGAGTAAGGGGACTCAAGAAAGGAAATTTTTCCTTTCTCGCAGATTTTCCGCCTCAGACTGAGCAAAAATCCTTTTCCCTTTTTCTGCTAGGGTCCTTATCCGACATTTCGGATTTTGTAGGTTAACTATTGCAACAGGAGTGTGGACCTAGCATATCCCTCTACCTCCCCCGTTTTTTGATTTTCCAAATAAAGGTAACCACAAGGAGATGATGGATGAAGCGCTGAAACTTTTCAGACACACACCCCCAATCACAGATCTGGGTTGAATCCATCATCACTCTTTAGCTCACTTCGCCACCCCAGTTCAGACACAGCTATATGCAAATAATGGCTTGGCAGTTCAGGATGGACTGTTTTCATGGGGCACAGGGTCAAGACTGATTTGCATGTGGCTGTTTCTGAACTGGGGTAGCAAAGTGAGCTAATGAATTATGATGGATTCAACCCAGATCTGTAACTGGGGTGAGTGTCTGAAAAGTTTCAGTGCTCTGTCCATCATCTTCTTGTGTTTGCTTTGTTAGCCCTAAATTGACAGGGTATGCCCAGACGTGTGTCCCTTGCTCACTTTGCCACTGGACTCAAGCTAGCCTGGCTGTTGAGGGCTGATAGCCCAAAACCAGTCCCAGGATGCTTGTTTCCCGTCCAGGGAAGACATGGCTTGGCAGTTAGGGCTGGGCTGCTCCCATGAGGCACAGGGTCAAGACTGATTTGCATATAGCTGTGTCTGAACTGGGCTGGTGAACTAAGCTAGAGATTGATGATGGATTCAACCCAGATCTGTGATAGGCGTGAGTGTTTGAAAACTTTCCAGCGCTCCGTCCATCATCTTCTTGTGTTTGCTCCAAATGAAGGTGCCTGAGAGGGAAGGAATATTGCGTACTTGGTGAAAGCTTAGAAGTAGACCAGAGTATCCTATATGTAGATCATGAAGTGTTTGTCCACCACGTGCCATTTATGATTGATACATGTGCTACCTGATCTACTGTGGAAGTTACAGACTTACCTCTTTTGGGGGAAAATATCCAAGTTGTAGGAGTAACAAATAAACAGTTTACCAATCCAAATTCAGAGAATGTCTCAGTTAAAATAGGTTAATATGAGGGAAAACATCAGTGTGTTGTTTGTAATTTGAGTCCTGTAAATTTGCTAGGGAGAGATTTATTGTGCAAGTTAAGTTGCACTATTCTCTGCATACCGAAAGGTGTAGTTTTTCAAAGCCACAATGAGGTTGTGGTACAAAAAGGAGTGGTGATGGACGGAGCATCTGAATCAATCAAACACTCACACCCAGTCAAAAGATCTGGGTTTAATCCATCACCATTCTTTAGCCCACTCTGCCACCCCAGTTCAGACATGCCTATATGCAAATCAGTCTAACCCTGTGCCTCATGTGAACAGTCCAGCCCGAACTGCTAAGCCATGTCTTCCCTGGACCCCCTTTTGTACCGCTTTTGGCCGCCATAAGTGTGGCAGGGTATGCTCAGACGTGAGTCCCTTGCTCACTTTGCCACTGGATTCAAGCAAGCAGGGCTAAAGACGGCTGGAATGCCAGAAACCCGTCCTCGGAAGCTTGTTTCCGGTCCAGGGAAGACATGGCTTGGTAGTTTGGGCTGGACTGTTCCCATGAGGCACAGGGTCAGACTGATTTGCATATAGCCATGTCTGAACTGGGGTGGCAGAGTGGGCTAAAGAACGGTGATGGATTAAACCCAGATATTTTGACTGGGTGTGAGTGTTTGATAGACTCAGATGCTCCGTCCATCACCACCCCCTTTTGTACCACAATGAGGTGTGACATTTTAAATGATTCTCACAAGAGACAGCTGCAGGAATGTTTCCCCTAATAACAGTTGATGAATTACCTGCAGATTTAAGAGACACTGTAAATATAGAAGTGTGGGATCTCACAGGAAAGCCTATTGGATTAATTAAATGTGTAGAACTAGTCTGGGTTACAGTGAAAGCAAATGCAGAGAATCCTAGAAGGCCCCCCGCATCATTTGAATCCTGAGACAATTGCAAGAATAACGCCTGTAATAGAGGACATGTTACAAAACAGAATCTTGCAGAATTTAATTGGGAGTTCATGTAACTTTCTGATTATGGGTTTGAGAATCCAAATGGAAAATACAGGATAGTGCAGGATCTTCAAAAGATTAATGAAATGTGGTTCCTTGTTGCCCGGTGGTACAGAATCCAGACAAAATATTGTTTCAGAATCCATGTACAGCAGAGTGGTTTACAGTCAATGACATTTCCAGGCTTTCCTATCAGTGCCATTGCTTGAAGAAACTGTTCAGGGAAATGGGCGACCCAATAGACCCTTGGAGGCTTGAGTAACATGAAATAAGTATAAGGTCATGATGCCTGCAAGGGATTTCGTTTTAGATAGAAATCTTAAGTAATCAGACAAAAATTTTAAAAACCCTATTTTTTGGCTTCAAGGAAAAAAATCCCAAAATTGATTATAATATGTCAAAAACGGAAAAAGGAGAATAAACAATACAAGAGGGTGTATACTTTTTGAGTACAAATTTATGTAAAAAATCTGTATTACAAAAGATGGAACAAAATGCATTTCACATATGCAAAAGCGACTGAGATGGACACTCTTTACAAAAATAATATCTCTTGAAAACAAACCTTTGCAATAACTCATTTCTTATGGTGCTAAGGCTTATAAAATAGTTTCCCTTGCTTGATAAGAACAAAAGAGAACATTTACATAAAGGCTTTAGAAGAAAGATACATACACACAACACATACTACAGATAAACCTTGTGATGTTTTGAAAAATATTTGGAATAAAGAAGGAGACAAAATTAGAAAGAATTTTTTTTACCCCAAATTAAGAAGTCAATACAATGGAAAAAAATATTAATAGAAAAACACCCGGTCAGTCAAATTCACTTTATTCGGTTAACCCCTTCCACACTCATGACGAGCTGGGCTCGTCATGGCGTAGCCTCCTCGCACGCTGATGCCGAGCCCAGCTCGTCATGTAAAGTGCATTTCATAAAATCTCAGCGTGCGAGCAGAATAACGCTAGCACGCATGAGGTTAATTAAAACCAGAAAATCATACTACAATAAATACACAATAACATTTTCTAAAAAATATTACACAATCACAATCAATACATAATGCAGATAAAGCACGATCCAGATCATCAATATACACAGGAATATTTCAATAAATTTACAATGTACTAATTTATAGCTGTCCTTCTCGTTTTCCTTATTCTGACTGCGGCGGTAAAAAAACTAGCTATGTTAATATTTTCCCAAACATTGGTCAACATTTGCAAACATGTGAAAGCAGGTCTAACCTTTATAAAACCTTTGCCTTTTAAAATGGGTAAACTGAACCGTTTTCGAATGTGCAAAAAATGCTCACAAAATAAGACAAAATGCATAGAGTCCTGAGTAGGAAATCACAAGTACAGGCATTCAGGTCCTCTGGTTATTCCATCCCATTGGTTCAGCGAGGAGTAAATGTAATTGATTCAGTCTGAACCTCAACAAAAGGAAATGATGATGCTGGTTAGTAACTATATTTAAATAAGGTTCAATCTTTTGTAAGGTGGATAACAACTGGTGTGCCCACACAAGAGGGTTATGTAATTCCCTCGCTTCTCTATCCATGTGTGATAACTGCAGGTAAATGCTTTTCGCCCAGAGTATGTCCACCTTTCGGAATCTCTCTGGGTAGCTAAATAGCTCTGGTCTCCCTAAGTAAGATGCAGTCCTTTTCACATAGTTTAGCCAGGGGATACTACTTGTTAGGTCAAGAGCTAAACAGTTGCAAATAATTTCGTGGTTCTACTCAAGCTCTGGGTTTATCAAAATACCGATCCATTTAAGTAAAGGTGCCATTCCTATAATATCTGATATGAAACCAGAACCTGTTTTTTGGTGGACAATATAGATAGATGTCAATTGTGGCATGGATAGAAGATTTCTTAGGAATTTATTTTCCACTATTTGGATATCACCAGCTTCTCTATAGCCACAGAGATCGGAGCCATAGTTTTTTACAGCAAGGCATTTAGCCCTATAGATGTTTAACATAGCATGCATTGGCTTTGATCCCAATCTACGAGCAAAATCTAGGACAGCAAAGGTGGATCTAGCCATTGCATTTCTGTTGGCTTTCATTTGCGGGACCCCGTGCCCTTTTTATCAAATAACACTCCTAGGTATAAAAAAGACACCACCCGTGCTATAATGTTCCCTTCACAACAGTGAGTTTTACATTTTTTGGGCTTTTCCCACATAATCATGGTATGGGACTTAGAAAAATTAACATCCAAGTCCAAAGATTTCAAAAACTCGGCAAAGGTTGTTAAAACATGCTGTAGGCCAATCGCCGTTCTAGCTAGTAGAGCAACATCGTCTGAATATAGGAGAGCCAGGATTAACTGCTCCCCTACACGGGTAATATCTAAGCTTGCACCCATTAACACTAGATCAAGAATAATAATATATAGGGTGAATAAAAGTGGGGCTAGGATGCAACCCTGTCTCACTCCTTTAATAATGGGAATACTACTTGTAAGGTTACCGTTTTGGTCAAATCTCACCGTGGCTGTAAGGTCCTCATGCAAATCCGCCAAAAAGTTTTCAATGTTTTCATCCTGGCCTAACTTTAGTAACAGGTGCCATATTTTGGATCTATTAACACGATCGAAAGCCAAAGAAAGATCCATATATCGCAGATGAAGTGAACCTTTCTTGGCAATTGTGCATTTTTCCAGATAATAGAAGCAAGTTTAGGCACTGGTCCGTGGTTCCTCTCCCTTTTCTAAACCCATACTGTAAGGTTGAGAGGATATTAGCGTCATTGAGCCACTCAGTGAGTTTGCTTAAAACCTTCACAGCTGCATCTATCAATGAGATTGGCCTATAACTTCGCGGGTCACCTCTATTCCCCTTTTTAAAAACCGAAACTATAACGGATTGTGACTAGATTAGGGTAAACCAAATTTACAGGCTATATTAAAAACATTAGCTAGAAATTGAGGCCATAAAGGTATGTCAGCTTTGTATAGGTCAGCTGGGACACCGTCCAGACCAGAGGCTTTATTCCTTGACATTTGACCAATGGCCACTGCTATTTCCTTATCCGTAGAAACTAAAGAATATTTCTTACCTACATATGTGGGCCTCCGAGGTTCAAGTTCACCCAGGTCCCCATACATATATCTTTAAAATGGTGGAACCAATCCTCTTCAGAGATATTACTCCAGCAAACTGCCTTTGTTATCCGAGAAGAATGGTCTGCTTACAATATTCCAGAACTTGGCACTATTCTTCATTACATCCTTTGACATTAATTCATTCAAAGCATCATTTTTATTTTCCGACTTACGTGTGTTTATTGCTACCTTATATTCTTTCCTAAGGGCAGCTATCAAACTTTTGTCTTGTGGTCTGTTTTTTAAAGCGGCCCTCAGACTCTGATGCGCCACTGAACACCGATGATCAAACCACTGCTCTCCTCTTTTGGGATAATCCTTGCAATGGTACTTAAGGTCTTCTGCCACCTGCATACAAATTCTACAGTAGGTGGTTAAAATCCCATTATCTCTTACCCCACTATCAAGACATAACTCTATTTCCAATCCTACTTTGGCAGCTAAGTCTTTACAGAAATCTCCCGGAATGACCTTACACCATTTTAATCTACGGCCCTGGTCTGTGTTCTTAATTGCTACTGTGGGTGCCCATTTGTTGATTTCCAAAATGAGCCCAACACCTCCTCCCAATATCAAATGTATGGGATTGTGGTCACTAAATTGTGACCACAAAGCCGTATAGTGTTTGACATATACTTCAAGGGGAGTATTAATGAAAATGTAATCAAGGGTCGTATGCGTTCCCCTTCCTTTAAAAGATGGGATTTCATCCATACTACATGAATCATTCGGATATAAAAGACCAAAGTGTGCTAGGGTTTGCTCCAAAAATTCCCCTGGCGGTGTGTGTTCAAACTGTTCATCTGAGTACATTCCAGGCCCTAGGCTTTCAGTGACATAACAGATCTTGGAACATAAATGTATATTACAATCCCCTTTTGGTCTTCCAAATGAGGCGTAATTTGTTTTTCCTTATAACCCTCCAAATAGGTTTTAAGACTAGACAAGTGTTCAATGACTGAAAATCTATCAAATGAATTATAAAAATTAGCAATTAAAACATTAATTGAGTTAATGGGTATAGCTTCAACAGCTAAACACTGTTCTACCCCTGTTTCCATTTACCGGTGACTACCTGTAACCTTTAGGGAAATCAATGTGATTAAACCCCCTTTTTGTCTTCCCACTACATATGATTTAGCAGGGTCAAAATAAGTAGTGGAGCCATCCAACCAGAGGGTGTTGTCCACTTCCCAGGATTCTTGAAGCCCAATAACATCATATTCCATCATATTCCTTTAGAAAGTTATTCCATATAACATCCTCCATTTTATTTTTTAGTGCCTCAATATTCAGTATTTTAACGGCAGTCACCCTGTCTTCAATTGAATTACTATTTTTGCAGGATGATTTACAATTTCCATACTCGCCCTTCTCCTTTTCCTTTGAAAAGGTGTGCAAACAGGCCCCCCCTTCCATTTTCTCTCAAGATGTAACAACTTCTTCATGATTTCATCAACCCCACATTTCATACAATTAATTAGTCCCACTCTCAATGCCTCAAATAGAGTGTCAATATGGGTTAAAATTATATCCGTAGGACTACCTTCAAAATGAGAGGGCTGCCTTTCATCCATCTTCAAATGACTGCCAAGTCGCACTTGGGAGGCCAAATCCTTTTTTTTACATCCTCCCTTAGCTCCTTTCTTCCTTTTTTCTTTGAAGGTGCTACAAACAGTTCCTTTTGAGAGTTCGCAGGTGTGTTATCACCAACCCCCAGTAACATTTCCTGGCCTGAGCTTGGCATAGCGTCATTTCTTTGAGTAGAATCATAAGCCCCCACTGTGATATCTGTAACAAGATCAAATCCTGAAGTACGTGGGGCTGCCAAAAGGGGAGTATCAGCAATCACATTCACATCACTCATACTGTTGTGTGGCGTTTAGAGCTCCGAGTGAATTTTCCCGATTCATGCCCTTCTATAGGTACAATTCACATTGCCCTTATATAGGCATAGAAATCAATCCTTTATTTAGGCATAGCCCATGCTACCTAAATACAGGCATGGCTACTTCCACCCGTACCAAACGTCACAACGATTTCTTGGAAAATCGGCTTAAGCAGTCAGGGAACTTCCCCTTGCTTGAATATTGATTTGTCCAAGAACTCATGTACTTTGCAAAGAACAACTATTCCCTAGGGGTTCTTTCCTGACGCTCATATGCCCGACTTTACGTCAAGCTATGGCATTCCTAAAAACCTTCAAGGTATAAATATGCCTTCACTTGCTATGGCAAACTATGGTGGATCGGAGCAGTTCGACTATCTACTTGCCCGACGCAGCTTGCTACAGCAAGTTGCAGAAGGAAGCTGATTCTCCAGCTGACGCACTGATCAAGAGGCTGCTTTTCTCCTGCCGAGAATCCAGCTCCAGTGCTTCCAAGCTCCCCTTGCGGGGTGTTGGAAAATCGAGTCCTGAGACTGAAATACCAGACCTCCTTCATTCTAAACTAAGGTATGGAGCTGATTAGAACCTAGAGAAACCTTTGGTAGATTCTTGGCAAAAACTAAACCTTTGCTACACAATACTTACTTCTTCCCTCGTACTAGACTTAGGTTAGGTACATTGGGGTAGGCGTATTTTAGAAGCACCAGTTGAGTACTTTAGCTTCTATATTTAGGTATGTATTTTTATATGGCTTAGAAACCATACAATGCTTTTACAGTATTATTTTATAATACTATTTTCGCTGTATGCATTATACTTTGCAGTCTGCATAACGATTGTAGCAGTTCACTTTCTTTTATGCGAAAGAAGACTGTTCATTAAACCTTTTTATTGAAAAGGCCCTTCTCAATATTTCTCCATAACTCTGTTGAAACGAAGCATGCACAATTGACTGACTGAAATACTTATCTAATCCCTTCTTGTGAATTTGAGAAAGTTTCTAGTGTCCTTTGAGCTAGCTGGCACTCACTATTAAGTTTAGTATATTCGATAGAGACCTAGTCGACCTCAGTCCTACGTCTAATCTATAGGATATACTATTCCAATGCGCAGAGCCTATTGGGAATACGGGAACTACACTACAATACCCAACTGGGCTTCTACATTGTGGATCTCCGTGGTAATCGCCCCTACAGCACTGATTAAATAAGACATTATGGAGGCAGGCATCAGAGGGATTGCCCTGCCCAGCCTCTGTGAGTCGCTGATGGGTGCAGACGGGCCCGCGCCTGGCCCGGGCACGCCCCGGGCGAGCCCCGGACACGCCTGCACGGCGGGAGCCGTATTGTGATTTTATAGCATCTCCGGGCGAGGAAACCAGTGACAGTGCCTCCTGGCGCAAAGCAGTCTGGGGACTGAAGTCCATGGAGCCTCCAGTGCTGGAAAGCGGTATTCCACGCGGTGGGAGCAGCGCTGTGATTTTATAGCGCCTCCGGGCATGGAAACCAGCGAGAGCACCTCCTGGCGCAAGGCAGTCTGGAGATTGAAGTCCCTGGAGCCCCCAGTGCTGGAAAGCGGTATCCCGCGCAGAGGGAGCCGCTCTGTGATCTTATAGCGCCACCGGGTGTTGAAAACAGCGAGAGCGCCTCCTGGTGCAAAGCAAAATGGGGACTGAAGTCACTGGAGCCCCTGGTGCTGGAAAGCGATATCCTGCACCACGGGAGCCACGCTGTGATTTTATAGCGCCTCCGGGTGTGGAAACCAGTGAGAGCGGCTCCTGGCGCAAAGCAGTCTGGGGACTGAAGTCCCGGGAGCCCCTGGTGCTAGAAAGCGGTATCCAACACCCAAATGAGCCAGACATGTAGAGATTAGTATTTGCAAAAATACATTTAAATTCCCAGGGTAAATGTACAGAGACAGAATATCGAATCAAAAATATCGAGTTGCACAAATATCGAGTCACAAATATCGTGGGTCAGAAATATCGAAAGCAAGATTCTTGCTGTCAAGAATATCTACTTAAGGTAAGTAATATAAATTTTAAATATATTGAAGTGTTTAATATTGTTTGCAAAAATACAGTTGTTAAAAATATTGTTTGCTTATTAATGTTATGTATTTTAGTATATATTTTATATGTACATTTTGTATGTGTTTTCATATAAGAAGTATTTGTATTTTTAATATATGGTTACATTTTCAGTAGTTATACATTTTTTTATTAGAATGTTTGTGTTTTTTATTCCACAGCAGGTTGTGGGTTTATAGGGGAATAGGGTGGGAAGTAATTTATTTATATTAAATGTAATGATTATTTTTTATTCATATTTGTTTATTTGAGATGTTATAGTGTTAAATGTGTAAAGCAATGTATTATTAACCCCTCCCCTGCTGATGACGGAACCGCTCCGTCATCAGCCGCAGTGGCGCTGTGCTGATGACGGAGCGGTTCCGTCATGGCCCGCCTGACACGCCTGCGCGGCGCAAATTCCGCGCCTGCGCTGGGCGTTCTATTGAGCGGGCGGGGCCATGACGGAATCGCTCCGTCATAAGCACAGCGCAACCGAAGCTGGTGACGGAGCGGTTCCTCACCAGCATGCCCCCGCCGCATTTCCCCCCTGCCCCCTTAGCACTTCGGCGGAATAGCCGCCGCAGTGAAGGGGTTAATTATTAATTGGTTATTAAGCAATTTAAATTAGTTAATTGATAATTAATTATGGTAATTGTTTAATTAATTTTGAGTGTGTGTTGTTTATAGGTGTTTTCGGTGGGAAGAAATTTATGACTAATTGATGAATTAATAATTGGATGTTAATTAATTTTAATTAATTAATTGGTAAATATTTATGGTAACTGTGTAATTGATTTTAGGTGTTTGTTTTGGTGTTCATAGGAGTGAAGGGTGTGAAGTAATTTCAATTAAATTAATGTATAGTTGTTAATTAATGTTAACTATTTGATGTGCATTTTGGGTAATTGTTTAATTTTGTGTTTGTTGTTTTTACTTTTAAAGGGTAAAGGGTGGGTATGTAATACATTTTAATTATATATATTATTAGTTGTTAATAGTTATGTTTTTTAATTCATGTTTGAGTGTGAATAGTATTTTTCTGTCTCTTCGCTATCCAACACTTTACCTGATGGTGTACTCACTGGAGTGGGAATAGTTATTTTACCTCTCCGCTATCCAACACTTTCCCTACTGTTGCACTCAATGGAGTGGGAGTAGCAAATGTTAACCCTCCGCCATCCAACACATTACCTACTGTTGTACTCACTGGAGTTGGAATAGTAATTTTTATACCTCCGCCATCCAACACTTTCCCTACTGTTGCATTTACTGGAGTGGGAATAGTAATTTTCACCTCTCCGCTATCCAACACGTTCCCTACTATTGCACTCTTTGGAGTGGGAAAAGCAATTTTTCCCCTCCGCTATCCAACAGTTATTCTACTGTTGCATTCAGTGGGGTGGGAATAGTCATTTTTTTCCCTCCGCTATCCAACACTTTCCCTACTTTTGCACTGTTTGGAATGGGAATAGTAATTTTTACCCCTCTGTTATCCAACACTTTCTCTAGTGTTGCACTCTTAGCAGTGTTAGTAGTAATTTTCACTCCTCTGATATCCAACACTTTCCCTACTGTTACACTCACTGGAGTGGGAATAGTAATTTTTACATCCCCGCTATCAACAGTTTCCCTACTTTTGCATTGTTTGGAATGGGATTAGTAAATTTTACCCCTCTGTTATCCAACACTTACCCTACTGTTGCACTCTTTCGAGTGGGAATAGTATTTTTTTCCCCTCCTCTATTCAACACTTTCCCTACTGTTGCACTCACTGGAGTGGGAATAGTAATTTTTACCCCTCTGCTATCTAACACTTTCCCTACTGTTGCACTCACTGGAGTGGGAATAGTGTTTTACCTCTCTGCTATCCAACACTTTTCCTACTGTTGCATTCACTTGAGTGGGAATACATTTTTTCCCCTCCGCTATTCAACACTTTCCCCACTGTTGCACTCACTGGAGTGGGAATAGTAATTTTTACCCCTCTGCTATTTAACAATTTCCCTACTGTTGCACTCACTGGAGTGGGAATAGTAATTTTTACCCTTCCGCTATCCAACAGCTATTCTACTGTTGCATTCAGTGGAGAGGGAATAGTAATTTTTACTCAAGCAATATCTTTAATCTATATCTACTTACTTCCTTTATGCATCTATAAACTTTCCATGTACTTATGGATCTATATATTTATTACTTTCTTCTAATTCAGCCTATCCAATGCACTACCCTATTTCTCACCCTATACCTCTCTCAATATATATTCTACCTCAACTCTCTGACTCATCGCAAACCTCTTTCTACTACTCTTTCCAATGCACTACCCTATTTCTCACCCTATAGCTCTATTATTGTATCCTCTACATCTACTCTCTCATTCATCTCAAAACCCATACCACTGCTATGACCCCCAAAATAGCCCTTTCCTAACTGACTAATATCCACCACTCAAATTACTTTCATATTTCACAATACTAATTCAACACTAATCCTTTATGAGTTCCGGAGTAGCGTGCTACTCGCCGAAAAAGTTCTTCAACACCCAATCAGGGGTAACAAGCGCTCTATATATATTCAAACCTTTTTCCCTCCTCTATCCCTCTGCTATCCTTCTCAATCCAAATAACTGACTAATATCCACCACTCAAATTACTTTCATATTTCACTATGCTAATTCACCACTAATCCTTTATGGTTTACGGAATACCGTGCAACACACCAAAAAAAGCACTTCAACCCCCCATCAGGGGTAACAAGCGCTATATAAATGCAAACCTTTTTCCCTCTTCAATCCCTCCGCTATCTTTCTGAATCCAAAAAACTGACTAACTTATCCACCACTCGAATTACTTTCAAATTTCACTTATACTAATACAACACTAATCCTTCTTGGGTTCTGGAGTAGCGTGCAACTCACCAAAAAAGTGCTTTGATGCCTTGTCAGTGGTAATAAGCGTGATATACATTCAATTACAATACAATACAACTCTGTGAACTGCCCAGCACATACTATAACCAGCATGGTTACGTGAGATGAATAGTCACTGCTAAAATATGTTTTGAGCACAAAGTCACATTTTTTAATTGCAGCAAGGAAGATCAGCCTTTTAGTATTTTGAAAGTCGGAAAATTGAATAACATTACATAAGTTTAATAGTAACATTCAAGGTGAAGCAAGGAAACGCAAGCCCTTAAGACAGATTTAGTAAACCAAGCAAATCCACCTTGCATGGCTCTGTGTGGCTTAGTAAATCTGGAGTAATGTAATGCTTTGTGCTACTCTGCATTGGGAAGGTGTTCAATGGGGGAAAGCGCAGGTGTTCCCACTCATGCACCAATGGTTGTTGGTACATTCCCAGATTCACTGAGACTACTAAACCTGGGAATGCATTACAATGCTACACCTTGCCAGGTGAAATGTGTTTATTTCTCCTTGTTATTACCTCTTACTACATGTGCTGCAATCCGCAGCACACATAGAAAGAGGAAAATACCTCTGAGGATTGATTATGTGCAGGAAGGTGACCCTTCCTATATAAAAACGACCCTACCTGTAACACATGCACCCTTGCATCAAGGCACAAGGGTTCTTACATTGGCACTTAGTAGCCAAATGTGCACCAGCACAGAGAGAGCAGGAATGTGTCATATTTTAGTATATATGGTGGATTTCTGTCCTCTCCATTTGAGGCAGCTCAGCATGTCGTTCTGCTGCGTTGTTCTAATGTATAGGAGTCAGGTCCCCTTTCTAACCCTCCTGCGACTGACCTTTTTAGGATGCTTGAGGAATAAAAGATTTAGGTTCAGTTTCAATTCCCAATTACAGTTCACTCATTGGGTCACACAATGATACTCAAAGTCGGAAAGTAATGTTAAGTATGCATTAATTACACATTCAAAGCCAGAGTAATAAAAATCAGTCTCAGCAACATAGTATAGAAATAGAAAATTATCAAGGGAAAGCCAAAATGGTGAACAAAGTTTATCCTCAATAGTAAATAACAAATGAGGACTTCAGAAGCAATTGAGCAAAGTAGAAGAAAAACAGTCTGGTGATGAGATCGAAAGTTGCGGTCCTCCTACCTATAAAATATGAGGAATTCTAATTTCTCTAAACTAACCTACACTTTATAATGCTATAGGAAACCCCATTTAGATCCATTACATTAGAAAGGTGTAGGCTTAGAAGTACTTCTGTAGAATATCTCTATAGCATGAAGCCGCACAGTGAGAATACGGCATAGATGTCTGTATCTCTCTTAATCTTGAAGAATTCTGAACAAAGTTGAAGAGTATTCCCTAGATATTCCACAAAAGACCCTTCTAGAACAGTATCAAAGGTCAAATTAGTGTCCACCTTCAAACAACGCTTTTTGGCAAACACACTCGGAATTCTTCTTCTTTGATCCACATTTTCTAATCGACCTTGGATTCCATCTCCTCATTTCGCACAAACAGTAGTCTTCCCTTCTCCTATTTAATTTTTATCACCCTCAACTCCCCTCACACTTCCCTATCTTGTTCACACAATGTGCCTTTATCCATTTATTAGATCATGTTCCTGGCACCTGCAGAAGAAAGAAAAACACTGCACCCAAAGTAAGCATTCACGGTGAAGGTTAAACATTGTGAAATCCAAATGCTTAAGGACTTTGTTTAAGTTAGCAAAAATTAAGATTTCAGTATGCGTTGTAACTACATGCATACAGATACATAGATTGTTACTTTGTACCTGTAAAATGCTATTTTGATGGATTTATGTTCCTTTATACACTAAGGGGCTTCTTACAATGGAAGTTGGTTGATTATGATTCAGCGGTCTTAACTGAAACCGGCAAGTCATTCCTGCTGATTTCCCATGAGCTCAAGGGGCCCATCGGAAAGTTGGAGGCCGGCCCGTAATCTCAAATTTTGGTGGAGGCAAAATTACACTGCTCCAGTTTCGATTTGCCAAATTACCAGAATTCTTTTTTGAACTAGGTCAAACAAATCCCATTTTATGTCCTCAAGGATAACATCTCATCAGATAGCAAAAGCACGTTCAAGAGGTGACTTTGTATCATATTATTGATCGCATAAAGTGAATAAAGTAAGAGCAAGACTGGTCGAACCATTTTGAGACCTTAACACTGGTAGCCACTTGTTTCAGAGTTAAAAATATTTTGATGGAGCTACAAATTGTAAAGGAAGAACACAGAAATTCTAAACCGGTTAATATTTTACTATATTTGGTGGATAACAGTCTCTTTAGAAACTCCTGCGGATTGACTTATACACATTTTATCCTAAGGCCTCCATCTTGGATAGTTTCTTCAGGGAGAACCGCAAGAAGATAAGCCTTTTAAGGCCTTAAAAGAGATGGTGAAAGGGTCAAGAGATTATGATCACTAGAACTTGATACTAGAACTAAGGAACATAAAACATCACTAATAAAATAAGCAGAGATTAAAAAAATGTATTTGATAATAGATTCATGGCCACTGCTTTTCAAAGTGGGACAACAACTTCTCTTTGAGAAGTGAACATGAACTTTTTTGGCAGCTTTACCAACTCTAATTGTCCTAGATGTGTCTCTGAGGATACAGATCATTTGCATGTTTGTTAATTTTGAGACGTTGGTTATATTTTAGGCAGCAATAATGTCAGAAGATACATAGTAAAACCCAAATTGAAACTGTTTTTAATGCTCTAACAATTATACTTTGCTGTGGGAAAAATATAGCTTGCTCGTTTAATATTGGTGGGCATTTGTGTAGAATATAAATAAAGTTAAAAATACGATTTGGAGGGTAAAGAGCAAAGGACAGGAGCAAGGAGCAGGAAATCTGTGGTTGTTCAACAAAATAGTTGAATCAAGATAAAACATTTGGAATGTCTGTTTGTATTTGTAGTTAATCCTTTTTTGTGTGTGGCTTTACTCACCACTATGCAGAATTGCATTATATTAGGCTAAAAACTTGTAATTTTTAATTTTTCTATTTTCTAAAAAGAAAAAAAAAGAAATGGGGTTAAAAAAGAAGCTACAGCCACAGTTGCGGAAGATTAGCTTGCTTCTGCAGAATGTGGTGATGGTGGTGACCAGTAGCAAAGGGAATGGATTGCATTCCCTTTTGACATCTCTTATAAGCCCTCAGGTCCCAAGTCTGTTTTCAAGTGGCGTTGACCAGCTCTGATCCCCTCAACACTTAGAGACAAGTAAGGAGGATGTTTTCCATTACCATGATGATTAGAATCTTGTCTTACCCCTGCACAGATGATTGTAAAGACGACTAATGAATAGCAAGATACAGGTGGCATGGAGAGGGCTCTTCTGTAAAATTTAATTATGTATTCTTGTGAAAGCAAAACAAAGGAAGACACAGTTAATTAGAAATTCTGCTATAAATTCAGTGCTGGCAACAGACAACAGTAAACAACCTTAAGGTCTTGTGGTCATCTGTTCATTCTGTGTGACAGCACCATTACCAAAACAACCATTTAGCAGGACATATCTACAACTGCTGAGGACCCCATAAAAAACCTCACACTTTTCCTGCACCTTTACTTTAGGTTATCAATACATCAAATATGTATGACGGAGCAATTGGAAAAATTAAGAAGGGGTGAAAGAAGACAAACCACCAGACATTGCAGCTTTATTTGAGTTCTTCCCGCTTCATATCATTCATGAGCCATGCTTGTCTCTCAAGCCTGAACCAAAGAGATGCCAGTGTGATTTACTATGTGAAAATAGATGAATGAGATAAAAATATAACAGGGCGAGAGGCGCGATACAAGATGGCTGACACACAGAGAGCTCCGGCGCTTTGTGTCCGTTTTTCCATCGAAAATGCCAATTTTCTGTGAGCTTTGCCGCGTAAATAAGGTCGCTTGCATTATGAAGCCTTTACCTGTGGAATGAGGTGACTTTGGGCAATGTTGGTGGTAGTGAGCAGCGTTTTCCTTGCCTTCAGCTTCTGACTTCAGCTCTGCTTCCAGGAACAGCCAGGTAGGTCTGTCAGGGGGCGGAGCAACCCTTCAGGAAAGGGCCTGGCTTGGGCCTAGCCACTCCCATAGCCCATCATAGCTGCTGCACCAGCTTTCATAAGGATTTCTTCTTCTTTGACTTTTGTTATACAAACAAAATGAATAATAAGAATTCTATTCATACTAAAAGAAGGCAGCAGGTTTCACCTCCACCAATTAAATCAAAGGCGGTAGAGTCATCAGAACCTTCCTTATTCTTAATTTTAGAGGACATTCAAGCTCTTCGCATTAACACGGATTCTATTGCTTCAGAAATTAAAAATGTATGAAAAGAAATAGCGAGTTTATCAATGAAAATCACTGATAATGCAATTAAAATTCAGGATAATAAGGCCAAGCTTGAATATTTAACCCACTTGCTGCAAAAAAAATCACCAATGTCTACACAGCTCCTATATATGGAAAATCGCAACAGGCAATACAACCTACACATTTTTAATTTGCCAAAAGAGGTTAAAGGTAGCAACTGCAGATTGTATTTGGAAAATTTGAATCCAGGCCTTCTACAAATTAAATTTCCAGAAACATTTGAGATTGATAAGGCCCACAGGATTCCTTCACATCGCAATCCTAAGCATACTAAACCTTGTCAAATGATATTCAAAGTTCTCCGGCATCACCATCTGATTTTGATTCAAAAAGCTGCACGAGAAATTCCTTCCTTGATGGTCAATGGGAATAATATTTTCATTCATCGGTATTTTGCTAAAGAAACACTTTCAAATCGCAAAGAGTTCACTGCTCTACGTCCTCAACTGCGAAGTCTTGGGTTCAAATATGGTCTTTTTGACCCTTCAACTATGCGCATCTGGAAAGACAATTTTTCTAAATCTTTTTCTCGTCCTGATAATTTACGTCAGTATTTGGATCAACATTCACATCATTCCATGGATACTCATGACTCTAATACTTGATTTCAACTAAATACATGTGTTCTGACATACTAATGGCTTATTATTACATAGGGCTCCAACGGTTCCGGGCATACTTGTAGAACGTATTTGTGTTTCGTTCTTGATAATTATGTACTTTTTTTTTCTTTTTTTTCCTTGTTCTAATTTCTTCCTGTCCTTTTACTAATTCTGGAGTTACTGTTCTCTTTTATTACTTATCTATTTCTTCTTCTCCTTTTCTTGATTTTTTATTTTTATCTCTTTTTCCATCTCTTAATTATGGCTATTGTTCACAACATTAAAGTTGTTTCACTAAATTATAATGTTTACGTCATCCAGTTAAACGCACACAATTTTTTGATTATTTAGGTAGTTGTAAGGGAGATATCTGTTTTCTTCAAGAAACTCATATAGATGATAAAATCTTAAATTATATGAAAAAAGTGGGTGGATACTATTGTTTCGTCGCCAGCTAATGGTAAGAAAAATGGTGTCGCTATTTTCTTTGCAAAAAAATGATATTGTCAAGTTTTCAGTAAAACCTCAGATGCGGATGGTAGATATATAATAGTTAAAATTAAAGTTCATGATTCAGTCATATTTTTACCTAATATTTATGGTCCTACAGCAGATAACCCTGTTTTTTGGTCTAATATTACCACTGAGGTCCTAAAGTTGGGAAAAGTACTGTTAATTGTTGGAGGCAATTTTAATGTTATAGCTGACTCTCTAGTACTAAGTATCGTCCTCCTAAGGATTCTCATGCTTTTAAATCCTTTATTCATACCAGCAAGTTAGATGACATTTGGCGTTTTCATTTTCCTACTGACAAATGTTTTACATTCTTCTCCAATCCACATAATTCTCATTCCAGGATTGATTATTTTTTAATTTCCACACAACTAATCCAGTCTGTAACTAATCCTAAGATTGGTAATATTGATATATCAGATCATGCCTTGATTTCTTTTGTTCTGAATTTAACTTCCATTTTTAGAAAACAAACTAGATGGCGTATGAGTACTGGAATTGTTCTTAATGAACATAATAAACCAAAAATCTTAAATGCCATTCAAGATTATTTTTTACTTAATCCTGAAGATTTCACTTCTATGGTCAATAGATGGGACGCCTTTAAATCCTATATTAGGGGTGTAACTATTTCTATTATGGCCTACGAGAACAAAACATTCAATGGCCATATCAGAAATTTGGAAAAACAAATTGCAAAATTTGAAAGACTTTTTATCACGTCCAATGATCCTCAATTCTGAGTCAAACTGCAGAAGCTTCGATATTAATTTAACTCGATCATCAGTAAAGGAGCTGGCATCCAACTCTCCAAATCTAAAGCAAAATATCATTTTAATGCCAATAGATCTGGGAAACTTCTAGCTAATTATTTGCGTTCAAAAAAAGATAAGACGCAGATTACCTCAATTCATGGCCCTAATGGCAAAATTGCACTATCTCACAATGATATTGTTGAAGAATTTTTAGATTTTTATTCTGCTCTATATAACAAGCCAGATTTTCATGATTCGTCCTTACTTGACTCTTTCTTAAATACTTGTGATCTGCCCAAAATCTCACAATCAGATAGGCTTGGGCTAGATTTACCCATCACTACAGATGAAAATTTAGCAGCCATACAATTTCTTTAAAAAAATAAGGGCTCCATTAGGATGGCGGGCAGATTGCCCCCGCCAGGCTGGCGGTAGCCACCGCCAGCCTTGCGGGGGAAATTCGCCCGCCATCCTTCCCTGTATTCCCCCCCGCCATATTAGAATGGCGGGGGGACCACGGCGGAGCAAAACACCGCCCGCCACTTTTCCGCCCCAGTCGCCTTGCGGCCGGGGCGGAAAACGAGTAACATGCAGGCGGTGTCTTTCAGACACCGCCCGCAATATTACAATGGGCATTTCTCAATGCCTTTCCGTGGCGGTAATGCTGCCACGGAAAGGCATGCGGTGTTCACTCTGGGGGCCCCCTGTGGGCCCCCAGAGTGAAGGCCAAAGGGGAGTGGCACACGGGGGGTACCTGTGGTACCCCCCTGCATTTACATATTCAAAGCGGTAGGCACCGCGCGGTGCCTGCCGCTTTGATTATGTAAATGCTGCAAAGCATTTTTAGTATTGTGGCGGGCGGGGCACAGAGCTCCGCCCGCCACAATACTAAAAATACAGGATGTGCCTGCCACAGTGGCGGGCACATCCTAATGGTGCGTGTGGGACCCCCGCCCTTAGGGCGGGCGGTCTCGATTTCCGATAGGATGGCGGGCGGGCAAAGCCCGCCCGCCATCCTAATGGGGCCCTAAGTTTCCTGGCCCTGATGGTATACAAGCTGAATTTTATAAAGAGTTCCAATCCCAGCTCTTAACTTATTTATTTCAACTTTTTACTTTTTTGGCTTCTTCAGGAACTATCTCAGGTTCTTTTACTGATGCTTTAATTATTGTACTTCCCAAACCGGATAAAGACCCTACTCTTTTTACAAATTATCATCCTATATCTTTAATTAATCAAGACTACAAATTATATGCTAAAATACTTTCCTCTAGATTAGCCCCTGTGTTAGATTCTATTATTCACCCAGATCAATCAGGTTTTATGAAGAATAGATACTCTACAAACAACACAAGAACCTTATTGCATGTAATTGAACAGAGTTCCACTTTAATTACACCCTCAGGAATTTTGGCTTTAGATACAGAGAAAGTCTTTGATAAAATCCATTGGCAATTTTTTTCAGACCTTGTTATCATTTAATTTTGGTCCCTCGTTCATTTGTATGATTTCTGCCTTGTATTTTGCTCCCACTGCTCGTTTATTTATCAATGGCCAAGTATCAAGTCAATTTTCCCTTTTTAGAGGCACAAGACAAGGCTTTCCCCTTTCTCCACTTTTATTTCTAATTGGAATTGAACCTTTCCTTATTCATATCAGAAAATTCGATAATATTAAAGGTATTACCATGAAGAATGTTACTATTAAAACCTTGGCTTATGCTGATGATGTGCTACTATTTATTAGTGATCCTATCTCCTCAACTCCTTCCTTATTAGAAAATATTACAATTGTTTATTTTTTTATTTATTTATTATGATAACGGAACTCAAAAGAGATCCACATAAGAATTCATAAAGTCATACAACAAAATTCCATAAAAAGTACAAAGGAAATATACATAGTATTAAGTAATCAATATAATGTTAAAAAGTATTTAAAGAAATAAAATAATTAAAAACAAAACATTTCATCGGGGGGATTAAGCATTGCTTCCATGAAATCATAAGCAGTACGAATGCCCAGTTGGAGGCACATAGGTCTTAGCCATTTACGTCTAAATGCCATAAGGGCCGGACAAACGAAAACAACATGGTACATATCCTGGATATTAAGGTTACAATGATTACAGATATCTGAACTACCATACCATTTGGACAGAAGGCAATTTAACGGGAGCAAATTATACCTTAACAGCAGCATAAATCGCCTAATTCCATGAGGAAGATTCCAGCATATGTATGGTTGGGGAGTTTTTATTTTACAAAATTTACCAATAGGGAACATTCCACTCACCGCTTTACTGGTCCCACTATCAACTCTAAAGCTCAGCTCCCAAGAGGCAGATTTTAAAGATAACTTCAGTTGGGTGTCAGATAATGTGAAAAGACTTTGTTCGTCTAGCTGTAGTAGCGCAACAGCCTGTCGGAAATTCCTCACAATGGAGGAATGAGCGTTAAAGGAACCCAACAGCTCATTTTTTATTAGATATCTCAATGTGCCAGGCATTCCTCTTGCAATGTTATAGACCCAACGCACCACACTCGCAGATGCCTGAGCCCGAGAGCTGCGCAATCCAAATTCTCGCCTTAAAGAGGAGGTAGAATTTGCGGTACTGACAGAGGCTAAATTGCGTAATATTTTTCCTTCAGTAGAATCTAAAAAATTCCAGCATGCCATGTCCACTATTTCTAATCCATAGATTAGGGATGCAGGGATTTTTGCTCGGAAAACCTCGAGCAATATGGAAAAATGCCTTCTGCCAGTCGCTTTGTAGAGGGAAATAAGACTCTTCCCTTGAACGAGGGCTTTTCTGCTGTTATTCTCCGTGTGGGCTTTTTCACTAAGATTGTTCATGACAATCTTACCAAGGAAGGGATAAGATTTCACTACTTCCAATCTTTCACCCCCAATGGACCAGTAGTAATTTTCATATTTGGAATTTCTCTTTCTCTGAATTATTACAACATATTCCATGGTTTCTGGTTACAAACTTAATATCAATAAAACAGGATTTTTCCCCTTAAACATTTTCTGTACTCCTGATATGTTACCTAAGACTGATATTACATGGCAAAAAGATAGATTAAAATATCTTGATATTTTATTTTCATCCTCCATTAAAGCAACATTGACATTAAATAGTAACTTTATCTTAAATTATATTAAAGACTAGCAGCCTGTCCGGGTATAAATTGCTGCCAGTCAGTAGTATATTGTTTTGTAGGATTTCGTTTTGATAGCATTTCCTATCTGTGACAGGCCTGTGAAATGGTCCGATTCACAGTGCACTGCTGATGCACTTAAGAGTGCGCGTTCAGTTGTGTGTGAACTCAAGTTTCCATACTTTATCTTTCCTTGCAATATTATATAGCGCAAACTCGACAACATGGCATGAGCACAATTTACATTACAGAAGAACACATTCATTTGTGGTAGGCACGGGGAGACAAAGCGATTTGCCTGGAATCACAGGATGTTGAGCTGATGCCGAGATTTGAACGTAGCTCCCCAGCTCTAAAGTTCGCAAGTCTAGAACTTGTGGCGGGAGGTGTGTCTAAAAGTGTATGTCGGTGCTGGCCATCAATGAGAGAGACCTGTGCATTTTTCAAATGGGTGGTGAAAAAATATGAGTATGTTGCTGGAGATATGGGCCGTCGTGCCACCAATGTACTTACCGGGGAAGGGTTAACACCCATTATTTCGCAGGGGTAGTTTTAGGGTTTACGGATCGGTATGGGTTTTGGGGTACAGGGGTATTTTTAGGGTTCAGGGCTAGGTTTGGATTTTGGGGTATAGGGGTATATTTAGGGTTCAGGGGTAGGTTTGGGTTTTGGGGTACAGGGGTATTTTAAGGGTTCAGGGCTAGGTTTTGGTGTACAGGGGTATTTTAAGGGTTCAGGGGAAGGTTTGGGTTTTGGTATACAGGGATATTTTTAGGGTTCATGGCTAGGTTTGGGTTTTGGGGTACAGGGTTTTTTTAGGGTTCAGGGGTAGGTTTGGGTTTTGAGGTACAGGGGTATTTTTAGGGTTTAGTGCTAGGTTTGGGTTTTAGGGTACAGGGTTAAGATGGGTTAGTGTTTAAGGGTGTTGGGGTATTTTAAGGAGCAAGGATGGGTTATGATTATGGGGTGCAGGGGTATTTAAAGGGAGCAGGGTGGGATTAGCACACAATATGAGACATGGCATGAAGGGCGGAACGTACCACACGCCCCCAGCGTTTGTCACGCCCCCAGCACACGCCCACAGCACAACGCAGACACGCCCACAAGGGGCTACTTTGCTGGCACGGTTCTTTTACCTTTTAAATGTATATGGTGGGCATCTGCATAGCCTATGTCCTTCTGCTGCAACTGCCCTTTCCAACGCTGTATTGGGTGTTGTGATTGGTGCTGTGGTTCCTGAGATTACCCGCCTCAAAGGTTTGGGCTCTCTCTTTATTATATTAGTATGTATAAAACATCTAAATGGTCTTCACTTCATCTCTCTTGGTGGGGTAGAATGGAATCCATTAAAATGAATATTGCTCCTAAAATCTTTTATACCCTTGCTATGATTCCTACCCAGTTTCCTTTAAAATGTTATAAAGATATTTATAGACTTCTCTCCAAATTTCTATCGAATAATAAATCACCTTGAATTGGTTATAAAAAACTAAAAACACCTAAGTATAACGCTGGTTTTGGTCTGCCTGACTTTTTTCTATATCATAAAGCATTTATATTGAAACAAAGTTCTAAATGGTTTATTTCTTCCTCTTTAAATAATCCTCCTACTTGGTTTCATATAGAGCAATCTCTTCTTAAGCCTTTTCCACTGCCCACCTTGCTAACAATGTCTAACAAATCCACAGTTTTACATCAATCGGTTATTATTAAATCCTCAAAACTAATGTTTAATCACTTAGATTAAAATTTTCTATCTCCTATGGTTCATACGGTAGACTTGTCATTATGGCATAGTAATGTTATTAAATTGAATTGAAATTTAAATTTCTGGAATTCTTGGATTAAGACTGGTATCTTCTATCTTAAAGATATATATTGTAACAATGCTTTCATTCCCTTTGAAGATTTACAAATGAAATTTAGTTTACCTAAATCTGACTTTATTAAATTTGAGTTTTTATGTATTCAATTTTAGATTCTTTCGCTCATGGTATTCCATCTACTGTTACAGCAGATTTAGTAGTTTATGTTCAAACTGTTTCTCCGTCCTCACATGCTGTTTCTATTCTGTATAAAAAAATGATCTACTTCTATAGGAAACAATTTAAATATAATTTCAATATTTTGGAATACTGAACTTTTCCTGTCTTTATCTATGATACTTGGAAAATTATTTGGCTTAATGGTATTTCAGAATGGCTACCTCTATCGCTTTACCAAACCAACTCTTATATTTTATTCAATTGTTTATGGACCCCAGTACGCTTATTTCGTGCTAAGATGCTACAATTTGAAACATGTTGGCATTGTAAATTACATCCAGGATACTTACAACAAATGTTTTTTCATTGCCCTTTAATTTTTACATTTTGGTCTGATGTTTGGGTTATTATACAAAATATATTGCATATTCATGATGTTATTTGTTATAAATTGTTAATATGTAGATCCATTGGTCTTTTGCATAACCTAACTGATTTAGAAGGTAAACTGTTTAATTTCCGATGGAGAACATGGCGGCCGGATAGGAATGCAGGTCGGGAGCTCCTGGTTCCTATGGGCAGATCAGCAGAAAACAGCAGTACAATGAGGTCCGGAAAGCACATTTCTGTAAAATTATAGATCGCGCATACCAGGAAAAACAAAAGAAGGTGAAATTTAACGTAGCATAACGTAGCATTAACGTAGCATTACTCACCACCGGCTTTGGATCCGGGCTATTCAGCGAACTTGGCAGCTGGCTCTGGCGGCTTCAGAGAATCGTCTGGGAGCATTCACGCAGCTTTCTGTCAGCGAGGAATGCAGGGGGAGATCCCGGTGTTCTCCGCTATGGCAAAGTTGCGGGATGCGGCAGGAAGGGGGGGTCAGCTTCGCAGACCGGGACAGAGACCCGTGGCAATCCTTGGAGGAGTAGAACAATCCGGAGACACACTGTGGAGCGGAGCGGGGGCGGTGCTAAAGCAGAGCAAGAAGGCTGCCACCTGGATTTCCTACCGGTCAAAGGCTACAGCCAGCCCTGGCAGCAAGGGGGCCGGTGAGGAGGAGAGGCCAGAGGAGGAAAAACTGGCGGGTAGAGGAGAACAAGCTTTGGGCAGCAGGGCTCCTAATTCTTCAAAAAAAGAAAGGAAAAAGGCTTGGAAATCAGTGAAGAAGGGCCCTGTGGCTCACCAAGTTAGTGGAAAATCTGACATTTACTGGGAAAGTACTACATTAAAGGTAGACGAAGGAGCTTTAAAGGAGGGGGTGGTGAGAGGAAGAGGTAAAACCACTGTTACTGTAACTGAGAATTTGGCTAGTGACTGTAACCCCAATCTTGTCAATGATCTTGTGGGCGCCCTGCCTAAAAGTGGGGGTAGATGTTGTTTGAGAAACAGAAACGCCTCAGGGGCCACCTTAAACTCGGAAGCACTACAATGAGTGGGAGAGAAAGAAAAAATCAAGAAAAAAACAAAGTAGTATCTCCCACACAAATTCTGGAGCCAAAAGTAACCCCATTACGTACTAAAGTGGTAACACAAAAGGAAAAAATCACCCCCTCTCTACGTACTTACTTCAAGGTAATCCACACTTTCCCAAAAGACCCAAAAAGCCAAAGCCCTGAGAAGGAGAGCGCAGAGCTCCACTCAGAAAAAGTCGCCCCACAACTTACAATGGCGGAGAATGCTCTAACGTCTGGTATCCCACATAGCCCCAACCGCTTCAGTAAGCTGGCAATACCATAGCAAAGTAATGAAGTGGACAGTGAGGAGAATACACAGACCAAAGCCCAAAAGAATATAGAGGGAGTCAGAAATTCGGACCAACTAATGGAAATTGTGATCACGGAAATGAGCTCTGGTTTTGCGATGTCAGAAACAAAATCAACTTAGAATCCAAGGAGTTTGCGAGACATTGGAGACCAAGTTGAACTCAATGATGGAAAGGGTTACCACGCTGGAATCTAACATGGAAGAGCTAGATAGGAGACTCACTAGTAATGAGAAATCCACCGGAGCACTGCAGACCAGCGAGAAAGAACTCCGTAGCAAGATCGAGTCACTAGGAAATCACGCCCGTCGCAATAATCTGAGACTCTTGCACATACCAGAGGGTAAAGAGTTAGGGGACATAATGGTCTTTGTAATAAATCTTTTAAAATAGTTTTTCCCCTGGGTAAATACTTAGGAGCTCTCCGAAGTTATGCAAAGGGTCCATAGAGATCCTTTTGCAACGAAAAAAAACCAGGACAAATCTTAGGAAAATTCTTGTAAACTTCAAAACCTATGCACTAAAGGAAAGAATTTTAAAAGAGGCAATAACTGCAGGCTCTTATAAAAAAGATGAGTGGACATTCAGAATAAGGTCCGACATTTCTAAAACAACACAAGACTGCCAGTGGCAGTTAGGTCAATATATGCAGGAATTAAAATCTTTGGGGGCAAACGTACAAATGAAATTTCCTGCAATGTTGAGGATCATGTGGGACAACCGCATGTATAAGTTGAAAGAACCACGAGAAGTTGAAACACTGATAGACACAATTAAGGTACGGAAAGCCGGACTATCAAGTAAAAATATCTGCAGATAGGATAAGGTACTTGAATAGGCAGGTTTGGCCTGCCGAGGAATAAAGGGAGGGTTCTCCAGGGGGGTCAAAAGGCGGGAGAGTGAAGGACACGACTTCTGTATACAATGTGGTGTGCACGGTGGGGGAGCATTAGGGGAAATGTTTTTAAAAAATTCAGGTCCAAGTCATGCAAAGCTAAGAGGGGCTGCACCAACACCACCTTAAATCATGGAGGTTAAAATTCTTACATGGAATGTAAATGGCTTGAGAGTTAGAGCAAGAAGGCAAAGGATCTTAGAGTATTTAAAAAATAAAGAATGGGACATAATTATCTTGCAAGAAACCCATCTCTTGGAATCAGAATGGAAAGGAATAATGAAAAGCCATCGCTGGGTAGATTTTTATATCTGTACGAAACAAACATGCTGCGTTAAAGGTGTAATTATTATCATTAAAAAATCAGCAAAAGCACAGCTGGAGGCTCACAAAGCTGATGTAAAAGGGAGATGGGCGGTTAGGAACATACGCATAGAGGGTAGAACACTAACGGTTGGAGGGTATTACAGGCCCAATACTGATGATCCCTCAGCATTGCAGGAGCTTTACGCATACCTGCTGGGCGCACCAGGACCCATCATCCTTGGGGGTGATTTTAATATTTTGTTAGACCCGGCATTAGATAGGAGTCCTCCAAAAAATAGTCACAACCTGCCTAAAATGAGGAGGTGGCTCAAAACCTACCAATAGGATCTAGGGCTAATAGATGTATGGAGACTTAAGGGAGAAAAAACAAGTAACCAATTGTTCACTTTTAAGAATAAAAAACTGGGACACTCTTCTAGAATCAACTACTTCTTAATAGATAAAGTACTATTGGGGGAAGCAAAGAAGGTGGGCACCGACCTGAACACTTGTCAGACCATTCTGCAGTGATATTGGAATTAGAGTTGAACAAGCTCAAGTCTCAGTCAAGGTGGACTCTAGATAAGGTGATACTTGCAGAGAACAATATAATAGAGGCTCTCACAGATGAAACCTTGACATACTTTCAACTCAACAGGGAACAGACCCCGAGCCAGATCAGATGGGAGGCCTATAAGGTGGTCCTTAGAGGAAAAATGATCAGTCTAACGGCTTATAGAAATAAAGTAAAGAAGAAGGAAATAGAGTAAATAGAGGGCGAGATACACAGGTGGGAAAGGAAGATTACTGAGGAAACATCAGCTGAAATAATAGAAGCATCAAGGAAGGAGCTAACTAAGGCAAAAAATAACCTAGTAAACATATTAGACTCTAGAATCAGGAAGAAGTGGGAAGCAAGCAAGTTAGCTCATTATCAATATGGGGAGGGATGCAGAAAGCTTCTAGCTTGGAAAACGAAGACAGATCTAACCAAAAACAAAATTTCAAGCATCCAAGAGGCAAATAGTACTAGACCACTGGTGGAAGAGGCAGATATTAAAAACTCCTTTTTAAAATTATTTTCGGAACTATATAAGGATGATACCAACAATAGTGAGGACTTAACTCAAGGAATTTCTTAATAATTGGGTTAAACAGTCTCTGTCAGAAGAACAAAAAGAGAAGCTAAATGCTGAATTTTTAGAAATCGAAGTTGAAGAGGTGATTAAAAGTCTGAAAAGCGCTAAAGCAGCTGGACCGGACACCTTGCCTAATGAATTTTATAAAGTATTGTGTGGGGTACTGGTTCCAGAACTCACCAATCTGTTTAATGACATTTTTTATAAGAGGACAAACACCTCCTAAATCATGGAGTGAAGCCACAATTTGCATAATACTGAAACCTGGTAAGGACCCTAAGCATTGTGAGTCCTATAGACCGATCTCTATGTTAAACTGTGACTATAAGATCTTTACACAGCTACTAGCAAAGAGGTTAGGATTATGCGCAGGACACCTAATCCATATGGATCAGAAAGGGTTTATAAGGGGTAGACAGATTCAAGAACTTACACATGATTAGATAGGAGCTATAGATCTAGCTAATGAGGAAAACCTCCCCCTATCGGTCGCAACCTTCGACGTCATTAAAGCCTTTGACAGGGTTAAGTGGAGTTTCTTACACAAGATATTGGAAGCTTATAATGTAGGCAATAATTTTTCAAGAGCAGTCAGCGCCCTATATGCCTCTCCAACTTCCTGTGTGCTGGTTAACGGGTCCCTGACAGAGAGAATATATAGAGAGAGAGGTACTAGGCAGGGGTGCCCGTTATCCCCTATTTTGTTCAACCTATACATTGAGCCCCTGACCTGTGCTTTAAGATCTAACCCACACATATCTCCGTTTAGCTGTACGGAATGGGAAAAGAAGGTCGCGTTTTATGCGGACGACTTATTGATTTACACAAATAACCTGTCACGTTCTCTTTCGGAAATAATAGGTACATTACAGCAGTTTGGAAACATATCAGGGTATCAAATTAACCAACAAAAAACTGAGATACTATGCTGGAACGCTCAGACCACCCACACCTTAGAAAGATCTCAAATCAGATACTTAGGGATCTCAATTGTGAAAGAGATCAAGAACATTGCTCAGATAAACTTTAACAAGGTCCACTCTGAGGTCAAAAAGCTATTTAATGCCTGGAGCTCTTTTCCTTCATCGTTTATAAGTCGCTCTAACCTGGTTAAAATGATGATCCTACCTAAATTCACATTCCTTTTCAACTCAATACCGTTAGAATATAAAAAAGAAGCAATAGCCAAAACTCAGGGTGACATTAATAGCTTTATCTGGGCCTCCAAGGGAATCAGAATTTCTTGGAAGAAGCTGAGAAGGAATTTGGAACATGGAGGGATAGCCTGCCCGATCTCTTGCAATATTATAGGGCGTTCCATTTTAAGAACATCAGAGTGCTATTTAAAACACTTAGGGCCCGATGTAGGTGGCCCAATACCGATCGGTAACGGCCGAACATACCGATTTTCGACCCTTACCGAGCGGTATCGAGCCATCGGGATGTAGGAGCCAGAAATCCGGCCGAATCGGTATTTATACCGATTCGGTATAGATACAGAATCTGTAAAAAAACGAAACGGACATACACCGAATCGGTATATTAACGAATCGCTAACATACCGAATCGGTAAATATTCTGATTCGGACCATTTACCGATTCGGTAGAGTTACCGATTCGGTAAATATTCTGATTCGAACCATCTACCGATTCGGTAGAGTTACCGAATCGGTAAATTACCGAATCGGACAGGCTAAAACTCAGATAGAGATGTAGGGAAGCACAGAAATACCGATTTAGGCTCAAAATCGGTATTTCAAATTCGGTATTTACCATGGATTGGAATCAGGTGGTAACCAACTGCAACCTATAAAATTAGACCCAAAATGTAATGCAACTTGCAGGATGGCGGCATGTTATGTCATTGCAAGGCGGCTACGGCTACAGCAGGAAGGAGAGAGGGAATGGCAAAGAGAGGAGCAGGTCTACAGACAGAGGATCACCCTGTTCATGCTCACAGAGGCAGAGATCCTACAAAGGTACAGGCTGGACTCAGACACCATACTGGAGCTCATCAGGGACCTTAAACCACTGTGGACCACCCCACCCCAAGGGCACATGCCATCCCACCGCACGTGCAGGTGCTATGCAGCCTGCACCTGCTTGCGTCTGGCAGCTATCAAAGTGCAGTTGCTGCGGTAGGAGGGGTGACCCAGAGCAGCCTGTCAAGGTTTTTCCACAAATTCCTTGATGCCATGATACAGAGGATGGACCAATACATTTCTTTCCCTGCAACCCATGCGGAACTGGTACAAACAAAAGCAGACTTTTACCAGATGGCACGATTTCCCCACATCATTGGCTGCATTGATGGCACGCACATTCCGATTTGCCCCCAGATGACACAGAATACATATACTTCAATAGGAAGGAAGTATACTCACACCATCAATGTGCAGGTGATTTGCAATGCTAAGTGCGCCATCATAGACCTGGTTGTAAAATTCCCAGGGAGTACCCAGACTCCTACATTTTCCAAAACAGCGGCATCTATGCACGGCTGACGGCAGGGGAATTTGGTGAAGGATACCTCCTAGGTGAGACACATCATCAGACCCCCATTACAAAAATAGCACTGTGAAGTACATGTATGCATGTGAGTAACGTATTCCCTTTTCCTTCTAGGCGACAGTGCATATGCCCTCCGCTCATTCATACTCACCCCCTACCTCAACCCCTCTACACCCAGCCAAAGGAGGTATAACCGGGCCCACAAAAGCACAAGGAATGTAGTAGAACGGGCCTTTGGCATCTGGAAAAGCAGGTTCAGATATTTGCACAAGAGTGGAGGTGCAAGGCAGTATACCCCCATCACCTGCTGTAAGATAATAGCTGTCTGTGCAATGTTGCACAACCTTGCGGTGAAGAAGGGCACTGAGGTGGAGTTGTCAGACTACGAGGACCATGACTACGACTTTGCTGTGCCACAAACACAACCTGCTGGGGTGTCTACACCAAGTGATGGCAGATACAGACGTGAGGAGATAACAGAAAACTATTTCTGAGTGAGTACAGATGCACAGACAGGTTATGCATGTGGAAAAAAAATGTAATATGTCATGCGACCCAGTCCTGTGGCAATTGGTTTGTGCCACCTCCTTGTTACTTGCCACAAACTCACCAAATCCCTTTGCCATTTCCACCATCTGCAGGTTGTGTGCACGCAATTGGCGGTGGCATGCCAGGATGGATTTGGCCTGCATCCGCTGGATTCGCACCATGCTCCCCTCAAGCCCTTGGAAGACGGTGCCCTCTCGTGATTGACATGCACTGCTGGGAGTGCGTGGGCGGCGGCGATTGGTGCTGGCCTGCTGGGTGGACTGTTCTGCCACAGGTGTCGCAGGTGTGGGTGCTGGTGCTTGACCCACAGCTCCCTCCATGATGGTAATTGGGGCCACAATACTCCTCCTGGCTGGAGATTTGGCAGGTGCTGGCTGGGACCGTGTGGGGGAGTTCTCTGGTGAGAACTTCAATGGGGGGGATTGTGACAGTTGGGGGAGTGGGGAAATAAGAGGGTATGTCCTGGGTCGTCCTCATTGGCCATGGCACTGATGTCCTCCTCCTCCTGCGAAGCATCCATAGTGCTTGGCCCTGCCACCACACTGTCCGCTGTCGCTGGAGCTGTCGCTTGTGCAGCTGATGCTACACTGCCTGATGGCGCCCCTAGGTATAAAGAAGCATTTGTGAACTGAGTGGAAATGTCTTACAGTCACTACAATAAAAGCATTGCACATGTCACTTTCATTACTCTGATTATTTTTTAAAGTGCATTGCAGATTAATGTGCACTGACATTTGTTCCTACATTAGCTGACTACATTTCCCATAATGCATTGCTCATGTATGGTGCTAGCAGTACTGGACTGGGGTTTGGCTGTGCATTGAGGCTAAAGGGGAGGTGTCTGGTTGGGTTTGTCATGCTGCGCATGCTTCTTACCTTTTGCTGTAGCTCTGGCTGAGCTGTCCATGTCCCCTACTCCCACCACACTCTCCGTCTCGATCGTTGTGGCCACCAGTTCCTCCAGGTCAGTCAGGGAGGGCGCGGGGTTCCTACCTCCACCGGTCAGACCTGCCTGCTTGTGGAGCTCTGACAATTTCCTCTTGGTGAGGCTCCGGATATCATAAAACCTCTTCTTGAGGTCCTCCAGGCTCCTGGGGGTCACACCAACAGCATTCCACAGTTTCCTCTTGGTAGACTCAGGGACTGTGAGGGACAGCCTCCCAAATAGCTGCCTGTGGACCCTCACCACCTCCTCCACCAGTACTTGCAGCTCCATGCTGCTGAACTTGACCTTGCGCTTTCTCTCAGCCTTCTGGCTCTCTGAGCTGCTTGCCATTTCCACTGTGTTCCAAACTCAGCTACCACTCTCTCTGCTGCTCACTCTCACTGCTCAGCTCTGGCTGCCTCTCCAGAAAGTTCTAATGAGTTGCACCTGCCTGGGTAGCCACTCCCTGCTAGGGTGGGGGAGGGTGGTTCCACCTCATTGGCTGTTTTCATTGGTTTCACTTTTACTTGCTTGCCGATTCCGTATTTACCGATTCCGTATTTACCGATTCGGTATTTGGCGAATCAGTAAATACCGATTCAGTTTTTCCAATGCATTCCTATGGGCCTTTTGGCCCACAGGGTTGTATTGCCATTACCGATTCGGTATCTACCGATTCGGTAATTACCGATTCTGTAAGTATCGAAACACGATACCGATTTTTACCGAATCGGTATTTTACCGATTTTTTTTTCTCTACATCTCATTTTCCGATTTTAGAATACCGATTCGGTAAAAATCGGTATTTTAAAATCGGTAAATGACTTTTACCTACATCGGGCCCCTAATAGCTTTTCAGCATATTTGCAAGTGATGGCAGGTCCGGGAGGAGACTACTACCTGTACAAATTCGGCCACACAGAATTTTTCTAAAAGATTAAACTGAAAATCTTAGGGGCAGCCATAAGACTGTGGGTTCAGATGAGATGTCTATGGAAGATCCCCTATCACAGTCAATATGAACCAATTTGGGACTCACCGGGCATGCCTGAATGCTTAAAGGATGTGATATCAACTCCAATGAAAGAAAATTGGAATATGGTATAGGGGCAAATATTGAGTGGGTCTCACATCATTGACTGGGAAAAACTTGCAGACCTAACAGGCGGAAGCCTGTCAAAACTGAAGTATTACCAGTTACTAAGCTGAGCTAAAACACTGGGAAAGGATGGGCCAGGGAATGTGGAACTGGTGGCGAAGATTATACAAACATTCCAGAAGAAGTAAGTAGCCTACTGGTATTTGGCGCTTATCAATGAGGGAGGAGAGGATTTCAGCCTACAAAATGAGATTAGGGGGAAGGCGCTGCCATCGCAGGATGTATCGACTCTATGTCAAGTATCTGTGGCTGCATGCGGGGATGTGATTAAATCCGCACCCTTAAAAAAAACTTCTTGTTTACTCTACATAGAGCATATTGGGCGACTAGGAGGTTATCGAAAATTAACAAAGAGAAAATAAGGAGCTGCCCCAAATGCAACGAGGAAAGAGTGGATGACATCCATATATTTTGGCAGTGCCCCCCCCCCCCTCTTCGACCCTACTGGAATAATGTAGGTAAGATCCTCTCCGAGGTCCTCAAACAGGGAATACAGGTAAGCGCCCATTTGGTACTATTTGGGGTGAATCTAGATGATAATGGGGGTTCTAGCCTTAACAAAAGACTCAGAAATCTGTTATTTATGTTGGTGCTAGCTGCCAGGCGTGAGACCTGCATAAAGTGGGTTAATCCCAATCCCCCCCCACAGTAGAAGAATGGTTGAATTCGGTTATTAGAATAAATAAACTGGATAAGGCTGGACCTTATAGCAAAAGGCTGGAGTTTTGGAATAATTGGAAACAGTACTGGGCTGAAAGAGAATAAGTATCCTTGATTCGGCATACCTTGAGGTCCAATGATTAAGCGCACCAACAGTTTTAGAGTATTGGGTACAGAATACAGCATGTGAGGAGTGGGCAAGGTGCTTCAGAGATGCCTAATAAGCCGATAGGATACCCCCACTAAAATTAGGAAGCGATCTAAGTGCCGGGGAAGGGCAACGAAAGGTACAATTAGCCAAAAAAGGCTCTTATTAGGTGGCCGAATTGCTAAAACACTCTAATATTCAAAACTTTGCGTGATGAGGACTAAATAAAAACTCTATCAGTTCATGCTTGGTGGTCATGGGTCATTTTTACAAGAAGAGGAGCTCAATTATCTCTGACTGGGATTAATCATAAATTATACTTGATATATTGCTTATTATCATTATATTCCATTACTTATATGATAAAAGTAACTCTGTTTGTATAATAGAGACTAATGCCCACATGCATCAAACTGAATTGCATTCGCAAATGGTGCGAATCGCAAAATTTGGCCGTTTGCGAATGCAATTCATTGATTTGGGATGCATTAAGCATTTTTGTTTTTTTCGCAATGTAAGAAATCGCAATTTATTTGCGATTTCTTAAATTGCAATTGCATTTAAGAAATCGCAATTTAGCGATTTCTAAAATACAATGCATAATTTTTTTTAATTTGCAAAATCGCAAAATAGGAAGGGGTAAATTAACATGAAGTTAAACTTCATGGTAATTTGCATTAACTTTCAAAAATGCACAAAAGTGCATTTTTGAAAGTTTCATTTTACACACACACATGCCCTTGGGGCATGTGTGTGTGTAAAAAGTACTTAAAGGTACATTTCAGGGGTGCAGCGGGGGTCCTTCGGACCCCCCCTGCACACTTGAAATTGCATTCTCATTTTGCAAATCCTTAATTGCGATTCGCAAAATGAGAATGCCTTCACATTCATTCCTATGGGCCTCTAGGCCCATAGGAATCAATGAAAAGGGATTCCTTAATTGCGATTCGCAAATTGTGAATCGCAATTAAGGAAAATTAAGAAATCGCAGAAAAAAATGCGATTTGTTAATGCATAGCCGTTTGCGAATTCTTAATTGCAATTCCTTAATTTTGGCAATTAAGAATTCGCAAACGGGAACATTGATGCATGTGGCCGATAGTTTTTACTCATAATTCCCCTCCCCTTCTCCCCCCTTTTTGTTTTTCTCCTTTCCTTTTAATGAATATTTATACATATGTACCTACTGTACTACGTTGATGTCTTCATATTTCTTCATATTTTGATTAGGTATTTTTGCTCATGTATAATTTTTCTGTATTCTCTGTTTGTGTCATTTATTCTGAAAATTCAATAAAATATTTTGAACTCAAAATATTACAGGGCGAGTGTTCAGATCATCCTTCTTAACTATGAAGGCGTTAATGAACATTTAGGATCCACAAAGACTGAGGAGCCAGGTCAACCTAGAGATGCAGGAGCAAAACATAAATACACTACTCAAAGGTAAAGGGAAAATCCGAGAGAAACCAGCGAGACACTAAATATTGGGTGTGAGTGCAGGAGGCTGGGTGCAAACTAGAGCAAAGTGTAGATGAGCTATAACAACTTTGAGACATTGCCACTGAACCTCTGTAGTGGTTGCTATTTATACTGCCTCTGCCTGTCTTAACCCAGAAGTGACCACTCACCGCGGTGTGTCAGCCCTTTGTTGTTGCACTGCCTTCAGCAGTACGCAATAGTCTTTTGTTATAGCTCCTAGTCTAAGAGTAGGACCTTGCCAGCCTTTGTTCCATCAAAGTTTTAAATATGTTTTCATAAAAATCCATGAATTTGCAAATCCACAGACCAGCAATAAGATGTGTGAAGCCACTGAGAAAATGTGGCAATTTTTTACTTTCGTGGATAGTATCTGAACCCTCTGGAATGCACAATAGCCTTCCTGTGGTCAAAGGTGGTCTGCTCAGTCTACCTAGGTTTTGTTTACTTTTAATGAGTAAATTGTTGATAAAACAAGGAAAAATAATGAGCACTATATGTTTTAGGAAATTTATATCACAGCGCTTTTGGAGATAATTTTTGAGATATTTGGACCATTAATTAATGGGTGAAAGATTCACCAATCCAATAAAATATTTTACATAAACCATTGAACTATGGAGATTGTGCTCCCATCACCCAATGCAGATTAATAATTCAAGTGATGGATGTATTACTCTGCCTGAACAGATTGGCAGCCCAAGGGGACATTCAGCCATTTATTTCAGTAGTTGGCCACACAGTCTGGCCTACCGTCAGGACCTAAACCCAACCCCCAACTCTTGCTGTGCTTGCTCTTGGTACATGGGTAGTGACAGTGGCTGCAGGGCCGTGCCATACCCCTAATGTGCCACAGCCATCCAATCACGTTTAGCCAGTTTCCACATCAAAAGGTTTTCCAGTTTGTATGTGGCAATCAGAGCTACGCACAGTCAGTGGTCAGAACCTCTGTGCATCCTGCTTTGGGCAATCCACGCACAGGTGACATTCAGCCGGTTGTACGATACTACAACGCAGGAATATACATTGCATGCCTTTACAACACATTTTTGACCCCCCTTATTTTTACTACAAATATGCTTTTACAATGCATGCCATTACCATGCATTGTTTTTATATAGTAAAACAATGTATTTGTGTGGGGTCCCCCACAGCCTTCAAATCACCTTAAAGGCATATGTTGTAAAGGCATGCATGTGGTAAAAACATGCGTGCTAAGAAATGTGTGGTAAAGGCATAACAAGGTGAAAACCTTGTTGTAAAGGCTCTTTCCTCATTCAGCCACGCCTCACAGGGGTTGGCTACACATCCTGGCCTACCTTCAGGGCCTGCAATCTACCTTCCATGGGTGGACAACTCCTGCAGTGATTGCTCTTTGAACGGGCACAGTGATGGTTGGCCACTGCGCCCTACTTACTACAAGGACATACACCCAATCAGCCTCAGGAATCAACCCACAATAGGCCAGTTCCCACCTCAAACAGTATTCCACTTCACATGGGTCAAAGGCCCTGTTCCCAACCTGTCACAGGGGGATGACCCAAACTCAGGTGCATTCAGCCAAGCACCTGGGGGATTTGTCCTATGGTCCGGCCTACCATCAGGCCTTTGCACCTAACCCCCATGGGTGAACAACCCCTGCTGTGCATGTTCTTTGGGCATGCGCAGTGACATGTGGCTGCTGAAGCCTGCCTACAACCAGGCCATACACTCAATCAGTCATAGGCATTCAAACACGTTTAACCAGTCCCATTTTTAACTTTCAGATTTGTTAAGATTTGTGGACCCTATTTTGTGTTTTGCGAACTTGTGGCAAGTCCACAGTACATAAATCCACAGTTTAGATTCATGGGCCTAGATTGGGATGCTTATGTGTCTACAGACATGGTTGTGGTTTCACCAACACTGCAAAAGGCACAACACAGGCCCTTGAAGCTTGCTGTGTGCTTGCGTTCCCCAGCAATTTAACTTTCTATTGGTTTGTGATCCCATGGCTACAGTTTGTGGACCTCAGGGGTTGTGCCAAAGGCCTTGAATCCAGCTGGGGTGTTCTGCAAATTCAACATTAAATCAGAATGTTTTCAAATTTTACTCAGAGGGGTTCATTTGCCACTTTCCACTTGATCCAGGGGGTTAGCGGATGCTTCTCTTTCATACTGATGGAGCGAGGTGATGAATGGAATTTTGTTCAAACTCGCAAGGTTAAACTTTCATAACCAATGTAACTGTATTAATAAGCATGTGTTGAAATCATTAACCAACTTAGGGGCTCATTAGGATTGCGGATTTCCCGCATCCTCCGGGCCGGAGGATGCGGGAAAACCGCTGCGGATGCTGGAAAGACCCACCGCCAAATTAGGATGGCTGGTGGGTTTTTGAATCTGTCCATCGCTTTTCCGCCGCAGTCGCCTTCCGACCGCGGCGGAAAAGCATTAACATGGCTGGCGGTGTCTATCAGACACAGCCAGCCATATTATGATGGAGTACAAAGTATTTTTTTCCACGGCGGCATTTCCGCTGTGGAAAAGCATACGGACCTTCACTTCGGGGGCCCGTTGCGGGCCCCCTGGGTGAAGGGGGGTGGGGGGTGCACATGGGGGGTCCCTATGGTACCCCCCTGCATTTGCGTGAACAAAGCAGCAGGCAATGCGCGGTGCCTGCCGCTTTGTGCACGCAAATCCCGTGCATGCATTTTTAACATTGCGGCTGCACCCGCCGCAATGTTAAAAATAGAGGGTGTGACCGCCACCCTGGCGGTCACATCCTAATCTGCACGGAGGGACCGCCGCTGCCCCTGCGGAGGGTCCCTCCTACTCTATGGTGGCGGACGGACTCAGGTCCGTCCGCCATCATAATCGGCCCCTTAGTTTTAAAAATGCATACATTCAAGAAAACATGTGGGACTCATTTATATGCTCTATGTTGCAATTGCAAGTGTGTGAAAAATAATGAACTAACCTTGTCTATTGTCCTTGTCAGTATTAAATGCGGCTGTTTAATTAATGGCATGTGCCTATTTGTGTCCTTATGTTATGTTATGTCTTTTCTGTGGCAAAAGCTTGTGAAGAATCCTCGTGGCCTAAAAGAAGAAGGTAGATATAAATGCTGCTCTGTGTGCTCAGCTAGGTAACATAAATTAATGGGTTAAAAATTTGCAAAGGGGTGGGTAACAGAATGGTCTCAATTCTCTAATTAATTAATGTTTTGTGTTTGCTTAAATAATAGTTTCCGAGAGAGGCCTCAGGCCTGCAAAAATATGGCGTTTCGAATCCTGTTTAGAAAGGAGCCTTGCACAGAAGTGGAAACTTTTACCACGTCGACAATTCTGTCAGAAAAATACAGTTTAATAAGTTGTGCTAAACGTGCTCCTGGAGAGAAGGTTTCAAGGACAGTACGCGGCAAGATTGCCAAGGCAAGGAAGTTATGAGCTCTAGCTCGAGTGAAACGTTACATTTTCGAGGAAGCAAAATGACACGAGGGAAAAGGACAATAGGGCTAAAGAAGAGCCCGTTCTTGGTTTGAAATCAGTGATGACACATTATGGTCTGACATACGTCAGCCAATGGGAACTCTGGATGGCAAAGAAAAATGTACAATTTTGAGAAGATTAGCTAGTTAGGAAGGTATAAAACTTGGCCCCATGGGCAAAAGAAAAGCTTCTTCTTGTTTCCCGATTCCTGAAGGGCGTGACGTGCTGTTGGACTCTTTGGCGCACGTAAGGATAGCAGTCTTTAGAAATTATTCTTTCTAGGTGAAGTGAGTTTTAGACAGGGTGTTAGAATTTAGGAAATGGAAACTTTATTTTGCTTTAATTCATGCTTATTGATTTGCCTTTGAAGTGTCAGTCTAATAAATCTTTTCCTTAATAAAATGTTGCCTTCATTTTGCTAATAAATAAAGATTCTTAATAAAATGCTCTTTCTTTGAATAATAAAGTTAATCAAAATTAGATTTGAAATGACAAGCTGGTCTAGTTTATTCATGGTCTAGTTACCATTAGTTAATCCGTCGCCTTAAGTGACTTAATTAAATGACATATATTTAAATCCATGGTAAGAAATGATAAACTGCACTTTCATATACATTTGTAAATAGTTTGTGAATAGATCTGATTAATTAGGTCACATGATTCAGTCGCTCAAAAATTGTCTCGTTAGTTTATGGGCCTTAGTAAGTAATTCATGATTAATGGTGAGTATTGTGGAGATAAGTAGCATTGGTGAGACAGTTATCCATTAGGAGCGCTGGATCAATACTTATTTTTTCCAACATGAAGGTACTCAGTCCTATGTCCTGTAAAAGTGGTTTGAACATTTTTTCTTAAATTGCAGCCAGCTAATCAGAGAGTTTCGTGACTACAGATCTAACTTTGATTTTGTGGGCTCCAAATGGATGACGGGGAATAAAAACGCTGTCATTCAATCAGATTCTAATTCTTAACTCTGAATCAACAGATTTTGATGAAACTGTGCTTGAGGACCTCGGCAAATTGAAGGTCTAGATATCTCTATAATTAAACCTCTTCCTTCCAAGAAAGTAACAATTTTTAAGCACTCATTTCTTGAAAATGACTGTACGAATTTACACCAACCAAAAAATACCCTTCCTTAAGTAAAGTTTTTTTCTTTGGAAAGCAAAAAATCTTATGGTACTTAAAAAGGGAAATGTTATTTTTTTGACTCACTTTTTTGGCTTACGCTTAACGGATCTGCCCAAATCTTGCTATGGCAAAATCAAAGTGGATGAGCATTTTGTTGGAAAGTTTAAAGCGGATAACAACAAAATTATTAAAAAAATTTAAAAATGCCTTTTCAATACAAAGGGGTCCATTACGATGGCGGGCGGAGAAAGTCCGCCCGCCATCGCAACGGAGCATTGTGGGACCGCCGAAGTTGCGGCGGTCCCACAATGCATATTATGATGCGCCTGCCACACTGGCGGGCGCATCCTGGGCCTTTTACATTCCGGGTGGATCTGCTGGCTGTAGACCAGCCCGCAATGCAATAGGAGTGCGCACATCATTGCCATGCACTACATGGCAGGCACCATGTGGGGCCTCCACGTAGTGCATGGCAATGATCGGGGTACCATAGGTATCCCCGATGGGCACCCCCCGACACCCTGGGGGCCCGCTACGGGCCCCGAACATCAGACACTGCTTGCCTTTCCGAAGGCGAAGACACTGCCACCATATTGCAACCCTTTTCTGCCCGGTCGAAGAATCGACCAGCAAAAAAGTGGCAGACGGTCTTTCCGTCCGCCGCGGACCCCCCAGCCATACTAATATGGCAGTGGGTCAATCACGCATGGATGGCGGGCGGTCCAGCCGTGGCTACCACCGGCCCGACGGGGGCGATACGCCCACTATCCTAATGGGCCCTGTTAGATCTGGGGGTCGCTAGTTGGCAATGGTTATCACCTTTGTCTAAATAGGGACCCTTACTTCTAAGTCAGGATAAGGGGATTACACTCCTTAATAACCCCTGCTGACCCCCTTGGTAGCTTGGCACGACCAGGCAGGTTTATCTCAGAGGTAGTATGTTAAGCATTTGTGAATATACACAGTAATACAGTGATAACACTACAGATGGACACAACACAGGTTTTATAAAAATAAGTATTCTTTATATAGACTTAACGCAAGACCACAAACAACAAAAATCCACAATACTACACTTAAGATTACTTAAAAGATGATTAAAGTCTCTTAGTTCAAGTTGCTGGTAAATGCAACAAAGTTCTCAACAAAGTACCTGGATGCGTAACGCAAAGTGAACAAAAGGCTCGCAAAAGGGGAGATGCGTCGGTTCCGTGACCCCGGGGAATGGATGCGTCCTTCCTCAATGCTTGCGCAGAGTAGGTGACTCGTCGTGAGCCTTAACGGGGCGGAAGTGATGTGTAGATTCTCGGCCTGCGGGCCCGTTGCGGTGCGCAAGATGGCGCCTTGATGCGATGCGACGATCCTGTTGCGACGCAAGAAGATGGGGCCCTTGAGGCGGTGATGCGATGACGATGCGATGTCAGCCTTGCGACGACTCTGTACTTTGGAGCCGCGACAGACCCTGCGACGCGCTTCTCCGGTGATGCGATGGCGACTCTCTCGGTGGTGTCACGCTTCTCCGGTGATGCGACAGCAGGCAGCTTCGATGAACACACGCTTCCAGGGAGATGCGACGAAGGCTTGCTTCTCCGGCGTTGCGATGATTTCAGCTGCGGCGGCAACACGCTTACTCTCGATGCGTCGCGCTTCCAGCTCCCAGCGGCACGCAAGTGTCGGAAGTCAGAATTCATAGCAAGGAAATTCAGAAGTGAGCTGGAGGTGAAGTCTTTGCCCCTGGGACTTCAGCAGGAGGCAAGCACAGTTCAAGCTCTTGGTGAATATTCTGTAGATGAAAGTCCTTACAAAGTTCCTTCTCCTTTCCCTTGGCAATGAAGCAACCACTGCAGGTCAACCTAGCAAACAGCACACTGGAAGAGGGGCAGTCCAAACTCCTGCAGCTTCCGTGGTTCTTCTCCTTGGCAGAAAGGTTTCTCCTTCCAGAAGTGATCTAATTTCTTGGTATTTGGGTCCCAATATTTATACCCCAAAACCCTTTGTTCTCTGAAGGCAGAGAGGCCTCTGCCTAGTTCAAACCAGTTCCTGAGCACTTTGTTGACATGACTCTCTTCTTCCTTTCACTGTGCAGGGCAGAGACATAAGCCACCCCACAGGAAGTGGAGCCAGCACAGGGGAGGGAAGATACAGCTCTGTAGCACTCTGTTGACAAGATTCCTCCTCTCCTTTCACAGTGCAGGGCAGAGACATGAGACAAGCCACAGGGGGTGGAGCCAGCATTGTAGAGGGAAGGCCCAGCCCTATTCAGGTCCCAGGTGCAACTCCTCCCTCCCATCTAGATGCAGATCTCTATATTCACCACCGGGCTGTCTCCTGGAGTCCCCCATCCCTGTCACACACAAACCCAAAAAAGGAATACAAATCCCAGCAGAGACAGGCTCAAACAGTTAGGCAAGCAAATACCTACTTTCTGAAAGTGGTATTTGCAAACACAGAATATTAAAAATAACTTTACTAAAAGATGTGTTTTATTTTTCTGAGTTCGGGCATACTAAACTCGAATTTCTACTGTGTTCCCTGAGAAAGTTAGGATTATAAGGATGTAATAGTATTAACTGCCCACTCTGGCCTATTAGAACAGGTAGCCTTCAATAGTGAAAAACGAAAATGGCTGTAATTCACTATTAGAACATGCTACACACATCAGGGCATGTCCTACCTTATACTTACAATGCACCCTGCCCTTGGGCCTACCATAGGGGTGTCTAATATGAAGCAAAGGGAAGGTTTAGGGACTGGCAAGTGGGTGCACTTGGCCAAGTCGACATGGCAGTGCTAGACTGCACACAGGCCTTGCAATGGCAGGCCTGAGACACACTTTACAAGCTGCTTCTGTGGGTGGCACAACCAGTGCTGCAAGCCCACAGCAGCATTTTGATTTACAAGCCCTGGGCACACATGGTGCACTGTACTAGGGGCTGACAGATAAATCAAATAACCCAATGATGGAATCCAATTAGTATATCAATTTAACATAGGGAGCACTTGCACTGTGGCACTGATTAGCAGTGGCACAGATAGATAGACAGACAGATAGATAGATAGATAGATAGATAGATAGATAGATAGATAGATAGATAGATAGATAGATAGATAGATAGATAGATAGATAGATAGATAGATAGATAGATAGATAGATAGATAGATAGATAGATAGATAGATAGATAGATAGATAGATAGATAGATAGATAGATAGATAATTGTAAATTGTGAGGATGTTCTTGGGCTATCTGAATAATGGTTTAGGACTATTTTCATCATGCTTTAGTTGAAATTTTAAATAAAAAAGTTGATGATCTCTTTTTCTTGCTGCATTTTGCTCCATGTCTCTTTGAAGTTTGTTCCTTCTCTTCCTATATGTAATGAAGGTTTTTGTGCTGAATTTTTGAATTAAGATGTTAGATATTTGCTTCTTTTATAATGATAAGAACATGTCCTTTTAAAAGGTGTATTCTGTTGTTTTTCTTTGAACAGCAAATATGTATTTTTAATATCTGTTCCTAGTGCTTAATTTGAGCTGGTGGTTGCCAGTGGGGGCCACCAGAACGCATTTTGGGGTCCAGCACTTATTTGAACTCATCAGACATTTCTTGAGAGTAAGAGAGAGAAAGCTTGCAAATGGTAAAGAGGGTGGAAGATAAAAAAAGAAAAAAATTCTCACCAAGGAAAAAAGCAGCAATCATCAAGAGTGAGATAGGAAGTGTCATAGTGGATTAAAGAAGCCTAAAGTGGATTCGGGACTACCCAGCCTTGGTATTCGGTGCATTGACATTTAATAGCACCAGCCATGGGCTTCTCAGCAGCGCTTTGGGCACCAGCACTCATTTATTTACAAACTGAGCACAGTGTATTCGGAGAGTTGACATTTAATAACACCCGCCTTGGGCTTCTCAGCAGTGCTTTGGGCACCAGCACTTATTCTTTTACTACAAAAACCTGCTGAGGAATCTATTGCCAATATCTTCTTAATGAAATATGGTTAATGCTTTTATCCGTTTTTTATTCATTTTTAAATAAAGCATTTAAAACATCGCTGAGGTTAGGTTTAACTTTGTCGGATACAATCCTTGAGTTAATAAAATATGACATTCAGATGGTGAATATGTATCAAGGGAGAAACAACATTTAATAGAAATCCATTGTCGGCACTAGAGCATTTACTAAATTAGCATTTAGCAGCAGACGTCCCGTTTTATTGCATTACGTAACAATAGACAGCAAATCAATGGAGTACATTAAAGCAGCCATGAGGGGAAGCGGACACTGAAGTAGGCCCTGCAGGCTCAGGCTTCAGATTAAGCTATAATAAAAGGGTACCATTAATGTGCGCACTTTTATTTGTTATGAACCAACAACTAAAAAGTCTGCTTATCTGTTATTATATGTGCTGTTATTCAAATTACCAATAAGTTGCTAAATTATACACTTACTTACTTTTTTCTGTTATTTACAAAGGGAGGTCCAAATCAGCATTCCATCCTTCGGAAGTCGATAAGTTGAATGCTCTAAAACAGCCAATAGCAAGACCTGATACTTAAACGCTTAGGGCCTCATTTGCAAGGTTTTGGTGCATGGCAGCATTGCAAGGATCTTGCTGCTCTGCCCTGCGTCAAAGGAAAAGGGCAGGAATAAGCTGTACCTATGAGATACAGCACATTCCGGCCCTTTTCCCCTGCGCTGATGCACAATTGGTTGCTATTCAGCAACGCAGGCACCCTTGTGCCATGATGCAGCGGTGCCTATGTTACAGGGATGATTGTTTATGTGCAGTACGGGATACCTTCCTGCACAAAAACAATCTTATGAGGCGTTTTCTTATTTCTATGTGTGCTGCAGAGTATGGCACACACAGAAAGAGGTAAAAAACGAGGAGAAATAAACATAGTTCTCCTTGGTACGTCTCACCTCGGCAGACATAGGGATTTGGCACTTCCCCAGGTTTACATCACTTAGAAAATTTGGTGCTGCATCAAATGCCATGGGTGTTGCATGGGAAATCCCACTGCAACGCCCACGGAATACCTCCCTTGGTGCAGAGTAAGGCGGTGCATCGATTTGCGCTGCATCGCCTTACTCATAATTGATGATGCCACTCAAAAGCCACGCTGGGTGACTTTGCGCGGCTCAATAAATCGAAATTAGAGACCTGCGTCACGCATATACCACTTTACGCAGGGCAAAAGTGAGGCAGGGCTCTCATAAACAAGCTCCCTAGGGCCTGGTTATGAGTTGGTTGTGTTTTTTCTGACTCGTGCATGAACCCTTGTTAAACACAGTCGGAATTACGAGTTGAGTGCTATTTAAGGCATCTGAAAACTATCAAATGCGTTAAACACATCAGCCTTTGTTAAATTTCGGCAGTTTGAGCAAGAAAAACATCCTACAGTGTTTACAGTATCATGCGGATGTTAGTGTATTAAGCACCAAAATCCGCGTGTTATTCCCCAGAAACTAGCAATAGATATTATTTATGGCACCACATAAATAACGATCCCTGGGGTATCCATATCAGGTGCACCTCTAATCCTAATGAGAATCCTTAGACTTTCTAGGACTTCAGAATGACGCGATATGAAACTAGATGAAGATTAGCATGTCGAGAACATTTTCCACACGCCTTAATTATGTCTTGGAGAAACAAAGGTACTTTAGAGCGGAGCAGTTTACACTGCGCAGTCAGACGAGCATAGACATTTTATTTCAACCAAAAACTTTGAAGATGTATTGCTTTTTTAGCATTCGGTTGCCTGACACGTAGCGGCATCGTTATAGAGCGGAGGGCCGCTCAGCGCCTGACTGATGCCGCCTACCGAGATCCAATCTCTCTTATCTCCCGCGCCGCGCACCGGAAGTGCGCGGGACCTCTTGTCAAATGGCGCTCGAGCTCCCAGGAGGAGCGTTGGCGGCTTTTGTCCTCTTTAAGTGTATCTAGTTACAGCTCTATAATAGCGTCTCTGGGGGAATTCGCTTGAAAGTTTCACTGGGCGCTAGGGGGATTCTCTGGGAATGGCATTTTCGTGTGTAATTGCAGTTCCCTGGATATTTCCCCGGGATGCTCTTCTCCGGCTGCCCTCCGGAGGGGTGTACTTTAAAGAAATGAACTGTGACATACACGATGCAACAGAATTCACTTACGACAAGTCTCCCAACGCAGATGGTTCACTTTAGATGTGATTTTTTTCACAGTAACTGTAAGAGATGGAATAGCTTGGCACAGTATACATATTTTTCAAAGTGTTCAGGAAAACAAAGCACTTCAAAGTTTCGAGAGTGTATTTCATGGCCTTCAGCACATTTTCTTTTAGTCATTTGAAAATACTGTCTGATGAAAATTTCTCCAATATTGCCTACATCCTGTAATGTTACAGTTCAGTTAATGCTATAAAGATTCTGCATTATTGAAGCAAAAGAGGTCAATAAATGAATGAAAGGATGACACCTTTCTACGGAAGGAAACATTTGGTCAAAGGGATTTTGATCCATCAGTCAGCCCTTCAGTCATGCAGGTTTAAAACAGGCATGCTGTCTTTCCAAGGGTCAGGCGGCCATGGAGGGTGAACCTTGAGAAAGAGGTGTGCAAAGGGGAGTCACCAGCCATTCTTTGCTTGTTTGCCCACTGGTTGCCGCCTGCCTTTTATTTTGCAATGCACGCGTTGTACTACTCAGTCACATTGCGAATTCTCATTTGCAGGAGGTCACACTTCCCCCTTTCTTAATATTTGTGATGTAGAAGGCATTTTGCGCCGTCCTATGACAGTAAACGTCATTCGCTGCAATCGCATTCCCTGCATGTCGAGATATTTTTTTTAAACAGCCAAATTAAACATCCAATGGCCCTTACTGGTACAAGGGTCATAGTTTGAAAAACAAGTTGACATAGTGAGCATGCAAGTGTCCCTTAGGCCACTGCCTACTCGCCCAGAGGAAGCTCCTACCGTTCAAAAGATGGAACCTGTTCCACAGGTTCAGCTTCCACTTTGTGACTGTCATGTCAAATGTCAGTGATGGGTCTGCAACCATAATTGAAGTTGCAAAGCCTTAACACTTATCTTTGTGACTTACATTGAAGAGGGAGACCCCTATTCTTTGCCATTCAAAATGAGTAGCAAAGGGCATTTTGGGAGTGGAAAACCTTTATAACCCGAAAAGTACCTTTAGATCTTTACAACTTGTTTTTTGCAACAGCAAAGCAGTGCTTAATTTGAGGCGGTGGAGTCCGATGGGCAGCTACTGCACTTAATTCTCAAAGTCGACACTAACGATAGTCCACCACATGGTGGTACTGTCTGTCTAATTTGAGATTAGCACAACAACAGTGTTTAATACACACATATGCGGTAAAAATGAATAATATTTACCTCCCATTCCAGTCTTACAGCTTTGGGTGAGCTGGAATAGTCTGAATTGTCACCTTTGTAGGTGTGTGTTGGTCAGTAGTTGTGTTTGGACTGTCATTGCCAGTGCTGTCAGGGGCAATTGGGGGTGCACACTTTAGGGGCCTCATGAGAAGGATCCTGGTACTTTTTTTTATTACAAATTAAGCACTGCCTCAAAGTTTTTAATTTCGATAATAGCAGGCTACCCGATCTCAAAAGCTCTTTGTAAATTGGGCCCTTAGTTCCAGTACACCCAGAAACTCAAGAGGCAGTAGAGGTCCTACTGTTTTACAGGCACTCAGCAGAAAACAACTTTAAAATGAATAATATTTCAAATAACAAATAAAGTTGAAGGCATTGTAAAATAATTACAAATTTTGAAAAAAAAATAATCACCAGTTTTTTAGGTCGAGCCTCAGGCATTGCTTTAGCAATGCTTGTTTGGCGAGATTATAGTAAGGGTTTCAAAAGTCTACCCAAACTGTGGATTAGGTACAGTTCATGTGAGCCAGGCGCTTGCACATCGCCAGCCACATCGCACACCATTTGTCTGAGCCTCGGCATCAGACTTCAAAGCAAGCGCTCCCCTCGCGCCCCCCATATCAGACTTCAAAGGAATGCGCTCCCCCGCCCCGCCACAGCAATGCCGAGAGCTTGTTAGGTCTCGCCTGCCAATGCGCTTGCGCATTGAGCTGGCGAGACATATAGGGGCTTATCGAGAGCTTAACGAAACAGACAATTTGATGCAGTGTACGTGGACACAAGCACACGCATTTCCCCACATCAAAGCCATCAGCCTCCTTCCCACAAGCTTCTCCCAGCGTGCGCTCTGCCTCAGGCCTTTTTTTCTCCTCCCCTAATTAGGCCGGCCGGCAGAACTTTCACTTTGAAGGCCGCAAGGCCGTCTCTCGCGTTTCTCCTCACCCCTCCCCACAGTAATGCCAAGAGCTTGTCTTAAACTTCTTTTACTGTCAGCTTTCCATGCTTTTACTTTCGCCTGTTCCTTTAACTGTTCCACAATCACCTCTTTTCTTTTCATAGCTGCAGTCCTCTCTTTTCTCCATTCTCCAACGAACCACTTTCTTTGTCTCTGTTATGTTATGTTATGTTACGGACTTTTGTATTGCGCACAGCTGCCCCAGCTAAGGGGCGTCCTGGCGCATGGCAAGTAATAAGCAACACCTACAGGGAACATAACAGAAGAGGAGACAAAGGCAAATTATTCGAACAGAAAAGTTTTTAAAGCTTTACAGAAGGTTAAAAGAACAGCAAGCAACCGCATCTCAACAGGAAGAGAATTCCAGAGCTCGGCCGCTCTAACCCGGAAAGAGCGGCCGCCGACCCGACACAGCCTGTATCGGGGGATCACCGTAAGAGCTTGGCCCAAAGATCTCAGGGACCGGGTAGGCACATACCAGGACAAAAGGTTCGCAAGAATTTGAGGACTCCCACCCCTCAAAATCTTGAACGCCAAACACAGCGCTTTAAACTGGATTCTTGCCCTGATAGGCAACCAGTGCAGTGATCTCAATGTGCCGGAGACCGAACATGTTCGGGGTAAGCCAACTATGGCTCTCGCCGCGGCATTCTGAACACGTTGGAGGCGGGTAACCTCTGCCACATTGGCCCCTACCAAAAGCGAGCTGGCATAGTCCAGGCGAGATAACACTGTAGCCTGGACTATCAGCTGCCTGGTACGATGGTCGAAGAACTTCAAGACGGGACGCAGCGACCGTAGTATACCAAAGCAACAGGCCGCGGTTCTCTTCGTATGGCCCACAAAACTGAGGGAGGGATCCATCCATACTCCAAGGTTCTTTAATTCTGTGACCGGAATGGGGGCCGGCCCCAGCTCCGCAGGCCACCACCTGTCCCCCCATAGTTCCGACCTCCTACCGACGATCATGATCTCCGTTTTCTTTGCGTTGAGCTGGAGACAGTTGTTCTTCATCCAGCTCGCCACCGCCCTAAGTCCACTCTGAAACCTGGGGGCATCCCGGTCCACATCCCCGCTGATCGTAACCGCTAGCTGAGTGTCGTCGGCATATGAGACCATGGTCATGCCCCATTGCTTGACGACCTCAGCCAGCGGCCTCACGTAAAGATTAAACAACGTGGGTCTCAGCGAGGAGCCTTGCGGCACCCCCTGTTTCAAAGGATGGAATTGGGACTGGAACGGTGGGATGGCAACGCTAAAGAAACGATCGTCTAGGAAGGACCGGAACCACTGGAGGGCCGAACCACTCAGCCCAATCTCCTCCAGGCGATGCAATAGGATGGGATGCGAGACAGTATCGAACGCGGCGCTCAGATCTAACAAAACGAGCGCCGCTGTCCGCCCCGCATCCATCACCATGCGGAGATGTTCAGCCATGGAGAGAAGGGCGGTCTCCGTGCTGTGCCCAGCACGGAACCCGTTCTGGGTGGGATCCAAGATGTTAGCATGGATGAGGTGGGCCGAGAGAACTTTGTTGACATGGGCCTCCAACACTTTAGTCGGCCACGGGAGCAAGGAGATAGGCCGATAATTTTCAGGTTTCTCTGGATCCAGGGAAGGTTTCTTTAAGATGGGAGAAACCACCGCCCGCTTCCAGCTAGCGGGTACCGTGCCTGACTCCAACGAGATATTAATCAAGGAGTTTACCACGGCCCGGCCCGCGAACGACTGATTTTGTCGTTTCACTGGTTCTCTCAGCTACTTTCACAGATCCCCCCAACATCCTCATTTCAGTACTGACTATACTTTCACTTCTTCACTGTCTCTTCTATCCTTCAGCTTTTGGTTCTGTCTCCGTCCTCTCTCGTCTTCTTTAACTGTCCGCTATTCTTTGTTCCCCTTTCGCCATTTCTCCTCGCATCCTTTCAGGGCTGAGTGCTTCTCATATCTTTCGCTTGCCTTCTTCTCGACTCTTTGTTTTAATTATCGTGCATGGCAACATTTATATAATTCAAAAACACCAGAAAAGCCATGTAACACTTTAAAAATTGCACAAAAAGCAATAATGTCCGCGAAAGAAATCAACTGTGCATGTTTAAAGAGACAGACCGGGTAATGTAACGGCTGACATTTCCGTTCGAACTGGGGCATTTTATGGTGAATTGAGCTTGTTTAGGATGTATCCCACTGCTTGTTTGAGTGACCCATTTTTGCAGTGCCGCATTCCACGTGTTTTGTGAAAGACGAATCTGGGCCTCGGCACTTGTTCTTCGACTGCCGTTTATTCTACCGAAAATCACCCTCTTGGTTCGTGCTGTTGTGTGTGATGTTTCCTTCCTGGCATCGCGTGCAAAGTGGGCTGTGTTTACCCAGTTCTTGTCTGGGAGTAAACAACGGCGGACAGAGCGGCAGCCTCCGGGGTGCTGAGCTGGCGGTTTGATGCCCGGCGCTGGCGCCCAGCAGCATGTCTCGGGGTGATACATGTCTCTGTTGGTTTTCCCCTACGGCCCACAGCTCCCTGAAGTGCCTGGGGGTTTATATGTTCGCGCTGTACATGTATTTATGCATTGCTTACTTTCTCAGCTGTGTATTGAGCCCGTCTTTATTAGTTCTAGTCTCCGCTAGCGCGAAGCGAGAACTTTTGTAGGGGCTGCAGAAAATGCTCCCAAAGGCTTTGGAATGCGGTTCAGCTGGCGGAGAAGCGCACAACCACAGCTTTTGCCACCCGCCACTTCATGCGCGCCCCACTCCCCCTACCCCTCCCACAAGTTAAGACAAGAACATCAAAGTGACCACGGCCGCTTTGAGGTTAGTGGCCGTGGTCGCTTTGTTTTTGTAGGCACGCACCTATTACTCTTTTCTCCTTTCATTGTAGTCTTCCTTTAAAGTGTTGAGTGCGTCATGGTGTAATTGGTTTTCCCTCACTTTAATATGCCTGCTCTCTTCCTCTTGTTGTATTTCTCCTCCTGTCTTTCAGCCCCTCTTCTCTCCTATTACACATCTGCTCCCAGAGCTCACGCCTTAGTGCAGGACCTCTTCCCGGAAGCTGCTCTGATAATGTTTGCCTTACTCTTCCTGGTGCACTCACGCACTACAGATCTCACTCATGCAGACTTCTCTCCACGGCCACCTCCTGCCTCTGCTGAAGACTAGAGAGCACATGTCCTGCCCCCCGTACCAGAACTCTACTACCCCCTGCACTCCCCTGCCCCGATCTCACCACTGTTCCTTTACCCATGATTCCCCGCGTCCCTAATGGTGCACTTGTGTCCACGTGCACCTGGCTGGACTGTGCCCCCCCCAGCCCTTCAATCTCACCAATGTTTCATTACCCTTGATTCCCCTGTGTACCTTTGGCATGTGTCCCCTTGTGCCCACACCCACCTCTAGCCAGATCTGCACTGCCCTTCCCCCCGCCCCCAGATCTCACCACTGTTCTTTTACACATGATACGCCTGTGCACGTCTATAAGGCCGCCCCCTTTTCCACGCCTACCTCTTTCTAGCCAGGGCTGTGCTGCCCACCTTTCTCATGTGTTCACATCTCTCCCCTCTTGTGTCCTGCCTTTGTAGGGAGTGCTCTACAGTATCTTAATCACCCTCCCTTTACACCCCTCTTGTCTCCATTTCTTACCCCTTGTTCTACCTTGCCATGAGTGTATTTGTTAGATGAATACATCTAAGTCACGTACATACAAAACATGTTGCATTAGAAATGCTATTGGTGTCACATTTGAAAAAGTTTAAAGTATTGGCATTGTAAATGAAAAAATATTAATTTTGCTATTTTCAACACCCACACATTAAAAAAAAATGTCATTTACAAAACCAATAGCTCCAACTTTTCTAATGCGAGACCTATTGCATTTCCAATGCTTGTTTTTGTTATAGACGCTAGCACATTGTCAGTCTATATAGTCTGTTGGAGGTAAAGTTAGGAAGAAGTAATCAAGCTCTGATCGTATGTAATGGACAGGTGATTGCTACACTATTATTTGTATTGTTGTTTGATATGGGTCCTGATACTATGTGGCATAAATGTAAACTCTAGTTTCCTTAGGAGTGCTTTGCTCGCAGGCGTTCACATTTGCCTCCCAATCACACCCATTCGACTTAGTGGGACTCCCAGATTAAAAGAGCAGTAACGTAATGTTGGTTTTGCTACCCTTGTCATGCTTTGGTCGGAATTACATGAGCCGACATAACTCATTAACATAAAAGAGAGAAAGAGAGGGGATTTGCAATTAGTGTCTTTACTGCGCCCTATGTATTTTTTGCCGGCCATAAAAAGGCCTCAGTCACGGGGTACGTTCCCTCATGCAAAGAGAAGGAACTATTCCCTACTGTTAAGACTCTCCCCCATACGCACTCCACATGCCTGCCTGAAATGCCTTCTGTTGGCTGGGCGCCCGACCCCTCAGTATAATTATTGTTGACTGACTTGAGTTTGTGAGATGGCGATACCGCATATCCCTTTTTGTGGCAGGGTCTCCCACATACTGCCTCCAGAGTGGTAATCTTTAAATAAAGTTAGATCAGACAGCACTGTGAGTCCGGCCGTTTACACCAAATGCCTTACCTCTCATACGGTCCACGCTCGTGTCACTTTTCAACTCGCCATTCACTGTGAAAACCAATCAATCAGAGCATTTGTATAGCGCGCTACTCACCCGGAGGGTCTCAAGGCGCTTGGGGGAGGGGGGTCCGCTACTGCTCGAACAGCCAGGTCTTGAGTTGCTTCCTGAAGGAGAGGTGGTCTTGGGTCCGGCGGAGGTGGATGGGGAGGGAGTTCCACGTCTTGGCAGCCAGGTAGGAGAAGGATCTTCCTCCCATGGTGGCTCTTTGGATGCGGGGAACGGCAGCGAGGGTGTGGCTGGTGGAGCGTAGCTGGTGGGCGGGAGCGTAGAAGGTCAGGGGGTCATTGAGGTATCTGGGGCCTTGGTTGTGGAGAGCTTTGTGTGCGTGGGTGAGGAGTCGGAACGTGATTCTCTTGCTAACGGGGAGCCAGTGCAGGTCTCTCAGGTGTCCTGAGATGTGGCTGTGTCGGGGGATGTCCAGGATGAGTCGTGCTGAGGCGTTCTGAATGCGCTGGAGCCTTTTCTGAAGTTTGGTAGTGGTTCCGGCGTAGAGGGTGTTACCGTAGTCCAGATGGCTGGTGACGAGGGCCTGGGTGATCGTCTTTCTGGTTTCGGTGGGGATCCACCGGAAGATCTTCCGTAGCATGCGAAGGATGTTGAAGCATGACGAGGAGACGGCGTTGACTTGTCTGGCCATCGAGAGGGAGGAGTCTAGGATGAAGCCCAGGTTGCGTGTGTGGTCCGAAGGTTTGGGTGCGCTGCCCAGGGCAGGGGGCCACCAGGAGTCATCCCAGGCGGAGGGTGATGATCCCAGGATGAGGACTTCCGTCTTGTCTGAATTCAGTTTCAGGCGGCTGTTCGTCATCCACTCGGCTTCGTCTTTCATCCCTTCGTATAGGCTGGTTCTGGCGGTGGCGGGGTCATTGGTGAGGGAGAGGATCAGCTGAGTGTCGTCGGCGTAGGAGATGATGTTGAGGTTGTGTTGGCGTGCGATGGCCGCGAGGGGGCTCATGTAGACGTTGAAGAGGGTGGGGCTGAGCGATGATCCTTGTGGTACGCCGCAGGTGACTTCGGTGGCCTCGGATCTGAAAGGGGGGAGGCGGACTCTCTGTGTTCTTCCGGTGAGGAAGGAGATGATCCACTCCAGTGCCTTCTCCTGGATTCCGATGTCGAAGAGGCGCTGCACTAGGGTGCGGTGGCAGACAGTGTCGAACACTGCGGATAGGTCCAGGAGGATGAGTGCCGCTGTTTCCCCGTTGTCGAGCAGGGCTCGGAAGTCGTCTGTGGCTGCTATGAGGGCGGTATCGGTGCTGTGGTTGGCTCTGAAACTGGACTGCGAGTGGTCGAGGGATCCATTCGTCTCGAGGAAGGCAGCCAGCTGTCTGTTGACGGTCTTCTCGATGACTTTGGCAGGAAAAGGAAGGAGCGAGATGGGACGGTAATTTTTGAGGTCGGTGGGGTCCGCTGATGGTTTCTTCAGAAGGGCACTGAGTTCGGCATGCTTCCAGATCTCTGGGAAGGTGATGGTGTCGAAGGAGGTGTTGATGATGTCCTGGAGGTGGGGTGCGATGATGGAGTCGGCCTTGTTGAAGACGTGGTGAGGGCAGGGGTCGGTTGGTGATCCAGAGTGGATGGAGTTCATTGTGCGGATGGTGTCTTCGGTGTTGATCGGGGTCCAGGCGTGGAGGGTGGTGGTGGGGGTCGTTGGTGTGGTCGTCGGGTGCGTCGGCTGTGCGTTTAAACTGTTGTGTATGTCTGCGATCTTGCTGTGGAAGAACGAGGCGAGTGAGTCGCAGAGGTCTTGTGAGGGAGTGATGTTGTTGTTTCCTGCGCTTGGGTTGGAGAGCTCTTTGACGATGTTGAAGAGTTCCTTGCTGTTGTGGGCGTTGTTGTCTAGTCGTTCCTTGGAAGCGGTTTTCTTGGTGGTGTGAATCAGCTGGTGGTGTTTTCGAGTGGCGAGCTTGAGGGTGGTCATGTTGTCTGTAGTCGGGTCTCTGAGCCAGGCTTTCTCGAGGGCCCGGCAGTTCTTCTTGGAGCTCTTGAGTTCGTCGGTGAACCAGGGTGCTCTCTTGTTGCCGGGTCTGACGGTGGGGGTCTTCAGTGGAGCGAGGTCGTCTGCGCAGTTCCTGATCCATCTTGTGAGGTTGTTGGCGGCTTGGTTGGGGTTCGTTGAGCTGGCGGGAGGGTGCTGGCTCAGGGATGTGGTGAGCTGGTCGGCTGTGATCTTGTTCCAGCTTCTGCGGGGAACCTGTTGTGAGTGGTGGTGGAGCGTGGTCCTTCTGAAGCTGAAGTGGACGCAGCTGTGGTCTGTCCAGTGGAGTCCAGTGGCATGGCTGAAGGAGATGTCTTTGCTGGAGGAGAAGACGGGGTCAAGTATGTGGCTGGCGTAATGGGTGGGGGTGGTCACCAGTTCCTTGAGTCCGAGGTTGGCGAGGTTGTCCAGAAGGGTGGTGGTGTTGCGGTCGTTGTTGTTCTCCAGGTGGAAGTTGAGGTCCCCTAGGAGGATGAGGTCGGCGGAGGGGAGGGCGTGCGGTCTGATGAAGTCGGCGAAGTCTTCGCTGAATTGTGTGCGAGGTCCAGGGGGTCTGTAGATGAGGGTGCCTCTGAGGGTGGTCTTGGGGCCGGTGTATATCTGGAAGTGCAGGTGTTCGGCGGCGGTGAGGGTGTCGTCGGTGTTGGTTGTGATGCGGATGGTGTTCTTGTGGATGATGGCGATTCCTCCTCCGGTCTGATTGACGCGGTCCCTCCTGGTGATCTTGTACCCGTCCGGGATGGCGATGGCTATGTCGGGCACTGAGAAGGCGTTCATCCAGGTTTCCGTGAGGAAGGCGACGTCTGGAGATGTGGAGTCGAGGAGGTTCCAGAGTTCGACGGCGTGTCTGTGGACGGAGCGGGTGTTGAGCAGGATGCACTTCAGGTGGTTGCTGCTTGGGGTCGGCCTGGCGGGTGCGGTGCAGGTCCGGATGCAGGAGAACTTGCAGGATTGGCAGGTGAAGGGTCCGTGGGTGCGCTCGGTGACAGCCGGGGTTTCGGCTGGTGTTGGGTGCGGTGAGGGTAGCGGTGTTGTAGGTCCGGCAGGTGGGCTGGCATCTTAGGGGGCCAGGGGGTCTGGCACTGGGCGCGGTCCAGGCGCGGACGGGCGCAGACACCCTTACCTTTGGCGCGCCTTCGGCGCACAATCAGTGCGCCCGCTGCGCGTCAACGCTGTGCGTACGCATGCACTCTGCCATAAACGGAGAGTGGGAGGGGGCGGGGCGAGGGAGTGGCAGCTGGGAGGCGGGAGCGGGGTGGCGAGTGGGGGGGAGCGGTGAGGAGATGCAGAGGGAGCATGGGTGGGGCCGCGGGGGGCAGCGGCAGGGAGCGGGGTGGGCAGGGGAACAGGGCAGGGTACAGAAACAAAGTTAGGACACAAAATACAGTAGGCATAGCAAGGGCGACAACAGGTGGAGGGGCAGTGAGACACGGAGCAAAAATTACAAGGGGCAGGGGATCGACGAAAAAAAACAGCAACACGAGCAGAACACGACACAGATGGCAAACCTTTGCGGCCCAGGAGAGAGCGGGCAAGGACAGGGGGCCACTCCACACAGGGGCAGAGACTCGGCCTGGCAGCGGCGGCGGGAGGAGCGACCGGGACTGACCAGGTCAGTATGTACTCTTCCTGCGTTTGTTTTAAACCCTGACGAAAGTAAAGCGGATCGTACTGAGTAATAGAAAAAAAGGCGCCATTTTAAGCTGGTGTGTTTGCGTTTTATTAGTGGTGGCACCCAATGGCTACTGAGGGTTATAATCATAATGTTCTAATAATATGAGGCCCGTCAGTCAAACGGGTCGAGCATTTATGCTACAGTGTGACTAACCTTGCAAAACAAAAAATTCAAAAATTGAATATGGTGATACGAAACAGCAAGCGAAAAGGGAAAGGAAAAAATCTTATTATACCTTTTCTGTTGTGTAACACACACCCCACACACACACAACCCCCCCCCCCCACACACACATAGCCCCCCACACACACACCCACACACACACACACACACCCCACACACACAACCCCCCCACACAACCCTACACACACAACCCCCCCACACACACAACTACCCACACACACAACCCCCCACACACACACAACCACCCACACACAAAACCACCCACACACACGACACACACACACCCCCCACACACACCCACATGCACAACACCCCACACACAACCCTACACACACACCCCCCCACACACACACCCAGACCCCCACACACACAACCCCCCACACACACAACCCCCCACACAACCCCACAGACACAACCCCCACACACACACAACCCCCCCACACACAACCCCCCACACACACACAACCACCCACACACAAAACCACCCACACACACAACACACACACCCCCACACACACCCACATACGCAACACCCCACACACAACCCTGCACACACACCCCCCACACACACACACAGACCCCCACACACACAACCCCCCACACACACAACCCCCCACACATCCCCACACACACAACCCCACATGCACAACTCCACACACACAGAACCACACACCCACACTACCAACTACACACACAACCCCCCACACAAACAACCCCACACACACAACCCCCCACACACACCCACTCACCACCCCCCCCACGCACAACCCCCCCACACACACACACCCAGACCCCCCACACACACAACCCCCCCCAAACAACCCCCATACAACCCCACATACACAACACCCCACACACAACCCTACACACATACCCCATACACACACATACCCAGACCCCCAACACACAACCCTCCCACACACAACCCCCCACACAACTCCACACACACACCCCCCCACACACCCACAACCACCCACACACACAACCCCCCACACAAACAACCCCCCACACACAACCCCCAATCACCCCACACACACCCCCACACCCCCCACACACAACACCCCCACACAACCACACACACACAACTCCCCCCACACACAACCCCATACACACGCACAACCACGCACCCACACTACCACACACAACCACACTCAACCACACACACACCGAAACCCCTCCCCCACACACACACAACACCACACACAATCCCACACCCACACAACCCCACACACAACCACACACACCCCCCCACACACAACCCCCCACACACACACAAATCACACACACAATCCCCCACACACAACCCCTACACACACAACCCCACACACACACAACCCCCCACACACAACCCCACACACACAACCCCTCACACCCCCGCACACACACAACCCCCCACACACAACCCCCCCCCCACGCACAGCCCCCCACACACACACACAACCCCACACACACACAAACCCCCCACACACATACAACCCCCACACTCACACAACCACAAACACACACAACCACAAGCACATACACAACCACACCCACAACCACACACACCCACACTCAACCACACACACAACCCCCCACACACACTCCCAACCCCCCCACACACACACAACACACCACACACACAGCCCCATACACAATCCCACACACACACAACCCCCCACACACACAACCCCACACACATAACTCCACACACACACAACCCCTATAAACACAACCCCCCCACACACACACCCCGCACACACACAACCATCTATCTATCTATCTATCTATCTATCTATGGCCCTCACTCTATCTATCTATGGTCCTCACTCTATCTTTTAACCTCACTCTATCTATCTATCTATCTATCTATCTATCTATCTATCTATCTATCTATCTATCTATCTATCTATCTATCTATCTATCTATCTATCTATCTATCTATCTATCTATCTATCTATCTATCTATCTATCACCCTCACTCACTCTATCTATCTATCGTCCTCACTCTATCTATCGCCCTCACTATATCTATCTATCACCCTCACTCTATCTATCGCCCTCACTCTATCTATCGCCCTCACTCTATCTATCTATCGCCCTCACTCTATCTATCTATCGCCCGCACTCTATCTATATATCGCCCTCACTCTATCTTTCTTTCTATCTATCTGTCTATCTATCTATCTATCTATCTATCTATCTATCTATCTATCTATCTATCTATCTATCTATCTATCTATCTATCTATCTATCTATCTATCTATCTATCTATCTATCTATCTATCTGTCTGTCTGTCTGTCTGTCTGTCTGTCTGTCTGTCTGTCTGTCTGTCTGTCTGTCTGTCTATCTATCTATCTATTGCCCTCACTCTATCTATCGCCCTTACTCTATCTGTCTATCTCTCGCACTCACTCTCTCTATCTATCGCACTCACTCTATCTGTCTATCCATCGCACTCACTCTATCTAATGCCCCCCCACAACCACACACACATAACCCCCCACACACACAACCACACACACACGCACAACCACTCACACACACAAACATTCACAACCACACTCACCCACACAAACACACACAACCCCACACACACACAAAACCCTCCCACCCACACACACACAACCCCACACACAATCCACACCCACACAACCCCACACACAACCCCCCCACACACAGAACCCCCCCACACACACACAACCCACACACACAACCCCGCACACACACAACCCCCCACACACAACCCCACACACACACACAACCCCCCACAACCCCCATACACATAACCCCACACACACAACCTCCACACACACAACCCCCCACACACACAACCCCCCACACACACAACCCCACACACATAGAACCCCACACACACAACCACACACACACAAGCACACACACACAACCACAAGCACACACACAAGCACACCCACAACCACACACACCCACACTCAACCACACAACCACACACAACCCCCACACACACCCCCAACCCCCCCCCACACACACACAACCCACCACATACACAGCCCCACACACAATCCCATACACACAACCCCCACACACACAACCCCCCACACACACAACACCCCCACACACACAACACCCCACACACACACAACCATCTATCTATCTAGCTATCTGTCTATCTATCTATCTATCTATCTATCTATCTATCTATCTATCTATCTATCTATCTATGGCCCTCACTATATCTATCTATGGCCCTCACTCTATCTATCTATCGCCCTCACTCTATCTATCTGTCTATCTATCGCCCTCACTCTATCTATTGCCCTCACTCTATCCATCTATCGCCCTCACTCTATCCATCGACCTCAGTCTGTCTATCTATCTATCTATCTATCTATCTATCTATCTATCTATCTATCTATCTATCTATCTATCTATCTATCTATCTATCTATCTATCTATCTATCTATCTATCTATCTATCTATCTATCTATCTATCTATCTATCTATCTACCTAGCTATCTATCTATCTATCTATCTATCTATCTATCTATCTATATATCTGTCGTCCTCTTTCTATCTATCTGTCGCCCTCACTCCATCTATCTATTTAGAAAATGGTGTTTTCCTCCCTTAGCAATTTAGTGCCTGTACTCTGCACCAGGGTCACATGACTCGGTGCAGCTGACAGCTGAGCATTGTCTATTTCTCTTAGACAGCCACACACATTAGGGAGCTTAGGTGCGTCTAGATGGACCATCACTGGCAGGATGGGAGGGAGGAGCTGGGCACAGCCACACTTACACTTGGATAGCCTGTGTCCTGACTCTACACAAAGTTCTGCATACCCCCTATAGTTAGTCTGGAGCCAGCACAGGGAAGGGAGGATGCCTGAGGACTTCAAAGGGGAAACCTCTAGAAGCGTCTCCCCCACTTCAAAGGCACAACTGGATATAAATACTGGAACTCAGATACCAACTCTTCAGGACCGTTCTGGACTGGTGGATACTCTGCCAGGAAGAAGGACTGCTTGGCTGCTACAAGGACTGCTGCTCTAAAAGAATTGCTGGCCTGCTGTGCTGAACTGTTGCCCTCTTGCCTGGGGAAGATCTGGGCATGCAACTTCATCTTGAACTCAGGACCCCAGAATGACTCCAAGGGCTAGTCCTGCCTCCCGGTCTAAACCACAGGGACATAAAATGCTGTGCAACTAGCTACTGAAGCCAGGTGTAGCAAATTCCTGACCCCCACTGGTGCCCCTCAGGTCCTGGACCCTTGATGAGGCTCTGAGAGCTTAAATCAGAGGTCTTCAAACATTTGGATGCCGAGACCCCCCTGTCAAAATTTCCAGGGGTGAGGACCCCTCCTGAAAAAAAATTCTAGAACTTGGTACTCTTCATCACCGACAACCACAAAAGCATCCAGTTCCCATGGCAAATCATTTTTACGGTAGGGAAATATTATTAAACTGTGTTTAGCAAATTAAAGGTTTGTGGGTGACTCAACTTTGGGGTCACAGGCTTACTACACATTTCAAACCAAAAATCTCTAAAAATTAATTTATCTCCCTTTAGCACTTCCTCCTTCACCCTTTCTCTGCGCCTGTTTATCTCTTTACACTCTTCCTCTCACCATTTCCCCTTGTCTCTTTGCTGCTCCTTCTTGATTTCTGTATCTAGTCTTCTGCCATCTCTCTTTCTTTGTCTAGCCATCATCCAGGCACTCATCCTCTATTTCTTTTCATCCCTCCAGTGGTCATTCTCTTCCTATCAAGCACTATCTGTTCCCCTCTTCCACCCCTCCTCTCTCTCGCTTCTTCTATCGCTCATTCTCTCTCTCTCTAACACACGCACACACATGCGCTCACACACACACACACTCTCGCTCTTTCTCTCTCTCTCACACTCACTCTTTCTCTCTCTATCTCTGGCTAAACACGTATAAGGTCCCAAAGGCGAGACCTATTGGCTATGCCAATGCTTGTTCAGGTATTCAAATGCTAACAAACTACAGTCAATTAAAATACATACCCTGTAAGCCTACAGTAGATGGGGGAAGCAAAGGCTGCCCACTTTCCTAGGTGCTGCTCAACCTTATGGGCAGCAAAGGGCATCAGTGTTAATAGAAAGTTGTGCACAGGGTGCTGAAAAATCTAGCAGTGCGGCATTGGCTAACCTTTTAGAGCCCAGGCACTCACACGAGGATGCCTCACCACCTGTTGATAACAACACTCCATATTTATTGCGCCTAAATCATCAAGCCAGTGTCAGTAAGCCCCCTGCAAACATTTTAATTTTATTAAAGTTTACTCCTATAAGTAATTTGGCCTCAAGCTTACTTCCAGAAGGGTACTTGATTTCATGTTGCTGTCGAAAGCAACAGGACGTCAGACACCAAAAAACAATTGTGAAGACGTATGCGCAAACTTTATTATACTTATTGCATGAATCCAACATCTGTTAAAGGAGTTTACATACATTAACTCAAAAACGATACATGGTGACACTTAAGATATACAAACACATCAGACAATTCGCCCGTTCCAAGAAACCCAATTATCTTTTAATTATTTTTTTAGGAAAAAGGGAAAGGCTCAAACCCACGTTAGGTTGTGTTACCACTCCCAGCAGGCCTCTGCCTCCACGCCACCCCACCCTTCCCCTCCCCTACCCTCCCCTCCCATCTCTCTCCGGCAGAACTCCGTACTCCAGTTTCTCAGTTCGTGACTCTCAGGCACTAACACTTCTCAGCGTGTCCCTTTAACCTACGATCTCTTGTCCCTAATTACTATCTCAGCCTCCTGTCAGCAACCCGGGAGTTTGGCTCCTCACCTCACGCCACAGCTCGGCCTAAGAACGGAGTTTTTATTAATGAATGCGCTGGCTTTTACTGTATGAGCACGTCATCAAGGCAGAGTTGTGTATCGTGCTGGCCGGAGGTGCCCAAGTGCTGTTCAGCATCTAAATAAGGCACAGCCCAATCATCCATCCCAAAAATGAAAAGTGGACAGGGTCAGAAAAATATTCTGGGGCTGGTCCCAAACAAGAGGGGACATAAGTACTGCTGGGCAGTACAGGCTCGGAGGCATCCAGACAGAATCCGAGTATAAATTACAATAAGGCCCCTCAGCTTGCACCTTTACGAACCACTGCTCCAGAACCTTCCACATTCCAAAGGTGCATATGTAAGGCCCCAGTTCCAGGCATTTCCCGGTGTTCAGTGCATTCTGCAGTTTCTTGATTGGAGGACAGTTGTCAATGACGTTGTATTCTTTTATAACGTCCTCCAATCAGAGAGGCCCGTGACATGCACTGTTCGGAATCCAAAACGAAGAGTAAACATTTTGGATTCCAGATTCAGGCAGAAGTGTGACTGGAATGCGCGACCCCCTTTCGGCGACTACACGCCCCCCTTGGGGGTCGCGCCCCACAGATTGAAGACCCCTGGCTTAAATGAAGCTTTTTGATGCTTTGCGATCATGAACAGTCCCGTTTGCACAGAGACCATGCCGCTTGCACTGAAAACCAATGTGAGCCGCTACCGGCCCATCTCTTTGTACACCAGCATTGACTGCCCATTGAGGACCACCAGCATGAAGCTCCAGCGTGTCCAGCCTCGACGCCCAACCTGCTCTTCAAGACATGCCAACAGTCTCCCGCAATGCTCTCCTTGCTCCTCGCGGCCCTCTCCAATGCAAACGGAACTCTTGGTACAAAACGTGACACGGTAAACCTTCAGTGTCACTACCCTGGGACTGTATCTATCCTCTGCTGTATTGCTGTTGTCCTGAACTTTTGAATTTGACCCAGTCCAGCGTGACCAGATAGCCGTGGTTGGCGCTTTGTGCTTTTATGTCCTCTTTCACACTTTATTTAAAAAAAAAATTAATTACTCCGGTTCTAATGATTGGATTTTTGTCATCTGGGTCTTTTTTAATCTGTTCAATTTGGCCCTGTTTTTCTTAGCCTGGTGTGGGATATTTATGTGTGGTGTCTACACTGTTTTATTGTTTGAAGTGTTGCACAAATACTTTACACATTGCCTCTCAATTAAGCCTGACTGATATGTGCCATCATACCCGGGGGTTGAGCATAGGTTAACTTGGAGTTTTCTTGTGCCTTAACCTGACAAGGACTGTGGTTGCTGCTTGACCAGGGCTCCCACCCTAGCCTACCAGTAACCCAATTTCTCACATTAGTGATCAGCGCTAAAAATCAGGACTTGTGTTTGTGAAGTACCATGCAGTGATTTGGTGAACACTACCCTCCCATATCTAAAAACCATTTCAAGTTTAACTTCTCCCCGATTGGCCTTTTTTTGTTTTTGTTTTTTTAAAGTTATTTCTTGGACTGTTGTGCTTGAGACCACCTGCAAGAATGGAGTTTGAGCTGGCCAACATAGTTGCCTATGTTGTGGCCCAACTCAAGAAGCTCTGCAAGGAGAGGGGACTTCCTGCCAAGAGCAGTACCAGGAAGGTGGAGTTCCTAAAAGCATTGAGGGCCTAGGCAGAAGCACATCAATCGCTTGTTGAAGCCACAGGAGAAGAGAAGGGGATGGAGGGGTCTGGAGAAGTCTATCCCGTGGAGCCCCCAGCAGGGGAGGCAATGACTTGACCCCTGGAATGGAGCCCCCTGTGAGGACGGGGAGCAGTATCTCCTCCCGCAGCCTGTCCCCAGAGGAGCTGGCACAGAGGAGGGAGGAGATGGAATTTAAGCTGCAGATGGCCCAATTAAGGATGGAGGAAAGGAAACGGGCCATGAAAGAGAAGAAAGCTAAGGCAGAGAGAGCTTTAGAGGATAAAAAGTTGATACTGGTTCATAAATTGAGTCTGAACATCAAGGCAGACAGGCAGAGTCCAATAGTGATGGTGGCAGCATGCCTTCTGTGTTTGAAGGAGACAAAACGGCCTGCATCCATAAAGATCAGGTGCCAAGTTATGTGGTGGGTGATGATACTGACAATTGTTTTTCTGCCTATGAGGTAGCCCTGAGGGTTTACAAGATCCCAGAAGAGCACCTGGGGGAACACATACCTACAGTGGGGTGGGACTCACATCTTACTTTAGAGGTTGGGTACCAAACCAGGTACTCCCCCATAAAAGACATCTGATCACTAAGTTTAGACTGACCCCTGAAAAATAGCCAAAAGCTCCCCAACCAGTCCTGGGTGGAAAGTGTGAACTACTCCAGCAAGGCACTGAATGGTTGGATGCGGGGCAGAAAAGTTAATGATTAAAGTGAGTTCTACAAACTAAGTTGAAGAGAGCACATGCTCAGTGTTTGTTTACCAGAGCTGCAGCAGCAACTAGTAGACAGTAAGCTCACTGACCCCAGGAAGCTTTCTGATGAGGCGTACATATCTGCCTACACCAGAGTGTCCAAAAAAGTATCTGGGGGAGACTTCCACAATGGTGGTCGTGGGTCCTACTAGACGAAAGAAGGGGGAGAAAAAGTAGAAAACAAAGAGTTCTCAAAAGGCACCCAAAGTAAATCCCAAGGGAACAATAGTCATCAGTCCCAGCCTAAAAAGAAGGGGTTCTTTGATAAGTAGACAGGTAGGTTTGTACCCCAATGCACAGCGTGATTCCAGTATGGGCACTCCAAGGGTGACTTCAAATGTCCCAAGAGGGCCCAACCCCCATCAGTGGGCAGACAACTGGGTTGGTGAGTCCAGGTCTTGGAGGGTAGGAAGTCCCAGTCAGGTTTGGGCAGCAGCCAGAGTGGACCCTGTTTTCCCTGGAGAATAAAGAGCTGGTGCCAAGAGTCCATAAGCCTGCAAACACTTCAAAGTACAGGCAGTGAGTCACCATCAATGGGTAACTAGTGGAGGTTCTGAAGGGCAAAGAGGCCAACATGACTACTGTGAGGAGTCAGCTGGTGTCCTCAGATCAGGTCATCCCTAACACATTTAACGAAGTCATAGTTGCCAACAATCGCGAGAGTCATCTACTGGAGACCCTCACTCCCTTTGAGTGTGGGGGAGTATCAGGTTCTCTAAAAGTAGCTGTGAGCTCTGCCATGCATGTAGATTGTCTATAGGCAATGATTTAAAGTACATTATCTGGAGGGAGGTAGAGCTCGGGTCACACGTGGAGACGTTGGGATTTCCTGAATGGGTCTGTATGACCACACAGTCCATGGCTGCCTGGGAAGGGAGTCAAGAACACCTGGAGCCTGGAACAATGGCCCAAGTCAATACCAAAAAGGAGAGGGGCACGGAACATGGAAACCCAGCCCCTGACGTTTGTATGGTAGAAATTGATGGGGCACATCATGGCAATGCCCCAACTCTAACCAGGGAGGACATTGCCACCCTGGCTGACCTGCCTGAACTTGCTGGTTGGCAAGTTGAGGATGAATGGACCCACTCGGGAAGAATTCTCCAAAGCTCAAAAAAGAGTGCCCCACTCTTTAGGGCTTGAGGTGGCAAGCTATGACCCAGGCAGCAGGTGACACCCCTGGAGATCACATAATCTAAGGGAGAATTACCTCCCATATAGCGAGCATAAGGTTCCTGGATCTAGGGAAGTCCATGTGCTAGTAATCCCCCAGTGTTACAGAACCTTCCTAATGGGTTTGGCTCATGACATACCCCTGGTTGGATATTTGGGGCAAGACAAGATCTTCACCAGGCTATTTGCCAACTTCCATTGGCCCAGATAAAGATGGCCTCAGATGTATTCTATAAGTCCTGTCCCACCTTTCAGGCCAGTGAGAAGTAAGGGAAAAAGCTCTAGGCTCCCCTGACCCCATTGCCTGTCGGCACTCCCATCAAGATATTAGGTAGTGACATTGTTGGACCATTGGACCCCACAACAGCTTTAGGCAAGAACTTCATCCTGGTCTTGGTGGACCACACCACTCACTCCCTGAGGCAATTTCCCTCAGTTCTGTGACTGCACCTGCAGTGGCCAGGGCCCAAAAGGGGATTTTTACCCATATATTATTCCCCAAAGAAGTGGTGTCTGACAGAGGCATTAATGTCATGTCAGAATACATGAAGTCCATGTGGGGTGAGTGTGGAGTAACTTATAAGTTCTCCCCTAACCAACGGTCTTGTGGAGAGATTTAACAAGACTCTAAAGGGGATAATAATAGGCACACTTGAGCCCATGAGTCGTAAGTGGAATGTTCTCCTTCCATACCTTCTCTTTGCCTACAGGTAGGTGCCACAGAAAGGGGCTGCGTTTAGCCCCATTGAACTCCTCCATGGCCGCCCTGTAAGAGAACCACTTAGCCTTGTGAGAGAGTGGTGGGAGCAATCTCCCCACAAGCCCCCTCAGAATGTGGTCAGTTACCTACTGGCCCTCCGTAACTAGATGCACATCATCTGGAAGAAGGTAAAAAGCTATCTTAAGGCCAGTCAAGAAGTTCTGAAACTCCAGTATGACCAGAAGGTCACTCTGGGAGAGCTTCAACCTCGCCAGAAGGTGTGAGTTATTGAGCCTGTGGAACCCATTGCTCTCCAGGATCACTGGAGAGGCCCATAAGAGGTGAAGGAGAGGAAGGCGGGGTCCACGTACTTGATGGATTTCCAGGCCCCTTGAAAATCTTTAGGGGTACTCCATGGGAACAGCCTCAAACCGCACTTTGAAAGGTTCAAAGTAAGAATTCTCCGGATGAAGGAATAGAAGTGGAGAACAAGCCTCTCCCTGACCTCCTATCTGCCCAAGAGCATGATGGGTCAGTGGAGGGTATTAACCTCTCCCCTACCCTGACCCCAAAGCAGCAGAATGACTTCCGTTCTGTGTGGAATTCATCATGAAAAGTAACACACACCGGATCCCCCGAGCTGATAAGCTCTTTGACAGGGTGGGTTCTGCCAAGTCCCAGAGTACCTTTGACCTCACATCAGGGTACTAACAGAATGGTCTGACTAAGAGTAGTCTGCGTTCTTTATCCCAGAGGGACACTTCCATTTTAAGGTGATGCCCTTTGGCTTAAAGAATTTCACTGCCACCTTTCAGAGGTTAGTCAGCAGGGTCCTGGCTGGGAAGAAAGCATTCTGTGCTGCCTACCTGGACGATATAGCTGTCTACATTTCCAACTGGGAGGAATACCTGTACCACCTCCAGGAGATGCTTCAGGGCCTGCAGCAGGCAGGCCTGACTATCAAGGCCAGTAAGGGCCAAATAGGGCAGAGTTCAATGATGTATCTGGGCCACATGGTGGGCGGGGGTAAAGTGCAACTCCTTTAGGCCAAGATTGAAACTACCCTGGTCTTGTAGCCCCCTAAAACACAGACTGGGGTTAGGGCCTTCCTTGGCCTCACAGGATACCATAGGAGGTATATTAAAGGAAATGGCACTATTTTTGCCTCCTTAATATAGCTGACTTCAAAGATGGAGCCCAGACAGGTGATCTTGACAGAGGCTTGCCAAAAAGATTTTGTTACCCTCAAGGAGGCCTTGTGTATAGCACCCGTGCTCAGTAGGACTTGTACTTTTACGTTTTACATGTCCTAGTAGTGAAAAATTCTCAAATTCATTTTTTACTACTGCCAGGCCTACCCCAATTATAGGATAACATTTGAGTTTCCTCATCACATTTAATAAATGGTAACTTTCAGGTTGGAACAGGTAGGTAACTCATTCATGTTTGGTGTCTTTGTAATTGTAATGAAAAATCCTAACTTATGATGAAGTCAGATTTTAAACTACAATTTTGAAAATGCCACTTTTAGAAAGTTGCCATTTTTCTGTGGTAGCCATTTGGGGTCGGTAGCCTGCCTCGGGGTCACATGACTGGGTGTAGTTGACAGTTGGGGTTTGTGTATTCCTCCTAAACAGTTACACATAATAGGGAACTTAGGTGTGCCTGGGAGGGCCATCACTGGCAGGATGGGCATTTGAATAGGCTGTGTCCTGCCTTCACACAAAGGACTGCATACCCCCTGGAGTTAGTCTAGGGCCCGGGCAAGGAAGGCAGGGAACCTGTGCACTTAAAAGACAACCATCTCGAAGCTTCCCCTACTACAAAGTCAATATTTACTATAAATATTGGACCTCAGACACCAACTTTTCAGTACACTTCTGGAACTGTGGATACTCTACCAGGAAGAAGGACTGCAGTGCTGCTGAAAGGACTGTCACTTGACGCTGGACTTTGCATTGCAAGTTGTAGTCTACGGCATACTCAAAAACGTTACAAAAGCCCGCATCGTAACCTCTCTGCATCTCAAAACCGACACATCACTTCTGTTGCACTACACCTCTTTGATGCGGACCCTCACAGTGCTCTGCAAACCAGGATTTAAGGTACTTTGTTCAGTGGGCTTAACTGAGTCCCTGTAGCCGGCCCGCGCTCCATCACAGTCAGCCTGAATGTGTGACTTTGTCCTGGACTTGTGCGACCAGATATCCACAGATGGCTTTTTGGGGCTATTTTCAATGAAATCTTAAGAATTGCATATCTCCAGTTCTACTTATTGGAGTTTTGGTTTTTTGGCCTTTATTAAAATATTCAATATGTCTTATCTGTTGTGGAATCCTTTTTGAACAGTGTTTTTTGCTTTACTAATGTTTGAAGTGTTGCAAAAATACTTTACACATTGCCTCTAAGTTATTCTTGACTGTACCAAGCTACCAGAGGGTTGAGCACAGGTTAATTTAGGATTGGCTTGTGCCTCATCCTGACAAGGATTGTGGGTACTACTTGACCAGGGTTCAGACCCTAGTCAACCAACAACTTAATTCCCTCTGCCTCCCACTACACTGAGATCTGTCTGTCTGGGTTACTGTGTACCTCCCCCTCACTCTTTAGGGGTAACCTGAACCACCCTTTTAAGGATCATTCCCAGGTACCTTCTCAGACACTCTGGACTTAACCCAGAGATCTGCCTACTTTGCAAGCTCCCTGAGGTCAGTACGTTTGCAGCCAACCAGGTGTTGGTGTAGCTCTGGGAAACAATGACTGAGTATGGGCTCTCTGGTGATCAAATTGTACAACTCCTCATCGGTGTTTACCTCACTTCCCTTCACTCAACCATCCAGTGCTTTACACAAATATTCCATTAAATCTCCCCAGGCCTGGTGAGATAGTTTGTGACTGCCCTGGAACTCAACCTTTACTTTTCAGGAGTGAGATTATATTTCCTGACAAGGGTTTTCTTAATGGGGACATACTTTATCCTGCCCTCCTTCTCAAGAGCCAGTGTGGCGATCCTCCACCCATTAGGCATATGCTACCAGGGGCTAGAACCACAATCCTCCTCAGGGATCCTATGGGCCTCTAGAGCTATTTTACATGCCTCAAACCAACTGTCTTTGTCATACCCCATCTCAAAGTGAAGCACAAAACCCCTAGGTATGTGGACCCTCCCTCCACTATTGGGCACTGGCCTTTCACTTCCACAATTATTGCTGAACTCTGGCAGCTTTTTGACCTTCAAGGACAGCTCCTTTAGACTAAGGGCATAATTTACTACTTTTTAGTGTACGTCTGCACCAGAAGTCTCCTTGCAGTATTGCCCTGCGTCAAAAGGAAAGGTCAAGAATGCCCGAAATTAATGAAATACATGCATTCCTATCCTGCCTGCCTGTGCCGGTGCACAAATTAGTGCCTAGTGCCAAACCAGTTACCCTTGCACCCTGGGTTAACGGTGCCTGTGTTGTTTGCACACTTGTTTTTGAGCAGGTAAGAACACCTTCATGCACAAAAAAAATTGATAGAGGTGTTTTCCTTTTTATATGTGTGCTGCAGAATGCAGCAAACATAGAAAAGGGAAAACATGAGAAAGGCTCACAGTTTTAACACATTTCCAGGTTTATAGATCATTGTAAATTTGAGAATGTGTCAAAACTTATGGTTGTTGCGTGGGAAAACACACAGCAATGCCCATGGAACTCCTTCTTGATGCAGAGTGAGCCAAGGTAGCACTTTGCTCAGCCTTGTTTTACTCCCTATCTATGAGGCCATGCAAAGCCACGAAGGGTGGCTTTGCGCCACCTCATAGATATGATAGAAAGGCCTGCGCCAACGGAGCATCATAAAAAGTGATGTTTCATTGCTGAATGCTTCTTGTAAATGAAGCCCTATAGAAATGAGCATTTACCATTATTATTTCCTCCAAATGATCTCTCTGCCTCAGACTTTATACACAGTTTCTTTTCCTCCATCTCAAGTTTAGCCATCTGCAGCCTAAACTCCCTACCATCTTTCTTGTCCACCATCTTCTTTGGGGACAGACATGTGGCATGCACAAAGTTTTCCCCTTTGGGCGGGTCCTCAAATTCCGGAAGCAGGACGTCCCCCTGCCCAGCACGCTGCATCTCAGGACCTGCCTCCAGGTCTTCTCCTACTCCTCCACATCATCTTTCTTATCCTGGTCCTTTGTTGCTGACAGAGACTGTTGAACCTCCCCCAGGGCCTTCAGAGCTTTCTGAAGCTCCAACTTATTGGTGCTCTTCTTGGTTGTAAGTCCCCATTCCTTACAGATCACCTTGAGATCGGCCACAGTGTAGCTCTCCAGTTTGATGCGCTCAAATTCCATTTCTGAAGGTATGCTCACAGAAAGTCAAGTAGAATAAAAATGATTTTGGTAAAAGCAAAAAGGCCAATCAAGGAGAATCTAAAAGAAACTCAAAATTATCTCAAATTACTTACCTGGGATTTTCAGTGAAGCACAAAATCACTGTATGGCACTGCACAAACACAACTCCTAATCCTCACTGCTGATAACTATTGATTACTGATTGAAGGGGGGGGTGAAACAGTACTCAAGTAGGAACCAAAATACTTGTCAGGATAAGGTACAAACTACATCAAATTAACCTGTGCTAAATAATCTAGTAGTTTAGCATGGAGCCAGGGCCGGACTGGCCTTAGCGGGCACCGGGCAATCCCCCGGTGCCCCGCACGGGTGGAGGGCCGGTTTGGGGCCCCTGGGGGCCGTTTTTGCAGCATACCTGCAAAATCGGCCCTGTAACAAAATCGGTCAAAAACCGGCCCTGGCAAAGAGCTCAGCGGCGGGGAGGGGGGGCGGCCAAGCACTTTGCCAGGACCGGTTTTGGTTCCTAGTCCGGCCCTGCATGGAGCATTCAGACTTATCTTATAGTATTGTAAAGTATTTGTGCAGCACTTCAAACAGTAATAAAGTGAAAACACAACGCAAGAAAAATCCCAAATCATTTTTGAAAAATTAGAGTACATTTTAAAAAGCAAATGAAGACCAAAAACTGCAAAACTCCAACTAGTAGACTTGGAGATATGCAGTTTTAAAGAGTTCAGTGAACCTAGCACAAAATGCACAAAGTACCAACTGTGACTACCTGTTCGCAGTAGAACAGAACAAAGCCACAAATTCAGGCCAACTGAGATGGCGTAAGGGCCCACTACATGGACCCAACTCAGCCCACTGAAAAAGAGTATCTTAAATTAAGTTGCGAAGAGTTGCGGAGTCCTGCGTTGGGCACACATTGTACAGCCAAAGCGATGTTAAATCCTAGTATGAAATGCATCGTGCAGGGTCAGTACCGATGATCTGCAGGACTCTTCAATGGTTGTTGAGGAGGCTGTTGACGAGTGGGCTTGCAATACGAAGTCCTGCTGCGAGGATGCGTTGCACACTGGTTAGTTTTGAAGAAGCTACGGAGCTTGAAATGTGGAGTCTTGCGTTGTTGTGGATGCTGCCATCAACAAGAGGCTTGCGATGCGAGGGAGATGCAAAGTCCTTGCACTGAGAAAGTCTGTGCAGCAGAGGCAATGCATTGGTTCTGCTCTGAGTTGCACTGCACAGCAGAGGAGATGTATCAGTTCTGCTGGGTCCACAGAAGGGCTAACAGAGCACCATTAGGCCCATTTTCAATCTCCCACTTGGCAGGGTGGGACTCACAGAGGCAGTGTCCAGGTGCTGGGTTCAAGATTTTCGGAGCCCTCTGTCCTTGAACTCTAGTCAGGAGGCCACCCAACTTGCCCTAGGAGTCACTGTGGTGTTCCTGGGTTCAAAAGATGCAGGTCCAGTCCTTCTCACACAGTCAAGAGGGCAGCAGGCAGTAACTCAGGAGTCTTTCAGAGCAGCAGTCCATCAAAATCCCCTTCCACCCTGTTCTGGCCCCAGCATGTTTAGGATCAGAAAAGAATAGTGATAAACCCTTTGTTAGAGTGTTCAGTCAGAGCCTTTGTGATCTGCGAATTTGGCAGATAACAGTAACTCAGAGTGGGACATTCTCCCAACTCCTATATTCCCTTTGTTTCACTGTCTGGGAGGATTTTCAGAATTGTGATTACAAATCTGACTTTACCATTAAAGAGGGCTTTTGATTACATTACAATTTTTTTTACACTAAACTCGACCTGTCCATTTTCTCCCAATTGAAAGTTGCAGCTTATTGCAGTATTCTAGGACATATGAAACTTAAAAGAACTTGTCCTACTTTTTAAATACATTGCACCCTGCCCTCTCGGTTGTGTAGGGCTACCCTAGGGATGATATATGCATTAACAAGGAATGTAATAAGGAAGGGTTTATGCAGTGCATGGAGAAGGTGCAAGTTATAGTCAATGTATTGTGGCTACTGCGTATGGAAGTACGTAAATTATAATCAGTTAAAGGAGTTGCATTCATTATAAATTAAAGGTATAAGTATAACTTTATCATTTGAAAGTTGTGCATAGTTTAGGCTTTGTTTGTACAGGAAGAATAAACAAAGCTATTGTAATTTAAAGGTGGTGCGTGAATTATACATGTAAGGTATAACTATAACTTCAGCAAATTATATTGTTGTGTAGTTTAAGTGTGGTAAGCATAGAAAAAATGAATAAAGTTTGTCTTCTTATAACATAGGATTAACCTTCTGGTTTTCAGTGAATTTTACAGTTTTTTTTTGATAAGCAAATTTTATTTTTTCCAAACACATGAACCATTTCAGCAAATGCACGGAAATTATTAAGACAATTCCGATCATGTAGGCAATGCATCCCACGATCACAAACCCCATAAAAAGTACACGGGGAAAGATATGAAGACAAATTAATCTGAACCCTCCACCGTACCCAACCATTTCCCCCACACCCTCCAGTATATTTTCCCACATCCCCTTACCATGTACAGTTCTTTCTCCTGGGTCGCACACCAGTCTAGTCCCCTACACCATCTCTTAAGGTCAGGCAGCTCAGGACATTTCCAAGCTGCCGCATTGTCCCTTTTGGCTACAATCATAGCTGTATTAAATAATAACTTCTTAACTCTGAACCCGTCCAGCCCATCCGTGATACCCAGTTATGAATGACGGGGATCATGGGGAACCCTCCAACCCAGCACCTCTGTAAGTTCCACCTCGATAGCCCCTTAGAATTGCCCCAGGCGGGGGCACGACCAAACCATGTGGAAGAAGTCTGCCGGGGCCTGATTACATCTCACACATGACGTGTCCTGGCGCAGGCCTGCTCGATGAAGGCGTAAGAGAGTGAGGTAAGCAGAATGCAAGAAGTACAGCTGAATCAACTTAAGTTTGGCGGAAGCAGTGACTATCCTAGGGGCCATAAGAACATCGCGCCAGACCACCTCGTTGAGAGGGCCCACCCATTCCACCCACTGTTCCCTCAACTTATCCAAGGAGGTGGGGGTATTATTTACAAAGGAACGATATATGAGGGAGATGTCCCCCTTGCTTAAGTCTCCCATCACTATCTGGGCCTCAGTGGGGCTGTATTCGGGGAGCTTCTTGTCATCCCTGATGTGTGTTTGGAGTGCATGTCACAGCTGCAGGCACTTGTAGAATAGGGACGAATGTAAGGAGTAGTGAGTTTGGAGCTCCTGAAAGGAAAGCATATGGCCTTTAGACCATACATCCCCTAGCTGTGAGATGCCGAAAAGGTCCCATGTTTTAAATTGTGGTAGCTCACTAACCTCCCGGAGCCAGGCCCCATGCCAGTCCCCATGATAGAGGGGCATACATTGGGTCAGCTTACACGCCCAACCGGTGTGGCGCAGCGAGGATGCCAGGCCAGTAACACGGAGCGTGTCACATCAGGCATTCGGGATGGAATGGGCCCCCCATACATCATAGCTTGGAGTTGGGGTAGCCCCAGCTCACTCATCTCAAGCCTGTAGGCGGGTCCGCCCAACCCCCATTTAACCAGTCATGGACCACCAGGAGACGTACAGCCAAAAAGTAAAGATATAAATATGTCATCCCCATGCCACCATCAAAGGAGGGAATCCGGCATGCGGACAGAGCCAGGAGCACCCTCCCTCCGCTCCAAAGGAACTTGGTGGCTAAACTGTCCAGTTTCCGGAACCAGGTATTAGGAAAGCAGAAGGGGACATTTTGAAGGGCATAAAGAAACCTGAGAAGGATCATCATTTTAAACAATGCCACCCTCCCCAGGGGGTTCAGCGGTAATGCTTTCAATTTATGGAGGTCCTCCTTGGCCTTCTTAGCCAATGGAGCCACTTTGAGGGACCAGCCTTGCTCGGAAAGGAGGGTAATCCATATCCCCAAGTATTTAAAGGACTGACGCTGAAACGGTATGGTGGGCTGCTAATCAAAGCAATCCCTATATAGATGCAGAGGGACCAGAACTGATTTCCCATGGTTCAGTCGGAGACCTGAGGCCTGCTCAAAAGATTGCAAGATCCGGAAGCAATGTGGTCCTGAGGAGGCTGGTTCAGCCAGGAAGACCAGGACCTTGTCCGCATATAATGCAATCTTACTGTTTCCATATTAGGCCACTTCGATCCTCAGATATGGTCCTCAGCCCGCATTAGGGAAGCCAAAGGCTCCATTGCCAGGCCGTAGAGAAACGGGGAAAGAGGACAACCCTCCCTAGTGCTCCTGGCACTGGGAAAGGCCTCCGATAGCATTCCGTTAACCAGCACCCGGGCTCTCAGATGGGTGTAGAGAACCTGAATCAGTGCTCTGAATTTTGGTCCAAACCCCATCTCGGCCAGCACCATTGTTAGTATGTCCAGTCTACCGAATCAAACTCTTTTTCAAAAGCTATGGACAGGAGTGATAAGTACGGGGTAAGCAAATGGCAGTGGGCTAGAGCCAGCTGCAGCCTCCGGAGCCAATGGCAGGTCCCACGCTGGGGCATGAACCCACATTGGTCTTTAAACAGGCTTTAATCGCTGAGCCAGAATGGTGGCATGCAGCCTAATTTCAGTATTGAGGAGGGAGATGGGACAATAGCCAGAGCATCTACGGGAAGGAGGCTGGGATTTCGGGAGAGCCACAATGGTGGCGATATCCTTTTCTGACGGAAAGGAACCTCTCCCCACGGCTTCATGAAATAAGGCAGGTAGATGGGGCATTAGGGTTTCGCAGTATGCCACGTAATACTCTTGGAGAATGCCGTCAGGGCCTGGAGTCCTGCCCGAGGAGGTGAGGGTGATCGCTTCTTCGATCTCTTTCCGAGAGATGGGGCGGTCCAGGTCCTTCTGGGTGGCTGGTTCTAGCTTAGGTAGACGCACCCTACCTCGGCCAAGGAGAACTGGGAGCAGTAGCTCCAGGGTGTGTGTTGTGAATAGTCGTCAGTAATAGGCGGTGAAGGTGTTGGCCATTTCCAACGGGGGCCGATGCACCGTTACCGCCTTGTCAACATCCTCTGGGATAATACAATTGGCCCTAGGATATGTGGCCAGCCTGTGCAGGATCGTACCATTTTTGTCCCCGCAACCATAGACTTTCGCCACCGATGATCTCCAGAGGAGCTTAGCACCATCTAGGGATAATTGTCTAATTTCGTCCCAAAGGTGGGCAAGTTGTAGGGCCTAAGTGACATCATCTGACGGAGACAGTAGCTGTTCCAGGCGGAGCACCTGTGCCTCCCTCGAGGAAATCTCACGCAACTGTGTCTGCCTCTGGATCATATGGTCGCCTTGCCTGCCTCCCATAAGATACCCGGAGAGTCTACGGAGCCATCGTTAGTAGTGAAGTAGTATTAAAGTTCCTTCCCCACCACGTCTTTATCTTGGAGAAACTATGCGTTCATCCTCCATGTTTGACGGGCGAGGGAGGGGGAGCCCCAGAGCTAAGGAGTATTGGAGAGTGGTGGGAAATGGCTCTAGGCAGAATGCGTACTTCTAGAATCCCAGAGCAGTCGAGTTCAGGCGCAAAGATGGCATCTGTATGCGCCTGTGTGTGGGCAGCCGATGTGTGTAAATTGAGTGGTGTAGGGATGCCATGTACGCCATGCATCGCAGAGTCCTAGGGACTCGGACCAGTTCCTCAGCTGTTTCGCGTGCGCCATTCGGGAGGCATAAGAATATCTATGTGGAGGCATTGCGCATAACGTAGAACCGTTGTGTGTTTGTGCCGGTCCAATAGGCCATTGACATTCCACAACAACATGTGGAGAGATGCTCTAGGCGTATTATCAGCGGTCATGATAGGTGGTAACTGGTCTAGGATGTGTAGTCAGAAAGGGGTGTGCAGGTGCGCATGGGAGCCCGCAATGATGTGAGTTGTCGCATACCATATGGGCACACCCAACCCTGGTAAAATTAGCGTGTGTCATTCTGTGATAGGTGAAACAAAAAACAACAACAAAAATAACAACAACAGGAAAATACCCTTCCCAACTCTCCCCTGGGCCCCCACCCTATACTTCAGGAACTGCAGCATCTGTCGACCCCCCCAAGTGAATAATACCAAACTAAAACTTTGTGTTGAGAGCGTGGAGGATCCCTTCAGAAGAACGGATCTGAGACAGAGCGGCATCAGAACAAGATGAATAAACTTATTAGTCTACCAATGTCATGGACTCCCACTGATGGAGTGACCCTTCCTTGTGCCGGAAAGGAGAACATACCGAGCCCGGCATGCCCTCAGAGGGTGGGAGTGCTGGAAATAAATGTTACAGTTTTTTAAAAAGAAAAATGCCTTTCAAATCATAAAGACCAGTGTCGTCGAGTGGAGTGTTGTTATGTGGAATGTCGTACAGTAGAGTGGAGAAGAGTGTTGTATACTGCAGTGTCATGGAGTGTAGTGTTGTAGAGTGAAGTAGAGTGGAGTGGGGTACAGTGGAACAGCGTAGCATACAGTGGACTAGAATGTGTTAGAGTGCAGTGGTTTGTTGTGTAGTACAGTAGTATGGAGTGCATTAGAGTGGACACGTGCAGCATTGAGTCAAGTAAAGTGTCATAAATTGGAGTGGCGTTTTATATGGTACAGTAGAGTGATATGATATAGAGTGTTGTAAAGTGTTGTAGAGAGTTGTATGGTAGAGTCTAGGGACATAGAGTGTAGTAGAGGGTTGTACAGTGCAGTGTAGCGGCATAGAGTAGAGTACAGTTTGGAATAGTGGCAGAGAGTGTATTAGAATCTTGTACAGTGAAGTTCCACAGAGAGCAGTAGAGTGTGGTAGAGTGGAGCAGTGTAGAGTGGAGTGGAGTAGAGTGATCAGGCGTAGCATACAGTGGAGTAAAGTTTTTTAAAGTGAAGTGCACTGGCGTGTTGGAAAGTGTTGTAGAGTAGCGTTGAGTGCCTCAGAGTGGATTACAGTATTGTACACCGCAGTAGTGTGGAGTAGAGCAGAGTGTAGTAAAGCATGGTAGAGTGGAATGTATAGACTGTTGTTGGACTTGGCCCTTATTGGCAGGTTCACCCCTGAACTTTTTGCCTGAAGCTCTGACATAGTTGTAGTGGCTTTAGGCCTCTGGGCACTTTAGCACTGTGGCCCAGTGTAAAGTGTGTGCATGCTCTGAGTGCGTGTGGTGAGATTGGTCTGCCCTCCCATAGGAATGCATGGGGGATAAGTGTGTCCATGGTAATTCCTGGTATGAGGGGAGTGCAAGGTCAAGTTTAGTATGTATGAACTCGTGACAATAAATGCTGAACAATGGTGTGCGCAGAATTATGGGGACTGGTGGAGAAATGCCCCTTTTAGAAGTTGGCATTTCTGTGTGCTGTGTGTCTGCCGGCCTGATGTGAATTGCATGTCTGGCTTGTGATTGACAGGAGCTGAGAGGTGTGGGTGGCTCCAGGAGGAGAAGGGTGAGTCAGCTAGGCTGAATAGGGACACCTGGGCTAGGGGTAGTGGGAGGGGTAATCACCTGACTCTGAATAGGACTGTGCTCAGGGTGTACAATGCTAGCTCCGCCCCCTGTGGTGTGTCTGATCATTGAGCCCCCACCTGACAAAGAGGAAGAGGAGCTTCGAAAACAAAGTGCTCCAGATCCCCCTTAACCAGTTCTGACTGGTATCCTCAAGCCCTGTGCTGTGACACAAAGGGAAATGCTGATATAAATATAGGGGCTGTGACCCCATGAAAATGTTCAGTGCTGTATTTGTTCCTGAAACCTACGGGCTGTGCTGCTGCTGGGGCCCAGGGGGGGGGGGGCTGCCAGGAGGGCTTGCCTTCCTGGGTCCTGCATTGTCCCTTCATCTAAGGACTGATTATTTTGCTGCAGGACCTATGCCTGCTTCTAGCTCCTCGGGAGCGCTATGCTGGATTCTTATTTTGCCCAAGGAGGAAGAGCACGAGGGCTCCACAGCGCTGAGCTGCAATCATCCTGAGGAGATCCCAATGCGGGGATTTCCCCTGCTGGAGTGGAGAGGAGTGGGTGCCCACCCCGCGTTTCTGCCGCTTGATCTAGAATGGCGGGTGCCCACCCCACCTTGTGGTTCCCTGTCACGGGTGCCCACCCCGCTTAAGCCTTTCTTTATATAGCGGGAGCCCACCCCGCATTGCCGGTGAAGAAATCCCTGCTGTGGCCCGAGCCGCGAACTGAAAGCAGGCGCGTCTGCCTGACTGTCGGCGGGGCCTCGCAGATTAAAGCAGGAAGACATCCGGAGCCCGCCCACGGCAAAGCCCAGATCCCGAGAGAGCAGACCGGGCAAAGCAAGGGAGAAGTCCTGGGCCTAGGAGAGGGCCCACGTGAAGAGCAGTGATGGCCTGTGTGCAGAAAATAGCCGAGTAGCAGCGAGGCCAGGAGGAGTCCTGCTCCTGACGCAAGCCAAGAGGAGAGCGGCACTAGTGAGTCTCGGTAAGTGGGGGCTCCAGTTGTGTGGTTTGTAGAGGAACAGGGTTGCCTATTCTTAACTGCAATGAGTGGCCCCATCTGGAAGCGGGCCGCTCTAACGTGAGGGCACAGAGGTGCCCGGGCCCCATAGCTGCATTCATCCCAGCTGCCCTACTCGCAGAGGGCAGCAGCACCGAGGGGGTGATTTCAGGTGGAAAGCCCCAGTGAGGCCCCGAGGGCACAATTGTGCCAGGGCCAATTTATTTGAGTCACAGCTGTGCCGCACAAGCGTGGGCAGCGGCCCCGTTTTGCATAATTGATTCAGGGGTCCCTGAGGGGGACGGAAGCCGCACAGAGGTGCCAGGCCTTCACTCTTCACAGCTGCGCAGCACTTAGTGCCAGTTGCTCCGTTTAGGCCACAGTATTTGGGGGCATGTTCCGAGTTAGGAGTGAGAAGCACTCCTTTGCCCCATTCTTTCCTAGCTGCACGGCACGTAGCGTCAGCTGCCACGGTTAGGTATGCGCAATGGCGCACATGGATTCCGCTGCATAGGCAGCAGCCCTGACATTCTGGACACAGGACATTTGAGCCCCTTTGAGAAGGCCAGTTGGCCAGGGGCTCAGTGATTTATGAGATATTAGGAAATGTGATGCTCTACTATGATTCATGCCGCTAAATGTGCTTATGCTAGTGAGATTATTTCCTAAGGTGAGTTTTACCCCTAATGTGAGTTATGCTTAGGAGGTTAGGCTCTACGAGGTTAGACTAATGAATGGCGTACAATGTGTTTTGGCGGCTGATGTGATACTGTGCATAATGTGGTTTATGTTACAGGCTGATGCTGAGTACAGTGGTTACCAGTGATTACTAGTTATACGTTTATGATATGTTTTACTTTTACTAAGTTCACTCTGTGATGGTTCTGACAGTGGTCCAGTGGGCCCTGTCAGGTGTATATAATCCCTTGTAAATATGACCTAGTATCAGGTGGCACAATGTATACTATGTGAGAGTACTATTCTAATGTGTTATGAGAATACAAAGGCTATTTTTGATATAACTTTGTGTGGAGTTCCTTTTGTGGTGTGCCTGGGATGTTGTTGCTGTGTGTGTGTGCAAATGCTTTACACATGTCCTCCGGGATAAGCCTGACTGCTCGTGCCAAGCTACCAAGGGGGTGAGCAGGGGTTATCTTTGGCGTGTAACTCCCTTGCCCTGACTAGAGTGGTGGTCTCTGCCTGGCTTTGGCGCAAGCTTTAACCAACTAGAGATCCCATTTCTAACAACTGTCATAGAGTTGAATGGCAAAGAGTAGATTACAGGGGAGTAACACAGAGTGCACTAGTGCTGTATAGCGGAGTGCAGTGGAGTAGTGTCTCATAGAATGTGGTAAAGTGGGGTGAATCAGCATAGAGGGAGTTGTGTAAAGTGACATGGTGTGGAATCAAGTGACATACAGTGGTATAGAACAAATTAGAGTGCTATCGACTCACATTGACAGGAGTACATCGTTGTACAGTGACGTGCTACAGAGGGGAGTATAGTATGGTAGAGTGGATGGGCGCAGACTGTCAAGGAGTGGAGTGGAGTTGCATGAAGTAGAGTCAGGTAGAGTGGAGTGTCATACCTTAGAATAGCATAAAGTGGAGTGGCATGCAGTGGAGTAGCATAAAGTGGAGTAGCGTACAGGGGAATAGCATACTGGAGAGTGCGGTAGAGTGGAGTGGCTTAGACTGGAATAGTGTAGAGTATAGTGGGGTAGAATGGAGTCACATACAGTAAAATAGAGTACAGTAGAGTGGCGTGGAGTGGAGTAGCATACAGAGGAGTGACATACTGGGGGTGGCGTGCAGTGGAATAGCACATAGTGGATTGGTGTAGATTGGAGTTGCCTAGAGTGGAAGGGGTAGAGTGGAATGGTGTACAGTTGAGTAGCATATAGTGGAGTACCATACAGGGAAGTGGCATATAGGGTAGGGTAGTGGCATACAGGAGAGTGGAATAGTATACAGTGGAATAGCGTACAGTACAATGGCATACACTCAAATAGCACCGAGTGGAGTGGCGATGAGTTGAGAGACAGAGAGTGGAGTGGGGTAGAGTGTAATTGTGTACAGTCGAGCAGTGTAGAGTGAAGTGGGGCAGAGTGGAGTGAGGTGCAGTGTAGTGGCATACAGTGAAATAGCTTAAAGCGAAGTAGCATAGAGTGGAATAGCGTATAGTGAAGTTGTGTACAGTGGAGTGGCAGAGTAGCATAGAGTGGAGTAGTGTACAGTGTAGTAGCGTAGAGTGGAGTAGAGCTAGTGTGGAGTAGTGTACAGTGTAGTGGAGACTGGAGTGGTGTAAAGTAGGGTGGGATAAGGAAACGTGGCATAGAGTAGAGGGGAATACAGTGGAATAGCATGCAGTGGAGCGGTATGCAGTGGATTGGCATATAGTGGAATAGCTTAGAGCGGAGTGGTATACAGTGGAGTTGCATACCATATAATAGTGTAGAGTGTAGTAGTGTAGAGTGTAGTTGTGTAGACTGGCGTGGCAGAGATTATAGTGGTTGGACAGTGTAATAGCGTACAGAGGAGTGGGGTAAAGTGCAATTACATAGAGTGATGTGTGGTAGAATGGAGTGGAATTCAGTGGAATAGCGTACAGAGGAGTGGCATAGAGTGGAGTGGCACATATTGGAATAGCATACAGTAGAGTGGCATAAAGTGGAGTTATGTAGAGTGAAGTTATGTTATGTTATGTTATGTTATGTGGTTTTTATTAGGCGCGCAAATGCTCCAGCTAAGGCATAGAGTGCAGTGAGTTATAGTATAGTGGCATACAATAGAATAGCATTGAGTGGAGTAGAGTGGAACGGCGTCCAATGGAGTGATATACACTGGAGTGGAGTTGAGTGGAATGGCTTAGAGTGTACTGGCATAGTGTGGAGTGGCATAGAGGGGCATGACATAGAGTTGAGTGACATTGAGAGAAGTGAGGTACAGTGGAATGGCATAGACTGGAGTGGTGGAGAGCAGAGTAGTGTAGAGGGGAGTGGTGAACAGTGGAGTAGCATTCAGTGGAGTGGTGTAGGGTGGTATGGTGTTAAGTGGAGTAGTCTAGAGTGGAATCCTGTAGAGTTGAGTGTTACAGAGTGAAGAGTGGTAGTGTGTAGTGGGCTAAACTGTAGTGCATACAGTGCAATAGCGTACAGTGCAGTGGAGCGGCGTGAAGTAGAGTATAGTAAAATAGCATAGAGTAGAGTGGCATACAGTGGAGTAGTGTACAAAGAAATGCCGTGCACTGGAATGGGCATAGAGTGGAGTGACATAGAGTCTAATTGCATAGAGTGAAGTGTTGCAGAGCGAAGTTACATAAAGTGGAATAGCATAGCATGGAGTGGCATACTGTGAAGTGGCATAGAATGGAGTGGCGTAGATTAGAGTGGCCTAGAGCAGTGGTTCCTAAACTTTTCAGAACCACAATCCACTTTTTAGAATGACAAACATTTGCGATCTATCCAGCTTTAATGGTCATGAGACAGGCAATTCTTTCAATGTAACTAAAGCATTGTGTGGTAGCACAATGTCATTTCCAGACAAAACTATATTTCACACAACAAATGGTAATGTATGAAAACCAGGTTTCAGTGAATACTTATCGTTTAGACACTATCAAGAAAGTGTTTTGATATGGTTTGATCCTGTTAAAATCCTTGTTTCCATGAAGCTTCATAATTCCCCAAACATTTGCTTCATTTTTACTTTCCTAACTGGTGAATGTGTACAGTTAAGTTAAAGGTATATTTGCATTTTGTCTTGTGTTACAAACAAATTACAATCTTAACCCTTCCGTTCACTCTCTGTACCCCAGCAAGACTGTCACATGAGTCACTTTACTTTTCATTCTCTAAATGTGTAAGGTGAAAGGAGTTAGTACACCAATCCCCATGTTGTAAAAATGAACAATTTGTCAGAAGAAATAGCCTGCCATCTGACCTCTATCTTTAAGCACAGCAAATGTGACAAGATAAATACAAAATGTAACAGTATCTTTATTTATTTCCTGCACTTCTGTGTCCAACCAAAATTCTGATGGCAACCCACTAGCTGGTTTGCAACCCACAGTTTAGGGAACACTGGTACAAAGTGAAATAGCTTACAGTGGAGCGGTGTAGAGTGAGTGGCGTAGAGTGGAGTGGGGTACAGTGGAGTGGCGTTGCGTCGATTACCGTAGAGTGGAGTGGTGTATAGTGGAGTAAAGCAGGGTGGATTGGCATAGAGTGTAATAGCGTACAGTAGAGCTAAGTAATGGAGTGGCATGGAGTAGCGTGGTGTGGATTGGAGTATGGTACTTAAAACAGACGCACTGTGAAAGTGGGTGAATGAATGTAGATGCAATGTGGCATGAATATAGATTATGATGTGTAGTTTAAGTAGTGTTAAGGTATGAGTGTTTAACGACTTAGTTATATATTGTGCCGTGGTATACCGCGATTACGTCACAGTATACTGTGGTACATGCAGATGCCAAAGCAGTATCTGATTGGCTATTTTTTGTTTTTCCAGAATGTAAAAGGCAGCCATGTAGGGGCATATTATCAAGGATCGGTGTTAAAAGTATTGCTGTGTTATCGGCAGGAAACTGCCGATAAAACAGTGATAATGGGCTTGATAATATGCCCTTGTTAATTCCCTTAGAAGCCCATGTTAACACTAGAACATGGGCTTCTATGGGAATTAACAAGGGCGTATTATCAAGTCCATTATCGCCGTTTTATCGGCAGTTTCCTGCCGATAAAACGGCGATAATTTTAACACCGGTCCTTGATAATATGCCCCGTAGTTTTAAGCAAATTTGCACTGCTTTTTGGGTTAAGGCCTTAGATATAGGTAAGTAGTAGGTATCATAGTTGTTTCCCTGCCTATTACCACTTTATTAAAGTGGCAATATGTAGAGAAACGTATTTATATATTTCTATATATTTTTACAGCACTCCACAGAGAACCACACATTAAAAAATAATGTAAGCAGCACAGTATTTCCGTGGTACTTAAGAATTTATTATGTAAAAAATTGAAAATGCACTACTCTATATAAAGTGTAGTACAGCATATTTTTCCCCCATTGTTTTCAGTGCCACAGTTCTTCCTAGGAAGCACTGCTGTACTCCATGTATGTCTCTTTAAAATATATAGCAACATATAAATAATTTTCCCTACCTATTTAGGGCCTGATTCACAAAGGCAATCTGAGACCAAAAAGTCTAGCTTTATGACTTTTGGTATTCATAGAGGTCATTTACGAGTTGTATCCCAGGAAAGTTTGCACCTTTGTATCATGGTACATGCATTCCACAATTTGTACTCCCCTCAGTGTTGACTTTAGTATCAACACTACAGTCAGCACTTAGTGTTGACGGTAGTGCTGATACTAAAGTAAATACTGAGGGGAGCACAAATTGGGGACTGAATGTACCATGTACCATGATGCAAAGGAGCAAACAATTCTGGTATATGGTGTAGCGTCCACCCACACCCTTTTCCCTGCCCAAACTGACTCTCATGACCTCCTCTACCATTTATCACACGTTCCTAATGTTCCTTTTTGTAAAAATTGCATTTGAGCCCATTGATTACACTTCATCCAGCCCGAGCCATAGAGTATGGTCTGGGGGTGGAGATTACGGCCCAAGCCAGAGATTCCGGCCTGACTGCAGATGTAAAGATACAACTAAAATACCAAAAGTCATAAAGTTAGACTGTTGTCTCAGATAGGAATTGTTATTTTGCAGCAGTTTGCTATTAGGGTGGTTGCTTGAATACATCTATGGCAACGTGGCAGGTGAGGAGTTTGAAGAAGTGATGTTTGAGAGTTACCATTTAAGATGCTGAACTGTGTGTTTAGATGGCTGAATGGACTTCCTTCTCAATGTTTGGGTTTTTAGTTGATTGATTTGTTGAAAGATGTGTTTTTCGGGACTCAAACACTTAGGATGCATCTAAGGAACGGGAATAAGACAAAATATCAGTAAACTAGAGTACATCAAGGTTAAGGGCAGTGACTGGTGGGTACATTGGGCACCTTCAACCTCGGCAAGGTATTAATTCCCAGACCACTAGATGTCAAGAACCAGCATTGCCTAGACCAGGTGGAAGACACAAATAAAAATGATCCATACACAGGCATAGGGCTCACACCAGGCCTGGCTGTGTCGGGAAAGCTCTCATTGAACACTATCCAGCCCTATCTCCACCTTGAATTCTTCCATCGGCACAACTAGGGACAGCACCACTAGTTGGCACAACGTTAGCTAGACATGGGAAAACCCAGGGTCAAACCGACAAGTACTCTGCCAGGGGTGACAGAGCCCACACCAGCCACACAGGGGGAGACTGAGGAATCCGAGGGTGCGGCTCGACTAATGCGAATGCAGTTTGACAGAATACTAACGCTATTATGGACATGAAGGCCCCACTCCAACAAAATATCGGCACGATCTCAGTGGGACTTGGTCTGTTGAAAGCAGAACATCATAAGCTTGCAGACAGAGTGAAGGCTGTAGAGAAGGGGCTTGAAAAAGTATGCTCAGAACAAATAGACCTGGCTCGTTAGGTTGCAGAACTAACTGACAGACTGTATGTTAGAAATGGGGGTCTCTAGTTGGCAGTGGTTTGCACCTTGTCCAAGTAGGGACTCTTCCTTCTAGTCAGGATGAAGGAGTTACACTCATAAAATGACCCCTGCTCACACCCATGGTAGCTTGGCACGAGGAGTCAGGGTTATCTTAGAGGCATTGTGTAAAGCATCTGCACATAATCAACAGTAATACAGTGTAAGCATTACAGAAGGACACCACACCAGTTTTGAAAAATATCCAATATTTTTATATACTTAAGACAAGATCAAAAACAATAAAAATTCACAATACACTACTTAGAAATCTTTCATCATCAAAATAACCTTGAAAAACAGTCCCTTGAAGTCAAACGCTCCCTCTGGGACTATCACGGCGTTGTTAACAAAAAAATCCAAACTGTTCTGGCTGACTGCGGCGTCGTGTGGCAGCTACTTTGTCGGGATGACCCACAAGACAGTACAGTTAGAAATGCAGGACGTTGCCGGCCTCTCATTGATCTTCGGAAAGCACAGCGTCCCTAGGTGTTGGTTCCGGAGGTCGGTACCGGAGTCGTCGGGCCCTTGAAGTCACACGTGTTTCAGATCGAACTCCTCGGGGTTGAAGTCCCGGGTGCTGGCACCCGCAGGTATTGGGTACTGCGGTGCGAAGTGCAGAGGTGTGGGGTACGATGACCTCAGGTCACAATGCAAGCAGCAGCTCGGTGGCGGTGTCAGATGGCATCGTCTGTGTGACCAGGGTCGCAGTGCTAAGTGATGCTGTGCTGGCAGGTCATAGTGCAAGCAGGGACTGTGTTATTGATGAAGCACTGTCATGGGCTGACGAACTGGAGTCGATGGCGCCGGCGTGGGTAGGCCAAGGCTGTGGAGCGGGAGGAGGGCAGTGCGTCGGGCAACTTTATGAGTGGGTCCCTCAAACCACTTTTGCAATCAGCGGCATCGATTTCAGGGATACCAAGGCGGTCTCATGAAGCGAGGCGATGTGGAGTGTGTTGCCTCCAGGTTGCGTTGCGAGCAGGGGCTCAGTGGTGGCATCAGCAGGCGTAGTCAGTGAGATCCGGGTCACGGTGCCGCATTGCGGCGGTGCCCTCTGCGGTGCCTTCAGGACACGGAGTCAGCAGCTGCATCATAGACGGCATCTGGTCGCTTTTCTTCTGTTGCAGAATAAAACACACAGTCCCCAATACTAAGGGCAGAAGAACTTGAAGGTTTTGCGGCTCCTGAGACTTCTTGAACAAGGGGAAAACTTTACCTCCAGCCCATGGAGAAACTCACAAAAATAGATTGCAGAAGGTTCAGTCCAGTCCTTTCACTGCCCAAGACAGAAGCATCCACTGCAGGCCAACCCAGCAAAGCACTCAGCAAAGTGGTAGTTCCTCCTCACAGCTTCTCCAGCTCTTCTTCTTGGCAGTCTTATTGGTCCAAAAGAGTTCTAAAGTTCAGGGGTTTGAGCCCCACTTTTTATAGTCCAAAATCTGTTGTCCTCTCAGGTAGAGAGCGTCTGTGCCCAGGCAGAACCAGTTCCGCCCCCTCTGGTGTGGCTTCCTCGTAGGAGTAGGAGTAGGAAGTGCAGATGGCATTGTCAGCGGCAGACCAGGCCCATTCAGGTGAAAGGAAATCTCCTCCCCCACTCTAAATGCATCCTAGGTCTATTCACCCCTTTCCTGACCCACATATTCTATCTGGAGCCACGGCTCCTCCACAGCCCCAGCCCCTGTCATCCAAAACCCAGACAGACAATCCACAACCCCAGCAGAGGTCAACTGTATGGCTAAGCAAGAAAATACCTACTTTCTAAAAGTGGTATTTTCAAACACAGATTGTAAAAATCACCTTCGCTAAAAGATGCATCTTTAAATTCTGAGTTCAGGCATACTAAACTTTATTTTTCTACCTAGTTCCCAGGGCTGTTATGTCCTATAGGAATAGGTTGCCTTGCAATAGTGAAAAATGAAATTGGCAGTAATTTACTATCAGGACATGCCACACACACCAGGGCATGTCCTCCCTTTCACATACACTGCGCCCTGCCCACAGGGGTCCCTTGGGCCAACCTTAGGGGTAACTGACATGTAAGAAAAGGGATGGTTAAGGCCTGGCAAGCAGGTACACTTGCGAAGTCGACATGGCAGTCCCAGAATGCACACAGGCTCTGCAATGGCATGCTAGAGTTACATTTACAGGCCATTTGCTTGGTTGTCACAATTCAGTTTTTGATTTACAGGCCCTGGCATGCTCAGTGCACTTTACTAGCGACTGACAGGTAAATCAAATATGCCAATCATGGGAACACTAATCCATGACACAGTTTACAACAGGAGCACTTGCACTTTATCACGGATCAGGAGTGAGAAAAGTGCGCAGAGACACTAAGCCAGCAAAACAGAGTCAAAACCGGGAGATCCAAAAGAAAAAAGACAGGGAAAACACGCCAAAAGATGCAAAGTCTAACAGTGTGGACATTGAAATACAGGGCTGAAGATGCAAAGGGCCACAATCGGTGGAACAGTGTCCGCAAAGTGGCCCTTCCAGAAGGCAATGAAGGAAGTGGCATTGTGTCCTATCTGAAACAATGGATTAAGACAGAATTTGCCCTAAATCACCTGACGTCCTTCTTCACCCTCAAACTTGCACTCAGCCTGCCAGCCTGTCATCCCATTGTCGACTGTCCCACCCAGTGGTGGCTAGGCTTATTCACTTGAGGGATGAGGGACCTCAACTGCAGAGGGCATGGGTGGACAGTCAATATACTATTGGCAATGGAAAAGTGTCACTGTTTCCAGAATGCACAGCTGCTGTACAATCTAAGAGACCTTCTTATGTGGAGGTGAAAAAAGTTCTACAAGAGGAAGGTGTCCAATTATCACTGATGTTTACAATAATTTCCATCTCTGTGGCCCATCTTCACAGGCCCACACTGATGCCAGCACACATGCAGTATTGTGGAGGGGTACCTGTGTTGTGTGGAAGATTGTGCATGTGCAGTAAGGTCCCCCTAGATGCACATGTGCAATCTCAAACTCTACTCAGACACCTCTACACAATACTGCATGTGTGCTGGTATCAGTGTGGGTCTGTGAAGTTGGGCCACAGAGATGGACATTCCAAAGGGCTGCATCTCATTGTTGTCAATGATATGCTCCCCTGTGTTGACAATTTGGCTGAGCGTGGTGTTCTGCCTAGGAGGCTAATTCCACACTCTGCAAACTTTCCAAGCAATATGCCCCTTTGCTTGATCATGAGATGCAGCCCTTTGTTACGAAAGTGACAAATCATGTTGTGAGTCTCTGTAGCCTAAACACATGCATTCCCCATTCATTGCAAATATGCACACTTGTTCCTCAAAGATACGTAGACCATATTTTCCAAATCAAACAAACTGAAGGGCCATTGAGATGTACAACTATGACCAGAAGTTAAATGCAAGCAAAAGTACAGTGTAAAGACTATGCACATCAGGAATGTGTCCCAATCCAAAAAAAACATGGTTTGTGTGTGTAGCATGCTCACTGACCTATACAGTCCCTAACAAGGTGCATGTCAAGTAAAGTATGACACAGAGCAAGATTCACATTGTTGCACATATGTATCTCAACTTGCGATATGTCACCTTCTAATGATACATGAACATGAGGTCAATATCAAACTATCGATAAGTGTCATGTAGTAAACTGCATTGTACAGAAATCACAGTCCTGGTGTGAGATGGCCATTAGACATTGACATGCATGGAAACCAGGTCAACAGTAGCAGTGAACAAATGCATAGGCAGTCATGTGTGCAAACGTCCTTGCATAAACATAGGCATCCAATCAGCATGAGCAGATTTCCATGTATCATCCATGTGTCCATCAGTGGTGCATATTTCTAAGCTCCCACCCATATGCCAAGATCACTTGCTGTGATGTTGGGGTGGTGATATTGTCTTACCATCACTTATAAGCCACTGTAAATCACAGTCATGTAGCCAAGGCACACATCTACACTTTACGTGTGGGAGAGATGAGGTTAATGGGTGTTATGTTGGGTCATCTCGCACACAAGAGGGGGGAGGGTCTAAAATACTGTCTACCACCCCGAACCCCCAGTAACAGCTATAATAACCACACAAAAGAGGGGTGGAGACAACAAACAAAACAAGCATAGACTTAACACCCAGGTGCAAATGTTGGCACACTTTTGGGTGGTAAAAAACTGCCCTCACTCACACACAATGTGTGTGACATGCTTCATCATCGGATCTGCTGCGACGTCCGAGCGTAGCCACACAACGGACGGAGCATAGGGAGGGGGGAACAAACAAAATGTAAAGACACACCGCTCGCTCAGAGGAGTCTTCTTGCCACAACCCTGTTCGTGCTACTGGAGTAGCTGACATCTGTTCCTGATTGTGTTCCTTGCCGGTGAGAGGAGTTTCCAGCCGCGAGGCCGCAGAGGAGGCGAGAGGTGCGGCCCCGGGACTGCGAGGACCAGCCTACAACATCCTCAGCTGTGTCCTCTTCCCGGGTGAGCCGCGCCCCCTCCCAGTGCCCGCCCCCACTGAAGTGCTCTTTACTCCTCGCGGCCCCCGCTTCGCGGGTGCGGCTCGCTCAGAGGAGTCTTCTTGCCACAACCCTGTTCGTGCTACTGGAGTAGCTGACATCTGTTCCTGATTGTGTTCCTTGCCGGTGAGAGGAGTTTCCAGCCGCGAGGCCGCAGAGGAGGCGAGAGGTGCGGCCCCGGGACTGCGAGGACCAGCCTACAACATCCTCAGCTGTGTCCTCTTCCCGGGTGAGCCGCGCCCCCTCCCAGTGCCACGCCCCCTCTCTACCCAGGAGTATTTTAGTAAGCCCGGTGACGCGCACCGCGGGACCCGCGCGGGTCGCAGCCCTGGGCAAAGCCCGGGCCAAGGGCGGGCCCGTTGTTGCCCGTTAGTGCCCGGCAGTGACCGGACCGGGCCACCTCTCTTGGCTCTTCATACTGTCCTTATATTCACCTCAGAAGCCTCCACATATGTCTGTTATGCCCGGAAGAACCAGAAGTAAAACCAAATCAGCGATGGCCGTAGCCCAAATTACCGGGCCTATAGACCAATTCATATCCCGGGTTAACGAGACAATCGATCACAGCATCTCTTTACTGGAACGAAGAGTATCCTTGGACCTTATGAACGCTAAACGCTCGTCCTTGGGCCCTTTATCAACTGCAAGCTCACCTCCCCAGCAAATTGTAACCAATCGTTCTCTTCCTTTACCTCAATCTGTTGTTGGTACACTCACAGTACCAAACTTAGTTGACTTATCAGTCTCTCAATTAGAGTCTGATTCATCATTTGTTGACCTAGAGGCCACTCCAGACCTTGAAGCTTGCCAACCACTTGGAAGGCCAGAGCCCACCATAGACAAATGTCCTCAAGTATCAGGGGAAGGAGGCATTCCTGTATCGTCAGAACCAAGGAATATGCCTAAGACAAAGAAAAAACCTAAAACCATCATCAGGAATCATAATGTTGTGTCACCAGCCCCAACTTCAACCTCAGGCATTCCTTGTTGGGTCGAAAATATGGTAGCAGACTTAAAATCAGATCTTGAAGCTTCAATATCGGCTCAAATCAAGCCCTTAATGCCAAAAATTGATCGACTAACATCTTTAATCAACACTAAATGGACTAATAAGTCAAGTGGAAATGTGTCCACTCAGTTACAAGGGAAAACCAAAGAAGCACCCTTGGTGAATAACATCAATAGCAACCTACCTAAAGACCCCACCTCAAAGGCCAAAATTATATCTGATAAACCAGGAGCAGTAACGCACCACCAGGCTCAAAGGGGGGAAAAAGCTCCTGCGCCCTTACCAACTCCTAGCGGTGTAGACCCTATTACAAAGCCCCAAACACCTTCAGGCTCCAAAAAAGTGCCTAATCAATCTGCTAAGGGCCCCAAAAGCTCAGCCACCACTTCGACAGCAACTACCTCCCTTAACAAGCCTTATGATTCTAAAACAAGGCCGGCTCGCTTTAAGTCAATCAACTTGCCGCCGGAAGTCTCACCCTTTGTGGTTGTACTGACGGGGGTGCCACCACTGAAGGAGGGTAGTAGAGAAACTCTTCTCGAATTAAAGAATAAATGTGCCCAGTGGCTCCACCTGCACAAACCACTGCCCAATAACATGTGTGGCGAAATACACACAGTTAGAAGAGGTGATTGGGTGGGTAGAAATACCAAGACCATAGCAGGTGATGTTATAACTATCAACTTTAGGGATGTAGGGGTAGTGAATTATATTTGCAATTCACCTAATAGTGGGCCGGCTACTCAAATACACCCACTTCCCTTGTCTTACTTTCTACCCATGCCCCCAAGACAATATCCCCCCCAATTCAGCTTTCCAATAAATAGAGGGTATACACATGCTCCACATCATACTATCCATCAGTGGCAGCAACCATGGCAAGGTCCACCTCCTCCTTTTGACCCCTTTGTATCTCAGTTTGCCCACTGGAATAGATTCAGCGCGCTGGAAGAGGTGGACTGACTTAATTCTGTTGAAGCTTTCCCCATGCATTTTGCCATTAATAGGGGTGAGGAGAAGGGCTCACCGGTCATGTCTTACCCGCTATGTTCTAATTTCCCAACTGCGTCAGCCACTAGCCTGACTAAGTCACCATCCCCTGCCTTAGAGAGGGAATGTGCAGAATCCCCTAGTCTTAGAGACATCGTTGGTACTAGAGGGAAAACCACCAAGGATAAAATAAAAATCCTTAGCTGGAATCTTGCGGGCATCCATAGGAAACTGGATCTGCCTGAGTGGAGTGATCTGGTTGAAGCACATAAGATCTGTATGTTTCAAGAGACTTGGAGTACAGAACCACTCCACCGGGTTGGGTTCATCACCTTTTTTATCCCAGCAGAGAAACCCACGAATGGGAAGGGGCGCCCTTCGGGGGGTCTTATTACTTGGTTAAGCATCTCACTGAAGTGCAGAATAACATCCAAGCAGATAAACAATCCAGACATTTTAGGCATTCTACTATGTACTCCATGTAGAGGGCTGACTCTAGCTCTTTACAATGTTTATGCTAGAGGCACAAAAAATGGGCACACCTCACCCGTAATAGCAGATCTTTAGGTGCAGCTCAGGGATTGTAAAGAAGCTGATCATACCCTAGTAGCAGGTGATTGTAATTGCACCTATGAGCCACTCCCCCTAGATGGCATTCCTGATTTGGGCGAAGAAGACAGTAGATGGGGCATCCCTTCACTTTCCATCCCTCCGATTAGGCGCTGGACCCGCAGTGCAGTACAGCTAGATGCACTGACTCTTGAGTTTGGGCTAAGAGCCGCCAATGGCCGTACACCTTCTGACCGGATGGGCGCCCCGACGTTCAACAGGGTTGGTCATACCTCAAGGATTGACTATATCCTGTTGGACCTGGGGCTTTGGAGCAGGGTCGAAGACATGACAGTCATACCGACTGTCGAGAGCGACCACAACTCGCTTTCCCTAACTATCACGAATCCCTGGTCTAATGAAGCACTGTCAGCACCTTCCAAATGCTCACAAAAGGTCACTGACTCCTCCTGTGGAAGGCGCTTAAAGTGGGAAAAAGTTGCCAGTAATCCTGACAAACTTGCTAACATAGAGGTGGTTCTTGTGGCCTCACAAATAGAATTTGACACTATTGACTTAGCCACGGCAGCGGACAGGGCAACACCCATTTTTGAAGCTGCTGTTAAGACTATAGGGGAAGTCTTTTGGGTAAAGGGCAATGCAGGGAGGTTTACGTCTCAGAATAAAACCAAGGGTATGCATGACTGGTATACAGCAGCTTGTAGGAAAGCTAAGTCCCGGCTAATTGAGGCCGATAAAGGCAAATCTCAACCCTAAATACAGCTAGCCAGGAAAGAACATAAGAGAATATTGGGTCTAGCAAAAAAGGAGTGGGAAGAGGCTCACTGGTCTACTCTTAAAGAAGCTAGCTCCAAGAGGGATCCAAAATGTTTTTGGGATACTATTAGAGCTCGGAACAGGCCTGATAGTGATTTAATAACTTGTAATATCCCTAGTCAGGCGTGGGTCAAACACTTTTCCAAGCTCTACACCCGCCAAGCTGACCAACCGCTGACGAGCGACTCACAAGGGGGAGTTGTGGGCTCATCCATGCTCCCTCCAATTTGGAACATCCAGCCTAGCGACTTTGATTTTACCATCAAGGAGGTCGAATATGCAATAGGCACTATTATTCCCCAAAAAGCCGCTGGCCCGGATGGTATCCCCGGTGACCTTTTAAGATCAGATACTTCAAAGTGGGGAAAATTGATCCATTCCCTACTCGTCGCTATCTGTAGGGGCACCCCTGCTCCTCCTCGTGGAAGGGGGCGGAGGTGGTCCCTATTTACAAAAAAGGCCCCAGGGAAGATCCATCAAATTATAGGCCCATTAGCCTGTTAGACATCAGCCAAAAAGTAGTTGGCAAGGTTCTACTGCTAAGAATTCTTAATTGGGTAGACGAAAACAAAATCCTTACTGACTACCAGGCGGGCTTTAGAGTGGGAACTGGGACAATCGAGCAAGCTTTTAGGCTTATGATGGTCTATTGGAAAGTTGTGGTCATAGGCAAGGGCAGTCTTTATCTCGCGTTTATCGATTTAAAGACTGCCTTTGACCTTGTACCTAGAGAGACCTTATGGAGCGTACTGGCCGATATGGGGTTACTGCACTACTTGCTTGTATTACTTGTTAGGTTGCACGAAAATAGTTTTGCCCAGGTTAGGTGGGGCCCAGGCGGGGAAAAAACTAATAGTACCCCGGTAGAGAGAGGTGTCCACCAGGGATGTGTGTTACCTCCCACCCTTTTCTCCCTCTACATCAATGGGGTGGTTGAGCATCTTCGGAAACATCCCTCAGATGAACCATCCCTGGCTGGCGAACGCATACCTACCCTCCTCTTCGCGGATGATACGCTCTTAATATCTAAGACCCCAATAGGCCTCCAAAGACTCTTAAATAACTTTCAATCTTTCTGTGCTAATCGCGGCCTGGTAATCAACACAAGCAAAACAAAATATCTTGTTCTGAACCCTCCCAAAAAACCAGTCCGCTCTCCTATCTTGAATGCTGAACCACTGGAGAGGGTAGAAGTTTTTGACTATCTTGGGATACGCCTTTCACATAAAATGGAATGGACACCACACTTGGACAAAATGCTTTTAACCCATAAGAGAATAACAGGAGCTCTCCTGAAAGAACAACGCTCCTGTAAAATAAGACCTATAGCTACAGTCCTAGAAATATACTCGGCTAAGGTGTCAGCTCTGCTCTCTATGGGGCCGAACTCTGGGGTCATCCATTTCCGATGCTCTACCAAGATCAGAGATGAAATTTTGTAGAGCGATTATGTCTCTACCGCAGGGAACTCCCACGGTCCCGCTAATGTTGGACCTGGGATGCCGCCCAATTGATGACCTCGCAAAATTTCGTCCACTCTTGCTCTGGGCGCGGCTTTGGCGTGTGGAGGAACTCAGTAAATATGCTCAAGGCCTTGCAGAAATCATGTCACTACCAGGGTGGCACAAAATTAAATGGTTAAGAGACATGAAGTTGCTGCTAGCCAATCTGGGCCTCAATGAAGCGTGGATAAATAGAACTTCACCCCCGAAGCTAACGCTCAAGAAACTATATTGGGACTGGATCTCCACAAAAAGAAACACTAGTACTACTATGGGCAGACTTACGGAGGATTTCTTGAAGTTTAAAGACCAACCCAAACGGGAAGTGTATCTTGACACTATTGAAAAACCCTTTGACAGGGCCTTATATTTTAAATTCAGAGCAGGAACCCTTCCCCTTCATTCTTTTACATCGAGTTGGAAATCACGTGAACAAACCACAGAGTTTTGCCCAGCGTGCTTAATCAAACCAGAGTCATTGGCGCATTTTATGTTCGAGTGCAGAGAGTATGCCAATCCAAGAAGGGTTTGGCTCAAAAATTTATGTCGGCAGTTGGGTACCAAGAGTCATGCGACTGCAATCAGGATATTAATGTCTGATAGCCGTGCCACCTATGCTTGTGTCTTAGCCAAATTTTTATCATGGGCTTGGTCCATCCGCACTAAAAGGCTCAAATTGACTGTTTAATTCCTTTTTAAAATATAGTTGCTTCCTTAATGAACTGCTTTGTAAATCTGTGAGAACGTTTTACATATGCTTTTCTGATTTTACAAATTGTTGCATTGTGATTTACGTGTTGCTTTTATGATAATTCTTTTATCGAAATAAAGCCTTTTTGACTTGACTTGTAAAGACACACACACAGACACTGGACGTGACCCTCAGGTCCACATACAATGACTCGAGACTGGACACAACACAAGACAACTCAAAGTGCAATAGGTGATATTAAAACTGACTCATGGATACCAAAACCATCTTTATTATTAGGTTCCACAGACAGGATTAAAAAATGGTAGGGTGGTGGTGTTATAAAGGGTTATTAAGACCCACTAACACCCCACTCGCACTACTTGCGTCAACATGTTTCGACCCTTAAATTGCCCTTAATCAATGGGTCACCTGGGTCTTCGTCAGGACATCTAGTTGTCCCAGTCTAACACACTACCCCTCTTACCTCAATTAGGTGTTGAGAAGGGTGTATGTCACTCTTACCCATCAATAATGAGCTATGTGGAGGGAGTTCCGCCAACACGGTGACATTACGAGTTTACTAGAAAAAGTCACTTGACCTGGCACATGGTGGGAGGAATCCCAAAGAACACAACTGTTCCGGAGGGAACGTCCTGCCCAGTAGCCCCTTCTACAATGTGCCACGACGCACACATCTACACTTTACGTGTGGGAGAGATGAGGTTAATGGGTGTTATGTTGGGTCTCCACACTGCAACACCCATAAAGAAACACGCTGCCCTATACCCACAAGGATGAAGAAAATAGGAGGCTAGTAAGAAATGTATGCAATGAAAAACATGATCTCTAACATGCAAATATATATGAAATCACATTTTCTAAACGCTTTTGATCTTTCCATGTGTACTGCATTGTGCATTATCATACTTGAGACACACATACAACAGCATCTCCCCTTTACATTGCAGAGGGAGAAACACTACCTCCAGTGCAGCAGCCTGTCCCACTCTTCACTGATGAGGATCAAGACAGCTCAACCATCGACCAGGACACCTTCCAAGACCTGATCAACTCCATTAGCAGTCCATCTCCGGAAGTGGAGACATCCAGAAGCATTGTGGAAGCTCCACCCCCTGCCCAAAAAACACAGCAGCAAGCACCTACCACCACAGCTGTCTCCCAGGACCTTGAGGATCCACTTCTTACATTTCAATGTAGTGCAGTGGAGGTCCAGCAGGAGATGGCTGTTCATGTGCGGGTGGGGTTTGACAGCCTAGCAGCCAAACTAGATTGGGTCTGTGGGTGTCTCAGTCCCATTAGGGACCACCTAGAGACCATCATAGGCACCCACAGTTTGCTCCATGCTCTCCAGCATTTCATTCAGGGGCGGCTGGTCCATAGGGGGCACTGGAGCGGCGCCCACTATCATCTACAGAAAAAGAAACCTCTCTCTGCAGCTTGGGCGGCAGGACTGGAAGTAGACTGATACCTTTCTTAGTTTCTCTGTTCCGTTTACTTTTCCGGCCTGTGCTCCTGACAGATTAATGTGTACAGGTCAACGCACACAGCAGGAGAGTGCAGGGGTTAAGACAGACTGCGCATGTGAAGGGCGCTTTTCGTTTCTGCTCCCGTCTTCCATTGACTAGACATTAGACATGCTGAGCATGCTTAGTGCAGTGCGGCATGTCTTAAGATAGTATAGTAAGCTGCTCTGGCAGTGACGTATTTTTGACGCAGCCGCCCCATGCCCTGTCAAAATGCCATAATACAACAGAGTGAAGGGTGAGGTCAGCCCCAATCGTATCCTGCCTTCTAATGTGATTTGTTCAGTAATCAGCCCCTGATCTCGAGACGCAAGGCTTCAGATTGCCGGTTGAAGCAGAGCAGAACATGGTGATGAAGCTGGCCTGCAGGAAAAGTGGCGTTTGGGTTAGTTTAATTTCAATTCATTTAAGGAGAATTGTCCTCAGTAATGACAAAGCGCGTGAAAAAAAATCATTTTAAAAGTAGCTTTTCGTTTGAAAGTAAGGTATTGAAAACTACAGTTCGTTGGCATCGCTGCTGCACTGACCCCACTTGACCTTTTAGAAAGCTAAGCTTATTTTACTTTATTTCTCTAACTTTAATTCACTAAGGTATAGTTTTTAGGTCTCGCCTGTCGATGCGCATGCGCATCGAGCAAGCGAGACTATGGGGGCTTATCGACTCTTTATCCACACTGCAAGGAATCGTGGCGATTCCTTGCAGTGCCCGTGACTTTTAAGCTCAATGCGCATGCGCATTGAGCTTAAAAGCGCGTGCACATGGCCCCAGCCGCCTGCCTTGCCTACTCTCCCGCCCCCTCACTTCTTGATTGCACGGCCGCTAGGCCGTGCCTCCCTACTCTCCTCCTACTCTCCTCCCCTCCCGTCTGTTCCCGCACTCCTCCCCTACTCTCCCGCCCCCTCACTTCTTGATTGCACGGCCGCTAGGCCGTGCCTCCCCTACTCCTCCTCCTACTCTCCTCCCCTCCCGTCTGTTCCCGCACTCCTCCCACACCCCCGCTCCGCCCCCTCACTCTCACAGGATCACAGGAAAACAAAACTACTACTAACCGCGAACAAGAACTCCGACAGGCCTGGAGGTTATGATAAAAGAGGAGTTTATTACAGATGGAATGAGGAAAGTTATTTACGTTGCGTTAAGCACCATGGCAACCTCGCTACGCCACTGACGCGCTGCCACTGTCCAGCAATACGCCCAGTCTAATCAAGTCACTGTTTACAAACATATCGGTTGCAAAGAAATGTGAGAAAATATTCATCCGGCTATAAGGAATCTCGCTGCCAAAGTGTAAGGCGCTGCATTTTCTTCACAACCAAACTTCAAAAGAACACTGAGACCGTAACCATATTAACAACGCCATGTCACAGAGGCGCCCATGACCTAGACAGCCAGCAGCCAGAGAGCAAGGGAGGAGAGTGGGTGGGGCCTGGCCACGCCTCGCTTATTACTTTTTACCCAATTGCCCATTTCGGCCTGACTCCTGCATGGCCGTCTCCACCAAGGCTCGGCTAGCTCAGGACTGTCATGTTCGCGACGGCGCGTCGCTCTGACGTCAGCTACGAGGTTGCCTGCTCGTAGCCTGCTGATGACGATCAACCATTTGTCGGCTTTCTACCTACCCGGTTTGGCTCCGGTCAATTTTTGTGAGCCCAATGAGCGGAACGACGAATGCAAGGTGAGGATTTGTGCACTTCCATCGATAGGATTAAACAGATCGTTCTTGAGGCAGGGATCGGCGGCCTATACAAATTATTCGGTCAGTCGTTCCCCCCGAAAGCTGCATGATTGAGAGGGTCACGGGTTGATCCCTACACGTGACCGTTTATAGTTGACAGGTTCGGTCTTAACATAGTTCCCAAATTATAAAGCTCATTTCTCTTCAAATATACCTTTTTTGGCTTGGACATCTCTTGGATTTTCAGAAAGGTGCTTTTTTAATCTCCCAATTTGTCATCCGGAGTGTATTGCTCAGTAAGCCTGAGGTTGGTGCTATTTTGAAGAATGACTGCACTTGTATGATTCGTTTAAGACCACCCTAAATGTATGTATGTAGCAGAGGCAACCTCGTTTGATGGGCATCATGTAATAGAAACTCAAAGTAAATTATTAAGTGGATAATCGGTCGTCAGTCTCTCGACAGGATAAAAACACAGATATTTGAGTGTTCATTGTAGTTCCCATTTAGCGTGGAAAACTTTGAAAAAATGGTCCCAAAGATTTTGGCACAAGTGAGAGGATTTCTCTTTCCCAGCCTGGATAAACAAGATATAGAACAACTAACCTAAAATTATGAAGCTACAGTGTGTGCAATTTCAATGCATGAGTTAGAGTGGTGACTGTTTAAATCAATCGGTTCAACTACATAATAGGTCTCTATGGATATTTGTCTATGCATGCAGATTACCAGTTCTAGCCTTACGTATGCAGCTAGTAACAGGGATTTGTGCACTAGCTTTCAGTTTTATAAATATAGGAGCAACCTTTTTACAGCCTGTTACAAGTCGGTGCCTATTTGCATACTGATTCACCGAGAACAGGACTAGTATAAACTCCTTTTAACATAATAAACATATTAATCTCCTCTTGGAAGCAAAACTGTTATGTACAGAGGAGATTCAAGCAATTCCAAGCTCCGTTTTGCAATTATTAAATCTTAATTTTCTGAATATTTCCAGACGTAGCTTGCTAGCATTTGAGTTACAGCTTTTAGAATTGTTTATGGCTTTTTTTATTTGTAATTCTTTAGCATTGGCTACAGGAAACAAAAATGCTAAAGATTTACAAAAAAACCCATAAACAATTCTAAAAGCACTAACTCTAATGCTGCGAGACCTATTGCATTTCCAATGCTTGTTACTATTTAGCACTGAGTCCCTAAGACGAAGCACGCCGCCAGATATTATAGTTTAGGAAAAGACCGATTGGCACGAATCTTCTCTATCGCGCAAGAGAGCTCCCAAGCATCTTTTTTTGATTGATTCGGGTAAAAATAAAAAACTAAACAACCTCAACCTTCCAGACCAATGACTCGCCTGGAGACCAGCATAGGGCATGGAAGACCGATCCTTTTAGCCAAGCAGAAGGCTTTCCGTCCCACTTGGGTGAAGTTCTTTTTTCATCTGTACTCTGTGGATACAAATTCAATGGAGAATATGGGGTTTGATGGAATTCCCGTCCCACTTGCAGTGGATTAAAAAAAGAATCGAACTGCGTTGGCATTATTAGCTTGCAGGGAGTTCCCCTGTTGCTTGTAGGACTGGCACCAGCAGCCAATTAACAAGCATTGACAAAGCCAATAAGTGTCACCTTTATAATGCAAGGACCAAGCTGTTGGCCTTGCCGATGTTTGTCTGTAAAGTTTTGCCAATAAAAGAAAAAAGCTTTTCAAAATACTCAGGGAAGAGCAAACACATACCTTATAGTACCTCGAATTCAATCTTTTTATTCTTTATAACTGTCATAGTTTATGTTTAAATACTATACACTCAGAAATCTCTGGATAGAATTCAAATAAAAAGTGTCAAAATGTAAATGGAATCGCTTGCCAAGGCGTCATTACCTGTCTAATTACCATTGGTTTTCTGCAATAGTTCAAAACGCAGATGTATTGGCCTCTGAGGGAAGTGTCATGCTAAGAATACCTTCTCCCTTAGATGCCGGCTGAGTGAGTGCAGTAGTTGGCCTTTACCATAGCGCCAGTAAAGCCGTTGTGCCTCATCTACAAAAAAATGGCACAGCGTGGCACTGCAAGCCATTTAGCTGCACCGTGCTGCATAATTTTCAAAGTGATGCATTGTATTAACAACAATATACCACATCCCTGTGCTTTCCCCTGCGCTGGCGCACAATTGGCTGCCATGCGCCAGCGCAAGCACCCTGCATCATTTCGCAAAGGTGTCTGCGCTGCTGGGATGATTATTTTTGTACTGGAAGAGAGACTTTCCTGCACAAAAACAGTAATTTATTGCATTTTCCTCTTTCTATGCATGCTGCAGAATGCAGCTCACACATAAAGAGGAAAATACAAGGAGAAATTAAAGTATTTAACCTCGTTGCACCATAGGCGTAAGAGTCTTATGCATTTCAAGCTTCACAACATTTTTTGTAAGCCTGGGATGTTTCAGGTTCCATGGATGATGCGTAGGAACATCCGTGGAACTCCCCTTTCCTACAGAGTAATGCATGAAAAGGGGTCATATCTAAAAGGTCATGAAAAGTCAAACAGGGTGAATTTACGTTGCCTTGTAAATATGGGCAAGCCCATTGTGCCACCGGTGTGTCAAAAAAGTGATGCACCTGTGGTACAATGGGCTTGTAAATAAGCCCCTTTGAGTGCCAAAGCTTGTAATAGATGACTGTGTTTAGGCCATTCAGAAGACTCTGGCAGCCAGTCAGAATCTTTGTGGCGAAACTACGCCCTTGCTTAAAGAAACCTTCAGTCTAAAATAAATACCTTAAGTCTCACAATCCGAAAAGAGGCCCTCACAGCAGGGGCGCCTTATAAACCCTGGACAAATACAGGTACTCAGCAGTCAGCACACCTTTCATACCAGCCCTTGATATCGTAGACTTGATATTGCTGGCAAACTGTGAATAAAGATGGCACTCTATACTAGGAGAGATGGTTTACAGCTAAATCTGAAGGAAGGAAACTATGGTAATGAAAGACAGGTAAGTGGGGTATTTCTGGGTGGGGGACCGATTACAGGACTCACATTCTTTCCGCACTTAGTGGATTTCATGCATAGTTCTTTTACTCATTCCAAACATCAGCAAACTCTGGCTTCTCAGAGAACAGTGTGCTGCATTTTGGAGCGAACGCTTTTAATACAAATCTCCTTTTAATCGGATACCCCTTGGTTTGGGCCTAAAGCTCTACAGGATTCCGCATATTCAGTTGTCCCTAATTATGCATTGCGTCACACGTGACATTACTACTTAAAGCTGTCCATGTGTATGTCTTCCCTGGCCCTTGTGCTGGATTCTTGAAATTGTTATTTATGAATTTTATATCTATGTAATACAAGTGTATGAATGTGTAAATACTTTATAAATATGTGCTTTAACTACATGCACACCTCACTATTCATTGACAAGAGACGTGGCTCGAAAGTTGCATGTAATAGGTTTAACATTTAATTCTGCTTTCGCTATAGTCACTGTATTGTGGACTTCCTGCTATGCAAGGGTATCACGTAAAACAGATTCAGAATGTTGTAATGAAGTCACTGTGGCACCTTTTTCTATTAATGGCGTTTCTTGCATGAAAACAGAAAATTAATTTAAGGAAATAGTGTCATCATATTAATGTACAGCATAAAACAGTCAATGCATGTATTTATTGCATAGTTAAAACCATTACAAGTGTATCAGTGTGTTCAAACGTTAATAGGGGCAAATGATAACATCAGCATATTCAAAGAATGTCCTCTATAGCTCATAAAAATTGGCAATTTCTTAAATAATAAATAATTCAATTGTATTGCTTTATTAACCTTTCTACTTCCTGCTTGAAAATGCACCATTTATCCACCCTTTTTTCAAACATTTCTAGGAGTAGAACCCCCCCAGAATCCCTCGAATCCCCTGTAGGTTGTTTGGGCTTGCACGCTACGCTCGCTCGCCGCAGTGCAGTGCGGCAATAATTTTACGCCTCACCACTTTCAAATGTCACCAGTCGCCACTGCATTTCATGGCTGACTTTGCTGGAGTACTGACTCAGAGACAAGAACAGCTGTCCAGTCAAAGTGTCTCCAGCGATGTCACCAAGGAGTTGTGTGAAATGAGAAAGATCATGGCGAACATGGAGTGGATGCAGGCCTCACACTTGGCAGTCATGGCTGCATACCGCCGAGACGTTGCTGGAGTCTTGCAAGCCCTGCAACTCATCATCCCTGCAGTGATGCCTCATCATGTGGAACAGATGAATGCTGCTGCTACATCCACATCCACCTCTCACCCCCCTGATGTGTCAAAGCCTCATGGTGCTCCAGCCAAGACACCATCACACACACAGGTGGCACATGACACATCAGAGGAGTAAGATGTAGATTAATCCACATTTCTGCGAGAAAGTCAGCGGTAGCATTCATCTGGGCCAAATGGACAGTTTCTGCTTGGATCTGTGCTTACCATCATGCCACAGAACACCATATTCGACTGTCCTATGAATGACTCTGCTACATGTACCTTGGTCTTCAATAAGGCGTGCCAATGTTGGCATTGTTCCTAATGACACTGCAATCAGCCTGCTGACTGAACTCTGCCTCTTCCTCAACATGTCTCTGGACACGTTACCCGCAAAGGACTCTTTCTGGACCTCCACACGGCATCTATACAATGTGTGGGTTGTCTAACAAATTTATGGGCCAGTCTTCTACCAATATAAATGCACATGTAAATAAAAAATGTAAAGTCATAGTGTGTTGCCTATGACCTGTCAGGTATAGAAGTATAGAAGTGTCAAAAATGGTCTGGTTAGTGAATCCGTCGAAACTTACACAGAGGGGCATTTGATAAATGGTCATGTTGAGTCTGTGTCCCTGATAGGCAGTGAGATGACCAGGTATGTGTGAGTCAGCCGTGCCTGAAAAGCTAAAATGCTACATTCTTACCAGAATCCAACATTGCCCTACGTACATGATGGGAATAGGCATGTGCTGAAATATGTCCAAGTCAGTCTCATGCCATAGGAAGTGTCTTCAACTAGCACTGCTGACAAGTCATATTTGTCAGATTTACTCACACTCAACGGGGTGGACAAAGCTTGTTGTGATGGGTTACATGGCATGTCACATTTCAAGATAGAGCAAACAGCATATTCACATAGATGATGAACCGTAATGGCACATATTTACACACTGATATTGGAACCCCAATGTTGGTTTCAGTGGAGTTGTGTTGGCAATAGGGACTTCTCCTAAAGTTCAAGTCCTCAGAGAGCCACTTACTGTGGCTTAACAATGCCTTGAAAATAAGGACTCCTCTCATGCTGTGCTCACTGTGAAAGGGGAGGGCAATGTGTCTAGTGGTGTGTAGTGCACTGCAATTAGCACAGAGTCAGATGCTGTACCACTATTTCAATGGTGGCATCACCATGAGGCAATGCCAAAAGTAACAGCTGGGAAAAGTGGGTAAAACACTGGCACTACAGGTGGAAATGGTTCATTTCCCCTCCTGTATGGGGTTGAACTGTGTCTTGCCTTGTGCAGCCACTTTTGATCTGCCAAATTACAACATTCTGTATGTGCAGGAAGGTGAGCCTCCCTGCACATAAACATTCAAAATCACTACTGCTGACACACTTGCACTACCTAGCAAGTGTGCCTGTGTCTGTGCATGGCAGATGTACTCTGCGCCAGGCTCATGTGAAATGCATGGTGGGGCCGTAATCTTGGGAACACAGTGCATACATCCATTTTCTTCATGGATAAGCGTTGCAATGGCAATGTTTGCTTAAGCCCATGTTTCTACATTGTGTTGTAACTGGTCAACAATGTGGTGTACAACTCTGTGAGTCACTCATAAGATGTCAAACTTTACAAAAGAGTTTCCCTAGCCTAAGGCATACCTCTTACTTGCCAACCTGAAATCCATGCAAGTTTCCTGTGCACAAATTAACTGGATCCTGACACTATCTGTCCAGCTAAAATTACATGTCACATGTACACATTCAAATGATTGTTCTGTGATTTAATAAGTTGCATACAAGGTAAAAAGCACCACTCCACCAATTCACTTCTGACAATAGTGCAAGCACAATTCAAAACCAGTAATCATGTATTCATATATCACAAAATTACCTACCAGAAACACTAATCACTACAACTAACCTAATCTTAACTAACTGGTACTACCAGAATGCTACTCTGAACTATCTACCTTACCTAATATTAAACATGCAACAATATTTCTGACAAACCAACCCCCCTCCCACCCTTAAAACACATCAGCAGACAGGACAAATACATAAACATGAACTAACTACACATATATTCTACACATATATATGTGTATATCTATATTTTGTTTTCATATAACAACAAATACATCAACCCCCCCCCACCCAAAGGAAAAAGAAACTTAGCCCAGAATACTACATTTAGAGAATAAAACATCTAAAACATTTAAAAAATAGTACACTAACTAATCCTACACTACAACTACACTGCCTAACACTTAAAAACCTACACTAATACAATTTGTTTAGAGAATTAAACATCGGGGGACTGGCGAAAAGGGGGAAGGGTCACTACTTGTCCAACTCTATATGGGAGACCTATGGCAGCCTTGATGTCCTGGAGGTGAGTGCTCTGCTGCGACATTTCCCTTTCTATTTGGGCCAGTCGGACATTCCTGTCCATCATGCACCAACGGTCCCTGGTTGTGAACCCTACAGCATGTGTCCGTGCTGCAGATGGCATTGTAGCAGTCCCTTGTGCGTGTGGCCCTGAGGGGCACCTGCTTGTGTGCCTGATCCTGTAGCAAAAACAACAGTTGATTGACAGAATGCAGAACAATGTCATACATTCACCCCAGTAGAGAGATCTGGGCCTAAATCCATCATTTATTTGCACTCCACACCACCCCAGTTCAGACATGGCCATATGCAAATCAGCCTTGACCCTGTGCCTCATGGGAACAGTCCAGCCCGAACTGCCAAGCCATGTCTTTCCTGGACCGGAATCAAGCATCCTAGGACCGGTTTCTGGCTACCAGCCGTCATCAGCCAGGATAGCTTGACTCCAGTGGTGTGGAAAGCATGGGACTCACGTCTGAGCATACCCATCCCACTCGGGGTGACAAATGCAAAAACAACAGTTGATTGTAGCAGCATGTTGGCTGTGTGGTGTCTGATTTTGAGGGGCAGATCTTTAGGCATGTCTGGACCCACGCCTGACGTTAGAAGGGCCAGGTATGGCCTATGTGCCCCTCACCAATCTTTGCAGTCCAACTTCAGTCAGAGACTTCCATCTCCCAGCTGCCCAGTCATCTCTGTACCTCCTAGCCATAGGACGATATTCATTGGCCGCCCGGCATATGTGCTGTTATAGTTCTTTAAGGACCTGGAATACATGTGCCTTCTCTGGCGATATGTCTGTAAAATAAGAGCAATGACAATATTTGAGTCCAGATAATTATGGCAATGTTCTCCAATTAACTCAGTAAAACAAGGGCAGTAAAACATGGGATCCTACACTCTAACGAAAGATCATGAAGTTCAAAAGTGACATGGACAATGCAATGTTGACTTAAGGATCAGTTACAACAGGATGGTGACACTGACATGACAGTGCATGGCATGTGACATGTAGTGTCACAACACAATGAGATTGTCAGTGTCAAATGATGGTCCTGTCACATACACTGACTGAGGGTGATATGTACAAGGAAGTGGAGGAGAGAGGCATCAGCCTTCCAGAGGTAATGCCTCGCTCCTCCACTTCTGAAACACAAGGCTGCATCATATGCACAAGAATGTGGTACCGCCCTGTGTGTCCCGCTATAATGGCGCTAAGTTTATCAACTCAGCACCAACGCAGGCAAGTGCAAGGGTGTCTGCGTGCAGGTGAGGATTGTTTATGTGTAGGAAGGTGTCCCTTCCTGCACATGAACAATCCTAGAAAATGCCTTCTGTCACTTTCATGCATGCTTCTCCATTCAGCACACATGGTAGCGACAAAATGGCATATTTTTATTTATTTGTACATGCAGAGGAAGGGACACCTTCCTGTACAGAAACAAACAATGCAATTGGGCTTCTTCAATGTGTGCTGCACAAGGCAGCACACATGGAAAATTTATGTTAGGTGGCTGAACACTGAGTTGTACATAAGTCACATCCCCTCTCGCCACCACAACTTCACAATAGGTGAAGTTGTGGTGGCAAGAGCAGCTTCTACATTTGCCCCTGAGTCTACCACTGGAATGAGCCCAAGGAGACAGCTTGACAACACCATAGCAGAGCCAAAACATGGCAATGAAATACATAGGGCCATTTTTGCAAGGTGGTTGGGTAGCGTGCCATTCGTATCCTTGGCTTAACGCTACCCCCTGCAACTTCAGGAAAGCTGATATGCAGCATACCTATAATAGTACTATGCAGACCTGTGTCTGACCCCGCCATGCTGAGAAATGCTGCCTCCCTGGGGATATTAGTGCCCACTTGCACAATGCTGCAAGTGTCTCTGTGTTGGTGTGGACGATTAGAATGGGCCACAGAATTCCTCTTCCTGCACATTGACATTTCTTACAATAGGTGCAGACATTTTAAGGTGTACTGCTTCATGCAGCACATATTGAAGTCACATGATGACATTCTCAGCACTGATTGCTCATGAGATGTGAGGTGAACCTTCATGCAATTAAACAATCAATGGTGTCCTGGTGTTTCCATGTGTACCGCACAACGCAGAACACATTGGAACAGCATGTTTGTGAGCCAATTCAATAAAACTCACCACTGTGCATTTTCAGATACAAAATGCCAAGGGAATCACACATTACGTACTCCAACACATTCTAGCTGGCCTTGGAGAGAGTGTCCACATCTCTAAAGATTTGTTTGTGCATGTATTCAGCTCCCAATCTTGGCAACAAGCTATGATGCGGAAAGGTGGTTTTGAGCCCTATTGTGCTTCATTCTTAGGCAGCCAGCTAAACGCAGCATTGTGACTCAGGCTAAGTCAATCGTGCTCCAACAATGCTGAACAATCTAACGTTGATGATTAAATGATTGCTTGTGATAATCACCAACATGGCAAAGATGCAACACATTAGATGAAAGACAATAAACATTGGCAAAAATCCTAGGTTGTTACCTAACTTACATTACAGTGATGTTGACACATTCAAAAGATGTGTGACTCTGGATCATGCAGCAATACATTTGTAATCATGAACACAAGCTTACATATTGTGGATGTGACAGACTCTTTGCACTGGTTTCTGTGAATGACACCTGGTGCAACAAAGATTTGAACATCATTGACAGTCATCTCAGTCAAGGATGTACACTCATTCCATGTCTAGTCATAGTCATCACCAACATTACTCACATGTCTCCTATCCTGTGTGTACGCTGTGTAATCCACATGCATGTGCTGAGTGACATAACCCATTGATATTTCTTGCATGGGTATCACTGACTGGAGATGTGCAAAGTTACATCCGAAAGAAATATGCTTTGCTAAATCTTTACTTACACACTTTTTTGAAAATATAATCACACTGGAGGCAAGGTACATGTAATGCACACCCAGAATGCATACTACTACATACAGGATTTGCCCCAGACATTCATCAAATCTCACAATGACAATATTTAATGAATGAACTCACCAGTGGGGTGTGGGTCCTTGAAGGTGTCAATGTCCCCCTGAGTGATCAGTGGTCGTCCAGCTGTGAGACTTGAAAAGAAAAGTGTATTGGTATCAGACGTGAATTCACACATGTGTCCTATTCATCCTCAGTGTTGGACTTGGCTCTTTTTGGCTAAAGTTCCCTAATCTTTTTGCCTTCTCTAGACTTTTTTCTGGCATGGTGTTGCAAACGTAGATGCTTTGGGCACTTTGCCACTGCTGATCAGTGTCAAAGCACAAGTGCTTCCTGTGTAAAGTGTAATGGTAATTGGTGTCCATGATTGGTATGTTTGCCTTACTAGTAAAGTCTCTAGTAAAGTGCACTACGTGTGCCATGGCTGGTAATGCAAATGCTACTAGTGGGCCTGCAGCACTAAATGTGCCACCCACACAAGTAGCCCTAAAGAGAGAACGCAGGCCTGCCACTGCAGTGCGTGCAGTTTGTTAAACTGCCATGTTGTCCTGACAAGTGCACCCACTTGCCAGGCCTTACCCATCTCTTTGTATGCACATCAGACACCCCTATGGTAGGTTCAAGGTACCCCCCTGGGCAGGGTGCAGTGTATTTGAAAGGTGGGACATGTACTAAGGTGTGTACCATGTCCTGACAGTGAAATAATCTTCATTTCACGTTTCACTGTTGCAAGGCCATCTTGCCCATAGGACAGAATGGGGAAGGCTGTGTAATATGTTTCCAGCCTATTTTCTCATAGGCTTAAGTTGGAGAGGTGAAGTTTGGTGTGCCTGAACGCACAATTTAATAGCACATCTTTTTGTGACGGTGGTTTTTGCATTGTGTGTTTAGAAACCACTCTTTTAGAAGTGGCTGGTTTTTTGTGTTCTAACATTTCTGTGTGTCGCTGCCTGGTTGTGGGTTGACTGTCTGGTTTTGAATGTGATAGGCTCTGGGGAATGTCTTGACCCAGGGGAGAGGGTGAGACAGCAACAGGCTGACCTGTATCTGGCGTGTAGGGGGAAGGAATAGCCCCTGAAGGTGAAGAGGCCTGGGATGCTGCTATAAAACAATGGTTCCATCTCCTACTGAATTATTGAGAATCCAAACCCCCTCTATCAAAGGAAGAAGGTGTCACTGGCAGGGAGATGCCCAGACCTGGTTTGGACAGGGGTCAGTGGCCCCTGAACACAAAGACTTCAAAGACTTTTAGGGGTATAACTATGAGAGCTGAAACCCCTGAACGTTGAAATGGAACTGATCAAGACTGAAAAGGATTGAAACTACTTCATGGTTAAGAGGAACCTCTGTCAAGGAAGAAACAGCTGAAGAGAATGAAGGAAAGGATTGAACCTTGCTGTGTGTTCTGGGGCTGGCCTGCAGTTTGCTGATTTAACAAAGGAGACGCTAAGGGACTTTGCTGTGTGCTTTGTCTTCCTGCTTGAAAAGACTTTGCTGTGTGCTGTGTCCTGAAGTAAGTTATCCCCAAGGGCCCGAGGAGAGCTGGCTCCCTGTTGTGGAAACTCAGGAACATAAAAATGTCCAGGTGTATCTCAGCGACGCTTTGTGTGTGTGTGCTTTTTGCAGCCTGAGACCCTCATAAGAATTGGCCTGTGATCGTGGGCACCTGGAGTCCGAGTGAGTCTCAGCGACTCTGTGTGCATGTGCTTTGTGCAGCCTGAGACCTTTGTGAGGATTGTCCTGTGACCGTGCACCCCCCGGAGCTAAAGTGAGTCTCAGCGATGCTCTGTGCGTGTGCCCTGTTGCAGCCTGAGACATTCGTGATTGCCATTGGCCCTGACCAGCATCCCCAGAGGAGCTTTGCCGGCCACCTGAGCCTGCCTTTGCCAAGGGACCTCGAACCATCCCCGTGGAAGGGTGAGTTCCACTGCTCAAAATCAACGAAATTGAATTGGAGACCCAAGACATGAGGAGAGGAGAAGAGAGTGAGTTTGTAACCCCCCAGGTAATGCTCAGCAAGCGTGCGTGTGTTGCCCCCTGGGGCGGGGTGCGGAATCCGAGAGAAATACTCTCAACCTTTCCCATTCTCGCAGCACGAGCCTCCACTCAAGCTCGTTTAGCAGCCCGTACTTGCTGAGGAGTGGCAGTACCAGGGCGGGAGTGTGGAACTGTACTTTGTTTTCTACCATACCCGTGTTGGGGGCATATTTTGGCAGTAGCTGACCGCAAGTCAGTAAGAGTGGCATAGAAACTGTCCAGAACCGTGATCAGTGCCGGAATACATTATTGTTGCATTATGCATTGCCTTATTTTTGCATTAGGAACTGCCTGATTGTTGCATTATTTTAGCATTATTTTGACATTACGAAGTGCCTGATTCTTGCATTACGAACTGCATAGCATTGCATTAGAAATGCATTGGATCCTCGAGAATTGCTCATTAATACTGCAAGAACCAAGGACTTGCTGGCCTAATAAACAAATACGCATATGTTGGATTTTTATCATGTGGTCTCATCGTATATCTTTTTTATAAACATATAATTGTTTTTATGAAACTGGTGTGGTGTCCATTTGTGGTGTCATCACTGGGTTACTGAGAATGTGGTTGTAAAAACTTTACACAGTTGCCTTGGAGATAAGCTTAGCTGCTTGTGCCAAGCTACCGAGGGGGTGAGCAGGGGCTATCTGAGAAGGTGTCCTTCCTTTCCCTGACTTAGAAGCAAGGGTCCTTATTTCGACTAATGTACCTACCTCAGCCAACTAGAGACCCCCAGTTCTAATACTCAGATTAATCAATGACAATGCCCTGTAACTGTACTGTTGCAGTTCAGGTCGCATACATGATTGTGTCTACTTTGCCTGTTGTTCCCACAAGACATGACCAATGATGAGTTTGGAAACACAAGATAATCCAGCTATCAAATTTGCACTTTTTGCACAGACTACTTGCGTGACACATTCCTAATGCCATGTTTCTCCCAACAACGTCATGCTCTCCATAGTCTGTAGACAATATCATCGCTGGAGATCTCACAAGTGTGTGTTACTACAATTGATGTATGATCAGAACCTTTTGTATGTGGCAGACTGACACTAAGGAGAGGGGCTATTTTGTAAAAAAAACTATTTTTCAAATCTCATCATACGTTGCACAAAATCAGCCACGTGATGGTGCTATTGTGATTGTGAGACAGCGTTGCAGTGATGTGATACTTCACATACATTGTGAAGCATCAACATGAGATTAGACCCTTGCACAGTGGTGGTAGACATGTGTGTACATGAGGCAGTGTGTTATGTCATGTATCACATGGCCATCTAATTCACATTAAGGGTGTACACACATATCTCCTCATACACTATCTTCCTAGGATGCACTGTACAGGCCAACTTGTATCTTGACACAGCACTTCATTTTATGTGTTTTGGAGTGTACCCATTCCTGAACATGATCATACCTCATCATGAACACTGCCTCACTTGCACAATGGTACAAGTGTGATTGTGTGGAATCTGGCATCTTCATTCAACATGACTGACTGACATCATTCTGTAGCACTTCTCACATTGTGTTCCAGACTGCATTTTTGACTTGGTTACCAAAGTGTTCATTTATTATTTTTGAGGTTGTACCTACCACCTTGTAGGCCAATGATGACTCCTAGGTGGTCCAACATGTCACCCTCATGGCCCACGCAATCCTGCCATTGGTGCTTCCATTGTCGGACAGTCCTGTCCACCCCAAAGATATGCAGCATTTGCTCCCACCTCACCTTCTGTACACGTATGGAATATCCCTGCAGGATCCTTCTCCCACTCTCAACCATCAAGGGCAGGGAGAATTTAACCAGCCAGAGGATGCCCCCTAATGCCCCGTCTGACATCCTGCCCTCCCTACCAATAATGTTAAACTACCTCTTGGACAGACACCCCACATGATTTGGTACAAAATGCAAAAAACACATAAGGACAAGTACACAAGACTTCACAGAGACACTAGGGATAGTTCACAGGACACAACAACACTCTCTACTACCAAAATCACCAGCACACAACTCAACGGAATTATTCATCCTAGAGTAGCAGATGTGCGCAATTTATACGCCCAGCTGCAAAGTCAGTCATGTGCTGGACTCAAGGTGGTTGTGGGACACAATGGTGATCTACATTATTTGATGATGTGAACCAATTGTGTATATTTGGAATTTTTTTGTGAGTTCTCTTACATATGTGAGATGCATTCTTACATCTCATACTGCACATTTTGTGTTTGGCACAAAATCACATCAGTTTAGTGTGACAAAGCTGCACAGCTTGAAGCTAAGTTGATTCCAATATGATGCCGGGACAGGTGACACGCCAAGCATTTTATGTCTACAGTTTGTCATGTTTCAGACTCTATACGCTTCATGAGCTTGTGGTAGCAACACTGATGTTGTTGGTAGGAATCTATGCACCATAATGCAGAATGTGTCAGCCATGTGCAAATCATGTAGAGGACAACGAAGGACACAACACCATCTGTTTGAATGTTGTGGAGCCAGTGTCCAATATGGACAGGACAATGTTGGATGGCCACAACAAAGCAGAACTTTACATTGTGCACTACTTACAATAGTATGATGTTCAATGCCAGTAAGCACATACAGTCCACATGTAATTGAATCAATATTGTATCATTTCTTTTTAACCTATAGTGCCAGACTCAGGTACTGCAGTGTTTACGCAAAATGTCTTTGACATCTAGACCTGCGTCTTACACAGGCCTGTGTGCACTAGCAGTGGACCTTGATGCTGCTTCCACAAACACTTAGCTGTTGGCAAACTTTGGCATGCCAGATATAGACCCATTGCAGTTTAGAGATTCAGGAATGGTGCACTGTGTATGGTTGAACAATCATGATGCACATAATCATATACATAGGGTACTCTGTGTTGCATGGCACACACCAACACAACAATGGGTTTTAGAGTGGAGACATTTTATTTTGTCCTGCCCCTTTTCACCTCACCATGCATGTTTTTTTTGTGCCGAGCATTAGCTGGTGAAGATGAAGCACCTGACCTTTGAACAGCTTTTATGTCAGGGTACCTGTAACTGTGTAATTTGAGGGAATATTTGCATACCCGGCACATGTGTTTTCCACCGGCAGACTCAAAGTGCCCAGCTGTACCCATGCTTGCATACTCCCAGTTGAGCAAGTATTGCCTTTGTAGATTCACTGATCATTAAAATGTGTTGTGTTTGGAGGACTTGTATCGTTGTCCATAGTTGTAAGATTGTTTTGTGTGGAGGAGATGAGCCACAGCAATGGCATGATTACCAGAAACATGTTCACACTATTTGTACAACCATGACTTACATGAGATATGTCTCACATGTGAATTGTTTTCTTGAGTTGTCATCTAGGACACAACCATGTGTGTCTGTTATTCATCATCACATGTTATGATTCTCTTATGTGTATGGTAGATTTCCCTTGGTTCTGTCCGGAGAGAGGCTTTGGGGTAGCATACACATGACTGGAGTTGCGGTACAGGTTGCCCACACAGGACTGAAATATATTCCATGTATGGCTTCTGGTCATCTTGACCAGCCTTGTATTCTTGAGAGTCTGTTGTACATTCCTGGAGTGATACAACAAAATGTGATATTGCCACATTTTTTAAATTGCATGTTTGTTTATGTGTTCAAATATGACTGCTGGTGTGTGTGTGTGTATTTATGCAGTTATGTTTAATTAGTTAATGACACACATCATGCAATTGCCATTGATAAACTTGTATTGAACAAACACAGACATTTTCGTCAATGTCTTTGTGTTACTGTGTGTTGTCATGTCCATCTCACCCAAAACATTGTCCACTCATGATATGATTGTTAGTATGTTTCTGGGAAATTTTCTCTCTGATCATTAGTTTTCCTGTAGCACTTCCATCATGTGCATGTCTGTTCCCTGTTCACTGAGGTTCCATACACATTACTTAGGTCATAGGCCTGATATGTTGTTCCATTTCCATCCTTTTTTTGATTGGTGTTCTGTTCACTGCTATATGTGAGAGCTGCATGTCGCAGTTTGTTATTTACCTTTGAATTGACATATTTATGAACTTCTGAGGATATTAACTAAACATACAAGACATTTTTGGGAAATATTGTTTTGGACATAGTGACATTATGTGAATTTTTGGTGAGAAAAATCCATGTGATGGGATCTTTTCTAATTGTGATTAAGTGATTAAATTAATGATTATTTGATTCCTTCGTGCTGTTCAAGATGCAGATGCCGCGGTGTGTCTGACATCTGCGTCTTCGTCCTGGCCATCCTCTGGATTATCCTGCTCCTCTTGGACTTCACCCAATGGAGTGTTTGTGCATGCACAAATATTGTGCAGAATGCAACATGCCATTATCGTCTTGCATACCAGTTCTGGTCTATACAGGAGACTGCCACCCGATATGTCTAGCCACCGGAACCTGGATTTCAGGGTTCCAAATGTCCATTTAACAATGGCCCTTGTGTGTCTCAGTGCAACATTGTAGTCTCTCTCTGCCTGTGTGTGTGTCACTTTGATGGGTGTCATCAGCCATGGCGATAGTGCTCCGCCTCACTGTCATGTATGTCACTGTCAAAAAAATGAGACATACCACTAGGGTAAAGGAAATTTTCGCAGGACTGCTATGGGGCGCATTACACATTTCAAGGGACAATATAGGCATTGTCCATGACCTACATATGTGAGAAATACTGTTAAGCTATTATTCTGCAGCAAGCTCTCTGTATCTAGGCTCTGGGTGAAAAAGGGAAGCAAGTCTTTAATCTAAGGAACCCACACTAATATATTTCTATCAAACATCAATAGCAACACATCTTACATTCAATATTCCAACCAACCAATCAGTGTCCTGCAACTCAGGGAGCAGGAAAGTCCCTAGTTTTTCACATCTTCACAATGCATTATGAATCATGTCCTTGGTTTGTTACTTTGATCAAATCTTGTCGTTCAGACAGTTCTTCGAAAACAAGATGCATTTCCTGCCATCTCCTCTCCTCCTGGGGATCACTTCACTATTAGTCATCCTGAAGTTGTGATTCGTGGTTCTGTGTTTCGTGTTCCATGGCTTGTCCACCGCTTGAGGGGTGCCAGTCTGAGGGAGCGAGACGCCAGACTGTCCTGCACTACCCCCCACTAGGGCAACAAATCAGACTTCTGAGGTCACGGCGGTAACGGTGTGGCGCGGTGGCAGTAGTAGAGGGTAGAACCGCGGCACCACCGGATCTTGTGGAGGTGCACGGCGTTAGGCCTGTGCGACTTGCAAGTCGCTGAAAGCCGCTCTTGCCCCCGCCTTGGTCTGCCCCATCACACCCTACTGGCATTTCTCCCGATGTCGCGTTGCCCCTCCTTCAGCTGCCAGTTAGTATTGAGCCTCCCTTGCGCCCTCCAACACTGGAGGGGGGGTGGCATAGTTGGACTGCCCGAGTGGAACAGTGGTACCCTCCTTTTGCTGCTAGTAAGCCTCCCCCACACCCTCCAGCACTGCACGGGGACAGCATAGCAGGATGGCCCGAGTTGAACAGTAGAACTGTGAAGTTGTGGGGGGTTCAAAACGTAGAATACCCCGTCGTAGCAGATAGCAGCAGAACAGTAAAAATGATTCCTACATGTGGAAAATCCTGCTGGACACAGAAATAAAAGTAGTTGAGGTTAACGCAGCACGCAGCATCAACGGGGTTGAGAAGGTGTCCGAGTAGACGCCTGAACAGGGGGACGCAGGAGGATGAGGTGCAACAAGGAGCAACAAGGAGTTCTGAACCTTGGTACTGCCTGAGATCAATCCATCAATCAAAGCTCTACTATCCACCACACTATATTGTTACATCTTTTGGGCAAGCCCTCCCAGCTGAATAGCCTACCAGGTTCACGGAACGTTTGTAAAAGGTGCCGTAGATGCAATAAGAGCAATAGGAGCTAACAGTTCCTCGATCGAGCAGGGGCTGAGTACGCATGTTAAACATTACAGAGAGACTCCAGAGCCCACTTCCAAGAGCAGAGCTGATTAAAGGAGAAGCAGCAGAGGGACCACATTCATTTGAAAGCACAGCGCAGGTCCTGGCAGTAATCTTAGCAAGGAGTAATCTTAACAATGCCCTTTCTATCAGACAGAACTAGGAGGATCAACCACTTCCAGTAGTAACAACGCTCCACCAGACGGCCTGCTTAGACGGTCAACTCACTACATTGTGTGTCCCAGTGAGATGGGGCCCAAAAAGAAGGACAATGGCAGATCAACTATGGTTCCAGATAAAAAGGACAGCCTGCAATCACCTATAAAAAGGACCACAAGGAGTACAACTCTGCCTCGATTCTAATAAAATCCTCCAAGCAGCCTCACAAAGGGAACCAATTATGCAATTTTTTCAAAAAAGTGGTAACCCCAGCACCATTCAGGGCACCACTCAGGGCCGCCAAATGGACAAATCCCAGAACGAACCACTCCCTTGCTCCGACAAGTTAATTTTCCAGGCAATAAGCAATACAAGTGCGAGGAGAAACCTCTCCCATTGCCCACATCTTCACAAAAGAGGATCATCTTACAGCCCAGCAGGTTGGAGAGAGCAGGAAGCCGATGATTCTCTTTTAATCACCGGATCGCTTATTGGCGACCTTACACCTATATCTTAAGAAATGTTGCTTGACCCCTCAATTGACAGGACAAATGAGGCACTATTGACAAAAGTGGAGCATGCTCCAGTGACAGTGGCACAAATCCTTTGGACAAAAAGTGATGACCAAGAAGGCCAGAATAATGAGCCTCTACCATCAGCCTTAAGCATTGTGTCACCTATCAGTGATACGACTTTAGACTCTCCAGTGGCAGGGGATCTTACTACCTCCTTCCGTCAGAAATTGGGGCAAAAGACTGAAAGGACCTCGGAGCTGGCCCCCAAAACCGATGGAGCTATTAGAGCTTCCTCGGGACTCCGAGGTGGATTGGCATCTATCGAACGACAACGTTAATCAAGACCTACAAACAATGTCCACAAATGAAATAAACAGTTCAATAAGCAGAACATTACTATCGCAATCGTCAAAGATTGAGTTCCTCAGGTCTCCGTGCGGCAGTTCCATAGGTAGGACAGGCAGTATGGTTTGACGAATGTGTGACCACAAACGTAGGCCGCCCCATGGCTTCCATGGGGCATATCAGAAATAATTTTCCAGTTTGTTACCCCTTTCACAGAAAGCTGAAAGGCAAACATATCATAAGTAGCGGTTTGTCCTACAAGTAAATCAGAGAAGGGTGCACCTTAGCGCGTGCAAACCCATCAGGTTACACTACAAGGCCCTGAAGAAAGCCTAGCAATGACACTAATAGGCTGAAACATGTAGACCGTGATTTCTTTTTATCACCTTTATATGCCTTAGGCCAAGTTAACCTTTCGAGTCATCCTACACTGTTTTCAAACATTGTCTTATTGCTCTATATTAAAGTTAAGGGGACAATAAAGATAATTTTAACTATCACTAACTCACTCATTTTCACCACGTCCATAACATCTTCCCGCTCCGCTGTATTTCAGGTGTTGTAGCACACCCAAATGGCATTCGGCCATTTGGGTGGGACCCCATTCATGCAGCATGTCACCCGCTAGTGGTGAGTGAGGGGTCTTTTAAAAAGGAATATTTTTTCCTTTTTTTCTTCCTTTCCGAGTGTGTCTCTCTACATCACTTTTTGTGCTGTGGGGCATACTCCCTCTGTTTGTTAATGGTCCAAATAGACCTCCTGCAATCGATAGCAGTCCTAGTTAATTTAAGCACCAGGGTGGAAGATCTGGAAAAAAAGATTCTTTGGAACCTTGACACCAACCCTGGTGCATGCTCTTGCCCAATACTCATCGACAAGTGGGCTTCTTTCACAGAGGTCATAGCGGACATAGTAGAGATAGTCAGAGGAAGAAGGGACATGCTGACTTCCAGTACAACAGATGGCTGGGCAGCCCCCAATAGTCATCACTTTGCTCCAAGCAAGAAGGAGGTAGTTCCATCAGGCACAAAGTTAACAGACATAGACGTGTATAAAGGCCGGGGAGAACTGTTAAAGTGCTCAACAATACTCCAGGCAAACACAGGGTCAACAATAGGTAAAGCGACGTGCCAATAACAATCACTTCAGATCTCGATGCATTTAGCCCAACAGATAAGCCAGACGCCCCCCTATCAAGGAGAGAAAAATAAAAGCTGAGGAAACAACTCAAAAAGACCAAAACAAAATGGAGACAATTACAGCATTGAATATAGATCATCCCCCCACAAAGTGATTTAAAAAAACAGCAAGCTTTAACCTATGTGCACAGGCAAGCAGGGGGGCAAGATAGATGCTTTGTCTGGTTCGACACATGGAGACAACCAAGAGCAGACAATATCACCAAGATACACTATTGTAAAAGCCCCTATGTTTCTTGCCAGACCAAGCTTTTCTCTAGCGCATGAAATAGTAGCTGGAACATGTCCCTCACCAGTGTACATAACCACCCAGGCAACAACAACTATTTCACTGCCGTATACGGATGTCCTATCGCAACCTCGGCCAAGTATCGAGAAGCAGACAAGAGCACTGAGCACACAAGGATATAAAATCGGCAACCAAGCAGGAAATACTCTGAATCGTCCAGCAAGTATAAGCCTAGTGTTAAGCTCGGTAGTCCATGCCTCAGGAATAGGCGATTTTTCAACCGTAGGCTCCACAACAAACGTCCACGAGGTGGTTCTTACCCCCGAGATACCATATTATGGGACAGCACGTCATCCTGAATAGGAGCAATATCCTCTGCTTTTTCAAACATCTAGCCTCTCTGAAACAAATTAAAACAGAAGACCTGGAATGGGTCGGATTCATGAGACTCCAGGGGGACACCCATGGTGACTCAACTGTGGTGGGTCTGAAGCAAAGGAGACTCCAACAAGTGGTACTGGACGAATCACAACAGCTCGCCGAGTGGGGCATAGATGTCCAGCATCCGCCACAATCAAAATATCGATATGCCCTAGCAGAGAATATCAGGGACAATGGCCCCTGGTCTGTTCTGTACAGAACCAACATCCATGGAGCCCATAGCAGCTGTTGGACAGGCTTTAAGCCTCCACAGGCATTAGGATCTCATGCAGTAACAACCATCGGGATGTACATGCAGGCCACCTTGCTTTAAATCAAACAGGAGCATCAAGAATGCAGCAGCACTATTCCTAGCAAATGTGGTACCGGGCCCGGCCGGGCAGAGGCAAGGGAAGCAAACCCACCCCGGCAGCAACTGACCATATTCTCATGGAACATTGCAGTGATCAGCAAAATCACAAAAGGAGATAACACAAAGCAGTTCCTAGAGAAGGGCAATATATTATGCTTCCAAGAGACATGGGCTCTGTCTAGCACCCCATTGACAGGGTATGATGAATATATCACGTAGCAGCAAAAAAAAGGAACATGTTTGGTAGACCATCAGTTTTATAAAACACGCCTGCAGCTTTGTTGCCACAGAAATCCGATCTACAACCCCAGGGGTACAAGTTCTATTGATCAGAGGCCTGAATCTAAAGTCCCATCCGCTCCGCCTCCTGTAAATGAACTGTTACATCAATCCAGCTTAGACCATAATGAAAGACTGTATGGACATGTTGACACGTGCTCTAAATCATCTGTTAACTAAACACAAATCCCATCCGGTAATCATAGCGTGGGATTTCAATCTGAGGGATCAAGATAAAGCGAACTCCCCTCCCCGGTGCAAGGGCCGAGAAGAACCCCTTCACAATCTCTTCAAAAATCCCAAGATATGCCCAACTCATACACTTAAGGAAGTATGTTCAACATCCTGGTATCCGAAACCAACTTTTCGGAATATCTTGATCATTGATTCCATTCTAGTCAGTGAAGCCATCGCTGCCAGACTAAAAGATTTCTACGTCGAGGACAGGGCCGAAAGTCATCATAGGACCCTGAGAGCTGTGATTCAGCTTGAAGTACCAACAGCTACCTTCTTTTAACCAATAGGAGAAGCGAGAGGGGAAGATATGTACAAAGTCCTCCGGAGGATAAAATGGTCTGAAAATATAGGAGAGGAGATGCAAGCATGGCTGGATTTGAAGCAGGAAGGCACTCCACCAACGTATGTATCATTAATAAAGGAGTGGAAGAACATTGTAGAGGACCTCCAACTGAAGCTAGGAAACCCTCAACATTGACGTCCGTACATCAAAGCACCATTAATTGGAGGAAGAAAACTCCCCCCAAAAGACATACTCGAAAGCAAACATGCCCTTCGCAAGGCCTTAGAAGCAAGGAAAAGAGGGGGCACAGCAAGCGATGGCCCCTCAGTTACAGCTCTGATGTCAGCCTTACGAAAGAAACAGTGGGAACACAAAAGGAACATACAGAAAAGAAATAGCTCAAAGTGCTCTCCCCCATGGGTTCTGGAGGCACATCAATCAGTTGAGCAGTTGAGGGGCTTCAAGAGAAAATGGAGTGGTGGAGCATGATTGGTTAAACCATGTAACACAACTATGTTGTACTCTTTTTCCAACAAAGGCAGCTCTGATGTGATGTTCTGCGGAGAGGGGCAGAGCTGGCTAAATGATACACATCTTCCAGACTTGAGCGTCCCCTTTGACAATGGTCCCACAGATTAGATCACCTGGGAAGACGAGCACTATAGGTTGTCAGGTAAAATAAACACCAACATGGCTACCGTGACCCTCATGAAAATGAGGAGCGATGGAGCTCCAGAGCCAAATGGGTTACCAGCACCTGTATTTAAAACAGCACAGGACTTTTGGGCAGCAATCCTAACCCGGCTCTTTAACAACATCTTTTCTACAGCTAGGACAACACATGCTTGGAGGGGCTCTATACTTGTCCCCATCTTCAAAAAAGGAGACCACACAAAGTCATCAAACTACAGGCTTATTGCCCTCCTCGATCTTGAAGCAAAGGCTTACAATAGACTGCTCTTGAAGGATCTGCAGTCTTGGGTACAAGAAAAAGGCATCATCCCTTTTTATCAGTAGGCTTCAGGTCACAGTCATTGACTTTGTATAACATCATTCTGTTAGCTCATTTATCAACTCAGGCGGTGAAGAAGAAAAGTCTCCCACCGTTCTGCTGTTTCATCGATTACAGCACAGCCTTTGACAAAGTGGATCACAGAAGGTTATAATAGAAATTAGACAACTGGGGTATTCCATCCACACTACTGAATGCAATAGGATCCCTATACGAGGATACCTGGGTCCAGGTCAAAACAAGCACCAACACAGTGACCCCCAAAATTGCTACAAACAACTGGCTTGAACAGGTCTGTGTGTTGGCACACATCCTGTTCAATTTGTACACCGCAGACCTGGGGGATGCTCTGCAAGGTGTCAACTTAGTAGCTTCTGTGCTGGGATGTGCGAGGCTGCCGGTACTACAATACGCTGATGACACAGTAATAATGGATTGCACTAAAGTGGGTCTCCAAAGAGTCCTGCATGCATTGGATTGCTTTAACAAGGCTGACTCTCCGACGGTCAACCAGAGGAAGACCAAGGTAATCATCTTCGGGAGACATCATCTCAAAAGGCAAGTACATTGGCTCTTGGGTGATCTGCCCATTGGCACAGTGGCACCTTACAACTATCTTGGGGCCTGGCTCTCAGAAAGGGCCAATGTAAATATCCATTTGAAACATCTGACTCTAAGGCCAATAATGTCATGCCCCTGCTAAGACAACTGAGCCAACATCTGCTGAGTCCTTCAGCTGGACCAATACTGACTGTTCTAAAAGCAAAACTGCTCTCAGCTATCAGTTATCACCAGCTATCACCTGACCCTTCCCTGGATCGCTGGGTGTTTATTTAAATCTAGTCCAAGCTAAAGCATACATATCAGTGCTGCTTATTCTGCGGTCAGCCAGGAAATCAAGGCTGATATTGGATCTTGGCCTTGGAAGGCCAGACATGACGTGCCAGGGGGATTTATGAAGCCATACCTAAGGATCTTGAGGGCCCAGCTGACTCACTAAAACATCAACTGAGAACCTGACTTTGAGGAGGTAGGAACAGTTTGGCTAGCCAGCCTTGGCCACGCTATTAAAACACTGAAGATAGAGGCAGCAAGCCTGCGACTTTTGGAAATTTCGCTCAATGCCTAGAAGAAAGCAGTGAAAAAACAAGTCAGTGAAACATCGTTTGCTCAAGACATTAAAGCCCTCCACTGAACAAATCATACATGCCTGAAAAGGCTCAACCATACCTAAGCGAGGCTCTGACACCGCCAGTCCGCAGTAAAATACTTTTTATAAGGCTCGAGTCGTAACATTACGTAACACTGATTTTAATCCAGCATGGGCACGTAAGGGGAAAACTACAGAACTCATGCTGTGCTCCTTCCGGACGGAATCCTGACTGCACCTTCTGTGCTGCTGCCTCATACTGAATAATGAACGTCAGCACCTTCTTCGCCTGATTTGTATTGTTAACAGGGCAAAGACCTGTAGAGAGGTCCCAGCCTTATGCTTTTCCAAATGAAAGACAATGAATTTAGCAAGATTGGGGAAATGTACGCATCTGATCAGGGTCACCTTAAAGGAGTCGCAGGAATGCAATCCTGCTCTTGTAACTGACACGCCAAATCATGCTGAAGGAAGCAGGGTGGACTCCGACAGGCACCAAGGGGTGCCGTCTTTTTTAAAGTTCAAAATAAGCTTTATTGAAAGTTTTGAAAAAGTCATATAAACAATTTAAATACACGAATGCATATAATTGATACAAAAAGAATAAATGAAACACATGAGAACAAGAATCAAAAATCCAAAATAGAGAAGAAAAAACAGTTCATATGAAATAAATACAAAAGGATAAAAAGAAAAGAAAAATACCAGCTAGGAGATAAAGAGTAATACTATACTATGAAATATAATACTAAACAACATAGCAATTTTGTGAATATTATGAAAAAGAGAAAAAAAAGACAATATAAGAAAAGGAACTTTTAATCAGAATTTTTAAGTCTCAGAACGCTTTGTATCTATTTGTTTTTAATAAAAATAAAATACAAGTAACACTGGTGACTGCACAATGTGCCTAAAGGTAAATGGCTGAGCAAAAAGTCAGGATATTGAACGTTAGGGGAGGGTGCAAGGGGCAGGAGGGAGGAACTGCCTATTTCAATTATTCTTTTTTAACAGCATTCTTGCTTTTACTGTAATGATTTTAATTAATCGAACAGTTAATAAAATTCAATTCACTATCAGTTATCTTATACATAACAAATGCTTATTCACTAGCTAACAGAAGACTTCTGGAAAATTACAGCATCCTCAGTGCAAAGAGAAAAACATCTCATGCAAAACAACAGTTTAAGGGCTTGATGTACGACCCTAGTTTGCATGCGCAAACGGGTTTGCAACCCGTTTGCACATGCAAAATCTAATAGGGCCATGTACAATCCCTATTTAGTGAGTCGCAATTTGTTTGCGGCCCGCTAAATAGGAATTGCGAGTTGCTACTAGGAAGGGGTGTTCCAAGGGCATCCCATCCGAGTAGCGGTCTGAGGTCTATGTAAGAATGTTTTGCGACTGCAATTGCGGTCGCAAAACACTCGCAATTTACCGCCCTCTTCAAGAGAGTGGTACAGCACGTGCAAATGGGAAGGGGTCCCCAAGAGACCACTTCCCCTTTGGGATTGCAGGGGAATATATTTTTAGGGGCAGGTGGTGGTCCAAGGGATCTGCGTTTGATTTGCAAAAAGAGGAAGGGACATAATATCAAGGGTGGCAATAGTGAATTATCACCGCTTTAGCGGCCGTTTTCGGCCGCTAAGCGGCAATAATTCTATCGCCCTATTAGCAAGCTGTCGCTAACAGCAGTTAGCGACAGCTTGTAGGCGATAGCGAGCAGTTTGGGCCCGTTTTGCATGTCAGCGATATTTATCGCTAATGACATGCAAAGTGGGCGTTCCCAACCTGTTAGCGACTGACAGCAGTCGCTAACATCGCTATCGCCTATTACCAACACAGGCGTAGCGTTGGAAATATTTGCGCTAATCGCCTGCACAGACCAGTTCTTAGCCATGTTATCCAATGGGAGGTGGATAACATAGCTAAGAGCATTTTGTCGCTAATGCGAGAATATCGCTGTATTCTCAGTGATATTCACGCATTTCGCCGCTATCGCCAGAAAATGTATCGCATTGGAAATAAACGTTGCTAATAGCACGTTATCTCAGTGAAAAATTCAGACCATGATCAGCGATAAAAAAATCATTGTAAACCTATTTAGCGATAAATATCGCTACTTGTTGGTAATATGCCCCGAAATACGCTCTAGCAAGCTAACTCATGTTCACTCAAGTTCTTCACCTATTAGTGCCTGTTTTGAGACATCCTGCAAACTCGGGCTCCCTGTGTCCACACAGTTACAGTCCTGCTCTTTCCTCCTTGAACCTGTTGATCCACCAGTGACAGGCTGTCCCTATAGTTTTCTGCCATTGTATCCTTATATCCAGCAATTAATGTTGAACCGCTTAAAGATTCACTAACTGACACACATGTGTGGCAAGAACAGCATTGTCCCATGCTTATATTTTGTTTCCATATTTTGCACTATTTTTTGTGTTAAGGTCCTGTCCACCATTTGAGCAAAGAAACTTGGCTCTTCATTCAATAGTTCTTTTCATGAACCCCTCAAATCTCTATAAAAAACACAAATGGAGTAATGCTGTTGACAGTGCTAATATACCATGTATTTGTGCTCCAATGTATTTGTGTATGCCAGAGTATTTACATAGGAATGCCCACCTCCAATTCCCATGCTAACTTGGAATGATGCACAACTCCAAATGAGTGCAAAATGAACAATTCTTCTTCCTAGCATTCACTCATGAAAACTAGTTAATATATGACAGATTGTGCACGTTGTTCTAGAAAAGCACATACAGTTGTCTGGATGAGTGAAGTTCTCTGATCTTTATGGCAGGACACATTATTTTTGTACAATAAGTGAGGTTGTGCACTCTCTATCCCAGGCCAGGCCCCTTCGCTTTACAGCTATATCTGAGACAACATGACTCATCAATAGAGGGACATTTATGGCAGTACTGCAGTAGGACAAACATGTTCTAGATTATGGAACTGGTGGAATAAACGTGTTCTAGGTAACTATAAAGGCAAACTATTTGAAGTTTCTGATTTGGGATGATCGGTGGTTTACGAAGTCAAATGAATCATAGTACAAAAACCTTCTGAAAGCTATGATCCCACCTGACCCCTTGAGAAATAAAAAGCATCTCAAAATATTTCCGTTTTAAATCAGCAAGGAAGGGCTTTCTAAAGCATATGTTCTACACCAGTCTCTGAACTGCGGCAGGCTCACATCGCCGATACCGGCATTTCTCCCGAGCAAGCTTTTGTTTTTCTCCAAAGAAAAATACGTTTCAAGTTCAGTAAACAAAACTACCCAAGGCTAGTGCACGAGGTCGCCGGAAGTCTGAACAGATGTGATAAGTATAAAGAAGAAAAACAGCAGTTAAAAGAAGCATATGATAGCAGAGCCCTCATCCAGAGAAAAATGCTAGAACAGCGGATATTTGGAAGAATAAGAATTGTTTTCTGATTTAAAATTGCTTTACTTTTACCTAAAACCATTGGCCTCTTTTTCCTTTTGCCCTATGTAATGAGAGAACAAAATAAGGCACATTTCCTCTGATCAGGATTCTAAAACAATTTATCTGGTGCGACACAAAGGGAGTATGGGTCATGCTAGATAAAGGTGCAATCATGTACAAATATAATGGCCTGATCTTATCAAGCTCAGAATTTCGCCTGGGCAATCCATTCTCGGAAAACCCTTTTCCTGATGTCTATTTTACTTTAGATGCCGAACCATTTATTCGAATAGTCATTTTAGATATAGTTCTGACCGGTGACCTCTGAGTGCTTGACACTGGGAGTTTGAAAATAAATGGATGGGTAGGTAGCCACATTGCTCAAGTAATAATCACAGTCCTTGTCAGGGTAAACTACTATAGTTAATAAAAACTCTGGGGCATATTCTCAAGAACGTGTGATAACCATCGCAAAAGTAACTTAATGCAACTGTGCATATCGCAGTCTATCGCGAGAAAATAACACCATCTTAACGTCCAATTCCCAACCCGGCGGCACCATGCGATAGTAGCATGATAACGTGCCAAATGACTGCGCAAAATTCAATGCCACTAACAAAAAATGCAAAACACGAACGCCAAAAAAGCAGTGATGCCCCAAAGAGCGATACCAAAATCATCGATAACCAGCGACAGACCTGCAATACCCACGCGCCATGCGGAAAAACGCACTATAAAGGCCGAAACAAAAAAACACGCCAAAACCAATTTAAACTGCGTAGCACCATGGATGCACCCGGACCAAGTTCAGAGGAGAAGCCGAACCTCACAAGCCCCACGGAGGACCAGCATGGAACCCTGTGTTCGGGGAAGGGCATGGAGAAGTGGAAGAGGAAGACGGGGTTCAGTGCGCAGGAAGACCGGATCATCCACACAGAGGTGATAGGACACTACCAACAACTGTTTGACACCTCCACTGCGGCACTGGCAACACAAACAGAAATATGGCAGACCATCGTCACCATCTTCAATGCAGTCGGAGTGGTGAGGAGGTCAAAGGAGGAGGTCAAGAGGCGCTTGCATGATGCAGAAAGGCAGACCAAACAGAAACTTGCCGCCAACAGGAAGGCAGCAACGGCGACTGGAGGTGGGAGTCCTGCACCACAGGATGAGCTGGAGGAAATGGTGGCCACAGTCACCAGTGTGGAGAGGGTGGCAGGAGTCGGGGGCCTGGGCACCGCATGATACGACCTGACCCAACAGCAACAGGGTGAGTGATGACCAGGGACTGGGAGGACGGGGGAAGATGGGAACAATGGCACACATGCACAACCATGTGTAGCACACTTACAACGACAGTGGAACATGTCCATGATACCCTTGGTACACTGCAGCACACATACAAACACCAAGTAGGCCCCTGTCCACCATGTGCACATATGGGCCCCCTCTGAATAACCAACAACACTGATAATCAATTGGGGGGGAGTAAGAGATACGATCCTTTCATACTCCTGTTAAATTGCTTTTCATCAAATGGGGAATGGATCACTTGTCCTGCGAAAAACTCAGGTCTGCAGGTTGGTAACTGGGTGTCTCCCAATAAAATGACCCTCATACACGTGTGGTTTTGCTCTTACTTGGTTACGTTAGCGGTATATGAGGTGTCCCCGCTTATATCACACGTGCGTGCGTAATCACTGGGTCAATTCATTCGTGTGCACCCTCCACCAGGAGGTTATACCTTAAGTTTTAAGGCAGTATTGCCATTTTATAGTTTCTTTATTCAAAATCAAGTGATTTTGAATGTGTACATATTTGTACTTTATCTACTTCCTTTCCCCTTGTCTCCCTTTCTGTTTTTTGTCTTTGTTGTGTGCTTTCTATTTACAGGTACATTGAGACCTCTCATCACTTGAAGAATCAGGTTATAATTTACCTATTCTTTCACTTAATTCACCACTTTCACTCCCTGGTCCTGAAGAAAGCTATCTGACAAATAGTCAATCACAGCTGAAACATGTCGACCATTTTATCAGACCTTTAAGTGCGCTAGTATTCATAACAGATTCCACAGCAGCACGAACTTCTTTACTTTTAACAATAGCCCGAATCCAGACTCAATAAACTTCCTAGCACTGAGAATCCGGACTATTTTTTAAAATCACTCACCACTGCTTTGATCACTCCAATTCCACGATCACTACTGCCTTAAAACTTAAGGTATAACCTCCTGGTGGAGGGTGCACACGAATGAATTGACCCAGTGATTACGCACGCACGTGTGATATTAGCGGGGACACCTCATATACCGCTAACGTAACCAAGTAAGAGCAAAACCACACGTGTATGAGGGTCATTTTATTGGGAGACACCCAGTTACCAACCTGCAGACCTGAGCTTTTCGCAGGACAAGTGATCCTTTCCCCATTTGATGATAACCAACAACACTACCAATCCATGCACATGTGAAGAAACCAAAAAAGCAGCGGCTGTGTGAGCCACACTGACTAAGCAAGTGACACCGCATGACACATAGCATGACATTATGCACGAATCGACTTGGAGGTGACCCAGTGTGGATAACATCAGTAAAGGAGCATGTCACACTCTGACACATCCACATGCACCTACAACCCATGCCGTCCCCAAAAAGCACACAATGCAAAGGCACACCACCTCAAAGGGACAAGGGTCCGCGAAATCAGAGCTGTAGGGTCGACACCCCCACAATACAGCACAATCATATAGCAACTACAGAACATCACCAATGACGGCAATGTGTGACAAAGTGCAACACCTACACCACAGGACAGAGGACACAACAGGTTCCGCTTGTGCCTAGTAAGTGGCCACTCACATCTGGCATTGCCTGACACTGTGTGATGACAATGTATGGGTACTACCACACATCGGTCATGTACTCGGAAAACCCACTGTCTGCCATAATATAGCCAGCTCCACCAAAACAGTCACAATGTGCATTGTCATGCAGTCTGCATGTAAACATCTGCAAAGCTGCAACATACATGGGAACCTCTGTAAACATGCATCTCCCCTTAACATTGCAGGGGGACCAACAACACTGACTGCTGATCAGACCACAAATCCCATCAGTGATGATGAAGAGGACAACCTGCACATCTGTTCAGACACCCTCCAACGGCTAATGGACAGCCTCCACACCCCACCCCCAGGAGCAGGGCGGCCCAGTTGCCTCGAGATGACCCCACCACCTGCATAGATCGCACAGCAGGAAACACACACCACAATGGCTGTCTCCCAGGACCCCCACGAACAACACATGGAATTCCAATGACGTGTGTTGGGTTGCCAGGTGGACATGACTTATCAGCTGCGGGTGGGTTTCAAGCTCATGGGAGCCAAACTCGATGGCATACCTGGGTGTCTGAGTCCTATCAGAGACCACTTACAGTCCCTTACAGACACCCACTTCCGCACCATGCTCCACAACAATCCTTGGCCGACATCGCTGGGGTCATCTCTCAGGTACAAGAACAGTCTAGTCAGACAGGCACCATCGATGACAGCACAGAGATGGCACAGATGCGCAGGACAATTGAGACCATGCAGATGCAGGCTGGAAGTCTGGCTGTCACGGCTGAACACCAGCAAGATGTAGCTGGGATCTTCCATGCCTTGCAGTTCATCATCCTGCCATTGCTGCCACTGAGCCGGTCCCAGGTGACTGCAGCAAGAACTGCGACAAACACCTCTCCGACCCCTGATCTGTCAATGGCACACAGTGATGCAGCCCTATCACCATCGCACTCTGATGTGTCAGTGGCACCCAGTGATGCAGCCATTGCCCCACCACATACACCAGACACACAGGACACTGAGGAAGTATCAGAGGACTGAGATGTGGATGGTAATCACTACGTGCGGAAGGAGGTAGTAGCATCCATCACCGCCATATGACCTGTCCCTGCCTGGTTCTGCTCTTTGCATCATGACCGAGGACAACACCTCCCACTGACGCCCGGAACACTGCGACATTCACCTGGACCCCAACATGGACTGGCATATCTTCACTAGTTGACAATAACACAGCAATCCTGCAGCAGACTGCACTCTCCCTCTCCCAAATCACTTACCAATCCCCAGAGGACTCTGGTTGGCCCACCACTGGGCTCCCATGTAATGTGCGCTTGGCATGGCCATGTTCATCTCCAGCTCTGGAATGCTCCAGAATGTGAATAAAACATGTTGTGATCCTCTGAGGCGGAAGTCGGAGGACTGTATTTGCAACTTGTATTTTAAAAATTGCACTATTTGTCACATTTCTTTGATTTTAATCATCGCCGATCTCACCTGTTTAAAAGCGCCGATCTAAACGCGCTCTGACAGCCCTTCGTGACCACCCCTGAGACAGCGACCCCAGCGCTGAACAGGGAAACGCCCAAAGGCGACAGCCACGCCCACTGCGAGGCCACGCCCCCCCAACGAGTACAAAACGCTGATTGAAAGCGGATTTGGAACTCTTGTGTTGTGATCCTCTGAGGCGGAAGTCGGAGGACTGTATTTGCAACTTGTATTTTAAAAATTGCACTATTTGTCACATTTCTTTGATTTTAATCATCGCCGATCTCACCTGTTTAAAAGCGCCGATCTAAACGCGCTCTGACAGCCCTTCGTGACCACCCCTGAGACAGCGACCCCAGCGCTGAACAGGGAAACGCCCAAAGGCGACAGCCACGCCCACTGCGAGGCCACGCCCCCCCCAACGAGTACAAAACGCTGATTGAAAGCGGATTTGGAACTCTTGTGTTGTGATCCTCTGAGGCGGAAGCCGGAGGACTGTATTTGCAACTTGTATTTTAAAAATTGCACTATTTGTCACATTTCTTTGATTTTAATCATCGCCGATCTCACCTGTTTAAAAGCGCCGATCTAAACGCGCTCTGACAGCCCTTCGTGACCACCACTGAGACAGCAACCCCAGCGCTGAACAGGGAAACGCCCACGCCCAATGCGAGGCCACGCCCCCTCCAACGAGTACAAATGTGCCGGCCATACCAGCGCAGCGGACGAGCGCAGCGGGAGCGCCGTTTGCGCACCGAAGGCACGCCTAAGGCAAGCCCGTCTGCGCCCGTCCGCGCACGGCCGGGCCCAGGGCCAGAACCCCTGCCTAAAGCAGCCAACCCAAAGGTAAGCTACTCACACAGAGAGCTACTATGTCTTAGACCCCCAACCTCTTCTTGTGATTACATCCATGATCTAAATGGACCTTTCACTCGCTGCTCTCTATGTAAGCCAGCCCAGCTCACGCTCCCTACAAAGCCTAACAAACCCGCCTCCCTCAAACTTGCCTCACTGAACTGTTGCTCACTTCCCAAACACGCGACACAGATTAACCATCTCATAGAAGACCTGGAGATAGATATCCTTTTCCTCACGGAAACGTAGCTCGGCCCACATTCACAATCAGACATGGCACTAGCAACCCCTCCGGGCTACTGCATTCAATCCCTACCCCGCCCCTTAGGCAGAGGTGGTGGTGTCGCCATTATTCACCGAGACTATCTCCACTGTAAAACCTGCGATGCGCAGATTACCGACTCAGAAAGTCTTCACTTCACTATCAAACTAAACCCAACCAACTCACTAACAGGAATACTTGTGTACCGTCCCCCCGGCCTCCCAGGTCCCTTCGCTAGTTCCCTTCTGGACTCAGTCACAACCCAGGCCCACTCCCTATCAAACTTTATGATAGTAGGTGACCTGAACATCCATTTGGAAGACCCGGTAGACTCGGTAGCTAACGACCTGATCTTAGATCTGGCGGCACTTGACATCCGCCTACTTAATTCCGGAGCCACCCACATCAAGGGTCATCTATTGGACCCGGTGTTCACTAGCTCTCCCTCGATGCAAGCGAAGGAGGCCCTTCCCCTTCCCTGGACAGACCACTTCCTAGTCCCATTCCAACTACCTGGAACTTTCAAGAAACCCCAACAACCTCCCACCTACAGCAAGGACAGGACCTGGTCCAGACTCCCCACGGAAGAATGGGCTAAGACCCTTGAAAGGACCACCCCTGCACACGCAGAAGACCCGACTACCGCAGACAAAAAATTCAGAGACTGGATCACCTCCTCCCTGGACTTAGTACTCCCACTTAGAATTAGGGAAGACAAAAATGGCAAACCTGGTTCGGCCCCGTGGTACACCGCGGACCTCCGAATACTTCGGAAAAATTGCAAAAAAGCCGAACGGCTCTGGAGGAGAAACTGGCAACATGCCAACAAAGAAGCCTACCAGACCACAGTCAAAATCTATAAAGAGGCCATCAGACAAGCTAAAGCCTCATACTACGATACGCGGATACAAGAATCATCCAACTCAGCCAGAGAATCCTTCTCAATCGTAAAGGAGCTGCTCAAAGTCCCCATCACTCCCCCCTCCACCACCCCCAAAGTTGACAGAAGTAATGAGCTAGCGAATTACTTTAATGACAAAATCACCCGTATCCTGACCTCTCTCCCACCCCCCGGTCCCCCTAGTCACACGAAAAGCCGTTTATCCCTCGACCAGGCTGTAAGTAACCTACGCCCCATACTGCCGACATTCCGGCCAGTAACCTGCCTAGAGGTTGAACGAACCTTAACGAAAATGAAAAGCGGATCACCTTTGGATCCAGCACCAATCAGGTTCCTCAAAACCGTAGCCTCAGTCATCGTACCCACTGTCACGGAACTCATCAACAGCTCGCTTGCCCACGGATCCGTCCCCGACAGCTGGAAGAGTGCGGTGGTGAAAGCACTTCAAAAAAAACCTCAGCTAGACCCAGCAGACTTGTCTAATTACCGACCAATATCTCTACTCCCTGGTATCAGCAAAGTAACTGAGAAATTGGTAAACACACAATTATCCCAGTTCCTTGAAATCAACAACTTGCTTAGACAATCCCAAACTGGATTCCGCCCGGGCCATGGCACAGACACCGCACTACTTGCCGTCATTGAAGAAGCAAGTCGCATACTGGATTCAGGAGGATCAGTGGCAGTGATCCTCCTGGATCTAAGCGCAGCCTTCGACACAGTCAACCACCGTGTCCTTCTACATAGACTGGCGGATGCAGGACTTACCGGGAGTGCACTCAGTTGGATTGAATCCTTCCTTACAGGGCGCACGTTCCAAGTGTGGGACGACAATCACCACTCATCCACCCTCCCACTCACAAGCGGCGTCCCTCAGGGCTCCTCCCTGAGTCCGACGCTTTTTAATGTTAACATGGCCCCTCTTGAGGACGTGGTAACACCATTTAACATAAAAATGGTAAGCTACGCTGACGACACCCAGTTGGTCGTCTCCTTGTCCCAACTGATTGACCACCCAGAAAACCTGACCAACTGCCTTACAGGAATTCATAACTGGATGAATAATTCATCATTAAAACTAAATGGAACAAAGACGGAGGTGATGCTCCTAGGAAAACAATGGACGACCATCCCTCCAGCACTCTGGCCCGACGTGTTGGGGGAAATTCCCCCCCCGAAACGTGAAATTAAGACACTCGTGTGTGGCTCGAACCAGAGCTGACTATGAAAACACAAGCAACCAAAACTTCGGGCACCTGCTTCGGGCTCATGCGCACGACCCGCAAGATCCTCCCCTTACTGCCACCTACTTCCAGGAAACTGCTCATCCAGGGACTAGTACTGTCCCGCCTGGACTACAGCAACCTGGTCTACCTGGGAGCCCCTGAGGCCACATTAACGAAACTCCAGCGGACACAGAATGCGGCGGCACGCCTGCTCACTAACATCCCCTCCAGAATGTCTGCCAAGCCGGCCCTCAAAGCTCTGCACTGGCTCCCTGTGCCCCAAAGGGTGCAATTCAAAGCGATGTGCACGACACATAAGCTGATCAACGGATCTGGTCCGGCGATCCTCAGCAAAATGATCACCCCCTACACAGCAACCAGATCCCTACGATCCCAGAATGAGAACCTAGCTAGCATTCCTAGATTCAAAAGAACTCGCACAGGAGGACGACAATTTGCCGTTCAAGCAGCTACGGGATGGAACGCTCTTCCCCGCTCCCTAAGACTTGAACCCAACTACTTGGCATTTCGCAAGAAATTAAAGACTCATTTATTTCCTAAATAGAGTCCCCTATAATTGTCTCCCCCCCTCTCCCTCCCCCTCAACAGGATCACAAATCTTATAGCGCGGGGATGCCCTTGGGTCACCAGGCGCTTTAGAAATCGTTATTAAATTAAATTAAATTAAAATCACACAGATGTGTCATGACTCTGTTCAGTCAAGTGTGAAAGTATGTATGTATGGACAATGCTTGCACAAGAAGGTACACCCTTGTAAATATCAATGCAGATGTTGAACCATGATCCACATGGCCAGTTGGATATCTGTGAAGGTGAGTACTAGCTGTGGCCTTGTTGCACATTACCAACAATCTTGCAAAACCCTATCGTGCTACATTGCCATGTGTGTACTCCCCCCCCCAGCAGTATGTCCAAATTGGGAATGCTGCCAAGTGATGCTTTGCTGCTCCGGCCATCGAAGTGCCTCGCCTTGCACAGGTGTGTGTACACACGCGTAGTTCCACACACATGCATTGTGAGTCCAGATAAAGGCAGACATATTAAGGGTGGGCGGGCGGCTACGCTCCGTGCACGGAGTGTGCGTAGTGCCGGCTTCTACGCATTTTGCGTAGCAGGCGTAGAATCCGGCACTACGAACGCTCCGCCGATGGAGCGTAGCTGGCCGCCACCCGCCACCCGCCTCCCTCCTGCCCTCCCTAAATACTTTAAATTAATAGTGTAAAAGAATTAAAAGGCACTTACCTTGCCCGCCGCTGCCCGCCGCGTCCCGCTATCTTCATTGCTTCCGTCTTGTGTACTAATGCGCATGCTCGGGCGGCCGCGCATGCGCATTTCTCACGAGAAATGCGCATGCGCGGTCGCCCGCGCATGCGCATTAGTACACAAGACGGCAGCCATGAAGATAGCGAGCCCCGGGGACGCGGCGGGCAGCGGCGGGCAAGGTAAGTGCCTTTTAATTCTTTTACACTTTTAATTTAAAGTATTTAGGGAGGGCGGGAGGGAGGCCTGCGGTGCTTAGTGGGGCTACGCGGTGTGCGGAGGTGGGTGTAGTTTCTCGCCGACTTCACGTAGCTCCGCGCAGCCCCACTACCCCCACTACGCCCACTACGCCCAGGGTTAAGACATATCCACTTTTGTGGTGGGATATGTGAGCATTCCCCACGATGCAACACAGTGTTGGGACCTGTGCTGTAGATGACAATCTGACAATCCGATGTGGCTGCAGGAACGTAGTTACTCGTCCCTGAATGCCAGCGCACCTTCATGGGCAATGTCTTCCAAAAGTACGTCGTCGTCGGTTTCAAGGAACTCCAGGGTGACCCAATCCATTAACTAGTCCGGGCAGATGTGCTCAGTCCACGCCATTTTCTCAATCTGCAACACAGTCCAATAGGGTAGCGCTTCGATGTGGTCAAGGCAACACGAGGAGTTGTGCAATCTCCCATGCACAACTGCCAGCACATGCACCAAAGATAAGTGCATCCCATGCACAGGTATCCCAGTGACAGTCCTGTTTGTGGGCCAACAGGGGGCGCACTGTCATTTCATAATCCAATTCAGCTACCGTGGCGTTGGATAGGTAGACCTCCATGGGCCACTTGAATTTGCATGATCAACAGTGGAACCAGGGCTGGACACAGGTGACGTAGGCAAGATGAAAACTCAGACTGTAACTGATTTGCCAGGCCTGTGATTTGGGGTGCACACATTTTGAGACACACGTAGCTGTTGGCATGTTTGCATAAACCAAGGGCACGATTGCCATTGTGCTCTTTGTTCAGTCTCTCTCTTTCTCTCTCTCCCTGTCCTTTGTTGAGTGCCTGACACACCTTCTTATCCTGGATATTGTCTTGCAGGCTGTGACTCACAGATTGTCCAGGGATGCCCCACCATGACTCTTCACAATAGTTGTGTGGAGACGGATTAGTATGTGACATTTTGTTTGGTCTTTCAATGGTGCATGAATGACTTAGGATTTCTGTGCTCACATGTGTGTTGATTGCTGCAATTATGCGACATCAGACGGGTGCTTTTTTCCATATTTTCTGGCCATTAATGTGCAGTAACTTGGTCCGGTGGTGGTAGGGTGTGCCCGGGGTGGGGCCAGGGGGTGTGGCCATGGGTGTTGTGGCCCTCTTGGGTGTCCGGCCCGCATGATCAGTGGCTCCATGGCATCTGTTGTTCTTCAGGTGTGGCTATGGGCTGGGCACCCTTTTGTGGTGCTGGCTGTGGTCCGACTTTGCACCAGGGCAGAGCAGGTGTTAGTTTCCTGCTGCTACCGCGCCTTATCGCCTGTTTTGGGTTTTTATCGCCGATCTGGCTGATCATTGAGAATGTTCAGGAGTGGTGTTGTCGCGGCTTTTGGCACAGGAACGCCTGCTTTGCATCTCATTAGCGATAGTTGTGGGGGTCATCTGTGGCGATGTTTTTTGTGGCTGCTATCGCAGGTAAACGTGTGCTATGGGCTGTTAGCACCAGCTTGTGAATGGGGTGACACATTTATCGCGACTTTGGCTGCAATAAAGTGCTGTTAACTCGCGATGACTCCTTGAGAATATGCCCCCCTGAGTTCAATCCCCTGATAGCTATGGCATAGGGGAGACAGGCTTAATTGCGAGGCAATATGTGAAGTATTAATACAGTACTAAAACAGTAACAAATTCAAAATGCAGAACAATAAAAACCCCAAACGAAATTTGAAAAATAGATTCAAATTTATTTAACAAAATTACACTAGAATGGCAAAGATCTAAGCATGGAACTGGAGGTATGATTGTTTAAAAAAGGTTTTAGGTAAGAACAGCTTCAAGAAGCCCGAAGTCAATGGTTGCTGTAGACCTGGATCTACCCACAATTTTGACGCTGACCATGATGAGCATGGAGCGGATGTATCAAATAGATTCACCCTGGTCAAACAGTTCACCTTCTAACTTTAGTCATTTAAGTCCAAAATAGGGTCCAGCAAAAGGTGATAAATAAGGGGTCACCACTGAGAAAATGTGGATGGTCTTTTATATTTATCAGGCCAAAAGGCATGAAAGGGTATTTAAAATACTGCAGGAGACTTTATCCCTACTTTGCTTTCATGTACACGCCCAGTAGGTCTATTTTAGTAAAGTCCTAAGAAATTAAGGAATGTGTGAATCATTAAAGGGTAAATGGGCCAATAGTAAAGGACAATTATTTATTTTTGGTACTGACTTCAGGCATATAGCAGTAGCAATGTTTTAATGTACCCTCGTTTAAACAAAGAAAAATTAGGCAGCTTTAGGCAAGATAGATAGTTTTTTTAATTCTTCAAGCAAACTCTTCTCTTGTCATACAGCTTATATTTTCTCTAGTAAAACTTTGCGTTTGTTCGAAAACATAACCATCAGAACTGTGCAAGACTGATTCCCTGCACACCACCCGGATATGTTGGATTAAGTCCTGCTAGCTCACAGTGCACCATCTGTACCTCCAACCTGGCAAGGTAACAAATGGATTGTGCAACTTCAGAAAAAGACAAATCTCACTCCTGAAGAAAATCGTGGTAAAAGATCTTATACCCTTTCACTTAGTTACTCATGCATACCAAAGAGATAAAAGAGGAATACATAGTAAAGCATTTTAATATTTAACCCCTTCGCAGCTAGGTCTTTTCCCCCCGTGCAAAACCTTATTTTTCCATTTGGGGGAGTTCACACTTAGGCCCTTGTAACTTTTTGACCACATAAGGGATCCACGCTGAACTTGCAGCTTTTTCTTCCAACATCGCAGGGATTCTAAAGGTACCTAGGATTTGTGGATTCTCCTGGAGGGGACCCAGAAATTAGCAAAAATACAACTAAATTTTTTTTGGGGAGGCGGGTGCGGCAAATGAAAGAATCTGTTTTTTCCCCTTGAAAATGGTATCAACAAAGTGTTTGTGGGGCGCAAATCACCATTTTCACAGTTTTTAGGCACAAGCAGACTTTTGTCAAAACAACTAAGGGGCATAATATCAAGGGGGTTTATCTCCGCATTTTTGGCTTTAAAAGCCAAGAAAGCGCAGATAAAATTATCTCCCTATTACCTAGCTTTCGCTAACACCAGTTAGCGACAGCTAGTAGGAGATAGCGACCATCTTGGGCCCCACTTTGCATGTCAGTGATATTTATCACTAATGACATGCAAAGTGGGCGTGCCAAGATGTTAGCGACTGGAAACAGTCGCTAACATCGCTATCTCCTATTACCAACTTCTGGAGATATTTGCGCTAAGCGCGAATATCTCCAAGAGCTGACACCTGCCCTGAGCAGTTCTTAGCCATGCTATCCAATGGGAGGTGGATAACATGGCTAAGAGCATTAGCTCGGTAATGCATGACTATCGCTGACTTTTCAGCGATATTCATGCATTGCGGCCCATTTTTATCGCATTTGCGATAAATCTTGGTAATACCAAGGTTTATTTGCGATAAAATTCGCCGCAGCTCAGCGGTAAAGTTTTATCTCTAACTAAGCAATAGCGATAATTATCTCTATTGCTTGGTAATATGCCCCTACATTTTTTCCACAGGTTTGGCATTCTACTGGGACATAGCCTATTATTGCTATTTTTTGTGCTTTCAATCTTTTTCCAGTTAATGGTAGAAATGGGTATGAAAGCAATAATGGATCCTAGAAAGCTATACATTTTAGACAAGTAGACAACATTCTTAATTCAGCAAGGGGTACTTTGTATACATCCTTCAAGATTTCATTATAGAAACTAATAGTTGAATATAGGATAAATTGAAAATTAGTTGAAAAAAACGGCCATTTGCGCCAACGTTTTCACCTGTAACTTCTTTTAATTATGACAGCTGTATGAAAGCAATATACTGTTATATTGGCTGGACCTTTCTGGTTATGGGGATATATAGGACTTGTAGGTTCACCAAGAACCTAATGAAACCAGAGCCAGTAACTTAGCAGAGTCTTGCAATGGTTTTTTATTATGTACAGGTATATAGCAATTAATTTGGAAAACTATATACATGGAAAAATGGTATGTAGGACACCTAAATATTTCTGAAATTGGAACAAAATATAGAGTTTAGAAACAGTGGATATTTGCACATTTCCAAAATTGTGAGTACCCCTACTAACATGAGAACTATAGGACATTTTTCAAATTGACTTCTTTTTTACACATTGGCTTTCATTAGGAAGGCAGAAATGCATTGAAATTCAATAGGTAATAACAGTTGCTCTGCAATTCTGTATTACCGTAAGACTCCTGATAAAAATGGTACATCACTTGTGTGGGTAGGCATAGTGCCTGCGACAGGAAACGTCCCAAAACGCAAAGAGGACACACCATCATTTCACAGTGAAAACTGACACTTTTTTTTGCAAAGTTCCTAGCTGTAGATTTTGAGCCATAGCTCTGCCGGCACATAGGTAAACCTAGCAAACCTATACATTTTTTAAATGTAGACACCCAGAGGAATCCATGATGGGGTGACTTGTCTAGCTCTCACCAGGTTCTGTTACCCAGAATCCCTGGCAAACCTCACAATTTGTAAAAAAAAAAACACACATTTTCCTCACATTTCTGTGGTGGAAAGTTCTGGAATCTGCATGGATCCACAAAATCCCACCCACCCCGCATTTCCCAAACTCTTCCAAGAAAAATGGTACCTGACTTGTGTGGGTAGGCCTAGTGCCCATAACATTAAACAGCCTAAAACAAAACATGGACAAACCACATTTTCACAGTGAAAACTGACCCTTTTTTTTGCAAAGTTCCTAGCTGTAGATTTTGAGCCATAGCTCTGCCGGCACATAGGTAAACCTAGCAAACCTATACATTTTGTAAATGTAGACACCCAGAGGAATCCATGATGGGGTGACTTGTCTGGCTCTCACCAGGTTCTGTTACCCAGAATCCCTGGCAAACCTCACAATTTGTAAAAAAAAAAAACACACATTTTCCTCACATTTCTGTGGTGGAAAGTTCTGGAATCTACATGGATCCACAAAATTCCACCCACCCTGCATTTCCCAAACTCTTCCAAGAAAAATGGTACCTCACTTGTGTGGGTAGGCCTAGTGCCCATAACAATAAACAGCCTAAAACACAACGTGGACAAACCACATTTTCACAGTGAAAACTGACCCTTTTTTTGCAAAGTGCCTAGCTGTAGATTTTGAGCCCTAGCTCTGCCGGCACATAGGGAAACCTAGCATTCCTATGCATTTTTAAAACTAGACACCCAGGGGAATCCAGGATGGGGTGACTTGTCTGGCTCTCACCAGGTACTGTTACCCAGAATCCCTTGCAAACCTCAAAATGTGTCCCAAAAAATACATTTTCCTCAGAGTTCTGTGGTGGAAAGTTCTGGAATCGGTGCAGATCCTTAAATTTCCACCCACCCTGCATTTCCCAAAGTCTTCCAAGAAAAATGGTACCTCACTTGTGTGAGTAGGCCTAGTGCCCGCAATAGGAAACGGCCAAAAACACAATGTGGACACACCACATTTTCACAGTGAAAACTGATCTTTTTTTACCATATGCCTAGCTGTGGATTTTGAACCCTAGCTCTTCAAGCACATAGGGAAACCTAGCAAACCTATACATTTTTTTAAACTAGACACCCAGGGAAATCCAGGATGGGGTGACTTTTCTGGCTCTCACCAGGTTCTGAATCCCTTGCAAACCTCAAAATGTGTCCAAAAAAACTAATTTTCCTCACATTTCTGTGGTCGAAAGTTCTGGAATCTGCGTGGATCCACAAAATTTCACCGACCCTGCTTTTCCCAAAGTCTTCCACAAAAATGGTAGCTCCCTTGTGTGGGTAGGACTAGTTTTCCACGACAGGAAACATCCCAAAATGCAACGTGGACAAACCATATTTTCACATTGAAAACTGACTCTTTTTCTGCTAAGTGCCTAGCTGTAGATTTTGAACCCTAGCTCTGCCGGCACATAGTGAAATCTAGCAAGCCAATAATTTTTTTTAAATTAGACACCCAGGGAAATCCAGGATGGGGTGACTTGTCTGGCTCTCGCCAGGTTCTGTTACCCAGAATCCCTTGCAAACCTCAAAATGTGTAAATAAAAAAAGAACACATTTTTTCCTCACATTTCTGTGGTGGAAAGTTTTGGAATCTATGTGAATCCTCAAATTCCCACCCACCCCACATTCCCCAAAGTCTTCTGAGAAAAATGGTACCTCACTTATTTGGGTATGCCTAGTGCCCGTGACAGGAAACTGCCTAAAACGCAAGATGGACACACCACTTTGTCACAGTGAAAACAGACCCTTTTTTTGCAAAGTGCCTAGCTGTAGATTTTAAACCCTAGCTCTGCCAGATCGTAGCGAAATCTAGCACACCTATAAATGGTTGAAAACTAGACACCCAGGGGAATCCAGGATGGGGTGAGTTGTCTGGCTCTCATCAGGTTCTGTTATACAGAATCCTTTGCAAACCTCAGAATTTGAAAAAAAAATACAACTTTTCCTCACATTTCTGTGGTGGAAAGTTCTGGAATCTGTGTGGATACACAAAATTCCACTCACCCGTGTTCCCCAACATCTTTTGAGAAAAATGGTATCTCACTTGTTTGGGTGGATCAAGTACCTGCGACAGGCAAGGGCCCAAAACCTATTGAGGCAACATCGAAATTACCTATCACAAAACCTGGTTTTGCAAAGGGGGTCCCATGAGGTTTTGGCCTTGGGCTCGGTGGCCATCCTAGGGAAACCTACCAAACCTACCAAACACACACATTTCTGAAAACTAGACAACCAGGGGAGTCTAGCAGAGTATAGCTTGCATGGGTCCCCCAAAATGTCCCTACCCAGAATCCCCTGCAAACCTCAAATTTAGTTGACAAAATCACTTTTTCCTCAAATTGCTGTGTGGGAAAGTTAAGGAATTTGCCCACCCACTCCAAGCAAAGGCCCAAAACCTATTGAGGCAACATAAAAATTACCTATAACAAAACAACCTGGGGGTCCCATGAGTTTTTGGCTCAGGGCTCTGCGGCCATCTAGGGAAACCTACCAAACCGACACATTTCTCAAAACTAGACACCCGGGGAGTCCATCAAGGTATGGCTTGCAGGGTTCCCCCAACATTTCTCTAGCCAGAATCCCCTGCAAAGTGTCAGTGTAAGCAAAACCGAGTTTGAGGAATATTATCATACATGTGTATGGAAATTAATGTGTGTCAAATGTCATAGCATTCAGGAAGTGAAGCCAACTTAAGAATGTGAGTCTGTAAAATGGTGTTTCTTTAACCGGCCCTTGTGTACCCACGTGAAACTCTCTAATATAGTTCATCAGTAGTGCATGTTCAATATTGATGGATTGTACAATCACCTTGGCAGAACTAGAGCCCAGGTGCCAAACTGACAGAAGAATCAATTTCCACTAAGGATGTTAGTGGCCTAGTTCTTTGGGGTCAATACATAGAGTTGTTTTATTAGAAGCTATCTTTTGAGCATGCTTTATACATAGGTCTGACCATTTGATAACACTACTGTTCCAGTATATAACATGATTGGTTATTATCAATGACAGCATCTAATGTTTCCACTTGATGGCATTTGCTTGTCAATTAAGGAATAGTGGCATGGTTAAGGAGGCCAGATGATTACAGAGGTCCATTAGTTCTATATATATTTCCAGGGGCAGTCATTGACTTGATTATGGCAGTGAATTGATTTATGTTGGTGAGGGTACTGGATGCAAGGCTTGGGGATTTGGTTGTCTTGTTCATTTTAAGTGAACTGCAGGGTACCCTATTGGGTTGGGAGCCGCCTGCCGGGGTGCATAAGCGACAAAGACATGAGGGACACTTAGTATATAGAGAAAACACCTACATACACTAGGGTACACTGTGGGTTAGAGTACCCCCTATGATTGGCATGACCTACCCTGGAGGCCATGCCAATCATAAGGGTACCTACTGGCTACGTCATGCCCATCATAGGGGTACCCTGACCTATAGTGTACCCAAATGTATGTAGCTGTTTTCAATACATTCTAAGTGCTTTCAGCATAGCCCAAGGTCTCGTTAGTTAGAGCCTAGGGACAGTCAGAGTCAGTTACCAGCAGTAGAATTCAGCGACCCTACACTGCGAGCTGGTCTACCCTCCAGGTTCATTCCACTGAAAAGCACCAGAGGTCCGACTTCCAGAGTTTGACTGGGAGCTCGTCGAAATCCAAGCTGGCGGACCCTCACAGCACCAGGCATGGTAAAAAGCATCAAGGGATCCCGAGCAGAACAAGCTCCTGGAAAGTTTCTAAGTCAGAAGGTTAAAACTTTAACTGAGGTCTGAACGTGAGGGGTAGCCGCGCAGGGTTCCATTGCAGTTGGCCTGAAACTTTGACTTTGTTCCAGTCTAGCATGACCAGATGTCCGAATAGGCGCTGCAGGTTTCCATGTGCTATATAGTGCTAAATCTTTAAAAAATAATTTCTCCAGTTCCCTATATTAAATTATTTTTATTTTGGTTTCATTTTAAAGATACAAATATTTCTTATTTTCATAAAATGGTGTTAGATTTTTATTGTGGGTTGTGTGTTAATTATTTACGGAATTGGTGTTTTGAAATTCTTTACATACCTGTCTCTAATGTGAAGCCTGCCTGCTCGCAGCCAAGCTATCAAGGGTTGCGCATGGTAAAAAATTCTGAGACCTATTCTGAGCACTAGATTGTGTTAGTGGCATTATTGCAAGTGGTAGATGCATATTTACCACTACCAATAATCCACTTTTCAACAACCAACATATGCATACTCATGCTACGTGTCTAACAATCCCCTAGATGTGAATCTAAAGGTAGTTTTCATGAATGTCAATGGTCTTAACCACCCAGCTAATGGCAAGAAATTCAAAAATGACCTTTATAAACTCAAAGCTGATGTGATCCTACTGCAGGAGGCCAAGGTTACTGACAAAGAAATGTCATTGTTTGGGAAGAATTGGATAGTAATGTTCTGTGCTTCCCAGCAGCCAGTATAAAATAAGGAGGGAGGGGGGCGATAACACTTATCACTAAATATTCAGGCCTATCTTAGATTCTCACACCACAGATGATGAGGATTGATAGATATTGACAAAACTCTCCAAAAACTGCTTTTACGTTCTCAATGTGTATGGCGGCCCAAATATGGATGACCCGGAATTATTGGACTCCCTGACCACTCCTCTAAACGAAGTTCTGAATGACGGTTTGATCATCATGTGAGGTGACTTAAATATCTCTATGGAAGTTCCCATTGATAGACAATCCAATGGCCCAATTCACAGAACTAATTTAAGACATAATCCTAAACTTACTACCAGTTTGGTATTCACAGAAGGCACTTACTCATTTTGGTATTCACAGAAGGCACTTACTCATTTCGGTATTCACAGAAGTTTGGAGTCCTAACTTTAGGACTCCTAAATGCCTTCTGTAAATACCGAAATTCTTAAAGTTAGGATTTTTCTCAATTTAGGAGTCCTAAAGTTAGGAGTCGTAACTTTAGGACTCCTAAAGTGAAAACAATCCAGTTGCATGAACAATTGTAAGCATACGTGGTAGGTAGGTGTCCATCATACGGCCAGAAAGTATTTAACATTGTTAGAGTCGGTCTATTTGCAATAACAATATTCTGAATACTGTTCACGGGCATAACGATATCACTAACAACACATGTGTTATGTCAGCATACATCATGTGACCAGACATTTAAAATGCAAAAATTTGATATAACCTCATGACAAACACTATGCAAATAACCCAGAAACCTACACCCTCTGACTCCTCACTAATAAAAAATACAAATACAGCAGAATCCTCAGCAAAAGGGCAGGAGTGTGGATTAACAAATACAAAAGTCCTCAACTGTGCCAAGCTAACAAGGCTGGTAAGATCTTAGCGTTGTACTTGAAATACAAACAGAGTCATAAAGGGATTAATGTACTCAAAGAAAAGGAATATATCCCATACAAACCACCAAAATATCTTAGATATTCTGAGAGACCTTTACAAATCTCTTTATGAGGACAACAAACATTTTTACAGAAAAATGTAGGGAATATCTCAATAATATGCAACTTCCTATCATCTCTGAACTTGAACAGAAAACCCTCATCTCACCAGTGACACTAGCAGAAATAACAATGGCCATTCAATCCCTAAAGCCCACAAAGCCCCTGGACCTGATGGCTTTACTGCTAACTTTTATACAACATTTGCCTACATACTTAGTCCCACACTTCTTGATCTTTTCTACCACTTCTCAAAGATAAGCATTATTGCAGGTACAGCTAGTGAGGCTACTATTTTTGTGATCCCAAGGATGGGAAAGACTTGACCCTGGAGACAAACTATAGGCCAATCTCACTGATTAACCTGGATACAAAAATGTTTGCCAAACTCCTATGTAAAATACTTGAGTCACTTTTGGCACATCTGATTGACCATAGTCAGGCGGGTTTCATGAAGAATAGACTGTCTAATGACAATACTCGCCTCTTATGCCATATTATTGTTAGACCAATCATCAAAGTCCAATACTACAGTGATAACCCTAGATGCTGAAAAACCCTTTGACTGGGTCTCATGGGCGTTCCTCCGTGAAACCTTCCTGTAGTTTAATCTCTGTGGAACTTTCACCAATATGGTCATGGCCCTTTACAGCCAAAGTGAGAACCAGTAGTCTACTATCCACCTCCTTCAATTTAGAAAAAGGCACTAGACAGGACTGCCATCTAACCCCCTCTTTTTTTACTTTGACACTTGAACCCTTACTGCAAAAAATCTGGACTAACACCCTGATCTCAGGTGTCTCCTTTAATAACACCACTTTAAAGGTGAAGGCATATGCTGAGGATATTTTAATTGTGATTGAGAATGCCAGTCATGCAATTGGTCCTTTGCTCCAAATGATTGATGAATATTCCTTAGTTGCAAAGTATTAGCTCAATATGGATGAATCCGAAGTTAAGGGTTTAAACAATCTTTGTGCTAGCTGCCTTTTTAGGTCCTCAGGTCTATCATGCCAACCTCATTTTATTAAAAATCTAGGTCTAGAATTTTACTCTGACTTACTAGAAATGCTCCTCCACAACGAAAATTTGACACTAAAGAAAATCAAAAATCTTCTTGATGGTTGGAACCCCACTTTCCATACTTGGTGGGGCCATATAGAAACCATTGAGATTATAGATACCCCAATAGTTAACTATCTTATAAACATGTTATCCTAAATTCTAGCTGAACAATTTTATCAGAAATTGGACAATTTATTGACAAAAATGTATTTGGCAGAAAAAACACCCCAGAATCTCCATCAAAAAATGGTGTTGTCCCATAAATCTAGGAGGAGGATTCTTCTTCATTGAAACACTGCACTGAAACGCTGCACGCCGATACAACTCACCTCCTGCACTTGGACCCGGTAATTGCGGGAAAGCTACGCCTCACCGGACCCGCTTCGCGGGTCCCGCAGCGCGTTCTGAATCCTGTAACTGGAGCATTGGAAAGGGGGCTGCATCTTCTAAACCGGCAGGGCTGCGAGCAACAACAGGGACTCTGAGGTCCAGGAGTCCCTGCGCGCCCCATTGGACCAGCTGGGCTGCTCTCCCTGCCGGCCCGGCCCACCCGCTAGTCGCACTAATAGTTATTTAAAGGTGGACGTGACCCCGCTGCGCGGGAACGCACAGGAGTGCACCGGGAGAAGCCCGGGACAAGGGCGGGACCGTCTGTGGCCGTCCGGGGCCGAAGGAGGCCGGGCTGGGCCAACTCCCTTTCATCGTGAAAGCGGTCCTACGGTACTGACAATACCTTTGTGTTTCTGACTTTGACTATACATTCATATGCCTAGCACCATTCACATCTCCTTTTATTCGTCTGCGTCTCGCATCACTCCAGCCCTAGTAGTGTTTGTCATTTGATTCTATTTTTTTAAGGTATCTGTTATCTTGGTTTTTTTTAACTGTTTCTATGACCAAAATGTCATCACTTGAAGTGAATTCCCTGTCAGGTACGGCTGGGTCTCCCATTTTAGGCCCACTGGATACATTTTTTGCCAAAATTAAGAGTGAAGTTGATAGGGAGCTTACACTCGCTGAGAAGCGAGCTGGCCGACGTCTTTCTATCGAGTTGCTAAAACAAAGACCACTCCCAACTCAGAATGTAGCTACAGGCACTCTGACAGATTTAACTAAATCCAAAGAACCTGATAGTGAGTCTTTTAGCACAGAGGATATCCCACTTATATTCCAGACCAATTATCCTGCCCAAAACGACACCATAGTCATCCCTGACTCTATCCCCTCCGAGTCTACTGATAATCAGATAATTGACTTAAGCACTCCCCTTAATGACTTAGCCCCTCTCCATGACATAAATGTACCTTCCCCTATATTTGCACCCTTGGGGCCTGACCAACATTCCCTCAGTGTACCTGATGGAAAGTCTATAAAATCTCCCACTAAGGAAACCAACAAGGGTTCCAACAGTGCCTCTGGTTCACCACCGAGGAAGAGAAGAAGGAAGGGAGTACTTAAAAAGGGGAATAGACCTTCCATCAATCCCATGTACACTCCGCACACGATTCCCCAAGAAGTAGGGAAAGCGGACTCAACAGGGCACTTGATTGCTAAATCAATATCTGTTCCTAGCTATGAAGGTTTATTAAATGATATCGACCGTCTTATCAAGGCATTGATACTTCCACTCACCGAAAGGGTCATAAGGTTAGGGGAAAAAATTGACCAGATCCTTCAAGGGCAAAAGGCAATATCATGTTACAATTCTGATGAACGAAGAAACGTAAACCAGTGTGTTAAACAACCACATATTGAACCATCTAAGCAACTAACTGGTACTCCTACATTAACCATAAAGCCCGCAGGAGGGAGCTCTAAACCAGTGCTGGATATTAAATCTCTCAACAAATCCTCTTCAGCCACTGACAATACCATTAAAGAAATGCCCCATTCTAACACAGGGACACAAAAAGATGCCCCACCATTAAAGATCCCTTAAGTAGATCAACCCTGGCATTTAAAACAAGAACAGGAAATGTTGCTGATTTGCCCCCGGAATGCCTAAATTATGTCATCGTCCTCACAGGTGTCCCGCCTATGCCAGATGGTAACCCAGAACATTCCTCTAGTCTCAAAAATAAGGTTATCTACTGGCTGCGGAAAAACAGACCACTCCCAACACACCTAAATGGTGACATAGTTTCGGTTAGGCGCTGCAAGTGGGTGGGATCTAGACCTAAGGATATTGAAGGGGATGTGATTATTGTCAATTTTAAAGACCACAGACTGGCCACATACATCAGTGATTGGTTTCCTGGGAAAGGTGAGGGGGGGATTGCCACGCATAACCTGATCTACTTCTATCCGGAAGCTCTCATGAAGCCCCCACCCCCTAATAGCCTACCAATGAGGAAGAGAAATCATCGCTTTATAAATAACTGGAGACCGGAAGGCCCATATAGACCCACTCTAACCTTGAACCCAGCTCAAAGATATCACAATGGAAATGACTCTCCCTTTCTTCAACCAATGCCCACCCCTCACTAACCTAAGAGCTATAGACCTCACGCATAACACAGACCAAATTCATTGATGAACCCGATGGCCCATGACTTTCTCAACAGAAATAATGATTTTTGTTTTCCATATTTGTTCCCAAACCAACCTTTGCCTAATTACAATAATCCTTTTGCCTATAATCCGTGGGGCCATTCCCAAACCTATAATCCCAAGGATACTTTGAACATACCGTTTTCTAATTTATTCCATCCTTTCTCCGGATTGGATGAGAATGAATGACTTAATGAAACAGGTAAAAGGGAAAAGCTGCCTGATGGGTACTTGATGTGTGGATGTACTACCGTCCTAGATGATTTACCTACCACGCTAAAGGAGCAACGGGACAACAAGATAGTTGGGAAAAACTTATCAAGATATTCCTCGGACCCTAACTTTGTCCCTTATCATTCCCAACTAACCTTCAATGACTGTAGTCCTGTCACTCCCACGACTACAGTAGCCACACCAACTATATCTCTTCCACTTCCACGTAATCCCGTAGAGAATGCTGGCAGCATACAAGGGGATTCTAGTAGGGTATCTCATTCTCTGCTCTCGTGGAATGTGGCGGGTCTAGGAAGCAAAGTTGCCAATAACGCTTGCTTAGATGTTATACAAAAACATGGTATACTCTGCTTCCAAGAAACGTGGCTTCTTGAAGAAGCACATCTGCTAGGTTATCAGACCTTTCATTCCCCGGCTATGCCATCAGCACAGGGACATAACAAGGGTGGTCTCTGCATTTATGTTTCAACTACCGCGGATGTAAAGGTACATAAATTTTTCTCAAGTCAATATTTCCAACTATTATCATTTAAATGGGGCCTTAATGAGAATATTCTATTAGTGAATTTTTATAATAATATGTCTAATAGTGAAATGGAGCCCACAATGACAAATATGTTGAGCTACATTACCCGATTTGCAGACGATCGTGTGGGGGCAAAAAAGATTGTCTGGGTGGGGGATTTTAATTGCACCATCTGCTCCCCCACTGAAATAGATTTGTGCGGTCTGTCAGATTATGGGGAGGAGGGTCCAATACATTTCTCTCACACCAAGATGGGGTCCCTTTTAAACGGCATTGTTTTCAATTTTGATTTTTAATTTGCCAACCAGACTTGCTCACCACCTGCCCCATTCGAGCCAACCTTTTATGGCAGAGGTTGTAACTCGACAATCGATTTTGCCTTAATCACCCCTGCCAATCCAGGGTTCATAACCTCCTGGGAAGTTGGAAAGGATTTATCGAGTGACCACTACCCTCTGATAATTGGAGTAAATGTGACTGGGCGCCATGGTAAAAAGGGGATTGTCCGCACCTACCCATATAAGATCAATCTATCCAGAACCAATGGATACGTTGTCAAATGGGAAAAAATTGTGCCCGAGTGTTCCTACAGAATGTGATTACCCAATGTGCTGCTGATGTTGTTGTCTGTTTGGAGGAACATGGCGCTCCTAGAAACGTTATGTCCGCATTTGCTAACATTCAACGTCACATTAAAAATATGCTGGTCCGAGTGCCTAAAGGAAATCCAACAAGCCCTGAAGGGTGGTTCACCGGAAAGTGCACAAAGGCGTTGAAAGATCTAAAAAGAGCCTTGTCCCTAAAACCAAGAAATCCACCTTTAATACGCAAGACTAGGAAATTATATAAATCAGCTATTAAAGAAAGAAGATTGGCCTTGAAAATAGGAAGCATGGGAATCACTGATTGAGGCTTCTAGACAGAAGAATAGTTCTCTCTTTTGGAGGGTGGTAAAAACCTTATACCAACCAAGGGAAAGGGTTAATACAATGGATCTAGCCATAACTGGTGAAAGATGGTTAACCCATTTTAGACAATTGTATAATCACACAATGGCTGGTGACACTATATCATCATTAGGGGTGTGTCCAATTACAGAAAATAGAGTAGACAATAGTGGCCTTGAACACCCCTTAACCCACCCATTTCCCATAGACTTATTCTTTACTATAGAGGAAGTTCATGATGCCATCAGGGAAAGCGCATCAGGCAAAGCTGCAGGACCTGACTGTACCCCAGTAGATGTTTATAAAGCAGAACCGGATTTTTGGGCCCCCCTGCTTACAAATGTTTTAAATAAGGGAAACCAAAGTGTGTTCATTGAAACCTGGACGGATGCTATCGTGGTCCCTATATTTAAAAAGGGCAGCAGGGACGACCCTACCTGTTATAGGCCGATATCCTTATTGGATGGTCTAATGAAAGTGGCAGGAAGAATTATTTTAAAGAGATTACATCTCTGGGAGGAAGATCATAACGTTGTGTCCCATCTACAGTATGGGTTTAGAAAAGGAATAGGGACAATTGAACAGTGTTTAAACCTGTCCCTCCTTATTTCTAAGTATACCCAGGTCAAGAGCGGAGCCCTTTTTATAACTTTTATCGATCTAAGCTCCACGTTGGACTGCGTTGATCACTCACTACTGTGGGTCACACTGGGTGAACTGGGTATTGACAATCGCATTATCATTTTCATTAAAGAGCTCTATAAAGACGCAGGGGCAAGAGTGAGGTTTGGCAAACAGGGGGAATGACTGAGAAATTCTCGATTTCTAGAGGGGTGAAACAAGGCTGAATTCTGGCCCCGCGGCTTTTTACCTATTACATAAATTCAATTGGACAGCACCTTTCTTCCCTACCAAATGACTACCCAACCGTCAAAGGCTTACCTGTTCCAATTTTACTGTATGCCGACGATGCGGCCATAATGTCCCAGACCCAAGTCGGCTTACAAAGGGCGGTAACCAATTTTGCATGTTATATGAGGGACAGAGGCCTCAGAGTTAACATCTCGAAAACATTTACCATGCCATCTACTCGAAAGTTTAATAGAGCCCCCTGCACTATATTTCTAGATAAACAAAAAATTGCACTTACTGACAAATTTTGTTATCTAGGAGTTCTGTTTGACAGACGGTGTCGCTGGCAGGCTGCGATAGCAGCTAGAAAGCTGGCGTATAGTCGCACTATAGGCGCCTTGCGCGTTTTTTCCGATAGAATTGGAGGTAAGCCTATTAAAGAGCTGGTCCAGATCTATCAGGCTAAATGCGTCTCAACAGCTACCTATGGTGCGGGCTTATGGGGCTTTGAGAAAAACCACTCCCTGCAGGGTTGTGAAAACCAATTTATTTGTTATCTATTGGGAGTGGCCAAAAGTACTTCTACGTACATGTCACAAATCGAAGTAGGAGTTAAATATCTTAGTGACATCATTAAGATGTCCCCAATCCTGCTCTGGCATAAAGTGTGGGTTACACATGAAGCTAGGTTTAATAGAGATCTAATTGAAGACTGTTTGGCCTTAGATGGGGTTGCCAACGTTAGATGGTTATCGTATGTAAGATCAATATTTACTGATCTGGGTCACCCAGAGTACTTTGATAATCCTAGAACCTTGGAGGGTATCTCAAGATCAGTCTTAAAAAAAATGATAACCACCCATCTAGAAACTGTTAGATGGACCCATCAAAAATCAAGACACACAGTTTTAAATTATCAGGAAATTACCCCCAATGAAGGTTTGCAAACCTACCTGGCTGTGGTACCTAGCCCATACCTCCGAATGCTTTTGTCCCGCCTGCGCCTGGGGACTTTCTTTCGCATGGTTACCCTACCTAACATCAACGACTGGTCATCTAACAAATTGATCTGCCCATGTGACAACATCTCGGCGCAATCTAACATACACATAATGTTTTTTTGCAAACTATACACAAACCCCAGACAACAATTTTTGAAGCCGTTTTTAAAACGATGGGGGCTTCGAACATGCAGACCAGCTTTTCTAAAAATGTTACAGCTAGAAGATGACCATGTTATTTTTGCCGTCTCATGTTTTTTAAAATTGGTAATAAGGTACAGAAAATCTTTGTGTTAAAATGTTTTCACATCTTGACACATCGCTGTCTGTTAATATTGAATTTCTTGTAAACATGGTGTTTTATTCTGTTTTCTAAATGATTGTTTTTCAAATGTTTTTTCAAATGTTAAAGTAAGCGCCTATTTGTAATTATGTATATGATATTTTAATTGTTGTATATATAAATTTTCTCTGTAATGCTTTTATGATTTTATCTGAAAAATCGAAAAAAGCTTTCTTACTTACTTAGTAGGAGGTGTGAACCTGGCCGATTTTATAAACTACCAAACTTTGGGGCATATTAGCAAGGAACCTCGTTAAATTTATCGCCGTTTTATCAGTTGGAAACTGCTGATAAAACAGCAATAATGGGCTTGCTAATATGCGTTATAGAATTACTTTAGAATCCCAGGTTAGATGTGCAGGACATCTAACCTGGGATTCTATAGGAATTCTACAACGCATATTAGCAAGCCCATTATCGCTGTTTTATCGGCAGTTTCCTGCCGATAAAACACCGATCATTTTAACGAGGTTCCTTGCTAATAAGAGTTGACCTTTTGTTAGAGACTCATATTGCTCGCTTGTACATTGATTCATTAGTCCATAGATCTGTCATGCCGGCAATTGTAACCCTCTTGACCAACATTATAATTTTGTGCTTCATTTCTTATTTCTTATTTAGTAGATTTTTCTTTACTTATACTTGCCTGTTTTTCCTTATGTCATATTTTTTTGCATTGTGCTAAGTAACATTTGTCCAAGTGATTCTACAATATGCTGGTTTATTTTCACCATTTTTCAGGCTTGATATTTCTATTGTCTTTATTTATTGTTTCTTTATACCGAACCCAATTAAGCTTTTTGAACCAAAAAAAGAATGACCGAGCAATCAACAATTGAAGAAAGTGTTTTCTACAGCTTCAAAGTTGGTAAACGCTTTTTGCATCTACCAACCATGTTTTGAGGGAAAAAATATTGAAAATCTGACAGTACATTGCACGAGTCGTGCAATCATGGCAGGTTGGTCTGATACCCAGTGCTAAAAATCTTGTGATGTGTAGATGTTAAAACTATATGGTTGTAATAGGTTTCCATTGAGCCAAGGAGTGAGATTTGAGGCCAAAGGAAAGGTATCCTAAACCATTATTTTGCTTGTAGCTGCCAAATATTTAAAATGCACTATGCACAGCTTATTGCCTGAGCGGCACTATGAGCGTTAGAAAATCCATACATGTCTTGTACTCCTACGCATAGGAAACCCAAAGAAACATGGGGGCAGATTTAGAACCTCGTGCGCCACAGTTGCGCCGACGTTGCAACACTTCTGTGACGCAGCGGCGGCGTAAACCATGCGCCACGTTGCACCCTATTTACAACGTGATGCATCTAGAGAGATGCGTCACGTTGTAAAGCCCTGCGCCACATGAAACCTGCGTTAGGTTTCATGTGGGGGTTCCGGCGCAGGGGGGGCGTTCTGTCACAGGAGCGTCTCGGAAAAGTGCCTGAGTGAAATCTACAAGATTTCACTTAGTCACTTTTCCGAGGCCGCTGGGTCAAAACCTTGCGCCTGCTTGAAGCAGGTGTAAGGCGTGACACACCATGTTGAGGATGGAACAGTGCTGGAGTTGTGTCGCTCCTGCGACACAACTCCAGCAGTGCGCCAACCTTACACCGGCAGATGCGACACGCACCTGTGTATCCTTGCCCCATGATGAGCCACATTGTATATGCGGCGCACCTGTGGTGGCGTAAGGGTAAACTTGTGTTATGCATCTTTCCTGGTGCATCCCTGCTGATTTGCAGGGATGAGCCAAGAAACGTAAATCTGCCCCAAAGTTGGGGGGCAAGTCTCAACAGAAATATGTTCCTGCACAAGGGAGACCGGAAAAAATTACCCTGTCGGGCACCCCTCACACCCAGGAGTCCCAGAGGAGCAAAGCTGTGTATTAAGTATTGGCAGGGATATGTTGCTGCGCAAGGTAGTCTGGGGGAACTACCATGTTTTTAAAAACAAAATGCATAAAATCTGACAAATGTCATTCAGTGTGAACTCATGGTCAGCCCAAAATGGTGGGCAGGTGTGATAGCCAGAGATAGAAACCTTAGGATGTGAAGAATTTAAAAATGTATGGTTGTGCTATGTCCAGTGGTGATATCTGTGACTAAAAGACAGGTTCCCTAAACCAAGATGTCGGTTGCAGCTGCTTTACAGGGATATGTTCCTGAGCAAATTAGCCTGAGGGGAATTACCATGTTTTCGGGAAAAATTTGAAAAATATGACAGGCATCATATTCAGTGTGCTTTTGCGACCCAGACAACAAGTGTGAAAAAACATGGCACTCATTGATATAAATCTTAGGGTATGTAGATTCTAAAATACATACGGTTGTGGTATATCTCCATAATACCTAAGGGTGACCAAAAGAGAGACGCCCTCAACCAGATATTTCTTGCAGATGCTTTGAGATGAAATCAAATCCAGTTATTGCCTGTGCACACCCTGAAAGGATTTTAAATCAATACACGTCTGGTTCCCTAATAGCTCAGGAAACCCGAAGGAACATAATTAGTGGTCAAGCCTTGACGGGGATAGGTTCCTGATCAAGGAAGACTATAGGGAATTGCAGTGTTTTGGGACAAAATGGTAAAAGTCAGATTAACGTCATGCATAGAGTGTTCTGGAAGTCAGACAGTCAGGGCAAGGGAAATTTGGCATGCACCAGTGAATTCCTTTATTCATACAGAATTAGAAAATATATATAGCATTCATACTTTATTTGATACTAGTCATTGAATGGAAATTGTACAACAAATAGTGGTTTTGTCACAAGTTTGTGATCTGTGCTAAAATTCCATAGTTGATTATCTAGACTACGTTCCCAAGGAAAACCCAATCATTTTTGGTTTCAACAATTCATGGCGTCATTTCCTTGGTAAACATTTTGGGATTTCCACTTTTCTGAGGGTGAAGTGCAGTAGCGTCTGCCACATAGCTAAAGTGAGGGCGAGGGGATTAGGGGAATAATAAATTATTAAAAAACGTACCTATTGACTTTGGCTGTCTTTTGACCTTCTCCTGCTCTCCTCCCGGCAGTAACTCACTGGGGCACAAGCTTCTCACCCAATTCCTACTCTGCTCTCATGCTAAAATACTTTCCTTGTGATGAAGTGTACACCTATACATGACCCATCTAGGACTCCTGTACTTATATTGGTAGATACTCTGTTGCATAACCTCACTATCAGATTCTTACTCCAATGGGAACTCAAAGACAGGGAGAATGTACTATTTCAAGATTTCTTCATCTATGGGCTCATTATGATGTTGGGCAAAAATCCTCCTCTCAACAGTCTCTCCTCTACTGCATATGAGCCCTTTTAACTGTCTCGGTTGGTTTACAATCCGCCCGCCCGATTAGAATGTTCGCGGTCAGAATGTAAAACACAAAATCATTCCGAAATTGGTTATGACCAAATTGCGTCGGTCGGACCTGCACCATACACCACTATGGACAGCGTTTCCGCAGTCAGGAATACGAGGTCGATTTCCAACAGCCTTTCCGTATAGGCCTGTCTGACACAGGAAAGGCTGTCGGAAAGTGACTTTGGGGGCCCCTGGCAGGCCTCTCCAGCCCCCCGGCCTATGGTTGATGGCCAAGGGGGTACCTAAGGAACCCCTCATTAAAACTCTGCACTTTGTGGCAGGTGCCGTAATGTGCCTGAGACAGGGTGCAGGGTTTTACTCACACATTCCATTTCCCCATAGGTTCCTGTTTTAGGGCCAGTGTCAGGCATAACGCAAGCTCCCTTAGGGAACAATGGGAATCCGACCGAACAGTGTTCGGTTGCATCGTAATCCGGCAGTCGGAACCTTTGACCGAAGCCGGGTGGTCCCGAATCCGAGTCGGTGTCTGGCTGAGCCTTTCTACCTGACATCGTAATTAGCCCCTGGTGTAGATTACCATGAGATCGAACCTGTGAGTAGAAAATTCACATCCTTTTGTCTGTAAGGCATAGCACAAACACCTCGGTCATCCTGAATAACCCAGTCATCACTTGGCCCGAATTTGAAAGAAACCAGCTAGCACTAAAAATCCATATAAGCAATGCGGGGATACTGGACAGTAACAGAGGAATGCCAAGGTGTATCAACAGAGAAAGGTAAGTAGACAGCTAATGAGTGTTGTCCAGAGGTACACCAGAAGGACATACCTTGGTCATCAAAAGAAGCAGAAAGTGTAGAGCCACCATGATTGATAGATTACTAATGCTATAAGAGGAGGCAAAGAGGCAAGGGGAATATACCAGATAAGAGTTATGTCTCTTTTCCTTCAAGCCTAGGCTCAAAGAACACTGCCATGAAACCAGTAAACTTTGTTTTAATCTTCTGATTTAATCTGCAGATTTAATGATGTTCTGCTTCATAATTTATAGACACAAACAGAAATTTCTTAAAGCAAAATTACGTTTCCCAGTAGAGTCCGTTAGACAGATAAATCATAGCACTGCCATGTACATGGGCTAAAAAATCCCATCTGAAATAGAGAATATCCCTCCTGAGACCACACAGCTGTAGGCGTCAAAGGATTACGATCTGATGAGTACGGACACAATATTTGCCCCTTTCCCCTAACAATAAAGAAATGAGCACAAGTAGGATTTTGAGGCACGCTAAATAGGTGGCAAGGAATACCGATTCATGTTGAAAAACTCAACATACCATGAACTACTAACTCAAATACAATCCAAAACTCACAACTACTATCCTCCAAAAATAGTACTAACAAGCAATGATTAGTAACATTAAAACAATATACCCATATACAGCTATGGAGGCCTGTTGTTTTAATTTTTGATAGAGTTTATGGTAACATTTCCAAACATCTGCAAGTGCTGAGGAATCAGTAAATGCCTGATTTGTTATTTGTCATTTGTTAAGCGCATATATCACCCATAGGTCTCATAGCACTAGCACATGCAGGAACATAGAAAGCAAAGCTGCCAGGGACTCACAACAGCAGGGTTTTGAGGGATCTTCAGAATTTCTTATGGTCGGTTTCCGTACGGAGGTGTAAGGGTATTCTGTTCCATATCGATTTTGGAGAATGATCTGCCGCTATTCTTGATGGTTCGGATCTTTGGTATGGTTAGAAGTTGTTTGCTTAGTTATTAGTTTCTGTGCTAGATATTAAGGTCCCTTTCTGTTTAGAGTTTTGTGTATCAGACAGCATATTTTGAAGGTGATCAGCTTTCTGATTGGAAGCCAGTGCAGGGTCTTCAGACTGGGGGCCGAAAGCGTGTGAGGGGGGAGTTTGAGGACCAGTCTGGCCGCTGTGTTCTGCAAGTCCTGGAGTTTTGTCAGGTGTGCTTAATTTATGGATGCTAGCAGGGCATTGCCATTGTCCAGGCAGCTTATACGTAATCCCTGCTCTAGAGGCATGCGTAAGGACAATGGGATCCATTTAAAGATGTTTCTAAAGCTACACATTAGCCCGTAGCATGTCCGTACTAAATGGTTGATGTGATCCAATATTGAGAGTTTGTTGTCTATTATCACTCCAAGATTACGGGCTGCCGTTTTAGGTGAAGGGCATGGGCCCAAAGTGGCTGGCCACCAGTCATCAGTCCACAGTTGTTGTGCCTTGCCAAAGAGTAACATCTCTGTTTTACCAAAATTCAGTTGGAGGTGATTATTTGTCATCCAATCATTGATGTCTGCCATACACTGTTTATATTCGAGTTTAGTGGAGGTGGGTTCTGGTCCGAGAGTGATTAGAAGTTGGGTGTCGTCAGCATACAACACTGTATTAAAGCTGTATGCTTTGATTATTATAGCTAATGGAGATAAATACAGATTGAAAAGAGTGGCGCTTAGTATGGAACCCTGGGGAACACCCTTCTCATTGGGCTGGCTACTGGAGGTGAAAGCTCCTACTTGGACTTTATATGTAGTGTCTGTAATGTAGCTCCCGAGCCAGTTTAGTGCCCGGCCCTCAACACCAAGCTCCCACAGGGGGCCCGAGAGGATGCTATTCGAGATGGTGTCGAAAGCCGCTGGTAGGTCTAGTAAGACCAAGATGGCGGGCTGTCTGGCATCAAGGGACAGTCTGATGTTATCGACTATCTCCAGTAGTGCCGTTTCGGTGCTGTGGAAGGCACGGAACCCGGACGGAGAGGGGTCCAGTAGGTTATTGCTCTCTAGGTGTTTAGGTAGTTGACTATTTACCAGTGCTTCCATGACTTTCTCAAAAAGAGGTAGGAGGGAAATTGGTAGGTAATTACTGTGTTGTGTGGGATCTGCATTAGGTTTTTTTAAGATTGATCTTACTATGGCCTCTTTCCAAAGTGATGGAACGGTGCACAGACCTAGCGAGTTATTGAATAGCTTGGTCAGTCTAGGCATAAGGGCCAGTCCGATTTTGGCTATAATCTGGGCAGAGGCTGGGCCGGTGGGGGAGCCAGATTTAATCCTCATGGGGGTTGCGAGAACTTCTTCCTCAGTGACAGAGCGAAATTCTCTAAGAAGGCTGAGATCAGGGGGAGAGACATCCTGGTTTCTCTTTGTGAGTGGAGTTCCCGTTGGCTGTGGTAAAGAGCTATAGATGATATTAATTTTGTTCATAAAAAAAACTGAGAGAGAGTCAACCCACTCCTGCAAGGAGGTCTGCATAGGTTGGCAAGAGGGGGGTAGGTAAATTCTTTCAGGATCCTATATAGTTCTTTTTGTGAGTTTAATGCCTGGTTGATTCTATACCCCTAGGTAGGATTTTTGGGCTGCAGCTATGTGGTCCATATAACGTCTGTGTACTATTTCAAAGTCCTGCTTGTCTGTGGCACTTTTTGTATGTCTCCATTTACGTTCTGCCTTTCTGGCGGATAGTTTGTCGCTTTTCAAGTCTGGTGTAAACCAGGTGGATAGTTTATGAGGGCATTTAACTTGTTTTACTGTGGCGATTTTGTCAAGGATCGAGGTGATAGCTAGGTTGAGCGATTCGGCGACCTCCTTTGTGACATCTAATTCTAGTGGGGGAAGGAGGGCAAAATTATTGGAAAAGGAATCTATGTGTATTTTGTCTCAGGGCCTGCTTAGTCTTAATTCCTTCAAGAGATTTTGTCGGGTAGGTATGCTCAATTTGCATATGAAGTCAAAAAAATGATTGCCCTAGTATACAACCCAATAAAAGAAGTAGCAAGCCACCACAATCCTAATAAGAAACACCCTACTACCAAAGAATCAATGACAAACTAGGTATCATAATAGGCAATTTTGAAGCTACTTGGGTTGGCAAACTCCACCGTTGTGGTCACAGATGCCACCCCAAGAATCACAAACAATGGTGGAACCTATATACCAGTACCATGGCACAACAAGCCAAAACCAAACAGACAATGGGAGTGTTACACATACGGAGTTCCGCAAGCAGCAGAGTGCATTAGGTTGTGCCGTGTGAGCTGATTTTCAGCACCGGGTGTTTGTCCTGCACAAACAGGTCCATGTGCAGCGCAAGAAGGCGCTTCTTTCTGCCACTTGAGTAGATGCTTTACTCAAGCGCCAGCTTTCTCGACACGGACGGAAGGTTTTTAACCGCAAGCGGTAGTGGCTATTCGTGACCGCCTGCATTGAGAAATCTCACCGGGAGGTGATCTAAAGTAAGATTTTCCATGCGTATGCTCGCCACCTTAACATTGGCAAGCGCAGGTGTATAAAAATAGGGGTGGGATTTTTGGGAACTGCGTGCGCTATTCAGAATGCAGAGTGAGTAAAACTCTGCAAACTCCTTTGAAGGGAGACTTGGCTGAAGCCACCCTACACTCCACCAAATCCTAGAGAGATTAAAAAAGGAAAAAAGCTACCAACAACTTAGAATAGAGAAAACTCTAACCAAACTGAAAAATGAAGGGCTTATTTACAAGCCCCTTGAGCCACCGGTGATTCACTTTTGATCACATAAAAAGTGACGCACAGGCGTTGCAAGGGGCTTGTAAATAAGCCCTGAAGTATCAAAACTAACCAAATACATATATATATATGAAATTCTATAAAGCAAAGTACAAATGTTTGCTAACCACCAAGGCCTACCATATCTAGAATCCATAGCAAGAATACTATTCAAAAAAATCAAACTATTCAAACTACATCTAATACAAAATAGTATACCAAACTAATTTATTCATAAACATGGTTTTAATACTTCCAGTCAAAAAATAATTTATTCTGAACAAAATCCACTCTGAAAAGAAAAATTCCTAATATAAATGTTAATAAATAAATGAATATGCAGGAAATCACAAAAATAACACCTCTTAAACCACAAGAGCTAACACCCATTACAAAAAAAACATTTTATACATAACACATAAAATATGCATTATAACAGAAACAACTTTAACACAAATATACATGTTCTTTACATCACAATCAACTATTTCAAATATAATTTAAAGATGTGTTGTTGAAATTGATGATTCAAAATAATCCACAAAAATACATTCACAAAAATAGATAAAAGAAATCCTCAAAAAATATATTCGTGGGAACAACAGTTAAAAACCCTATTAAAAAACAAAAGGAAAATACAATAAATAATGATTAACATATAAAAAAAATATTTCCCCAATAATAAATAAAATGCTTCGTAAAAATTGAAAAAATGCTCAACTCCAATGAAAAACCTATAACAAAAACTACCAACCCACACAACAAAGTAATCAAATAAACATACCGACTCAAATAGCAATAACTATTAAAATGCATATTTAGAATGCAGTTTACAACAACATTAAAGCACACTTAATACATTTTTGTCCAATGCACTTCATCACAAAAACAAAACTAGAACCTAACACTTAACCACTAAACAAAATACTAACCTATCCTAACTGGTTTATTAGCCCTATAAACTTACCTCCACTACTAAACCCCCAAAAAGTAGGTCAACATTACTCTTCCCTGATCCGTAGAGCACCAACAGGGAACCACGACCACGAAGAAGCCAGATCATCCAAACATGTGGTACTAAAAATAAAGGTAGTGGTAAAAGCATGGGCATTAAATGAAAATAATTGAAGGTCGAGCTCTTCATACAAAACAGACTATGTTATAAATAAATGGTATGAAAATGTTAAAACATCTTATAAAAATCTCAAAAAATGTACAAAATTAAAAAGTGAAAATATATTAAAAAGTACTGACATAAGTATATTTATTAATTGACAGTACTTATTAGTACATGAAAACTAAGAATGTTTATAAAAATGGTATGGAAATATTCTCTGCAAATATATCTTCCTTTGTAAAACATTATTGAATAAATATGTTATAAAATTGTAAAATATGTACAAATGTAAAGATATATGTAAAATATTGTCTTTAAATTAAAAATATAAACACAATAAAAATGTAAAAGTACATATAAAAAGCTCATTTATACCAATGAATGTTAAAAACATTGTTATAAAAATAGCATAGAAAGTTCAGAAAGCCTATTAGAAATGTAAAAGTGTCTGTAAAACAATTGCTGCTGCTGTAAAAATAAAAGTTGTTTTTTTAAAATGCAACACCACTCCACTCTAATCTGTGTTGGGGAAAGTTTTACACTTTAAGGGCCTCATTATGATGTCGGTCGGCAGGCATTCCTACCAAATCGGATTCTGGGAGTCGGACCGACCTATTATAATGTTTCTGAACACTGTTCAGTCAGACTCCTGTGGACTTCAATGGGAGCATGTGTTCCTACCGACAACACAGGCCCCCATTGAAGAAATGGGTGGGTACAGAAAACCTTGCACCCTGTGGCGGGCACCCCATGTTGCCTGCCCTACTGTGCATGGTTGGAAAGAGAGGTGCCATGGGTACCCCCGTAGGCCCCAAGTGGAGGACCCTGGGTGAAGGGGACCTGCTATCGGCCCCCAAAGTTGGATTCCAACTGTCAATCCTTGTCGGAACAACCGATTCGGAAAGGCTGTCCGAATCCGGCACTGTAATGCATTAGTCGGAAATGCGGTCCATATACCTGTACGAGTCTGCTCCGACCGAATCGGTTCCTCCAAATGCAGATCACAACGGAGTCAGAACTGAGTTGAAAAGTCTGAACGCTTTCCAGACATTGTAATCAGTAGGTTGGAAAGGTTTCCGTTCTGTTGGAAAGGCGGGTTCCGAATCAGGTTCGGACTAACCAAATACCATTCGGAGCCTTTCCGATCGTCCTCGTAATACGGCCCTAAGGAGAGTTCATTTATTATTCGCACTCCAATCTAAGCCACACTGGAGAAAGCAGTGGGCATTGAAGGTGTTAAATTTACTATTCCAAGTACAATCCATGAAACATTGGGGAAAGTGTAGGACATTGAGGGGATTAGAATTACTATTCCCACTCCAATCTAACTATACTGGGGAAAATATTCAACTTTAAAGGGTGTATATTTACTATTTACTATTCCCACCCCAATCTAAGATACACTGCAGAGAATGTTGTACATTAATCCGGGTGCAAAAAGTGGTAGGGATACCCCTGGGAACATTTCTTTATAGGTTAGGGGGGGCAAGGAGTCACCCCCACCAAGATATTAGTGGCAGGTATAAATGGGTCACCCCTGAAGCCTTCTAAATCGCAATAATAGACCTGAATTGAATTGAATTGAATGGCGATTTATATTGCGCAAGACAATAACCCGCAGGTATCAAGGCGCCTAACAGAATGATCAGAGAATGATCAAAGAAGGAGACAGGAAACCTTACATATATGCTTGCCGAAAGAAAAGAGTTTTTAAAGCAGAGCGGAAGTGCTGTAAAGACGGGAGAGATCTCAGGTCCAGGGGAAGGTCATTCCACCACTTAGGAGCAAGAGTGGAGAAGGCTCTGCCACCCCATTTGGCTCTTCGTACACGGGGGGCTGTCAGATGCAATTTCCCAGAGTAACGCAAGTTCCTTCCAGGAATATAGTGGGAAATGATGGACCCAATCCCTGTGTCGCTATTTTTGGCAATGGCTCTGTAGGTCGTGCATAAAACTTTGAACCGGATACGGTGTTCTACCGGCAGCCAATGCAGCGTTTTCCTGGCTGCAGTGGCCGAAGAGCATCTGGGGATATCCAGGACAAATCTAGCTATGGCGTTTTGGACTACCTGTAAGCGCTGCAGCTGGCCTTTATTAAGCCCAGCATACAGTGCATTACAGTAGTCCAAGCGCGAGCCAATGAGAGCAACAGCTATTTGTTTTCTTGCCTGCAAGGAGAGATATTTCCTGATCCTTCGTAGGGTGTGTATCAAACCCCAGCAGGTGGAGACAGTTCTGCTCACCTGGCTGCCTAAGTCGAGGGCAGGGTCTATCAGCACCCCGAGGTTCTTGGCAGAAGTTGTAGGGGAAGGGCATGTTCCTAGTGAGTCAGGCCACCAGTTGGCTGACCAGATGTTTTCTTTCCCCCCGAACACCATCACCTCAGTCTTCTCCCCATTCAGTTTTAGAGAGTTCTGAATCATCCAGTGACCAACCGCCTCCATACAGGATCTAAACTTGGAGGCGATTAGTTCATCTGAATGGGGAAGAGAGACGAGGATTTGAGTGTCGTCTGCGTAAGAGACTACCTCCATCCCGAAAGATCTTATTAGTTTGGCTAGTGGGGTAACATAGATATTAAAAAGGGTCGGGCTAAGTGCTGACCCTTGAGGGACCCCACATAGCACAGATCGGGATGGAGATAGGAACTCCCCCAGCTTGACTCTTTGTTCCCTCCCCGTGAGGAAGGAGGTCAAAAGATCCAGAGCTGCGTTCTTCACCCCCACCTCCCTCAGCCGAGATGTAAGGACTGAGGGGGAGAGGGTATCGAAAGCCGCAGTTAGATCGAGCAGGACCAGGAGAGAGGTCTGGCCCTCATCTACTGTCGTACGGATCTTATCGAGCACGATGGTGAGGGCTGACTCGGTGCTGAATTCTCTCCTAAATCCATGCTGGGAGGGGTCTAGGCATCCCGAGCTTTCCACAAAAACAGCGAGTTGCTTGTTAAGATGTGCCTCAAGCATCTTCGCTGGGGCAGGGAGCAGAGAGATAGGCCGGAAGTTCTTTAAGACCCCCGGATCCAGGGAGGCCTTTTTCAGCAGGGGTTTTACTACCGCCTTCTTCCATTCTATAGGGAAGACACCGTCTCTAATGGCTAGATTCATTACCTCTAGTAGCGGAGGTAGGAGGGTATCCCTACACTGCTTGATGACTTTCAGTGGGCAGGTATCCAAGGGAGAACCAGACTTGGTCTTAGTTAGCAATAGCTCAAGATCTTGCAAGACCAACGGGGGAAAAGAGTCCAGGGTGCTTGAAGGGGAGATTTCTGTGGTGGTTAAACTCATCTCTACCCCGGATGTGGACGCACTGAGACCAGCTCTTTGTTCCTCGAGGGCCAGATGGATATCCTGGATTTTAGTGTGGAAGAAGGAGGCGATCTTATCACATAGATCCTGCGAAGGAATAACAGGGTCAGGGGCTTGCAGTTTGACCAAGGAATCAACAGTTTTAAAGAGCTCCTTCGGGGAGGAGAGCGAGGTGGTCACGGTAACAAAGTATTCTTGTTTAGCCTGCACAATTTCAGCTTTGTATTTTTTAACAAGGAGTTTATGAGTTTCCTTGTTCTTGAGGTCCCAACTAGCATGCCAAAAGCCTCTCCTTTCTCCTCACTTCTTGCCTAAGGAGCCTAAGGGAGTCAGAGAACCAGGGGGCAGATGGTCTCTTTCTGGCTCGGCGCCGAGGTTGTACTGGGGCCAGTTTATTCAAGGCCTCGGTGGTGACCTGTTCAAAGTGAGCGACTGCAGTCTGTACGTTATCTAGGCCAGTGATAGCAAGGCTTGCAGCCCAGGGCTTGAAAGAATAGCTGTTGACATTCCTGAAGTTTCTGGCAGTCTCCATTAGGTGGTTCCCTTTATTACCGGAGTCCATCCTATGATATTTCAAAAGAAAAGGGACCGCCAGATGGTCAGACCAGGATAGATGAATCGGGTCCTTAGTAGTCAGACGGGGGTCATTGGAAAAGATACCATCCAAAGTGTGTCCTGCACGATGTGTGGCAGACAGGACTGCACATGCTGTTGAGACCTGTGGAGAGACCTGAAAGGCTGGACCTGTTCCCACTTGAACACAGTACATAGCAATGGACCCCAAGGCTCAGTCGGTGACCTCTTTGTAAGCTACAGGTATACAAAAAGCTGCTAGAAGCCCATTTCCTGAAGAGCCCAGCTGACCAGTTTCAACTGTACCTGCCCTGGACTCTGCTGGTGATTTCTGCTGGATTGAGTCTTGATCCCCAAATGTTGTTCTTAAGTTAAGGTCCTGAGACAATTGAATGTTTCAGAATGTGCTGCTCCTAACATCCCGAAAAACCTGGGAATTTGGAACTTTTTGGCTCTAAAGACCACTTGGAGGATCAGTACAAACATGGCAAGTTAATCCAACAAAGGTGCATTGCTGCCAGGGCAAAAATTCAGGTTGCTTCCTCTTGAAGCTTGCACAGCTGTAAATCTATTTCAGCAGGACGTCACACAGAGGGTATTCAGTCTCATAAAGCCCTGTTCAGCTACATCTTTCAGTCTTGCCCCACTGGAGGAATCTGAGCCTTAAAAAAGTGCCAAATCCCGAGCTCTGAATCTTCACCCGGCGAAGGCACCAAAATTATCCACCTGGCGAGGGACTGTCCTTGTGCATGAATTTTGAATTTCTTTCACTGGGAGTTTTCCCGACAAAATTTAAGAGCTTCACCCGGACCTTTCCTGGTGGCTACCCAGACTCATGGATTTCTTTTCAACCACAGCCTACTGTCTTGCCCTTCTTAGGAGTTTTATTTGCATTTCAGAGACTAGGTCATAAGGTAAAACTTCTGACAGAGGTGTATTTTGTATCTGACCTGCACTCCATTGTGGTTGGCCTTAAATTTAGTCTAGGTACCGGTTAAGCACAATTACATTACCATGGTGGTTGCTTCATGCTTTTATGTGCTGCAACCATATAAAACTTTACATATTCCTATCTCCAGTTCCCCTAATTGATTTTTATTGTTTTGGTGTCATTTTGTTCAGTAAATTAGTCTCTTTGATTATATATGGGAATGGGTTTTTTATTGTGTTGTGTTTTCAACGTTTTAACGGTTTTGTTACTTCTAAGTGATTTACACCTGAGCCATAGTGTCATAGCTATCAGTGACTGTGAACATTTGGATAACTACTCAGGGCAATCAAATTTCAGTTTTGTGAAGTTGCCATAAAATTCTGAAGGAAATGTCTATAAGGAATCCTATTTGACCATGTAGTATAAAGGATATCATTGTCAGAATCCTTGTGGTAGAATCGAGAATTGACTATAGGTCTTCCCGAATGTCTGGACAATTTATGCCCTTTTTGGAGTAATATAAATGGTCACGGAAAACGAATGCTGATAAATCATTAAAAATGCTGGCAGGTATCAAGTTAATTAATTTTTAGATTTATCATTTGAAGTTGCACAGAAAGGTGAAGGTAAAACGAAGCTTGATCACTGGGCTATTGGAGGTAGGTGCAGAGGGTTTGTTTATTCAGTTTTGAGCACTGAAGATTCTTGGAGGCACAAAGAGAATATTACAAAAATTTAATTTACAGGCTCTGGAATGGTGTGGACTTTCTAGGGGGTGTAGAGTATAATATAGGGACTGGGAGGGTATATCAAAAATAGATCACAAGAATAAATATGATTTAGAATGTGTGCAGTGGCAGCTCTTTCATTAATGGGGGATTGCTTTCTGGGTTTGTAGTGTGGAGAAAGGGTAGCTCTGTACAATTTTTCTAGAAAGTACGTGATTGTCCTGATGAAGGCTGGTTGAAGGAATGAGTTACAGCCAAATCACAGCAATGACAAATGATACAGCTCATCAGGATGAGCCGTGAATTTATACATTTGCATATTCATTTATTTTCATTGTTAAGAATTGTAATTAGAAAGTCTGGGTGGTGAACTCCGCTGCGCTTGAGGAGTTTGGGGAGAATTCCGCACTCTACGTTACGCGGAGCTCACGGAGTTATGAAAATCTCTGCTCCGTGTAGCTTAGCAGGGGTTGTTCCCTCGCTTGCATTCGTCAACGTCAAGTTGACGAGCGTGAGCACCGAAAATCAACCCCCCAGCAAGATTTCTCAACGCAGACGGTCTGATTTCTCATTGCGATTGGTTGCGAATGCTCGTGACCGCTTGCATTTGAGAAACTGTCCGCTCGCATTGAAAAAGCTGCCACTCGAATAAAAATCTACACGAGTGGCAGCAAGGAAGCGGCGCCCCCTTGCACTGTGCATGGTGCTGTTCACAATGATTGCACAGTGCAGACAATCACCTCACCCTAAAAATCACTGCAAACATCATTTATCCAACACACTCCGCTGCTTGTGGAGCTCCGTGTAGCGTAGCAGAGGTTTTTTTGCACTTTGCGGAGTTCCTCATAGCAGAACTTCGCAAACTCTGCCAAGGCTTCGTAATTAGTGGAATTCCGCATCAATAGCTGAACTGGGCATTCCAAGCTAAAAAGATAATGACTCAATATAACGATATTGACAAAATGTAATTTTGAAATATTGAAGAAATGTGAGAGATCTCTATACTGATTTCTGACATAAAAATTAATTCTATTTCAAGCAACTCTTTTATGTCATTGTAGACTGTGAAAAAATATACCATCTTTTGAGTGAAGCAGGGGGGCTTTGCATATATCCTCCAAATGAGGATGTCAGCAGAGTGTTCAGCAAAATGCTACACTAAGGGCCTGATTATGACTTTGGAGGTGCAGCTCTGGATCCACCCTGTCCCTGTACCACCAAAGCCGTGGTCAGACTGCAAATGTAAACTGATAGCGCACTATAGCGCACTACTCACCCGCAAGGGTCTCAAGGCGCTTGTACGAATACCGCTGTGGAACCCATCCTGGCTTTCCCTGTGAGGCGTCCACTCCTGGGCACCCCCAAGGTGGAGGCCAGGCATCCTTAGCGTTGTGGGGCCCGTTGTGGAGATTAAGCAAGCTATTGCCCAGAGTTACAGAGTGGGACTCCATGATTGGAATAGGCACCAAGGCGAGAATTATCAGGTCCGTGGAATTTTGAGCCCAAGACCCGCCGAGGCGGGGAATTGAACCCTGGTCCCGGGCTAGACCTCTGCATCAGGGTCTGCCACTCTAATCATTGAGCCACACTTCTCCACCTGATTAGGAGTTTCCTCCTGTTTGGTTGTTTTTTTTTTGCGTTCCCATGGCGGTGCCTTTAAAAACGGGCACTGCAATGGGAACGCCAAAAACAGTTCCTGCATAGCATGGACTGAAAAGTCCATGCTGTGCAAGAACTGGTGTGCCTTCACACAGGGGATCACATGTTGTGCCTGCCTGTGTGCACCCACAGGATGTAGAGGCACTAGGGGTCCTGTAGGGGCCCCTTTGTTTCCTCTCAGCCAGGGTTTTCATGGAGGAGGAACTGCCTTGAAAACCCTGACAGAGAGGAAACTCCTCATATGCTTGGCGGTACCAAAGTGGTCCCATTAAGCATATGGATGTCTCTACACCACCGCAACACCACCAGGCAATGGCGATGGCGATTCCTTGGCAGTTGCAGGGGGCTGTGGTGGTCTGACTGTCCAACTCATGATTGGGTGTTTGGGAGAACAACCCCCCCCCCGCTTCCCCACAAATCTAGTGATCCATGGACTGCCAGACACATAATCGGGCCCTAAGTCATTAATGTCCACACCATTGTGACATTTTTGAGTGCAGAGTTTTTCCATTATATGATGCAGAAAATACTCCTACCTTTGATTTTGAGAAAATGTGTGATTATTTATTTATTACATTTTCCCATTAGTACTTGTTATTACATACTGTAAATGAAGGTGCAAGCTTTTAAAATTCAGTATATCTCACATTCATAATCCACAACGAATGTTTGCGAATTGCTCAGAAATCGCATGAACATGTTTAGGTAGAAACAACATGTATTTTGCTAATTTGAAAATGATCTGTTAGAAAATGAATACTGTCATATCACAACTCATTACAGTCTCTCTCAAGTACTTGTTGTGTGTCGCTTTGCACGTGCAGTTATTCCAGATGATCTGTTGTTTTTTCACTCACTGATGTCTCTTTGCTGTGACAAGTTCTTTTTGTGGATTCACCTTGAGGTTTTTTAACATCTCCAACTACCAGTCAAAGTGTTGATTATCTGATGCATGTTTCAATACATTGTATGTGCCATTCTAGCGTTTTGATGCCACCAGACATGGCTTTCTCATTGAGCTCTCTGCTGGAATAAATCATATGTGACCTCTTGAGGGAGTTTGACAGGTAAGTGGTCTTTGTACTAAGGTGGGGTACAAAGGTGTCAGTGTTTATGTACATATGCAACTCATATATTAATCAGTCACTGCGCAAAATGTCAATTCAAAAAAAGTCACAAAAGACATGGCTCATTATTATTTATGAGGAAGGGGTATTTAAAGATCTTCTTTCACGCAGCTTGAGAAGATAAAGTATCTTTATTGTAGAGTAAGTTACCGATACCTCAACCTCAGCTTCATAGCAACAAGTAACTCCAGTGCTTTTCAAACGATAACATTACAGCCTGGCAACAGGCTCAACATTCCATTATATGTAAGATAACTCCACACATCTCCTCCCTTATATACCCCTTTAACAGCAATAAGATTTACAAAACATTACTAAAACTTTAGTTATCAAGAATAGGTAGGGGAGCACAACATTTGCAAACATTTTCAGTGCTTCAAGCAGAACCATCAGTCAGAATGACAAAATTTTTTTTTACAGTTCTCACTTGCATCGGTTTAGAAAATTTACTGTCTCCTTTCATGACAATTTCACCTCGCCTTACAATCACCCAGTCACTTTCCTTTACATCATGAATGTTTACACTCTTTCTAGCATTATAATACCTACTTTCCACAGCGGCCTGATCAGCCCACACACAATCACTATCCTTCAGTCATCCCGGAGCTTCCTTAACACCAGGCTCACGTCCTTTAAGAGAACTGAATGGTGAGACACCAGTCATAGAATGCAGTGTCGCTCTAGATGACCACACAAGCTTCTTTAGTTCATCATACCATGACAATCCATTAGAAAGTGACAATTGGATATTTTCCATTATTAAGTGGTTGATTCTTTCAACTAAGCCATTAGCTTAAGGTCCGAACAATGCAACTCTTTCGTGTTTGGTTCCAAGTTTGCACAGAAACTCTTGAATTTCATTTGAGACTAGTTTAACAATGTTACCCGATACTAGAACCTTCGGAATTCCCTCATTCAAGAACACTGTCTCCATGAATGCAATCACCTTTTGCATATTCACATACTCAGTGGTTTTGACCACAAACCATTTGGAATGATAATCAACCAGAACCATCAAGAACTTGCTACGTGACCCAAGTTTGGAGATTGGGCCCAACAAGTCAATCGCTACTCTCCTCCTTGGATGCTTGAGAAATGAAACACATGCTAAAGGAGGTTGTCTAATCACCTTAGTCTTATCGGCTTGGGCACATGCACAGCATTCCTTCACTACTTCCTCTATATCACCATCCATACCGGGCCACCAATTTGACTGTTGCACTCTTCTTTTAGTCATATTTCTTCCCAGGTGCCCTTCATGGGCAATGTTCACAATCTTACTCCTTAGCCCACCCGGTGGTACAAACTGACACCTCCTCAATAATCTTTCATCACACACACTTAATTCACCTTCCACATGGTGGCAACTTCTAAAGCGTACACTTCCATGAGACTCTCATTCATCCCTCCGACAAACACCTTACTACACGCTGCACAATATCATCATTTAACATAGCATCCATCCATCCTTGTTTAATAAAAGCAGCTTCCTCACTACCACCATTAAAAACCTCCTCAATAACATCATCTGCCTCTCTGTGAATGTCTTCTATTGGCATCCTTGACAAATAGTCAGCTACAACATTTCTTTATCATACTCAACTACAAAATTAAATTCAAGAACCGACAACATCCATCTGGAAATTCTGGGAGTAACACTACCCTCTAAACCTCTGCCACCTTTAAATAAATTAACTAAGGGCTTGTGATCTGTGCAGACTTTAAATGGCAAACCCCAAACAAAATATCTAAAGTTCTTTTTGCCTCAACAACATGCCTGGGAGGGAGGAGCTTTGCGCGCAACCAAGATGGCCGCATGAGCACATAGCTCCCGAGACCCTCGTAACCTCCCGAAAATATCCTGTCATTTATCCTGTTTGCTGTCGACATCTTCGTGCAGATAAACCACGGGAGAAGCGAAAGCTGAAATGTGTATCCCGATCGGACCCCGGAGGCCGGAGTTGTGGTGCTGGAAAGTTTGCGGCCTTCGTCTCTTGGATGCCCGACGCTTGGGTTGGCATGGTGCCCGGGGTGTAATTGAACAACATCGGCCTAAGATCGCGGAGGCGGCCGGTCCGGCTTCATTTTCACTTTCGTTTTTGGCACTTGGTTCGGATCCCGGGCTGGGGACGCCTCATTGAAGCGAAAGCTCGTACCCCTGTTGATGCTTGACCGTACTGAACAACACACGAGGTGTCGGACTTTGGCCTAAAGTGTAAGCCGTCTTTTTTGGCTAATTCTGTGCTTTGCCCGAGGGCCATTTTGTACGTTCGCTTTCTGGACTCTGAGTGGATAAGCCACATTGGTCTACCTCCCTATCAGTTAGGTCTTGTCTACTGCTTGCTGGACTGGGCACTTGTTTCCCCCCGCTCTTGATTTGGACAGCAACTGGGGATTTTCTCTAAATGGCGAGCAAACCGGAGGGGGACAAGCAGAAGTCGAAAACCACCAGACGGGGTGGATATACTCAAACCAATGTCATGGACCGATATGCCCAGGTTAAGGGGTCGCCCAGTCGACCGGGTAGGTCACTGGAGGAGGCGAAGGACTCATCGGCTCAGGTAACTGAACCAACTTTACAGGACGTGATGGCCACCATCGTTGGTATCAGGTCTTCCCTCGGGAAGCAAATGGAGACCCTTGCCCATAAATTGGATACAGTGGCGATCGATGTGAATTTGATTCGCACGGACCTTACAAAGACTAATGAAAAGGTCAAATCGTTGGATATAAAGACATTGAGTTTAACGGATGACGTTGTCGACCTGCAGACCGAGGCCCGTAACCTGAAGGCCTCGAATGACATTGTTGTCCGTCGCCTGGAGGATTTTGAAGGGAGGGCCCGGCGGAATGATGTCCGTATAATTGGAGTTCCAGAAAAGGCGGAAGATCAAGCGACTGACCTCTTTGTTGAGTACCTTATTGTCAACCAGCTAGAGCACAAGGGACTGAGCAAGTTCTTTACTGTGGAGGGAGCGCACAGGATCCGAGGCGGCAGACCGAAAGTGGGTGCCCCGCCGAGGCCTATGATAGCGCGGATATTCAACTTTCGGGACAGGGACGCTATCCTCCATGCCTCTCGAGCAGGTGGGCCCTTGAAATTCGAGAACTCATCAATCAGTTTCTACCCGGATTTCACACAGACGGTCCAAAAACAGAGGCTAAGTTTTCTGGGGGTGAAGAGGAGACTTTGTGATATGGGTCTCAAATACGCCATGCTTTTCCCGGCCAAGTTGAGGATCGAGTATGACGAACGGGTGCTCTTCTTTGATAAGCCAGAGGTGGTGGCCAACTGGTTGGACACTCTGCTGCCCCAACAAGAACCAGAGAGACAATCTGGCGGAGCAGAGGGAGGAACTATGGAGCAGGAATGAGCACCAACTGTCTGGTTTCTGGGGACACTAGGGGGTTTACTATTGTGGTGGTTCGAGTTTTGATGTACGGTTAATTGCAGATGGAATGGGGTGTTGCGAGGCCATCGGAGGGTCTCTCTCCTCCTCAGCTTTACTTCTTGTAGCTTAGTTTAGATGTGGGGGTGACAGGCACACTGCGAGTTGGGGTGGCTCTATAGGCGTACCCAGGGGTGCAGGGTGGGGGGTATTGCAACGGGTTGTTTGGGGGGTGGTGGGAGGTGTTGGTCTTCAGGTTACTGTTTTCGCAAGGCGCTGTTTTGCAAGACATTTTCATTGACGTGCTGGACTCAGACGGGGGTTGGGCCTTCTTTCTCTTTTATGATGGGGTAGGGGGTTGAGGTTGATGAGCTGGAATGTTAACGGGTTGGGGGACAGGATTAAACGCGGGGTGGTATTGCAACTTTTAAAATGACATTCCCCTGATGTTGTTCTACTTCAGGAGACCCACTTGGTAGGAAATACATGTCATACCATGAACAGGAAGGGATATCGTCTTGTGGCACATTCGGCGTTCTCTTCCGGGTCCGGGGGGTCGGAATCCTTATTAAGAACTCTCTCCTGCTTGAGGTGGACTCTACGGTCCTTGATGAAAGGGGGCGCTATGTGGCTGTGTCGGGACGATGGGAGGGCCGCACGCTTTCCTTGGAGTCTATTTATGTTCTTCCTGGCCTGCAGTCTACAACATTCGCTGACCTGGGACGGGTTCTACTCGATCTCCTTGGGGGTTTTTGATTCTGGGTGGTGATTTTAATGCAGTGGTTTCCGGCATGCTGGATAGACATCCTCCTAGGGATCTCAGGGGGGCTCATGGCTGGCTGCCTGACTTCATTGACACAATAGGCCTGGTGGACTGCTGGAGACTGCTTCACTCTACTCAGTGGAAGTATACGTTTCATTCGGGCGCCCATGGTAGTCCCTCCAGAATTGATTATGTTTTGGTGCCAGCTGCACAAGCGTCCTATGTTGCGGTGGTCAGGCATATGGCTCGGGGTATCTCTGATCACTCCCCGCTGTGGCTTCGGTTTGAATTGGCGCCAGGCTCCGGGGGAAGGATAGCCCCTATTAACCCTTGGTATCTTCGAAATCCTAAGACTCGCAGTGAGCTTGTTAAGGCTTTGGATCATTATTTCCAGGAGAATGAGGGTTCGGTTTTTTCCTCGATATCGCTGTGGGAGGCTCTCAAGACTGTCCTTAGGGGTCAAGCTCTCTCGTTAATTACTGGAGTTAAGAAGCAGAAGGAGGAGGATGTGGTAAGGATAGAGACGGAGATAGCTGATTTGGAACTGGAACTAGAACAAGAGGTGACCCGCTCTAAACTGCATGCCCTGCAATTGAAGCAGCTGAATATAGAACGTTGGTAACAGATGGGGCAAAGGCCCGTAGTCGGAACAGCAGGGGCGTCTCTATGATGTTGGGTACAAGGCGGGCAAATTAATTGCATGGTTGGATAGGAAAGATAGAGCTAGTCGTGTGGTGCCTGAAATCGAAATGGAGAGTGGGGTGCTGATCACTGACCCGCAAGGGATAGTGACATGTTTCGCCGATCATTTCCACACTGTGTACTCTTCCATGTCAGATAGGCCGGAGGAGGACTCTTGCTTGCACTCTGGAGCCTTTCTGAGGCGGACCGAGACCTCATGGACTGTAAAATCACTGCGGATGAGGTAGCGTTAGCTATGCGTTCCCTACACTCGGGTAAAGCGATGGGCCCCAACGGTCTCCCGATTGAGCTTTACAAGCTTCGTCCAGACAAGATTGCTCCGTATTTAAGAGACATGTTCCTGGAGTCCCAAGATCGTGGTCTCCTCCCCCGCGATCAGCGGTTGGCATCGATAGTGGTAATACATAAGGAAGAGAAACCGAGGAATAAGTGTGCTTCGTATCGACCGATTTCACTGTTAAATACCAAACCTAAAATTCTGGCCAAGCTGCTGGCTAATAGACTAATCAAGGTCATTAGTGAGCTGGTCCATCCGGATCAGTCTGGTCTGGTTTTATTCCGCACAGGAATACGGCATTGAACCTTAGGTGTCTGCACGGGGCTCTCGCGAGGGCCGCGACGCTGCATGAGCCGGCCATTTTGGTGTCGTTAGATGCCACTATGGCGTTCGATACGGTGGAATGCCCGTATATGTGGGCGGTGTTGGCTAACTTTGGCTTCGGGTTGGATTTATTAGCTGGGTGCGGCTTCTCTATGCGGACCCTCTCGCCCAGATAGTGGTTAATGGACGTGTCTCGGTGCCATTTTGTCTCGGGCGGGGTTCTTGCCAGGGTTGTCCGCTGTCTCCTCTTTTGTTCGCATTGGCCGTAGAGCCTCTCGCAGCTTGGATCCGTTGGGAGCCCTCAATGAGGGGTATTCATTGGTCTCCACTGTTCGAAGATCGCATCTCATTATATGCGGACGACATCTTGCTTTACTTAACTTCTCCGAGGAAATCTTTGATAGTACTATGTGATGTTTTGGCTTCCTTTGGTAGAAACTCTGGCTTGGTTATCAACTGGGCGAAATCCTATCTTTATGTTCTTTGTGGGGATGCTCCGATCCTACTGCATAACTGCCCCATCCAGATAGGGCAAGAGGGGTTCAAATATCTCAGGATCTATGTTTCGATGGACCCCGTGGTTCGATATGAAAAGAACCTTTTCCCTCTTTTGAGTCGGTTGAAGCGATATGTTGCGGGCTGGCGGAAGCTCCCGCTGTAACTGCTCGGGCGAGCAGCTCTTTTCAAGGTGATGTCTCTCCCTCGTTTTCTATATGCCCTTCAGAACACACTTGATATTGTTCCAGCTAGTTACTTTCGTGTAGTTGAGGGTCTTCAAAGGAAATTGTTGTGGGATGGCAGACCTCGTATTGCGCTTGCCAAGTTAACGCTCCCGTGGTATGATGGGGGCATTGCTCTCCCCGACATTAAAAGATATTATTGGGCATCGCAGTTAGGTGCCATCAACCACGGTATGTATGGCCCTGAGTTAAATCCTGGTTTCGCCAAGGATAGGTGGCTACTTCCCAGTGGCAATTATTACAGAGCGTTATATTCTAGATCTGTGGTAAAGACTCTGACGGGGCCGATGAGAACGGTCGTACGGATCTGGCAAGATGCTACTAGTTCATTAGGATGGAAGGATCGTTTGACCTTGGCGACCCCGCTTTTCAGCTCTGATAGCTTTGGTAAATTGTGGAACACTAAGGGGTTCGACAAGTGGGATCTCATTGGCATCTCCAGGGTGGGAGACCTCTGGGTCAAGGGACAAGTGAAATTGTTTGCGGCCTTGCAGACTGAGTTTGAACTGGGAGGGACAGAGTACTTCCGTTATGCTCGGGTCCGTCATGCACTGATGTCAGTCTTCCCGGAAGGGGGGGAATACCGGAATCTACCCCGTTGGAGGACCGTGTGTTGGATGGCCATATGCCAGATAGTACCATCTCCCTGGTGTATAAAAAACGGATTAACCACAGGGCGGACCTTCTGTCGCAACTACGAGATCAGTGGACCCGTGACGGCCTTGAGCTTGATGATGAAGAATGGCAATCGGCGATCTCCTCACCGAAGGAGGTCGCGGTTCCGGCACAACTTAGATTAGTTTAGCTCAAGATATTGCATAGGGTCTATGTCACGGGTCCCCGTCTGGTCCGGATGGGTTTTTCCGAGGAGGGTCTGTGTCAACGGGGTTGTGGACAGCTGGGGACGTTCCTCCACATCATCTGGGAGTGTCGGGAAGTCACTGACTATTGGAGTAGGATACACGAGGTGATGCAGGAGGTTACAGGTGTGGCTCTCTTGCCAGAGGCCTGGCACTGCCTGTTGAATGTTTGGGAGCCCACGGATCATAATGTGGCACAGACCCAGTGGGTGACTCTAGGGGCAATGATTTCCTTACGGAACATTGCACAGTTGTGGGGGTCCCAGAGGCCTCCTACTCTTGAGGTGTGGATGGAAAACATGGATTTGTGCATGTTCAGGGAAAAAACTGCATATTTGGCTCGGGTCGCTCCCGAAAACGCCATAAGGTTTGGGGTCCCTGGAATCGATATAGAGGGGACATATGTGTACCACCAGCGACTGCAGTCCTTGATGTCCTGCTTTCCCCCTGGCCCCTTATTGTTCTTGATTGCTTTCATGTTACTGCTGCACCCTCTTCTCCTCCCCCTTCCCCGATCAATGCGTTGTTTATTGTAATATCTACTGAAGGTCACACTGCCCTCGTACAGTCTATGCACTTTTGTATTTTGTTGATGCCTTGCTTTGTTTTTCTTTTTCAATAAAAAGAAATATAAAAAAAAAAACAACATGCCTGGGCTTCCTTTTCAATTACCGAATACGATAATTCTGCATCACGTAGCCTTCTTGATGCAAATCTGATAATTTTCTCTTCTCCATCATTTACTTGACTCAAGACTGCACCAATCCCAACTGCACTAGCGTCAGTTGTAATGAAAGTTTTAGCCTTCACAATAAAATAACCAAGCTTAGGAGCATTCACAATACTAATCTTTATCTTGCTGAATACATGGTCACAGCTGTAATTCCACTCAAATACAGCCCCTTTCTTCATTTGAATCCTCAGAGGTTCAATTATTTCTGTGAACCCCTTCACAAACTTCAAACAATACTCTGCTAAGCTTAGAAATTACTTTAACTGGTCCTTATTAGGAGGAGTAGGAGCATCTTTGATGGCAGAAACAATACTTTTCTTACACCATTTTTCTTTAATTGACATTTTTCTCTTTTTATGGTCAGCCCATTGTCCCCCATTCACTTCAAAACCTCTTCCGATTCCACATCATGATGTACATTATCTTTTCCCAAAATCAACACATCATCTTTGTTAGAACTGGCTATTTCTGGTTGGCTAAGACTGACGCCAAAGCCAGGCAGAAACCACCATTCTAGTCAGGGCAAGGGAGTCACACGCCAAGATAACCCCTGCTCACCCCCTTGGTAGCTTGGCACGAGCAGACAGGCTTATCCCGGAGGCAATGTGTAAAGCATTTGCGCATGCACACAACAGAAACAACATCCTAGGCACAACACAGAAGGAACTCCACAAAAGGTTATATAAAAATTACTTTTGTATTGTCAAAACACATCAGATAGTAATCACACAATATACATTGTGCCAACTGGCACGGGCAATATTCACAAGGGATTATTTACAGGACAGGGCCACATGGGCCACTGTCAGAGTCAGCACTTAGTAGAATTAGCACTTCTAGAACATAGAATATAGGATATAAAATCACTGTAGCACAAATTAGCAACTTTAGCACACAACCAGTAACCATTGGTAACATGTAACATGTAAGTACCACCTATGCAACCCTAAACACCTTAGGAGAATGTCACGCAGTGAACCAGGACCTCAATAGGACCACCTGTACTAGAAAGAACAACCACCTAAGTATCACAATACAATTAGGGTATAAGCAAGAACACATTACACATGATGCATCACAACATTCAGAGGTGTAGGGAAGGAAACCACATGATGCATAAAACATACATTCAGCGGTATAGAACATGGCACATGATGCATCAAAAACACATTCAGAGGTGCAGGGAAGGAAAAACACATGATGCATAAACCAACACATTCAGAGGTGTAAAATCAAGGAAGACACATGATGCATAAAAACATTCAGAGGTGCCAGAACATAACTCAATAGCGCAAAAACACATGATGCGCAAAAACATTCAGAGGTGTAAGATGAAGGTGCGTAATCATATTAAACGCAATACATTTCCTAGCACCACATCACATTGGGCAAAACTCACATTGGGCAATTGCAATCATAACATAGCAGGTAACTACATTGCGCAAACTTACATAAGCCACCACCGGTGGCAGTCCCTAGGCCAACTGGCCTTGTTGGGGCTAGGACGCCCTGTGTCCCAATGTCAGGGGCCTAAACGTGGCACCTGCCCACAAAGTGCTGGGCAGCTGTGTAGCAGGAAGCCTGTAAACAAATATGCCCCCTTAACGGTGGAGCCTCTCAGGGCTCGAGACAGATGCAGAACTTCGGAGCCTCTCAGGGCTCGTAGAACAGAGAAAATGCCGCCTGGATCACTCGTGGCTCTAAGAACAACTGTGGCATGGGAGCGATGGGGTCCCTCACGGGGGACCCGCGAACACCTGGGGCGCCTTGAGCCTCTCAGGCTCTTAAAACAAATATGGCCCGTCATTCGAGCCCCCCCTCTGGGGGCTCGAGATCCAGGAAATGCCCGGAGACCTTTAGGCTCAAAACACAAAATGCCACCTTTCGTCGGAGCGGCCCGCTATCAAGTGGGGCCGCTCAAGGAATCTGCTGGGACCTCCACGAGTCCTTTAAAGGACTAGGCTGGCCTGGGACAAAGTGGACAGCCACAGGAGGGGGCGGGCACCGGCAATGTGCCCCGACGCCCCCTCTCCCATAACCAAGACTGGGCCCCACTCACCGGAGTAGCTGGACGCTGTCTCCCTCTGTGTGGGCTTCTTTCGGCGGGGGAGCAGCACGTCTCCTTGCTCGCTGCATCCTATCTTCTTCGTGGCGGCCCCGGGGCTCCCTCAGCACACGGGAGCCCTGCAACAGCCCACGCTTCTTCTCCTTCTTTTCCCGGGGCTCCCTCAGCACACGGGAGCCCCGCAACAGCCCACGCTTCTTCTTCCTCGGGCCGGCGGCCGGCAGCATCACCCGGCCTCCCCCTTGGCTCGGGAGACCGGACAGGGACATACGAAGGCTTCCCCCAGGCAGGGGGGAAGCGGAAACCACCTCCTCCCGGCCCCGCCCACAACCAGGCGGCGGGCCGTACATCTCCTTCCGGCGGCCATCTTGAGGCAGCTTGGGTCGCGGGCTGTGACTCGGGGCACATAACGAGGGGTTGGCTCCCTTGGGAAGCATTTAAAACGTAGAAGCGAGGTGGGCATTCGCTAAATAATTAAATAAACGGGGTGGCACCCGTAATAAAGAAAATAGCGATATCGGGCATAAAGCAGGGTGGCACCTGCAATTCCTCACGCAAAATGCGGGGCGGAGAAACGCTCCAATAAAGCAAAAAGCGCTCCCAAGCGCTATGAAAGACAAATCAAGCGCTCCCAAGCGCTAGCAGGCAAAAGAAGGTCTCTGTCTCAAATAAAGCGCTCCCCCAGTGCTACAAGCAAGGTCCAGCAGCAAAGTGAAGCAAAGGGGACCCTGCAAAAGGTCTCCAGAGTCCAGAACATTAGCAGTCCATTAGTATCCAGCAGCACGCCCCTGGCAGGATTCAAGTCAGAAACAAGAACATTTTGTAAGGGGACACAGCCGATTTTTATACGGGGAAATCCTTTGTCTAGCAGGGTGCAGGCAGTGTGAGAACCAGCTAGAACTGGTTATTGGGAATTACTTTCACTGGCCAGGCTAGGGACATCAGACGAACCCCAGGGGGTGGAGTCAGCATTGTGTGGGGAAAACCCAGCCCCATTCAGGACCCTCAAACCAGACAGTCAATCCACAAGCAGGCCCAGGCTCACTCCTGGAGCAAGGCTCCAGCCAATCACACGCCAGGCACAAATTACACAAATATGCCAACTTCTAGAAGTGGCACTTCTACTCTAGACACAATCATGCCGCATATATTATTGCGCAGCATTCAATCTCACGAGTTCGCACATACCAAACTCGACCCTGCACTCCCCACACACCAGGAACTACCATGGGCATACATATTCCCCATTCATTCCTATGGGAGGGCAGGTCACTCTCACTACACACACAGAGAGCTCACGCACTTTACACTGTACCACAGTGAAAAAGTGCACAGAGGCCTAACATCACCAACATCAGGTCACAGAAACAGGCTAGGAAAAAGCAAAAAGTTTCAGGGTGAACCTGCCAAAAAGGGCCAGGTCTAACACAACCCCCTTCCAGCCAAAACGCAGGCTAGACCAATCACTCCACTGATGGGCTTCCCTTCTTTGGGCGACAAAACACAGACACAGGCCCGCACGGCAGGGACACTCTCTGGTTTTTCGCCACTCTGAACCCACATGTATTTCTCTCAACAAGAGCTCTCTGGCACCACTAGGATACCCCACTGGTACTCTCTAGTCATCCACGGCCAGGACCAGGCCCTAGGCCATCCAAATATCACAGGTCCTGACTAATCCACAGAGTTGGGGGCAGTAACCCCTGGCACACAATAGCCATTCTACACTCTCCCTCTCAGTGTAGCTACAACTACCACTGATCCTTCAACCTAGGGTCCACACCCTCAGGCTGACCAGGGGTCATGGGCAAGAATGCCCGCCCCTACCTCTACTTCTGGGTTTCCGCACCCTCACAGGGAAGCACTCACCAGAACACAATTCTCCTACCAGATTAGGACCTCACTCAATCACTGGTCTTCCACCTGGAAACTATTTCACTTCTGAGGTACAAAGCACACAGCACAGTTCCTCTTCAAGCAGGTGGGGGACACAGCACACAGCAAAGTCCCCTTTCCTCTACCTTAGTGGAAACAACAAACTGCAGGTGAGCCCCAGAGCACACAGCAAGGGCAGCCCCTTCAGTCTCTTCAGCTGATCCACTTTGGTAGAGATTCCTCTTGACCTGAAAGTTTCCTAATCTCCCAACCTAGGATCTAAACCCTCAGGTTGCACCAGGGTCAGAAGTACACCGTCCCTCTGCACCCCCTTCCAGAGTTCTGCACCCTCTCACCTTAGAGCGGTACCCCTGGAAGCCAAAACAGGTCAGAACACAGATTACAGATGCCCTTCCCTCCAGGTCAGGCTGAACCTGAACCTGGCCTCCCCCCTCCTCGGGGAATGACCTCCAGAGGCCCCACAAATGGTCAAGCACCCTAGACGGTCAAATGCCCAGCGAACCAGGGCTTCTGCACCCTCCACTAGGAGTGGTGCTGCCCAACACCAGGACCACCGGAGTTCTGGTTACAGACACTCCCCGTCCTCTAGACACAGGAAGATCCTCATCAAATGACCTGTATGCACAGCCTAGGCCCCTGACCTGGTGCTCCCTTAGGGAACCATCAAGCCCCTGAGTCAGGGTTTCGGGCCAACGTGGGACACACCGTCCCATGCTCACTCCACCTCCACGGACACAGGACGTGAGCCCCCACACCCCTACCATCCTACTGGGACCTAGCTGGGTTACACATGAACCTCTTCCCCTACACAGGATCATCAGATACACAAGCCACTACTTTTAGAATCACTCCCCAATGCCTCTGCAAGACATCTAGCACACCGCCAGATGTCCACCTTCTTGTCCAGTGCCTCTGCAGGACCTCCTGCACACCACCAGAGGTACACCTCCCGTGCAAGCCCCTTTTATCACAAAAAAAACTCACACCAACTCCTCTAGTTCAACACACCACTCATTCACACACTTCCCCTCCAGACTGGTGAGACAGTTCCTCACTGTTCTTGACTCTCAACCTGTACCCCTCTTACTGAGCACCAGGCACCATACTCTGGGAACTGGGAATGGGACTTCACGCACTGGACACATTTTAGCTGCCACCACTGGATTCTACCATACTGTGGAATCCAGACACACACACTACACTCAGGGGATAACCACCCTCCCGAGCAAGCCATTTCTCCTCCACACTCCCTCTCTTCCATCTACCCACACAGGGACAGGAACAGGGATTGGGCACTGGACCTAGCAAGGGATTCCTGATCTATGGGAACCTACCCCTCTACTGGCGTCCCGCCCTGTCATTTTCTCTCATCTGCCACTAAACATAAAGCGCAGGAACACCATTTGAAAATGACACTCTTGAGGAAAACAAAATCACAAACAACAATCACAAACATGTGACTATCTAGAATGCAGAGTTTTGTAATGTAGCCAGTTGTCGCTGTGGCACTGCGCAAACACAAGTCCTAATCCTCACCGCTGTCCAACAATGTTAGAACTGGTTATTTCTGGTTGGCTAAGACTGACGCCAAAGCCAGGCAGAAACCTCTGAGGTTCCGTGACGATCGTAAGTGGTGTTTCTGACTCGCACGAATATGGTCGAGTCTGGTATCTATGAACCGCAAATGACGAGTTTAGTGGGTGTACGCGTTTTCGCTGTGCTAGCCTAAACCGTTCGTTTGTTTCGTGGGTTTCTACATCCGAGCCCACGGGTTCCATCTTAGATACGGCATCCATTTTGTTTCTTGCCCTCAAGTAGCCAGCGAACGGACGCTGTCCGCTTCGCGACCCTGGGATTCCCAGAACTCTTGCGGAAGACATGTTTCCTTTGAAAGTGTCTTTATGATGAGGGGGATGACACTGTAAGGCAGATGGCCCCGCTCGAGGCACATCTTGCCATGTCGCTCTATTGTCTCAGCCGTGCATCTCATTAGGCACGTCCCTTTGTTGCCTGTAGCTCGTGTTTCCCGATACCACCCCTTGTACACCCTTTCCGATCTCCCCACTGTTTCTGTCTTCCTCTGCACCTGTTTTCTGTTCCTTCTTCGATCTGTTTACTGCCAATTGGAATGTACTAATGGTGGGAAGATGTGTTTTACAGTTGGGAACCAACAAATGTTTCCGCACGTATGTTCCGGGCCCTGAATGCATCAAAGCAACCCTTCTTGGAGATTACGATGGGAACCGAGTTGTAAACCTTTGTGTACCATGTTAACCTATGAGAGAAATGTGTATAAAAGGAGCGACCTACAGTAGCAATTTGAAGCAGTCTCCTCGAACCTACACACGCTGTACTTCTTGTGACTTCTGTGTTCCCTGCAGTAATAAACCTCGAATCTTTGACGCCGAAGGAAGTGTCCCGTGTCTCTGTCATGTTTACGCCGGAACAGGTTACCCACGAAGGTTTCAGGTGTTGTCCCCTGGCACCGCTGGGTCTTAGAATAACCCAGTCCTTCAGTTGGCGCCCAACGTGGGGCTGCATCAGTGGTACCGGTCCAAGCCCGACGATCGTGAGGAACTTCGTGTGAAATCTCCGAGGGAAGGTGCACCCCGCTTCATCGATCCTGTTGTCGAAACAAGTGGCCCGACGACTTTTCCCGCGAAGATTCCCGCCTCCTGACGGCTGCGACGGACTGCTGCCCTGACTGTAGACCTGTTTTGGCGCCTGGCGTAGACCTTGGTACAGCGAGACGATTGACGGGCCTTCCTGGTGACGCCATCGATCTTTGAGTTAAGTATTTGTGGGTCGCTCCCAGAGTCCTTAGTTGTGGTTGCTTAGTTGTTGCATGGTTCCATTGCATTTGTGGTTCTTAGTACTTGGTTCTTTGTTGTGATATTTGACGTCTGCAGTCGCCAAAAACCGAGGGTTTTTGCTCTTTGCAGGGACTTGGTAAATCCCGTAACCCTTGAAGTTTGTGAAACTCGGCTAGTGTGCAAGATGCCTGGTCGCAGTACTTTGTTCAGTTGTTTTAGACGTTGTGGTACGGATTCCCGACTGGAGGACTCGTGTCCGATACCTCCGGTTGGAACTCCAACTTATGAGCTGTATAGTAAGCACGGGTTAGGTCCGATTACCTTTAATGAATATTGGATTCGCTATACTAAAAAGGATGGTGTCCTTAGTTGGCCACCTCATGGTAGCTTCGAGACCCCGATATTAGATAACCTTGAGGCTAAATTGTTTAAGAAAAAATCAAGGCCGGCCATGTTTGATGCTTTTCGGTTATGGCGTAAAGAAGCCAAACAGAGAGAAATCAGACTGTTCAAACGTAATCAGAGAGATGGAGTTGCTACCACGGTAAGGAAAGCAGAGCAGTTTCAGCGAGATAAGGAGGAAAAGGAAAAGGAAGTTTTCGATAGATTGCAACGTATGTCTGTAGATAAGTGCTATCCCGCTTTACCGGCGGATACGGATAAAAAGGAGGAAGGTACAGAGAACCCTTTAATGTCTTATCTTATGAAGTCACCACCTCCGTATGTACAGGGTACTGCTACTCCTGTGGTCCCCCCTGTTCCTGTTCCCCAACCAGCTCCTGTCCCTGTACTTCCAGCTGTCCCTGCTCCTCTACCTGCTTCTGTCCCTACTGCTCCTCCGCTTGCACTTCCTCATACTCCTGCTCCCGCTGCTGCTCCTGTTCTACTTACTCCTACCGTTCCTTCTGTTTCTGACTCCTCTCTTGTTAATCCCTTATGCTATACTTCTCCATCTATTCGACGTCGTACTCCTTTAGTTGCTGCTAACTTTTCCAATTCCCTTGGACCTATTTCTGAGTCCGCTGGTTCGGACGGTCCTCAAAGACGTAGTCAGCTTCCCGGTAATAGGGAACGAGCCGCGCTGTATAATATGGCGATGGCTTGGATGCAATACCCCATTAGGAATCCTCCACGTTCGGTATTGAATACGTTTGGTCAATTCAATATACCGACACAAAGATATGTTTTTGAAGAAATGTGCAAGGTTTTACGTGACCAAATATCGGCTGATGCATCTGACGATGTAATGACTGCTTTGACTAATCTACAGCTTCAGTTTTCGAGCGGAATGATAGTAGGTAGCAATGTTCGATGTGCTGTCGAGCAGTTGCTGTCTTTTCGTCCTTCTATAATGCCTCGAGCATTGTTTGTAGAAGACATTGAAGGACCGTTGGGAGCGCCTGGTCAGTATCCCATGCGTGAGGTTCCACCGGTGTATATGCCTGGCGATCCTAATGCTAATCCCATTATTCCCCCATACTTCCAGAGAGTGTGGATACACCTCCCGTGGAAACGATCAGAAGTCTTGCAGGTAAAACAATCTTTGCCTGACCCTCGCAAAAATCCTGCAGGGTACTATAAAGAATTGTCACAGCTTGTGGATGCTACGGTCATGAACCTTGCCGACATTGATATGTTGTTCGGTAACGTAGTTCCGCAACCGGTTTGGGCAAAGATCCGTCAAGAAAACCATGTGGCAGAATTAGGTGGTGATTGGGCTGCTCTTATAGCGGCGGATGCCTTGCAAGTTGGTGGGGCTAAACCTGAACAGTTAATTACAGCCTTACCTCAGAGAATTATTACTCTAATGAAAACGCTTATGCCAGCTATGAAGGTGAATTGGGACAAACTGTCCGCTTGCAAGCAAAAGAAGGACGAGAGTGTCTCTGATTTCTTTACGAGATTTGAGGAGGCATTCATCGATCATAGTGGTCAGGATATGGGTACTGAGGGTGGACAGCGATTGTTCATGGATAAGTTTGTCTCAAATCTGCTGCCTGACCTTAGCAACAAATTGCGTAATTCAGAAAGTGCTTGGGCTGTTTCTACTTCTGCTCAAATATTGGCCACAGCACAATATTATGAGAACAGAGAGAAAGAAGAGAATGATCGCGCTGATAAAAAGACGAAAGAACTCAAAACTAAAGTGTTGTTGCAGCAAGCGTATCCTCCACGTTCAAATCAGGACGATTCGCAACAGCGGAATAGGCCGCAGTCTCAGTCGAACAGATCGCAATCTCGGAATGACTCCTCTTCTGATAGATCTTCGTTGGGGTACAATCAGTGTGCCTATTGTCGGAACGAGGGTCATCTGAAATTCGATTGTCCGGTTTTGCGTGATCGAAACAGCGGTAATTCTTCTAGAGGAGGTCGTAGCGGCCCCCAACAAGCATCACGTGGTAGAGGTCGTGGTGTTCAAACTGATCGTTCCAATAAAACCTCCGATTCTAACAACTGTTTTGATCAACGTGGATCATCGCAAAGCAGATCTGCTCAGTACAATGTAGACGATTATTATGTTGATCACAATATCGATGATAGTAATTACTAGGACAGCCATGAACAAAGAGAGGGAGTAGTATCAGTTCCGGTTGATCAGAGAGGGCCTTACGTCGCAGTTGCCACCTCGGGCGTCATTGAGCCTTTTCTGTTGGACACTGGTGCAGCGAAAAGTTCTATCATGCATTCGAAACTCCCTGGCGCACCTTTGTCTGGCTTAACAAATGTTTCCGTTGGATTCTCTGGCGCCCCTGTTAGCAATCCGGTTTCACGCCCTTTGCCTCTTACCATTGGGCCTCGTGAGCTGCAAGCTCCGTTGATTTTGACCACTGGTTGTGGTGAAAACCTTTTGGGCCTGGATTTGCTAAAACGTCTGTATGCGACTTTGTATTGTTCTCCTGCGGGAGTGAAGCTTACGTTGGGTGAGAGAGTTATCTCTCCAATGTACTTGTCTCTCGATAAACTTCCATCGGAATTGAGCTCGCTTCCTGCATCTTTGTGGGCAACAGGTCCCAATGACGTGGGCCTGCTTGATATCTCCCCTTATGTTGTTCACTTGAAATCTAATGTGCGTTTGCCACGTATTCCCCAGTATCGTATCTCCCTTGATGGTGAACGAGCATTGTTAGCCATCATCTACGATTTGATTGAGAAAGACGTTATTGAGGAGACTCGGGGAAACGTGTGCAATAGCCCTGTACTGCCCATTTTGAAACGTACTGACCCTTCAAAACCCCCTGTTTATCGTTTTGTTATCGATTTACGGGAGATAAATAAAATTGTGGTTCCTCAGTTCCCTGTGGTGCCTGACATCACGGCACTTCTCACTCTGATTCCAGCTTCTGCATCTTGGTTCTCTGTAATCGATCTGAAGAATGCTTTCTTCAGTATACCGATTGCTGAAGAGAGTAGAGACCTTTTCGGTTTCTCTCTTGGTGGCCGTAGCTTCCGGTTTAAACGTGCTCCTCAGGGCTACTGTGAGAGTCCATCGATATACAGTCAAGCCTTGAAGGGCCAACTTGATGCGTTTGTGTTGCCGGCTGGTGCAGCCTTGATCCAATACGTTGACGACCTATTGGTGGCCGCAGATACTCAGGACATTTGTAAAACTGCTACGGTGTCGTTGTTGCAACGTCTCTGTGACTTACATCACAAGGTGTCACCTTCTAAGCTGCAATATTGTTGTCAAGAAGTAACCTATCTAGGTCACTTATTGTCAAAGGAGGGAAGAAGGTTGACCCCAGAGAGAATTGCAGCGATTGCTCGAATGACTGTGCCAACAACTCAGAGAGATGTGCGTGCCTTTTTAGGTATCACGTCATACTGCAGGCAGTGGATTCCAAATTTTTCATTGCTAGCGAAACCATTGGTGGCTCTTACGTGCAAGGATGTTCCAACTCCTTTGCCATGGACGGAAGAATGTCAGAAAAGTTTTTCTGAACTGCGTGACGCATTGTGTTCGGCTCCTGTGTTAGGGACCCCTGACTACAGTAAGCCGTTTACACTATACGTTCACGAGAGGGAAGGTTGTGCGTTGAGTGTTTTGACGCAACCTTTTGGTGGTAAACAGCGTCCATGTGCATATTTTTCCTCGACCTTGGACCCAGTAGCTAGAGCATTGCCGAGTTGTCTGAGGGGAACAGCGGCAGCTGCGGTGTCCATCCGACAATCTGCAGGATTGGTCATGGATAATATGCTTACGGTGATGGTTCCGCATGCAGTTGACACTCTCTTGAATCGTACGAAAACTCAGCACTTGACGAGTGCAAGGTTGTCTGGGTATGAGTTGACGCTTTTGGCAAGTCACATTCAAATAAAATGCTGTAACGTCCTGAATCCGGCGACTTTGTTACCAATCAGTATGGAATCAGATGAAGTAGCAGCTCACGACTGCTACTTACGAACCGAAGAGGAAACCAAAGGTCGTGTAGACCTGAAAAATACTCCTTTGGAAAATCCCGATGGGACTCTGTATGTGGATGGGTCGTGTTTTAAATTGCCGAATGGTGATGTAACGACCGCGTATGCTGTGGTAACCTTGAATACTGTTGTGGAGACTGCGAGATTGAATCAGAATTCTGCCCAGGCTGCAGAGCTGATTGCTTTGACTAGAGCGTGTGTGTTGTCGCAAGGGAAACGGGTGAATGTGTTTACCGACAGCCAATACGCTTTTGGCGTCGCGCATAGCTTTGGACGATTGTGGCGAGAGAGAGGTTTCATGACGTCGCATGGCACTAAGATTCAGCATGGACAGCTTGTGAATGATCTTTTGGATGCACTCACTTTGCCCAAGCAGGTGGCGATTGTTAAATGTAGTGCGCATCGTAAGGTGACGGATGATGTTGGCCGCTGGAATGCGTTTGCGGATGAGACTGCTAAGGAGACTGCCCGGAACCTTAGCACGAGAATGTATGTGACGAGTTCGGTAAGGTGGCCTACAGAGACTGGCATGTGTGAGGATACTATCGAGAGTTTGAAAGCGATACAGAATGAGGCCACCGAGACTGAGAAGACGAAGTGGAAAGAGAGTACGGGAAAGCTGGATGCGAATGGTTGTTGGATTGATTTGTCGGAGCATAAGAGATGGATGTTGCCAGATGCGTATGTGCTAGCTGTTGTGACGATGGCACACGGGTTAGCGCATATTAGTGCGAAAGGTATCTGCAAGTTGTTGTCCCCTGTGTGGAAGAATGACGGTATTACTAAATGTGCTGAGAGATTGGTCAAGAATTGTATGATATGTATGATGTACAACCCTGGAAAAGGAACCCCTACACCTCCTGGCCATTTTGCTCCCCCTTCATGTCCCTTTGAAGTCATTCAGCTAGACTTCATCCATATGGAGCGATGCAATAACCTGAAATACGTTTTAGTTGTGGTTTGCGCATTCTCCCGAGGGATTGAAGCCTACCCTCTCAAAGACAATACTGCTCTGTCCACTGCGAAAATCCTACTGAAGAAATACTTTCCTCGGTATGGAATGCCACGGATTGTATGGTCTGATAACGGAAGTGAGTTTGTGGGGAGTGTGATGAAGAATGTGTGTAAGGGCCTTGGAATTACTCAAAAGTTCCATAGCGCCAATCATCCTCAGTCAGCGGGTTTGGTCGAGGGCTATAATGGCACGCTCAAACTAAAGTTGGCGAAGATTCAGGCCACTACTGGTCTCTCATGGCCTGACGCTTTGCCTCTAGCTCTGTTGTCAACAAGGGCGACTGTACACTCCCGAGTAGGGCTCAGTCCCTACGAAATAGTGTTCGGCCGTCCTGCGAATGTTTGGGGGGTCCCTAGACCAAGTGTGTTTTCAGACCTTGAATATCCAATGTTGATCGATTATCTTCATGATCTGACTGCTAAACTGAGGTTAATTCACCAACAGTTCTTTGAAGCACTGCCGACGCAGACGGAGGGTCCAGGCCACCAGCTCCAGCCCGGAGACTGGCTGTTGACGAGGAACTTCGGAAGAAAACGCAACCTCGAACCTCGCTTTACTGGACCCTACCAAGTCCTCCTTGCCACGAGAACTGCTGTTCGTCTGGAAGGCCGAAAGCACTGGGTGCATGCCACCCATACTAAAAAGGTTCCTATACCTTTACCAGCGGACTCGTGGGTGAGGAAGGGCATTGCCTCGTCTGAAACTGAAGCATCACAAACCTTTGTACCCTTCAGCGACGCTCAACTTGTTGGAGAATCCTCAGTGCAGCAGAAAGACATTGTTGAACATTTGCCATCACGAGATTCAAGATCTGAACAATTGACTGATCAACAGAACTCTGTTCCCTCATCGGATCCATTGTTTGACGAACAGACACGTCCTGGGAGAAGCCGCTATTCTTTGCGATCTAATACCAAGGACAAATACATTTTCGTTTCTGTCCGTCGACATCTATGTTACCCCTTTTTGCCACGATCAGTCTAAACACACGTACAACTGTGATTTTTGTAAATATTGAGTTTTTTTCCATATGTGTTTTTGCTTCCACAGCTGAGAGACTTTGTATATATTTGTGAATTAAAATACCTTACATCCAGGTGAACCGTAGGGCCACGCGTGTACTTCCTTCTGGTTAGTAGGTCTAGACACTAGGTCAGAGACCGTCGGTTCCTGGGAACTCCCGGGGATTGACTACTGCTACACAGAACGAAGTGCGTCAAGAAACGTTGCGGACGGTTTTAGGGGATGGCGTTTTCAAAGCTGATGGACTTGGAAAAAGCTCAGGCGCAAAGATTCAAACTGCAACAGATTACTCGTACCAAATGCTTTATGTTTCAGGTGTTCCTTCTGTTTCTAATTGTTTCCTCGTTATTGGCGGGTGGGGTGTATTATATGATACAGTACTTCCTACCTTCTGCCATACCTACTCCTACTTCTGAACCTAAAACTACCTTCACTGTGTCCCCTCATTCCTTCCATATCCTACTCCAACACGAACAGGCTAGACGTGCGGAATTCAGAAATAATTCCTTTATTCAGCTCCTTCATCAGCATCAGTTAGTGGTTAATACTAATAATTGTTGGGTGTGTGGATTAATGCCACATACCACAGATAAGGGAATTCCGTATCTGGTCCTTCCTTATAGTTCCCAGGGTTCAGCTCGAGCATTACAAACAATGTTTCGAAGTGCACTAGATTCCTACCCCAATCGAGAGCCACGTCCTCCGCACTTTGGTCCTGGTCCGTACCACAAGCCTTTGGCTATAGCGATCGCTGATCTAGATAGGGATATCTATGAGCCGTCGCTCATTCCAGAGGAAGAGGTGCGAGCCTATAGGGATCTGAGTGAGGCTGAGTATAGTGCGGTCGTGGGTGAAAGACAGCTTAGAAGCTCGTCGCCAATATGGATCGTACCCTACCTTGGTAATTTCTGTCTAAAGGGTCGTGGCCGAAGATCGAGAGCATACCTTGGAGAGAGTGCTTGCTCCGAGACGTATGTCTTACCGATGCTCTCTACCCCTGTGTTTCTGACTGCCAAGGGTACGTACTTTGTCTGTCATGATCGTGCGTATACGTGGTTGCCCTCCGACTTTGCGGGCACATGTTATATTGCAAATTTGTTGCCTCCGACGTTTACCGTTGATGCAGACTACCACAAGACTAGAGTTGTGAGGGCGTGATTAGCGAAGAGGACACTGCCGGTCAAGAGGCAGGAGACTTTTTCAAGGGTTTCTTTCCGTTTTGGGGGCCTATGGTCAATAGTAGGAACCTGAGACAGTTGACTCGAGTGGTGGAATCGACCGCTAATATCACTGCCAGTGCCCTTGGTAATATCACCGCAGAACTTCAGGCGGACAGGCTCATGACGTTACAAAACCGTATGGTTTTAGACGTTGTTTTAGCGGATCGAGGTGGAGTATGTAAGGTGATCCATTCGAGCTGCTGTATTTTCATTCCAGATAACGCTCCGACTGTCTATCAAGCCATCTCAAAGTTGATTAAGATCTCCGAGTCCATACACGTGGACGTAGGGGATTGGACGCTACTTGGGTGGTTTTGGGGCCTAATGTCGACTTGGGGTTGGAAAATTCTGATGATCATCGGGGTTGTTGCAGCATTTCTGTTCACGTGTTGCCTTTGTGTGCAGTGTGGTCCTGCCTTATGTGGCCTCTGAGCTACGACGTGTATAAGACAGCCGCCTGTTACCAAAGCAGCTCAGTTGGATAGAATGATGGTGCAGCAGCATCTAGATGGTCTGATGAATATCGAGTATGATTCCGACTAGTGCTTGCCTACATGAGGGCAAAAGGAGCGTCTGAGGTTCCGTGACGATTGTAAGTGGTGTTTCTGACTTGCACGAATATGGTCGAGTCTGGTATCTATGAACCGCAAATGACGAGTTTAGTGGGTGTACGCGTTTTCGCTGTGCTAGCCTAAACCGTTCGTTTGTTTCGTGGGTTTCTACATCCGAGCCCACGGGTTCCATCTTAGATACGGCATCCATTTTGTTTCTTGCCCTCAAGTAGCCAGCGAACGGACGCTGTCCGCTTCGCGACCCTGGGATTCCCAGAACTCTTGCGGAAGACACGTTTCCTTTGAAAGTGTCTTTATGATGAGGGGTATGACACTGTAAGGCAGATGGCCCCGCTCGAGGCACATCTTGCCGTGTCGCTCTATTGTCTCAGCCGTGCATCTCATTAGGCACGTCCCTTTGATGCCTGTAGCTCGTGTTTCCCGATACCACCCCTTTTACACCCTTTCCGATCTCCCCACTGTTTCTGTCTTCCTCTGCACCTGTTTTCTGTTCCTTCTTCGATCTGTTTACTGCCAATTGGAATGTACTAATGGTGGGAAGATGTGTTTTACAGTTGGGAACCAACAAATGTTTCCGCACGTATGTTCCGGGCCCTGAATGCATCAAAGCAACCCCTCTTGGAGATTACGATGGGAACCGAGTTGTAAACCTTTGTGTACCATGTTAACCTATGAGAGAAATGTGTATAAAAGGAGCGACCTACAGTAGCAATTTGAAGCAGTCTCCTCGAACCTACTCACGCTGTACTTCTTGTGACTTCTGTGTTCCCTGCAGTAATAAACCTCTAATCTTTGACGCCGAAGGAAGTGTCCCGTGTCTCTGTCATTTGTACGCCGGAACAGGTTACCCACGAAGGTTTCAGGTGTTGTCCCCTGGCACCGCTGGGTCTTAGAATAACCCAGTCCTTCACCACCATTCTAGTCAGGGCCAGGGAGTCACACGCCAAGATAACCCTTGCTCACCCCCTTGGTAGCTTGGCACGAGCAGACAGGCTTATCCCGGAGGCAATGTGTAAAGCATTTCCGCACGCACACAACAGCAACAACATCCTAGGCACACCACAAAAGGAACTTCACAGGAGGTTATGTAAAAATAACTTTTGTATTGTCAAAACACATCAGATAGTAATCACACAATATACATTGTGCCAACTGGCAGGGGCAATATTCACAAGGGATTATTTACAGGACAGGGCCACATGGGCCATTGTCAGAATCAGCACTTAGTCGAATTAGCACTTCTAGAACATAGAATATAGGATATAAAATCACTGTAGCACAAATTAGCGAATATAGCACACAACCAGTAACCACTGGTAACAGGTAAGTACCACCTACGCTGTCTCCCTCTGTGTGGGCTTCTTTCGGCGGGGGAGCAGCACGTCTCCTTGCTCGCTGCATCCTATCTTCTTCGTGGCGGCCCCGGGGCTCCCTCAGCACACGGGAGCCCTGCAACAGCCCACGCTTCTTCTCCTTCTTTTCCCGGGGCTCCCTCAGCACACGGGAGCCCCGCAACAGCCCACGCTTCTTCTTCCTCGGGCCGGCGGCCGGCAGCATCACCCGGCCTCCCCCTTGGCTCGGGAGACCGGACAGGGACATACGAAGGCTTCCCCCAGGCAGGGGGGAAGCGGAAACCACCTCCTCCCGGCCCCGCCCACAACCAGGCGGCGGGCCGTACATCTCCTTCCGGCGGCCATCTTGAGGCAGCTTGGGTCGCGGGCTGTGACTCGGGGCACATAACGAGGGGTTGGCTCCCTTGGGAAGCATTTAAAACGTAGAAGCGAGGTGGGCATTCGCTAAATAATTAAATAAACGGGGTGGCACCCGTAATAAAGAAAATAGCGATATCGGGCATAAAGCAGGGTGGCACCTGCAATTCCTCACGCAAAATGCGGGGCGGAGAAACGCTCCAATAAAGCAAAAAGCGCTCCCAAGCGCTATGAAAGACAAATCAAGCGCTCCCAAGCGCTAGCAGGCAAAAGAAGGTCTCTGTCTCAAATAAAGCGCTCCCCCAGTGCTACAAGCAAGGTCCAGCAGCAAAGTGAAGCAAAGGGGACCCTGCAAAAGGTCTCCAGAGTCCAGAACATCAGCAGTCCATTAGTATCCAGCAGCACGCCCCTGGCAGGATTCAAGTCAGAAACAAGAACATTTTGTAAGGGGACACAGCCGATTTTTATACGGGGAAATCCTTTGTCTAGCAGGGTGCAGGCAGTGTGAGAACCAGCTAGAACTGGTTATTGGGAATTACTTTCACTGGCCAGGCTAGGGACATCAGACGAACCCCAGGGGGTGGAGTCAGCATTGTGTGGGGAAAACCCAGCCCCATTCAGGACCCTCAAACCAGACAGTCAATCCACAAGCAGGCCCAGGCTCACTCCTGGAGCAAGGCTCCAGCCAATCACACGCCAGGCACAAATTACACAAATATGCCAACTTCTAGAAGTGGCACTTCTACTCTAGACACAATCATGCCGCATATATTATTGCGCAGCATTCAATCTCACGAGTTCGCACATACCAAACTCGACCCTGCACTCCCCACACACCAGGAACTACCATGGGCATACATATTCCCCATTCATTCCTATGGGAGGGCAGGTCACTCTCACTACACACACAGAGAGCTCACGCACTTTACACTGTACCACAGTGAAAAAGTGCACAGAGGCCTAACATCACCAACATCAGGTCACAGAAACAGGCTAGGAAAAAGCAAAAAGTTTCAGGGTGAACCTGCCAAAAAGGGCCAGGTCTAACACAACCCCCTTCCAGCCAAAACGCAGGCTAGACCAATCACTCCACTGATGGGCTTCCCTTCTTTGGGCGACAAAACACAGACACAGGCCCGCACGGCAGGGACACTCTCTGGTTTTTCGCCACTCTGAACCCACATGTATTTCTCTCAACAAGAGCTCTCTGGCACCACTAGGATACCCCACTGGTACTCTCTAGTCATCCACGGCCAGGACCAGGCCCTAGGCCATCCAAATATCACAGGTCCTGACTAATCCACAGAGTTGGGGGCAGTAACCCCTGGCACACAATAGCCATTCTACACTCTCCCTCTCAGTGTAGCTACAACTACCACTGATCCTTCAACCTAGGGTCCACACCCTCAGGCTGACCAGGGGTCATGGGCAAGAATGCCCGCCCCTACCTCTACTTCTGGGTTTCCGCACCCTCACAGGGAAGCACTCACCAGAACACAATTCTCCTACCAGATTAGGACCTCACTCAATCACTGGTCTTCCACCTGGAAACTATTTCACTTCTGAGGTACAAAGCACACAGCACAGTTCCTCTTCAAGCAGGTGGGGGACACAGCACACAGCAAAGTCCCCTTTCCTCTACCTTAGTGGAAACAACAAACTGCAGGTGAGCCCCAGAGCACACAGCAAGGGCAGCCCCTTCAGTCTCTTCAGCTGATCCACTTTGGTAGAGATTCCTCTTGACCTGAAAGTTTCCTAATCTCCCAACCTAGGATCTAAACCCTCAGGTTGCACCAGGGTCAGAAGTACACCGTCCCTCTGCACCCCCTTCCAGAGTTCTGCACCCTCTCACCTTAGAGCGGTACCCCTGGAAGCCAAAACAGGTCAGAACACAGATTACAGATGCCCTTCCCTCCAGGTCAGGCTGAACCTGAACCTGGCCTCCCCCCTCCTCGGGGAATGACCTCCAGAGGCCCCACAAATGGTCAAGCACCCTAGACGGTCAAATGCCCAGCGAACCAGGGCTTCTGCACCCTCCACTAGGAGTGGTGCTGCCCAACACCAGGACCACCGGAGTTCTGGTTACAGACACTCCCCGTCCTCTAGACACAGGAAGATCCTCATCAAATGACCTGTATGCACAGCCTAGGCCCCTGACCTGGTGCTCCCTTAGGGAACCATCAAGCCCCTGAGTCAGGGTTTCGGGCCAACGTGGGACACACCGTCCCATGCTCACTCCACCTCCACGGACACAGGACGTGAGCCCCCACACCCCTACCATCCTACTGGGACCTAGCTGGGTTACACATGAACCTCTTCCCCTACACAGGATCATCAGATACACAAGCCACTACTTTTAGAATCACTCCCCAATGCCTCTGCAAGACATCTAGCACACCGCCAGATGTCCACCTTCTTGTCCAGTGCCTCTGCAGGACCTCCTGCACACCACCAGAGGTACACCTCCCGTGCAAGCCCCTTTTATCACAAAAAAAACTCACACCAACTCCTCTAGTTCAACACACCACTCATTCACACACTTCCCCTCCAGACTGGTGAGACAGTTCCTCACTGTTCTTGACTCTCAACCTGTACCCCTCTTACTGAGCACCAGGCACCATACTCTGGGAACTGGGAATGGGACTTCACGCACTGGACACATTTTAGCTGCCACCACTGGATTCTACCATACTGTGGAATCCAGACACACACACTACACTCAGGGGATAACCACCCTCCCGAGCAAGCCATTTCTCCTCCACACTCCCTCTCTTCCATCTACCCACACAGGGACAGGAAGAGGGATTGGGCACTGGACCTAGCAAGGGATTCCTGATCTATGGGAACCTACCCCTCTACTGGCGTCCCGCCCTGTCATTTTCTCTCATCTGCCACTAAACATAAAGCGCAGGAACACCATTTGAAAATGACACTCTTGAGGAAAACAAAATCACAAACAACAATCACAAACATGTGACTATCTAGAATGCAGAGTTTTGTAATGTAGCCAGTTGTCGCTGTGGCACTGCGCAAACACAAGTCCTAATCCTCACCGCTGTCCAACAATGTTAGAACTGGTTATTTCTGGTTGGCTAAGACTGACGCCAAAGCCAGGCAGAAACCTCTGAGGTTCCGTGACGATCGTAAGTGGTGTTTCTGACTCGCACGAATATGGTCGAGTCTGGTATCTATGAACCGCAAATGACGAGTTTAGTGGGTGTACGCGTTTTCGCTGTGCTAGCCTAAACCGTTCGTTTGTTTCGTGGGTTTCTACATCCGAGCCCACGGGTTCCATCTTAGATACGGCATCCATTTTGTTTCTTGCCCTCAAGTAGCCAGCGAACGGACGCTGTCCGCTTCGCGACCCTGGGATTCCCAGAACTCTTGCGGAAGACATGTTTCCTTTGAAAGTGTCTTTATGATGAGGGGGATGACACTGTAAGGCAGATGGCCCCGCTCGAGGCACATCTTGCCATGTCGCTCTATTGTCTCAGCCGTGCATCTCATTAGGCACGTCCCTTTGTTGCCTGTAGCTCGTGTTTCCCGATACCACCCCTTGTACACCCTTTCCGATCTCCCCACTGTTTCTGTCTTCCTCTGCACCTGTTTTCTGTTCCTTCTTCGATCTGTTTACTGCCAATTGGAATGTACTAATGGTGGGAAGATGTGTTTTACAGTTGGGAACCAACAAATGTTTCCGCACGTATGTTCCGGGCCCTGAATGCATCAAAGCAACCCTTCTTGGAGATTACGATGGGAACCGAGTTGTAAACCTTTGTGTACCATGTTAACCTATGAGAGAAATGTGTATAAAAGGAGCGACCTACAGTAGCAATTTGAAGCAGTCTCCTCGAACCTACACACGCTGTACTTCTTGTGACTTCTGTGTTCCCTGCAGTAATAAACCTCGAATCTTTGACGCCGAAGGAAGTGTCCCGTGTCTCTGTCATGTTTACGCCGGAACAGGTTACCCACGAAGGTTTCAGGTGTTGTCCCCTGGCACCGCTGGGTCTTAGAATAACCCAGTCCTTCAGTTGGCGCCCAACGTGGGGCTGCATCAGTGGTACCGGTCCAAGCCCGACGATCGTGAGGAACTTCGTGTGAAATCTCCGAGGGAAGGTGCACCCCGCTTCATCGATCCTGTTGTCGAAACAAGTGGCCCGACGACTTTTCCCGCGAAGATTCCCGCCTCCTGACGGCTGCGACGGACTGCTGCCCTGACTGTAGACCTGTTTTGGCGCCTGGCGTAGACCTTGGTACAGCGAGACGATTGACGGGCCTTCCTGGTGACGCCATCGATCTTTGAGTTAAGTATTTGTGGGTCGCTCCCAGAGTCCTTAGTTGTGGTTGCTTAGTTGTTGCATGGTTCCATTGCATTTGTGGTTCTTAGTACTTGGTTCTTTGTTGTGATATTTGACGTCTGCAGTCGCCAAAAACCGAGGGTTTTTGCTCTTTGCAGGGACTTGGTAAATCCCGTAACCCTTGAAGTTTGTGAAACTCGGCTAGTGTGCAAGATGCCTGGTCGCAGTACTTTGTTCAGTTGTTTTAGACGTTGTGGTACGGATTCCCGACTGGAGGACTCGTGTCCGATACCTCCGGTTGGAACTCCAACTTATGAGCTGTATAGTAAGCACGGGTTAGGTCCGATTACCTTTAATGAATATTGGATTCGCTATACTAAAAAGGATGGTGTCCTTAGTTGGCCACCTCATGGTAGCTTCGAGACCCCGATATTAGATAACCTTGAGGCTAAATTGTTTAAGAAAAAATCAAGGCCGGCCATGTTTGATGCTTTTCGGTTATGGCGTAAAGAAGCCAAACAGAGAGAAATCAGACTGTTCAAACGTAATCAGAGAGATGGAGTTGCTACCACGGTAAGGAAAGCAGAGCAGTTTCAGCGAGATAAGGAGGAAAAGGAAAAGGAAGTTTTCGATAGATTGCAACGTATGTCTGTAGATAAGTGCTATCCCGCTTTACCGGCGGATACGGATAAAAAGGAGGAAGGTACAGAGAACCCTTTAATGTCTTATCTTATGAAGTCACCACCTCCGTATGTACAGGGTACTGCTACTCCTGTGGTCCCCCCTGTTCCTGTTCCCCAACCAGCTCCTGTCCCTGTACTTCCAGCTGTCCCTGCTCCTCTACCTGCTTCTGTCCCTACTGCTCCTCCGCTTGCACTTCCTCATACTCCTGCTCCCGCTGCTGCTCCTGTTCTACTTACTCCTACCGTTCCTTCTGTTTCTGACTCCTCTCTTGTTAATCCCTTATGCTATACTTCTCCATCTATTCGACGTCGTACTCCTTTAGTTGCTGCTAACTTTTCCAATTCCCTTGGACCTATTTCTGAGTCCGCTGGTTCGGACGGTCCTCAAAGACGTAGTCAGCTTCCCGGTAATAGGGAACGAGCCGCGCTGTATAATATGGCGATGGCTTGGATGCAATACCCCATTAGGAATCCTCCACGTTCGGTATTGAATACGTTTGGTCAATTCAATATACCGACACAAAGATATGTTTTTGAAGAAATGTGCAAGGTTTTACGTGACCAAATATCGGCTGATGCATCTGACGATGTAATGACTGCTTTGACTAATCTACAGCTTCAGTTTTCGAGCGGAATGATAGTAGGTAGCAATGTTCGATGTGCTGTCGAGCAGTTGCTGTCTTTTCGTCCTTCTATAATGCCTCGAGCATTGTTTGTAGAAGACATTGAAGGACCGTTGGGAGCGCCTGGTCAGTATCCCATGCGTGAGGTTCCACCGGTGTATATGCCTGGCGATCCTAATGCTAATCCCATTATTCCCCCATACTTCCAGAGAGTGTGGATACACCTCCCGTGGAAACGATCAGAAGTCTTGCAGGTAAAACAATCTTTGCCTGACCCTCGCAAAAATCCTGCAGGGTACTATAAAGAATTGTCACAGCTTGTGGATGCTACGGTCATGAACCTTGCCGACATTGATATGTTGTTCGGTAACGTAGTTCCGCAACCGGTTTGGGCAAAGATCCGTCAAGAAAACCATGTGGCAGAATTAGGTGGTGATTGGGCTGCTCTTATAGCGGCGGATGCCTTGCAAGTTGGTGGGGCTAAACCTGAACAGTTAATTACAGCCTTACCTCAGAGAATTATTACTCTAATGAAAACGCTTATGCCAGCTATGAAGGTGAATTGGGACAAACTGTCCGCTTGCAAGCAAAAGAAGGACGAGAGTGTCTCTGATTTCTTTACGAGATTTGAGGAGGCATTCATCGATCATAGTGGTCAGGATATGGGTACTGAGGGTGGACAGCGATTGTTCATGGATAAGTTTGTCTCAAATCTGCTGCCTGACCTTAGCAACAAATTGCGTAATTCAGAAAGTGCTTGGGCTGTTTCTACTTCTGCTCAAATATTGGCCACAGCACAATATTATGAGAACAGAGAGAAAGAAGAGAATGATCGCGCTGATAAAAAGACGAAAGAACTCAAAACTAAAGTGTTGTTGCAGCAAGCGTATCCTCCACGTTCAAATCAGGACGATTCGCAACAGCGGAATAGGCCGCAGTCTCAGTCGAACAGATCGCAATCTCGGAATGACTCCTCTTCTGATAGATCTTCGTTGGGGTACAATCAGTGTGCCTATTGTCGGAACGAGGGTCATCTGAAATTCGATTGTCCGGTTTTGCGTGATCGAAACAGCGGTAATTCTTCTAGAGGAGGTCGTAGCGGCCCCCAACAAGCATCACGTGGTAGAGGTCGTGGTGTTCAAACTGATCGTTCCAATAAAACCTCCGATTCTAACAACTGTTTTGATCAACGTGGATCATCGCAAAGCAGATCTGCTCAGTACAATGTAGACGATTATTATGTTGATCACAATATCGATGATAGTAATTACTAGGACAGCCATGAACAAAGAGAGGGAGTAGTATCAGTTCCGGTTGATCAGAGAGGGCCTTACGTCGCAGTTGCCACCTCGGGCGTCATTGAGCCTTTTCTGTTGGACACTGGTGCAGCGAAAAGTTCTATCATGCATTCGAAACTCCCTGGCGCACCTTTGTCTGGCTTAACAAATGTTTCCGTTGGATTCTCTGGCGCCCCTGTTAGCAATCCGGTTTCACGCCCTTTGCCTCTTACCATTGGGCCTCGTGAGCTGCAAGCTCCGTTGATTTTGACCACTGGTTGTGGTGAAAACCTTTTGGGCCTGGATTTGCTAAAACGTCTGTATGCGACTTTGTATTGTTCTCCTGCGGGAGTGAAGCTTACGTTGGGTGAGAGAGTTATCTCTCCAATGTACTTGTCTCCCGATAAACTTCCATCGGAATTGAGCTCGCTTCCTGCATCTTTGTGGGCAACAGGTCCCAATGACGTGGGCCTGCTTGATATCTCCCCTTATGTTGTTCACTTGAAATCTAATGTGCGTTTGCCACGTATTCCCCAGTATCGTATCTCCCTTGATGGTGAACGAGCATTGTTAGCCATCATCTACGATTTGATTGAGAAAGACGTTATTGAGGAGACTCGGGGAAACGTGTGCAATAGCCCTGTACTGCCCATTTTGAAACGTACTGACCCTTCAAAACCCCCTGTTTATCGTTTTGTTATCGATTTACGGGAGATAAATAAAATTGTGGTTCCTCAGTTCCCTGTGGTGCCTGACATCACGGCACTTCTCACTCTGATTCCAGCTTCTGCATCTTGGTTCTCTGTAATCGATCTGAAGAATGCTTTCTTCAGTATACCGATTGCTGAAGAGAGTAGAGACCTTTTCGGTTTCTCTCTTGGTGGCCGTAGCTTCCGGTTTAAACGTGCTCCTCAGGGCTACTGTGAGAGTCCATCGATATACAGTCAAGCCTTGAAGGGCCAACTTGATGCGTTTGTGTTGCCGGCTGGTGCAGCCTTGATCCAATACGTTGACGACCTATTGGTGGCCGCAGATACTCAGGACATTTGTAAAACTGCTACGGTGTCGTTGTTGCAACGTCTCTGTGACTTACATCACAAGGTGTCACCTTCTAAGCTGCAATATTGTTGTCAAGAAGTAACCTATCTAGGTCACTTATTGTCAAAGGAGGGAAGAAGGTTGACCCCAGAGAGAATTGCAGCGATTGCTCGAATGACTGTGCCAACAACTCAGAGAGATGTGCGTGCCTTTTTAGGTATCACGTCATACTGCAGGCAGTGGATTCCAAATTTTTCATTGCTAGCGAAACCATTGGTGGCTCTTACGTGCAAGGATGTTCCAACTCCTTTGCCATGGACGGAAGAATGTCAGAAAAGTTTTTCTGAACTGCGTGACGCATTGTGTTCGGCTCCTGTGTTAGGGACCCCTGACTACAGTAAGCCGTTTACACTATACGTTCACGAGAGGGAAGGTTGTGCGTTGAGTGTTTTGACGCAACCTTTTGGTGGTAAACAGCGTCCATGTGCATATTTTTCCTCGACCTTGGACCCAGTAGCTAGAGCATTGCCGAGTTGTCTGAGGGGAACAGCGGCAGCTGCGGTGTCCATCCGACAATCTGCAGGATTGGTCATGGATAATATGCTTACGGTGATGGTTCCGCATGCAGTTGACACTCTCTTGAATCGTACGAAAACTCAGCACTTGACGAGTGCAAGGTTGTCTGGGTATGAGTTGACGCTTTTGGCAAGTCACATTCAAATAAAATGCTGTAACGTCCTGAATCCGGCGACTTTGTTACCAATCAGTATGGAATCAGATGAAGTAGCAGCTCACGACTGCTACTTACGAACCGAAGAGGAAACCAAAGGTCGTGTAGACCTGAAAAATACTCCTTTGGAAAATCCCGATGGGACTCTGTATGTGGATGGGTCGTGTTTTAAATTGCCGAATGGTGATGTAACGACCGCGTATGCTGTGGTAACCATGAATACTGTTGTGGAGACTGCGAGATTGAATCAGAATTCTGCCCAGGCTGCAGAGCTGATTGCTTTGACTAGAGCGTGTGTGTTGTCGCAAGGGAAACGGGTGAATGTGTTTACCGACAGCCAATACGCTTTTGGCGTCGCGCATAGCTTTGGACGATTGTGGCGAGAGAGAGGTTTCATGACGTCGCATGGCACTAAGATTCAGCATGGACAGCTTGTGAATGATCTTTTGGATGCACTCACTTTGCCCAAGCAGGTGGCGATTGTTAAATGTAGTGCGCATCGTAAGGTGACGGATGATGTTGGCCGCTGGAATGCGTTTGCGGATGAGACTGCTAAGGAGACTGCCCGGAACCTTAGCACGAGAATGTATGTGACGAGTTCGGTAAGGTGGCCTACAGAGACTGGCATGTGTGAGGATACTATCGAGAGTTTGAAAGCGATACAGAATGAGGCCACCGAGACTGAGAAGACGAAGTGGAAAGAGAGTACGGGAAAGCTGGATGCGAATGGTTGTTGGATTGATTTGTCGGAGCATAAGAGATGGATGTTGCCAGATGCGTATGTGCTAGCTGTTGTGACGATGGCACACGGGTTAGCGCATATTAGTGCGAAAGGTATCTGCAAGTTGTTGTCCCCTGTGTGGAAGAATGACGGTATTACTAAATGTGCTGAGAGATTGGTCAAGAATTGTATGATATGTATGATGTACAACCCTGGAAAAGGAACCCCTACACCTCCTGGCCATTTTGCTCCCCCTTCATGTCCCTTTGAAGTCATTCAGCTAGACTTCATCCATATGGAGCGATGCAATAACCTGAAATACGTTTTAGTTGTGGTTTGCGCATTCTCCCGAGGGATTGAAGCCTACCCTCTCAAAGACAATACTGCTCTGTCCACTGCGAAAATCCTACTGAAGAAATACTTTCCTCGGTATGGAATGCCACGGATTGTATGGTCTGATAACGGAAGTGAGTTTGTGGGGAGTGTGATGAAGAATGTGTGTAAGGGCCTTGGAATTACTCAAAAGTTCCATAGCGCCAATCATCCTCAGTCAGCGGGTTTGGTCGAGGGCTATAATGGCACGCTCAAACTAAAGTTGGCGAAGATTCAGGCCACTACTGGTCTCTCATGGCCTGACGCTTTGCCTCTAGCTCTGTTGTCAACAAGGGCGACTGTACACTCCCGAGTAGGGCTCAGTCCCTACGAAATAGTGTTCGGCCGTCCTGCGAATGTTTGGGGGGTCCCTAGACCAAGTGTGTTTTCAGACCTTGAATATCCAATGTTGATCGATTATCTTCATGATCTGACTGCTAAACTGAGGTTAATTCACCAACAGTTCTTTGAAGCACTGCCGACGCAGACGGAGGGTCCAGGCCACCAGCTCCAGCCCGGAGACTGGCTGTTGACGAGGAACTTCGGAAGAAAACGCAACCTCGAACCTCGCTTTACTGGACCCTACCAAGTCCTCCTTGCCACGAGAACTGCTGTTCGTCTGGAAGGCCGAAAGCACTGGGTGCATGCCACCCATACTAAAAAGGTTCCTATACCTTTACCAGCGGACTCGTGGGTGAGGAAGGGCATTGCCTCGTCTGAAACTGAAGCATCACAAACCTTTGTACCCTTCAGCGACGCTCAACTTGTTGGAGAATCCTCAGTGCAGCAGAAAGACATTGTTGAACATTTGCCATCACGAGATTCAAGATCTGAACAATTGACTGATCAACAGAACTCTGTTCCCTCATCGGATCCATTGTTTGACGAACAGACACGTCCTGGGAGAAGCCGCTATTCTTTGCGATCTAATACCAAGGACAAATACATTTTCGTTTCTGTCCGTCGACATCTATGTTACCCCTTTTTGCCACGATCAGTCTAAACACACGTACAACTGTGATTTTTGTAAATATTGAGTTTTTTTCCATATGTGTTTTTGCTTCCACAGCTGAGAGACTTTGTATATATTTGTGAATTAAAATACCTTACATCCAGGTGAACCGTAGGGCCACGCGTGTACTTCCTTCTGGTTAGTAGGTCTAGACACTAGGTCAGAGACCGTCGGTTCCTGGGAACTCCCGGGGATTGACTACTGCTACACAGAACGAAGTGCGTCAAGAAACGTTGCGGACGGTTTTAGGGGATGGCGTTTTCAAAGCTGATGGACTTGGAAAAAGCTCAGGCGCAAAGATTCAAACTGCAACAGATTACTCGTACCAAATGCTTTATGTTTCAGGTGTTCCTTCTGTTTCTAATTGTTTCCTCGTTATTGGCGGGTGGGGTGTATTATATGATACAGTACTTCCTACCTTCTGCCATACCTACTCCTACTTCTGAACCTAAAACTACCTTCACTGTGTCCCCTCATTCCTTCCATATCCTACTCCAACACGAACAGGCTAGACGTGCGGAATTCAGAAATAATTCCTTTATTCAGCTCCTTCATCAGCATCAGTTAGTGGTTAATACTAATAATTGTTGGGTGTGTGGATTAATGCCACATACCACAGATAAGGGAATTCCGTATCTGGTCCTTCCTTATAGTTCCCAGGGTTCAGCTCGAGCATTACAAACAATGTTTCGAAGTGCACTAGATTCCTACCCCAATCGAGAGCCACGTCCTCCGCACTTTGGTCCTGGTCCGTACCACAAGCCTTTGGCTATAGCGATCGCTGATCTAGATAGGGATATCTATGAGCCGTCGCTCATTCCAGAGGAAGAGGTGCGAGCCTATAGGGATCTGAGTGAGGCTGAGTATAGTGCGGTCGTGGGTGAAAGACAGCTTAGAAGCTCGTCGCCAATATGGATCGTACCCTACCTTGGTAATTTCTGTCTAAAGGGTCGTGGCCGAAGATCGAGAGCATACCTTGGAGAGAGTGCTTGCTCCGAGACGTATGTCTTACCGATGCTCTCTACCCCTGTGTTTCTGACTGCCAAGGGTACGTACTTTGTCTGTCATGATCGTGCGTATACGTGGTTGCCCTCCGACTTTGCGGGCACATGTTATATTGCAAATTTGTTGCCTCCGACGTTTACCGTTGATGCAGACTACCACAAGACTAGAGTTGTGAGGGCGTGATTAGCGAAGAGGACACTGCCGGTCAAGAGGCAGGAGACTTTTTCAAGGGTTTCTTTCCGTTTTGGGGGCCTATGGTCAATAGTAGGAACCTGAGACAGTTGACTCGAGTGGTGGAATCGACCGCTAATATCACTGCCAGTGCCCTTGGTAATATCACCGCAGAACTTCAGGCGGACAGGCTCATGACGTTACAAAACCGTATGGTTTTAGACGTTGTTTTAGCGGATCGAGGTGGAGTATGTAAGGTGATCCATTCGAGCTGCTGTATTTTCATTCCAGATAACGCTCCGACTGTCTATCAAGCCATCTCAAAGTTGATTAAGATCTCCGAGTCCATACACGTGGACGTAGGGGATTGGACGCTACTTGGGTGGTTTTGGGGCCTAATGTCGACTTGGGGTTGGAAAATTCTGATGATCATCGGGGTTGTTGCAGCATTTCTGTTCACGTGTTGCCTTTGTGTGCAGTGTGGTCCTGCCTTATGTGGCCTCTGAGCTACGACGTGTATAAGACAGCCGCCTGTTACCAAAGCAGCTCAGTTGGATAGAATGATGGTGCAGCAGCATCTAGATGGTCTGATGAATATCGAGTATGATTCCGACTAGTGCTTGCCTACATGAGGGCAAAAGGAGCGTCTGAGGTTCCGTGACGATTGTAAGTGGTGTTTCTGACTTGCACGAATATGGTCGAGTCTGGTATCTATGAACCGCAAATGACGAGTTTAGTGGGTGTACGCGTTTTCGCTGTGCTAGCCTAAACCGTTCGTTTGTTTCGTGGGTTTCTACATCCGAGCCCACGGGTTTCATCTTAGATACGGCATCCATTTTGTTTCTTGCCCTCAAGTAGCCAGCGAACGGACGCTGTCCGCTTCGCGACCCTGGGATTCCCAGAACTCTTGCGGAAGACACGTTTCCTTTGAAAGTGTCTTTATGATGAGGGGTATGACACTGTAAGGCAGATGGCCCCGCTCGAGGCACATCTTGCCGTGTCGCTCTATTGTCTCAGCCGTGCATCTCATTAGGCACGTCCCTTTGATGCCTGTAGCTCGTGTTTCCCGATACCACCCCTTTTACACCCTTTCCGATCTCCCCACTGTTTCTGTCTTCCTCTGCACCTGTTTTCTGTTCCTTCTTCGATCTGTTTACTGCCAATTGGAATGTACTAATGGTGGGAAGATGTGTTTTACAGTTGGGAACCAACAAATGTTTCCGCACGTATGTTCCGGGCCCTGAATGCATCAAAGCAACCCCTCTTGGAGATTACGATGGGAACCGAGTTGTAAACCTTTGTGTACCATGTTAACCTATGAGAGAAATGTGTATAAAAGGAGCGACCTACAGTAGCAATTTGAAGCAGTCTCCTCGAACCTACTCACGCTGTACTTCTTGTGACTTCTGTGTTCCCTGCAGTAATAAACCTCTAATCTTTGACGCCGAAGGAAGTGTCCCGTGTCTCTGTCATTTGTACGCCGGAACAGGTTACCCACGAAGGTTTCAGGTGTTGTCCCCTGGCACCGCTGGGTCTTAGAATAACCCAGTCCTTCACCACCATTCTAGTCAGGGCCAGGGAGTCACACGCCAAGATAACCCTTGCTCACCCCCTTGGTAGCTTGGCACGAGCAGACAGGCTTATCCCGGAGGCAATGTGTAAAGCATTTCCGCACGCACACAACAGCAACAACATCCTAGGCACACCACAAAAGGAACTTCACAGGAGGTTATGTAAAAATAACTTTTGTATTGTCAAAACACATCAGATAGTAATCACACAATATACATTGTGCCAACTGGCAGGGGCAATATTCACAAGGGATTATTTACAGGACAGGGCCACATGGGCCATTGTCAGAATCAGCACTTAGTCGAATTAGCACTTCTAGAACATAGAATATAGGATATAAAATCACTGTAGCACAAATTAGCGAATATAGCACACAACCAGTAACCACTGGTAACAGGTAAGTACCACCTACGCAACCCTATACACCTTAGGAGAATGTCACGCAGTGAACCAGGACCTCACTAGGACCACCTGTACTAGAAAAAACAACCACCTAAGTATCACAATACAATTAGGGGTATAAGCAAGAACACATTACACATGATGCATCACAACATTCAGAGGTGTAGGGAAGGAAAACACATGATGCATAAAACATACATTCAGCTGTGTAGAACATGGCACATGATGCATCAAAAACACATTCAGAGGTGCAGGGAAGGAAAAACACATGATGCATAAACCAACACATTCAGAGGTGTAAAATCAAGGAAGACACATGATGCATAAAAACATTCAGAGGTGCCAGAACATAACTCAATAACGCAAAAACACATGATGCCCAAAAACATTCAGAGGTGTAAGATCAAGGTGCGTAATCATATTAAACGCATTACATTTCCTAGCACCACATCACATTGCGCAAAACTCACATTGGGCAATTACCATCATAACATAGCAGGTAACCACATTGCGCAAACTTACATAAGCCACCAACTGTTGCAGTCCCTAGGCCAACTGGCCTTGTTGGGCTAGGACGCCCTGTGTCCCAATGTCAGGGGCCTAAACGTGGCAGCTGCCAACAAAGTGCTGGGCAGCTGTGTAGCAGGGAGCTTGTAAACAAATATGCCCCCTTAACGGTGGAGCCTCTCAGTTGGGGCGCCTTGAGCCTCTCAGGCTCTTAAAACAAATATGGCCCCGTCGTTTGAGCCCCCCCTCTGGGGGCTCGAGATCCAGGAAATGCCCCCTGAGCCCTTTAGGCTCAAAACACAAAATGCCACCTTTCGTCGGAGCGGCCCGCTATCAAGTGGGGCCGCTCAAGGAATCTGCCGGGACCTCCACAAGTCCTTTAAAGGACTAGGCTGCCCTGGGACAAAGTGAGAGCCACAGGAGGGGACGGGCACCGGCAATGTGCCCCGATGCCCCCTCTCCCATAACCAAGACCGGGCCCCACTCACCGGAGTAGCTGGACGCGGTCTCCCTCTGTCTGGGCTTCTTTCGGCGGGGGAGTAGTGCGTCTCCTCGCTCCCTGCGTCCTCTCCTCTTTGTGGCGGCCACGGGGCTCCCTCAGCACACGGGAGCCCTGCAACAGCCCATGCTTCTTCTCCTTCTTTTCCCGGGGCTTCCTCAGCACACGGGAGCCCCGCAACAGCCCACGATTCTTCTTCCTCGGGCCGGCGGCCGGCAGCATCACCTGGTCTCCCCCTTGGTTCAGGAGACCGGACGGGGACATACGAAGGCTTCCCCCAGGCAGGGGGAAGCGGAAACCACGTCCTCCCGGCCCCGCCCACAACCAGGCGGCGGGCCGGACATCTCCTTTGGGTGGCCATCTTGAGGCGGCTCGGGCCGCGGGCGGTGATTCGGGGCACATAACGAGGGGTTGGCTCCCTCAGGAAGCATTTAAAACGTAGAAGCGAGGTGGGCATTTGCTAAATAATTAAATAAACGGGGTGGTACCCGTAATAAAGAAAATAGCGATATCGGGCATAAAGCAGGGTGGCACCTGCAATTCCTCACGCAAAATGCGGGGCGGAGAAACGCTCCAATAAAGCAAAAAGTGCTGTCAAGCGCTATGAAAGACAAATCAAGCGCTCCCAAGCGCTAGCAGGTAAAAGAAGGTCTCTGTCTCAAATAAAGCAATCCCCCAGTACTACAAGCAAGGTCCAGCAGCAAAGTGAAGCAAAGGGGACCCAGCAAAAGTTCTCCAGAGTCCAGGACATCAGCAGTCCATCAGTATCCTTGGGGCCGGGCAGGGCATAGGGAGGCAAGCCTTCCACTGGGCCCAAGAAGCAGCACGCCCCTGGCAGGACTCAAGTCAGAAACAAGAACATTTTGTAAGGGGACACAGCCCCTTTTTATACAGAGAAATCCTTTGTCTAGCAGGGCGCAGGCAGTGTGAGAATCAGCTAGAACTGGTTATAGGGAATTCCTTTCACTGGCCAGGCTAGGGACATCAGACGCACCCCAGGGGGTGGAGCCAGCATTGTGTGGGGAAAACCCAGCCTCATTCAGGACCCTCAAACCAGACAGTCAATCCACAAGCGGGCCCAGGCTCACTCCTGGAGCCAGGCTCCAGCCAATCACACGCCAGACACAAATTACACAAATATGCCAATTTCTAGAAGTGGCACTGCTACTCTAGACACAATCATGCCGCATATATCATTGCGCAACATTCAATCTCACGAGTTCGCACATACCAAACTCGACCCTGCACTCCCCACACATCAGGAACTACCATGGGCATACATATTCCCCATTCATTCCTACGGGAGGGCAGGTCACTCTCACCACACACACAGAGAGCTCACGCACTTTACACTGTACCACAGTGAAAAAGTGTGCAGAGGCCTAAAATCACCAACACCAGGTCACAGAAACAGGCTAGGAAAAAGCAAAAAGTTTTGGGGTGAACCTGCCAAAAAGGGCCAGGTCCATCAATCTTGGAAACACAAGACATCATTCTGCAATATTGAAATGCACTCAGCCGTGTAACAAATGAAGTGAGATGTCTTGATTCATCATCTAGATCAATCTGATGATATGTTGCAGACATATTGATTACACTAAAGATGGCAGCACCACCCACAGCTGTCAACATCTCATAAATGTTGGATAGGGGATGCCTATCCACCCAAATGTTCCTATTTAAGTTGCGCAAGTCCACACACAAGCAAATTTTACCCCCACCGTTAGGTGCAACTACGATGGGAGCCAACCACACCAAGCCTTCGATAGGCTCAATGATACCATGTGCAAGCAATTTTATGAGTTTATCTTGTAATGGATCTTTCATCAAATATGGTAATGTCCTCACTTTATGTACAATATAGATTAAAACATTTTAAGATAATCTTGTGTGAAAAATTCTTCAGCTTACCCAATTCATCGGATATTTTTCCATTAAATTAGTTTGATATGTTGTACTAATATCATGCATTATTGAGGACATAACAGGCTCATCAGCATTTGGATTGAGAATTATATTTAAATCTTTTTGGTGACGCCAACCTAGTAAATTGGATCCTTGCTTGTTCAAATATACCCAACCATACAGTTCTTTTTCCACTAAATGAGATTATCCTCCACTTTAATCTTTGAATGTCCATTGTTTTTCCACCATAACCAATAGCCTTGATATCAGGCTTGGTCCAAGACTCAACATCACTTTCACTTTTCCATATCTTGGAAACATATCCCTGGATAGTAAAGTATACAAACTCCCTGAGTCAACCAGAATCGTAACATCATACTTATCCAAATTTATGACACAGTGACGTTTGTCTAATATGCATGTACTTTCCTGTTAGCCTTGGAATCTTTTAGCGGGCTTCCCCTGAGTTTTTGCTTTCTGCCTTCCCCGTTTTGACTCTGTTTTTGCTGGTGTAGTGTTTCTGCGCACTTTTCGCGCTGCTGATCAGTGGCAAAGTGCAAGTGCTCCTGTGGTAAAGTATGTTATGGATTGGTATTTCCATGATTGGCTGGTTTTGTTTTCTTGTCAGCAGTGGTGGCTGGTGACATTTGACAGTGGTGTGGCGAAAAGGTTGTCGCGAGTGAGCGCAACTATCATAAGTGAGCTTTGGGAGTGGGGGGGTTTCCCAAGAAAATTTGAAAAAAAGACTGAAAATCATAAATTTCAAAGCCAATTTGATGAAGCAAGACGGTTTATGAAGCAATAGTGATTGTGTAGACTTGAAATATTTAAACACAGGAAAAATATTCCATATTTTAAAGAATTATAATTGTTTAGTTACTGTAGTAAGCAAATTTTGAAATGCAACAAGCAAGGTTTGTAATTATGTTACCTGCCCACACGTTTGTCTTGTCTGTCAACTGTCTGCAGTGCACCTGTCTGGCATTTTCTTCTTATGTTGTGATGTTAATAAAGGCTTTTTATGATAACAACATAGCTGCTCCATTCTGTAATTAGAGAACTTTACAATGGACTTGAGATAACAGTGCTCTACTGCAAACCCACTGCGAGTCCTGACTAATGCTGACGAGTAGTACCCTGTGTCACAGGGTGATGTTTTATGCCTTGTTCAGGAGATTAAGAAATATGATCATCTAGGGGGCTGACTCAGCCCATGACACAATCAGGGCCCAGGGAGGCCTTGCTTGAGGATTGACAATGCAGGAGAGGCGGATAGATGAAAACTGAGGGGAGGACACAAAAAAGAGAGAAAGAGAGACTCTGGAGGCATGGGATACATAGGGCAGAGCAGAGGCAGGCTGAGAGAGGGAGAAAAATAGAGTTCTAAACCAGAAAAGGAGGCGAAAGAGAACGACCGATTTACGCAGAAAAACTGAGAGGGTGGGCTGAGAGGTATGTTCGAAGGAAACATACTGAGTCAGGGACAGAGAACACTTTAGGGTAGAGACAGGGTCAAGCTGGAACAGGTGAGGGGAGAGGTGTGGCATGAAAGAAAGGGACACACCAAGGATAGGGTGAGGAACAGCGATTAGGAATAGGCTGCGACACCTAGGGAAAGGGGATGTCAAGTGGGAGATGGAAAGACAGACAGGGCTATGGGGAGGACGAGACAGGGAGAAGGAAAACCATGCTGCTGTGATAGGGAGAAAGAAAGAAAACAAGGAGAACGAGAAAGGAAGGGAGGCAAAGAGAAAAAGGAAAAGAGAAAGAGAAAGGAAGAAACAAAGAGAAGGAGAGAAAGAAAGATAGGGAGAAAGAAAAGAAAGATAAGGAGAAAGAAAAGAAAGAACCAAGGAAAGGAATGAGGTAAAGGGGACAGGAGAGTAACTCTGTAGAATTAGAGTCTGGTGTGGCGGGCAGACTCCAAAAATCTGAGAAAAAGACATTCAAAAGTAACAAGTGTCTCAAAGGAGAGACAAGCTGTGGGCCTGCAGCGCAGCGAAACCAAGAAGCACGGGTTATAATCCTGGCTTGACCTCTTCGCTAAAATAGTGTGATTCTGCGCATGTCGTTCAGTTTTCCTGTACCATCTTAAAACTCTCTGCCGAACATTCCCGTAATGAAGTTGTGACTTTAACTCAAAGGCGCTCATTTCATCAACCTCAATAGGATGAAAAGCTGAGTAGTTAGCCCCGCTGGTGTTCGCGCCCGTGCCGTGCAGGGTACACAACAGTTAGCTCTAGCTGTCGCTTGGTACATAGACCTGAGCTGTGTCACACGTATGTTTTCACCTGTAGATCAGTCAGTGCAAGCTAGCTGAGCAGACAGGCACGCGCCTGTTCCTTGTTGTCACACACCTGTTCCTTGTTGTCACACACAAGCGCCCTCTGGTTATTCTGTGCAACCTTTCAGGCATGGTAGACCCCCTCTCCCCCCGCACTGTCTGAAACTGAAATGAGCAGATTCTGTGGCTGCTGTGGCAGGCTTTGTGATACCACATCAGCAGTCGCGGCTCGCGGGGGGGGGATGTTGCGCGGGGGTAATTAAATATACATTTTATCAAAACTTACCTCACCGCCGGGCCGGTCTGTGTCCGTGCCACCCCTTGGCACCTTCACGTCACGGATCACGAATGGCAGGAGTGGACTGGCAGCCCCTCTCAGCCAATCCTGGCGCTGCTGCAGCGCCAGGATTGGCTTGGGGCACAGGTTACTCCTCGCCTGCAGCACGCCCATTAGGAGACCGAAGGGCTCCTAATGGGCATGCGCAAAAAAGCGCAAACACAAGTGCGCATGAGTGGGCACGGGGGAAAAAATTCACCCTCCGTCCCCACTCATGCGCACTTGTGTTGCTGCCTGTTGCCCTGGTGACATTCATGTCAGTCAACATAACGCCAGACCGCCCACCCCCTTCAGACTCTCAAGGGGGTGGGCGGTCTGGCGTCATGTTGACTAACATGATTGTCAGCTCTCCCTCGGCCTCTTTGAACTTAGGTAAACTGATTCAGTTTACTTAAGTTCAGAGACGCCGAGGGAGACGCAGAGGGAGCTGCGGTCGGGGGGCTACGCCCCCATGCCCCAATGGACGCGCCTGCTTGTCAGCCCCATGTAAAGTACAGGTGAGTGTGCCAGGGCCTGGGAATCAAATGCTACACGTGGGCCTGCAGCTCGGATTGTGCCTCCTACGTGAGTAGTCTGGAAAAGGTACCTCAGACCTGCCATTGCAGAGCCTGCACACAGTTTGTTACTGTCATGTCTTCTTGGCCCGTGCACACACTGGCCTGTCCCTAACCTTCCCTTTTCTTACATGTCAGGCACGCCTACGGTAGGCCCAAAGTACCTCTATGGGGAGGGTGCAGTGTATGTGAAAGGTAGGACATGCTCTGGTGTATGTGTGGCATATCCTGATAGCGAATACCAGCCAATTTCGTTTTTCACTATAGCAAGGCTACCTGTTCCCCATAGGACAGAATGGGGAGTTTGTTTATAACATCTTATAAACATAACTGGCCCTGGGAACTAGGTGGGAAAATAACATTTAGTGTTCCTGGACTCAGAATCTAACAATACATCTTTTAGTAAAGGTGATTTTTACATTCAATGTTTGAAAATACCACTTTTCGGAAGGAGGTATTTTCGTGCTCAGTCATCCCATGCGCCTCTGCTGTCTAGGTAGGTCAGTAGAGGGCTGAATAGACCTGGGCTGTGATGCGGAAAGAGGGAGGAGATTTCCTTGCTCCTCAAAGGGCCTGGTCTGCCTCTGACAATGCCGTCTCCACCCCCTGCTAGGAAATCACAACCGAGAGGCAGAACTGGTTCTGGCTGGGTACAGTCACCCTCTGCCTAGAGGATCAAAGGATTTTTGGATACAAATACTGGGGCCCAGACCCCTGAACTTTAGAACTCTTTTGGATCAAGAAGACTGCCAAGAAGAAGAGCAGCTGTGAGGAGGGACTACCACTTTGCTGTGTGCTTTGCTGTGTTGGCCTACAGTGGCTGCTTCTGCCTTGGGCAGTGAAAGGACTGGACTGCACTTTCTGCAATCTACTTTTGTGAGTTTCTCCAAGGGCTCGAGGTAGAGCTTGCCCCCTGTTCAAGAAGTCTCAGGAACAGCAAAGACATCAAGCTCTTCTTCCTTCAGCACTGGGGACTGTGTGTTTTGTGCTGTGACAGAAGAAAAGCAACTCGGTGATGTCTATGACGCCGCTGCCCACTCCGTGTCCTGAAGGCACTGCAGAGGGCACCGCGGCAACGCCGCACCGTGACTCTGGTCTCACTGACGACACCTGCTGAAGTCACCACCGAGCCGTTGCTCGCACCGCGATCATTGGGCACCACACTCCGCACCGCCTTGTTTCACGATGACGCCTTGACCTCCCCGATGCCGCCGCTCCACGCCAAAATCGATGCCGCTGCTTGCACCGTGGTTCGAGGGCACCGCTTGTAAAGTTACACAACGCACCCCCTCATCCAGCACTGCAGCCTTGGCCTACCGGCGCCAGCACCATTGACTTTCGTTTAGGGGTGGGCGTAATTTGAGTAATCGCGTTACGCAAATCTTTGCGAAACGGTAAAAAATCTTCTGAGAACACGCAGAAATTTCGCGAACATGCGGAATTGCTTGTTCGCGATGCTTTTTTCCTGTTCGCAATTGCTATTTGTGTACTCAAGGGGAAATATCTCACAAACACGAATTTTGAGAACGCGAACAAGCAACAAATTCCGCAAAGTTGCGGAACGCAGAATTTTGGGCAAGTTCGTGTTCTCCGGAGACCGCGAAATGACCTAAGTTCCGCAAATTCCGCGAACTTAACAGAATTTACCACCCAGAATTACTCCCGTTCATCAGCCAACGACAGCGCTTCAGCAAGGACGACGACGCTGCTTTTACCGTGACCTGCCAGCACCATGACGAGCACCACCTTCACATTGCACCGTGACCCTGGTCCACCGACGACGCAATCTGACGCTGCCACTGAGCCGCTGCTCGCATCATGACCTGAGGGCACTGCATCCCGCACCGTTGCACTTCATACCTCAGCATCCGACGCCTGCCGACACCAGCGATCCTGATCCCAACAGAAAGGAGCTCGACATGAAACGCAAATGACTTCAAAGGCCTCGGCGCCCTGTATCTCTAACAGGTACTGTTTGTGTGTCTTCCCGACACCATAGCTGGTCCACAACGCCACGACCAGCCTGAACGGTTTTGATTTGTTTGCTTGCGACGCAGTGATAGCCCTGGACGGAGCTATTGACATCAAGAAACTGTTTTTAAAGCGTATTATGATAACTGTAGATTTTTAAGTACTGTATTGTGGATTCTTATCATTTTAGGTCTTGTATATAAAAATATTGGCTATTTTTCTAAACTGGTGTGGTGTCCTTTTGTAGTGCTTACTCTGTATTACTGTCGGTTACGTGCAAATGCTTTATACACTGCCTCTAAGATAAGCTTACTGCTCGTGCCAAGCTACCAAGGGGGTGAGCAGGGGTTATTTTAGGAGTGTAACTCCCTTATCCTGTCTAGGATGAAGGGTCCCTACTTGAACAAAGGTGCAAGCCCTTGCCAACTAGAGACCCCCATTTGTAACATTTACCTAACAATACCATACGCCAAGATAGTATGATCATAGCTTGATTTTCAGGGACCTCCGAAACATCGTAATCATCAATACATAACATCAGTTCTTGAACATTCTCACACGTGTCATCCACTTTTTGTATTTAACCAAATTGAGTCTTTGTCCTGCAAACTTTGGCCACAGGCTCTACATAATACATTTCTGGCCATACATTTGAGACTGGAAGCTATATGCCCAGGAGCACCACATCGATAGTACTTGACAACCCTTGCATTGATTCTTGGAGCAGCAGTATTTGCACGAGGAATATCATTAAATTTGTTGGGAGGCTCATTAAGAGGTTTGATAATCTGTTTCACTACCTTAGTTTCATCCACACACGCATGAACTTTAACCCCTTTGGAAACTTGCTCCTTCAGTATTATAGAATTACTACAATCTTCCATTTCTTTTATCCACAAGTCAGTATGCTCTAAACCTTTGGCAATCTGAATCGCTTCGTCTAATATAGGATCTTTAATAAGAAGTTTTTCTTGTATTCTCTTCTTATTAGTACACCTCACTATTTGGTCACGTATAAGAAAGTCTCCCAAACCCTCAAGTGGCAAGTTAGTGAAAGACCTCTGAAAGCAGCATCACATGTTCCAATTTCTTCATCTATTTTTTGCTTACGACTAAAAAATGTATGCCTCTCTAGCGCAATGTTTGCCTTAGTAGTGACCCGTAAATCTAGCATCTGCCTAGTCATTTCATAAACAGTACTTGGTCGACCATCCCCCATTCCTAAAGAAATTTCAGGAAGGTTTCCATATAAGCGACGTCCTTCGACACCTATGTAGTGAAGTAATATGGCTTGCCTGCGCACAGGACCAAACTTATCTGCACCAGTAGCAAGGATATAGGTTAAAAAGAACTTTTTTCAATCTTTCAATAGAATAGCGGGATCACCTGGAGTAGGGAGAAAGGTTGGTGGCTCAAATAACCCTTGATCAGCCATATTAAGTATTAAATATATCACAAAGTACAATCAGTCCCACTTGTAAGAAAGCAAAGGTTAAATTAAACAGTAAGTTAATATAATAAACTAAAATAAAAACAACAAAAATAACAAACCTGGATTGTTGCTTGAAGAAATATTCAGTTCAGTTGATAGTTGTTTGAAGACCTGTTCAGTTGCTTGAAAAATTTTACCGGCAAAATGTGAAATAACTGGCACTTTGACTTCGTATGACAAAAGGTCGTCGTATTCCTAATGAAAATAAGGAATTCGTTCTCAATCCTCTAAAATGGCTGCCAAAATGTGAGTTTTACGTGAATTCTATTTCAGGACAGGAGGCTCCGATTATGCTAGTCTCATTTCTTTATTTAGAAATGCCCAGCAGCGGGGCGTGGCTTGGACGCCGGAGAAATGGCGGCGTAACTTTTTCCTCCTCCATGCGGCCGTAACTCAGTGAGCCGAAAAAGCTGCAACCCGACTCCGCCTGTGATCAAAAACGAGGGCCAGCTTGTCGGAGCATTGTATCCAGCGATGGGGAAAATCTGAGGCAAATCCGTCGAAGGAAACGGACCTAAACTGCTGTTCTACCCCGACCGGAGGAACCTGCGCTGCACTGCGGAGCCCGTTTCCGGGTAACGTCCACGCGATCTCCCGGAGCTCCGACTGAGCTGCTACGAACCGACAGGACTGTCCACACGCACGGATCCACGGAGGCGGACTGACGACCTGTGACACCTGGGCCGTGAGTAGACAGACCTCGCAGATGAGGTACTGGTAAATGTGATTTCATGCAAGAAATGTCATTGAAATTAGGCGCGAAGAACCACTATCGAAAATGGCGGCTCCCCCGCACGTATTCAACCGCGCCTGAACCAGTCCGAACTTTTAAGCCATGATCATTGTACCCATGCACACTGCCTGTGTATAAATCAAAACTCGATTGAAAAGATATAAACGCCCATAGTAACCGGACTGTATTGAGTGTATTGAGTATTTGAGCTACAACACATTGTTAGAACGGCAGAACTGCATGGCATTGGCTACTATTGAACCGGCTGGGAGAAATTCGAGGCATTACTGAGACAGTTAAGAGACCCTACTGAGTCATCAACACTAAGGCATTATGGCTCTGCAACACCCCTATGTAATGAGCACTGTAATGTTGTGAATAGTGCTAACTGATCCTATATAGAAGCCACTTGTACTCGATATTTACAAGGAGTAAACACATATAATGTACAAAATGGCGGCTATTTTAATTGAGTGCATATGGAGCGATCGGCTACAGGTATGCTGCTGGTGATATGTGCATGTTCCTCATTGGCAAATCGCTACTCACTATTTACAAGCCATGGGAATAAAGCAGGAGAAGATACAAGGTGCTGCCCGACGTTGTCACAACTCAACCCAGTTTTGGTGCTGTGAGGCTAGTGAGGTTGGTGGGCACCAGATCATTGCCAGGATAGATATAGATCAATAACTGTGTCATAGGTGAGCACGGAGATGTACAGTGACAGCGGACAGCTAAACAAAGCCAAATTGCAATAAACATATTGACAATGGGAGACAAAGAAAATGGTAAAAATTGAAAGCGCCTGAAATCTGACCCGCCGACGCCAGTCAAAGGAAATAAGGTTATGGCAGAAGCTATGGAAACAATACTGAGCAGATTAGAAGAAGTCAGGGACTTAGCCAAATCCACCAAAGAGGATTTTGTTGCAATCTGCCAGGACATCAAAGTCATTAACACGAGACTGACGGAGTCAGAGAGCAGGATAAGTAAACTGGAAGACTCTGAGAACAAAACATGTGGAGCCATCAAGAATCTCTCCCTGTGTTCTGAACAGCTTGTAAGGAAGGTTGCGGAGTTGGAAGATAGAAATAGAAGGGGGAACCTGAGAATTTTTGGTATGCCAGAAAAATCAGAGGAGTCCCATGGCTCTTGCATACCGTTCCTTGAGCAGTGGTTCACGCAGGCCACAAATCTAACCTTCTCTCAGCCATTGGAGTTCGATAGAGCTCATAGAGTTCCCGGACGAATTACCAAAGAACAGAAGGGACCGAGAGCGATTGTATGCAAACCACTAAGATACCAACACACAGAGCAAATACTCACCTTCGTCCGCAAGCATAACCATGTACTATGGAAGGGCCACAAGATCTTCATTTCACAGGATTTTAGCAAGGAGACTATGGACATCAGAAAAGCGTTCCTTGCATTAAGACCACAGCTGAAGACACTTGGTTATATGTATGGCTTTATAGGTCCGACGAAGTTTAAAGTAGCAATACAAGGCGTGACCCATGTGTTTTCTGACCCGCGAAAACTGCGACAACACCTCTCCAGCCATGGAGATGGCAACATGGAGGTCTCCCCCTCAACTCAACAGGGAGCCTCATCATCCGGCCTAGGATGAGTCTCTTGTGTCTAACGGTGTTGTTAATCTATTGCTCCTAACCCCGCATAATGTACCTACTCTGGCTGAAACTGAGTAAGACTGGTTTTGGACGAACGTGACACGTGGTTGCTGGCCATGAATAGAATTGTTCACTGATAGTTTGAAATGTGCCCAGTCAACGGCATATTATGTCCTGTTCTGCTCTGTGAGTTCTTGTGCACCTTCTTGTCTAGGATACCACAATAACACTCCAATGCCTTAAATAATGTATTACGCTAAAGCCTTAGTAAGTGAGGCTTTTGCTGTTACTCTGGTGTGCTGTGTTCACGCATACACAATTAATGTGATAGCTTTCTGCTGAGTTCAATGTTAAAGCGTTGCTGTTTCTCGATGCCTTCATACCTGTTTCACTGTTTCACTGTTTCAGTAATCTGGGGTTGCAGCCCCAGGGATTAATAGTTATAGATAGGCTATACGGAGGCGGTCTCGAGGTCGTCTTTCCCGAGTCGCCATGTTTCTTTTCTACTACTGGGGAGGGAGGGGTGGGCTGTGGGAGAGGGAGGAGGGTGGAGGGAGGTTGGTAGGGAGAAGGGGGGGGGTTGATTTCACTTTTTGTATTTTTTGTATTTTGCTCTGTTTTGTTGTTTTTTCTACTCTGCATCAAATCTTGCATCCTACTTTGCATCCATCGCATCACACTGCGTTCCGAAGTTTGCACTCTATCGTTCAAATCCCTGCATTTTGTGCATATAGTTCTAGCCCTGCAATTAATACAAACTATGCTACTGCAGATATTGACAAATGTCCAATGCTCTCCATACTGTCTAAGTCCCATACATATAGATGTGTCATGAGACAATATCAGACCTCAGAAAATTGATGGCTTCTGCTATAGATACTCCAATAGGGACAACCACTATAGCCAACCTGAAAATACTGTCACTGAATGTGAAAGGTCTTAACCAACCAGTTAAACGACAGAAGATACTTGATTATTTACGTAGGCAACGTGGAGACATAGCCCTGTTACGAGAGACGAAGTTGGACACGAAGCAATTTCACACTCTACGCAACAAATACTACACTGAGGTAATAGGCTCGGAAGCAATCTCGAAGAAAAATGGGGTGGTGATGCTCATTGCAAAATCTGCAAACGTTGAGGTGATCTCCTCTACATCAGACACGAAGGGTAGGTGGGTTTCGGCAAAGCTACTTAAAAATGACACTGAATTCTGCATTACGACAATATATGCCCCCAATGTACATGACCCTTCCTTCTGGCTAGGCCTCACGAAACAAATCAACTCCATTCCAGACACAGCAGTACATGTCCTAGCAGGCGACTTCAATCTCCCGTTTGACCCGATAATAGATAGAGACTCCAAATGTATTTTTCGCCCAGGCAAGGCCCACAAAGCGTTCATGACACTATGCAGTAGGTTTAACATGATAGATACATGGCGCTTATTACATCCTGATGGTAGAGACTATTCTTTCTATTCCCCGCCTCATGACTCGTTCTCGAGAATTGACTACATACTCATCTAAAAACGCGGTGGCCAGAGTTGAAGACTCGGACATTGCTCCCAGATTAGTGTCTGATCATTCCTGCATTTCTCTCACACTATCTAATGTTAAGCCAACTACTCATCAGTCCATGTGGAGATTTAATGACGCAATTCTCAACGACACAAAACACAAAGAAACCATTGAAAACGCCATTACAGATTTCTTATTGACGAACAAAAAAGGGGACACTTCAGACACCATACGGTGGGAGGCGCTGAAATCCACCATACGGGGATTAATTATAAAAATTTCCTCTGCTATTAACAAGAATCGCACCGCGGCCCTACTACAATTAGAAAAAGACATCTCACAACTTCAACGCAGATACCTGAATGATAGGAACCCTGAGACTCTGACTGAACTGTCCAACCGAAAATACACCTATAACAAACTTATAAACGAGAAAGCAGGCATCTGGCTAGATAGGAGGAAATGCTTTAAAATGTGTAAATCTAACAAAGCAGGGAAAGGGCTTGCGGCATATCTCAAATTTAAAATCCAAAAGAATGCAATCACTTCTCTGATAGATGAAAATGGCACTCCTAGCTCTGATCCAAATAAAATCGCAAACATCTTCAAAGACTTCTATGAGAAACTTTACTCCAGAAACATACACGTTGACAAAGAAAAAATGGAGAAGTATCTCTCAAATTGTACACTTCCAACACTTTCGCCAGTAGAAAAGGCATCCTTAAACGTACCCCTGTCTGAACATGAGGTTATTACCGCAATCAAATCCCTCAAAAAGGGGAAAGCCCCTGGCACAGATGGCTATACGGCATCATTTTATAAGACCTTTGCTCATGTTCTTGCCAGTCCGCTACTAGAGGTCTTCCAGGAAATAAGTACTACGGGAGAGGTTAAAGGCACCATGGCCGAAGCAGTAATTGTAGTAATACCCAAAGAAGGCAAGGACGCTAAACTCCCTAAAAACTACAGGCCCATTTCGCTAATAAACTTAGATTGCAAGCTCCTTGCGTCGATTCTAGCTAGACGCATCCAGAAGGTCTTGCCGTCCTTAATACATCAGTCGCAAGCGGGATTCCTGAAAAACAGGTTGTCGAGCGATAATACCAGAACTCTGGCTCACGTCACTGAAAAGGCGAGGCTTTTATCAATGCCCACTGTAGCGATTACACTGGACGCTGAGAAAGCATTCAACAAAGTAGACTGGACATACCTGAATGCGGTATTACATAAATTTGACCTAGGCCCCCTATTTACTAAATTAGTCATGTCCCTCTATGCCTGTCCCTCCGCTAGAGTGAGAGCTGGTGGCGCTTTTTCCTCCCCTTTCAACCTGGAACAAGGTACTAGACAAGGCTGCCCCTTGTCCCCGTCCTTGTTCCTTCTGGCAATCGAACCCTTCCTGTATTATATACGGGAAAACCCAGAGATTAAAGGGATTCCATTCAAAGACTGCACAATCAAACTCACGGCCTACGCCGATGATGTACTGGTCCTGAGTGAGAAGGCTGATAAAGCTATACCCGCCTTGCTCAATACAATCGAAGACTTCTCGAGTGTGTCCGGATACTCCCTAAACAAAGATAAAACAGAAGTGAAATTACTAAACAACCTGGGTAGCAAAAGTATATTGGGTGACTCTGGACTTACCTGGCAGCAGAAGAGTTTAAAGTATTTAGGTATGGAATTTGAGAGGGATTTGATCACCACCTTGAAAATCAATGAAGATATACTATATAAGAAAATACAAAAACTGTTAGATGGTTGGTAGCCTAAATTTCTCTCATGGTGGGGTAGGGCAGAGACACTAAAGATGATGATTAGCCCCCTGGTTAACTATATGGCATGTATGCTTCCCATGACCTTCACTGAGGATTTCCTGCACAAAATAGAGAAGACATTCACGGAATTCCTGTGGAAAGGGAAGAAACCGAGAATTGCCATGAAAAAATTGCAACTTTCAAAACTGAAAGGCGGTATAGGTTTACCCAACTTCAGGAATTACCAAGCCGCCTTTCTCTGCAAGCAAGGTGCTTCTTGGTTTGCTGCAGATCCTACATATACGCCTTTATGGATCGATATCGAGGAATCAATTATAGGTAAGGCCCCGCTTTCCGCAGTGCTCACAATGGATCTCTCACACCTCACGCACTCTAAATACATCATGCTCAATACCAAGAGAGCACTTTTGAGATTGGACCAGCTCCATAAGACTGGTCTGCAATTCAATAAATCAACCTCTGCATCCTTATGGCGCAACCCATTGATTAAGATAAACGGCTCGCCCCCCATATGGGACCACTGGTCTGATAACGGTATTAACATAATTGCAGATCTATATGACAATAATATGCCATTGCCCTTCTCGACCCTACAAACGAAACACTCCCTATATCCGATTGACTTCTACGCCTTCCTAAAGATAAAATCGGCTCTGTCCACACGTATCTTCAAGCCAGCGACACCGTGGCTAACGTCTATGCTTCCGCACTTCCAATCCTCCGGACACTTTGTCTCCAAAATTTACAAACTACTTGCACCTTCACCTAACAAATCATTGAGGCGTAATGAACTCAAATGGGAAGCTGAAGCAAACAACACTGGTATAGACATAGATTGGGACAGGATACATGCATCGGCGCTCACACACAAGGTTTCACCAATACTGTCGCAAACAAAGTATATGATACTTAACAGGACATTCTGGACCCCACAGAGACTGCATAAGGTTGGCCTACGAGATACACCAACGTGCTGGAACTGCTCTTTGGATGTTGGTGATCTCCCACATATGTTATTTAACTGCCCCATACTCCGCACATATTGGTCCAAGATCTTTGATTATATTGGCACATACTTGGGACACAACCTGCAAGGGAATTCTCTTATACTATTCTGGGAGCCATAGACCCGAGACTAAAGGGAGACCATGACCGCCAGCTTCTAGATCTCTTACTAACACTAGCATGCAAGGTGATCCTATGCAATTGGAAATCAGCGACAGAAGTCTCTTTCAATGCTTGGAGAGAGTGGCTGTCCTGCATTAGGGGCATTGACAACCCTGCACTACACACATCGCCATGGCAGGTCAGCAACAACAAGTTGTGGTCCTCCTTGGACCAGGCCTCCTCCTCCTTCACCTTCGACCCACCGTAAAGTATTGTACGGAAAGCTTATGTTCAGTTATTCCATGGGGTAAACCCTACACAGATTGAGCATGATAACCAGAGTCGTAATGTGCAGGGATGACGAGGAACTACATGAAGTTTCATGACTGGCTATAGATGGAAACTTCTACGGAATTGTATGCATTGATGATAATGTGATGCTGATTGATTACTGTTTTCTAAATTCTTATAACTTCTTCTCTTCATCTCTTAAAACGACGCAGTGATTATTATCTCACTTGATACGATGTTATACTTTAGTATTCAGTCTTATTTGTTTATTTATTCATTTATCCGTTTATTCATTTATCCACTTATTCATTTATTCATCTATTCGCTTATTCATATATTGTTTTATATGTTTGTTTTTTTTACCCATGATTGATCTCGGCACTATTCCACTATGTCTGTATGATAACGATGCTTTATTGCTGATTTAATTTTTGTTTTTGCTCAATAAAAATGATTTGAACACAAAAGAAATGCCCAGCAGCCATAAAAACCACAATATCCATAAACACTTGGGTAATGACCATAGAGTCTGCACTATATAAGGTAATGTAGATAGTCCCACTTCCTCTTTCTTTGCTGCTCCGCAGCCAGTTAAGTGTTATTCTCTTACCTTTTGATGTGCTTGCTATATTTGCATTCTTGCTTGGTTAGCGCGTTGTTCGCTGCATACCGCGTGTCTCTTTTGCTTTCCGCTTCGCATTTTGCGGCGTTTCCGCGGCTGGGAGCGTGTGTCACCTCCCTGGGGCCAGGACGCGTGCTGCCTGTGTCCCGTTTCTTGTGGAGTGGAGTTCGGGGTTTAGTGGCCTCGCACGCGTCTGATGCGAGCCGCTTGCTTCCTGTGAGGCGGCCGGTCTCCGCGCATGCGCAGTTTTCTTTTTTGCATTCCTCACATACCGGAGCCTGTTATTTGTCGTCCTCTGGGACGCGCACGCCCACGGCCTCACTGGTTAACCCCTGCAGACGCCGGAGCTGGGGAGAAAGCCCCGGTTCTAATAATTTGAATAGGCTCTGCCTAGAGTGTGTTTTATTGACGGCGGCAAGCCCTCCCTCCACCCTCTAACGATCTTTTGAGGCAGTTTTGCTGCTGTATCTTGCTTGCTGCGGGGTTTTTTCACTCCCCCTGAATTTTGTCTTTGGCAAACTTGAATTTAGTCACCTAGTGGGCATAATTTTTACATCATCTGTATACCATGAGTGATTACTATTACGATGACGAAGGTGACTATGAGGAGGAAGGGTCAGAGTTTCTGGAACAGAACTTGGTGGAGCCTCTAGATAAGGGAGTGCAGCACTCAATGAATAAGGTGCTTGTTCACGTTATTACAACCCTTAAGCGCCATTTAACTAAATATGCCCAACAACAAGGTTGGGTGCCTGCTTCAAAAAAGTCCGCAGCTTCTCCAGGCAATCCTCATGCCTCTGATTTTCGCAAGCTGGCTCATTCTTTGTCCTCATCTAAATCCACGGCTATTGCAAAAGAGGCTGATAGTGATGATCAACATTCTTTTTTGTCCTCTGAACCTGCTCCACCTCCTCCTAAAAAGAGAAAGTGTAAGGAACATTTTGTGGATGCCCCTACTCATCCTCCTGTGCTGACTTTTGAGCCTGCAGACATTGTGTGCCCGCACTCCGCTGCGTGGCTCCCGTCCCCGGCTGTGGCGGCGTATGTGCAGCAACATGTCCAACAGCCTTTTGAGAAGGAGGTTTGTGCACGTCTGTGGTCAGAATGCCCGAGACCTGCCCTGGTGGATAATCTTGCAGACACACCAGAGGTGGATCCCACCCTGGTGACTTACTTGCGAAAGTTTGCTAAGGACCCGAAGAAGGGTTTGGACCGGTCCTGGCGTTCTTGCCAGGACAAGGTTTTGGATCTCTTGGGGCCCCTTACCAAGATTTTAGATCTCGACTTCATGGCCAAGAATTCATCAACTATGGTGGATCCGGATGAACTGATTGAATGGGCGCAACGGGCGATTTGCCAGTTAGGTAACGCCAACTGCGCGCTCTCGAGTGAGAGGCGTAGGTCTATCCTCCTCAAGCTCGACCCCAAACTGGCGGAGCTTTCCACTTCGGAATCAGGAGCTGCTGCTCAAGGCTTGCTTTTCGGTCAGCCTTTCTTGAAGGAGCTGACACAATTTGAAAATACTTTCAGCAGCATTGATAAAGCCCAAGCCTCACTTAAACGAGCCATGCGTCCGGTTTTCAGTAAGGCCGGACGATATAGGGGACGATCGTCCGCCGTGGTCAACAACCGCCCAATCAGAGAGGGTTCCAGTCTCAAAGAGGAGGAAATCAGGACTCAACGCTCAAACTTCTATCCCTCCAGAAAGAGCTGCGGCCAATATAAGAAAGGACGCTCCGGCTGGAACTCCGGAGGATATCAGGATTCCGCCACTTCAGGTGAGCCTACTTCCTGCATGCAGTGTTGTTCTGGGGGGCAGGATACGTTTTTTCCTCGACAATTGGCGCTTGATCTCCAGCGATGCATGGGTGCTGGAGACGGTTCAGGGGTTCAAAATAGAGTTCTATCATCCCCAGTATCAATCTCGTCTACCCTCTCCACTCTGTTTTTCCCAGAGAGATCAGGAGTTCATCACCGCGGAACTCCAGTCGCTCCTCTTAAAAGGGGCAATTGTTCAGACCGTGCGTCATCCACAAGGGTTCGTCAGCACGGTCTTCCTAGTGGAGAAGAAGGGTGGGGGTGCGAGATTAGTGCTCAATCTGAAGGAGTTCAATGGAGGGGTGGTCTACAGACACTTCAAGATGGAGGGCATCCATCTATTGCGGGACCTTCTGCGCGAGAAGGATTGGATGGTTCGTCTGGACCTGAAGGACGCGTACTTGTCTGTTCCGATCTTCCGCCCGCATCGCCGCTTCTTCCAGTTTCAATGGCAGGGGACTTGGTACGAGTATCAAATGCTCCCGTTTGGCCTCTCGGCAGCACCGTGGTGCTTCATGAAACTGTTGAGGCCGGTTGAGAAATCTCTGCACAGTCGGGGTGTTCGGTTGATCATTTACCTGGACGACATCCTTCTTCTGGTGGATTGTCCGCTCAAGCTGATGTCTTACTTGGAGAGGACCATAGAGCTTTTACAATTTCTAGGCTTTCTGGTGAATGTTCAGAAGTCTGTGTTGCACCCAACTCAAATGATAGATTTCCTGGGTTTCAAGGTCAACTCTCTTTTGTGTCAACTTCTTTTGCCGAATCAGAAGATACGGTATATCAAGAGAGAACTGACTTCAGTTATTGCAAAACAGACTGTGTCATTGAGATCGTTAGCACGAGTTGTCGGTCTCTTGGCTTCCTCTCTTCAGGCGATCTTCCCAGCTCCCCTGTATTACAGAGCCTTGCAGCGCCTCAAGATTCGCCATCTCCAAAAAGGCCTCCGGTATTCGGACTTGATTCCCCTCTCAGAAGACGCGAGGTCGGAGATGCAATGGTGGCTGGATCATATGGAGGCTTGGAATGGTCGGGCCCTGTTCGGGTCCACGCTGGAAGTGGTGATCGAGTCGGATGCCAGCCGTTGGGGCTGGGGGGCTCGATGCGGTCCCATCTCGACGGGGGGTCGATAGTCTCCCCAAGAGCTCTCCCTTCACATAAACTGTTTGGAGCTTCTGGCGGGATCCTTTGCAGTTCATTGCCTCTCACCCCTTCAGTCCAACTGCTGCATACTTCTCCGATTGGACAACGTATCAGCAGTCCGCTACATCAACAAATTGGGGTGGACTCGGTCGAGGTTACTGGCGGAGATTGCCTAGGACTTTTGGCATTACTGCCTGCAACACAGGATCACGGTTATTGCAGAATACCTTCCTGGGTGCAACAATCTTGTTGCGGATTGGAACTCGAGGTATTTACGGGATTTCAGCGATTGAAGGCTTCATCCTCGTGTGTTCCGCCAACTCCTTCGGTCTTGGGGCCCATGCCAGATAGATCTCTTTGAGTCCCGCCTCAACACCCAGCTCCCACGGTTCTTCAGTTGGAGGCCGGACCCGGAAGCCCTGGCCACGGATGCTTTTCTCAAGCCGTGGCCAGCAGCATTGTGCTATGCGTTTCCCCCGTTCATGCTGATCCCCAGGGTTCTCGCTTGCATGACACGCTATCGGGCGGAGTTGATTCTGATTGCTCCCCTATGGAGGGCTCAGCCGTGGTTCCCAGTTCTCCTGGAAATGGCTTGTGCAGTGCCGTTTCTTCTTCCTCAGAAGTGGAATCTCCTGCTCGATCCGCTTCAGAATCCGCATCCCCTGATTCAGTCAGGCTCTCTCCTTCTTCTCGCGTGGCGGATTTCGGGTAACGCTGGTCGGTCCCAGGCCTTTCTGCAGACGCTACCAGATTCATCAGTAACGCCTGGGCCCCTGGTACCCACAAACGCTACAAAGGTTCTTGGAAGCGTTGGAGTGACTGGTGTCTTCAACGGCAAGTTGATCCCACATCTGCTGATGTCTCTGTGATGGTCAATTTTTTGGCCTCGCTGTCTGCTTCTGGTTTGGCTTATCGCACGGTGAGTTCTTTCCGTTCTGCTATTTCTGCAGGGCACCTCCCGGTGGACAGTAAACCGGCAGGGGAGCATCCTCTCGTAGCTAAATTGCTCAAGGGTATCCGACTTGCAAACCCTCCACGTCCCAAATATGTTTCATTGTGGGACGTGTCTATTGTTTTACGCTTTTTGGAGGCCTGGCCGATCAATTCTTTGTTGTCCCAGAAACAACTGTCGGCCAAACTCACTATGTTGTTATGTTTGGTTTCCTGCAAGCGGGTGTCTAATGTCCGGGCTTTGGATCTAGCCGGGCGTAGTTTTACCCCTGAAGGAGTCACATTTTGTCTCTCCAAACGTACCAAGACCAATACTACGGTTATTTCTTATCCTTCTTTCCCTGCACATCCTAAGATTTGTGTGGTTCAGTGCCTTAAGGGTTATGAAGTAAGTACTTCTTCTTTTCGTTCAGATATGCAAGGTCAATTATTGATTGCGTTGCAGAAGCCCTTTCGCCCGTTACCCCGGCAACTTTGGCTAGGTGGGTATGGTGGCTCATGGTGGAAGCTGGCATTGATGTGTCTGTGTTTGGGGCTCATTCTGCACGAGGTGCCATGGCTTCTAAAGCCTTCTCCTTGGGTGTCACTTTGTTTGATATTATGAAGGCCGCTGACTGGTCCTCTGATTCTGTTTTCAAAACGTTTTATTTTAAGCCTATTGATAATGTTGCTTCTGTAGTGGTGGATCAGCTTTAAACAAGCATAATCGGAGCCTCCTGTCCTGAAATAGAATTCAAAATTTGCAAACATTTGTGACAAGAATTTTCAATTCTATTAAGGACAAGGAGGCGAGGATTATCCCACCCATTGTATATATATTATTGTTACTGTAGAAATGTCATGGATTTATTCATGTTGCACTGTTACAGTTGAATTGTTTTTTCTACCCACCCTTCTTTTCTATGCTCATGTTTACATGGAATGTGTATTATGGCTCAGTGTCTCTTTTCAGGATCTGACCCCAAGTGATGTCTCTTCGGTGCGGCATGGGTGTTCCTGCCTTCTTCTGTGAGGATTAAGATTCCTGTTTTTCTTCTGCCGTTGTATTCCTGAACTGTCCATCGTTGCCCTGGATTGGAAATTTGGTGTTTCTACATTGACTTTCCATGTTGACTTTTTTCTGGTATCCTTAAACAACTTCTCACCAAAGAAAGAGGAAGTGGGACTATCTACATCACCTTATATAGTGCAGACTCTATGGTCATTACCCAAGTGTTTATGGGTATTGTAGTTTTTACTAAGTTTTTATGGCTGCTGGGCATTTCTAAATAAAGAAATGAGACTAGCATAATCCTCGCCTCCTTGTCCTTAATAGAATTGAAAATTCTTGTCACCAATGTTTGCAAATTTTGAATTCTTGTGTGGAAATCGGACGTGTATGACGAATGGTGAGCATGTGCACGGATATGTATGACAAATGGTGAGCGTGTGCACAAGCTCGGTGAAGGAGTCAGCGCAAGTGAAGGATGAAACTTCAACACGGCACTTGGAACCGTGCACGAGTCTCAATCCAGCCTTAGTGTGGCTCGTAAGTTTTCTGAGACGTTAAAAATTGTTTACTTTCAAGGCTCTTGGATGTTTGGTATGCAGTTCAGCAAATATCCACTTTCAACGTTTCTCTTTGCCCAACACGCAGTTTCCACTTTAATTGAATACACTGTCAGCAATACTTTCAAAGTTTCTCGTTGCCCAACACGCAGTTTCCACTTCAATTGAATACGCCGTTAGCAATAGGCGAGGGACATTAAGCTCCGCATTTTCAAAGCAGTCTCGGGCATACACTTAACACATGCCACGCCGGGCACAATTGAAAGCAGAGCTCACACGCTGAACCCATGAAATTTGTATCTGGTGGTGACTCACATCTTTTTTAACTCACTTACCCAGCACAGTAATAAGTCAATAGAACAGCCGGTAATCAGACAAAATATCGAAAAAAAAATATCGGAAAGACAAAATATCGAAGTAAAAATATCGTAGGACAAAAATATAGGTATGCAAAAATATCGGATACAAAAATATCGAAATAGGTGAGTATGCAAAAATATCGAAAAAAAAAATATCGAGTGTCAAAATATCGTAAAAAAAAAATATCGTGTAGTAATGGAAATAATCAATAGTATAGGAAAAAGTAAAATAATTGTATGGGAAAGTTATAAAAAAGCTGAATTATAATAAATAAAACAATTATAAATAAAATATTTAAAAATACATATCTATGTTTAGGAGCGGGTTATTGGGTTTATAGGGGATAAGGGTGGGAAGTAATTTATTAATAATTAATTAATATATGTTAATAACAAATACTAAATTATATGTATTATTTAATTAATTATAATTAATTAGTTAATTAATTAAGATCATATAGTCTATATCATTAATTAATAATTAATTGATAATTAATAAATATTAATTATGAAATTAAATTACATATCTTAAACATTATATGTAGATATTTGTTAATTTTGTATTTCTACATTTAGTAAAATAAAAATTTAAAAAATTACATTTTTAGTTTTAGGAGCGGGTTATTGGGTTTATAGGGGATAAGGGTGGGAAGTAATTTATTAATAATTATTTAATATATGTTAATAACAAATACTAAATAATACGTATTATTTAATTAATTATAATTAATTAGTTAATTAATTAAGCTCTTATAGTGTATATTATTAATTAATAATTAATTGATAAATAATAAATAATAATTATTAATTTAAAAATATATATTTTAAACAATATATGTAGATATTTGTTTATTTTGTTTTTCTACAATTAGTAAAATACATTTTTTCACAATAATTTTTTTTGGTTTAGGAGCGGGTTATTGGGTTTATAGGGGATAAGGGTGGGAAGTAATTTATTAATAATTAATTCAATAATTAATAATTGTACATATTTTTTCCTACATTACACCTAATTGCTAATTAATTAATAATAATTAGTTCAGTAATTAATATTATATAGTCTAATTTATTATTTACTCAATTCGTTGAGAATAATTACTTTTTATTGTTATTAATTTATTTAATGTACTTAATTATCTTTACTTTAAGGGGTATTAGTTGAGTTTTGGGTCAGTTTTCAGTTTGTGGAGAAAGGGGTATTTGTTGGTTTTAGGGTCAGTTTTCAGTTTGTGGAGAAAGGGGTATTTGTTGGGTTCAGGGTCAGTTTTCAGTTTGTGGAGAAAGGGGTATTTGTTGGGTTCAGGGTCAGTTTTCAGTTTGTGGAGAAAGGGGTATTTGTTGGGTTCAGGGTCAGTTTTCAGTTTGTGGAGAAAGGGGTATTGTTGGGTTCAGGGTCAGTTTTCAGTTTGTGGAGAAAGGGGTATTTGTTGGGTTCAGGGTCAGTTTTCAGTTTGTGGAGAAAGGGGTATTTGTTGGGTTCAGGGTCAGTTTTCAGTTTGTGGAGAAAGGGGTATTTGTTGGGTTCAGGGTCAGTTTTCAGTTTTTGGGTACAGGGCTAATTTTAGGGTTCAGGGTCAGTTTTCAGTTTGTGGATAAAGGGGTATTTGTTGGGTTCAGGGTCAGTTTTCAGTTTCTGGGTAAAGGGCTAATTTTAGGGTTATGGGTCAGTTTTGAGTTTTTGGGTAAAGGGCTAATTTTAGGGTTCAGGGTCAGTTTATAGTTTTTGGGTAAAGGGCTAATTTTAGGGTTCTGGGTCAGTTTTAAGTTTTTGGGTAAAGGGCTAATTTTAGGGTTCAGGGTCAGTTTTTAGTTTTTGGGTAAAGGGGTTATTGTTGTGTTCTGGGTCAGTTTTAAGTTTTTAGGTTAAGGTCTATTTTTGGGGTTCAGGGTCAGTGTTCTGTTTTTAGGGTAAAGGAGTATTTGTAGGGTTCAGGGTTAATTTATTGATTTTGGTACCTAGTTCTACAGGATAAATATATATTTATTTTTCATTTAATCAATTACAGGATTTTTAACATATATAATATTACATCAAGTTTAATTTACTGTACACTACTGTTGGAATAATCTATTGAAATTAATTAGTGTATAGTACATATTAACATTTTATGTAGAGTGCAGTAGGAATATTAATATTTATGTTATTACTGTGCTACATGTATTGTAATTTAATGTGCACTGGATTTTGTATATTCTTCATTACATTATTAGAGTCCAACATATACTCACTTGTAATATGCAGTTATTTATTTTTTATTACATTGATACTTTTTAGTAAGATAATAAAATACAATATTCAGCATGATTTTATTAAAAAAAATTTTATTTACATTTTAACAAATAACATAAATGCATAATAATATCTTTTTATTGACATTTCTTTCTAATAAACTTTTATAAACACAATTAATAACAACTATACAGAACCATTATTATTTATCTTCATTTTCATATGACATTAACATTCTTTATTATTTCTTTCACATATTGTTATGTCAGAAAAAAAATTGCTAATAACACTAATAATTTTCTGTAAAGCTTTTCTCACCTTCATTTGTGAAGTTAACATTTTTACAATATAAATAAACATTTTACATTTTAAAAAAAATATTTTTTCTTTTTGTGAAAATGTACTTACAATTTTTAACATTGTTAACATAAACATCATTGTTTTCATCATATTACATTATTATATTAATGTACATTTTTATCATGATTTCTTTGTAGGAAAAAAAAATAGATATTTTTCTATATGACATAAATTAATACTTCTTTTTTTACACATTTAGTTCTGTATAGATATTATATTTTACAAATGGGACTATTTTATTTAGTTTTTGGTGCTTTCTTTTGTAACCGGGTTTGGTCGTTTTGGGTTATTTTGAAGAAGGGCTGATCGCGGTTGGGAGACACTTCACGTCGCTGCAGGTAAGGTTCATTTTATATATTATATGTGTATTAATATTAAGGTTTGACACTAGTGAGCTTATATTTAGTGGTGTTGAATGTGAGGGAGCTATGTTTCAGATTTAGAAATAACATATTTACGTATGGTATATACACGTCGTGTTAGTTAGTTTACTAATTATTTATAGAGTTCATTTAAGTCTTTTAGGGTATATCGAACATTAAATCATCAATGTTAATATGTTGGTCTGTCATTATTTGTTAAATATTGTGGGTGGGAATGTCTGTTTTCTATGTTTTTTTCCTAGGTGTTCGCAACATCGGAAGTTCCGTTTTTTTTCTAAAGGAAGTGTTAGTTTTTCTAATCCTACAGTGATTTACAAACACTTCTTTACAGTTTTTCGGGTTTTCCGGAGCGATTCTTTCTTTTTTTCGACTTTTTCGGGTTTTTTATGGTAGTTCGATGGCTAAGGACCGCGTGGAATTCCTAATTGTGGAACAGTTGTATTTTTACATTTTTTTTTGGGTTACTTTTGCACTACCTGGATTACTTTGGTGGTAATGGACGTTCTTGGATAGACAACTAAATTGGTAAGTGTTTGCTTTCTATTATTTTTGTGGGTGGGTAATGTCATATTTATTACGGAATTGATTTTAACTTATTATTTAGTTTTAATGTGTGCATATATTAAAATAATATCATTATATATTGCATACATTAAATACTTTAAAAGCTCACGTTACATATTTTCACATACTTAGGTGCTACATTTGGTGTTTTATAACAGTTTCGGCTTTATTTACAGTAGTGTTTTGGCTATGATGTTTAGGTATTCTATGCCTTTCGTATTAGGGTACAGTTTAACCTGCTCTTCCAGGTACTTGTGCATTTGTTTATTTTGCTTGGATGTTTTAGGGACAATTTCGGTAACAGATTGGTCCATTCGGAATTCTTGATAGCTCTGTTCTTTTTGTAGGCATTTTATGAATTTTTCGAGACTAGGTTTGCTTCTGCCAGTTGATTGGACAAATGCATTGTGCCAACCTTCAACGGCATTGTTAGTTTTTGACTCCCCGTTAAGGGTACTATGGTACACATTCCACCAGGGAATAAGGAATTTTGGATTTCTCCTGTGCCCTGATCTGTGGAGTCTGCCTACCCAGGTGTCCTCAAAGTAATCAAGAAAAGGAGTTAATCTAGCCTCGTTTTGTTTATAAAATGGACTGTCTATGATAATATTGTAATGTTCAGCTACATCTGTTGTAGGGACATAGGCAAGTGCTATAAGTTTTTTTATTTGAAAAGCAAATGAAGAATTTGTAGCATATTCGACACTTAGGGTAGTTTTTTGAAGGTGTCGCCATAAACACTGGTTGAAATGATAATAGCACCCTTGAATGGAGGTATGTGGTTGGATCTTTAGAATAGTTGAGAGCATTGCATGCTCAAAATCAAGAATGATTTTGTCCGGAGAGAAATCATTGTTTTTTTGTTTTATGACATTTAATAATTCCATATAAGTAGAATTGTTTTTGTTAGGCAATAGTGCATATAACAAAGGGATATTGCAGTTGTGATAGAGGCCATGTATTGTGTATAATTGGAAGAATGGTTTGGGACAGATGTTAAATGTCCCATCCATCATCCAATATTGGCTTTGCTGCAGTTTCACTAAATTCATACTGGTACCAAAAATTATTAGTCTATTTTCATTGCTTTCGTTGTCATAAATTATAAAGGGTTGTTTATTTAAAGTTATTATTTCGTTAGCACTAAAACTAATATCCTGATATGTTCTAGGACATGGTGTTGAAGAAGTTGTCGCTTTTTTGGTCCGTGCTATAGTTCTTTTTAATGATAGGATGTTTGGCATTTGGGTTGAGGCTGTTTTGGGAATTTTTGAAATGGCTTCTTTCAAAATGACATTAGTTTGCTTTTGGGATCCGGTACTAGCTTCTTTTATACTTTCTATGGCTGTTCTGACTTCTATTTCTGTAATATTAGGTGGATGATTATGTTCCCTAGTATATAGTACTGTAGCTTCTTTTGTTGTTGCTCTGCCGTAGCACTTGTTGGAATAATATTTGCAACATTTCCAATTCACTTTCATGCCATATTGTTTTTCCTGTGTGTACGTGTAACCCATGTAGCATAACAATAATTTTCCTTTTTGGCTGGTCACAAACTCGGCTCCTTCGGTCATTTTGTACTTTGTATATCTATAAAATATATATAATAGTTAATATCAATTTAAATGTGATCAATAATCTATGTTAGTGATAAGTAGGAATGTTTATACTTACGTGTTTTACAATGTACAGCTAAACTTTGGACTTTCTTGTTTCTTTAGTTGAGGATAAACAGTTTTGATGTTGTTGTAGCTGTTCTGAGAAATATGAAAGTAGTATATTATTTATTAATGTTTAGGTAAATTAGCAATTATAAAGCTCATTTTTACTACAAAGATGTGTCTTCATTATTCACATTGTGAAGATACTTACATAATTTTTGTTGTTGGTATTTGGCAGGTATAATTCTTTCTTCAACTTCTGTAGAATACTTTGTAGTGTTATCTTTAAAAAATAAGGAACATATGAGTTACTTTAATCACCATGTTGGTAGGTTTTTTGAAACATGTGGTAAATATGTCATTTAATATACTTACTTAGTTATTAGTTTTACTGCTGTTTAGAATGTGAAGTTCTGTATGTTGTCTGTATATCTATTCACTGTGTTTGCTCTGTAAATAAAGAATATGTCATAGAAAATTATTAAAACAGTTAGAAATGTTAGAATTGTTTTCACACAATTATTGCAGTTGGATAATACTTACTTACTAAAATGTATTTTAGAAATACTACTGAGGTCCTTAGTTAATTAGGAGTGCAGTTTTCAGAAGTCGAATCTACAGAGAAAACAATATATGTTGAGGAAAACTGTTATTTTTTCAGTGTTTAGATTTTTGACCACAAAATTACACAATGTAACTTAACTTACATAGTTATTCGATTCTGTGTTCCTATGCTTTCTTCACACTTACTTTGAGAAGAAAATTCAGTTGTTGTAGTATCTAAAAAAATAATAATATGTTATTATTTAGGATGTTAAGTACTATGAATAGCAAAGAGCCACCGGGTATTTAGCATGAAAATAATTAGTAGTACTAAATATGCAGTTTCTATTTCATGTACTTACTTATGACAAAGTATTTTAGATATAATTCTGATGTTTTTAGTTCTGTAGTAAAGCAGATTTCAGTAGTATAATCTATAGAGAAAAATAAATATGTGGGAGAAAAATGATTATTTCATTGTGTTTAGATTTATGTGGACATAATGAAACAATGTGCCATTCTTTACATATATTTTGGCTTCTGTATTCCTATGCTTTGTTCACAGTTATTGTGAGTAAAATATTCAGTTCTCGTGGTCTCTTAAACAAATACTAGCAGATAATTTATTAGCATGTTAACTGCAATGAATAGCAAAGGGGTACTGGGTATTTAGCAGGTAATTAAGTATTACTAGCAAATGAAGCACTTTCTATTTTATGTACTTACTTAATATAAAGGATTATAGATGTAGTACTGTAGCCTTAGTTCTGTATTAGTGCAGTTTTCTGTAGCAGAATCTATAGAAAAATAAAAAGATGGTGTGCAAAAGTCATTATTTCAGGGTGTTTAGATTAATGTGCACAAAACTAAACAATGTCAAATTACTTACATACTTTTCTGATTCTGTATTCCTATCTTTTGTTCACAATTATTTGGAGTACAATTATCAGTAGTGGTAGTATCTAAAAAAAATAGTTTTATATCATTATTTAGAATGTTAAGTAGTATGAATAGCAAAGGGCCACTGGGTATTTAGCAGGTAAGTAAATACAAATAGAAAATAATGTAGGATATATTTTATTTACTTACTTAGTAGATGTAATAGTAGGTTTTCAGTCTCGTTCTTCTACTTGTTGTGCAGCAATTCGGATAGAGATGAATCTCCTTCTGTGACTTTTGGCAAGTAGTTTGTGCTTACGTTTTCATTGCTTATATAGGGGAGTGTCAGTAGTAATTACTTTACTATTGGTTCATTTAAAAAATTAGGCTTGTGATTGGTTAGTTAGTAGATTTGAATTTCTGTTGACATTAATTAGTATTAGAATATAAAATCAAAGAATAATTAGAAAAGTATACACAGTACCATAGAATATTTTTATATGTGTATGTGACATATTTTAAAATAAATAAAAAATAATATTTGATTTTATGGTGTGTGTATAGTAGAAATTAAAGTGTTGTATGTTATTTTTGATGTGAAAACATATAAAGCGTTCCTTAATTATGTAAAGAAAAGCTTTACAAAAGTCGATATATTTCTAAATCCGATATTAATGTTCACGATATTTTTGATTTCGATATTTTTGTAAGTGTCATTACATTTTGCAGATTGCGATATTTTTGTTTTCCGATATAAATGTGGTCGATATCACAGTAAACGATATTTTTGTATATCGATATTAAAAAATCGATATTTGTGTAGATATATAGTTAAGTATAGGATCCCGATATTTTTTACATCGATAATTTAGTTCCGATATTTTTGTACTTCGATATTTTAGTCTTCGATATTTTGTCAGACATTCAGAACAGCCAGTTACCAGTCAACGAACTCCAAGCCAAAAGCAAAGAAAATTAATTTCATATGTTGAAGAGTTGAATCATAGTCACAGCATACAGCTTAGCCAACAAGTGATTGTACAAGGAAAGTACTCACAATAGTATTCAGGAGTTCATTTGCAGTAAAATTGTAGAAAGTTGTAGTAAACTTGTAATGGATCCTTTAGTAGTAAATTCATCCAGGGTTGGAGGTACTGATTTTCTGCCACCGCGCAAGTCAACTCGTCGCCAATGTAAAGATCTTCTTTCACTCAGATTGTGAAGATAGAGTATCTTTATTGTAGCGTAAGTTACGAATACCTCCAGCTCAGCTTCATAGCTACAAGCAACTTCAATGCTTTTCAAAGAATATCATTCCAGCCTGGCAACAGACTCAACATTCCATTATATGTAAGATAACTCCACAGAGTCCTTTTGTGAGTCCCTGTGACTGTAAAAACTGTGATTGTTACCTGCAATTGACAGCATATCCCCATTATTTCAATAACATTCACTGAATGGTAGCTTTTTTGGATGACAACACCTGTCCAAAAACACAGGGGCTGCTTTCAAAAATGTAAGTTGGCATTCAGTAAAAAACACCAAAGGGAGCATACAGTGATTGGACCTGTAGCTGTTGACCTGATGCCAGAATAAGGCTTTCACAAAATGGAAGCTGTATAGCCTACAACATCTTGCACTTTGCAAATGGCAACCACCTCCTTTGATGCAAAGGTGTTCCATCAATGTTTTGCAAACACAACTGTAGTCTAAAACATTGCTACATACCATGTAACTAAGGTGAAGGAGAAGGGACATCTCTTTCATGCTCATCCTTCTTTTGATTTAGCTACAAATTGCATTTTGAGAATCGGAAATATATTTTTAACTTGCAGTGTTCCCTTTTGCACTGTAACTGGCCTAATTTTAGTTGCAGACCCTGTGATTGCTGTAGGCTTTTAACTGCATAAAGGCTAAATAAAGGAGGCATTAGGAGCCTAAGGCCACAAGTATCAAAGGGTTTTATCCATTCTGTGTCTATCAGAAAATTTGTTCATACATATGGCCCCTAAAATGCTAAAATCAATTCGCTAATCAGCATGTGCAAATTATGCACTGAGTGGTTTGCGAATGGGCATGCAATTTGTGACGCAACCTATCTGCAAATAGGTTCAATCTAAAACTGTCCATTCACAGGCATTAAAAACATAACCTGACTGATGAATGCTAATGAGGAAAGTCACAATTTGTAGCCACTTGCCATTGGCTGTGAATACTCAGATCGTGGCCTGAAAAGGTAGCCAACCTCTGCATTTGCATTCTCAAATATAAAACATTTCCTGATTAAGGAGTGCTGATTTAAAAACATGTTTCCAGTTTGGGAAGACATTGGACATATGGGGAAACAGGCAGAAAAGTCTACCTGCTTTCCCCAAAGCCGCCCTACATGATTCCCAAAGATGAAACTGTCACCCCTCAAATCATTTACCATCTCAACATGGTCGTCAGTAATTGATCAATGATTTGCAACACAGTTACAGTCACAAGCCATTTGTTTTTGACTCACAAGCAGAAGTCTGATGAAACGTTCACATCCCCTCCTATTTGTGATACGGACATGATACTAAAAGTCCTTTTACAATTCAGAAGGGGGGCTTGGGGGAGGGCAGCCGACCACCGGGAGGTCTCCTCCCCCGGGCGGTTTGGGAGATCTGGGTGGGGTATTCTTTCTAGCAGGTTCTTTTTGGGCGTTTTTGGGCTGGTTTTAGTTGTTTTGTGCGCTCCCCTATAAATGGGCGGGGCTCCTCGCTCCGGGCACCATTTTAGGCTTGGTGACCTGGTGGCCGGTTGAGCTTAGAATTTTTTGTGTCCATACTTTGGTAATTTGTTCTTTTTAGTCTGATCGATATCATGTCTGGTGAAGATTATCGTGTGTTGGAAGCTATTCGCCTGCTTAGCGAGGCGGGGCGTTTGGACCTGGTCATTGGCGACCGGGGTCGGGCTGAGACCCCGCGCCCCCAGCGGGAGGCCTCTGCGAGGGTGTCGGCTGCGGTGGCAGCATGTTACTCCCCGAAACGTCGGAGGCAGGATGGGGTAAGTGAGCGGGGTCGTTCTAGGACCCGTCGGGCGGGTTCCAGGGCCCGGCGGGGGAGTGAGGCTAGTTCTTCTGATCCGGCCGTTTCTTTGGATTCCTCGTTGTTGGAGGGGGCTGGGGTTGGGGGTTTCCCTCTCGGGGAGGGAGAGGTTTCTGAGATCGGTCGGCGGGAAAGAGCGGCCTCTGCTCCCGTTTTGCGGGGCCGTCGTGCTTCCAGGCAACGTGGTTGCACGCGGCGTTCGGCTTCTGCCTCCGCGGGGGTGGGGACTGACGTCACTCAGGCGGGGCGGGCGGAGGCCATTTTGGATGTGGTTTCTGTGGCGCAGCAACCGTTACGGGGTGCCCCGGATCGGGACATTGAGGAGGTGGTCGCTCCCCTGAGCGTTATACGCCACCATGTGGTGCAGGTCCCGGTGACGGTTGACGGTGGTGCGGTTGGTGGGCAAATGGCGCCCCCTTTGGTATCTACTGCGGTTGTCAGAGGGCCTGAGGGCCGTGGCGTTCTTGTTCGCTCTGTGGGGAGGGATCTGCAGAGTCCGTTATTGTTTTCCCCATCTGGGTCTGTTGTGGGGGGGGGAGGCCGTGTCTGGGGGTTGTAGCTCCTTGGGGGAGGGGGAATGGGCCCAGATGGGTCTGGGAGAGGGTGTGGGGCGGCCTGACTTGCTGATCCCTGGTGGGGAGCTGGGCAGCTCAGGCGGGTCTGTGGGAGATTCCCGCCAGTTTCGGGTGGTGGGCGACCTTCCCACCGGAGGGGTTGGGAGTGGTGAGGATGTTGCTCAGCGAGGTGTGGGGGGGGAAGGGGCTTTTTATAGGCTGTCCGGGGATTTTCAATGTCATAGTGGGTTGGTGGGTTCAGGGCCTGCTTCGCGGGGTGCTGTTTCAGTCGGGGGGTTCCAGGATTGGGACCCTCAGGGGACGGCTTCGAGAATTATTCAGGCTGTGTTGGATGCTAGCTCGGATGAGGAGGTCTGTCCGCCGTCTCCGCGGCTTTGCGATGCTTTAAAGAGAAAGAGTGTTGTTAGTTCTGGAGGTTTTAGGATGTCTGGTAGGGGGGGCGGTGCTAATGTTGGCGGTTTCTCTTCCGCACATAGAGTTGGTTTTTGTGAGGGACCCGGCACACCAGTCCGGCCTTTTTCTTTACAGGAAGAAGCTCGATCTACGGCAGCAGACTTGGCAGGGCGGCAGGCAGCCCGGGTACGCCGAGGAGAAGTGCGGGTGGAGCCTAGCGCGGCACGTCCCATACCTTCGAGGGATCCCGCCGTGGCCATCGCACGCAGGTTTAATACGACCTCGATGATCCCAACGAGGGATTTCTACATGGGCGGTGCCTCCGGGTCCAGTACGACCTTCCCGGCCTCGGCGGTGGATTCCAGCGTTGCTCATGGGAGCGGGTTACGTACGACCTCTCCCGTGCCACGTGGTGTTTTGACTACTGGTTTATCCTTTTCTGGAAGTCAACAGGTTGTCAGTAGTTCTGGTGGGGGGGTGTATAGACGAGTTCAGTCGTCCTCCCCACCTAGGTCCAGAGTGCGGGCTGGTAAGGCCCATGGTCGTTCAAATACAGTGGTCCCCCCCCCTCAGTTGGAGGACTCCCTGATCTTAGATTATGATGAGGATAGCCCTGAAGAGGGTGAGGTTCGTGATTCTGTGTCTGGGGGGGGGCATGTTAATGTTTCTCGTGACATGTTACAGGACCAAGTGGTTCGGAGTCGTGTGGAATCGTCACGGCCACGAGTGCTCGGCCCCGTGGTGAGGGCTCCTCGAAGGGCAGATGACGGTGTACGGACGGCGTGGAGGACGGAAACCAGTCAACCGCCTCTTTTAAATCCAGGTGAGAATGTGGTTCAGGCCGTGCGGCCCAATATGATCTCTATTGGTGTTGGTGTCGATTTAATTTCGACGGAAAAGGATGGTAAACTGTATAAAGGACGTGTGGTACGAGATCAAGGTGTTGGTACTGATGGTGATGAGGTTAATACAAGTCACATGGTGGATAGTGGCACGTCCACTGTTGGTGTGGGTACTACGACAAAGGTGCTTCACAGTAAGGAACTTAAAATCAAAAAGTTGCCGTACATGGGTGTTACAAAGCCTTTGGGGGCTCATTTGATGCTTAGTACGAAAGAAAAGATATGGAATGGTGAGTATGTGGAACTGTTAAAATTGCTCCACAGGGAAGTCCGTGCTAAGGAAGGTTCTAAAGAAGAAGAGTTCGAGCTAGCTAAACGCCCTAAAGTTCCCCTGAATATAGAAAATTGGACGGCGGCCTTTTTAATTTTTGCCAGCGTCTATTGTGAGAAATTCCCTGAGCGCTGCGTGTCCCTGTTTAAATACATGGATGTTATCCGTAAGGCTCAGCTAACCAGGAATGATTATGCGTGGGCTCAATATGATGAGGAGTTCAGGGCACGAATGGCTTGGGATCCCGAGGCGAAATGGGGGGAGTTGGACTCTGACCTTTGGCAGCAAACGATGGGATCGTCTGCCTCTGGTAAAACCATTTTTACGGCCAGTGGTCTTCCTATATTGTATCGTCCCTTTCAGTCCCGTCCCACCCGGGGAGGGGTGGGGGCCGTCTCTTCCGCCCAGCCGCCCATCGGCACATGCTGGGATTTTAATACCGGGACCTGTGCTAGACAGTTTTGTAAATTCCGCCACGAATGTTCCCAATGTGGGAGGAAGAGTCATCCGTTGTCCCGCTGCTGGGGTCCTAGGACCCCAGGGCCCCAGGGTTCCCAACAGAGTTCAGGAACTTTCGTGCCACCACAACAACCCCCAGCTCCCAGGGGAGGGAAATCTTCATCTGGGGCTGGGCCCAAAGGCTCGTACTCCGGTTAACGTAACCAGATTGGCCGCGGCTTTGCGGGACTATGAGCCTGCGGAGCTGCGGTCAGTCTTGTTGTTGGGTTTTCAGGTGGGGTTTCGCTTGGGGTATGAGGGACCGCGTTTCGGACGTTGGTCCAAGAATTTAAAGTCAGTGAGCGAACACCCAGACATTGTACAGTTGAAATTGGACAAAGAAGTGAGTGAGGGTCGGATGGCGGGCCCGTTTGATGACTGGCCTCTGGCGAACCTTATCGTGTCCCCAATTGGTGTGGTCCCCAAGAAGGAGCCTGGTCAGTTCCGGCTCATTCAACACCTGTCATGGCCGGACGGTGAGTCAGTAAATGATTTCATTGACCCCGAAGCTGCATCGGTGTCTTATTCCTCTGTGGATGTAGCCATGCAGCTGGTTGTCTCGGCGGGCCCTGACGCCCTGATGGCAAAATGAGACATTAAGTCCGCATTTCGGCTCCTTCCAGTCCATCCTGAGGACTGGTGTCTTCTGGGCATCCATTTCCTTGGGAAATGGTACGTGGACAAGGCGTTGCCAATGGGCTGTTCTATGTCCTGTGCTCTGTTCGAAACTTTCAGCACCTTTCTTCAATGGTGGTTTACTACACAGAGTGGCCATGACCTTGTCACTCATTATTTGGACGATTTCTTTTTTGTAGGTGCTGCCAATTCCTTAGCCTGCCATGCGGCTCTCACATCTTTTCAATCACTGATGAGTTACTTGGGTGTGCCATTGGCTCCAGAGAAGACCATGGGTCCTTGCGCGACCATGTCTTTTTTGGGGATCGAGCTTGACTCTCATTTGATGCAGGCTCGTCTTCCATTGGACAAGAAACAGAAAATGCTTGAGCTGGTTGGAACTATGTTGGGGAAAGAGAAGGTGTTTGTGAGAGAGATACAGGTTTTGCTGGGACACCTGAATTTTGCCTGCAGAGTGGTTCGGGCGGGTAGGACTTTTTGTAGGAGGTTAGGCAGAGCCTTGTCTGGTCATTCCCTTCCACATCATAGGGTGAGACTGTCTGCGGGGGTGAAGGAGGACTTACGTATGTGGGTCTTTTTCTTACATTCTTTCAATGGTGTGCCTTTGTGTTGGGAGGTGAATTGGTGTTGGGAGGTACAGATCTTCTCTGATGCCGCCGGTAGTGAGGGTTTTGGTCTCTACTGGCAAGGATGGTGGTGTGCTCAACAGTGGCCCATGCCATGGAAGAATGGTGGTAGAAGTATTGCCTTTCTGGAACTTTTTCCTGTGGTTGTGGCGGTCACACTGTGGGGGGCGGAGTTGGCACACAAAAAGGTCCTTTTTCGGATCGATAATATGGCTGTGGTTCAGGTGATTAACAAACAGTCGGCCAGAGATCCCCAGATTTTGAAACTTCTGAGAGTGTTTGTGTTGGGTTGCCTGACACATGATATTGGTTTTCGGGCCCTTCACGTGCCTGGCGTGGACAATGACATTGCGGATGCTTTGTCTCGTTCACAGTGGGAGAGATTCCGTGGGCTTGCTTTGGAGGCAGACGAGGAGCCGACTCCCATGCCGGAACACCTTTGGACGATAGGAAACACCGGGTCCTTCACTTGGTTTTAGGTTCCCTGGCCCCTTCCACGAGGACGGCGTATGAGTTAGCCTGGAAGGAATTTTTGGAGTCAGGCGCTTGTCGGAGGGATCTGGATTGGCAAAGGTCGGAAGATGTGGTACAGTTTATTTTGGTATTAATGGATAGGAAGTTGTCTAGAATTACTATATCTGGAAAACTAGCTGGAGTTTCTTTCATGGGTAAGCTTTTGTGGGGTTACTCTCCGTCGGCTGGGGAGTTGGGTAGGAGGATGTTGGAGGGATGGTCTAGAGAGAGTGGTGCTATTCGCACTTTGCGATCTCCTTTGTCGTGGCAAAAGCTGTTTCAGGTTGTTTCTGTCCTACCGGTTGTGTGTACTGACCGAGTGGAAGCGTGTTTGTTTGCCACGTTGATGGTGTGGATGTTTTTTGGAGCTTTTCGTGTGTCTGAATTGCTTGGCAACAGATCCTCTCCTGGCCTCCTGTGGGGGGATGTTCAGATCACGGAGCGGGGGGTCCACATTTGGCTCTCACACTCCAAAACGGATCAGAGAAGTGTGGGCAAGGGTGTCTGGTTAGAATCGGTTTTACCTCAGGAAACGTGCCCTTTACATTGGGCCCTTTGTTGGAGGAAACTGTCGGGTGGGTTGGTGGATTTTCGAGTTTTTCAACATGCCAATGGGTCTAGTGTGACGAACTATCAACTGCGCATGGTACTGCGTAAAGCGCTGCGACATGTTGGTTTGGATGGGTCTTCATACGGTACTCATTCTTTTCGGATTGGGGCAGCCACAGAGGCCTTCCACAGGGGATGGTCGAGGGAGGACATCATGGGTCTGGGGCGCTGGACTTCTAACTGTTTTCGGCGCTATGTTCGTAATGAGCCTACTGGAGCGCTGGCGTCCACCTCTGTTTTGCCTGTCTGACTCTGTTTTCTTTTCCAGGTTCTGTGGCTGGTCCTCGGGCTGCTTACGTTACAGTTTGGATCGTGGGCCATTCGTTCATTAAGAGAGCTCAAGTCCAAGCCCGACAGAGTTATTTTGGTTCCTCGTTGGGGTTCAATGACAGTTTGTTTAATGTGGTTTGGAAGGGAAAGGGGGGTATGTTGTGGAAAGACCTTATACCTGCCTTGAATTCTTGGTTGGTAGGGGGTGTTTGCCCGGACGTCCTGGTGATTCATCTGGGTGAGAATGACATGGGCTCTGTAAAAGGGGTTGTCCTGCTCCGGGCGATAAAAAAGGACTTGGCCTTGCTACACAGTCAGTGGTCGGGTTGTCATGTCATTTGGACGGAGATGGTGCCGCGGAGGGTTTGGAGGTATGCGGTGAAACCGAAGGCGGTGGACAAATCCCGGAGGAAGGTGAATTTGGAGGTTTCCCGTTTTTGTAGAGACCTGGGTTTCGGTCGCATCGTCCATAGTGACATTAAATACGATGCGGTGGAATTTTTTCGGGGGGATGGTGTACACCTGTCCCGTATGGGTATGGACCTGTATCTTCTGGAGTTGCGGGAGGTTCTATCTCGCTGTTTGACGGTTCGTCAGTTGGTTGGTGAGTAAGTGGTAGTCGTTTCTGTATTCTGGTTTCCCCCTCCTCTTCTTATTGGGTCTCCCTCGTACCCCCTCCCCCTCCCCACCCCCCCCCCCGGTTTTAGGCGGTTGGGGGGGCAGAAAGGTGGGGCTCTCTCCGTATCAGTCTTTCACCCCACGGCTTTCTGGTTGGCGGTTTTGCTATGTGATCGTCAGTTTTGGGCCAAGTTGGACCCGTTAGTTGTATCGGTTATTGTTTGGGGATTGTTCATTCTGATTTACGTGGGTTTCGGAGAATATGGATCGGGGGATATGTTCTGTTGGTTTATAGTCAGAGATGTAAGATTATATTTATTAGGTGATGTTATAATGTTATAATGTTATTGGGGTTTGTATGGTTTTGTGTTGGGTATGTACGGGTGGGGGTGGGTGTGATGGAGGGTGTGGGGTGGGGGCGGGGTTTTGGGTTTGAAATAAAAACGAACAAAAACTTGGGTTGTGGTTTAGATTGTGAGGCGGTTGCCGAGTTGGTGTATTTTGTAAATGTGCACCTGTTCCAATAAAGCGGCCTTTTTCACACTTGAAGGGTTTTTTGAGTCTGCTCACTCTCCCCCCACCCCTCTCTCCCAAGGGGGGCTTGGGGGAGGGCAGCCGACCACCGGGAGGTCTCCTCCCCCGGGCGGTTTGGGAGATCTGGGTGGGGTATTCTTTCTAGCAGGTTCTTTTTGGGCGTTTTTGGGCTGGTTTTAGTTGTTTTGTGCGCTCCCCTATAAATGGGCGGGGCTCCTCGCTCCGGGCACCATTTTAGGCTTGGTGACCTGGTGGCCGGTTGAGCTTAGAATTTTTTGTCCCTCCCCCCCTCCCCTTTTTTAAGGGATTTTTTATTTATTTATTTCTTTCGTTTGGCTGCTGTTTGAAACATGTGTTCATGGGATTTTACGTTGTGCTTTGTCGCTTGGGACAGGTGCGTGGCGGTTTTGCTATGTGATCGTCAGTTTTGGGCCAAGTTGGACCCGTTAGTTGTATCGGTTATTGTTTGGGGATTGTTCATTCTGATTGACGTGGGTTTCGGAGAATATGGATCGGGGGATATGTTCTGTTGGTTTATAGTCAGAGATGTAAGATTATATTTATTAGGTGATGTTATAATGTTATAATGTTATTGGGGTTTGTATGGTTTTGTGTTGGGTATGTACGGGTGGGGGTGGGTGTGATGGAGGGTGTGGGGTGGGGGCGGGGTTTTGGGTTTGAAATAAAACGAACAAAAACTTGGGTTGTGGTTTAGATTGTGAGGCGGTTGCCGAGTTGGTGTATTTTGTAAATGTGCACCTGTTCCAATAAAGCGGCCTTTTTCACACTTGAAGGGTTTTTTGAGTCTGCTCACTCTCCCCCCACCCCTCTCTCCCAATTACTTTTTTGACTCGAAATTGGGCTTCTGTATGTGATAAATATGACATTTGTGGTAACAGACTTTGTGATTGGAGACTCGGGCTTTGTGAATGCAAAATACCTGTGTAAATCTGGAAAGAAAAGAAAACAATATTCACAGATGGCGGGAAGCATAATACAAGCAGAGCAGTAAAGAGCACCACAGCTGCTCGGTGTTGTATTCCATGTTTGTGCCTGTAGCATGTAATTTCCACAAATAAAACATTATGTCAATGTATTTGTACACAATATATTTTGATTAACATTTAGTAATACAGTGCATTGCGTTTTATACTATTGGTGATATTTTGCTCCTTAGTACAGTTGGGGCAAAATCTAATTGTGCACACATTTTTCTAGTGAGTTGCAAATTTGAATTAATTACTTGTCTTAGTTGCTCATGAACCGTTTTTACTGTTGATGCAACTGGAACGGAAAATGGGAAATCTCCCATTCTTGGAAAACAGAATTTAGACTTTCACCCACTTCTACTGTTGGAAAACATGTCTACACTTGCTTAGTATAAAAAATGTAAACTTACAGGCTCTTAATTGTTTTGACGATTTGCACTGTCATAAATATTTACTAATGAAAGTGAGATTTAAAAACAAAATTGGAAATTCAAATATCAAGCAATAACTAGAACATGCATGATAAACTCTGTTCCTCATCTTTAAAAATACTTATACAATTGTGATCCTCTTCGAGGATGTATAAGTGCAGTTATTGTTTATGTGATTTACCCTATTTGCACAAATTGCATAACTTGAGGGTGTATTAAAGGCTCCCCTACACCCGTATCTTGGTTTTCTCTGATCCCTACAACACATTTATTTTTCAAAAAATAATGTTAATTGAAGGTTGTTGTGTTTAATATATTTCTAACTAAATAAAAAAAAATACCTTGTGTCATGCAGTCATTTCAGTTATAACCCTTTACTGATCTTATTTTCCATTCTGATTATCCTCAGGACCACTTGGATTTTGAAAAGGGGTCCACCTTTAAGAAACACTGGGGCATATCTGCAACTAAATGTCAGAGTGTGGGCTGCACCAAATTTGGCAAGGCCGTGCTCTGAGATTTCCAAAACGCAGGGATGTGTAGTATTACATTATGTCGCAGCCCTTTATTTTCTCTAGCACTAGCGCTAAAATTACCTGCCTAGTGCCAACGCAGGCACCCTTGCACCATAGTGCAAAGGTGCCTGCGTTGAGGGAAAAATTGTTTTTGTGCAAGAAGGCTTCCCATCCTGCACAAAAACAATCCATAATGGAGATTTGTTACTTTTATGTGTGCTGTATTCTGCATCACACATAGAAGTAGCAAATTGTCATTATTTAATGATTGTTTATGTGCAGAAAGGGGCACCTTCCTGCACATAAACAATCATTAACCCTTTCCTTGCTGCCGTCGGCCAATGGCCAACGGCAGCACTACCTTCCCAGTGCTGCCGTCGGCCAATGGCCGACGCGGCCCCGCCCACGCACGAAAACGCCCGCACCGCGGCGGAATTACCGCCGCGGTTAACGGGTTCATGGCATTTAGCTTTTTCTTCAGCAGCACACATAGTAAAAGTAAAAATGAGAAATAAAAATATTTCTCCTCGCTTCACTATTCTAATGCCTGCTCTCACATGGCATTAGTATTTGGCTCTGCCTCATATTTAGTCATCCTCGTAAATCTTGGGCAGCATGAAAAAGCAATGGGTCTTGCGGTGAAAAACCCACTGCTTGCCTCTTTCATGCTAAGTGATGTTTTTAAAGGGGCCGTTTTTCCAAGAGGGAGTTAAGCCCAAAAAAGTGGCTGAGCACCTCTTTGTAAATATGGAGAAGGGCTTATCGCCACCAGAACATCACAACAAGTGGCGTACTGGTGTTGCTATCCCCTTGTTAATATACCCCACTGACGTATTACTACAATAGCACAGAATGTCACAGTGGCTGATCGAGGGACAGGGGTGCCTCAGTGTAATTGTACATTGTCTTCTTTTTCTAAATTTTTCTCCAAAAGAAAAACTTTTTCCCGATGGAGCAGAAGTGTGCAAGCAGGTTAGTGAGAGCAATTAATGCTTTGGTGAGCTGACTCCCCTATCCTTTTGTCATATGTACTTCTACGTCATATTTTACAACTGTACGGTAATATTACGTTGAGGTGAGCAAATTTATGCCTGCAAGGTCAAGGACAAGGAACGTAAACATGCTGAGCCACCTTTTGTGAATGCTTGGCATTCAAGTAGAATTTAAAAGAACCTGATGGATAGGGTTTGTTCCATGATGAGGGCTATACTTTCTGGCACACATTTGTGTGAATACAGCTATAAAAGGAAGCAAAGTGCACTTTATTATAGCCTTTTAGCCCGCCGTAGAGGGCTATACCGGCTATTAAAGGCCCTCTCCAGCGTTAAAGGCCCCGAGCCAAAGGCGAGGGCCTTTAACAAGGGAGAGGGACTTTCATAGCGGTATAGCCCATCTACGAAGGGCTATAAGGCTATTAGAACATTCTGTCTGAGGACAGAATGTTCTAACAAAAAAACAAAGCCTTTTGGGAGCATGAGGGGATTGGAATCCCCTCAGGCTCCCTGAACCCTTTGTTCACACGAGAGCTGTGAACAAAGAAACATTGGAATGTTGGAGCTCCAGGCTTATATCAGCCATTATAAGCCCAGAGCACTCCATTGTTTTCAATGGAGCTCCCAACATTCCAATGTTCTAATTAATGGAATAGCAATGGCAATAAACCAATTCACTCAGTGCACAGAGACATATTCCTTGTGGTACATTTGATTCCACTTGAACCCTTCATTGTTTTATTGCTTCTGATGAATGAGAATGAAGGCAGCTTTCCCTTCTCAATGCTATATATCAAGTCCACACTAACAAGGTCATGAAACAATTCCCAAACTCAGCCACAGGGTTGAAATATTCAGCAAGTGATCTTTTATGCTTGCTTTTCAAAATGGCGCCGCGATGCAATGTTTGAAAGTCGGTAGAGAGGGAAATAGACCTCGGAGTGTGTTGGTAAACACTGTCTTGGACTTGTTGCCCGTCACCAACCACTGACAGAGTGGGGTAATTTTCTGATGCATTGCAGCTACATAATAACTAAAGCGATTAGAAGAAGACACCACTCAGATAAAAGAGCAAACCTCCTTTTCTAAAATGGTACAGGCGTTGTAGCTTTAAATGATGCAGTATGCACTGCTCTCTGTGCAGTTCTGTAAATAAGAGCCTTTTTTCAGTTTCTGTCGTCTGGACAGGCCATTTTTCATTCCACCCAGACTATCCAGCCTTTCTTCATTGCAATCATGCTAGCTCCCAACCCCCTCCCTAGTTTCCACATTAGAAAAGTATTCTCTTTCATATCTAGTGAATCTGAAATTGTGTTTTTATTGATTTTCTACAGTGATGTTATCGATAGATTTCTCTTCTTTTTTTCCGTGCGCAGAGAGAGAAATAATATTTATCTTACCATGAAGCCACATAAAAGAAATGTACTCTTCCTGGAGGTAGTAAGTCTTTGTTACATGGAGCAGTATTGTGTGCCAGAGAAAATTGCCTCTCTCGCACTGCTGTAGAACTGTTCCTTAACAGGACTTCAGGCTTGAAGAAGCAATAGTGAAACATTCCTAAAGCAAACTGTGTTTTTGTGCATGTATACATTTGTGTGTGTGGGGGGGGGGTGTATGTGTAAACATACAAAAAGACATACAAGCACAAATGCGATTTCTGAAATCACTTAATCGCATATGTAATGTTAACTTTAGCACAGCAACAATTGCGTGATGCACAATTCTCTAAGTTCAATAGCTTGTATGGTTTAAGATGCCACAAGATCAAGCATGGCAAAAAAAATTCTTATTCGAAAACGTTTGAAAACTTCATGTGTAAGCAAAAGATAGACAAAAACCCTCCAAATTTACTGAAGAGGAAACCTCTGTTGTCAGTCATCAGTAGCAGCACAGGCATTGCACTGCATAATGCCTATATCTAATTCAAACTCATCAAACCTAGCTCTGAAAACATGGACTAAGGATGCGAAGAATGCATATGCAGGTGATGCTTATGAGGCAATAAAACCCTGGCAAGTGAGTCTAGGTTACAACTGGGTTACCTGAATTCCAAAATATTAGAAGGTCTCAGACCAGAAGGGTAACATTGCAGCCTCTGGAGGCAGAATTTAGAGTAAAGTATTTTGTTATCAGCTGCAGAGTTTAGGGACCCAGACCCACAGTGGATAATAGATGCATGTGAAGTAGGCAGTCAGTATGATATGTTATGTTACGGGGATTTATAGAGCGCACGTACAACAACAGGTCTCTTAGTGCTGAATTAGGAGCCACCGCTAAAACTGCCTCTAGTTGCAGGCTGGAGTGAAAAGCCATGTTTTCAATTTTTTCCTGAAGTACACGTAGTCTGTTATCTGCCTGATTGCAATAGGCATGGAGTTTCAAAGTTGTTGTGCCAACGTGGAGAAACATAAACTGCCCATACTTTTGCACCTGAATCTGGGGACTGTCATTAGGTTCGTTTGTGCAGATCTAAGTTTTCATTTTGGGCAATATAGGTGTATCCTAGTGGGAAGGATAGAGCCCTGTGGCACCCCACAATTCGTGCTATCTGTGGCAGAACTAAAGGGTACCAGACTGACTGATTGAGTTAGATCGTTTAGGAAGGATTTCCTCAATTTTTAAGCAGGTCATCCACATCACTTAAAATGATTGATTTGGTCGAATGGGAAGGCCGAAAACCTGCTTAGTGGGGACCTAAGAAGTAGATCTCTTCTATGAAGGAGCAGAGTTGTTTAGCTATATGTGCCTCAAGAATTTTGGCTGGATAAGGAAGAAGCGAAATGGGCCTATAGTTATCTAGCTGTAGGGGATTCATGCTGTTGGTTTTTTTTTTTTTTGAAGCAGGACTATGACTGCTTCTTTGAAGGCGTGGGGACAACTTCTTGCACAAGAGAGACATTCAATAAGGAGAGACTACAATCTGTAAAGGAAGTAAAAAGTATGTTTGGATGACCCCGGTATGTTATATCAAACAAAACCTGTGATAGTAAAATCTGAGAAATGTGCAGAAAGCCAGTTCAACACATGGCTATGCTAAAAGGAGCAGTCGTAGAACTGATATGATAGACTGCAATTCAAGGAAATTGGACATTGGAATCCTTGTGTTACCCTCTTTGGATGTAGGACCTGGGGAGAAGATACTATCGGGTATTGCATCGAACACTCTAAGGGCCAAAGGAGGTGGTTGTAAGGTACAAAAGCAGATACCAAATATTGAAAGGATCAAAAGAGAGGAAGGATAGGCTTAGGTTCTTAAAATCCTACTCACCACACTAAACAAGAAAAGGATAGAGGAAAAGTTTTAAAAAACACAACCAGGGAAAAATAAGTGCCTGGAAACATAAGATGGATACAAAAGAGGGAGGGAACAATGGTGTTTCAGGAGATAGTTGGTCTTCTTGACCATTATGGCCATTGTTGCCGTAAAGGGAGCTCAAAAAGCTTCAGGTAATCTCTTGATTCGAAGGAAGCAAACATAAGAAGTTGCTTTTACAGATACAGAAATTCCAAAAATGTTGTTCATGTTCATTATCTTTTAAATGAAGATTTATTTTCCATAAAACATTCTTACATTTGCACTCCCTGTGAAAATGGGATATATTATTTCAGTTTCCCAAACTTACTGTGCATACTTGCATTCATGGAAAATACTACAAACAAGTTTTCAGTAGCATGAATATAAGTTATTAGTGGAACAAGGGACAATAAATATTGAGCATAAGAATGAAGACAGGAATTCTAGCAAAATAGAAGAGGTAATTATTATCAGTGTTGAAAAAATTTAACAACCAGATATATTGATAACTGAATATAATGCAAATAACTAAAACATTGGCAAATCAATTTCACTGAATAAAAGCTCAAAATGTTATTTGCATTTAAAATAGGGCAATGAAAAGTGAAGATATCTTCATTCTACCCTGCCCAAATAAATGCTGGGCAACCCAAGCCCAGCTTTGTAGCTCTGGAGAGACCTTTAAATCTTGTGTTCCCCAGGATATCTATGATTAAATCCTCAACTGGCTCTTTCACTTACCAACCAATTTACATTGTACTGCATCTGTGCACTATTGTAGCGTTATTGCTTTATCATATGAATATTCACAATGTACGCTATTTGTAAGGACAATATTTACTTTTTAAAATAGAATTTCTGTTCCTTTTCTCTTTTCATGGATTTTTTTCATGCTAGGAAGTTCTTTCTCCTACATTTCATGTGAAATTTGGAAATATTGGTGCACTTTCCAGATACTTACTGTCCTTACTATTTTATGTACAGAGTTTGAAATGAGAGGCATTTAATGTGTATTTTTTCTCACTTTTCATTTTCATTGGAAATAGAGTTTTGTTTAGTGTCTTTCCTTCTGTGATCATGAAGAATATTAATGGGTTTTACATGCTCTCTGATTACAGAAATTCCAAAAATGTTGTTCATGTTCATTATCTTTTAAATGAAGATTTTTTTTCCATAAAACATTCTTACATTTGCACTCCCTGTGAAAATGGGATATATTATTTCAGTTTCCCAAACTTACTGTGCATACTTGCATTCATGGAAAATACTACAAACAAGTTTTCAGTAGCATGAATATAAGTTATTAGTGGGAGAAGCACAGTTTCAAAATAAATTGTTAGCTTCGCAATGAGTCCAAAAAGAAGGTGATGTAGGCTCATAAGGTTATACCAAACATGAGTAAAAGATACAACATTGTTGTATTTTACAAGACAATACAAATTAAATTGTCACATTTCTAGAAAAATATTCTTTATTATCTTGTTTCATGGCTGTGGTTGTTACCTCACATGAATTAAGAAAATAAAGAATATGTTTATATATATGAGAGCATCAAGTTTGTAATGTCTTGTCTTGTAAAATACAACAACGTTGAATCTTTTACTCATGTTTGGTATGAACGTATGAGCCTACATCCCATTCTTTTGGGACTCATTGCGAGTCTAAGATTTTATGTTTAAGGTGTACTTCTACCACCAATAACTTATATTCATGCTTTTGTGGGTCTTTTTTAGATGATTGGCCCAGGGATTGATCACCCTTTGGATTATTTTGGAAACTATACAAAGTCTGGAAATATATACCACAACTGTTCTTTCTTCTTTTTGGTAACAAGTTTTAAATAGCCTTTGTTTTTCTTTTCATCAAATGTATTTTCTATGAAACGTCTTAAATCAATTGTAAAAAAATGAAATCCAGGGGCCCGTGTGCATAAATGATCTGGATGTTGCTAATTTGCACCAAGGATAGGATGCATTCCCTCAACCCTTTTTCTTCAGAGCTGAGAGCATCAAGTACAGAATGCCCCAGGGTTCTACCCTTTGCAATACTATGGAACCTGTACATGTGACCTCTAGCATACTTACACCGTCATCATGGGGTGAAATTCTTCATGCATGGGGACAATAAACAAATCCTTTTCACCTTTCATTATTCCCCACAGAACCCATCTTTTAGGAAAAATTAATCCAGTCTATGTAATAGCCTACAAAAGACGCATTGTTGGATGTCACACAATTTCTAAATCCTCTAAAATTTGAAGTTCTACTAGCACCTGTGAAAGCAGAACAGTGGAACAACATCAGTTGGCTACTGCTCACAGGGCCACTTCCACTGACATTCTTGAATATCAAGCTAGTAAAGTTGCTAGCAGCTGTTTCTTTCATTTGGAAATTCCCCAAAAAGGCTTCCTTTTTTAGAGCCTCACTTTCACTTGCTGGTCACCACTACATTCATCCAGTATAGGCTAACTTATGGCAACTCACTCTATCTAGCTTCTCCAACCAAACATTGACAACATATCCAACTGATACAAGATGGCTGCTCACTTAGCTAAAGAATGCTCCGAATGTGATCATATAAAACCAGTTTTTAGATTACTTTATTAGCTACCTGCCTGTAGCAAGGCACACCACCTTCTTCCAAGTCACTACGAACACTGTTTCCAGTTTGAATGTGTGTGTGATAGAATAATGCACTCTCGGTGTTGTGGTCTTAGTTTGTTTCAATTAAATAAATTAAAACAGAAACACCTAAAATCAATGCAATGTAGGTGACAAATTCAGGACAGGAGACAGCTTCCTAAATGAATTGATGTAAGGTGGTTACTTTATCTGTAGCAAAATAATTTTTATGATTTTATGGCTATGACTATTCTGTCCAAAGTCATCTTGCAGAAGAATCCTGTAATACTCACCCAAAATGTTGGTTGTATGTACCCCTTAGAAGTCTATGTTTGACCTACAAGAAAGGTCTTTTCGAGAACCGGAAGAGATATAAAGCATAGTAAACTTTGTGTGAGCAGGGCTATTTCCAAGGCTAGCACACTGAACAGATTCTACAGAACCTGCGAGAGACGCCACTTTGGCCTTGTTTAGTCAGTGTTCAGGGTAAAAATGTCCCCTTCCCTGTCTTATGATGCTGAGGTCCTGGATATGAACCATTATCTTTCTATGGATAAAGCCAAAGATCGAATCTTGCAAACAACCTAAATTCGCTGGCCGCCCCCCATGCTTTACGTCTTGAATTTGGTTTACTCTCCATATATATTTTATACTTGGTAGCGGTTTTGAGGTGAGGTAATTCCCTCCTTTGGGGGAAAGAGGGTACACTTAGGTCTTCCCCTGAGAGTGGAAATTTTCATTAAACTGAAAGAACAATCAACATTTTGTAGGTCCTTTGAGCGAGCGAACGAGTGATTTGAGCTTAGCTGGAACATGGACTACCCATGGCTAAGTCTGTACTGAGGAATAATTGGTCACAGTAGCAACAATTTAACAATACAAAAGAAATGGTGGTATTCACAACACCAAATTTGTAAATCAGCAATAATTGCAATTTATTTTCAAAGCATTAATAACTTCTTATAGACAACGCAGTTGTTCATACATGTAGGTAGGTCGCTCTGCATCCACACAGCACCACCTGTGTCTCCCTGCCCCAGCTGCAGCTGCTGAGGAAGTTCGAGGCCCTCCACCACCCGCAGGCTACCACCTGCGCCTCATCCCTGGTGGCCAGTGGTAGGCCGTAGGTAAGTTTGTTCATCCTCCGCTTTATTGCTTTTATTGTATTACCTGTATTTTCATTGTTGTGTCTGTGACTGCTGTTGTCTGTCTTCCCCCGCTGCCTGTACGTGGTCCGTGCCCCTTTTTCTTCCCTCTGTTCCCCTCACTGTCCCCGTGCTCTCTCTGCCCAGTCTTTCCTTCTGTTCCCCTCTCTGCCGCGTGCCTCTCTGCCCGTTCTGCCCTCTGTTCCACTCGGTTTTCCCTCGTTTTTTGTGCCTTTTTGCCCTCTTTTCCACTAGTTTTTCCTTCATTTTTTGTGCCTTTCTGCCCTCTGTTCCACTCAATTTTCACTCGTTTTTTGTGCCTTTCTGCCCTCTGTTCCACTCGTTTTTCCCTAGTTTTTTGTGCCTTTCTGCCCTCTGTTCCACTCGTATTTCCCTAGTTTTTTGTGCCTTTCTGCCCTCTGTTCCACTTGTTTTTCCCTCGTTTTTTGTGCCCTTCTGCCCTCTGTTCCACACTTTTTTTGAGCCCTTCTGCCCTCTGTGCCACTCGTTTTTCCCTCGTTTTTGTGCCTTTCTGCCCTCTGTTCCACTCGTTTTTCCCTCATTTTTGTGCCTTTCTGCCCTCTGTTCCACTTGTTTTTCCCTCGTTTTTGTGCCCTTCTGCCCTCCGTTCCACTCGTTTTTTTGTGCCCTTCTGCTCTCTGAGCCACTTATTTTTACCTCATTTCTGTGCCTCTTTTGCCTTCTGTTCCCATCTTTTTTTGTGCCCTTTTGCCTTCTTTGCCACTCGTTTTACCATCGATTTTTGTGCCCCTTTTCCTTCTGTTATCTTTGTTGTCCCTCACCGCCCTCGCCACTGCGTCTCCTGCGGCCCCGCCCCCCTGACTGCCCACTGCACCATTCGCTGCCCCCACCTCCCACCTCCGACATCACCATCCCAGACAGCTACAAGATCACCCGCAGAGACCACACCAACGGAGTCGGAGAAGGAATCGCCATCGTCCACAAGAACAGCATCAGGGTCTCGACTAGCACCGATGACACGCTCAGCATCGACGAACACATGCAAATCCAGATCCACACAGACCCTAACTCCATCTTCAGAGCCCTCTTCTACCGACCCCCCGGACCCTGCCCCCAGTTCAGCGACTCCATCAGCACACACGACCTGACCTCCACCGACTACATCCTCCTCGGAAACCTGAACTTTCACCTTGAGAACAACAACGACAACAACTCCACAACCCTGATCGATAACCTTGCCAACCTCGGACTGAAGCAGCTGGTCACAACGCCCACCCACTCCGCCGGACACATGTTCGACCCCGTCTTCTCCTCAACCACGCACGTCTAAGTCAGCCACACCACCGAACTCCTCTGGACCGACCACCGCTGCAACCACTTCACCTTCCAGAAGCCCACCACACACCACCGCACCCAACAGATCCCCCGCCGCTGCTGGAGCAAAATCACCAAAGACCAACTACACGCAAACCTCGCTCTCAGCCCACCCACCGAACCCTCCAACACCGACGATGCTGCCCACAGCCTCAGACTCTGGATCGAGGACTGCACCAACAACCTCGCCCCGCTGAAGAAACTCCCCACAGAGACACCACCAAGAGGGCCAGCTGGTTCACCCCAGAACTCCTAGCTTCAAAGCAAGCCTGCCGGAAACTAGAGAAGAAATGGCACAATGAACAAACTCCCGACAGCCACGCAGCACACAAGGACACCATCCGCAACCACCACCACCTCATCAGGGCGGCCAAGAGAACCTCCTTCAAAGACCGCCTCGACAACAGCGCACACAAAAGCAAGGAGCACTTCAACATTGTGAAGGAACTCTCCAACCCCAGCTCCAACACCAACTGCCGTCGCAAGCCCTGTGCGACTCCCTTGCAACCTTCTTCCATTTGCAAGATAGCAGACATCCACGACAGCTTCAACACCCAGACAGCCCCAAAAGACAGCAACACAACAGACCCTCAACAGTACACCATCAACCACGACCCCCTGCTAGCCTGGGCCAGCGTGAGCATCGATGACACCATCAAGACCATGCGTTCAATCTACTCCGGCTCTCCGTCAGACCCATTCCCGCACCACGTCTTCAACAAAGCAAGCAGCACCATTGCACCCCACCTCCACAACGTCATCAAACTCTTCCTCGGAACTGCGACATTCCCAGAGATCTGGAAACACGCCGAGATCAACGCCCTACTCAAAAAACCTAAGGCAGACCCAAGAGACCTCAAGAACCTCCGGCCCATCTCTCTGCTCCCCTTCCCGGCCAAGGTCATCGAGAAAACCGTAAACAGACAGCTAACCCAATACCTTGAAGTAAACAGAATCCTGGACCCTTCCCAGTCAGGGTTCAGCAGCAACCACAGCACCGAGACTGCCCTCATCGCCGCCACCAACAAAATCAGGACCCTGCTGGACAACGGCGAGCCTGCAGCTGCTCTCTGCCACCTTCGACACCGTCTGCCACCGCACACTACGCACACGCCTACGCACCGCAGGGATCCAAGACAAGGCACTGGATTGGACCATCTCCTTTCTCTCTGGCAGAACCCAGAGCATCCACCTCCCCCATTCCGTTCCAAAGCCTCCGAGATCATCTGCGGCATACCCCAGGGATCCTCCCTCAGCCCGATGCTGTTCAACATTTACATGGCCCCGCTCGCACACGTAGCCCGACAGCACGACCTCAACATAATCTCCTACGCCGATGACACTCAGCTGATCCTCTCCCTCACCAAGGACCCCATCAGAGCCAAAGCCAATCTCAACGAAGGAATGAAGGCTGTCACTGACTGCATGAAGACCAGCCATCTGAAGCTGAACTCAGACAAGATGGAGGTCCTCATCCTCGGCTCCAACCCTTCAGCCTGGGACGACTCCTGGTGGCTGACGGCACTGGGGGCAGCTCCAACACCCACCGACCATGCACGCAACCTGGGAATCATCCTCGACTCAACGCTCTCAATGACCAAGCAAGTCAACGCTGTCTCCTCCTCCTGCTTCAACACCCTCCGCATGCTCCGCAAGATCTACAGATGGATCCCGACAGATACAAGAAACACAGTCACCCAGGCACTCGTCAGCAGCAGACTCGATTACGGAAATGCCCTCTACGTGGGAGCCCCGACCAAGCTCATCAAACGACTATAACGCATCCAAAACGCCTCAGCACGACTGATCCTCGACTTACCACGCCACGGCCACATCACCCCCCACCTGAGAAACCTGCACTGACTCCCCGTCAACAAGAGGATATCCTTCAAGCTCCTCACACATGCACACAAGGCACTCCACAAGACTGGTCCAGCCTACCTCAACAGACGGCTCTCCTTCTACATCCCCAATCACCAGCTACGCTACGCCGACCTCTCACTTGCCACCGTCCCGCGCATCCGAAAAACAACCACTGGTGGGAGATCTTTCTCCCACCTCTACGCCAAGACATGGAACACCCTCCCACTGAGCCTACGACAGACCCAAGACCTGCTGACCTTCAGGAGGATACTCAAGACCTGGCTGTTCGATCAGTAGCAACCCCACCCCCAGCACCTTGAGACCCTCACGGGTATGTAGTGCGCTTTACAAATGATTGATTGATTGATTGATTGGAACATGATTATATTTGCAACAGTGGTTCTCTAGTTTGGGAGGAGGGGTAGGGGCGCTCTGGATCAAAGTGAGTGAGTGCGGGTAATTGATAGGGAGAGGTAATGTGACATATATACATTATACTTACATAGTGAAACCTATCCGAACAGGTCAATATTTCAGTAAATACCGATATCACCATAGAGACACTGATAATGAATTTCAGTCTTCAGCGCTTGTATAATGGTATGTAGTAGTCAACGTTTTGACCCCTTAAAATTTAAATGTGATTGAATCCTTAGTGTGGGTTCTATATCAGGACAGTGTGAAAGAGCACCTGAAAACAATTGAATACTCTGCATTAACAGGGTGTGTATTTATTGTAGCGGCTGAGTAGATAGATAGTTCTTCTTTAGTTTTCACGAACGCGCTGGGCATTATGTTTGTGTTCACTAATAGATCGCATATGCTATAGCCACATGCAAGTCTGTTTCTTACGTACTTATCGTACCAGCTTTGTGATAGATTGCTCTTCTTTAGTTTTTTATGAATGCGCTGGGCACTACGTTTATGTGTACCAACACAGCTCTCCCTAGTAACACCCTCCAGGGATTTACCACTGTGGAGATGTATATTGTTTATGGTGATTAAACACCCCCACGCCTTCTAGATCGCCTCTAGTGTCACACACAGTGGGGCTGCATTTAGGGGCTCAACACAACCGTACAGGTTCAGTTATCAGTTCTCCTGCAAATGAGCTGTAACACCGTGGATAACTACATATTAGATAAGTCTGTGTCTGTTGGATCGCCCATACCATAGCACTGGTCTCTTCTTTGTTTATTAGGATGGCCAATTGACTGCAAGGGATCTGCTGACCCACAGTCATACCATTGATAGTCGCACATGTACTCATGACAGTCCTTTTCCTGTTGCTTAGTAAGTGAAGGTTTTGCTCCAGAATAGGCATTTGTTGTCTTATTATGACACAACAGTTTGCACTCTAATGTCGGTCTTCTCTGACATAGGAGCTTCTTGGAGCCCACTCACCGTGACTTCACAGCCTGATTCTTCATGCTGTTGCCAGATTGGGTAATTAATATCTGTTATTATGAGCATTCACAACTTGTTACGAGGACAACCTGTTAATACTGAGTATTCAATTGTTTTCAGGTGCTCTTTCACACTGTCCTGATGAAGACCCCACACTAAGGATTGAATCACCTTGAACTTTTAAGGAGTCTAAACATTGACTACTACATACCATTTTACAAGCTATGGCACCTGAAATTCATTATCAGTGTCTCTATAGTGCTATGTGTATTTACTGAAATATTTGGCCTGTTATAGGCAGGACAGGTTTCACTGTCTAAATAAAATATATATATGTCATATTACCTCTCCCCTATCAATTACCCTCACTCTCTCACTTTGATCCAGAACACCTCTACCCCTCTTCCCACACTAGAGCTGCAAATATAATTATGTTCCACATGTATGAACAACTGCGTTGTCTATAAGAACTTATTCAAGCTTTGAAAATAAATCGCATTCATTGCGGATTTGCAAATTTGGTGTTGTGAATACCACCAGCTCTTTTGTATTGTTAAATCATTGCCACTGTGACAAATTGTTTATCATACTGCAGTTTTGACCCGGGTCAGGTAGCATTTCGGTTAACTCCATTGATACTTATTACTCTAGGTGCAGATGTTTCTTTTATTTGGAACTTTACAGTTCAACCATGTCAGAGAATGAAACACTTTCTTACCCAGATGAATACACAAATAGATTAATACAAGGACAATTTGGTATGGGTTTTCTAACATCCAACACCCCTAACATAGACTTTTCTCTCAATGAAAAAATCAACAAATTGGAACGCCTTGAGAAAAAATTTGTTCGCACACGTTCACATGGTAATTTTCTGACCAAATACCTTCAGGCTAATATTATCCCGTTGGGCCTACAGGTCAAGAACGAGCATGCCATGTTTGTGGATCTGCCAAAATTTAAAGAGGGCTTCAGTTTCATAGTGAACAATTGCTCATGCCACTAGATGTTCTTGGGTATTCAACCAAGTCGAAAGACTACTTAAGGAGATCAGTGAACTCAAGCTTAAAATCAGTGGGAACACTGCATTAACCAACGCCAAGGAGGCTTTAGAGAGATTGGAAAAGACAATGAAAGACTTGACAAAAACACCCAAGTGAAGAAATTGAATAAATTGGCCAAAGATGTATGTTTTTACGCTAAGAAGATCACCTATCCTTACCTGCAGGAAGACTACTTTAAACAGGACATGCAAGGACACTTCTTCAACAGGGGCAGATGAGGATACAGAGGCAACAGATGCCATACCACCTTCTCCGAATCATCTGGTTCCAATAGTGCCGGAAATGAAGGAGAGCAGACAGGCACCAGCAGTGGATATCATTACCAAGATAACTGGTATGAACTGCCACAGGGACCCCCTCCTTTTTTAGAGGATACCCTGTGGATACCACAGAGAGGCAGAGGCTACAATTGGAACAGAGCCACACGACAAGGACAGAACCAGCAGAACTAGGACGCAAGACGTGAACAGGAAAAGAACCAGAAACAAGTGTGATTCTCCCAGGACAACCACAGGGAGATCCAGACCCGCCGACGGACCTACAGATGGTAAGGGATGTGAAAAGCTCCATTTTCAACCTGTCATCATACGTGCTTTCTGAAAATGAAATCAATGTTCTTAGCAAAGGACTTTCCTTCGTTCCTACTACTTATCCTAATCGTTTCAACATCAAAATGGAATTAACCGATCCTTCCGTAAGGTTAGGTTGAGACACTATTTCAAACACTCCCAACCGATATCTTCATCTACCTTGTCCGGCAAGCTTAGGGCATGCGGATATCCCAAAAGATTGATACGCAATGCACAGAAACGTGCTTGGTATTGCCCAAGGGAGGTTTTGCTGTCCCCCAAACAAAAAAGCGAACACAAACCGCATAGTGTGTGTAACAACTTACTCACATGTCTCTAATTCCATTCGCAAATCCATCTTGAAACACTGGCCTGTCGTGAATGCTGGTAATCTCACGATAGAGCGGCCGCTTTTTGCATTCTGCAAAAGCTGCAACCTTAAGGTTAACCAGCAAACCAGCCACTACCATTGATGCACTTTGGGGCTTGGAACCATTAATTAGTCATGCTAAATGTGGAAATTGCACTGTTTGTGAGAAAACCATGGAAGGAAAAGAGTTTACATTTAATAATGTATCTATAAAAGTGAATTCTTTTTCAAATTGCAAAAACCTGTAATGTTATCTATTTGATTGAGTGTCCATGCTCTAAGATATATATCGGACAGACTAAGCAGAAAGTGAAACTGCGGATCGGACAGCACAGGAGCAGAGTCCAGTGTAAAACTGCTAATGCCCCTCTAGTTGAACATTTCTCTGAAGCAGGGCACAATGAGAATGAGATCAAATGGACAGTTGTTAAAGTCATAAAACAACCGCCCGAGGTGGCGACCTGGTGAAGACCCTCAACAAAGAAGAACTGAGGATGATCATCCACACCGACAGTATTAAAAATGGCCTTAACCGGAATGAGGATTGGCTAACTTGTTATGAAAAATAAGGTTGGCTATACCGTGCTGAGTCAGCCGCCAGCTAAACACTAGCTAAGGGACAATTTCAGCCTAGCGTTGGTCTGTTGCCCACATTTTAATGCTTTTTATTTATTTAATTTTTTTATTTGCACTGTTGTATTTGCAATTAATTGTATTTTCTCCCCTTTTGTCCTGCGCACTTCACAAAACCAAATGCCTACAAGAATTAGTACAAATCCGGCATGTGTTGTTATTTCAGAAATTTTAAACACAAATCATCGTTTTTCAAAACTCTAAAATGAATAATTGCAATATTTAACCCTTGGCAATCCCAGCCGGTCTCTTTTAATCTAGTATTTCCTCTGTCTTTATTTTCCTCACCCAAGATGGCGTCACGGGAATCCTTGTGCACGCCCTAGCGTTTAAACTATTAATTCACTCTCTTCCCGCTCACACACTGTCACTCGTCGATTCTCAGCGAGGACGCTGCGTGTTATCGGTAAGGCCGGAGACACTGTTACTTTGCTTTTGACATGCCTTTGGCTTGAGACGCTCTTACCTTGTTTTTGATATGCCTAGCCCTCCGTAAATTAAAGCGGTTCAGTATTTCCTTTTTCCCCCAACAGTGCATTGTAACGTTACGTAGATGCAGTCTCCAGATCCAACTAATTACTTTCTCTGGTATTGTATTAATTACAGAGGTGAACCTGCACCGGACCCGCATGGTTTTCATTTATATCACATTGCACGGCTTCTTAAAACACTTCTCTTTCTTTCTCCAGAATTGATCAACCACACAACAGCATATCCCAGTAATTCGATCTCCCTTGTAGCGGATGATAGAAGTCGGTTCCCTCACTTGTTGAGGTTGGCTTACATTACCATATGGTCTCGTTGCCTTTAGACTTGGCACATTAACAGAGGTTGCAACGTCGATTGTCCAGTGTGCGTACTTTTAATTATTAATGAAACACAGCCTCATCATTGCCTCGAGGTTGGATGTATTGTAGATGCCTTGATTTCCATCATTCGACCCTGTACAGCATTCTAGTAGGTGCATGTTTACCTACTGTACCTCATTAAAGCAGGCTCATGTTTAAGATTGTTCCACTAGCCTCACTCAGTGCCATTTTTTCCTGCCACCCATAATGAATCAGCCTTCACGACTGGCATGCCTTTCAATGGCTTCTCGCGCTACCACCTTACTCCATTCACAAACCCGCTTTGGGTACAGCATGTATTGGTATTAAACCCCAATTCTCACTGACACAATTGTTTGGATGCATAATACTCGCTACATCAGGACTTGTTGGTTTGGTTTTTAGTTTCCACTATTAGGTTTCCAAATTCTATTTTTCTTTCCCTACCCCTCTTCCTCTTCCACAGGCAATTTCTTAATCTAATAAGGCATGTACTTATCATTGTCCTGAAGATGATCCTATTATCATGCTGAGAGGATCGAAACGTCGTCGACCCATGTTAGATAGCTTTGCGCATTAATCCACTATGTAAAACAAGTGCACTGACTGTCTATACTAAGCTTGGTAGAATTTGCAAATTGACAAGCTATACCTGTCTTGCCTGAAATGTCTTTGTGTATGTTTTGTACTTGTCATGTTCCAGAGAGGATAGAGGATTGTGTCCCACTTGATTGATGTTCTCAACTACTGTTGTCCAATTGTTCGCATTATTAAAAATTACTGTCCGACTGGAAGTGTAATATAACTCTGATTTCAGTCTATATTTGTCATTCTAGATAATTGATTATTTAAGGACCACTTTTTATGTTTATAATTGATACCCAAAGTCCTTAATTACCTTGAGAGTTCCCTTGTTATTTTTGGCCCTGCTCATATGGTGGCACACAAAATCCTGGCCTTTGAGAGTGTGGTACTTCGTGATGTCCTACAAGTGTGCTCTACCAAGCAGTGCACTAAGCACAATGTTACCAAGGGAGAACGTGAAGTCCTGGATACCCTTAATAACAACAGGATGATAGTGATCAAGCCGGCAGATAAGGGCGGAGCAATCGTAGTCCAAAATACTCCAGACAACAAGGGCGAGATCTATTCACAACTCCATGATGTTATAAGCTATGCCACACTAAATGCGGATCCGACTCAGGAGATAAGAAAATTGATCATGAATATCACTGAAAAATTCAAGTAAGCAGGTTTTCTGTCGGACCGTGAATTTGTATACCATAACACCAAACAACCGCAGCTCCCGGCTATCTACATTCTATTCAAGGTGCATAAGAACTTGCAGCATCCTCCAGAACCGCCCATCATCTCAGGGTGTGACTTCCTCCTTGAACTGGTATGTAAATATATCGATTTGTTTCTCAAACTGCTAGAGGAATCATCCAAAGCATATCTACATGACACCATGTAAGTCAATAATTTTGATCGTCAACATGCCTTTTGATCCTGAAACTCAATTACTGGTAACACTCAAAATAGTATCACTGTATATGAGTATTCCCCGACGACCAGCTCGGGAATGGATGATGAAAGCACTGGAAAAAAGACCACATCCAGTCTCTGTCCCAACTGAATTCATAGTGGAGCTACTGGCGGTAGCACTGATTAAGAATTGATTCCTTTTTCAAAGCCAGTTGTTTTTACAGATCAAGGGAGTGGCAATGGGGGCAGCCTTCGCCCCTGATCTGGCTATCCTCTTCATGGATGATTTTGAGGAACAAGTCATCTTTAGCCAGACCAACCCATACAACAATAACCCAACACACTGGTGACACTATATAGATGATGTGCTCTTGATCTGGAAAGGTGATGCAACCAAACTACAAGGCTTTTTTGAATGGTTGAATGCCAGGTCACAGGATATCAAGTTTACCATCCATTGGGATAAGAACACCATTGAATATTTTGATATCTCCATAAAAACAGAGAATGATCACTTCTACACCACCCTATATAGAAAACTAGCTGAATGCAACACGCTACTAAGATACTCCTGCCACCACACAAGGGGTCTACGCTTCAACCTGCCTTTCAGTCAATTTTTTGGGATCTGGAGGAATTGTTCCCAGAAGGATGTCTACTTCAGAGAATCAGAAGACCATATCAATCACCTCATGGAGAGCGGATATCCAAAAATAATGGTAAAGCGAGAAAGGAAGAGTGCCTGCTACTATGACAGAGAGGTTCAACTCACACCTAAACAACACCCTTCAGACGCTAAAAGGATGATATGCATGACTACTTACAGTACTCACAGTAACAATATTAAGAAGATTATTGATGGACATTGGAAATTAATTTCAGATGACCTAGAGATTCCAGATCCCCTCATGCATTCCTTCAAAAAGCTAGAAACTTCAGAGAACATGTGGTTCTATTCCTCCTTGACACACACCCTGAGCCCACTATTTAGACACTGTGGACGCTACCAAAGATTCTGGACCATTTCAAATGTGCATAGTGCAAAGAGTGTAAACTTACCATCGAAACTAAGCAGTTCTGCTATAAGCAACACACCATAGACCTAAAGGTACATTCGAATTGCAACTCAACAGATGTGATTCATGCCATTTTATGTCCCTGCAATGAGATGTATATAGGTCACACAGTGCAGAAAGTTAAGACTAGGATCCTGCAACACTATAGCAGGATACAATGTGGCACAGTGGAATCACCCCTGGTTGAACACTTCCAAGCGAAAGCACATAAACCAGAGTCAATTAGGTGGTTGGTTCTTGAAAAGGTGACTTTGGGAGAAAGGGGTGGTGACATCAACTCCATTCTGAACATACAAGACTGTAAGTGGATGTACACTATGGCAGTTATGTGTTTCTGGTATTCAAGTTATTCGTCATTGTGAACATGCCCATATGTATGGCTTATTCTGCAATTGTAATTCTCATACATTGTTGAAGACTCAGTATTAATACCAGATTTTGTGTGCACCCCTGCCTCCATGTTTGATACATAATATTCTGCATGAGAGGTCCAACGTTCGTATACGCTATTCTTAAGTCATGACAATGACTCTCTTATTCAGCATTCTTGACCCTGCATGGCCCTACCACAAGCATGACTTATGGCTCTGAACATGCTGGCAGTGGGCGGCTGCACCCGAAGTGCATGCAACCGCTCGCATCTTTATCTTGCTCCTCCATTTGGCCCGGTCCAACTTTTACTTTTGGATTAATGACGGAAGGTTGAGGTATGTGTAGTATCCATACACATGTCTGTTCATTTAGTATATATCATATTGGCTTTGAGGGAGACTGCCCATCTGTTAAATCCACACACAAGCCTGGGTTTTGAGTATTTATTGTACCGGCTTTGAGAGGTTCTTCTTTAGTTTTCACAAACGCGCTGGGCATTACCTTTATGTTTACTAATACATCGCAAATCTGCAATATCCACACTCAAGTCTGTTTTTTAAGTATTTATCAAACCGGCTTTGTGATAGATTGCTCTTCTTTAGTTTATATGAACGAGAGTTAATGTTTACCAACACGGCTCTCCATAGAAACGCCCTCTAGGGATTTGTCACTGTAGAGATTTATATTGTTTATGGAGATTAGACACCCCTGCAACTTTTAGATCATCTCTACTGTCACACACTGTGGGGCTGCATTTAGGGGCTCAACACGACCGTACAGGGTCAGTTATCAGTTCTCCTGCTAATGCACTGTAACACCATTTTGACTTTGTGGATAACTATATACTAGATCAGTCTGTGTCTGTTGGATCACCCATACCATAGTACTGCTCTCTTCTTTGTTGATTAGGATTGCCAACTGACTGAAAGGGATCTGCTGACCCACAGTAATACCACGGATGGTCGTACGTGTACTCATGACCATGCTTTTTCCGTTGCTTAGTAAGTGACGGTTTTGCCCCAGGATGGGCATTTGTTGTCTCATTATGACCAATTAGGTCGCACTCTGATGTCCATCTTCTCTGATAGGAGCTTCTTCGAGCCCACTCACCTTGACTTCAAAGCCTGATTCTTCGTGCTATTGCCAAATTGGGTAATGATTATGTTATTATGAGCATTCACACCTTGTCACAAGGACACCTTGTTAATACAGAGTACTCAATTTTTTTCAGGTGCTCTTTCACACTGTCCTGATGAAGACCCCACACTAAGGATTGAATCACCTTTTAAGGGGTTGAAACGTTGACTACTACATACCAGTATACAAGTCTGATGAATGAAATTCATCATCAGTATCTCTATAGTGCTATGTGTATTTACATAAATATTTGGCCTGTCATAGACAGAACAGGTTTCACTGTCTAAATAAAATGTATATATGCATATTACCTCTCCCCTATCAATTACCCTGACTCACTCACTTTGATCCAGAACACCCCTACCCCTCCTCCCATACTAGAGCACCACTGTTGCAAATATAATCATGTTCCACATGTATGAACAACTGCACTGTCTATAAGAAGTTATTAAAGCTTTGAAAATAAATCGCATTAATTGCGGATTTGCAAATTTGGTGTTGTGAATGCTACCATCTCTTATTAATAAAGTGGAAGGTATTTATCGAGCTTTTCCCAGCCCTACAGGCTCTCGGCAGTGTATCACAGCCACTCCTAAAACCTCCATTTCGTTATCCCATCTTCCGGAGCTTTCTATGGAGGAGTTCGACAAACTTGTTATCAGAGTGAAATCAGGCTCCCCGAAAGATCCCCTGCGGCCCTCACAATTCAGAGAATCTCCCTCTTTTTGCTTTCCCCTGCTTTGTAAGCTTATTAATTTGTCTCTGTACTCGGGCTCTGTACCTTGTGCCTGGAAACAGGCGCAGGTAATTCAGATTCTGAAGAAACCTGCTCTAGACCCCAAAAAAGCTGAAAACTATCGTCCCATTTCTCTCCTCCCGTGGGCTGTCAAACTGACTGAGGCTCATGTTAATACCATTCTAGCAAACCATCTCCATTCTGCGAATATTTTAGATCCCACACAGAATGGCTTTAGGCCCGGTCACAGCACCGAGACTGCGCTCCTGTATATGGCTGAACATCTTCGCATGTTGGAGGATTCGGGTCACACGCGGGCACTTGTGCTTCTCGATCTAAGTGCCGCCTTCGACACTGTCTCCCATGACATGTTACTCCAACGTCTGGTTGAGGCTGGGGTGGATAAGTTGGCTCTTGAATGGTTCAGATCTTTTCTATCTGATCGCTCCTTCAGGGTCATCACTCCCCCCTTCGAATCTAAACCACATGCGATTGCCCAGGGAGTTCCACAGGGATCGGCTCTAAGCCCCACCTTATTAAATCTTTATGTTCAGCCGCTAGCTGATGTCGCCATGCGTGGGAACCTCTCCATCGTGTCCTACGCAGACGACACTCAGCTGGCGGTTGCGATTAGTGGGGCTTCCGATCTTGAGGCAGCTAAGTTCCGTGAGGGACTTATATCCGTGGCCCACTGGATGAATGACAATTTCCTGCAATCGAAGGCTAAGAAAACCGAGGTGCTCATTGTGGGGAAACAAACTCACCTGTGGGGCGATAGCTGGTGGCCTCATGAGCTCGGCCCTACCCCTACCCCCGTTACTGAAGTTAAAAATCTCGGGGTGTGGTTCGACTCCCAATTGAGCTTCTCCATCCATACTAAAAAGACTGCTGCATCTTGCTTTGGGATCTTGCGTCAGCTTCGGTCCACCTTTAAATACTTTGACGCTCCCACCCGTCAACTTATCGTGCAAGCCATGATCCTGTCTAAATTAGATTATGCTAGCTCTCTTTTTCTTGGAGTCAATCAGGCCGAGCTCTCTCGTCTTCAACGCGTCCAGAACGCTGCCGCCAGGGCTCTGGTTGGCTTGCCCAAATTTTGCTCAGCTAGGAAAACCATTTACAATCTCCATTGGCTCCCGGTGGCACAGAGAATAAAGTTTAAATCTTTGATTCTGACTTTCAAAATCCTTAAACTTTCTTCCCCTCAGATTCTGCAGCAACTTATCTCTCCCTACATCCCAGCTCACTCTCTGAGGTCCTCTGTTCTCCACCTTGCCACAGTTCCTCGTTTTAAGAGATCTAGGATTGGCGGACGCTCCTTCCGAGTCCTTGCCGCCAAGCTGTGGAACTCCTTGCCTGTCCACATTCGTGCCATCGAGGGGCTCCTTGCTTTCAGGAAGGCTGTCAAAACCTTCCTCTTCCCCTTAGCACCTTAGTTCTGCTGTTGTTGCGTTGTGTTTTTTCTTTCTGTCCGGTTTTCTGTTCTGTTCTAGCGCCAGGACGCCCCTTTGCTGGGGCATCTGCGCGCTTAATAAATCCGGATACCATAACATAACATAACATGTATTGTTAAATTGTTGCTACTGTGACAAATTATTCATTATACTGCAATTTTGACCCGGTTCAGGCAGCATTTCGGGTAACTCCATTGATACTTATTATTAAAGTCTGTATTAAGGCTGTTTTTAAAGAAGTCTGTAACCTCCATTATTCTTGCCAGAGATATTGTTTTAAGCCAGCCCAAGTCGTGCAATGAGGTGGTTTGTGGGAGAGCATTGGGGAACAAACCACAGCCCTATTTAACTTAGGACCTACCTCATGGGATTAGAAGGCTGATGCTCTTGTTGAGACTCAATTTGTTGCCCTTAAGAGTAATGACTGGCATTTGGGACAAAATACCAAAATAGCAGTGAATTTGCGAAATTTGATGTCTACAAGTTTAAGATTTTAATCATGTGTTATTTGTGTGTCCGTAGTGGCCAAAGGCTAGGCGTATTTTCTTAAGACATTCATCATCAAATTTAATATTCATCCTGCCTATTTGTGGCCCGTTTTTTTGTTTTGTCCCCAACAAAAGAAATGGTTTGTCATAGGATTTAACGATTTGCTTAAACTGTCTTGGTTGTTTGTTGGGTCATTTTAATGTTATTTCTTATGTTGTAATATTTTTTTTCTTTTTAGGTAATTTTAATGTTATTTCTTATGTTGTAATATTTAGATTTTTGTTTATTTGGTTGTATATGTGTCCTAATATTTTTTCTGTTGCTTTTTAGGAATTCTTTGTTTCATTTTGCTCCTTGTATGCTGTACTTTTCTGTTTTATATGATTGTTTTATTCTCCCCCGCATTCCGTATAGTATGTATGATAATAGATTTTAAGGAGGCACCCTCGTACAAATGATGAACTACTTACTGAATGAAAAGTCTTTCTTGTTTTATCTGTAGTGTGTAATTGTGTGGCCCTCCGTAGGAGTTCCATATCATAATAAACTTCAATTGACTTGGCTACCTGCCTCAAGCCAGGCTCACCACCTCCTTCCAAGTCACTATGGATACTGTTGCCAGTCTGAACTTGTGTGATACAATAATGCCCTCTGGGTGTTGTGTCTTAGTTTGCTTCCATTAAATAAATTAAAACTCATACACCTAAAATCAATGCAATGTGAGTGAAAATTTCAGGACTGGTGACAGTTTACTATATGACTTGGTGTAAGGGGTAACCTTATCTGTAGCAAAATTATTTTTATGATTTTTATGGCTATGACTCTTCTGTCCAAAGTCATCTTGCAGAAGATTCCTGTAAAGATAGCCTAAAATGTTGGTTGTATGTACACCTTAGAAGTATATGTTTGACATGCAGTTTTCTCATGCAGATACCTAAATCCAGGCTTGCCTCCTATGGGGATAGCGCTTTTTCTATTGCTGTGTGCTGGATTTAGAACCCTATGCATCTACACTTGAAAGCACAATCCTTTAGTTTGAGACCTTGACTTTTTAACTAGTAATTGTTTTATTTCTGTTTGCATATTACATCCTTCTATTCATTCTTCCTTAAGTCTAAGACCAGAAGATTGGCTCTGCAGTGCCAGGAGACTCATGCACATGTGTGCTCACAAACAAACTTAATATAAGGTAGCCAGTGATTGAAGTGCCTACAAAATTAGGGTACTATAATCCTGAGGACAATGGGGGTACGGTTAGTGAATGTGTGGACAGTGTTAAAGACATGGCCCTATTTGTTTTGGTCCTTCGCCTTTAGGTAGCAGCATATAAAATAATGGTCACACCACAAATAAGAAATAAATGTGGATTAAACAGATTGGTGTGAAATGTACTTTTTTTCATCATTAAACCTCAATTGGTAATGGGGTCACTGCAGGTGTCTGTGTGTGTAACTAGAGAGTACTAGAAATAATTCCTGGTTGGTCAGTGGCTTGTGTATTCATAGTGCTATAATGTCCCATCCTATAACAAGAAGCATTGAGAATACATGTCATTATTTTAAAATGTAATTGCAAACAGTATATGATATGCTACAGCAAAATGTACAAAAGGATTTAGGGCCTTATGTACCAAAGAATTTTGCCCATTCTGTGTCCATTGGCAAATGTGTTAGTTCATATGGGCCTTAGTGTTCAAAATAAAAATAAGTCATTTAAAAAAATATACTTTAAAAATGCAGACTGTCTCTGGTGCAAAAATGGTTTACAAGGGTCCGTTAAAAGTACACACACCAGCTGGTAACAGCTTTACATTGCCTCTGAAAAAGACTAATGGTCTGATTATGAGTTTTGCGGTCTTTGGACTGCCATCGCATCTGCGTCAGAATCAAGCAGCACTGTTGGTGGTCCGACCATCCTATTACAATGCATGCAGTTTCATAGACAAAAGACCACCGCTGTATCACCACTGCCACTGTTGCCTCTGTCGTAGGGCGCATCGCCAGTGTTACCGTCAGCCCAATTACCATGTGCCTTCCTAACGACGTTAGTGTGGCGGTACAACTACTGCATCTGAGCTGGCAGAAAAGGAGGGATATAAGGCTGAAACTTACCTGTATTCAGCTTCACACATCCTGTTCCACCATGGAGTAAATCTTACATGTACTGCCGCTGATGTTCCTGCTTGATGACATCTAAAACCGGCACCATTGTGGACGCAGCTGAAGATAATCTATACTCTTACCCATTTACATAGACTCCTCAGCAAATAGATGCCCCACCATTAACCTGGCAAAGGGGTTTAGGGTCCATCTCATCAAGATCACACCTATTGATCTTTGTGACACCCTCACATTGCTCACAAGCTATGTCCTCTTGTGCTATCAAACAAACATCTATATGGATGTGTCATGAAACTGAAACACACCATCTCTGCTAAATCTTTGCAATTTACTCTCACACATCACCAACAGTAAAAGCTAATGTCAGGTAAATGGGATTCCAAATAATCAGAGTAACATGCAAAGGGGACAATGTAAAGACTCTCTATAGAATAGGTTTGCCTCTACCATGTGCACCCCTGAAAGGCTGGGGCCCTAGGCCACAGCCCACTTTGCATATTTCTCAAAAACTCTATGTATGCAGGCCCTGTAGATTGAAGTATATCAGGGACAATGAATAGCATTAACAAGTGCCCGGTATATGTGGGAAAGGTGTAAGTGCAAGTCCTGAAAACAAACACTGCAGTAACAGCATTTGTCACACATTTAGATTAAGTAGGTGTAAGGTACACACACGAAAATAGACACATTCCTAAAAGAGTGTCTACAAAGGTATCACAATTTAACACCCTCCATGTGTGGATAAGCAATATCTAACTTGCACACATCAAATGCATATGCAACCTAATTCATAAGGAAAGGTGCAAGCTAAATGATGTTGACATTAGCCAAGCCAAGCTGAAATAATTACCATATGGAATACCACCCAATGCAATGTCAGCCCCAATTTGAATTTAGCCCACATATCCATACATTGAACATTTCCCCTTGTCCTTCGTGACTCCAGGACTGGTTCCATTGTCAGATCATACTAACCACTTCAAATGGATCAGCAATCAGGGTAGAACAGACGCAACTGGAGTCACACATCCCAAAGTATCCAATAATATCAAATGGGTTGAAAAGTAATGTTCTAAACAAAGCGAATGTTTTAATTTTGCAAACTAATTAACTTGTGCTAAGCCAAAGGCCAATGGCCAGTCCATTTTCATATTGTGGTCCAGGACACTGTTGTACAACTAAATTTGCCCTTCGTGACACTGCCAGGGAACCTCCTCACAAGGGAGCATCCATTGGGCATGGTAGGCACCTCAAAGATGCTACTTGGAAGGGATGGGTTTGTTTTTGGGAGGGGTGATGCTGACTTTGGGAGGGGTGGCTTTGGTTTTGAGAGGGGTACAGCTTTGTTTAGTATTGGGGGATCAAGTTTCTCAGGGGTGAATTGGGGTGTGGAAGAAATGGGTTGGGGTGTGGATGAGGTCATTTTGGCTTGGGGCAGGATTCACAGGGGTACGGGCAAGGGCAGATAGCACACTTTCACAGGGAAAATAGGCAGGATGTTTGGGAGGGAGTAGGGGTTGGGAGGTAGAGCGAGTGGAAGTGTCAGGAGTGGGTGGGTGTGTTGTTGGTGCATGTGTCTGGGTGTCTGATGTTTCTTGTTCATGTTTTGTAGGTGTCTGTTCTGTGGGTTTGTGCATTTGCATTATTTGTGGGTGTGTGATGTGGTTGTGCTGGGTATGCTGGGGTGGTGGATGGGTCTGTGGGTATGGTGTCTGATGTAATGCTGGGTGTTGCAGATGAGTCAGTGGATAATGATGTTGTGTCTGTTGTGTATAAGTCTGTGGGTAGGGGTGTGGTGCCTGGGATTAATTTGGTGAAGGTACTGGTGAGGGGGGTTAGTGACATGTGAGTGGATGTATGATTCTGTGTTTTTTTGGTGTTTATGTTTGTGTGTTCTGCTTTGGAATGTTGATGTGTGGGTGTGCATATGTTTGAATGTGCTTTAGACAGGCATGTGATTAGGGAATTTGGTTGGGGAAGAGGCAGGAGGTAGGGTGTAAGTGTGGGATGGGTGGAAGTGAAGTACCGGGTTTTAAGAACCCAGTGGTGCCAGGGTACAACACCCGAAGTGTTTGAGTTCTCCTGTTTCGGAATACAGAAACACAGAGTCTTCTAGGTGAAGTCAAAGATCGTATTTATTGGCTGCAGCCAGTAACAGGTATCCTAGAAGTAGTACAACGTGTATATTCTCAGGAGACTGCTCAATCTTACAAAGCCAGCCTTCCCTTTTTATACAAAATATTATGGTTTAGGCAAACATTCCTTATTTTACAGTTGACCATTCACATATTTCCACTACAAAGAAAAAGCAGAGTCATGATGACAAGCCCATATTTCAGTTTGTCCAACCCATAATCAATTATCCGGCAAGGCCCAGTATTTCCATCAGATATCGACTGACCCTCAATAAAACGGGCACCTCCTCATCGTAAAGCAAGTCATAAAGAAAGAAACAGAGACAGGTGTGGGTGAGATTAGACATAGCCGGTGTGCGATGAAAAGGTTTACGACATGTGCGCCTCGATGCTAATCTCATTCGGCCACTAGGAAAGGAACTGGCCGAACATGTTTGGCTTCAGGCAGTGGACTTAGCTCACCCAGGTCATAGAGGAGTCAGCGAAGGTATACGTGTCCTTCTGACTCGATCTTGGCTTCAGTCATTGTGCCTAGGTGAGGGCAATCACAAAATGGCTGCCGTTCACAAAATGGAACCCGAGGGTTCAGGACGGAAACTCTGAATTCGGGGTGACTTCGTCACTCGAATATGACGGAAATGCTTGTACGTAGTATCTCAATCATTACCGGTCTGCCAATACCAAAATCGTCATGATACGACGATGTTTATAACACGGGTCCAGAATCTTCAGTACTACAGCCCCTCCTTTTGCCCTTACATAGGCAATAACCTATACTCATGCTAATCTGAGTCCAGGTCTGTATTCATAAAGTCATCGAGATGTTGCTGTAGCATCATCCTATTTCTTAGCTCGTTTCTTGATACAGGTTTTCTTACACACGATGTAGCACAGAGGCCACATATTGCAGGAGCACACTGTACACACAGACAGAACAGAAAAAGAATGGCTAAGATCATCCCAATGACTATCAGAATCTTCCATCCTCAAGCGGATATCAGTTCCTAAAACCCCCCCATCAATGACCAATCCCCTTTATCCAGGTGGATCGATTCAGAGATCTTATGCAATTTGGAAATGGCCTGGTAAACTGTTGGAGCGTTGTCGGGGATGAAAATACAGCAACTTGATTGGATCACTTTACATACCCCACCTCAGTCTGCAAGTACGACATCTAATGCGACCCTATTCTGAAGAGTCATAAGGCGATCCGACTGGAGCTCAGCCGTCAAATTACTACGGGCACTGGCAGTCTCAACTATGGTGGATTCAACCACCCTGGTCAATTGCCTTATGTTCCTGCTGTTAACCATAGGTCCCCAAAACGGCAGAAAACCCTTCACCAAATCTCCAAATTCTTGACCTGCAGTGTCTTCTTCACTTATGACACCCCTAACTATCCTTGTCCTGTGGTAATCTGCTGTAGCCGTGTAAGTGGGAGGCAACAGGAACGAGACAAAACATGTGCCTGAAAAATCAGGGGGCAACCATGTATAGGCTCTGTCATGGCAAATGAAATAAGTACCCTTAGCTGCTAAAAACGGAGGGGAAGTCTGAGACGCAAAAACGCATGTCTCAGTGCAGATGCTTCTCCCGAACTGAGCTCCGGGATTCTTGCCATTACCTTGCAGACATAGGTGACCCTGTTGGGGTACGATCCAAATCGAGGAGGATCTCTTTGCTCGCTGGTTCTCACTCAAAGCAACCCCATATTTCGTTATATTCCATCTAACATAAGCTTGCAACTCATCTCTAGGAATTGTTCTATACGAGTCAATTGTTCCGCTCATATTTGCAATTCCTATTACCAATGCTTTGTTGCTCGAGTTACTTCTCGTGGAACGCGGAGGATATGGTTCGATGGCATATATGAACATCGTTTGAAACGCCCACAAAGAACCATCGTAGCTAAATGGCAAAACCAAGTATGGGATACCTTTATCCGTCGTATGTGGCATAAGACCACACACCCAACAATTAGTTGTATTCACTATTAATTGGTGTTGGTGCAAAAGCTGGAAGAAAGAGTTATTGATAAACTCTAACCTTCTAGTGGACTCATGCTCAGGCAGAGGGTGAAAAGAATACAAAGAAACAGTAGGAGGAGGTATGGGCTGTGTAGTGGATGCAAAGGTCACTTGAAAAGAGAATAAAACATATCCTATCAAAAACATCATTACACTAAGCAATATTAAAATGCATACTATAAAAAAAAATTCTCTTTGTCATTATTGTACACATTCTGGCTTTAAAGTTCATTTGTTGGGCAGGTCTCTCCATCTTGAAAAACTCCATCCTCTCTAAGTAGCTGCCCGCGGTGGTAGGGTGTTTCTGCTAAGGAATGCTTCTGTCAGTCCAGGGCAACTCCCTTAGACCAACCAGAACTGTCGACCTAACGTCTTCAGCTGCACTTCAAAGACTTAAGCAACCGCGACCCTAGCAGCCGAACCAGATAGCAGTTCAAAAACAAAAATAAGAAAGTTTCTTAGATGAGAGAGCTGCACAATCAAAAATAAAAAGAATTTTATTTGTCCATAGTTCTCGGCCTCAGATTATAGCGGTTCTTTCCAGGTACTGTCTGGTTCTGAAATAAAACTTCAGGCTCTGTAGTGTTCAATCGACTTGACGGTGGCACAGCTTCTTGCAGGATATTATCGCTTTCCTGTTCAGAAATTGTTCCTTTTACACGTGCATCGCTAAAAGGCAGAAAACGAATCACACTCTCAGTCTCAGAATCAGCGATATTCTCCTGGATCCTACGGTCGTACGGGAGAGGCAGTGAGACCCTCTTACAATGTACGCCGTGGATCCAATGCTTTTTCCCTTCTACTCGAACAGCTGATCTCATTGTGAGAAGAACAAGATGAGGTCCGGTCCAACGGGGTTGATCATTCTTTGTCCGCTGGAAATTCCGGATCAGCACCCATGATCCAGGGTCGATAGGATGTCCTGGAGCTTCAGAGACCGGAGGCAGAGTATTATGGACCTGTTGGTGTAAAACACGCAATTTAGCCGTCAATTCGTACAAATAATCAAGCAGTACAGGATGTTAAAGTTCACTGTATTTCTTCGGCCTTGGCACTCCCCATACATTGGCCGGACGGCCAAACACAATCTCATAGGGACTAAGTCCCACTCGTGAATGAATAGTCAGTCTTGTTGATAGGAGTGCTAAAGGCAGAGCGTCAGGCCATTTAAGGCCAGAACTCGCTTGAATCTTTGCCAACTTCAACTTCAATGTGCCATTATAGCACTCTACTAAACCAGCTGATTGGGGGTGATTTGCAGCGTGGAACTTCTGTTGAATGCCTAGCCCCTCACACACTCTCTTCATCACTCGACCCACAAACTCCCTTCCATTGTCACTCCAGACCATTCTTGGCATTCCAAACCTAGGGAAGAATTGCTTGACAAGGGCTTTGGCTGTGGATAGGGCAGTATTGTCATTTAGGGGATATGCCTCTACCCATCTTGAAAAGGCGCAAACAACAACGAGTACGTATTTCAAATTGTTGCACCTTTCCATATGAATGAAATCTAACTGCAAAACCTCGAACGGATACGTTGGAGGAGCAAAATGACCAGCTGGAGTTGGAGTTCCCCTACCAGGATTGTATTTCAGACACACCATACAGTTCTTCACCAAGTTCTCTGCACATTTTGGAATTCCCGCATTCTGCCATACTGGAGCCAACAACTTACAAATCCCTTTCACGCTAATATGTGCCATTCCATGAGCCATCGTCACCACTGCAAGCACATACGCATCGGGTAACAACCATCTCTGATGCTCTGACAAATCAATCCAACAACCATTCGAATCCAATCTACCCTTACTTTCTCTCCGTTCATTCAACTCTTTCTCTGTAGCTTCAGCTTGAATGGATTTCACACTCTCAATCGTATTGTCACACATTCCAACATCACCAACCCATCTTGCAAGGCCTGCTACATACATTTGATTCGTTACATCTTTTGCTGTTTCTTTTGCGATCTCATCAGCAAATGCATTACCACAACCAACATCATCAGTAATCTTTTTGTGTGCACTGCATTTCACAATCGAAACTTGTAAAGGTAAGGTCAGTGACTCAAGAAGCTCATTCACCAATTGTCCATGCTGAATCTTCGTCCCATGCGAAGTTAAAAATCCACGTTCACGCCACAAACGTCCAAAGCTATGAGCCACGCCAAAAGCGTATTGGCTATCAGTATATATGGTCACTCATTTTCCTTTCGACAACACACACGCTCTCGTAAGTGCAATCAATTCTGCTGCTTGTGCTGAATTATGTGGGATACGTGCAGTTTCAACAATCGTATGCAAAGTCGTAACAGCATATGCCGCAGTCGTATCACCATTCGGCAACTTAAAACACGAACCATCAACCCACAAAGTACCATCACATTCAGAAAGAGGAGTATCCCTCAAGTCTATTCTCCCTTTCGTTTCTTCCTCAGTTCTCAGACAACAGTCATGCTGTTCTTCACTATCATCGTCTGTCTCAACTGAAATCGGCAACAACGTGGCTGGATTCAACGTGTTGCATCGTTTAATGTGCACATGACTCGCTAACAACGTCAGCTCATAACCTGACAACCGAGCACTAGTTAAAGGGCTGTGTCTTCGTACGATTCAACAAGGTATCCACTGCATGTGGAACCATGACAACTAACGTATTATCCATAACCAAACCAGCCGACTGTCGAATTGAAACAGCTGCTGCCGCCGTAGCTCTCAAGCAACTTGGCAACGCCCTAGCTACCGGATCTAAAGTCGACAAAAAATACGCACATGGACGTTACTTATCGCCAAACTGTTGGGTCAAGACTGACAATGCACATCCCTCTCGTGGACATACAATGTGAAAGGCTTACTGTAGTCGGGAGTACCCAACACAGGAGCCGAACACAACGCATTGCGTAATTCAGAAAAGCTCGTTTGACATTCGTCAGTCCAAGGAATAGGATTTGGAGTATCCTTAACAGTAAGAGCTATCAAAGGCTTCGCTAGCAACGAAAAATTAGGGATCCACTGTCTACAGTACCATGTAATACCCAAAAACGCACGCACTTCTCTCTGTGTCATAGGCACACTCATTTTCGCAATAGCTTGAATTCTCTCTGGGGTCAGTTTCCTTCCCTCCTTCGATAAGAGGTGACCTAAGTAGGTTACTTCTTGTCGACAAAATTGCAACTTCGAGAGAGAAACTTTATGATGACAATCAGACAAGTGATGCAGTAACGACAAAGTGGCTTCCCTGCAAATCTCCTCAGTATCAGCGGCGACTAGCAAATCGTCTACATATTGGATAAGGGCTGCACCTTCGGGTAAAGTCAACAGATCAAGTTGTGTCATCAAAGCTTGACTATAGATCGATGGACTCTCGCAATAGCCTTGAGGAGCGCGTTTAAAGCGAAAACTGCGACCTCCTAAAGAGAATCCAAAAATATCCCTACTCTCCATGGCAATCGGGATGCTGAAGAAAGCATTCTTCAAGTCAATCACCGAAAACCATGTGGCAGTAGCTGGAACCAGAGTCAACAAGGCCATAATGTCAGGCACAACTGGAAATTGTGGAACAACAATCTTGTTCACTTCGCAAAGATCGATGACAAACCTATATACAGGAGGCTGTGAAGGGTCAGTTCTCTTCAAAACAGGCAAAACAGGACTATTGCACACATTACCTCTCGTTTCCTCAATGACACCCTTTTCGATCAGATCATAAATGATCGCTAAAAGTGCACGTTCACCATCACTCGAGATGCGATATTGTGGAATGCGCTGTAACTTAGCATTCGCCTTCAGCGTCACAACATATGGAGGAATGTCCAATAGACACAATGAATCTGGTAAGAGAGACAATTCAGATGGAAGACAATCTTTCGACACGTACATCGGAGAAATCACTCTTTTACCCAAAGTAAGATGTACTCCTGATGGAGAACAATACAATGTCGCATACAATCTCTTCAACAAATCCAATCCCAACAAATTCTCATTACAACCTGTAGTCAAAAGAAGGGGTGCTTCGATCTTACGCGGACCAACAGAAAGAGACAATGGAGCAGAAATCAGATTCGTAACGGGGGCGCCAGAAAGACCTACAGAAACATTATCAAAGCCAGACAAAGGTGCGCCAGGGAGTTTAGAATGCATAATAGAACTCTTTGTAGCACCAGTATCCAACAGAAAAGGTTCTGACACACCTGATGTAATCACTTCAACATAAGGTCCATTCTGATCTACTGGAACTGAAACAACTCCCTCCCTTTGTCCATGGCTGTCCTAACAATCCTTACCATTCGCTTCATCCCCTTCAACATTGTAATCGTCCACATAATACTGTGCTGTCCTACCAGACGAACTCTGCTGCTGATCAAAACAATTCATTGAGTTCTGTGGAGGCAAAGGACGTACATTCTGTCTGCGACCTCTACCTCTAGGCACTTGTTGAGCACCTCTACCTCTCACACCTGAAGCACCATTCGTGCGTTGTAACAAAACCGGACAACTATTCTTGTAATGGCCCTCTTCTTTGCAATACACACACTGATTAGGCCCATACGGGAAACACTGTTGAGAAGGCTTGTTTCTTTGCGAGTTTCTCGAATACTGCTGAGGCTGATGATAATCACGCTGGCTACAAATCCGAGGTGGATAAGCTTGCTGTAGAAGAACCTTAGTCTTCAATTCCTTAGTCTTCTTATCCACTTTCTCTAACTCATCTTTGCGCCTATTTTCATAGTACTGGGCAGTAGCTAAAATTTGGGCTGACGTGGAAACAGCCCAAGCACATTCAGAATCCTTCAACTTATTGCACAATTCAGGAAGCATATTATGTACAAACTTGTCAACAAACAATCTCTGACCACCTTCGGTAGCCATATCCTGACCACTATGATCTACGAATGTTGTGAAAAAGTCTGACACTGTTTCGTCTTTCTTCTGCTTACATGTAGACAACTTGTCCCAATTGACACGCAATTCGGGCATTAAAGTCTTCATATATGCAATAATATTCTCAGGAAGTTCAGTAATCAAATCCTCAGGCTTAGCACCGCCTACTTCTATTCTATTCGGTTTTGGTAGAGCGCGACAGCTGCCCCAGCAATGAGGCGTCCCGGCGCTAAGAACCCAGGGTCCTAGTCTGAGTAGAGGGAGCCAGGCAGGAGGGGGGTTTTACAGGCAAGGGAATAGGAACGTTTTAACTGCTTTCCGGAATACCGGTAGGCTGTCAATGGAGCGAATGTGTTGTGGCAGGTCGTTCCACAGCTTGGCTCCGAGGAACTTAAAGGAGCGGCCGCCCATGCGGCTGAGTTTTATGCGTGGGACGCGTAGGAGGTTTTGGTTGGAGGATCTTAGGTTCCGTGATGGCGCATAGGGAGTGAGAAGGGGTCGAAGCAGAGGAGGGGTGTTGAGTTTGAAGATTTTGAAGGACAGAATGAGGGTCTTAAACTTGATTCTGGAATTCTTGTCTATTGTTGGCGTCTCTAAGATGAACCCATGTATCACCTAATTCATCCGCATGATCCGTATGACGAATCTTACTCCAAATGGGTTGCGGAACAACATTGCCGAACAATATGTCGATGTCTGCCAAATTCATAATACACAAGCTCACAGTTTGAGTCAACTCTTTATAGTACCCTGCTGGATTTTTGCGTGGATCAGGCAAAGACTGCTTAATAGCTAAATATTCAGCACGTTTCCATGGATCATGTACCCAAACACGCTGAAAATGAGCCGGTACAGCTGGCGGATTATTACCTACACCAGCAGGCTCTTCTTCCTTCCACACAGGAGGAACTTCCCTCATCGGATATTGTCGTGCCTTTCTCCCAACTGAAGAATCAGACTCAAACAACTGTTGAGAAGGAGACTCACTCCTAAATGACAACAATGTCGCAACCGCTTTCTCAACATCAGATGGACTCACAATCGTTCCCTTCGCAAATTCGGAACGTAAACTATACAGCTTGTCAGGAGCTTGTCCTACTTCCTCATCCCATTTCTCAACAAGGAAAGCACACATCATATCAAAAACGTACCGTTGCTTCGGTGGTTCCCATTGAAGGAAAACATGCATAACACCCTCAAGATCATATCGGGTATCATACATAATCCATCTACGAGCCATATGATCCAAAATCGTACACTCATCCATATTCGGCAGCTGGCTACGTGACTGTCTACGCTCAATAACAGGGGACATACCCAATTGTCCCAACAAAGGAGAAAAGAAATCAGTAACTGCAGTTGTCATTCGTTGTCTAGCAGAAGAAGAAGGTGAAAGAATAAGGGAAGACGGAACAGTAGCAGGAGAATTTAAAGTCGGAATGGAGGAAACATTAAGAACAGGCGTAGAAGTAGCAGACGAAGAAGGAGACAAAGGTGGCGGCCCCTGAGGAGGCTGCGTCAAAGGAAGAATAGCCAACGGAAAAGGAGCTGGCTGTGGTGGAATCACAGGTGGCACAACAACTGGAGGTTGTGCAATCACAACTGGTGGCGGTGGTGCCGTAGCATTCTGTGCATAGGCAGGTGGTGAACTTAAAAGGTGTGACATTAAAGGATCTTTCTCAAGATCTTCCCTTCCTTCCTGGTCTTTACGCGGCAAAACTGGGTAGCATCTATCTACCGCTAACTTCTTCACCCTAAGCATTTGTTTACTTTCCTGCTCTTCCTCATTATCCCTAAACGCAACCGCTGCTTGTACCATAGACATACCTCGTTCTCGTTTATTACTCTTCGCTAATTTAATTTCTCTCTGTTTGGCTTCTTTGCGCCATGTGCGAAAAGAGTCAACATTGCCGGCCGGGCTTTCTTCTTAAAAAGTTTGACCTCTAAATTGTCCAAAATCTCTGTGTCGAAACTACCATATTGAGGCCATTTTAAAACACCATCTTTCCTGGTGTATCGGATCCATGCTTCATTATATGCGATAGGGCCTACACCATGCTTCACATACGTTGGAGTTCCAATCGGAGGAACCGGACACGAGTCCTCCAATCGGGAATCCTTATTACAGCCAAAACACAACATGTTTCCAAGTCTGCTAAGACCAGGCATCTACGCTCTCTAGTCTAGCTTCAAACTTCGAAGGATTATCAAATACGATAATCTCGTGAATACACGAGTCCCTCGGCTTTGGGATTTGCAAATTCCAAATCAAAGTGATCTTAGAAGGATACCAAAACTAAGAACCAAACTAAGGACTGGTAGACTCTCCACTCATACTTAACTGAAGGTATCGATGACGTCACAAGAAGACTCGTCTACCGTTTCGCTCTACCAATCATCAAGGGTCCAAAACAGGGCGATAGTCAAGGCAGCAGTCCTTCGTAGCCGTCGGGAAGCGGGGAACCTCGCATCAAAGACTTTCGGACCACATCGACATACAGGGGTCGATGAAGTGGCTGGCCTTCCTCCAGAATTTTCACACGAAGCTCCTCACGAACCTCTGGCTTGGACCGGTACCGCTGAAATCGCCCCACGTTGGGCGCCAACTGAAGTACCGGGTTTTAAGAACCCAGCGGTGCCAGGGTACAACACCCGAAGACTTTGAGTTCTCCTGTTTCGGACTACAGAAACACAGAGTCTTCTAGGTGAAGTCAAAGATCGTATTTATTGGCTGCAGCCAGTAACAGGTATCCTAGAAGTACAACAATGTGTATATTCTCAGGAGACTGCTCAATCTTACAAAGCCAGCCTTCTTTTTTTATACAAAATATTATGCTTTAGGCAAACATTCCTTATTTTACAGTTGACCATTCACATATTTCCACTACAAAGAAAAAGCAGAGTCATGATGACAAGCCCATATTTCAGTTTGTCCAACCCATAATCAATTTTCCGGCAAGGCCCAGTATTTCCATCAGATATCGACGGACCCTCAATAAAACGGGCACCTCCTCATCGTAAAGCAAGTCATAAAGAAAGAAACAGAGACAGGTGTGGGTGAGATTAGACATAGCCGGTGTGCGATGAAAAGGTTTACGACATGTGCGCCTCGATGCTAATCTCATTCAGCCACTGGGAAAGGAACTGGCCGAACAGGTTTGGCTTCAGGCAGTGGACTCAGCTTGCCCAGGTCATAGAGGAGTCAGCGAAGGTATACGTGTCCTTCTGACTCGATCTCGGCTTCAGTCATTGTGCCTAGGTGAGGGCAATCACAAAATGGCTGCCGTTCACAAAATGGAACCCGAGGGTTCAGGACGGAAACTCTGAATTCGGGATGACTTCGTCACTCGAATATGACGGAAATGCTTGTACGTAGAATCTCAATCATTACCGGTCTGCCAATACCAAAATCGTCATGATACGACGATGTTTATAACAAGGGTCCAGATTCTTCAGTACTACAGAAGGCTACCATGGGGTAGGAAGCCAAAGCCTAAAAATATCTCTCTAGGGCAGACACAGCACAGCGGGGTGCAGATTTAAGTTACCTGACGCATCCCTGCAAATCATCAGGGAAGCACCAGGAAAGATGCGTGACACAAGGTTACCCTTGCACCACCACAGACAATGCGGCGCATCATGGCGCAAGGATAAACAGATGTGTGTTGCATCTGCCGACGTAAGCTTGGCGCAGTGCAGGAGTTGTGTCGTGGGTGCGACGCAACTCCAGCACTGTTCCGACCCGGCCTATCTTCAACATGGTTTGTCACGCCTTACGTCTGCTTCAAACAGGCGCAAGGTTTTGACGCAGCGGCGTCAGAAAAGTGACTGTGTGAAATCTTGTAGATTTCACTCAGGCACTTTTCGAAGGCGTTCCTGCGACGGAATGCCCCCCCTACGCCGGAACGCCCATATGAAACCTGATGCAGGGCTTTACAACATGACACATCTCCCTAGATGCATCACGTTGTAAATAGGGCGCAACGAGGCGCATGGTTTACGCATGGTTTACGCCGCCGCTGCATCACAGAAGTGATCCAACGGCGGTGCAAATGTGGCACACGGGGCTCATAAATCTGCCCCTGGATGCCTTTCAGGTTTGCCACCATCTGTTGCAGTTGGCTGCCTTGCACATGGATGGCATTCAGTAGTTCCGTCTGACCCACAGAGATGTTTCTTAGGAGGTCAACAGTCTCTTCACTCAGGGCAGTGGGGACAACAGGGGCAGGGGCTGCGGCACCTGGATCAAAGGAGACAGCTCCCCTCTCAGAGGAGCAGGCCTTGTGAACTGGGTGGGAGCAACAGGGAGGGTGTAGATGGAACTTGGGTGGCGGACAAGGATATAGGTAGAACAAATCCTGTGGGGGTCCACCACCACTCAGGAGAATCCACTGGAGGATGACTCTGATGATGATGAAGTTGAGCTTCCATCATCTGCAGCACTCCCAACGCCCTTTCTGTCACTGGGTCCATTCGTGTCTGTACTTTCACGACCAGAAGCACTGTGACCCGCTGCTTCCCCAACAACGTTGGCCCCTTCTCCTTTGCATGCCTTGTATGAATATGAAATGACATGTACAATTGGTTTATTGCAACTGCATTTCTACACCTGGCCATCACATATCAATACAAAACATTTATTAAGTGAACATTTCACACCACGTTTCATGGTTCACTATATAGGCTCCAACATTAGCATGAGCACACGCTACATAACCTGGAAACAGTTGCTCACAGTAAAGTCATACCCACAGACACCTCCAATTGCATGAGTGAAGCTGTCTCAAATCTGTCCTCATATATCTAGTAGGATATTCGATCAACTTGTATAGGTTGGCTTTTACAGTATACCTTACTAACCTGATGTCATCAAAGAGAACGGCAATGACAAGTTATTTCCTGCAGATTCCACACAGGACGCTGAAATCAGCAATAGATCATATACCTAGTACCACATCATGATGAAATTATGGTTAACTAATACAGCTATATTGCTTCTATATGTATAGTAGCAGGACGAAGGTGACATTAAAATGCTCACTCACACTGTTGATACTTCCTAATTGAAACCTCCTTATATGTCCGCTGTCAGGATAGTCCAATGAACGCTGTACTTAAGTAGCTTCACTATGTATCACATGCAGCACAGAAAGGTAGACTGGGGACAATCTGGCCCAAATATCTGCAAGATTTGTTTACAAATATCCACAGCATATCAAATCAACTAGACCTAGAGTAATCCTCAGCCCAGATTGGTACTGATGACACCAGCATTCTTACATTGCATAACTAAAAGACAAAAGACCATTAAAGGTTGTTGAGGCTCATGGGATTTCCATTAGATGAAGAGGCGGTTAAACCCATGTCATAATAGGAAGGCACATCACAGTAGACACTCATATATGATGCTCACATTTCTACATGTCACCTGTCAGTGAATGAGCCTTGACAAAAAAAACATGTGCAATTCACATAACTGAATGCTCCAACATCAATGGCATGGAAATTCACATTGTCACATCAATTGGACCTGACTAATGACAATGAGTAATGGCTTAGGGTATGTGTAACCCACCCACCAATGTCCACACACTCATGTCTGTGGGAACACATTTAATTATTTATTTATTAAGGAGTTTTATATAGCGCTAGCCTGACCCAAGGGTATTGGAGCACTTCACAACAGTTTTTGAGCAAGATTCATACAGTAAAGCAGTATTCTACATATAGGTGCGGAAGTCCAAGTGTGCTGAGCAGCATTGAGGTAGTCCGTGAGTCCTGAAATAACCTCATAGACTGCACGTCGTCTTGGGGTTGAACCACTTAGGGGGGAGGAGCAGTTAGGGGTCAAATAGCAGGGAGGAGGTATGTCTTGGTGCTACAATGATTGTGGGAGAGACGACATGCAGAGATTTGTGTTTAGATGGCGGCTATCCATTCGGGAGGGAGCAGTTGATCAAAAGGACTTTTAGGTGTTTTTTTTATTAACTCATAGGACCAGGGATATGAATTACCCATCACATGGCAGAACAATTGTTACATGCCTCTATATCCTATTGTACATAACTTATAATAAACATCATCATGTACCACAGTCTTCAACAAGCCTAAAAAAGGGATTTTTATCACCACACAACTATGTGAAAAAAATGTGTGAAAGATTGTAAAGGACCTCACTGTAGTAACACCAGAGGGGGCTGTTGGCATATGTTTACCAATATGCCCACACTATCATCACTGGTAGCTTTCCAATTAGAAGAACAAGATGAAAGTAAATAGATTACTCTGAGCTGAGAAATAAATGAGAAAATGAGTGAAAAGACAGCATAGTCAGTGCCAGAGTCACTGTGTGCCTCCCAAGTCCCACAAACAACACAAAAGAGGAGATGCAATCCTCAATTAAAAGGAGGTACCACTCACTTGCATAGGGAATTTATTTGGTGTGGTAAGTGTCCTTACTTAAAAACAGTATCTACTTGGCCATTCATAGAAATATGTTGTTGGTCCCTCAAGTGCCCATCAAGCTCTGGCTAGGCCACCACCAGTATATAGGCCTTCAGGGGGGTAAGGGTCCGGCGCGTGCCCAGTCCACGTTGGAAGGACAGCCCCAACTGGGCCTCCGTGATCTTCCAGTTCCAGCGCCTCAGGTCCTCCCACCTCTTCGGGCAATGGACGGTGTGGCAGCAATAGACCCCCAGGGTCCACTCCTTCCGTATGATGGCTTTCCAAATGGATTGCTTTGGATGGGTGTTGACCTATAAGGATATAATAGATGAATACACAGATTATAACTGCACGTTTTAGGATATCTGTTTGGTTGACACGTATTTTGTTTATACAAGAATTAATCAATAGTTAACACACTACGGAGCATTTTCTCAAGGACTTATTGCAGAATTATCGGCACTTTAGCGTAGAAAAAGTGGTGAAAGAATTATCGCCTCAAGCTGGTGCAAACCAGTTTTCTAGCAATAGCTTCTGCAGGAAACATTGCCATGGATGAGAGCAACAGCTAACGCTAATGATATGCAGAGTAGGTGTTCCAGTGCAAAAAGACACAAAAAAACACCACTTCGCGATATTCTCAACGACCAGCCAGATTTGCGATCCAAAAACAGGCGATATTGCGCGTTAGCAACAGGGATTTAACACCTGCCTTTTACTGGTGTTAAGCAGGACGGCAACCTGCAGTATGAAAGGGAGCCCAGCCCAAAGCCACATCTGAAGACCAACACATGCCATGAAGACACTGATCATGCAGCTCGGAGATCCATGAGGGCCACAACGCCCGCCGGCACCACTCCCAGGACCACCCCCAACCCCAGGACTCCCCCCCCGGACTACCACCGAGGCAGCGCAGAACAAGACATTGGACCTTCTGAAAATGCACTCGCCTCAGAGACTTAGCGCAAGAAGATGTCATTGCCCACAACAGCCTAGAAATTACACCCATCCTCCGAATCCTGACCCACATTGCCCACAGACAGATGGTACCAACACAGGGGACAACCAACATCCCCCCGAAGACAAAGCTGCTGACTGTGCTGCACTTGTTGGCCTCTGGTATCTTCCAACCAACAACTGCCAGAGACGGAGGGGTCTCACAGTCAGCCCTATCAAACTTCTTCACACATGTCTTGGAGGCATGTTCACAAAAGCAAACCTCACTCTACATTGTTGCTCCATGGAGGGCTAGCCAGAGTTCTTCAGAGAATGACAAGTACATCAGAAGAGGAAGAGTTCAGTCCACAGTCTGTAAGCTGTGTCATTGGTGACCAAACCAAATATGGATGTCCATGTCGAGGTCCAAGGTGAGTGTCGCAGAGTGCATCGGGGGACAGTGGAAGGTGATGAAGCAGAGGGCAGAACCAAGCAGAAACAGGCCATATGGCGGATATGAATGCTACTGCTTCCTTCTTACCAGTACAGCAGGATCATCTTCATCTTCATCTTCGTCCTCTGATGTTTCATGTGCATCACATGTGGATGGTGGTGTTCTGTCTTCAGCTCTGTGTGGCACTGACACATCAGGGGGTGAAGATGTGGAAGTCAAAGCAGCAGCAGCATTCATCTGTGCCAGCCCTTGTGGCAGCAATGCCATGATGAGGCTCTGCAGGGCATGGTAGATCCCAGCTACATCACGCTGGTGGGCAGTGTGGCAGGCATTCTTTCTGCCTGCACCCGCTCAATGTTCTCCATGGTCCTCTGCATGTGTCCCAACTCCCAGATGACACAGCTGGAGCCACTCTGACTAGACTGTTGTCCTTGTCTCCAGCGATGTTATCCATGGATCATTGGAGAGCATGGGGTGGACTGTGGGTGTCTGTTAAGGACTGTAAGTGGTCCCTGATGGGACTTAGACACCCATGTATGGCATCTAGTTTGGCTGCCATATGGTCAAACCCCACCCACACCTGATCAGCCATCTTCTCCTGGCACCCTAACACACGTTGTTGGAAGGCCTGTGTTGTTCGTGTGGGTCCTGGGAGACAGCTATGGTGGTTGGTGCACCTGCTGTGTGGTCTCTGCAGGGGCTGAGTTATCCTCGATGCAGTTGGGCTGCCCTGCTCCTGGGGGCGGGGTGCTGAGGGTGTCCATGAGCTGTTGGAGGGTATCGGTGTCAAGGTGGGGAGGTCCTCTTTGTCATCAGTGAAGAGTTGTTGGATCTGCTCTGCAGGAGGTGTTGATTCTCCCTCTGCAATGTGAAGGGGAGGTGCAGTTTACCATTGTGTTCACATGTATGTTGACGCATTGTACAAGTTTACATACAGACTGCATGACAATGTACATTGTGACTGTTTTGGAGGGGCTGTCTATTTGATACGGGACAGTGGACATTTCGAAAACATCACAGATGTGTGTTTGTACCTGTACATCATCATCGCACATTTCCCTGCTATGCCAGATGTGATTGGCCAGTTTATACACACAAGCGGCAGCAGTTTTGTCCTCTGTTCTGTTGTGAAAGTGTTGCAGTTTGTACCACATTGTTGTCAGTGTTGATGTGCTCTGCTTCTTATCTGTGTGTGCTACATTGTGGGAGAGTCGCCCCTGCAGCTCTGATTTTGCTGGCCCTTATCCCTTTCTGGCGGTGTGCCTTTCAATTCTGTGCTTATACAGTGAGAGATGTTGCAGACTTGGGTAAATTTGGCTCTTGGTAGGAGTTAGGACTCTTGGGCAAAGTTTGTCCGCAAATGTCTTGTTGACGTCAGGGGTTGGTTGTGCACGTGGATGTGTCAGAGTGTGATTTGGTCCTTTACGGATGTGGTCCACACTCAGCCACTTCAGTGTTGTGGCGTACACCATGTCATGATAATGGGACTACAGCCATGCTAATCGTCATGTCTTGCAGTGTCACTTGCATTGTCAGTGTGGGTCATGGACCCGCAGCTTTGCTGGGTTCAGCACATGTGCATGGGTTTGTTGTGAGATTAGTGATGTGTGGGGAGGGCCCCCTCTGGGCACATAGTCGATGGGGGTCTACTTGCAGTTTCTAGGTGTGCTGCACTGTGCCAAGGGGATCAGGGACATGCTCCAGAGTCATTGTGGTTGTGCACTGTGATATGCTTAATTGTGCATGTGTGCCATTGTGCCCTTCTACCCCCGTCCCTCTAGTCCCTGGTCGTTACTCACCCTCTTGCTGTTGTGTCGGCTCCTGTTGAGCAGTGTCCTGTCCCCCAACTCCTGCCACCCTGTCCACACTGATGACTGTGGACTCCATTTCCTCCATCTCGTCCAGCTCCACCTGTGGCACTGGACTCCCACCTCCAGTCTGCATTGCTGCCTTCTGGCTGTTACAGAGTTTCTGCTTGGTTTTGCGCTTCACATCATTCCAGCGCCTCTTGACCTGTTCCATTGTCCTCCTCAGCACTCCGATTGCATTCCTCTTGTCCATGATGGACTACCATATTCCATTTTTTGTCGCCAATGACACATTGGAGGTGACAAACAGTTGTTGTTGGTATTTTATCATCTCCGTTATCAGGATCCTGTTATCCTGCGGACTGAACCTCGTCTTCCTCTTCTTCTTGTCTGGTCCTCCGGGGTTCTGGTTGTCCTCTATTCCTGCTCCGGCTACCTCCATTGTGCTTCGCAGTTGTTATGTTCTTGTTTGTATTTTTTTCTGCTGTTGTGGTGATTTTTCTCACCTGACGTGTGTGAATTGCTGGCCTGGTGCTGCTTATCGATGATTTTTTTTATCCCGGTTGGGCCCATTGCAACGTGAATAGGACGTTAACACAGAGTTATTTTCCCGCGATTGCGTTAACGTATTTTGGTGATGATTATCGCACGTTCTTGAGAATATCCCCTACATGTGTAATTCTCATATGCTAAGCAGTACAAAGATATGAATACACACTTTTTTAGTCATCTGATGACTATCCTCATCCCTGGTCATGATGACCTACACTGACTAAGCCAGCCCAATAACATCATGTAGGCCAGGGCCATCCTATGTGTACTGTTGTGTGAGCTGCTATGAAACAAAGCACAGCATTGTGACCTTATAAAAGGTAAACTACTTGTGCATGACTGTACAGACACTGTAGGAGAGTAGGGTCTGCTTTCCTATGGTCACCCCATTTTTTTGCTTTTTGGTTCACTGGTTTTCGACTTAATGTGGCTGTGGGCCTGCTAATCAGACCCACAGCCTGCTGTTCTCTCTCTAAATTCTCATCCATGTACTTTAGGTACATAACCAATTGGACATTGGGTCACCTTATCAGCCCCTGTACAGTGTACTATAGGTACCCAGGCCATAGGTGCATCCAAGGCCTACCAGGGGCTGCAGCATATCTTTTGCCACCCCTGGCTGGCTATCCAAACTGACACAACTGGTTGAACACTCAGCTGGGGCAAGGTCGTGTAATCACCCCTTGCTTAGATATAGTATACCTATATCTAAACCTATATCTGGACACATATACACCTATAAGTCACTCCTATGGCAGGCTTTATCAATCCTGGAGGCGGAGTGCTTGGTTTTATGTGAGATGGTGCTCTATCATGAGCTGAGCCTGTCTGCAGCTTTTAGGGACCAACTCCCTTAGCTGTTCTAGGATATTGCCATACCATAAACTCTTAAGTGCATTATAATCCTCGCGGTTACTTGCTAACTTTGGTTTGGCTTTATCAAAACATGTCGTGTAAGGTGTCATACGCTTTGACACAGCATTATGACCTTATAAAGGGTAAACTACTTGTGCATGACTGTAAAGACACCTTTACAGCCAGGCCCATTGACATGATGCTTACTGTCTATACAGGCTGGTACCATAGTATAGACTACATCCTAAGACTTGAGTCACAATGAAAGGGTTGGCATGTGTGTCACTGAGAGCTTCCTCTCTAGGCATGGGTTGACATGTGGAATACTTAATGGGATATCATACTACGTCTGATTGAGTTTCTTTGGTATGTACTGCCATCACAGGACACACCTTTTGCCATACGTGGCACTGTTACAGAGATGACATTCAACATAAGATTGTATGTTGTGTGTGATTGTTTGTTTGTAAAAAAGATGGTGAGTAACATATCAAAATCTCTTCTAAAGCAACCAACTACATGCACTATTAATGTGTCACATGTGCAATAGGCCTGTACAATGCAAACATGACTTATGGAAAAGTGACAACAGACTTGTAGGTGTTAGGGGTCTGTTAGTATCTGTCACACAATGAAAATGTGGGTCAATGAAAAGAAGTATCAGGTCAGGGGGTTACTTCAGTCATCATTCCAAATTAAGTCTATGTAAACTCAATCAGGACTAGAATTGATTCGGAAAACTGACTTTGGGAACATTAACGGCTCTGCAGGTCTACAGAGAGATTACTCTGTGCATCAGTTGTATTACCACAGTACCTCTGTCCCAGACTGGGCACAACCCATTGTCAGGCCTTGCTCTCTGGAGGCTGAGTATACTGATCCCACATGAACATCACATTTCCACAACTTCAATACATAGCAGTACATCTTGTGGTGATTCAATAAGTGACCTCAAGGTTGTGTGGTACTCCGAAGAGGTCGGTGAGGTATAGCAGGGTGCCGCTCGTAGTCGGTATTGTGGAATCCTGCTTTCTCGTCATTTTTCCTGGAGGTGACCTGCTTTAGCTGCTGACAGCGTTTTGGGAATTTATTTGCCAGCTCGAGACCGGGACTGCGAGGCCCACCAGGCAGTGCGTTATCAACACCTCGCACACCTGCCGCCTCTTCCTGTGTCTCCTCCCCTTCAGCTTGTTTCCAGTATTTTAGGTGGTCCTACAGCGCGTTAGCGGGATGCGTGCGCGGGACGCAGCCCAGGACGAAGCCCGGACAAAGGGCGGACAGTCTGAGACAGTCCGAGACTGACCGTGACTGGACAGGGCCAGGATTCTTATTCGTTGCCTTTGCGGCCCCCCCGTGGCACTTTGACCGTAAGACTCATTGTTGTTGATATCCTGGAGCACTGTAGGTGTTGTGTTCTATTGCTAATTGCTAATTTTTGTTCTTAACTGAGTTCCTGTGTAATTGTGTTATCATCCTATTGAGTGCAATATGTCCAAACAGAAGTCATCCTCCGCTTCCAACACTATAGACAACTACCTAGTGCAGGTAGTGAGTAAAATAAACAGTTCAAGAAGGATATCACTCGGCTTGAGCTCCACTCCCTTAATCCCCACACAGAACTCCTTACTAGAACCAAACCAGGTCGAAGTCCCTGGTACATTGTAGTGACACTCTTGATAATGTATTCACACAGGAAGACAACCTCGACCAAACCATCCCCACTGCTATTAATTTAGTCAATGACTCCCTAGATCAATCTAATATGACCCCAGAAAAATCCCTCCCCCCTTCCCTGTGTCCGTCCCAGCAACTAGAGCAGTTAGAGCTTGTAGAAAGGGCCAGAATAAACGTGGTGGGTTGCGCTCTAGTAGGAAAAGGATCGCTTCCCCTCCTAAAACCATGCCCACAAAAGATGCAACAGGGGAGCTTGGTGGGAGGGTGTCACTGGAGGATGATCAAATTAAAATACTTGTGAGCATCATTGATTCTAAGATTAAAAGTATCGTTAAACCGCTGATAGCCAAAATTGACCATCTAACAGCAGAGGTAAATTGGCTTGGGGCATCATTAATCAGACAGTGGAAAAGGTGGGCAATATACCAACTTCAGCCCCAAGCAGAGCCGATTGCATAGCAAATGCACCAGGTGCCGGGACAGAGGGCAGGGATAAAGCGGCCCCAACTCCCCGAACGCCCCATCACTGTGCACCCAATGATAACAAGGGAATTAATATTGAAGCTCTCCCACCCAAACCTACGAGTACAGGTATTGAGAAAGGTCCGGTCCAACTTATTGTAGAGGCTTCCCCCCTAGTTTTTGCCCTGGCCAATGTACCTTCCTTAAAGCCGGGCCAAGTAGAATCTACTGCTTCTCTGATTAGCAAAGCTTTTCATTGGTTATCAAACAACATGGTGATAACCTTGTGGGGTAAACAGCAACTAGCAGAGGAAATCACCATGGCAAGAAGGGTGGATTGGATAGGGAATGGTGCCAAAAAATTCAAAGGTGACTCTGTAGTCTTGCACTTTTTAAACCCAGATGTACTTCCTGAGGTCTTGAGGAACCTTTTTCCTCCACTACGTAGGAGCACAGACATTATCCCGTTAACTTTGGATTTTTTCTATCACAGTAGAAAAATAGGGAATCCGAGTATCTTAAAGACTAAGTGGAACCTGGTGTCACACAAGTGGGGCAGGGTCCCCCAATCTAGTAAATGGGAAATTAATCTCGAAAACCGTTTTGGGGCACTGTCAAACCTGAATGAGAGTGATTGACTCAAACTGACTGACAGAGAAGTGCAAAACGAACCAGCGGAGCTAAAATATATAGATACCCCCACAGAGAAGGAGCTTAATCCGACAAACGCTATTTCCTCGCTTCCGGGGAAAAGGGTAGAGGAAGCATTTAACCCAAGCAGTAGAAATAAGAATAGACTCCTGGAGTCACAGTTAGTTCCCTCTATGGTAGAACTATGTCCTGCTCCCGACAACCTAGTCGAATCTGCACTTGAACCTCTACGCTACCATTATACTAATATAGATTTAGAAACAGGGCTGAGGGATGACTTACAAGGCTCTTTTCCACCCCACGTCCCCCTAGACGTATAAGTAGATGAAACAGTAGAGACAGGGTTGCCCTTTCTTTCCTGGAACATTGCTGGAATCACCAACAAGTTGATATCACCCGAATGATGTACATTTATAGATCAATTTGATATCTTACTGTTCCAGGAAACATGGTCTGTGACCCCAATACACCATCTAGGATGCCTTAACTTCTATATCCCAGCTACAAAAAAAGCCAAGGGTCGACCGGTAGGGGGCCTGATAATCTGGGTTCGCCAAAATTTATGCTGCAGAATTCAACAAAGGAGCTATCCACTTGACGATATACTGTCAATTACTCTTACCTGGGCCAATGGTCATGAGTTGGTCATATTTAATATCTACGCCAGGGGAGTAGCGGGTGGTAAAACATCAGAAGTAATATCCGCTCTGGATCATGAGCTTGAAGCTCTCCCAACATATCTGCCTTTCATTGTAGGGGGCGATGTTAATACCACTTTTGAACCGCTTGGCCAAGAAGATCAAATTTTAACTGAAGATGAGGATAGAAAGTGGGGTATCCCACAGTTAGAACTTCCTGTAGCTAACAGATGGACAGCGGTGGCCATCCAATTGATAGGGGAACAAGACATTCGATAATGGTAGGTTCTCCAGTCAAATAGATTACATCCTAGTGGATGTCAGATTATGGCATATGTTGATCGATATGGCAGTTAAAACCTGAATAGAGAGCGATCACAACCCTCTCTGCATGGCCCTTAAAGTAAATGCAGGGTCAAAAAAACCAAACCAAGGGGGAGGTAAAACCACTCTAGATATTGTAACCTCGAACAACCAGTGCCATATTAAATGGGGTAGACCTACTGAGGACACGCAGGGACTAGAGGAGCTTAAAAAAGTTGTGCTAGATGAAGTGGCTGATATTAACTCACATGTTAATAAGCAAAATTTCCCTGAAATTATGCTTGATGCCCACACGACCTTTTTTACTAAGCTCCAGGAGTTTTTCAAAAAGGAGAATAAATCAGGAAATGTCCAGAATAAAATGCCCAAATTAGGATGGTACGATAAGACCTGTAGAGAAGCCAGCGAGAACCTTAGTATAGAACTCAGAAACAAGAATATTTTAGGGATGAGAAAAGCGAGGGACACCTATAGAAAGGTGCAAAAAGAGGCTAAGAAAAAGTGGGACGAAGCCCACTGGCGTGATTTGAAATCCGCCTGTGGCGCAAGGAATCAGAGTCAATTTTGGGCTCTGATTAAATGGGACAGAGGAGGGGTGGCTCAACCCCCACAAAACAACGTAGCTCAAAACCAATGGGTTGATTTTTTTAGACCACAATACGCGCGTGTGCCAACTGAAGGGGAATATACACTACCCCCTACAGTTTACTTCCAATGCCAGCTATTCACCATAAAAGATGTCAGCATAGCGCTGGACTGTGTGACAGGGGGTCGTGCCCCAGGAATGGATGCCATACCAGCTGATGTGTTCTTAAGTGATCGCCCATCTTGGTGCCAGTACTTTGAGTGGCTAGCAAATTCTGTGGCCAGAGGTGCACCTATACCGACCTCTTGGAAGGGTGCAGAAATAATTCCAGTTTTTAAAAAGGGAAATAAATCATTACCCAGCAACTATAGACCTATTAGTCTTATAGACCCTGCTCAAAAAATAATAGGTCATTTAATACAAAACAAACTACAAACCTGGATCGATGAAAATGATATTCTATCCCCTAATCAAGCCGGGTTTCGTCCCTGCACAAGCTCAGTTGATCGGGTCTTTTTCTTCATAGCTCTTTACTGGAGGAATGTGTTGCTCACCAATGGAACTCTTTATGCTGTATTTGTAGATCTAAAATCAGCCTTTGATCTAGTTCCTCGTTCTAAGCTCTGGGGGGTACTTGCTGAAGCTGGGATGGCCCCTGAACTACTGACGCTACTCGTCCGCTTACATGAGATTAATTATGCTAGAATCAGGTGGGGTGCTCAGGGGGAGGTGACCGACACATTCCCTGTCGAACGTGGGGTTCGGCAGGGGTGTGTCCTGGCACCAACACTGTTCTCTATTTACATCAACGGTATTGTAAACCATTTAAGCCGTTCCCCCACTGATGCACCGATTCTGGCTGAAGCGCGTGTGCCTGTTCTCATGTTTGGGGACGACACGCTCATAGTTTCCCGTACACCTAGTAGGCTCCAGAAGGCAGTCAATGCCTTCGGAGAGTTCTGCAAAGCACATGGACTTGAGATAAATACATCCAAAACCAAGTTCATGTGCTTAAACCAGCGGAATACCTTCAGGGGTTCAATACATTTTAATGGTATCTCATTGGAACAGGTTGAAGTTTTCACATATTTGGGAATAAACCTCAAAAGTAATCTGAGCTGGAAAAATCATATTTATATGGCCGTCTTAAAGTTTCATCAACTGGCAGGTGTAGTGGCCCACAAACATAAAGTCTCATTGACCAAGCCCATTACCCCTGCCCTAGAAATTTACAACATGAAGGTGATCAGTGCCTCTCTATACGGTTCGGAACTTTGGGGCTTCTCCAACCTGAAACAATTAACATCGGCGGAAAATATTTTCTTCCGCCGGCTGATTGGGGTCCCCCAAAGTACCCCTACCATAGCACTGGCCTATGATTTGGGTAGGAAAAGCATCAAGGACTTGGCACGGCTACGTCCGTTACTATACTGGAGACGCCTTATGACCACCCCTGAACTTGTGCATTTCGCAAATGCCCTAAAGGATATTATAAGGGCAGACTGCTTTCATTCGATCTTGTGGCTAAAAGAAATAAGAGGGTTGCTTAGTAAGCTGGAACTAGACCATCTGTGGAATTCTTCCAATGTTGAAAGTTTCCCACCAAAGGCCACATTAAAGAACATGTATTGGGAAATGGTATGGTCGTCCACCCAATGTACAGGCTCTAATATAAACCTAACAGGACGTTACTTGAACATTAAATCTGTACCATCATGCGAGCCTTACTGGGACATTATCGAAAGGCCACTTGATAGAAAACTGTATTTTCAGTTTAGAATCGGGACGCTTCCTATAAAGGCGTTCACCCGCAAATGGTCGACAAACCAGGACGATAAATGTCCCCACTGCAAAGATTTGATAGAGAATACGGCCCATATACTGTTTGTTTGCCCTTTAGATGTTAATCCACGACGCAAATGGATAAAACCAGCGTGCCTAAATCAAGGAACACGTAGGTGCATAGAGGCGCTAAGAATATTGGAAACAGACTGTACACCTTATTTGGCGATTGCTGTTGCAAAATTCCTAGGTTGGTCATGGACAATACGCACCCGCACTTTACAACAGCTAGACACTGTTTAATGAAATCATTGATATGGTTGCTTGCTATGATTTTATGTAGTTAATTCTGTAAATGAAAGCACTATGTTTAATAAGTTTCTTAAAAGATGATGATTTTAACACTGTTGTTGTAATTATTGTGTAGGGAATAATGTAAAATTGCTTTTATGACTGCTGTCGAATAAAGTTTTGAATTGTTAAAATTGTTGCTAACTCCCATACAACAGTGAGCCCTGATCTGGGCGATATGTGGGACTGTACACATAACTGACATCATCCGCAACTGATTCTTACAGTATATATACACAGCTTATGCACATTTGCCATGATCTGATTAGCAAATATCTCAGAGGTACCATGAAAGGTATACATACATATATCTGTGCATGCAACACAAGAAGAATCTAGGGCTTATCACTCAACACACATCACAATGGTGATTTTAAGTACACAAAGTATACTGGATGCACAGGGACATATTTACAAGGACTTATCATCACCATAGTGTATTTTAGTTATGCTGCAATGGATGTTTTTCTTCGGCTTACTTGCACAGTGTTCCAAAACCCCTTTAGCGACATTTTTCCACAGTTAGCGCCTATTTTCAACAGCGCCAGTTGGGCAAGCGTGACTTACTGATAATGATATGCAAGGTAGGCATTCCCACAGTAAAACACCCACTAAACCCACTCTGCCATATGTGCAAGTAATTTCAGCTACACCACTAAATGTCAAAAGCTGCCGCTAAGTCCCATTAGCGGCAGTTTTGTACCTCTAGGAATTACCTGGTCTTAAAAGTGACGCTAACACACTTGTATAAAAATTGATCAGACTGAAATCACCTTGTCAAGCTCAACTACACCATGGATCTCAAGCTACTGCAGCCTGGAGCACCAAGGAGACCGACTACCACCATCAGCACCACCACAGAGTCAATGCAGGAGAATGGAGCGGATATACCATCAGAGGATTACCCTCATTGACCTCAGGCAAGAGGAAGTCACTGCCCAAAATCAGGTTCAGGAAGGGGATCATTGTCTGCCTCCTGAGCCAGATTGCGCCAAGGCTGCAGCCCACATCCCAGCACTGCACCAACATCCCTCCATAGGCCAAGCTACTCACTGTACCCCATATGCTGGAGTCTGGAACTTTTCAACCCACCACTGCCAGAGGGGCAGGAGTATCCCAGGCATCATTTCCAGGACCCTTCCCATCATCCTGGAAGTCATCATTAGCCTCACGCCACAGTGCCTCTACTTCCCCAACACTGCACAGCAACAACAGGACAACAAGCAAGGCTTCTATGCAATGTGTTGGAGGCTATGGACTGCACACATGTGCAACTTGTGCCACCTGCTGAAACATCTCATGTATACCACAAAAGGAAGCACATCTATTCAATGAACATGCAGGGGTGTTGACCATCTGGGCCTATTCATTAATGTACTAGCAAAGTAACCTGGCAGTGCGCATGGCTCCCACATCTTCTGGCAATCTGTCATCAATCAACGTTTCGAGAATAGGACCAATAGAAACGGCCTGCCTGTTAGTAAGAACATCTCAGCCACACAACAGACCAAAAGGCACTCAATCATGTAGGAAAACAACGTCAAATATGTCTTGTGTTGAACTCTACTGTGCATACATTGTAGCTGTGCCCAGATAACTATTTTCACACATAAAAAGGCAAAAGTACAACATAGAGTTTACAAATTGCACATGTTGACACCAATTAAGGCAGTGTGGGCCACACTAAATCAACCAACCAATCAATCAAGAAATCAGGATTCTGGTTTAGTGCGACTACTCACCCGTGAGGGTCTCAAGGCGCTGATGGGGGAGGGGGTGGATCTGTGGTTCAGGGGAAGAGCCAGTTCTGGAAGCCCTTCCTGATTTGCAGCAGCAATGGCGATTGCCTGATGTGCAGTAGTAGGGAGTTCCAAGTCTTTGCAGTGAGGTAGGAGAAGGTTCTTATTTCCTGTGCGGTCTTGTCAACCTGTTGGATCGTGAACAGGGCCTAGGTCAAGGAGGGTATGGATGTCATCTGTATCGGAGAAAAGAGTAGTCTTGGCTGTGGTTGCCTCAGAACCCGATTGGGAGAAGTACAGGATGTGGTTTATCTTGATGAACACAGAGAGTTGGACGCTGATGGCATTCTCGATGACTTTGTCTGGGAAGAGAGCAGGGAGATGGGAAAGTAGTTCTTGAGGACTGTTGGGTTGGCAGAGGGTTTCTTAAGCAGCGGGTGATATCTGCATGCTTCCAGCCTTTCAGAAAATGGGCAACTCGATGCAGCAGTTGATGGTGCAGCAGAGGTTGCGTGCGATGGAGTTGCTGGCTCAGTTGAAGATGTGGTGAGGGTAGGGATCAGAGGGAGCTCTGGAGTGGATGCTATTCATGATCCTGAGGGTGTCATCAGGGGTGGTCCAGTTGGCCAAGTTCTACTGGGATCTGGAGCCATTGGGTGCAATCGTTGTGGGGGGTGGGTTTTGGGTAGCTAACCTTTTTTAGATATCCTTAATCTTGCGGTGCCCTCTCATGCACAAAGTATATCCCCTATGACAACTAACAACTATGTTTCCAGTGACATATTGTTAGTGTTATTGGAAAAGCTGCAATGCATCTGCAAGCGCAAACGCACAATGAAAGGATAACGATTAGAGAGTAAGCTATGGACTACACTTTACCCATGATCATTTGCATAGTAGTGTATGTAGAACACTGGTTAAACTGTCCTGATCAACATCACAACAAATCTACTAACTTCTGTATACTGTGCCCACAGTGGGCCAGGGTGTACAACCATGTGTAGTTAAAAAAGTCACATGTACACATAAATCGACTTACATTTCCATGCTTGACAGATAGAAAATGGTAGATGCAATGAGAAATTTAGAAAAGATGTGAGGTAGAAGGGAGATACTCCAACAGCTACTGTAAATTGTCATGTATTACAAATTTTTAAGAACAAATTAAGAGACAGTACGCATACATCTACACAATCAAAGCGTGTCAGAAAATAGCCTAATCAATGGGAATTGAGCACCTGCTGGGGCGCTGGACTCCCACCTCCAGTCTGTAATGAAATGCTGCCTGTCGATTGCTTGCCAGTTTCTGCTTAGTTTTGCGTTTGGAATTATGCTAGCACTTCTTGCAGTCCGTCACTGTCCTTTTGACTTTTGTGATGGAGTTCGCCTTGTTCACTTTGAACTGACATACAGTGTTATTGGTCCCCAATGGCACCTTGGAGCTGGCGAAGGGCTGGTGTTGATGCTCCGTAGCCTCTGCAATCAGGATCTATTTCTCCTCCTGTCTAAATATGCATTTCCTCTTCCTCTTCCCCTTGGACTCCGGCTGGTCATTCTGCCTGTTGGTGGGGTTGGGGGAGTTGTTGTACTGTGCTGAGCTTGGTCTCATCTGCTCAATTCTGAATTCAGGTTTCTATTTTTTTTTTCCTTAGCGGCGTATTTGTAGTGTTTTTCCCCGCTAGACTCGGGAATGTGATGGTCGGCCATCTAGCACAATTTTTCTTGCTGCTAATTGGACAACCGTCACTTTTTCATGGTAACGTGTATTTTTCATACAACTTGATGCCAAGCGTTAGCTGAATTTTTTCTGGTCGCTATCTGTTCCTAACGCCACGTAGTGCTGTATTGTAAATATGGCGCTAGCATGGCTATACAAATTGGTATATGGCAGTGGTGAAAGAAATTATGCTAAGCAGCGTCAATAGCGACAATCCTTGTAAATATGCCCCACAATGCCTTACATGATAGTCCTATGTAGGGACCTCAAAATGTTACAACATCTAAATTAACTCTGGGACTCAGAGGCACATTGTACCCAGTGAGAATGGAAAGGACCTCTTCCACAAGTTTACCCAACTCCTCTGGAGAGAAGACAGGGGACTTCACACTGCTTGGCTTGTCATGATTGCTCCTAGAGGTGGCAAACAACAGCTAAAATAGAGGAGCAGTGTCTGGAGTCAACTGAGTTATTTTTCAAACTGCAGTGTGCATGTACTCCACGCACGCGATCATCAGCGTAATAGGACAAAGCCAGTGGTCTGCGACGATCACAATCACCAATGTTGGCCTATGGCTGTTTTCTCCGTGGCTGAAACCGCCCGCCGCATTTTCGACTTCTGCCGGCGGTGGCATGTTCAGAATGTCCTATATCCGAGGTCAAGTTTCCGCCAGTTTAGAGGTTGGAACTGAGGCCTTAGTGACTGTTAAGAGTGTCACCACCACAACAAATGTGTTGTAACATGTTTACATGATCTATTACTCCATTGCTCAATAATTTGCTTTACACAAACATCTGTGCATTGCATTATGGTGCATAAACACTATATTACTGAGGTGCACTGCACACCGAAAGTGACAGTATTTTGTGAGTATAATTGAAACTTTACAATAATAAGGTGCTCGTGATACATTTCTGGCTGTATAATGTGTAAATTTCTGTTACACACATATGTGAAGAACGCAATGAAGATTATAGATGGGCGTTAGACAGTAGGCAATTATTATGTGAATTATGTATAATTCTTTCTGAACCACTTATATTTTCTCACATGAAATTAATCCTACTCTACATATATGTTACTCTGGACACTGTGAACAATGTTAAAATTGTTTCCACTCCACATATATCATAGCCACTAGTGTGCCACCCATTTCCAGATCTTCAGACCATCGAAGAAAGGCATGTCATCAAGAGGTTTTACTTAAATAATCAAACAATACAGGATTTATGTCATCAGTTGGAGCCTAATCTCCATGCTCAAAACACTAATCACACATGTATTCCACCTATTGTTAGACTTATGACAGTATTGCATTTTTGGAGCACATGTTCCTTTCAATGCACTGTGGATCTATCTGGTGGTATGTCACAACCAATGTTCAGTGGTGCACTACAAGATGTGCTTTCAGCATTGATGAAACACGTTGACAGCTAAATCAAGTTCCCCAGATGTGAGGATTTAGCTAATCTGAAGGAGGATTTCTATAGATTTGGTCACCTTCTACATGTGGTTGGAGCAACTGATGGCACCCATATTGCCTTTGTACTACTGCAAGCCAGGGAACAAGTTTGACATAACAGACAGCACTTTGATTCTATCAACATGCAAGTTGCCTGTTTACCGGATTTGTACATCTTAAATATCTGTGCCAGGTTCCCAGGATCAGCCCATGATTTCTTCATACTGCGGAGCAGGATCATACCCTAGCTGATCTCATAACTGCTACCAGACAGGGCCTGACTTGTTGGTAAATATGATCTGTCCAAACTTTGTGTGGGTCATGCCAAGCTGTATGTTCACGAAGTTTGTGATTTATTGTTGCGCCTAGGCCTGTTTTCCATCTGGCCAACAACCATCCATGGTTGTTGGCACCGCTTAGGAATCTAACTACGCCAAGGGGGAAGTCTGCTTCAATGAGGTCCATGGAAGAACACAACTGCCAGTGGAGTGGCCTTTTGGACTCCTGAAGGCCAGATTCAGATATCTGGACAAGACTGGGGGAGCCCTCCTGTAGTCACCCGGGACGGGGTGTTAAATCACTGTGGCTTGGTACATGCTCAGCAATCTCGCCCTGTTTCGGAACATCCCTTATATCGCAGAGGATGGAGACCATGAAGTACCACCAGGTGAGGGACCTGAAATGGCAGATGATGGTGATTGTGGTGTAGAGGAAGGAGCTGAATTGGATAAAGATCTCATCAACAACTTCTTATCATGAGTGTAAGTGTGTTGTGAGATATCATGACTTAGACTATTAAAGCCAATCTTGTTATGTTGATGTGAGGAGTATGTTTAGGGAAAATATTTGGAAGCCAAGGTTCTGGCAAATTCGTGTCAAAGGGGTTTGTGGAGGAAGGTTTTGACACACGCTCATTTTGTTTGTGTTTCTTTTTTTAGCTTAGAGTTTTGTCATGGACTGTGTATTCCAGAAGCTGAATTGTGAATTGCGTAATATGTATGGTTTCATAGCTAATCTCTTTGTTTTGGTCTGTTGTAGGTACCTTCACCATGTCATCTCCATTTGGACATTTCAGAGTTGTGCCATTGCCAGGTATATGATACTGTTTGGATGTACAAAGTGGGCATGGATTGTTGCTGGAAATGACAGTCTGGCTTTCGGTGCGTCACTTTGTTTGATGCATCGACAGCGCTGTGCGCCTGCCCATTTTTACAAAGCCACCTAAAGTTACCCTGAAAGACATTTCATGGGCATGTAAATATGCGCCCTTTTCACTCATTACTCTGCATGAAAGGGGCATTCAATGGGTGTCGCTGTGAGTGTTCCCACGCAACATCCATGGATTATGACACATTCCCAGAGGTGTCTGTGTTGGCACATGGCTGCTGTTTGTTTACCGGCGCAGAGGAGAAGGACCGGAATGTGCCATATCGTGTGGATACAACGTATTCCTGCCATTTTATTTTGACACATGGCAGTGCAACAGGAAAGCTTCCTGTGCTGCTATGCATCAAAATATAACAAACGAGTCCCCCGTACCACAACAGCGTGCAAGGATAGGATGGATGTTAAAAGCAATCCATTAGACTGTTCCTTGTCGTTTGGTGGTCCTAATGCAATATGTGTGCCATCATGTGCTCAAACAAAATGTTACTATGGGCCCAAATTATGCTAGTCTCCCTTTCCATTGGATAAATCCTCTTTGTGTATAAACTGTATGTAGCTGTTGATGTGTCTCCTCATTGTGGGCCACAGTGTTTGTGGCTCCTCACTGATGTTTGCTTGTGACATTCCACTAGATGCTGCAACACTGGATTGGAATGATCCTGTGTTCAGAAACAATTGTACTGCCATGAGTCTGTTTATTTTTTAAATGATGTGGGATTCCTTTTGTGAGGAAGGCGCTAAGGCTCCGTCCGATGATATAGACCAATTTTTTTTTTATTATTATTATTTTTTTCAGAGTTTATATTGCGCAAACTTGACCTGAATATGGTATCAGAGCGCTTTACCGAACACCAGTTGCATTACATGAGGGCACATTCATTTTTTTGTTAGGCACAGGGAGATTAAGTGATTTGCCGAGAATCACAGGATATTCAGCGTCATTGCCGAGACTCGAACCCAGTTCCCCAGATTGGAGGTCGACCGCCTTAGCCGTTAGGCCAATTTTATTTTGCCTATTCCATAGAAAATTGTCTGATGCATGCCCTCAATCCATGTTGTTACGGTCTGCACCTGGAAATTTGATCACTGACACAGAAAATGTGAGTCATGTATGATGTGTTATGTTTCTGATATAATGCCAGCCTATGATTGGAACAATAGAATAAGCCTAGACACTTGTATGTATTTGTTGGTATGACATGGTTGTGATCCTGAGTTAAACATTGTTAGAAACAGGATTTCTGGCTAGTTGAGACTTGCGCCAAAGCGAGGCAGAAACCACCACTCTAGTCAGGATAGGGAGTTACACTCCTAAAATAACCCCTGCTCACCCCCTTGGTACCTTGGCACGAGCAGCTAGGCTTATCCTAGAGGCAGAGTGTAAAGCGATTACACATAACCAATAGTAATATTGTGTATGCACTACAAAAGGCCACCACACCAGTTTAGAAAAATAGCCAATATTTTTATTTACAGTAAGAAAAGACCAAATACGATAAAAATCCACAATACTATACTTAAAAATCTGCCATGATCAAAATAAGTTTCAAACACAGTTCCTTGATGTCGATATCTCCGTTCGGGGCTATCACGGTGTCGTGAACAACAAATCCAGCAGTTCTGGCTGGTCCCGGGGTCGCGGGTCAGTTATGTTGTCTGGAAGACCCACCAACAGTACCTGTGAGAAATGCAGGGTGATGGGGTCCTTGAAGTCACACGCTCCTCTCTGATGGAATCAGGAGCACTGGCGCTGACAGGCATTGGGTGCTGCTTTGAGAAGTACAGTGGTGCGGTGTGTGGTGTCCCAAGGTCGCGGTGCGAGCAGCTGCTCGGTGGGGCATCAGATGGCGTCGTCGGTGAGACCAGGGTCGCGGTGCGAGGGGAAGACGGTGCTTGTCATGGTGCTAGCAGGTCACGGTGAAAGCAGCGGCGGTGTCGTTGCTGAAGTGCTGTCGTCTGCTGACGAGCGGGAGTCGATGACACTGGCGTCGGTAGGCCAAGGCTGTGGTGCGGGATGAGGGTGGTGCGTCGTGTGACTTACGAGGGCTGTCCTTAAACTACGGTGCATGCAGTGGCATCGATTTTGGCATGGAGCATTGTTGTCACGGATACCAAGGCGTCGTTGCATTTCACTGCCCAAAATAGAAGCAGCCACTGCAGGTCAGCCCAGCAAAGCACCCAGCAATGCAGTTGTTCCTTTTCGCAGCTTCTCTAGCTCTTCTTCTTGGCAGTCTTCTTGTTCCAGATGAGTTATAAAGTTCAGGGGTCTGGGCCCCAGTATTTGTAGACAAACATCCTTTGATATTTCAGGCAAACTGTATCTGATGATCGGCCAGAACCAATCTGGCCTACTCGGGTGTGATTTCCTGGCAGGAGGTGGAGACAGCATTGTCAGAGGCAGACCAGGCCCTTTTGAGGTGCAGGGAAATCTGCCCCTTCTTCCCCCATCACAGCTCAGGTCTATTCCGCTTCTTCCTGACCTACCTAGACTATCTGGTGCCACACCCGCTCTCCAGCCTTCTGTCATCAGCAAGATAGAAGTTCCATCAGGAATAACTCTTGATAAAGTGTTTAAATTCCCCGCATCCTCCTTCTTTGTACCGCACCACGCGAAAAACGGCTTCCTTCCTGGAAAGAAGCAGTTTTTCTATCTTCCTGTCCATCCTCCTTTGAAAATTAATCTATATTACAGCTTAAGAGGACTACTCATAGAAACCTTGGAACATTTTTAAGGACGAAACATATTATGACAACTTGTCTGCATATATAGACGCCTTTGTGGCTTCCCAATACTTCTTACCAAGAAATCGTTTGGAAACGCTCATCTGCAAAGGAATTTTCCATTGTTTACTACGACTGCATACATTCAAAAGATTTTGCCCTGAAGAAGTCCCTTGAGGACGAAACGCGTCGGCTGCGAGCACCCGTGTATTGACTGTACACCCTCTTTTTGGAATAAAAGAAAATCACAATTAAGAAAGACCTACGTCTGTGATTATTGATACCGTATTTTTGGAATTGTGCGGTGCACCTTTGCTTTTATGTATCAATTTACTGAGTTCTTGGATGAACTATCACTGTGACAGTGGGTGTTAACCAGTGTGCACACACCTCGCCCATACAAACTATCTAGGGCGTGCTAAAGAATTGTGGGGGTGATTTGGGTTAGGTGCTGTAATCAGGAAGTTTCCACTGTCTCTTCTGTCTTTTGAAAAGGTCTTGGAATTATTATTTAATAGTAATACACTTACAGACACCAGTGCAACATGTGTCATTTAATGGAGATTGATACATGTGATCTTATATGCAACAATTCACATTAAAACTGCCAATCAAACTTCTCTGATACCCTGAGTTCTGCGTGTGATTGAAAGTAGATAGAGAGCACAATAGCAAAAGCTGAGATGAGAGCATATAGGACATTGATGTATTGTGACAGTTAGAGAAGTGTAACTTACCAGACTTCACTCCCGCAGGTACTCCTGTCAAGCCCTACGAATGCAGGAGCAGGATGGCCAGAAAAAGAGTAGTAATGGGGTGCTGGGAGGACGACTTCTGGACCGCCAGGTGGTGCTTGGAGGTCATGGAATGCACTGTCGCCCTCGGTTGTGCCACCACTTCTTAATGTTCCCCCTTGTGCACAGGTTGGTACCTACAGGATTCACTTTGTCGACTATCCTGGACCACATTTCCATTTTCTTACTGAGAGAAGTATGTTGGTCTTGGGCTCCAAACAACTGTGGCTCTACTCTTATGATTTGATCCACCAAGTCTGACAACTCAGCCTCTAAAAAACGTGGATTTGTTTGACGTAATTTAACTCTAAACTGAAATGGATGACAATGACTACCAAAAACACCAAGGGATATTAGTAGAAAATGCAAAACAAAGTGTGTGGAGAGTGTTAAATGAAATAGGGGAAAAAAGGGAAGCCTTGTGTGACCAAAATTGCGGGTTTGCCTTGCTGTGCTGCACTGGAGAGGCAAAGGATCATTTTCTGGGATGCGGTGTGTTTTATAATATGATTTGCAGATGTGTCCACTTGGCCAATGGATATCAGCTGTGTGTTCTTTTTAATCCATCCAATGAGCACTGTTCTTGTGCTTTGCTGAGAGCGCACCGAAGTAGCCTAACGCCGTCGGGGAACCGCAGCTAGGGGACTGCCAGTACAACTATGTTTTCGGAATCGGCTCCATGGGAAACCACTGCTCTAGCAGCGCCAGAGTACACATCTCCAACATTGCAGTCCACCGCGGTCCAGGCAGGACACATACAGTCGACAGCGGTTGACAGTTCAGGCTGCATGCATCGTAATACTTCAGTTGGAAGACTGTTGGCTCAACTGTCTTCTTGGGACTGCTGACATAGCAGTCCGGCAGTAAGACTGCCAAATTCATAATCAGGTCCTAAAACTTTGTCACTAGAAAACTTCCAATGACTATCAATTATGGCCTTTGCTGGCTCCTCCAGCAGCCTTTGCATTTGTTTGCTAACCAATTGCACACATTTATATTTCTTTCATGTAGCAGGCAACCTGGTTAGAAGGCTTGTTTTTACTTCTTTAGCTCTGTGTCACTCCCTCCGCTTCTCAGCACAGGAGACTCCTCTGGTTGCTTTCAGCCAGAGGCACTTGAAGGTCAGCAGGGATGGTTGTTTTTTAGCAAAAGGTGGGGAAATTGTTTACATACTATTTAAAAAACCATAGTCACATTGTTCCCCTTAGATCCCACTCACCTCAACCTCTGACCATAACATAAAAAGGAGGTATTTAGGGGCATATAAACAAGAACCTTGTTAAAATTATCGCCGTTTTAGAAACAGGAAACTGCTGCTAAAACGGGGATAATGGGCTTGCTAATATGCGTTATAGAAGCCCAGGTTAGATGTCCGGCACATCTAACTTGGGCTTCTATTGGCATTCTATAACACATATTAGCAAGCCCATTATCGCTGTTTTAGCGTCAGTTTCATGCCACTCAAATTGCGATAATTTTAACGAGGTTCTTGCTAATATGCCCCTTAATTTTCAGTGCTGATCTGCAGCATGTTCATATTAATATTATTATTTTGTCTTATTGAACAGCCCTGGTTGATTTTAAAGACAGACAGCATGTAGGATGTTTTAATAGGTGACATTTTCATAAGAAAAAGCTCAGTTATGATTTCCTGCTTTGTTCATTGGATATTAGACACAGGATAATTTCAACTGCTGAATTTCACTGAATTGTTTTGTTTTAGAGTACTCCAAGTCACATCTTTCGCTGAGATACTGATTTGTTGCCTGTCTGTCTTCTGTTCAAAAAATAATAATTGACAAGCCATATGTTACAGTGTGATAACACTTGCCTTTAGGTTATTGAGAAGTATGAGGCAAATCCAAATGACGTTAGTGACCTATGGTTGTTATCTCACAGCAGCATTCGCACCTTGGAAAGCCTTATGAAAATGATATAAAAAGCCCAGACACAGGAATTCAAAGACAGCCTTTTCAAACTGAAAACAAAAGAGCAATTATGCATTATCATTAATTGTCCAGCAAAAAGGAAATTGCCTGTGCGTTTTGTCATTTCTGGAGAGCTGAAGTTAATGGTATTTAGATTACAGTTCAGCGAGCAGAAACAATATGCATAAGAACATATTCAAAGCTTCAGGTTTTTTTCGCATTTTTTTCAAGTCACTTCATTATAACAAAAGAGAAGGGCCGTGGAGGACAATGCGAGGTGCTCCATGTTTTCTTTCAGTGGAGGCATCATGTAGCAGTATTCCGGCATGGAGTGGACAATTTGACAGAAATGAATGCAGAATGTGTTCCACTAAATTGGATTTTTTGGGGGAGGGATTATTACTTTGAAAAACTTTGCCCTGTCTGACTTCAACATTACCTGATTTGCTAGGATGATCTCTACAACAAGTTTTAAATTTACTAGGGATACACGGTCTCAGTAGTTTAAAGGTAGGGAGTGCTTGAAGAGCAAACATCAGCCTTAACATGTTGGCTCCACATTCACAACTCTTCAGCCTACAAGGAGTATTAGTGTAACCATGGCACCATTGTTAATCCTCCTATACACAGGCGATGCTAGCCCTAGGTGATTAGCTCAAATTGAAGTAAAAGGTCTGGGGAGCTTAGAAAAAGTTGTCAACAGGAGTAAGAACCTTCACTTCTCTGATATCGACTCCGGTGATGTTTTATTTAGCCCCTCCCCGGCTGCTCTTGTCCTCATTGGATGTGTTTCAGCAAGCGCTTGTTGCTATAATTTTTCTTCCATTTGCTTTAGTAGTGGTAACCTGTTCTATTTAGAAAAGTCCAATCTGAGTAGCACACAGGGGCTGCTCATCCGCTGTGGCGGAGGAGCATCACCACACTGCTTTTAAGCAGTGCACTGCAAAGTAAAGGAAACATAACATTATAACTTTGAGTTATTATCATTTTATGTTTCCTGCTGCTTTGCGGGCGGGCTGTTCTGCTCTCAGGGCAGGGGAGGAGCTGTTTGACCACTCCTAGGTGTGCAATGACTGTTTGGTCGGCCATCTTGGGCCGCCCAAACCAGTCATGCGCACTTTCCCAGTTTTCCATGCAGGCTGCATTAAAGCCTGCGTGGATAACAAGCCCAGGCCCCCATTCCCTGGTTGAGTGTAGAACCATGATGCTCAAAACCAATCACAACGCTGCATTGCAGTGTTGTGATTGGGCAGGGGAGCCTTTTCTGTGCTTCCTGTGCCTCGATCTGACAAGGAGAGCAGGAGCTAGGAGCAGAGACTAGTGGGGCAAGGTAAGGGCTTCTTTTATTATTATTTTTTTTTACCATTTCCTCCACCCCCTCTTGAGACCCCCGCACCTACACCCGCCACGCCACCCATGAACTATGCCGCCCGCCACTGCTAGCACAGGGCTCAAGACATATGCACTTCACACTGCCATTGACTTTCAGGTAGTCTTACTATTCAATAGACTCAGGGGAAACCTGCGATATAGGGCAAGTGACTCCCTTATGTACAGTAGCACAGAGGCAGCCCCCAGGCTCCCTAACATACAAGCGCTGCCAGTCCTCATCGTTATCAAGACTGCCCATTATCAAGTGATGCCCAAGTCTTCTCACGTAACCAGCTTCAATAAAGCTCACCACCATTTTTTCATTGAGAGAGAACATGTAGGTTACACAACCATAGCATACATTTGAAAACAAGAGAGACTGGCAATAGTAGGCAAAGGTGGTAACCAGTAAACTACTACATGCATGCCTGCAGTATTTCGTGGTCCCAGTAACCACGTTGCTTAATAGTTGGTTATACAGGAAAGGCTTCCTCTAAATCGCCCTTGATTTATATCAATCACAGGACGCAACCATTTTAAATTCAAAACACATACAGAACGTTAGAAGCAAAAGAACTGTTCCTAATGAAAATATATTTAGTTGTGATATTCCTTCTGTTAAGGACATGTGATGGTGACACATGGAGGTAGATATGAATGGGGCCGAAATATTAAAGTCAGTTTGTTTTAACTTGAGCAGACAGATGGGAAAGTAGGTACAATTCCTAAACAAATAGTACCCTGTCCTAGATGGGAAACATCATTTACAACGAAGGCAATACTACACGTAACGTTTACTACGAGGCACTTACCACGTAAACGTCTTTTCCACACGTATGCCTTCCACGACCGTCTTTACCACGCAAGTGGTGTTCCTTCCAGTCGTCCAGCGTGTACGATCTGCGTGGGCTTGGGGGGCTGGAGGGGGGGGTCTCCCCCCCCCCCAAAAAAATCATAACAGTCGACCAACGTGTGTGGGTATGGGGGGGCTGGGGGGGGTCTCCCCCCCCCCCAAAAAAACGAGCGGGTTAATAACATTTAAAAAAAAGGAATTCAGTGCCTCTGACGTTAAAGGAAAGAGCCTCCAAAAAGACGTCATAATAGAAGTCCTTCTTTCATTTTGGTAGACGTGTTTTGAGGCTTGTTTCAGTGGTGGATAGAAGTAAGGGCTGCTGGTGAAAGGCGTGCAGGTAAGAACATAATCTATATTAAAAAGTATATATATTTAAGCGCACATTAAAGGAACTGAATTTAAAAAGCAAAGGTAATTTGTTGTTTTAAAAATCGATGTATTGGGTTATGCAGTTAGACATATTTTACTTAGCCTATCACTATCATTATGTAGATTTCGTTGACGGGACGTTAGATGTTTCATAACGTTTTTTTTTCTCGAAGTAAAATCCTACGTTCTAAAAAGCAGCGTGGTAAAGCCACTTGCGAAGTAAAATTTGCGTGGTATTGCCATGCGTGGTACTTGTTTTCGTGGAATAATCATATATTCGTCCTAGATTATTAAGATATTTTAACGAGCTCCACCATGACACATTGTTTTATGTAATGTTTTAAATTACTGACAAGGATCTAAAAATGCACATGGCATGTTTGACCCAGCAACAGACCAAACTGCCTTGCAGAGACCAAGGTACATGAGCTAATAAACAAATTATTATAAATTCCATTAATTTATTGATGACGTAGGTGCATAAGATATGGGCCCAGATTTGCAAAGGTTTTGGATTCCTTTTTTTACACAGACCCAATCTTTTTTGATTTTTTCAAAGCAATACAAAAGGCATATCATTCTTAGTTGTATTAATGGGAAGTGTTGGAATTTTGAAACGTAATAACATGAAGAGTGATGTGTTTATGCCAATAAGTGGCAACATAGGAAATTAAGTGGTAAAACGAAAATGTAACTAGCAGAAAATATTAACTTGAAGAGCTTGTGTTGTGGTATTAACATCCATTCATGTATTAAAATCATTATTAATTGTGTCATTTTATACGTAGGTAACATATCAATTGAATGTGCCTTATTTCCTATGCAATTTCCTAAAGCTCATATGACATTTTTCTTAGAATCTTCTCAGAATCTTCTTGGCCTGAAAAAGGAACACTGGGGCATATTATCAAGGGCCGGTGTTAAAATTATCGTCATTTTGTCGGCAGGAAACTGCCGATAAAATGGCAATGATGGGCTTGATATTACTGCCTTGTTCATTCCCATAGAAGCCCATGTTAACATCCGACCATGGGCTTCTATGGGAATTAACAAGGGCGTATTATCAAGCCCATTATCGCCGTTTTATCTGCAGTTTCCTGCCGATAAAACGGCGATAATTCTAACACCGGTCCTTGGTAATATGCCCCACTATTATCCCATGGAAAATTACCTTTGGGATCATGCTCAGTGTAGATGGAATGACCTGCAAAGACTCTTAGGAAAGCTACCTATAATAACACGATCTTCAAGTAGGGAAAGCACCACTTCTTCTCTGGCTTTGGAAAGAGAACATCTTAGAACAAACCCTGTCTTGGTTGCTTTATGCTACATGACCCATTGTTGAAGAGAGACTTCTTTGGGATACTCCACAGACTGACACCTTTTATGTCATGTCACAGAAGATGCTTAATTAGGGATTTCATAGTAGTGTTAGAGTAGGGATAGATTAATGCTTTATATTAATCAACCCTAGATGTAGGGAAACTTGGACTCATGCTTTCTGATCCTCTGCACTTTGTTTCTTGAAATAATTGTTTTGCTTATGTTGCATTGTTTAAACTGGAATGTGCAGATTTGGCTTTATGCTGATCTCTATGTATTTCTACATTCTCATCTTGAGGTGTCTCTATGTCCAGCTATTTTTGACTTTCTAATAAATTAACTAACCTTACATAAGTGTCTGTGGTTACTAATTGTCGAGAGAATTTCCTCTTGAATTGATTAGCAATAATAACTACATTGCTCCCCTCTACGCTTGCATGCTGCTAAAAAGAACCATCAGATTGTGATTCTAGAATAGGTCTAGAGCTTATGGGCCCGGCCCTTTCCTCACCAATGAATTTGTTCTGCATTCTGCTGCACACATACAAAGAGGAAACAGTCGCAAAGGATAGATGTTGTGCAGGAAGTCACCCCTTTCTACAGAAAAACTATCCTGACCACTACGCAACCAAACTTAGGCTATGGTGCAAGGGTGACTCTGTTGGTGCAAAGCAGCACAAAGTTTGTCAGCTCAGTGAGAGAGCAGAACTGTGCTATTTCTTTGTAGACATGGTGCAGGTTTGCTCTCTCCATTTCATGTAACGCTGTGCAGTAACTTTGCTTGCTGAACTGCATTGCGTGACCTCTAAGTAAATCTGGCCACAAGGTTTTTTATTTCATCATGCTCCATCTAGGTGTTTGCAACTCAGTTTTCTTAAGTAAATGAGAGGTAAAGTTCCACAAAGGTTTTCTGATCCCTTAGAACAAGGCTGTGGTTGACAATGCAATGGTTTTCAGGAGGATGCCTGGAAAGCAACTTTGTGTTCACTCTAGAATCATACAAATACTGTGAGAATTGGCACCTGCATGTGGTAGCAAATGAAAGAAAACAAAGTTTAATTGCATAGTACATGTTTCCTCTCTCTTAAGAATTAACCACCCAGGGTGAAACTTGTAGAAGACCGTAAATGGGTCTTCTAAAAGGAGAGTTTGATAAGAGGATTACTGATGCGAGAAAGGGTTTAATTTAAATCTCTCTGCCTTGCACACAAAATCTTGCAAGGCAAAGGCCCTCCTGCCCTCCAAAAGATGGTGACCCCGTATAAAGCAAGTAGAACTCTACGCTCTGACCAACAACATTTAATTCTGGTTCCCAGGGTCAAAAAGGCCCGATCAGGAGGGAGGAGATTCTCCGTAAATGTTGCAACCCTTTGGAACTCACTCCCCCTAGGTTTACGCTCGGAGCCATGTCTTTTACGTTTTCGTAAACAACTGAAAACTTTCCTCTTCTGCTAAACTGCTGTGACTCTTTTCTGTCTTTATTGTTACTCTGTTTGGTGAAGCGCTGGGATGCTCCAGGGTAACCACGCGCTGTACAAAACTGTTTAATAATAATAATAATAATAATTCTTAAACTGCGGTCCACAAACCTCTACTCACGGGGTCAGCGGCTTTTTAGGAAATTAAATATCAGTAGATTAATAAAATATACAAATATAAAAAAAAGAAGAGTAGAAAATGAAAACGCTAAAACACTCTGTAAATGTGAAGAAATTTGAATCTGTATGCTAAAAATTAAGTTGGAATTCTTCTCTTGATTTGTGAGAGCAGCCCAAGAAATATAAAGGAAATTTGTAGGGTCTGCTTGCAAACTTAAATGAAACATTGGTGTACTCCCACAAAAAAGATCATTAATTTGAGTAAGACAGAACAAAATTATAGACCAGCAAACAGCATATTGCTTCATCTTTTAGAAATGAATCTGTCCGATTAAAATTTTGATTTTTGCCTACTATTTGTTTGTGAATTAAATAAAATATTTGTTAATTGGAGTATTTGTTTGATGTAAATTTGTTTCTCTGTTTTGTGTACTGTTATGAGGTTCAAATCGCAGAAAATGCTAATGTGGTAGTTTCCGGTTTCCAGTAGAGATTCAGTAGGGGCTTCACAGAAGACAAAAGGTTAAGAAGCCCTTCTGTAAGCAGTATATTACTATATCCAACAAAAAACTTGTCAGAACTGTTTCTATGTCCCACATACGTGTTATCTCTCTAACTATCTTAAAATACCGGAAAACACAACCTTCTCATTTTTTCTATGCTCAAAATATTTGACAGTATTTTTTGTTCCCTCTCTAAGGATTTCATTTCTAAGGTTCTTTGCACCACCAGAAAGTCACATTTTGTAAAGTAATGTGGTGCAGGAACCTGCTCCATATTTACAAGGCGTCACTAAGCCACTTTTTTGGCTTATTGCTGTACTGTAAATATTGTTCCCTTTAATGCAGTTTTCAGCGTTAAAGGGGTGTGCAATTGGTGCTGCTGGGGGCGTTCCCAGCAACATCCATTGCTTTTTGACTCTGCCCCAGATTTACGAGAAATCGTAACTCTGAAGAAGCACCCAAGGGAGGCTTAAAGGAGACACAGTGGGGAGAAATATCTTTATTTATCCTTGTTTTTCCTTTTTCTTTGTGTGCTGCATTCTACAGCACACATAGGAAGAGGAAAAAATCTCTTATGATTGTTTTTGTCCAGTCATTATTGGCTCGGAAATAGTAGTGTGGGATGTTTTGACTCAGTTTTTACTTTAAGGACATTAAACACATTTGTAAATTTAATTCTTGCTTCTACTGGTAGCAAATGGAGTGCATTCACTCCTAGGTTTATGTTTCCACTCTTTTCTTTACCATTACCAGCAATGTTGTGAACTCCAGAAGAATGGTTGAATGGAGTAACGGGATAATCGTATAGAGCACACACGTATTAGGCATATTCTTCTATGACTTAACCCTAAGTCTTTGTCATTTGCAATTAGGGAGAAATTGAAAAAACAACTTCCCCATTCTGAAATTCCCACACACTTGGGTGTATGCGCCCTAAATCTCCTTCAAAGCCTATCTATTTTAACATTTTAATGGACTGTCCACATGCAGTCTTGTAAAGAACTCTCCCAATTAAGTACCTATCTCCTGTTATGTCCTTAAATACCTATCCCACAGAACTTAATCACTACTTCTTGCCTAAAAATAAATACCAAGAAACAAAGATCCGCCTGCCAGTAACACCTCAACATAACAATTCTGCAAAGCAAAATAGTGTACGAAACGCACCACTGAAGATGAAACGGGATGACATTTCACATTCACAGCAAAATTATAGACGAAAACATAAAGAAATAAAAGACTGCCAAAAAATGTTCATCAAAATGCCCCAAAACTACAATATTGTCATTCTTTGATTTGGGTAAGAAAATATTTTGTGGAAGGAGAATGGACAATGTCACTTCACACTGGATGCACAGCAAGAATTCAGAAAAGGGAAACCTTACCCTGTGCTCCAAACCAAAAGCTCCACAGGATAAACCCACATTAATAGTCTTGCCATCTCATGAAGGAGGGGTCACATGATCCCACAACCCACCCAAAAAGTATAGGCCAGGATGCAACACCTTCCAGCAGTACCACATTGAGCAAGATGGCACAATCATACCAGACTAACTCCTGAAGACATCCTTGAACCCCAGTAATTTTGATGTAGCGGACAACTTCTATGACCAGCCACACTTGGATTATGTGATCTGGTGTTTCACCTGGAAATTCAGGATGCAGGAAACAGATGAAATCTCAGAGTTAAAAGACACTAAAAGCTTGCTAAAATCAGTGCAGGAACATGATGTCAGCAAGTTATAGCCCAAAACCGTATAACCAGGGGGAATATTTTCCAACAGTGACTGATATCCTTGCTATTCATAGCTCATTAGTTTCAGGAGTGGGGGAAGAAATCCACCAAACTCATGTTCCCAACCTAAGTGTGTAATGTCTGCTTAATTGTTGCAGGTTATGATATAAACATGCACACGAGGCATTTCACTGTAAAGCCTGAACTAAATGCCCCATTAATGCATAAAACACACACATAGTCTTTCAACCAACTAGTTCCCTATGCCATTTAAATCTTGCTTGTTCTTTTATGGTAAATGAGCTGTCCACCCACTTCTCCTTACTCCTCAGTCCACCTCAGTGTCCTCCTCTCTTCTCATTGCACTTCCATCACCTATTGTCACAACACCTACTGATTTTCCAGAGTTATAAGTTCCTCCTCTCAACTCAATCGTCCCCCCAAACTGCCTTGGCCATCCAAGGACAAAAATCAACTCTCCTCTCCTACTTTATCATAACAACAAATCTTCACTTAGAACAACCCTACCACACAGGAGCATTCTGCCCCATTTCCATTAATCCAGTTCCAATCTATACTTTCACACACTAAGCAAAGCAGGCTCATCCTGAGTGATGTTTACCCACCTCCCTCCAGCCACTTGACCAAGCTTCAAAAGACCCCTGTTGACTTCAGCAGGTAACATTCATTTCTCAAACTGTGGGCGCTACTTAAGAAGTTGGGTTATTAATTGCAAAGGATGTGGGTCCTTCACAACATCCAGTCAACCAGGAACCAAGTACTCAATGTTAGCACTTGACTCTCTCAGGATAGCGAAGCAGGGTAGACAAAGGCCTACTCAGGAGGGGTGGTGTGGGCTTATACCGCACTTCACTGGCACACAGCAAACAACACACAATAAATCATTGATCAGTAATTGCTTTTGCTTATAAAAACGAAATGTACTTTATTACACACACACTTCTGAATACCACACATGAATTCACAAATATGTACAACTAGTTAGATTAAAAAATGCCTATGCTGACATCTTCCTAATAGTTCATCTACCTAGTGAGCTCAGAACCTAAGACTACAATATCCTTCACATATCCCAGACACAATCCAAGTGAATGTAGGTATCTCAAGGTAGGACTTCATCTTTGTCAGGGTGTCACTGCATTAATATAAGCCAACATAATTCATAGAAAACGAATGTAACTATTAAAAGCACTATGGATGGTACCATCTTACTATGAAATTTATTAAGGACTCACATTTACACAAAGGATTTAGCGGGAGAGGCCCAACCAGACACGTACTACCCCCCGTCTGTCATTAAACTCATAAAAAGTATGTCGGGTCAAAACATAAGTCAAATATACACCCGTAGATGGGCAATATGTTTCTGCCCATGTTTGACCTCAAAACAGGTTCAGGGGGATTTGTCAGAACCTAGAAAATTAGTCACTCTGCTTACAATAAAATAATAATAGTTCAAAATACTGTCCCCACTTTCCAAGAAACATGCTCAAGAACTGGCAAATGTCTATATTGTGTGGGGAGGCCTTTGATCCTCGTGCTGGCTAGGAGAGTAATTATTGTGACCAGGTAGAGGAGATGAAGACCTGAAATCTAATTATGAGCAGAGAATTGTGTGACAAAAAGTGCCAAACAGAGTACACATATAACAAGAGTGACTTTGGATCTGCACGTGGGTACATTTTTACCCTAGGCTGGGTACATGGCCTGTATTTCTGGGCCTACGTAGGGAGAGAAAATACTGCGATGCAGATTTAGCACATTAGAAATAATTCAACTAAGCAATCAGACTTTTCAGTAATCACTACAGATGTGCACCACGATTGCCCACTAACATTATTGGCCTACAGCAGGTCAGCACAAATCCCTGAAGGATCCCTTCTGCAACTTTCAACCTGTGCAGATACAGACTGAGCTCGACAGAAGTCTCAGTTGCTCAACCCAGAAACGTGTGTGCACAAGTGTTCATGCGTTCCGGTGCCACCAGCCCAGGGCTAATTACCCTAGCTGCGCAGCACTGGGCCATACTGGCGGTTAGCACTCTCAAACCATTATAACAGAGTTTACAGTGAATGAGACTGCATTGAGACTCCCTCACAGTAAAAGTTCAAAAATGTGTACTCTAAAATGCAAACAGTCCAGTGGGGAAAATAGACGGATCCCATTTGCTACGGCTACTCTCCTGTATTTAATGCAAACTCTTAATATCTATTTCCCTGCATTTAATTCTCAAAACCAGTATCAACTCACTGAAGTTCCTCATTTCCCTATTCTCCTACTAGCCTCATTAGTTTCAATGTTCCCTGTCAAACGCTCTTAGGCAAAAACTCTGTCCTGCTTAGGCATGTCCCAGCCCAATGCACCTTAATTTTTCCAAAATGTCTTTTCACTTGCTACACCTGCTGACAGAACTAAATCATTTTCCCCATGAAGAGCACCTAAAGTTACTAGAAAGCCATACCCACTGTACATCTCCACTAGAGAAGATACCACTCTCATCGCATCACTCATTTCCTCAAGCAATACACATGAGTCATCTAAAAATAGAATCTGTGGTAGATGAACATCCCATCCTCTTCGCCAAGTTGTGGTAGATGAACTGACGCAGACACGGTGAGTAAACTTGAAGACCTTTATCTGAAGTGCTGGAGGAGAGGTGAGACTCTTCCAGGCAAGAGTCAAGAGATTAACTGCCTTGGAATAGAACGCTAATACAAATACAAACATGGAACAGGAATGCAATTGCATTGTTATAACTATACATTCTAAGAAACACCAGACTGAAGACATTACTACAGAATCAAAGCTGCTTCCCAAAGTGCTATCTCCCCGCCTTTTAGGAGGACTTTTTGAAAAGGAATACCTTTGGACCCAAATGTTCAATCTCTTATCGGACAAGCCTGGAACTGGGTCTGCATGAATTTTAGGGAATAGGAGAAAAAAGAAGCAACAGGAGGTGTGTGGCAGGTGAAAATACAATTACTAATCCACTTGTAATACACCTCATGTGTGCAGATATTACCTATGATATATGTAGCTGTACTGTGCAATATATCCTCGTGGTTCTCTGCTATGGTCAGCTGCTACACCTATCGGAGAGGAATGCATGCCAAACTTTAGAAGTAGCAAAACCCAGGTATCTCTCTTTCCCTGCAATAACTGGTCAGTTGCTACAATTGCCTAAAACTATTCCTCAAGGCTAAACTACTCAAAACCACCTATATCTTTACATGGCGAAATGAGACCACCCAAAGCCATTCAGCTCTACTTCCTTACTCCTCTAAACTGGTCAGTCTATAACCTCTTGAACTTTTTTGGGGGGCGTTTTATATAGCCGGAACCAGACCCGAAGGTATCAGAGCACTTTACTTGAACACCAATCTCCTTCCAAAGTGCCTCATGCCACTTCAAACCTTGCACCTGTGTTTTCCCATGTAAGACCCTAAAAGCCTTTAAGGGCATCCCTGAAGTACATTGTTTGAATACCAACTCCTCCTAATCTGAATGACAGAAACCTCCCAAATCATTAACTATGCAACTCCTTATGTCTTTTGGCCTACTAGCATGTTTCTGGGCTCGCCTTCTCCTTGCTCAGCCTAACAGCACCACTCACTCCATTAACACACTGCAACCCATAACTAAGACCACTTAACATAAAAGGTAAACCTTGCCAACATATCAACAACCTTAACTGCAACCAGACCTCTATTAATTATGTCCATTTAGAATATTAAAAATCGTCCCTCTTCTGCTGGCTTCCTATCTTTCGATCCTTCCCTAACAGCATATTTGTCAGAAACTTTTGCCTGCCTGTTCTTGGTTGCCCCTGCCAAGAACCCATTAAAAAACTGGAGCATCCTCACTCTGAAAAATGTCACATCCTAAATGATGTCTTGCATCATATAATTTTTTTTTACAGAGTTTTATATAGCACAAACTTGTCCCAAAGGTATCGGGTATCAGAGCGCTCTACAAGAGCACCAGTTGTGTTACAAAAGGACACATTCATCTTTCACTATTTTATTTTTGTTAGGTACGGGGCGATTAAGTGATTTTCTCAGAATCACAGGATGTTGCACGTCCTTGTCGAGACTCGAACCTTGTTTCCTAGATTTAAGGGCGACCGCCCTAGTCGTTAGACCAACTCCTCTCCCCAATTGAAACAAATAACCTTACAGAACGCAACCGTACCCTCATTTTTGGCTGAATTACTGTTAACAAAATCCGCTACAACCTCATTTTCAGTATTGTAATTCAGCATCTTTTTGAAAAACATCTTGCCCAACACCACCATAGACACCACCCAAAGGGAAGAAATACATACAGCCACAGTTACCTACCCAGCTACTCCAGCAAATGATAAGTGCACCGTCTAACCTCACCATACAAACAACACCTCCTGCTCTCACTTAATCAGAATAGATATGCATCTCCTAATCTGGTATTCATGTGCAAAGCCCACATAGTGACTTTGTTGAAATGCTTAAAAAAGGTATTTCATATCCACAGTTGTGCCTTCACTGCTACTCTGGGTGTATTCTTTGAAGAAGCAACACCACTTCAATAAGGTACCACCCATATATCTACAAAATAGCCTTTATGTATTATTTTATCATTCATGTATTTTGTAGGTGTCCCAACAATCTTGGGAACTTTTGTAATTCCAGCTTCTCGACCACCAAAGTACCCATAAATATCCTAATGATTCCATTGGGGCAGTTTATCTTCGTTTTCTAGAAATCCTGTTCCACCTCAAAAAAGATGAGACTTGTCAGTTGCTCCTGTGTCTTCTTTGAGGCAAAGGCCCTCAGTTAAATAACCAGTTCTTGAAAGACCCATCCAACATTTGCCTGCAATTCCTGCCCTTCCTATGAAAGCAAGATTATCCATGTGAAGTGTCATTCACTCTAATTCTGTAGCTCTCATTCCTTTGCAGATAGGTATTGAAATTTTCAAAAAGGGGAAAAGGAGCCAAGCATGCCTTTGGCATTATTATATCTACCTACATCTACTCTTTAAACTACTCACCATCACATTAACTCCTGTAGATGCCAGAAAGCTGATTTTTTATCTATTTGTTACCACAGATGCACATTTGCAATCTCTATCAATGCCCTCCTTATCTCGAGTATCTGATCCAAAGAGGCATACAGCACTGAAGTGTCCTTTACTGAAACGAATCTACTGGATTCCCTACTGGCCATCTACTTACCTTCGCCCATGGACCATGGGTGTCGAATGTGCATCCTGAATTTGGTATTAGACTACATGTGCTTCTGGAAGAACATAAACACAGCCCTTTTCCACCTCTCCTATGATTCAACTCAATTTTTATGGTGGTTGTAACAAATATCAAAGTGTAACTCCCCCGTTGGTCTTCACTAGGCTGGATTTTGAATGGTTTCTCATTGCTATAAAATATATATTTTACTACTACTAATGTTCATTGGGTACATTTTTAACTAGTTTTGTTTTTCTCTTCTTGTTTCCATTGAATCCGTATTGGTGGTAATATTCTACTGCATATAAAGTTTAAACCTCTCATCATTTTGCTTATTTTTTTATTCAAATGCAATTTCCATCTGTCTGCTAAAACCCGTTGTTGGGATGGAAGTTTCCTAGTGGAGAAGTATGGCTCAATAGTGGAGAAGTGTGGCTCAATGGTTAGAGGGGCAGACCCTGATGCAGAGGACTGACCTGGGACCAAGGTTCAATTCCCCGCCCCGGCGGGTCTTGGGCTCAACATTCCACAGACCTGATAATTCTCGCCTCTGTGCCTATTCCAATCGTGGAGTCCCACTCTGCAACTCTGGGCAATAGCTAGCTTACTCTCCACAACGGCCGCCACAATGCTAAGGATTCCTGGCCTCCACCTTGTGGGTGCCCATTAGTAGACGCCTCAGAGGGAAAGCCAGGATGGGTTCCACAGCGGTATTCGTACAAGCGCCTTGAGACCCTTGTGGGTGAGTAGTGTGCTATACAAGTATCAATTTACATTACATTACTATTTCTCCCTTTATTTGTTTTGAGTTTTGCTTCAGTACTTAGCCTACAGTACACACTTGTGTGCAAATTAATCTATAAAAGGTACACTCTTTGTCGCAACGACGGGAATTTGTGAAACTCTCAAATCTTTTAAAATTAGAAATCATTAAGCTTATTTAGATACAAACGAGAAAAATATCTACAACAGCCCATTTCTTGACACAGAAAAACTTTAACCCTGCTGTGAGAGATTGTGAAATGCAACCGGTGGTCTGGCTCCACTTGGCAGCATTTTTTAGAGCCCCCACCACTTGACCCCTTTGCCTACCCAGCTCCCCAGAATAGAATGTATTTTTTTCCAGAATTCGAGCTACAGCACCTCTTTACCTTAATGGGGCAGGGGACATGTTGCAGCTGAAAAATAAAAAATATTCCAGTTGTGTTCAGCAGATTAGGAAGAAATCAGAAGGCTTTTGTTTACTTTCACAGATACAAAGTTTCGGCCTTTTCGTAAATTTGCAGACAAAGGCTTTTCCTTCGCCTATGCCCTAAATGGAATCTGTTCCCCCCTTGGAGTGGTCTTTAGGCAAATACACAAAAGATCACGTTTTCCCTGGAAAGGGATAACATTTTCTGTTTATTTTAAATGGCAAGGATGGTTGCCTTTTCCCATTCATGATCTTAGCACTATGGCAAAGACGAGGAATCAAGTGGTAAAATCACCATTTTTTACTCAAAAACTGATGCTCAATTTTACATGGCAAAGTTAGCACTTTCTCAGGCATAACACCCCTTTTTGCTGACATTCACTTCCACAAAGTAGGGTCGATGCAGGCCTGGTTCTAGCGGGTGGGCCGGGTGAGCCAGGCCCACCCAAACATGAGCCCGGCCCACCCAAAGATGAGACTTGGACCTTGCAGTGAGGGCTTAAAGGCCAATAGAAAATGGCCACTTTTATTTAAAACTTTCATTCGAACGTTGTTTTTCTGCCTCTTCTGGAGTTGCGTGATTGGACCTGGGCTCTTTCTTACAGGCACTGCCAATCACGCATCTCTTAGAAAGGTGGGCTGTGTCGTCCAGGTACAATAGGGGAATGGGGAATGGGACACATTCTTTCTTTGGCACCAGCTTCATGGATATTTCCTTTTCTATTCAGTGCTGGAGAAAATAAGTTTGTTTATCCTGATTCACCTTTCCTGACCCCTGCAGCTGCTTATCAGATGGGCTGTGAGGCAGAGTTCTACAAACCCAGTAGGAAAGAAAACGTGTGAATATTTTTTTCCATTAAAATCTGCTAAGGTTCAGCAAGGCAGATCATTTAAATCGTTTTTTTTCATTATCATGGCCATGGATGCAAGAAAATCCAAATGTCCGGATAACTGGTTATTAATGATACTGCTGGAGACCAATCTTTTGTCTGTTGGTAGTTTTGAAATTCAGATAAATTGTATTTTGTGTGGATAGCTCAGTGGGCTACAGCCTTTGCCATAGAAATTCTTGTTTTACTTGCAGTTCAGAAGTCACAATCCTATCACAGGACAGTGACCTATGAATTGTCATCAAAGAGCTACAAACAAACCTGAATGGTAACTTCACTTTCTTTTTGTATTGCGATATAGTTAGGCCTTCCCCAGTCTTTCATTATTCTATTGTTGCTAAAAAGAGTTTGTTTGGGCAGATATACATTTTTATTAGTAAAGCCAACCCTCCACCCACTGGGCTATGCTTTAAATCCTGAGTTTGTGCTTCCCCACACCAAACCATCTTAAAATACTCTGCCCACCTGTATGGATGACGTGATTCCTACACCTTGTAATCCTCATTGGCTCATGTGACATCCTTATAGACTGATTTATATACTTGCATGATTCATTGCCCTGTATAATGTGTGTGTGATGTAAAGTACTTTGACACCCTACACTGATATGAGTAGCGCTATACAACCAATGAAATGTATATGAGAGAAGGGCTACGGAGAGGTGAAGGGCACTGTTGGAGGGTGGTAGTAATGGTGTCTGTGGAGAAAGAAGTCATTGGTGTGGCGCCAAAAAAGACTTTCACGCTAGCACTAAAGCCGGCCCTGTCATGGCCTTTCTGTTTATTTAATTAGCAGTCATTCCATTAGGGAACTGTGGAATATATTTTGAAGAGTGTGCTTATTATTGTTTCTGCTATATTCAATGTTTTAAGTTTGAAGGTGATTTTACTAATGTTTATTACCGAGAATAATGAAAGTGGAGCGGATGGTGGCTGATATGGGGCTGGGGCCCAAGGTCAGCTGCGAGATAAGATGCACAAGAGAGGGATGGTATAAAAGTGGATAATTGGGCTTGGAGGGTACTTGTTTGAATCCTGGTTTGCTGGATTTTTGAGGGTGTGTACTAATGTCCAGACATTGCTCTTACATTAAAGAAACTCTCCACATGCTGTGGATACACACAGAATCGATCCGTTGTATCATGGTGACTGTTTGCAAGTAGATATGATGTAATCTAGGGCTTGTAGGCTACCTCCAGAAGTGAAAAATTGCCCACCTGAATGCACCCTTGCCCCCCCTCCCCCTGAATAAAAATTGCTGGAGTCGGGCCTGGGTCTATATAAAGTGGCGATACTTTTGTATAGGCATTGCTGTGAAAATCGTCAATAAGAAACAAATTTAGGCCTGGGCGGAGCTTGCGGAGTTGCACTCTGTAGAATTCTGCGGTGTTACCGAAAAACTCATCGCTATTCCGCGGAGTTCCACTTGTGGGCAGAGTGCAGTGAGGCCCGAGTAGTGCTTGGCAATATTAGCAACTGCTTCAAACGAATGATCACTGGGGCAAAGGAACTCTGTTTTCGCCTTATTAAAATTAGCATCATGTGTTCCACTTGAGACTGGCACTCATTCCATTAACCCCCACCTTACTCTGGTAAATGCATCTACGCACTTCAAGAAACAAAACCGTTTAGGCTGGGACAGAGACGCAGAGAGACGCTGCCTCTTGAAGCACGCACGGGAAACTAATAATGCTGGATTTAGATGTGAACACATCAAGATGGGCCTGGATGTGGATGGAATTTAAAGGAATGACAGGGCAGCCATTGGCAACCTGTGCACACAAACACTACAGCTCTGGCTGTACCTACATGAACACTTTTTCACAGCCCAGAGCAGCACGCATCAAACATCGTTTTTAGGTCTCTGCCTGCGTAGGCTGTGCTTGCGCAGTCTCGCTGGCGAGAAATTTTGTTTTACAGTATGGAGGATTGAACCCACCCCTCTTCTCCATTGACTGGCTTCCTAAACAGAGGCCAGCCATTGGAGGAGAGGGGCGTCACTCAGTTCAAGCCCGGATTCGGGGGTGTTTTTTAGGTTCTTTCCCCCCTCTTCCCATTGGCTGGAATTTTACCTTCCAGCCAATGGGAAGAGGAGAGAAAGAAAACCACGCCCCGAATACCAAAGTGCGTTTCTCTGAGGCATTTCTGTCTCGCCTCGGAGAAAGATGGTGGTGTTGGTGTGTTCCTGTGCTGCATGTAACGATCAGCAGGTAACTTCTACTCTTTGTCCTGTCGAATATCCTCTGAAAAGCGGAATATATTATGTTAAGCCGAGCTGTTTGAAAAAGTCACAATTTAGACGTTGAACCCTCGGGCAAACAGAGCTTGTTGTAAAAGCTCTGCACTTTCCCGCATTGTACCAGAACTTTGTGCTGATGAGACAATAGTAGACACTGTGTGCATTTAAAAGAGGACAAGCCATTCTGCAGTCCGGGGGGAGACGCTAACCTGTACATGTTACAACCAAGTAAATGCTAGGGTTTCTTTTTCCAAACCATACTTGAAAAGTGCCAGGTCACATATAAAACACCCCAGCCGCCAGACTGTTACCCCAATCCGCGTCAAAGGAGTGTGTGGAGCCGGGCACAATTGAAGGGGTTTGGCAACGTGTCCCCTGCGCCAAAATGGAGCCGGCGCCCAGTCAGTCATGTGCAGTCCTTCCCTTATTACATTCGGCTCCTGGGTTCAACTTCAGAATCTCCCATTTACGTCCTCACTATTAAAAACACACCGTTCCCTAAAGTCGAGGTAAGAGCTGGTGCGGGTGTCCTTCCGTGTCATGAGTGTGCGAGTTCGCCATTTCTATACCTCCGATGGGGCACGGAAGACCCGATGTCCCCAATTAACATCTAAACAACTGAGCCATTTGACGACGTTGCAAATGGAAGTTTACGCTGTTTTCCCCCCACCCTATTTGCACAAGGGATCATGTTACTGCATGCAGCGGGGGTGGTGGGAGGGTTGTCCGCTGGGTACCCCACTTTATAAATCACCCAAATTAATCGCATACCTATTTTTATAAGGAAACGGCACACCGTATATACAATTAATGTAGCTTTACTCCTCAATTATTTGGCTAATGGGGTGGGGGTGTCTTATCTCCGGGCAGGCGCAGCCACTTGAATTATTAAGGGCTTTTCTGTTAGCATTGATCGGAGGTGGCTGGCATGTGTGCGCAGAATGCCAGATTTGTATGTTACATGACCAGTCTGTCTCCGGCTGCATGTTATGCAGGGGAAGGGGGAGGGCAGTGGTGATTGAAGCAGTCTTGACGCGCAGGGGCAGAAGAATGGAGGCTCTTGTGCTGCCACTACTCCCGAGGACACACTGAAACCTGTTTGATCTCAGTGTGGTCTTCCATGTATGTGGACACAAAAGCGGACCCTGCTCATGCCGAATGCCTGCTTTCCCTCCCTGGAAGTCAGTATTTTGGCGGCGTGTGGGCCAGTGACTTCATTGCCAGTGTTGTTTGGGAAGTTTGGGGAAACTTCCTTCCAAGGCAAGGAACTTTGTCTTCAGCAGCAAAAAGGGTGGGGTGTTGGAATTGGGCAGTGTGTGTGTGAGAGAGAAGGAGGGCCATGGTGGTGTAGAATGACAACCAGACGTTGTTTGCTGATGCAAATCAGACAGCCCATAATTGTAACCAAAAAAGCTGCCAGTGTTGTGGATTGCACGTTGTGTTCGTGGCCAAACCAATGTGCAGAGGGCCTACTGCACGCTCTTGTCCCCGTTTATAGAAACTCCCCTCTATTAGTGGAAACAGCCACTTGCTGCACTCCTCCCCCTCCTTTGCTAAATATATTTGCCCGCCTTTTATTTGATCCATATGCTCACGGCCCATGAATGCCGTATTGTGCCCTGCGCTCGTGCTCCGGAGTAAAAGGCCTAGTGTAACCTGAGGAATTTGAAATGCAAATAGCAGCCCATGGGCGCTGAGTCAGAAAAAATCGGCCTATAATCGAGGGGCAGTAATGCCTGCGCCCACTCACTGCCTGCCACTTTTCGGGTTGGTTAGAGTCGAGGGGTGGCGCAGGGCTCCTGACGCAGGCATACTTCTTAGGTGCTTCGTTATTTGTGGACGATGGCGTTGGAAGCACTTTACATGAAAAGTGATTAGAAGATTAACATCTGTTGACATGACCATTTCCTCTGCAGCCGGAAGTAGGTCAGCGCTTCTTCCAGGATCCAGGCTGCTGTGCGCATACCTAACAATGAGCCTGCTCTGCAACGAGTATATGTTTCAATTGGCGTATATGAGGTGACATGCTGCGTTTGCCAAATTCGCTTTATATTTGGAGGGAGTACCTTGCTTTGGGCAGAATGTAACTAACATTTGAAGGAATTATAATTGCTATTGATAGATATGCAAACTGCCACACAAGCAAGAAAGCTCTTAAATGGTCCCCAGCGGGTTCCCCAGGTAGCCTACAGGCCACAGTAGCAACACCGACACGGCAGAATTCCCCCTTCATCCTTCTGAAGTCGATACAATGAGCACTGTTGAGTTGTGGTGCTTACATCAGCTACTTTCTGCTTTTAAAAAAAGGTGATTTGCACAAACAAGCACCACGTAAATAGCAATGTGTGGGGCTCTGTGTGTGTGGGGCTCTGTGTGTGTGGGGCTCTGTGTGTGTGTGGGGCTCTGTGTGTGTGTGGGGCTCTGTGTGTGTGGGGGGCTCTGTGTGTGTGGGGGGCTCTTTGTGTGTGTGTGGAGCTCTGTGCATGGGGGGCTCTGTGTGTGTGTGTGGGGCTCTGTGTGTGTGGGGGGCTCTGTGTGTGTGTGGGCTCTGTGTGTGTGTGGGGCTCTGTGTGTGTGGGGGGCACTCTGTGTGTGTGTGGGGGGCTCTCTCTCTGTGTGTGGGAGCTCTGTGTGTGTGGGGGGGGCTCTCTGTGTGTGTGGGGGGCTCTGTGTGTGTGTGTGGCTCTGTGTGTGTGTGGCTCTGTGTGTGTGTGGCTCTCTGTGTGTGGCTCTGTGTGTGTGTGTGGCTGTGTGTGTGTGTGTGGCTGTGTGTGTGTGTGTGTGTGTGTGTGGCTGTGTGTGTGTGTATGTGTTGGTCTCTGTCTGTGTGTGTGTGTGGCTCTGTGTGTGTGTGTGTGTGTGGCTCTGTGTGTGTGTGTGGCTGTGTGTGTGTGTGTGAGTGTGGCTCGGTGTGTTGGTGAGTGTGGCTCTGTGTGTGGGTCCAAATGCAATAGGTCTGCTTGTGATCGTTTTTAGTGCCCTGTTCCCTGCTTGTGATCGTTTTTAGTGCCTCTGTTCCCTGCTTCTGTGTGTGGCTCTGTGTGTGTGGGGGGGGGGGGGAGGCTCTGTGTGTGTGTGTGTGTGGGGGGGGGTGAATGTGGCTCTGGGTGGCTCTGTGTGTGTGTGTGGATGCAATAGGTCTTGCATTTGCGAGAGATTAAGCTATTGGCATTGTAAATGACAATGCCATTTATTTATTTGTTTTAAAAACAAAAATAATGTCATGAGCAATGCCAATAGCTCTAACTTTAACAAGGACGAGACCATTGCATTTTAAATGCTTGTTTTAGAATGGAACTTATGTGTTGTGCACTGAGATCAGAAGGAATAAAACAGAGGACACTTCACAAAGATTTTATTTCCCAAAGTTCAAACCCCACTTTCTCAATCACATACAAAGGAAACCTTTGGTCAAACTGTAATAAAATTAGTCAATCAATCTAAGGGCTTGATTCACAAAACCACCTGCACAGATAAACCCAGCTTTGACACGCTAAAGGCATATAAATGCAAATTCACGTTGGCGCTTAGAGCATTAGTTAAGTGGTTTACCTCGAGGTGCTGCCCCAAGCTAGATCTCTCCCTCCCACTCCTCCATCGGCTCCTAGGATGGTGACGAGTAGAACACACAGTGGTTTATCTCACTGACCAAGCTACAGCAAAAGTCATTGCTAGGTTTCCCAATTGAGCACCGTACTGATCAAAGCATCCAGCACTTTGGAAGGAATCACCCATCAAAGGATACTCTGCTGTGCTGCGAGGTGCCCTGCTTATTTGGGAGCAAGACCAGCGCGGAGTATGTACGGTTTTGGAAAGCGTACTATTTGTTTTTTAAGCTGTGCACAAGCGGCTACTTCCACACGCTAAGGACAGGCTGACAATGCTCCACCAGCCAAGCGTGCAAAGTTATCTCTTAGTGTGAGCAAGCCAGCACGCACAGACAAAGACACACCACAGTTACGTCCGCTACAGAATTCTTGTTGGACGCATTGGTCAAGTGTTTAAAATGGGCCGGTACTCTCCGGTACGGAGTACCAGCACTTTTTTATTTTGAGGAGGAGAGTACCGGCACGTCTCAAGAGAAATGCAATACTTTTAATTGGAGAGTACCGGCACTTCTCAGAAACAGGCAGGTACTCTGCTACAGAGTACCTGCACTTTTATTTTTCCATTTCCAGCACTGCATAACGATGTATATGCAGTTAACTTTTGGGCCATTTTCTGTATCCCAGGATATTTTTTACAGCACGCCACATGAAGTAGTGGATGAGGTGGGCGGTAAACTATGCCATCCGGCGGAGCGCAGAGATTTCTGCCACACTCCAAGTGGAGCGCGGAGTGGCAAAACTAAAAAAACTCCACCTTGTGCTACAGTGTTTATTGCCAACACACCTAGAAACAATGTGAAACTCCGTTTTGATATTATCTCATTAACATAAAAAAAACATGAATTAATACAAAATGTGTCAGGCAAAACCCTACACAGAGGATACTGTTTTTGAAATGTTAAAGAGATTAGCGGCCACATGCATCAAGGTATTTAGGAGTCGCAAACGGTGCGATTCGGTAAAATCGTCCGTTTGCGATTCCTAAATATCTTTTTAGTATGCATCAATCATTTTTGGCAAAATCGCTATTTTTAGCGATTTCCAAAAATGCGATTGCTTCTAAGGAATCGCAAATTTGCGATTCCTTAAAAGCAATGCATGATTATTTTTAAAATTGCAAATTCGCAATTAGGGGGTGCAAATTACCACGAGGGCGAACCTCGTGGTAATTTGCGAAAAAGAATTAAAATGCTCAAATTAGCATTTTAAACACTGTCATGTTACAGACACACATGTCCTTAGGACATGTGTGTGTGAAACATCCTCTTTAAAATACATTTCAGGGGTGCGGGGGGGTCCTTTGGACCCCCCCTGCACCCACGGAATGCATTAACATTTTGCGAATTTTAATTTGCGAATTCGCAATTCCCATTGATTCCTATGGGCCTTTTGGCCCATAGGAATCAATGGGAAATGCGAAATCGCAAATTAGAATTCGCATAATATTTGCGATTCGGTAAAAATTGCGATTTTTACCGAATCGCAAATATTATGCGAAAATATACATGCATTCCATTTTGCGAATTCCAAATTGCGATTCCCTATTTTTCACAATTTGGAATTCGCAAACGGCCGGGATGATGCATGTGGCCGAAGATTTCTCGACTTTCATGACTATTAAATAACTCCCTGTGAATTCTACATACAGAAAAATAATATGTATGTAGGACATAAAATAGATGATGTAAACATGGACTTTTAAAATGCATTGTCTACTGTGCTACTCAAATGGTCACTTTTCAAGTACTATAAAATCAGAAATGAATATAAAATGTGTGTGAGAAGCTGGCTCTTTATATACCATATCAAAAAGAGATATAGTGTACACAGTGTCCAGTAAGCCCCCCAAAGGTATAGTAGAGGATAAGTAGATAATACCTTACTCTCAAGTTATTGGTAGCTACTGGTAGCTGGGCTGAGCAGTTAGGCTTATCAGAGGGTAGTGTGAATGCATTTGTAGTACACACTCAATAATATTACTTTAGTTACTTTTATTTTAGGAACCAAGTGGAACTCAGTTTCAGGTAAGTAGGCTTTTCAGAAATGCAAATTTTCTATATAAAATTGGAAAATGTCTGTGTAAGCATAAAAAATACTTTACAGATGTGTGAAATATTTTTTCAAGGTCAAAGAAATAGTTTGGATAATTCTCAGAATCAACACTTGGTGCAATACAGAGAGGGCAAGTGTGAGACCAAGGTAGGTACTGCATCACCAGCGACGCTGGAACGGTTAGGTGCAGAGTTTACTGGGCCCAATGTTAGCCTATGGGAGCTCGGGGCAACTCGAGGAGGCACCCATTGCAGGTATGGACCAGCAGTTCAGGGACACGGACCCTGAGGGTTGAGGCCAGCACCACCGCGGCACTGAGGTGGCCAGGTGCAGGGTGCAAAGGGGGCGTCGGGTGACCTATAGAAATCAACTGAGATCCTCGGTTGGATAAACTGATTGTAGACTCAGATCAGAAGATTGGCTGAAGGAATCCAATGACTGGAGAGGTAAGTTGGATAGTGGGGGGATGCCGGAGCACTGTGGGTTGGGTGCCCCAAAGCTTGGGTGCTGCGTGTGATGGGGTGTCGTTAGGCATCGGTTTTCTCTCACTGGATCCAGTGGGGGGGACCCTTCAAGATGAGGCTACAGGTGTTGTGGGGAAGTTCAAGAGAGGTTGTCCAATGTTGGATCCCAGGTCAGGATTGCTGGGGAGACGTCACTGGATCATTGGGCCACCTGGTGCAGAGTGGTGCAAGTGTTGCGGATCCACCAGGATCCAGTGTCCTTGGGGTTGCTCTTTCTGGAGAAATCCAGTGTCCATGGGAGAAAAGAGTCTTTGTCAAAGGCATCTCAGGTCTCTAGGGTTCCTGGAGGTTGTTGGCTGCAAGACATGCCAGTTTCAATGAGCAGGGTCCTTGAAGTGGGAGACAGGCGATAGGGCTGGAGTCAAGTCAGATGTTGTCTTCCTCTTTATTGGCATATCTTCCCATACCAATACATCAATGGATTTTGATCCACATAGACCTCTTTTGGATCATCAAGATTCTCCTGGAATATGCGGTGGATGGTTCTTGGTGCTGACAATTCCTTGAACTTTTTTGACATTGCGTCTGCACTGGATTGAGTCCTGCCAATTGAAACCAATACAATGCAGAAGTTGGGTCCGGTCCTTCTGTTGCGGTTGTTGCCGGTGATCTGGTTGATCGCGTTGTTGGCTGTTGTGAGACAAGGCTGCCCTCTCTGGAAGTTGAAGGCAGCACCCCTGAACTGAGGGAACGGACTCAAAGTTTGTGACATTCTTCTTCCAAGTCTCCGGCTTGCTCTATAATCCACCTCTTTTAAAACATCCGCTTCAGAAAATGGAATGAAAGTGAACAGAATTTTTTTGTACCATGGATCAGGTAGTGTGACACAGATTAACTCTTTGGAAGTGATGATGTCATTTTGCAGCCTTGTTTTACAAGCCAAGGAAAAGGATTAAGGTCCCAACCAAGGCATGCTCTTCTGTGTTTTCATTCACACCTGTGGGGCCGAACCTTTCAAACACCTTCTGTACCTGTCCTGTGGGAGATGCCACAACAGGATAGCTTAGCCAATCATACTGCCCTGTGTGCTAACTTCCCGTGTGAAAACCTCAAAGGGGAGTACCATCTGTGTCAGGCATTTTTCTAGGCTCCATTTGTCTCCTCCATGATCATAGATTTACCAACCTCATCCCCTCCTCTTTGAATGACATAGTCATTGACCTCTGATCCTGCTCGCAGGCAGGTCGCTCCCCGCGCTGCTGCACGGCTCTGCCTGCATTGTTTTTGCCTAATCTTGTATTTTCCCCTGTGCCTTACCTGCTTTCTTGCCCAGACTTGTTATTATTCCTCTATGCCTGTACTTGTTTTCTTGCCTAAACTTATTTTTCCTTCCTGTGCCCAGTTCTCCCGCAGCCCCCGCCTGTTTTTCACGCTGCTGCGTCCCAGCAGCCCCGCCCCCCTGCAATCCCATACGCCGCCCCGCTTCCGCCTCCCAGCTGCTCCTCGCTCCCACATCCTCTCGTATGGAGGCCACACAGCGGACGCGCTGCTGACACACCAAAGGCACACCTAAGGCAAGCCAGTCTGCTCCTGTCCGCACCTGGACCGCGCCCAGCGCCAGGAACCCTGGACCCTGTGAACGCCACAATGCTCGACACCGCTACAATGCCAGAACCCTCCATGCACTAAACACCGGACGATCACACACCTGCTTCCTGGCCGCCCCAAAGCGCACCCACGGAGCTTTCACCTGCCGGAACTGCAGCTTCACAAGCATCCGCGCAATCATGCTGCTGACCAGGAAAGACCCCAACCACCTCAGATGCATCCTTGTCAACACCCGGTCGGCCCGCAAACACGCCGTTGAACTCTGGGACCTATTGGACTAAACCTCCACAGACCTCGCCTTCCTGACGGAGGGCTGGATGAACCCTGCCTTGGCACCCGTCATAGCCATAGCTGTCCAGGAAGGTCCACAGGGACCGCACCAACGGAGCACGAGGAGCAATCGCCATCGTCCACAGGAACACTCTCAGAGTCTCGACCAACACCGACGACACCCTCAGCACCGCCGAACACCGGCATTTCCAGGTCCACACCGACTCCAACACCACTCTCAGAGGAACCCTCATCTACTTACTCCTCGGACCCAGACCACAGTTCAGCGACTCCATCGCCGACTTCGTCAGCACACATGCCCTTGCCTCCATGGACTACATCCTCCTCGGTAACCTGAACTTCCACCTTGAGAATAACAACAACACCAACTCCACCACCCTGATCCTAGCCAACCTCAGACTCAGACAACTCATCACAACACCCACCCACTCCGCCGGTCACACACTTGACCCCATCTTCTCTGCAATTCCCCACGTCTCCTTCAATCATACCACCGAACTCCACTGGACTGACCATCGCTGCATCCACTTCAGCTTCAAGAAACTCACCACCACACCCAAAAGATGCCTCACCGCTGCTGGAAAAAAGTCACTGAAGACCAGCTAACCCCCACCCTTGCCCAGAGCCCACCCGCCGACCCTACCAACCCCGACACCACCGCCCGCAACCTCAGACAGTGGATCAACGACTGCGCCAACACCCTCGCCCCGATCAAGAAACCCTCCAACAGTCACACCAACAAAAAAGCCAGCTGGTTCACTGAAGACCTCCGGGCCTCCAAGCAAACCTGCCGAAAGCTGGAGAAGATCTGGCTCCTTGAACGAACACCGGACAGCCACGCAGCCCACAAGAATCCCACCGCAGACACCATCACCTCATCAGATCTGCAAAGAGGGCCTCCTTCAAAGACCGCCTAGAGAACAACACGCACAACAGCAAAGAGCTCTTCAACATCATGAAGGAACTCTCCAACCCCAGCTCCAACACCAACAATGTCTCACCCTCGCAAGACCTGTGCGACTCGCTGGCCACCTTCTTCCACCGCAAGATCGCTGACATCCACAACAGCTTCAACGCCACTATTGCCCCGACAACCACTGAGACCTCCACCCCCATGACCACCAACCGCCTGCTCTCATGGACCAACATCAACGACGACAACACCATCAAGATCATAACCGCAATCCACTCCGGATCTCCGTCAAACCCATGCCCACACAACATCTTCAACACAGTCAGGACAGCCATCGCACCCTATCTCTGGAAAGTCATCAACACCTCCTTTGAGACAGCAACCTTCCTGGAGAGCTGGAAGCACGCAGAGATCAACGCCTTACTGAAGAAACCCAAGGCGTACCCCAAGGACCTAAAGAACTTCCGGCCCATCTCCCTGTTCCCGTTCCCGGCAAAGGTCATCAAGAAGACCGTCAATGAACAACTGACCCGCTACCTCGAGGAGAACAACATCCTGGACCCTTCCCAGTCCGGGTTCCGCAGCAAACACAGCACCAAGACTGCCCTCATCACCGCCACCCATGACATCAAGTCCCTGACGGACAATGGAGACCTGTCAGCCACCTTCGACACGGTCTGCCACCACACACTACGAACACGCCTCCACAATGCCGGGATCCAAGAGAAGGCCCTGGACTGGACCACCTCCTTCCTCTCTGGCAGAACACAGAGCGTCCGCCTTCCCCCCTTCTGCTCCAAAGCCACCGAGATCATCTGCGGCGTACCCCAGGGCTCATTTTCATTTCATTTCATGAAGCTTTATTCGGTACATATCACAAGTGACCTTAAAAGCACAGGATAACATGCAAACATAAACAGGCAAAAGATACAGGGGTAATTAATTCAGTTAACGCACAACATTTTAAAACATCATACTTTTCCTAGCTTAAATTGATTTATATAAAAAGGTAGCAGTAAAAAAGCATACATCCATGTTATGCATATTAAAAAGCAAATTCATAGCATTGTTAACAGTACGGACTCCATATTTTACAAAGATGGGTTTTAGATAAACAATGCGGTAGTTCCTATAAAGGTTACATAGCAAAAGAAAGTGCAGAGTACATTGTTTAGATTGTCCGTTACAGTGACATGGGCCCACCGGATATTTTTTCAGAGACGGGAATGCCACCAGATGATGTACTAACCCAAGCCTCAACCTCGTAAGAACAAATCTATGCGAGGGTCTGGTCACCTGACTTAAATATAATTTAAATCCCTCATTACCCACACATTTATTATAAAACATACAGGTGGACTTTAAACCATTCCCTCTCACCCGCCTCTCTGCCTTGTAATTCATGAATATGCTCTTAATCTCATGTTTTGACGATGCTACGGCAGCATATGGGTCGGCCAAAATATTTATATCAAAAACTTCCTGGAAACTATCTATTATATATTTTAACCAGGGGATCTTGGAATAGTTATCCAGAGAGAGGCAGTCACTAATTACAGATCTGTTCATTGCTGTCTCCTCCTTTTGCCAGTTCGAGCGCCATAACATTAACGGTCTCAGGGATATCAAGTCTGACAGATAGTTGATCCCTAATTCATCATAAATCATTCGGGCGGATTTTGGTAGACACAAGAGTTTCTTGAGGAAAACATTTTCCTCAATTAGCAGGCAACCATTAGAACAATGTCCTCAGACCCCGGCCCCATATAAGGCAATTGATACACATCGTGATTGATAAATCTGCAACATATCCCTGATGCGTCTATCGCCTATCTTGGCCGCAAATCTAAAAACCCCATGGGCACTTTTGGCCATTTTGGCCCGTACATTGGTAAATTCATGTGCCCAAGTTCGGTCTCTAGCAGAGGTGATTCCCAAGTAACAAAATTTGTCAACTTGGAGCACTCTCTGTCCATCAATAAAAAAGCTATGGGATCTCCTGCAGCCACCCCCGCAGATCATAGTATAAGTTTTGGTTTTATTTATGAGCAGTTTCCTATCCCTGATAAAAACGGAGAACCTGTCAATCAAACGTTGAAGTCCGATGGGAGTTCTAGACAATAACATGGCATCGTCCACATATAACAATACCGGCACGTCAAGACCATTAACCTGTGGAGCATCGGCACTAACTGTTTTTAAAACTAAATCTACCTCATTAATAAAAAGTGTAAAAAGCAAGGGTGCAAGGACACAACCTTGTCTTATACCGCTCCTAACCTTAAATTTAGGAGTGCATTCCCCATTTACGCCGTAACGGACACTAGTTTGAAGGTTATCATATTGCTGAGCTAAAAAGAAAATAATATCTTCCGGGGCCCCAAGTTCAAGCAGCTTCGCCCAAAGAATGGAATGGTCCACCAAGTCGAAGGCGCTGCTTAAATCTGCGAAGCAGAGGTAGAGAGAGCCCTGTTTGTTTAGCCTGGGTATACTTCCCAATAAGCAAATCTAAGTTCAAACACTGGTCTAGTGTTCCTCGCCCTTTCCTAAAGCCATACTGAATGCTGGCCATAATCCCTTTCTCCTCAGCCCATTCTTCCAACCGTACCAGCAGTATCCTGCTCATGATTTTAACGGAGTAATCCAACAAGGAAATAGGGCGGTAATTTTTGGCACCCCCCCTGTCCCCCTTTTTATAAATCAGGATTATGATGGATTTCCCCCAAGTCGGTGGAACTCCATTCCTCACGGCAGCATTAAATACGATAGTTAACACGGGGCTCCACAACTTTGGGGCAGTTTTATACACGTCAATGTGAACCCCATCCAGCCCCTGGGCCTTCCCCCCTTTACTGGTATTGATGCCTTGCTCCACCTCGGCAATAATGAAATCCAGAGGGACTATAGACCAGGAACTATCTTTGACACAGTGGGGGTTGTCATACTTAAATATAGTAGAAAAGTGAGCTACCCATGTCTCACTGGTAACATTGGATGTAAGTTCAGGAGCCATATCGTCTTTGCCCTCGAGGAGAACAACATCCTGGACCCTTCCCAGTCTCAGTTCCGCAGCAAGCACAGCACCGAGACTGCCCTCATCACCGCCACCAATGACATCAAGTCCCTGCTGGACAATGGAGAAACAGCGGCCCTTATCCTCCTGGACTTGTCAGCCGCCTTTGACATGGTCTGCCACCACACACTACGAACATGCCTCCACCATGCCAGGATCCAAGAGAAGACCCTGGACTGGACCACCTCCTTCCTCTCTGGCAGAACGCAGAGCGTCCACCCTCCCCCCTTCTGCTCCGAAGCCACCGAGATCATCTGTGGCGTACCCCAGGGCTCATCCCTCAGCCCAACTCTGTTTAACATCTACATGGCACCGCTCGCCCACATTGCCCGTCGGCACGACCTCAACATCATATCCTACGCTGATGACACCCAGCTGATCCTCTCCCTCACCAAGGACCCCCACACTGCTAAAACCAACCTTCACGAAGGAATGAAGGCCGTCGCTGAATGGATGAGGAACAGCCGACTGAAGCTTAACTCGGACAAGACGGAGGTCCTCATCCTCGGATCTACCCCTTCGGCCTGGGACGACTCCTGGTGGCCGACCACACTGGGACCCACCCTATCACCCACCAACCACGCACTCAACATAGGGGTCATCCTCGACTCCACCCTCTCCATGACTAAACAGGTCGACACCATCTCCTCCTCCTGCTTCAATACCCTCCGCATGCTCCGCAGGATCTACAAGTGGATCCCCACTGAAACAAGAAGAATGGTCACCCAAGCCCTCGTCAGCAGCAGGTTGGACTACGGAAACGCCCTCTACGCAGGAGCCTCAGCCTAACGCCTAAGACGGCACCAACGCATCCAGAACACCTCTGCATGCCTGATCCTCGACATCCCTCGCTGCAGCCACATCACACCCCACCTGAGAGACCTGCACTGGCTCCCGTTCAACAAGAGGATAACTTTCAAGCTCCTCACCCACGCACACAAGGCACTCCACAACACCAGACCAACGTACCTCAACAGACAACTCAGCTTCTACACCCCCACCTGCCAACTCCGCTCCTCCGACCTCACCCTTGCCACAGTCCCCCGCTTCTGAAGAGCGACCTTCGGTGGCAGATCGTTCTCCTACCTCGCCGCCAAGACCTGGAATACCCTCCCCATCAACCTACGGCAGACCAAGACCTTCTGACCTTCAGAAAACTCCTCAAGACCTGACTTTTCAAGCAGTAGCAGCATTCCCCACCCCAGTGCCTTGAGATACTAACAGGTGAGTAGTGCACTTTACAAATGATATGATTGATTGATTGATTGATTGATTGATTGATTGATTGATTGATTGATTGACCTGTCTGTACTGCCCAAACAGACGTTGCAACATGTAATAGGTTGAGTTCCAGCATGTTGGCACCTCCATTATCAGGGCTTTATCTGGTGCTCTATTATACTGCTGAATATTCCACAGCTGCTTCCGGGCTTTAAAATATTTGGCTGAAATGAGTGCAGATTCTCTTGCAGGTGATCAGTATGTTGTAGACTACGTCTTCTTTTTTTAAGAAGTCTTGCACCACCAGGTTGATGCACTGAGCCAAACGCAGGACCCTGAAATAGCAGTCATCTGATATGGCCATGACTATGTTACAGCCATTGTCTATGGCCAGAAATCCAATTCTGAGACCTGTGGGTCGCAGTCATTTATACACCTTGCTGTTAAATTTCTCCAAGATGTTTACAGCTGTATGTGATTTCTCCATGGTGAACATGGCCTGTGTTGCATACCACCAAACATTCTTAAAACTTTCTTAAGGGCCAAGACCTGCAGATTCTTTTGCTTTACTCCCGGAAAGGAGATCCAGTGTGCAGTAATGCACATGTAATCAGTAGCCTGACAACTGGTCCACACGCCTGTCGTCAGGTGGATGGTGAGGACCTCACTTTGCTGCAAACCTTTTCTTCCCAACTACAGCACATCTTTATGCAGTGCTGGAACAGAAACTCTGGCAAAATAGGTCTGAATTGGTACCTTTCATTTAGGGCAGATGGCTGCACAAATTCTAAGAATCCCACTCCTTCCACAAAAGAAAGAGGGAGGAGATCCAGCACTAACATTTTTGCCTGCTTTCATTGCACAAATGTGCAGTTGAGTGTTTCTGCTCCTAGGGCCCCTCCTGCCTAAACATGCCCAAAATAGTAGTCTGGATTTAATTCTTTTCTGAGGCCACTGACACAGGCGTCTCACAAGAAATAAATGGTCAGCAGTCACTGTATGCTGTGGTGTCTCCATTTCACTCAGAGTCTTCTTGTGTCATTGTGAAGTCCCTGAGGAGGGTAATTCTGCTGCTGCACTGCTCAGGACAGGGCAATTTTGTGTGAAGATGTCACCCTCTTCTTCCTCATCATCACCTTCCACCATGATTGTACTTGTAATTGATGTTCCCCAGCTCTCTTGACCACCGTGACCACGTTCAGCATTTATTTTGAGGTGCTCCTCCCACTGGATTGTGTGGTGTTTTTTTCATATGAGTTGTTTGGCCTCCAGGACCATAATGTGTACCTGGCTTACCTCGACAAATACTTGTGCTGCAAATGCTGCACACTGCAATGTGCTACCCCCTCTTTGCTAACCATAAAAAGTCCCTATCTGGGGAGGAGCACTTTTTTACTGTGGCACTGCTGATGCCTGAAGAAGAACTGTAGGTAGGTGGGCGTGCCGTCGATTGCATCACTGCTTCTTCTTGAGATTTGGGTTGGTGCAGGTCTCAGCTGGTAGCTGGTGGCGGTGCTACATGTGTCACATTCATCAGAGCAGGATGAACAGCATTGTCGGGCTCATCTGTGTCACCTTCCACCATGACTGCCTCATCGTCGTCATCCTCCTCATCATCATCCCCTTCCATAAGTGTATGTCTTTCTGGAACTTTTCTTTTCCCTTGCCTCTCCTGTTGTCTCCTGGACTCTCCCAGGGTCCACTCAGTGTCCCTATCATTATCATCAGAAGTGGTGCTTGGAGAAAGTGGTGGAGTAGTACCATTCTTTTTCTTTGCTGGAGATCTGGGAGCTAATGATTATAAAAGAGGAGATTCTCTAGCTCGGAAGGAAGCTTAATCTCCTGTTCTGCTCCAACATCAGGCAAATGTACTATTTCTGGCTTTGGCTGCTGTCCACTTTGCTCTGTTTCCTGAAACCATTGTGTACTACTTTGCAAAAGGGACAAATCCAATTCAATATCACTTCTCCTAGGCATCAAAATGATGGCAGTAGCTAACTCACTGACAGACATCGTCCTGGGCTTAGGTTGGGGTGTTGCTGTTTATGCAAGAGTGCTGCTCTCAGGCTGCTCCCCTCAGGCCGGTGAGGCAGGCACATTTGCTGAAAAAGGTTCAAATTGGCACACCAGTGGTGGAAATCTGCTTCTTCTCTTCCCCACTGGGCCCTTTATTGCCAGCACAATTCTTTGGACCAAAAATTAAATTAAAAAATATATAATTAATTAAAAATTCAATAAAAAAAATTCTAATAAAAAAAATACAAATGTATGAATTAAATTATCCTCAAGAATGTAATTTAATACACAGATATCTTTAGAGTCCATGCAAGCCTATTGCAAAGGCCCATTGACTGGATGCACAAAATAGCGGCCGGCCAGTGCCACGGTCAACAACAATGAGCAAGAAGGCATGGGAATCAAAGAACACATGCAGGCCTATGTCAAAATCCCACTGGCTGCCCACACAAAATGCCCATTGACCACTTGAAGAAGCAGCAAGCAAGAAGACATGGCAACAACAAAGAAGACATGCAGGCCTATGGCAAAAGCAGAATGACTCGCTACAAAAAATGGCTGCAAGCCACATAATCACAACAACAAGCAAGAAGACATAGGAACAAACAACACATGCAGGTATATGGCAAAAGAACACTGGCTGCCACACAAAATAGTCACCAGCCACATGGTCACAACAACAAGTGAGAAAGCATGGGGAACAAAGAATACATGCAGGACTATGGCAAAAGCACACTGGCTGCCCACACAAAAGCAAGAAGGCATGGGAAACAAAGAAAACATGTCGGCCTATGGCAAAAGCATGCTGGCTATACAAAATGGCGGCCAGCCATATGGTCACAATAACAACAAGCAAGAAGGCATGGGAACAAAGAACAAATGTAGGCTTATGGCAAAAGCACTGAATATAATTACCCCACATTACACAGTTTTCAGGGGAAAAAAAGTGAAATGCCTTCCTAAAAACACATTTTGTAATTCAACCCAATGCCATCCATGGCCTAAATGATGTTTCAATTCAACAAACAACACAGAAGCAGCTGCTTCATTTCCCCCAGCCCAATACTGTGCCTACTGGCAGGAAGGCCCATTGGCAGAGTAGGCCACATGGTGAATTAATTTAATATTGCAGACTTATTTTTTAAATATGGAGAAAATGTACCTAACTGTGCAACATTTTTCCTTTACAAAAGAAGAAAAAGTAAATGCAATAAAAAATCTAGGCCCCTACTAAAACTGCGGGCCACCCATCACAATTTTAAAAAATCTAATAAAAGTACAAAGAATGCCCCCAGTCAAACAAATAAAACCCTTATACACTAGTTTTCCAACTTACTTGTGAAATCTCAAATACAAAGTCCTTAAATCCAATGGTATATATGCAGCTGTCAAGGAGAGTGATCCTTCTGGCTCTAAATCCAAATTAAAAGTGACCAGGAAAGGGACAAAGCACTGGGAGGAGCATGCTGGACAGGAACAGGAAGCTGGAGTCTCTTGAGCACTTCCTTCCTGTTGGAAAACAAAAGTTTTAAAAAAAGGCTTTTCGAACAAAAAAACAAGTCTAACGGCCAGTTCAAGAAAAAATATCCACTCCAGAAGCCTCTCAGCTGCATCTCAAGCACAAAATCTGCTCAAGGGATGGGTGGAAGGCTGCCGTGAGGGAGGAGGCCAGAGCCTGAAGAGATCTCTGTAGGACAGACATAGCACTTTGGATACCTTCCAGCTAGGCCACAATCTGTTGCAGATAGCTGTCTTGCCCCTGGATGGCATTCAATAGTGCTGTCTGACCCACAGAGATGTTTTTCAGGAGGGCAAAATCCTCCTTATTGAGGGCAGCAGGGATAAGAAGGGCTGAGGTGCCTGGAACAAAGGAGATGGTGCCCCTCTTAGGGGAATGGGCCCGGTCAACTGGGTGGGGAGCAAGAAAGAGGATGGAGATGGAACAGGAGTGGCATACAAGGATGGTGCTGTTACAGGTCCTGTAGATGAATATGTTGAGTCTGTGTGCTCCGTGGCACTCCCCTCACCCTCTGGGCCACTGGCTCCCTCGGTGCCTGACTTGTCACTACCGGAGCCACTGTGGCCAGCTGCTTCCCGGACGATGTTGGCCCTGTCTCCACCGTTTACCTGGGATGATGCTGAAATGACATTCAAAATAGGTTTATTGCATGTGCCAGAGCACACTTTATCCTACAGCTTTGATCATAGAACAATAATAAAGTGCGCAGAAGTCTCCAATTACAAGGTCCACTATAGTGGCTTCAACATTATCAGGAGCACATGTGTGCATGCTACATGACTTGTAAACAATTGCTCACAGTGAAGTCACAACCACAGATAGGTACAATTACATAAGTGAAGTTCTATAATCTCTAGCCTTGTGTATCTAGTAGGATACATGATCACCTTGTATAGTTTGGCTCTTGTTGTATACCTTAGTAACCTGGTGTCATCAAATAGGATGGCAATGACAAATGAATTCCTACAGATCACACACAAGGACCTGCAAATGGTCATATACCTATTACCACATTATGATGAAATTATGCTCAACTAATACAGCTATTTTGCAGCAATATGTACAGTAGCAGGAAGAAGGTTACATAAAAATGCTCATTGCACACTGTTGACACTTCCTAATAGAAACTGCCTCATAAGTCTAATGTCAGCGTAGTCCCACGAAAGCTGTAATTGAGTATCTTTACTATGTATCACATGTAGTACAGAAAAGTAGACTGAAGACAATCTGGCCCATATATCTGGGAGATTTGTCTACAAATATCAGCAGCGTAATGAATCAGCTAGGATTAGGGACATCCCTAATCCAGCTTCGTAATGCTGAGAGCACCATTATTATGTTGCACTCACATATGATCCCTACATTTCTTCATGTCACTCTTTGATGCATGTCACCAGTCAGTGAATGAACCTTTAGAAATCAACACGTGCCATTCAAATAACTGAATACTCCCACATCAATGCATGGAAATTCACATTGTGAGAAATTACAGTAAATCTACCTCTCATGTCCTTCATTGCTCCATCAATTAGACCTGCCTAATGAAATTGAGCAACAGCTTAGGGAATGTGTGACCCAACCGCACATGTCTGCACACTCCTGTCTGTGAAAACAGATGAACTGCATGCCCATTACTAATAACTATTTTCAAATGCAGATTGGAACACCCATTGCATGCCCCTTTCACGCTATGTGCTGCATGAATAGGGGTATTATTTACAAGGCAACGCTATTTCTTTATATTTGTATTACATTGTAAATAAGGCAAATTAGTTATACACCACCAAAACATCAGAAAAGGTGACGTTCTGGTGCCGTTAACTTCATGTAAACATGCCCCCAATGCTTTCAAAAGTGTGCTTTGGTGACATATGCTACAATGTAAACGAGACTGCTTGGAATGCCAGCCTGTAGAATTTAATACAGGAATCACTATGTAAAATGAGATTGGGATAGAACTGACCATTTTAAATACTTAATGTGTTTAAGAGAATTTATTTGGACGTTTTTAGCTGAACATGCTGAATGCTATTTTATCTTTTTGTATGTCTTATGGTTCTTAATCCAAAATCAACAATAATAATAATATATAATATAAGCAGTTTGGTGTAGAAGGAAACTTGCTGGCCTACTCTTGTAGCACCTTCACCAACTACCCACTCTCTATTTGAAGAAAGTTGACTGACATATTAGAAATTGTGCACAATCACTGTATTGTTCTTAGCCATTTTCCATTCAATGTACCTCCGAAGGAACGGGTTGTACTAAACTAGATGTCCTAACTTATAACAATTTTTTCCTTTTCTTACATAATATTTCTTGTACATCTATTACCAATACTCCATAGTTGGCATAGTCACCACTGCACCAGTAGACTCTGCTTGTGTTTGGGTTTTTTTTTAGTCTTTTTTTTCTCTTCTCAAGTGGAGCACAGATATTTAGAAATAACTATCATATTAGCAGGAGCACATGGCTGACCCTATAATGAGGTTTTCGTTCTCCCTTCCTCTTATCTGTAACGTTTGCCTAAATCTGATGCTTTGTCTCTAGACATCTCAAATAGCAATTGCACCTTGATCTGTTCAATGCACTGGCACTTTTGAAAGATGCCTTCTCACACTAATTGTTCCCCTCTATGATTACTGAATTCTTTGTTGTACTTCAATCCTAGGTCATCAAGCACTTTATTGCCACATAGAATTATGTCCCCATGTACCCATTTGCACGCTATCCGATGTCACCTTTTATGGATTTTTAAATATGCCGCCTGTGTTAGAATTTGGACCACTAGGTGATTTGTTACTGTTTTTATTGTTGTATATAATTCTTATCTTTTACATTTATGGCCTTGTGGTCGAAATAAATCTGTAATAATAATAATAACTGTGTGTACAAAAGTGCCTTCCACACATCAAATTGAAGAGCCTAAGAAAATAATAAATAAATTGTCACATCAATGAATTTTATTACTTTTAACACACACAAAATGCAGATGCTACTCAAATAATTTGCTTCTTGGGTGGGTGAATCTGGAGCTGCCGATTTACGGGCGCCATCTTTGTTGGGGGACTAGTTGTTTCCCTTGCAGGACTCCCATGTGTACGGTTACTTAAGATGTACAGTCCTTCAGCGCGCAGCGATGGCGCGCAGTGGGAGCGCGCCGGAGGTGCGCCAGAGGTAAGCCCGTTTGAGCCCGTTTGCGCACAGGATGGGCCGGGTGCCGGCAATGCTGCCTCTTCGTCTCCTGTTCCACTTATGTATTCTAGAGATGAACTCTTAAGCCTGAACCCCGGTGCTATGCTAAGCTGCCAGACTAATTTCACTAGTAGGCACCAGCCACTTTTCAGCAGTAGGCACCAAGGGTCCTTGTCCTGTGGCTTGCTGAATGTGAGATCGCTCAGCAAACATCATGTGGAAATTGCGCTACTCATCGTGTCTCATGAGTTAGATATACTCTTTATGACTGAGACCTGGACCAGAGTGAATAGCACGGTGGAATTGGGTTTAGCCTGTCCCCCCAAGCTATAAAATTAGACATAATCCCCGGGTGGGGGCTAGAGGAGGAGGACTTGGTCTGATCTTTAGAGAGACACTAGATCTTTCCCAGCTTGTTATTAAGGAAATTCTGGGCTGTGAACTGCTGGGTTTCTCTTTAAATGGTCAAGGAGGTGTCTTATACACTTGGCTGCTGTGCTATAGGCCTCCGGCCAGCGCTCCGCCCGCTGTGACTGAGCTTATTGATCTTATTTTTGATCTTTCCAATTCCCACACCAGGTTTATGGTGTTGGGAGACTTCAATCTGTGGCCGGATGGACCTACCGACTCAGCTTTTAAAGACCTGGTACAGGCCTGTTGCAATATCCATCTGCAGCAGCTAGTACTCTCTCAGACTCATCTAAGGGGGCATGTCTTAAATTTGATCTTTGCAGACGTGAATCAGGTGACCATACGGAATTTCCTACCTCAGTGCTGGACGGATCATGCGCTCGTCCATTTCTCTCTCTCACTTCCTGCGGTCTCGATGAAGAGAGGCAGCTCAGGAGCTATTAAGGTGGGTAGACAATGGTCCAAGCTCCTGAAACAGTCAACTCTGCCTACTCTGCTTCCGGATGATTTTACTCTGGAAGATAGTGTGGATGAAAGCTGTGGGACCCTGAGCCAGCGAATTTCTGCTTCACTGGACTTACTGGCCCCGCTGCGGAAAACTAGAGACAGGACCAAACACGCTATGCCTTGGTTCTCGAGGGACCTTCTTCAGCTTAAACTCCAGTGCAAGCGGGCTGAGCGTGCCTGGAGAAAACAGTATCTCGAATCCGATAGAGCCCTCTTTAAACAGGCACTGGCGATCTATAAAGCTCAGATTGGGTGTGCCAAGGCCAGATTTTTAGAGGAGTCGCTACTGTCAGCAGCGAATAAATCTCAGGCCCTATTCAAGATCGTTAAAGATCTGTCGCGTCCCGCATGCGCTGCAAATGATATCCTCGCTTCTCAACTCTTGTGCGACGCTTTGGCACAGGCCTTTGAGAACAAGATTGCTACCCTCTTGAGCCATCTTGTTACATCGTCTGGCTCAGACCTTCAATCTCTGCCTAACTCCACTTTAACACCTATTACGGAGAGGGATGCTAGGCTAACCCGGTTGAACAGTTTTCCCCTTCCGTCCTTTGAGGATTTCTGTACACTGGCTAATGGTGTTTCCTCGGGCGCCCCCCTCGATCCACTTCCTCATAAATTCTGGAAACTGTTCCGTGAGGAGCTCTTTCTGCCACTTTTTGCCATATGCTGTCAGTCTTTCAGCTCGGCACGGGTCCCGGAGTGCTGGAAGCTGGCGGTGGTCTCCCCGCTCCTGAAGAAAGAAACACTGGATTCCACCTGTCCAGCAAATTACAGGCCGATTTCTTTACTTCCGTTTCCAATTAAAATCCTGGAGAAATGGGCCACAAAACATCTATCCAGCTTCTTAGAGACCAATGACTGCCTGGACGTGGCTCAATTCAGTTTTAGACCAGCCCATGGGACGGAGTCAGCATTGGTGACTGTCTTGGACGATCTTCGGATGCGTTTCGACCAAGGTCGAGCAGCCTTTTTAGTGCTGCTCGACATATGGCCGCGTTCGACACGGTCAGCCATACAATCTTGATCAGGAGATTGGAGGAAGTGGGGGTGTCTGGCTTGGCCCTGGATTGGCTAGTATCCTACCTTGGTAACAGACACCAGGTGGTGGCCTTGCCACCCTTCAAATCCAACATCAGAAGGGTTGGGCAGGGCGTGCCCCAGGGGTCAGCCATCAGCCCTATTTTATTTAATCTTTACCTCCGCCCCCTGGTTAAGTTGATAAAATCCTTTGGTATAGCAGTTACCAACTAGGCTGACGTCACCCAACTTATCTTCTCGTTTGAGGGAAAGGAGGCTGTGTCACAAGAGATCTTTCACCGTTGCATGACAACTACGGCGGATTGGTTGAGTCCCAATTCCTTGCAATTTAATAGCTCCAAAACCGAGGTGTTGCACTGCTCAATGGACCGCACCCCTAGGCCTCTTCCTCAGGATTTTTGGCCTTCCTCTTTTCAGGGCACTATTCTCCCGGCTGACTCCGTTCGGAACCTGGGGGTGATGTTCGGCTCCAACCTTCAGCTGGATCTGTCCGTGAATAAAACGGTGGCCACCTGTATGGCACTACTACGCACACTGCGGAAGATTCTACCTCTTCTTCACGTGCGGGCTAGGCCAGAGGTAGTGCGTAGCATTATCTTAAGTAGGTTGGACTACTGTAACGCACTACTTCTGGGGGCGCCTGTCACCTTGGTGGGAAAACTGCAGCGGGTACAGAATTTCGCTGCCAAATTGGCCCTCTCGCGCCGGCGTTCTAACTCTTCCTCTTTGGCACTCACGGATCTTCACTGGTTGCCAGTTCTTCAGCTGATTGACTTTAAAGCCCTCTGTTTGGTGTTCAGGGCCCTACATGGTCAGGGTCCATCTCATTGCAGGATTTGTTCTCCTGGTATACCCCGTCTAGATCTCTACGCTCGGCCTCAGCTTGCTTGGTAGTAGTTCCCAAGATTGTGAGGACTCGGATGGGAGGTCGCTCTTTCAGGTTTACCGCAGCTAGATTGTGGAACTCTCTACCGATATCCTTGAGAAGTATGGGAGACCTCCCTTCCTTTAAGAAAGCTTTAAAAACACATCTTTTCCCTAGGACAGTGTAAGCATGGCAGTAGCTGGAAACATCGTTGTATGGATTACTGAAGTCTAAGCGCCAGGATACCCGTTGGGTGACAGTCATTGCGCTATACAACTATGCCAATACATACATACATACATACCACCTCTTCACAAGTCCATATGTCTGCCTAAAAAAATTCTACCTTTTCCTCTCTGCTTGAAGGCACAGAAAAAAAGGTTACTCCATCAGGACATTAGTCAATGTTGGTCACTTTCATTTTCAGTTCATTTCTATTCATGGAAGTTCCTCTAAGAGAAAATGATAATCTCTCAGATCAACGTCTCTTCCCTCTGGTTTAAACTTTACAAATATGCCAATTCTGGAACAGTGTACTTCTTGTTTGGCATTCTTACGCTTGTTGATTTTCTGATTTCAGGTTTTTCAGAATCTGTCATTCAGGTCTGTCTCCATTTCAGCTATAGTTTCTATATCTTTCTTCAGAATGTCAACTGTTTGCAACACTTTTTTCCTTCTCTGAACCATTCAGGGTAATTAGCTTGTATCAAGCTTCCATCTGCAGACACATTTGCTAGTTTTCATCTTCAGTTGTTCTTTGATCTGCACATCTTGTGACTGGAAGATCACAAGCTGCTCTTTGGGGTTTTCAGTGGTCCAGTTTGTGAAGATTAATTTTTGTGTTTTTGATTTTCATGTTGTTCTTCCTGAACTCTTTGTTTCCGTTGTTCTTGTTTTTCTTTCACGCTCTGTTCTCCCCCTCTGAATCCACTTAGCAAACTCTAAATTGTCCCTGGGAATTAGTAGTGTCAAAGCTTCCTTATCTGCAGTCTTCACTCTCTTTGTGTTAGATGCATGGATCCAAAATGGCAGGCAGGCCTCCACACTTCACTGTAGCATTAGCCACCAAGATCACCTGTTATGGATCTTCCCATTGTGGCTCCAGACAACTTTTACAAACATATTTTTTCCCCAAAACTCAATCACCAGGCTCTAGGTAATGCTGGGGGTCTTCAGTTGCTGAAAGTGTGTTCAAATTCATCGGGTGAGATATAGAACATACCAAATTAGCTAAAGCCTTTGCAGTAATTCAGAACCAGATCATCAGTAACATTCCCAAATGAAACTGAAGGAATATGAGAAATTCTCATAGCTCTCCCCATCGAGACTTTGTGCAGAGGCAGGCCTGCGGGCTTGGTGGGTGTGCTTCTTAAATCCAGCAGAACTAAGGGAATCTGGCCATTCCAATGCGGTCAATGCACACACCTTGGTCAACTTTGCTCTCTGGGTGCCGTTGGCCCTTCTACAATTCCTGATGCTTCCAGTGCCATGCAAAGGACCTCATACCCTCACTTTAAAAACTCACTTTAAATAAGTTGGACAACCGAGTCTAGGGATCAACACCTTTAAACAGTGAAGGTGTTTCATCTTTTAGTTGTGTAAGCTTCCACCCACATACTAAACACTCAAGCAACCACGAGAATATACTTTACTGCTCTAAACAGGGTAGATCAACAAAATCTATTTGAAATTTGGTAACAGGACCTTCTGTTAAAATAAAAATATAATCATCCACCTCAAGTGGCACATCTTGCATTTTCAGTCTTGGGTTGGTGCAAAACTTTTCCCCATCATTCATCTGCACAGCAAGTGATACCACTGGATGTTCCATCATCCATCTGTACGGGGAGTGAATTCACTGGATTTTCCATCATTCATCTGCACAGGAAGTGACAATGCATTTTTTCCACCACAACTGTTTTTAAAATAAGAAGACTCATTTCCCATTATTCATTTTACAGGAAGTGACATCACTGTTTTCCCACCAAACTGTTATCATTTGATGGAGGCTGCCAAAGGCAATCCCATCTGCCCCTGTCCAAGCACCCCATGTGCCCAGTGCCAGGACACCTGGTCCTCCTCCCTCCCACCTCCTCCTGTAGCTATTCCATAGTCACCCTCCATGTTGTGAACCCTGATCGTATCTCTCAGTGCCACATCTTCACTTCACCATCCAACACAGGAGGTGCATTCTCCTACACCACCTGGCATTTCACTTGTACTTTCCAGCACCCACCTCACTCTCCCCAAGCACCTCATACACCCAGCTCACTCAGCACACATGACCACACACCTGTAAAAACCACTACGCCTGTCCTGCTTACTTCTCAACACTTGCTCCCTCACAAGTCACGCAACCAAAATTTGGGATCTGCTACACAGATGCTCACCAGACCTGCTGTTCCTGACTGAACCCTGGCTGACTCCCTCTTTGGTCCCCATCATCACCACAGCAATCTTCCCAGATACAAGATCCCAAGATAGAACAGCAAATACAAACCCAGGGCAGAATTGCTATAATCTTGACAAAATTCATACAAAGCTCCACCACCTTGGAAAGCATCACCAGGAGCATGGAACACTTCACTTTCAAGCTGCTCATCACCCCCAACTGCACCTTGAGTGGCACCCTTGTCAAACTCCTCATCACCCCCAACTGTACCTTGAGTGGCACCCTCATTTACAGCCTTCCCAGACCAGGCACCAACTTCAGCAGCATCATTGTGGACTTGTCGCCACTTAATCTTCAGCCATAGTAAACTCATCCTTCTCAATGACCTCAACTACCAACCTGTAAGACTACACTGATCCCAACACGACCAAACTCCTTGAAGACCAATCCAATCTCGGACTCACCCAGTGAGTGGAAGGTACAAACATGCTGCTGGACACCTACTTGACCCTATCTTTACCAGCCTCAGCAACATCAGAGTAAACAAGGCCACATTGATCACCCCGTCCAACCACTCTGTCATCAACTTCAGCATTGCCATCCCACACCACTGCAGAAAATCTAACACTAAATCTTCACAAAGGAACTGGAACAAGATCACAGAATCATTTGAGTCTCCTGAACTCCTACACCACCGTCCTTAAAATAATAACATACACGCAAATCCATTTCCAACTTGAACGCCTAGATCGCCACCTACGCAGACGCCCCGGTTCCTTTCAAAGCCAATAAAGTCATGAGAACCAGACCACAAGCAAGATGGTACATGGAACAGCTCAGACTTGCCAAACGACACTGCAAGCATCTTGAACGCAGATGAAGATAAAGTCAAGACAACACTGGCAAGAGCACTTACAAATCTGTCCTCGATACTACCATCAGCAAATGACTACCACCAAACACTCCACACCCACCAAGACATCAAAAACAGCACCAATAGTGCCAGGAAAATATGCGCCATAATGAAAGGTTTCAGCTCTCTGGCTTCAAGCTCCATCAGTGTAACACTCTCATTGACATCTCTATTCAGCTGTCCCTATTCTTCAGCAACAAACTCACCAGTATCAATGACAACTCTGAGCCCCAACTGGACTCTTCCATCCTTGCTTCTGCCCATCATAAACAACACCCAGTGGACCACCCTGACCACCTGGCCCACAATCCCCACACAAGAAATTGAAACAATCATGCAGCCCATACACACACGAGCAACCTCAGGCCCTCTGGCCTCTCCACATCTTTATCAAAGGACTAGACTACATCAGCGCAGCCCGCATCCTGGGGCTGAACAACACAATCATCAATGCTGCCTACTCAGATGACTGGTAATGCCACAGTACTTCCCCACCTGAAAAAACCCTCAGCAGCCCGAAGACACTAGCCAACTACCAGCCTATCCCCCTTCCACACTACACTGCAAAAGTAACCGAAAAGATAACAAATAAAGGCCTAGCCACTCACCTTAATGACAACCATCTCCTCAACACAACTCAATCTGGATTTAAACACAACCACAGTACAGAGACTGCACGTATTTCTCCCACAAACAACATCTGGATGATCACAAACAGAAGTGGCACTGTCTCCCTCATCCTATTACACATTTCCACAGCCTTTGCACCGTCTCCCACCCCATCATTATCCAATTGCTACAAAAATCTGGGATCCAAAAACCTGTGCTTCTCTGGATTTGCTCCTTCTGAAATTCTGCACCCTGTCGGTCATCCTGGCCCCCTTCACCTTTGATGCTGTCAACCTCATCTGTGGAGTTCTACTATGATCTTCACTCAGCCTCACTCTGTTCAACACTAGCCTGAACATACCCACCAGCATCATCCACACCCATGGATTCAACATCATATCCTAAACTGATGACACCCAACTCATACTCTTCCTCTTCAACAAGACACCAAACATGGACCAATATCTCCACCTGCATGCCAAAGGCTCCAGATGAATAAAAACATACTTCCTCAATCTCAACACAGACAAAATGGAAGTCAGTCAGTCAGTCAAATAACTTTATTTCGGCTGTTACGGCCATAAAAGCATTACATGCATACTGTACAATACAGGCATAATGAAACAATCAAATTTAAATAGCAATCCGTAGTGACATGCAGAATTATCCTTTTAAAGTCCAGACTTCCCAATGATCCGGAGGATAAAAAGGAAAGACCACAAAAGTGCATGTGCATTAGGTATAAAAGAATGATAGCCCTCATACAAAAGCAGAAACCTAAAATTACTAGAATCAGCATAACCCCCAGTTGTCGAGTAGGGGCCTTAGAAGTGCCAGTGCCTAAAGTGCAAATGAGACCAAGGTTTGATTACAAATTCCCAAGAGCTAGCTCAGCTCAGACCATCTAGTGCAAATGATGAAATAGGGTTAAGAAAACAGTAAAAGCAACTAAGATTATATCCAAGATCTGTGACAGCAAAAGCCTATGCCATAAGAATTAACGACATGACCTGTCATGCAGGTACAGTTCTAAGATTAATTCCAGACTACGCTAATAAATAAATGCTTGTGTAAAAACATTTAAAAGGTATTAAAATAGAAAGGAGTTACATTAATTGCATGGTCAATGTGTGCCTCCTACTTATCTACATTTTGCCTAGAAATTTGGCAACAGCACAGACAATTAGCATGCTAGAGTTGGTTTTTAAGATATGTAGGGCATTGCTGTAACAGTGGGTACCTAGCTGTCGACAGACAGGAGCTATCCACCTAGATTTCTAGTGGTGGTAACTAGGGCATGCAAAAAGTATGTGACTGGTGGACTTGGCTGCAAGAGAGCAGTCAGGGCAAAGCTGGGATGTAGAAGAAGGTTGACCCCTGGAAGTAGTAATCTTTAGCAGACATCTCGCTCTGGGACACCACCTGATTACCTGCTGAGCTCAGACCCACACCTCTCCCAGCAACCCCTACAAAGAATCTTAGAATAGTAATCGACAACCAACTCACCATGACTGGCTAAACTAGCACTGTGTCCATGTCCTATTTCCACACACTTAAGATGCTCAAGAAGATCTTCAAATGGCACCCCAGCAACTCTCACAGAACTGTCACCCAAACTTCCTCACACCCAAGCAAGCTCCACTATTGCAATGCACTCAATGCTGGAATCAATGCTCAACTGACAAGAAGACTCCAGACCATACAAAACTCAGCGGCCAGAGTCACTCTCAACCACCCACCTCACACCTGCATCATGCTGCTCTTCACAAAGCTCCACCAGCTACCAACAGCAGCACCACCTTAATGCAGTCAGGGAATTAGTGCAGAAAAGCAGCGGAGAGCATGTGTAAGGCTTCAAAATTCAGGTGGCTTCACATGCAGGTCTACAAATTACTCTGGCGTAATTTAAGCTTTTAAAGGTTTGCCAAGGTACTATGCTGTTGACAGGGTTGACCACCTCACATGATCACAAGGTAAATGACGTACGCATGGTAATTCATAACTGCAGCAGATATACAGTGGTGCTGAAATACTGCTCAGATTGGCAGTCAGAAGGATTGTTAACAACCCAACATCACACAAAGAACAAGTGTAGCATATGAGCCATGCCCATTCAGCAGGAGAATTGTAAGGGTGTAGTACATAGCTGGAGGTGCATTTTGGAGAACACTGCCTCGAATATATCACTGAAGCATGGTGTGATAGCTCATTGTCATTCACAGACAGCACATTTTCCATTGAATTGGGGACTGAATGTGTGCAGACATGCTGTTGTAGACATATAATTATAGCATGCAAATAATAATGTGTGGAAATCAGCTTTCGTTGAATATTTATAATTTGCACATGACACAAGTAAAGTATATTGTCTTGCTTTCATCTTGTTTAAATCCTTGTTTCCATCAGACTTTAGGGTGACAATAAATGTGCTTCATTTGTGCTTTACTAACTGCAGATATATTTTGAAATATTTGTGCAGTTCATTTACATTTCATTTTATGTTATTGTGAGTTAGAATATTTTTTACATCTATCGCCTTTCATTGCACAGCCCACTTTACCCCAGCAAGATAGTAACATAGTTCACATTACAAAGCCTCATGTAGTATACTGCTAGACAAATCATGTAGCAGCCCCTCCCTAGGGGCAGTGATTATACTCGAGACACACCCATCCAACACAGGCGTTACCAGTCAGGTGACCCTGTTACTAAAATGGCCTGGGCACACGTACTTGTGGCCAGTTGCAGTAACCTCATATGCTGTGTCTGTGTTGTCTTACATTACCAAGTGGGCCTAGAGCCCACAACATTGCAGCTCTCTCCTTGCAGTCAGAAAAGTAAAGTAAAAAACAATTTCTGTGCTATAAGAATAACCAGTAATTTGTTAGAAGACTGTTGGAATGAAAATGTTCTCCTTATTTTGTTTGCGTATTATTCTATGTAAGTTAGCATTCGCTGCACCATTTTATGTTTGCCCGCCATTTTGAACCATGCCCAAGACTGCTTCTTGCCTCTTCGAGTAATCGGGTTGTGGAAAGTTTCATTTCTCCAAGGTGGGACCTTGCTTTGCTAATGAATACACTGTTCTTATTAGTGCATACCTTTCCCACTAGATCTAGGCCTTCTCCCACTGGTCAAGGGGCGGGCACGGACAGAGTGACCTTGGGTAGGGGATAGTGTGTGCCCGGCCTCAGAATCTAAACCTATCCTTCTGTACTTATTTGTTTAACGACATCTGCCTGGAAGACTCCATTATGGGCGTACCTTCAGTGGTTCTGAATTTTACATAATGTATTCCCATGTTTGCTGATGTCAGTCCCTCTGCAGCAATCCTAAGAGACTGGGCAGACTGGGCACACTTGATGCACAGCAATGCAGCAAGTCAACTTGCTGTGCTGAGCTGCGTCAAATGGAGAGAGCGGGAATTCTCCATAATTACTAACATATGATGGCACATTCCTGCTCTCTATCTGCGCTGGCACACTTGTGGCAGCCAAGTGCCAACACAGACACGCTCCTGCTAGGGTGACTGCCTTACTGCTAGGATTGTTTTTTGTGCACAAAGGCACAGAGTCCTGTACAGATGCTCTTTTTCTTTTTTCTATAGGTACTGCAGAAATAACAAGGAGCAATAAATATATTTCTCCTTGTTATGCCTCATCTGGGGAGGCACAGCATTTTGAAATATTCCCAGGTTTCCTTCTCTTCTTAGTAAATCTGGGAATGTGCAAAAAACCATGGATGAGTGCATGGGAACACCCAATCTCCACTCATGGAACGCTCCCCTCCCCCCCCCCCTCCGGGCCTACAGACACAGACCCTGGCTGTGTGCGGTGTCACCGGGTGCTCATGCGTGGCCACCCGTGCCCTGGTCCCGGCGGCAGACATCACAAGAAGGGACCCCGAGGGCCCCCCCACCGCCGTGCCTTATCTCCCGTCCAGACGCCTCTCCCCCGGTCCGAGGGGCCTCTCGCTGCAGGAGGCGCCTGCCGTGGACCATCGAAGGATGAAGGTCTGGCCGGCCCCAGGTGGAAACGGAGGTGACTGCGGCACCGGCTGCCGGGCGAGGAGGAGAGTCAAGCTGCCCCTGCTGCTCGTGAGTACCGTTCGCTCAACCGGCCAGTGCCGCCAGACCCTGTGCGCGCAATCCAGTGCTACAGCGCACACACTCACCAGAAATCACCCAGCACCCAACTCCTGCAGACTCCCTCCACCACCAGGTGCAAGCATTACTCTCTACCATTCCTATGTGACTCTTAGAGTATATACATTTGTATCCCTTCCTTATATATATAGAGATAACTCTAATCACTAGTATATGCAGTAGACCTTTGTACTCTCTACCATTCCTATGTGACTCTTAGAGTATATCCATACGTATCCCTTCCTTATATATATAGAGATAACTCTAATCACTAGTATATGCAGTAGACCTTTGTACTCTCTACCATTCCTATGTGACTCTTAGAGTATATCCATTCGTATCCCTTTCCTATGTATATAGAGATAACTCTAATCACTAGTATATGCAGTAGACCTTTGTACTCTACCACTCCTAAGTGACTCTTAGAGTATATCCATTTGTATCCCTTTCCTATGTATATAGAGATAACTCTAATCACTAGTGTATGCAGTAGACCTTTGTACTCTCTACCATTCCTATGTGACTCTTAGAGTATATCCATTCGTATCCCTTCCTTATATATATAGAGATAACTCTAATCACTAGTATATGCAGTAGACCTTTGTACTCTCTACCATTCCTATGTGACTCTTAGAGTATATACATTTGTATCCCTTCCTTATATATAGAGAGATAACTCTAATCACTAGTATATGCAGTAGACCTTTGTACTCTCTACCATTCCTATGTGACTCTTAGAGTATATCCATACGTATCCCTTCCTTATATATATAGAGATAACTCTAATCACTAGTATATGCAGTAGACCTTTGTACTCTCTACCATTCCTATGTGACTCTTAGAGTATATCCATTCGTATCCCTTCCCTATGTATATAGAGTTAACTCTAATCATTAGTATATGCAGTAGACCTTTGTACTCTCTACCATTCCTATGTGACTCTTAGAGTATATCCATTCGTATCCCTTCCCTATGTATATAGAGATAACTCTAATCACTAGTATATGCAGTAGATCTTCGTACTCTCTACCATTCCTATGTGACTCTTAGAGTATATCCATACGTATCCCTTCCTTATATATAGAGAGATAACTCTAATCACTAGTATATGAAGTAGACCTTTGTACTCTCTACCATTCCTATGTGACTCTTAGAGTATATCCATTTGTATCCCTTCCTTATATATATAGAGATAACTCTAATCACTAGTATATGCAGTAGACCTTTGTACTCTCTACCATTCCTATGTGACTCTTAGAGTATATCCATTTGTATCCCGTCCGTATGTATATAGAGATAACTCTAATCACTAGTATATGCAGTAGACCTTTGTACTCTCTACCATTCCTATGTGACTCTTAGAGTATATCCATTCGTACCCCTTCCCTATGTATATAGAGTTAACTCTAATCATTAGTATATGCAGTAGACCTTTGTACTCTCTACCATTCCTATGTGACTCTTAGAGTATATCCATTTGTATCCCTTACCTATGTATATAGAGATAACTCTAATCACTAGTATATGCAGTAGATCTTCGTACTCTCTACCATTCCTATGTGACTCTTAGAGTATATCCATTTGTATCCCATCCCTAGTATATGCAATAGACCTTTGTACTATCTACCATTCCATGTGACTTTTAAGAGTATATCCATTCGTATCCCTTCCTTGAGTGACTTTACTACTTGTACATTTGCAATTTTTCTTTCTGTTTGTATCTCCTCCTTGTGTGACTTTACATCTTGTACATTTGCATTTTTTTCTGTTTGTATCTTTTATGTAACGCATAAAATTCTAAGTCCTTATGTTTTGCAACTGGTTCTTATGTAAAGCGCTTTGACACCTTCGGGTAAAGTTCGCGCTATAGAAAATCGCATTAAATAAAAAAATAAAAATTAAAAAAAATGCTGAGTCCTGCAAGGCGGCTCTGCGAGGCATAGTAAACCTGACTTAAGGGCTTTCACGACTATCCTGAAATGTAAAACGACTACTTTTGTGTGACTCAGCAGCCAATGTTCTATCACTAAGCCGGCAGCGCTTGCGTTAATGTAAAATGTTCCCTGGGCCCACATAGTTAACTGTTTTTTCTTTGTGCACTGTTTGTTGAATGCTGATTACCATATATCAGCAAGGAACGCCTGCAAACCGTATATTGCGTCCTTGGAAGCAGCATTGGTACAGTGTCCAAGAACGATGTGTCCTTTTGCAATCTTTCTTGCGCGTTAAAATGCCATTGTCCTACGAGAACCTCTTGTCAGAGTTGGGGCTCTAGCCATTAGTAGACCTGCTCCGCGCCTTGACAATGTGAGATGCTTTCTTTTCTGTAGAACGTCTGTTGCAAGCACTTAATCGCGGCAGTGCTGCGAAACATGGGGATATGCTGCCATCTGCTGGACGTCAATATTCATGATCTGAGTAAAACAAATACTTGTCAAGTTCTGCTAATCAACGATTGTTCGGGCAAGCGCCTTCTGTGATCCATTTACGTTTTCAGAATATAATTTGAGTTTCCAATGCGTTCGAAATAATACGTTACTTCCATTTTATTTCTCAGTAAGAATCAGTCTTGGGCAGTACACAGCCATTTACAGGGCATCATTCTATCTGCCTCACTCTCTCTCTCGCTGCATCTCGCTCTCCCCCCTTATTTAACTTTCATTTTTTTAAAAATAAAGAACACCCAGAGCCATTTATAGTACAGTGTATACATATTTTCACCTCGTATGAGAGCCAGACGTTTTAAGGCATGGGCAAAATAGGCTCTGGCCCAGGGCCCCAGCCTTTCTTGGGGCCCCCTGATAGAGCTGGCTATGTTCTGCAGAGTCTTGCCCTTTTTACCTTGAATAATTATTAAACAGAAATGCAGTTTGCCTTCAATGTATTTTTAATGTGGCTGATGTGTGTCTATTATAGACATTTTGAAGAAAAATGATGTGTTTGTTTCATGGAGCATCCATAAAAAAAAAATTCTTTTAGGTCAAAACAGGACCTCACATATTAGAAATGGGAGTATCCCACACAGATTATTTGTTGCTGTATTATAATATTGAAAACACATGTCACAATCCCTGAATATTAGATATAAACATATTTAGAATGTAGACAAGTGTGTCTGTGAACTATATAAGTCACTTGACCAAAATGGGCATGAAAGAGTGGATTTGAACAGGGGCCCCCAAAATACATTTGCCCAGGGCCCCCAAAATCCTTAAGATGTCCCTGTTTGTAGTATCCTGTTCATGTAAATGTTCTGCCGCAATCTCTCTCCCTGCTCAGCCAGTGTGAATGTGTTGTGTGCTGCATGGATGTTGGAGTGATGATGCGTATTGGAATGTTGGGTGCCTGTGAGGTGAAGTGTGACAGGTGAAGAATGGGCTGAGCAGCAGGCAGACTGCTCCTGGTGGGGCAGCTACACTACAACTCTTCTTCATGTAACTTACTTCTATAAATCAACTTAATCTACATCCTACCTGCGTGTACTTCATTACTACATTATTTTGGCGACGAGTTGGTGACTACCTACGTGTTAGAACTGATCTTCATTGTATCTGGTTATCAAAAGAGAACCTAAGGATGAACCAATCTACAGAGCCTACAGATGCTACCAACGCAACTTACATTACCAAGAGGAGGTATCCACAGATAAGAAACACTGAACGGTAAAGACGTCCATGAGAAAGCAAAGAATACTTCACATACTACAGAAGATGTCCACTAGAAACCTGTGAAGATGAAGCACTGCGCCATTCAGCCCCACCAGTGTCATCACCATCTGACAGCCCTAACCCAGGAGTGCTGTGCTCATCTGGATCATTTCTTGGGACTTTACATTTTACAAGCACTGATTCTATCATCATGTCTACCAAGCTACAGCTTGTAAATTCGTTTGACCCTGGACATGCAAAAACATCATGTAGCAAGGGAAAACAATCTTGTGAACAAAATCCACCTTCGTGCCCCCTCCTGCCAGCACCCCAGTAGAAATCACATTTGAGCAAGTCGTCTATCTTGACATAAAAAGAATGGAGAAAGCTGACACCTTCAACAACCTTTCCAAAGAAGACAGAGAGGTCATCCGAAAACTACAGGATAACCCCACATTGATCATAAAACCGGCAGACAAGGGCGGAGGCATTGTCCTACAAGACAAAACAGACTACGATAATAAATGCGGCAGACTACTGAGCGACACACGGAACTACAAACTTCTGAAAACCGATCCAATCAAGACCCTGCAATCAACAATCCAAGCTCTAGTTGAGCAAGCAGAAGAGGCCCGACACATTTCTAAACAAGAAGCGGACTACCTATGTACTAAAAACGCAAAAGTGGTATATTTTCAAACTGTACCAAAAATCCAAACGGAAGCAAGACCCCCCACCAGGACACCCAATTGTGCCAGGAATTGGCTCCCTTCTGGAGCCCTGTCCAGGTACTGTGATTTTTTCCTGAACCCCCTGGTACAGTGGACAACTACATATGTCAAAGACACAAAACATCTCCTGAACATCATCAAGGATCTGACATTTGACCCCACTTCACAACTACTAGTGGGTTTGGATATTGAAAGTCTCTATACGAGTCTGCCACAGGATGCCATCTTACAAGTCCTGAATGACATCCTAATGGATACACCCTGGGAATACCACACACCCAGAGAATTCATTCTCAACTGTGCAACTCTGGCCTTAAAGGACAACTATTTCGAATACGAAGGGCGGTTCTACCTCCAAACCAATGGTACTTCCATGGGGAGCATTTTTGCCCCCAGCGTGGCAGGGCTTTATGTCCACCACTTTGAACGGACACAAATATCCCCCACCAACAACCCACACACGTTCGGTAAACTTTCTGCGCCCTGGTACAACACTGCTTTGAACATTTTTAAACTTGCCTGTAGACAGGCAGAGCAGAAATGGAGGAGGGGATACTCTGCTATAGACAAATCTATCTGGAAAGAGAAGATCTGTAGCTATAAGAAAAGTATTGCTTTCACCAAAGCCGAGTACTTTGCAGATGTAATTCTGAAGGCCACCAATAGCTCCAAAAGTGTTTTTAAGGTATTTAATGATATAGCCAATCCGGCTTGCACTAAAAAACAAGATTCCCCCCACGCAGGAACTCTGCGATAGTCTGGCTGCCTTTTTTGACAATAAGATCAATAATTTCATCAAGGGACTTGAAGTGAACAGTGTGGCTGATAAGATCACTGACCCTCTACTGGCTAGGCAGGAGGACTCGAGAGTGATGAGGGAGACCTCAGCCCAGCTGCCTTGTTTAGATCATTTTGACATCCCTTCCACTGAGGTGTTTGAGCAAATTGCGCTTGGTGTCTCTTCTGGCTCACCTTTAGACCCTTTTCCACACAGGGTCGGGAAAGCATTCGGTGGAGAACTGTTCGCTCCGCTCAGACATTTGTGCAATCAATCTTTGCATAGTGGGATGGTGCCCTCCTGCTGGAAGCAAGCAGTTGTCTCCCCCTTATTGAAGAAGCCTTTACTGGACCCAGCCTGTCTTAAAAACTACAGGCCTATCTCATTTCTTCAATACACAGTGAAGATCATAGAGCACCTAGTGAGTAGGGCACTCTATGATCAGATATCCTTTCCCTCCAGTGTGGGGTCCCCCAGGGCTCTTCACTGAGCCCTACACTTTTTAATACATACATGGCCCCCCTGGAGGATGTGGTCTCCCCATTTGGGATAAAAGCCGTCACCTACGCTGATGACACCCAAATGATTGTATCATTTTCTCTCGAGGAAGAAAAAATCAAAAACCTTCATGACTGCCTAGAAGGTATACATGCCTGGATGTCTAACTCAAGGCTCAAGCTCAATGGGTCAAAAACCGAGCTTATGCTCTTGGGACACCAACCACCATCTCTCCCCACTGCCATGTGGCCTTCATGCCTTGGACCCTTTCCCCAGCCTAAAACTGAAATCAAAAGTCTAGGCTTCTGGCTGGAACAGAATCTCTCCATGACAACACAAGCCAAAAAAACAGCCGGCACCTGTGTTGGGCTACTTCGATCTACCAGGAAGATTCTTCCACTACTTCCCGCAGCCTCCCAGAAAATGCTTATGCAAGGTCTAATATTATCAAGATTGGACTATTGCAACGCCCTTTTTTTAGGTGCCCCTGAAGCCACGCTCAATGTCCTGCAGCGAACACAAAATGCCGCTGCAAGGATACTCACTGGCACCCCCCGTAGAGTCTCAGCCAAACCTGCACTCAAGACATTGCACTGGTTGCCGATACGCGAAAGGGTCAAATTCAAGTCCCTTTGTACCACCCATAGAGCTATGCAAAACCAAGGACCCCCAATGCTAAAATCCATGCTCTACCCATACACCCCGAACAGACCCTTACGGTCAGCGCAAGGCAACCTAGCCAAGGTCCACCGAACTAAAAGAGCTCGTACTGGTGGTCGCCGATTCTCGGTGGTCGCCGCAACCCTCTGGAACTCTCTCCCAATCCAACTCCGGTCTGAACCTAATCATATGAAATTCCGAAAACTTCTCAAAACTCACCTTTTCCCACAATAACCTTTTCTCTTCCCCCTCAGCCTCTACCCTCAGTTGTTGGTCTACAATCACAGCGCTGGGACGCTTCCGGGCAGCCATGCGCTATACAAATCCCAAATTCATTCATTCATTCACTCCCAGTTCCAGGAGACTAATGATCTACTGGATGTTGTCCAGTTTGGATTTCGTCCAGGACATGGGACAGAGACTGCACTACTGACCATGTTGGATGATCTTCGCCTGCGTGCAGACAAGGGTCAACATGCCATCTTGATCCTATTAGATCTGTCTGCCGCATTTGACACAGTCAATCATAAGGTCCTCTTGAAACGGCTGGAAGGAGTTGGGGTAGTTGGTCAGGCATTGAAATGGTTCCACTCATATTTATCTGATAGATGTCAGGCTGTGGCTCTCCACCCTTTTCAGTCAAAGTTTACAAAGGTCCACCATGGTGTACTACAGGGCTCTGCGATAAGCCCTATTCTTTTTATTATATATATGCGTCCCCTGGTGGATAATATTAAATCTTTTGGCATAGGGTTGGTCAACTATGCTGATGATACTCAGCTGATTCTATCAATGGAGGGAGAAATGCCAACCTCCTTGGAGTATTTTCATAACTGCATGCGTAATGTGGCTCCGTGGTTAAGAGACAATTCTCTGCAATGTAATGCAGAAAAAACTGAAATTCTATGCACTATGAGTGTGAGAGGGCCATCTCAGCTCCTGGCCGATTTTTGGCCTATTCCTGCGGGCCCCCCACTGTTACCATCTAAGTCAGTTTGCAATTTAGGGGTTTCATTTAATGAAAAGCCTACTTTGGAGACACACGTTAATAAAACCATGGGGAACTGTTTTTCCCTTATTAGGGTTTTGAGGAAAATCCTCCCTCTGCTCCCTGCTCAAACACACCCCCTGGTAGTTAGGAGCATGATTTTGAGCAGGTTAGGTTATTGTAACTCTCTTTTGTTGGAGTCTTCCAAGTTTATAACTGGTAGACTGCAGAGAATGCAGAACATGGCAGCCAAGTTGGCCTTGTCACGTCCTCAACACTCATCCACCTATCAGGCCCTTTTGGAGCTGCATTGGCTCCCCATAGTGCAGAGAATTTATTTTAAATCTCTCTGTGTTGTGTTTAAGGCACTGCATGGATTGGGTCCTGTACCATTGCAGAGTAAATATTGCTGGTATGCTCCTTCCCACTGCCTTCGGTCTTCTTCAGCATTTCTGGTGAAAATACCCCAGACCAGAAAAGCTAAGTTGGTGGGTCAAGCTTTTAGTGTTGCTGCTGCATGACTTTGGAATAAGCTACCTCTGGAGCTGCGACAGATGAACAACCTTTTACCCTTTCATAAACAAATAAAAACTTGTCTCTTTCCAATAATCTAACCTCTAGCTGTTTCAGATCACAGTTGTCTATTACTGTTTTTTCCCTCTTTTAGCGCCAGGATGTCTGATGGGTTGAAGTGCGCTGTATACATTTGCTTACAATTACAATTACAACATTCAAGTGTGGCGTCGCTGCATTGACGACATCTTCATGATCTGGACAGGCTCTCCAGCATCTTTGACTCTGTTCCTCTTTTGGCTAAATCAAAGTGACCCATACCTAAGATTCACATACACATTGAGCACCACGACTCTGGCATTTCTGGACCTCAATATAACAGCAGAGGATGTTGTTCTGAAAACCACTACACACTACAAACTGACGGCCAGGAACTCCCTCCTCCGGTTTGATAGCTTTCACCCTTGAGCCTTTATGGAAAAGCTTCCCTTCTGACAATTTCTGTGAATACGCAGAAATTGCAGCAAAATAATGGTTTACCACAAACAATCAATGGCACTAGTCTTCAAACTTTACGATATAGGCTACCCACGCAAAATGGTGCAGAAAATGAGAAAAAAGAGCCAGCAACCAAAATCGAGAGGCCCTCTTAGAAGACACAGCACGTGAGGGGCTCAACCCACCCATGACGTGTGTCACCACTTACAATGATGCCTCCAACAAAGTGACAAACATCATCCACAAACACTGGCGGATTCTGAATTCAGGCAACAGAAACTGGGAACCTCCACTTTTTGCCTACAAACTTGCTCGCAACCTCAAGGATCGACTAGTATCCACACAGCCCAGACCAACCCAAAACCAGCCATGAACACTGTACTAAACACATGAGGTCTTCCCAACATCACAGGACATTACCCATGCAACAACTGCAGCGTGTGCCATCTCACGCGGCCATCCAAGACACTCGACCTGGAACCTGGAACTACCTGGCAACAGTTGTGACACACCAACTGCAACTCCACAAACGTGGTTATCTAATTGAATGCCTATGCGATCTACGTTATGTGGGCATGACGACATGCAAAATCAGGACTATAATAGTACAACACCACAGCACAATCTGGTGTAAGAAAAACATCAGTTGCCTAACAGATTACTATTTACAACTAGGACACACAACGAATGACATGTCCTGGTCAGTGATCGAACATTTTGACTATAACAACAATAACAATGACAAGTTCCTACTCAACAAGGAACAACGGTGGATTTACCAACTATCCACCCATCTCCATGGTTTAAACGACTCTATTCCATGGCACAACCTCAACTATTAACCAGTAACTATCTATATAAGGGGCTGCAGGTCAACATCATTTAAAGCACTGCACACCCCGTACCCCATACCTACTTGCCACACCCCTTTGCCCGCCCAAAAAACACTGAACACAGAGGAACCAAGACTTATTCCCCACTAAACGTATGCTAGACACGCACTGACCCCTACATGCATATCCAGTGCTCATACCTCCACAAGTGGGTTTTCCCTGTTCCCTCCATTTTAAAAGGGCACTCAACAAGTTTCAGTTCCAATTCACTCTGACTAGACACGCACACAATGTACCTGACAAAACGCATGTGCAGAGATCCCTTGCCTCCAGGAGTGCTTTTCTCAGTCATCCCCACTACATAGGGCTTGACCATACATAATTCGTGTTTAACTGTCTTGACCGGGAGAAATAAGCCGAACGTCAATGACACATGGCCACACCCACCTTTTGGATAGTTTACTCCATTACCATGACTACCGGGCACGCGCGCCCCACGTCATCTTGCACGGCTACACCCACCACGAGGGCTTCCGTTAATCCTTTGTCTGTGTTCTTCTCTCTCGTTCACAGAACCCAGTGGGAATAGAGCACACCTGTCGCACCAGCCAACTACGGGGCATACTTAAGCACCCCACAGACTTGGGCTATTTACAGACAGAGACCCGAAGAAGCCGAATAGGTCTTCACATGGGTGTAGAGCTGATATGTAGTAAGTGGGGCCACCGGGATCGCTCATCTGCTGCTACCCGGGTAAGCCTTTCTCTTCCAGCTCTTCACTACGCCCACCATGCCGCCCGCTTTTTTCTTTTCCCAGATTTAACCAGCAGACTGAAACCCCTGCCGGGATCTCATGAGGCGCTCTCTGCTAATCGCAAATGTAAGAATAGTAGCATATCTCCTCGCTGAGATGCACAACCATTTACACAGTAGCGCATAACTTGGTAATGCCACATATTGCCACCACTCCGGCATTACACCGATGTTTTTACCGCACCCTTGCAGGTCACCAAGGCAGTACTATAGTGTTAACAGCAATTTGCTTAATGTCACAAATATTTGTATGTTTGTTTGTAGGTTTTGTTTTCATGTCTTTGATATACAAGAATGCCCTAAGAGGGAACTCCCCTCTTACACTTAGTGCACCTTAGAGAGTGCATGACATTTTTGGGTCTAACACTACAACTTGGTTTAGATTCCACACTTCACTTACACTTTAAGGTCCTGAGGAAAGCCAGAACATACCCAAGGCCTGGCTGAAACATGTAGACCGTTCTTTGGATGAAGAGTTCTTAATTATCACTCCACCCATATCCACTGCCTTGCTTTTACTACTGCCAGTGGCCCAGACATTAAAATAAACCCCGGTGGGTAATGGGACCATTGTACAGTTTTTTAATATCACTTCCACACCACCACAGTGCACACTCAGTAAGAATACCTGCTCCCCTGTAAACCAGGTGTTGTAGCACACCAGGGACACACTCGGTGTCATCAGGTGGGCCTGATGATGAAGCATGCCACCAACTAGGTTGGTGGGTGAGGGCTTTACTTAAAACATACCGCCCCTCATTATCACGTACCCTGAAACTAGTTCTTGATGATATATATTGAATTTGGGGATATGGACTAGTTCTCTAATCTTCTCTCTCCTCTTGATAATTGAATAAGAACGGCCTCTTCCCACAATCTTCCACAGCAAGTGACGCAGCGCTAATGAATCCTGTCAACAATAGAGTGTTTGCTGCTTGCTACAACCTGCCACTATGGTGCTTTGTTGTTTAGGAGACACATAGCTGCACAGAGCCAAAATATGTATTTGAGTTACATTACTTTTTTCCTACTTTAAGAACATTCTCTCTCACTGTTATTGCTGCCATCTGAGAATGGATTATTTCAACAATATTGATTTTACATTAGTGAGGCATTTTTCACGCTTGCTCAAGATTTTCTCAACGTGTTGTTTTGGGTCGTGCCTGTCACCGAGAGAAATGTTTCGACTATTTCTTTTTTTTGCCATCGCAAGGAATAAATGGTGATTTATTATGCTCTCTTCATTGTGTCTTGTTCTGTATTTACTTTCTGCTATGCGGCCTGTGCAAGGGCAGCTTGTTGGGGCCTCAAGTAGATTACAGACACTGTGGTGAGTTCCTTCATATTTTTCGGTTACCAACCACAATTACTTGACAACAGTTAAGCCAGATGAATGGTCACCCTGCAGTTCAAATTTTAAATAGAGTGCGTGCTCCTTACCTTGTTGACGGAGTCGCGGGGTGTCGCTGAGGGATCTTCTGTGACGTCTTAGACTGTGTTGAGCCTTTGCTGCTTTGGGACGCTTATGGGAGCCTTCTGGCACAGCGTCTCGTGCTTGCGCCATGATTTTTTGTCATCCGGTGTTATTCTACGGACTTTTTTCTATCTGTGTGTTATGTAGTAAACGCAAAGAGGACAAGGCATGCCGCAGAGATGGCTTGCATGCTCTACTTTCATCTACAAGGTTAGTTTCCACATATTTCTCTTCAACTGCAGAATTTTTCTTTGGCGTTCAAAGAATATCTCTAGGCTGAATCGTGTGTCTGTCTGTTGTCGGTGACACGCACACCTCATTCGGCAAGAGGCAAGTTTGTCTGCTCATGAACTCTAGGCATGTAACATATGATTGTGGTGACATGCACACCCTAAACCTTGACTGCCAGCATTTGTAATAGTTCTTCTGTTTATAAGCCTACCGTGTACTGGGCTGAAATTACAGTAAAGCTTCTATGTTTTTTATTTGTGCCATATCTGAAGGCATTTGGTGTTATTCTCATCATAGCTCTTATGCTTGTGATATTTGGCACTAATATTTTTTGTGTCTTGTGACATTCATTATTTATCGTGACATACTTATATTGGAATACATACTGATAGATTCATCAAGCTAAATTGTGATCGCAATAGCTGCAAATTAGCTATTGCGATCGCAATTAACAGAAAAGCTATTCATCATGTCAAAAACACAGAATTTGCGAACTCACAAAAATAAATTTGCGAAATCGCAAAATAAATCGCAGATTCTAGGAGGAACCCCTATAGCGATTCGGAAATAGCGAGAATCCATGGATTCTGCGATTTGTTTTGCGATTTCGCTAAATAATCGCAAACGCCATTCATGAAAACTCGCAATTACCGAAAAAGCGGAAAATCGCTACTTGCGAGGCGCAATTTAAGGAGAACCAAAAGCAGGTGGTAACCATTAAGGAAAAAAAAATTACTAACGAGCCACAGGTGCAGTGCTGAACAAACACACTTAAGGAAACACAGTAGGACTCACACAATGCCAGGACTCTACATGGTGGTCAGGCGGCATAGGCTCCAGGCTGCAGCACGGAACAGACGCAGGATCCAGGAGCGAATATTCCGCCAGCGGGTCACTCTGCTGGGCCAAACTGCGGAGCAAATTTACTCTAAGTACCGCCTGAATGGGCCAATGATCCTAAAGCTGATCCGGGACCTAGACCCCCTGATGCAGCACCCAATAAGGAGGACCAATGCCGTGCCCACTCATGTCCAGGTCTTGTGCAGCCTGCGCCTACTGGCCTTCGGAAGCTTCCAGGGGATAGTCGCTGTTGCAGGGGGGATATCCCAGAGCACCATGTCCCGCTGTCTAAGGAGTTTCCTGGAGGCTATGCTGACCCGGCTAGCTACACCACTACATCTCATTCCCCACCACCCAACAGGACTTGAATGAGACCAAGCTACATTTCTACAACGTTGCCCATTTCCCACATGTAATCGGATGAATTGACTGTACCCACATCCACATCTGCCCACCAGCACAAACGGAATACATGTACCACAACCGCAAGTCCTACCACTCCCTCAATATCCAGATGGGGTGCAATTCTAAGACTTACATCACGAACATAGTGTCACAATACCCGGGGAGCACACATGACTCCTTCATATTCCGGCACAGAGGCATTCACACACGACTGGCCAGGGGAGACTTTGGCGAAGGACAACTACTAGGTAAGTGCACATGCCCCCATATAGTCCACTGTGATCATGTAGCTGCGCAGAACAGGCACTCACCCTCTGCTCCTTTCATTTAGGTAACAGCGCCTACGGTCTCCGTGAGTACCTCCTCACCCCATACCTCAACCCTGCAACACCACAGCAATGGCGATACAATGCCGCACACATACGCACAAGAAATTGCATTGAGAGGACATTTGGCCTTTTGAAGAGCAGATTCCGCATACCTCACAAGACTGGTGGGGCCATCAAATGTGAGCCTGAGGTCTGCTGCCGCATCGTGGCCGTGTGTGCAATACTCCACAACATTGCTACCAAGCGCAGGATACCTGTCGAGATCTCTGGCAGTGAGTCGGAAGGGGACAACCGCCCACATGCACATGTGCGTCATGCATGCGGGGAGAATCCTGCAGAAGGACATAGGCGCCGCAACCACATCACTATTAACTGTTTCTAGTGCACACGTTCCCCTCACACAACACTGCACTCATGCATGACAAATGTAATAATGACATGAGTCGGATTTACGTTAAACCATGAATTCTTATTGTTCATTCACAATAATGTGGCTTTTTTTTTCTATGAGTGCACATGGGAACAGTATTGCATCATCCGTCCCCATGCAGGGGTAGAGGGCTTGCTTGCAGATACTGCATGGCCCTGCAGGCAGAGTGTAAAGTGTCAGTGGCGCCTCCGTCTAGACGCACTCAGTCGCCTATCGCTGTCCTCTATTGCAGTGTTGGCCCGTGATGCTGCAGTGAGCCTGCTGCTGCAGCGGCGTTCAGGCACCGGCAGCAAGGAAAAGCTGCTGTGGCTTGACGTGCCCTCGCTGGGTTTATCACCACCCCCTGGTTCACCATGGGCAGTTGGCTGCATTCTGAGCACTGCTGCTGTCACCTGATCCAGTGACCTTGCAACGTCCTGGCAACACTGGACCATTTGCACCTGCATTGCGAATGACCGGCTGGCAAGTTGAGATGTTGCATTGCCAATAATATGATTACACCGGGTGTAGGCGGTCAGGCGGGTCAGCAACTGCCGGTGGCACAGGCGGGTGATGTCCTGCTGGGAGACCAGGATCTGGTCAGCTGTCCAACATGCTGCGCGGTATTGGTGAGCTGCAGATGTATGGAAGCCAGGTGACGCGCCGGCGCAAGATGTACCGCAAGCATGCAGCGTTCAATGGCCAGGCCAGGATCCCGTGCATGGACAGCCCTGCCCACGCTTGTGGCGGTGTCACGCAGCTGGCGCGTTACTCCATGGGACTGCAACCTGACTGCGGCTGTGCGCCTCGTCTGCCTCCTGGCTGCTGGTGGTGTGGCCTGTACCACTGCCGTGGGTGTCGGTTGGGTGGTTGCTGGGCACCTGTGGCTGCTGGAGTGGCCCTGCCCACATGGGTGGGGGGTGGTACTGCTGTAGGAGGCGGAGATGGTCCTGGTTCAGGTTGGCCTTCACCCTCGGTGTCCTCCGGGTACTCATCTATATGTAGGGCCTCGCTGTTGGTGCTGGGCTCCTCTGCTGCACCTGTGATGTAAATGGGTGCATGATTAATGATATGTAGCTTGCACATGAGATGTTGCTACATGCATGCAGGCCTGCTTTCCCTGACTGGCTTTTGGAATTACTTTCAATTGACAGGTCTGCCTGTGTTGGGCTATCAGGGATTGTTTGTTACACTACAACTCCCACAATGCAAAAGGGCATTTCAGGTGTGCATGGCCTGCATTACTGGGGTAGACAAATTGCTAGCTCAGGGGTCATGGGCATTGTTAGGGGATGGGCTCGCAGTCGCATGGCACTTACCTTGGGATTGTTGGGTGAGTCGGGACGAGTCCAGCTGGGTGACCCCCATGCAGGCTTCAGGAGTCAGGGTGTCCTCCACGAGGTCCTCAAGTGGGGTGTTGGGTGTGGCAGTGGGGTCTCCTCCACCGGTGGAAAGTCGCTCACCCAGCCTCTCCGCAATTCGCACTTTGGCACAACCCCTGAGGTCGTACCAACGCTTTTTCAAATCGTCAATTGACCGCTGGGTCACCCCGACAGCATTTACCTTGGCGCGGATGTGCAGCCTGATTCTGCGCTTGTCAGCCTCTGGCACCCTCCTGGAGTCCTTGCCAAACAGGTGTGCATGGTCCTTACAGACCCCCTCAATTAGGAACTCAAGTTTTTGTTCTGAGAACTTAATTTTCCTCTTCCTCCCTGGGGCACTGCTCCCTGCTGCTTCCTGTGACATTTTGGAGGTTGTGGATGTCCTGCTGTGGTGCTGCAAGTTCACTGTTGTGGAGCTCTTCCAAGTCATGCTTCCACTTCCAGGCTCAGTGGTCTGAATGGGGGAAGGAACAGCCTACTTCCTGTTTGTGATGTCATTATTGGGCTCGAAATGCAACTTCCCGTTTTTGCGATCTTGCAGTTAGAGAGATCGCAAATAGCGATTTCGGTAATTGCGAAATCGCAATTTCTATCAGGAAATCGGCCAATTCTGCGATTATTATGCAATTGGAGCCAAATCGTAATCGGAAATTGCGACCGATTGCGATTTGCATTTTAAGCGCGCATTTCTTCATGAATGCCATTCTGCAAATTCTAAATTGCGATTCGGTAAATATGGCTATTTGGAATTCGCAGAATGTTGCATTGATGAATCCATCTGATAGCTCCTTAGCTGCCCACATATACCGCATGGATTTATTGGTGCGTTTTGGTTGGACATTATCTTACATCTTTCATTATTGGGCACACAACTGTTCCTTCAGGGTATGGCAACATTATTCCTTTTGCTTGTTTAACATCTCTTTACTCTCCCTACATTAGGGACGGGATTGGGTTTTAGCCGCATTTGCTCACATTACATTTGCCTCATATGGGTCTTTCTCCAATTTTCACTGCTTCAAGATGTGTATACCCTTACTTAGGGTATCTGGTTAGGGTTCCAAGTCCCATCTACTCTAGTTACTCACCCCTAGTCCTGGGGGTAGGTTATGGGTGTCAGTCCCATTAACTGTTTCTTCCCTTCCTCTTGTCACAAGGTAGGTCATGGGTTTCAGTCCCATTCACATTAGCTTTCGCCCTTATTTTGGGGGCGGTCATGGGTCTCTGTCCCATTTACATTAGCTTTCGCCCTTATTTTGGGGGTAGGTCATGGGTGTCAGTCCCATCCACACGTACTTGCTTTACATTATTACCCTGACACAGGGTGTGTCTTATTGGGGTTCAACCCATCTCTGCTAGTGGATATCCTCGTTAGGGTTGTCCCCAAGGGTGTCATTCCCTTTTTCTCGCCACTATCCTTTACATTATCAATCTCTGATTGGGGTACACTTTAGTCTTAGTCTACCCTTAGACTTTACTGTTAGTTATACCTAAGGCTCCCTGTTTTCCGTTTTTACCGATTTTTACAGATAAATACAGACAGAAAAACATTTATTTTCTTGCCTGTATTTATTTTTAAATGTGGATAAAAACGGAAATTGGGTGCTTTTTGAGTGATTCTAAATACACTTTGCCATGACTGACAGTGTGGATTGATAGGTAAGGGGGTTAAAAAAGCAAGGAATTTTAGTAAAGAGTCTTAAACAGCAGTAGATATGCACAAGGCTGAAACTGAAATATGCATTTTATCATATAAGTGCATTGATTTATCTTCTGCAGGTGTTCATATCACTGAAACCTGGCAGGCATTCAAGCATGACTGCATATTTATTGGTTAAATAAATGTGGAAATTTACCAGTTTCAACTTTATTTTTTTCTCAAACCCCATAATAAATATGGATAAATACATATAAAGTTGACAAAAAATAAATACGGATAAATACAGACGAAAATGTAAAAAAAAATACCATAAAACCGGGAGCCCTAGTTATACCTTACATGTTGCTTATATTATTATATTGTCAATTTGAAAATAGGGGTGGATGAGTTGTAGTTCTTGTATTTTCTTCTCCTCTTCTCTGTTTTCCCTCCTGTTTAGTTCTCCTCGTGATGTCTAATATTCCTTTCATCCTTGGAATATGGACTATGTTTGGTTGTTAGTCTTCCTTTGTCCCTAGTCTTTCCCTCATTGTACATTTTATTCTCTTTCTTCCTTGTTTAGGAGGAGACCCTTCCTTCACTTCTCTGTGTGTCTGGGTCAAAGGCTGGTGTTGAGTTTGTGTTGTGCTATGTCTTTCCTTCTTGCATGCCTATCTGGCCAGTGGGTGTATTTGGGGGTAGTAATTGGTGCCTTTATGTCTATCCTTTATCTTGTTGTTCGTTGTGCCTTGCATTTGTATTATATGATATTGATATTTATAGAAGGGGAGGATGGGTTGTCCATCCATCAGTGTATATTTATCCATTGCTTCCTCTTCTATACCTATCTGTGTTTATTTATCAATTGCTTCTGCTTCATTTACTTCCACCTATCGTTCTGCTCTCTCCTCTCTCCTCTTTTTTCTTTGCATTGCACATATTCAGCTTCATTTGTGCTCCTCTCATTTATTTAATTCTCCTGGTTCACATTGTTTTAGCTTCTTTCAGGTAACCATATTTATGCTTCTGTTATATATGAAAGGGGGATATGTGGTATCCTGTTCATGTGAATGTTCTGCCATTATCTCTCCCCTGCTCAGCCAGTGGGAATGTGCTGTGTGCTGTATGGAATGTTAGGGTGATGATGCTGATCCAGCGCTCCTACCAAAATTCTGCATAAATGATGTCACCATCTACCATCATACTTACCAATCAATACCAGGCCCATAAAAAATACCAGAGCAGCTGAATCATGAGGCGAATGAATCTAATATGTTGTTTAAACTATCTACAATAAACAAGACCAGCTTGTCATTTTAATAAGTTTATTCAAACATATTCTTGGAAACTTAGGCTTTGGAACTTTATTAAACAAGTATTAGAAAAAGTCATAAGGATAGGTTTATTCAGCATTTATAAAAAGAGCTTGATTTAAGAAATATTATTCATTAACAGAAATAAGTGAAAAAGAGCATTTCCAAACCCTAACTAATTCCCTGTCTCTACCCTCATCGCCTGAAAACAAAGTCTTTTAAAAGTCTCCTTTCCTTACGTGCGTTCGTCAGTCAGCAGAACACGACCCTCTGGAATCAAGAAGCTTAGGCAAAAGTCTGCTCCTTGAGCCAACTCTTATACCCTAAAACTAAGGCTAAACTAACTATTTTCACATTCCAACAGCTGAATTCTGGCTCCATATTGGCTGAACCACCTCATGCCACAGTAAATTGTGACATCTTCCACCTCAGGTCCGGGCTTTTACACAAAGCCATTGTTCATGCACAGAGTCCTGGCGGCACTTCCTTAGGCTGCTACATTTTGTAGCAAAGATGTTCATGTGGCGCACAAAAATGCCACGACTCACATCCTGGCCTTGAGCCTGTCCGTTCTGAGCTTCCCGTGACACAATAGCAAACCTCTCCACAGAGTCGCCTTTTGCAGTTCTTTTCAAAAACTTTTCACAATAAAAGTTTATAGGCTTCTCATCTTTTTCAAAATAAGTTTTTCTCTTGTGGCTTTTCATCAGCAGGCCTCTTTTCAGAAAGCTTCAATTTTTCTGCGCCACTTTTAGCTTGCGTCACTTTTTCAAAATGCATTATTTTTCTGCAGCTAACTCTATGCTTCTTTTGTAAAACTATTATTTAAACAAACACAAAACATCAATTAATTAAAGAATTGGCATTTGTTCTGTTACCCACCCCCTTTGCTAAATGTTAACCCATTAATGATGTTACCTAGCAAAAGCACATTTAAGCAGCATATATTACCTTTGATGTACCAATCCGATCTGGGACTGCATTTGTCACAGAAAAGACAAGACAAAAGCACATTTCAAAAGCACATGCAATTATTTTTGACAGCAACAGTTAGTATATGACAAAGACAATAGACAATAAATATTGTATTATTTTCTTTAGCATTTTGCACAAATAAGCATAATGTTAGTTCCATATGTTCATGTTGCACAGTTTATTCTAGGTTGATTTAATAACATGCAGCAAACAGATTAGTTTTATTAAACAATATGGAAGTCTGACTTCACTGTGGAAATTCACAAAATTAATGTACATAAGCGGCGTTCATTTGTCTTTTCCCATTCCCCTCCCTGTACGCACCACCAATGTCGTGAGACGTTGACCGCATCACTCCGCCAGTAAAGGCCCGTGCCCGCACGTACCTGACAGCCATTTTAGGCACCATGGCCTCTTTTGCCCGCTCATTGAAATCCCCGGCTTCCCTCCTGCGCGCATTTGAACACCCCCCCCACTCTCAAATGACCCTCACCCTCCGCGCACCCTGGCTGCCCCCTCCCTCACATGCACAGGTCCGCATGACCCTGTCCTTGGAGTCACGGCCGCGCCTGACCAACACCTCCTTTCCTTTCATGAATAACCCCTCTGTTGGTAAACCCTCCCTCCGCGATTGACTGTCCACACAGGTCCGAAGCCATCGCCTAAGCCGGGAGATACTGTTTACTGCCCTCTATTGTATGGAGTCACTCCTCTTCAAAGGACCCACTATTGATCCTGGCCTCCCCACCCCCTGGGGTACAATCAGGCGCACACATCCTAAGAATCGGCGGAACACTCAGCTGCGTGATTGCCCCCTCCTCTTATCGGCAGGTTAAGGGCCTCTATTGTGGATATATGTGGGATGGGATTGACACGAGGATTACGGGGATGTCTTTTCCTTGTTTCACAATGTCGTTATTGTACTAAGGAATGCTTTGTAAGGTATAAAAGGCGATGTCTCAGAGAACTTGTTAGAGCACCTCCCGAAAGACACTGTGTTTCGTGTCCGAAAGGACAGGCTCTCCTCATGAGTAATAAATCCTGTTCTTGTGATTCCAGCTCCCAGCGCCCGTCTCTTTATTTGGTAACTATTCAGAATGGGAACTAAGAGGCGTCTTGCGCCAGCCGCCCGGGCATCGATAGTAATATGGGCACACTTTCTACAATTGGCGTCCCAACGCGGGGTCCATCAGTGACATAAGGTCCAGTAAGAGAGATCCAGACGATGAGGTGAACATCTAAATGATTGGAGTATACCTGCCTTGAGAGGGCCCTCGTCCGGCTGCCGATTGAATGAACTTCACCGATTCTGAACGGACCTCTCTCGAGTGACCTATTGTCCTGACTGGAATCCCACAGGAATGCTGCATAGAGTAAGAGAACGATCGGGCGCTGGAGGGGGAAGACGAAGAACTGCCCGCATGGTCCGGTCCGGTTAAGATTAAGTAGGGCGTTTTTACGCCTGATTGGTAGGATGGTTTTATCCATCTGATTGATTGATTGATTGTATTGGAATCGGTATTTAAATACTGATATTGTTTGTTTATTGGTTCATTTAGCTTTGGTTGCTACTTGAAATATTGGTTCTCTTCTTGAGAACGAGACATTCTCTGTTTGCAAACAGCGGCGAATAGGAACGTTCGTCTCTCTTTGCAGATGGAGAAGGGTAGGTAATGCCCCTTTATGATTCGTCATGCCTACCTTTCTCCCCACTGATTGTTTGATATCGATTAATAATCGATTGTTGCTCTTTGAGATCTTCCTTGTCCACAAACAGAGACGAATAGGAATATTCTGTCTCCCTTTGCAGATAGCGAAGGGCAGGTAATGCAGACGTTTGTCCCCGTTGTAATCCGTCATGCCTGTTTTTCTCCCCACTGATTGGTTGATTGACTGGACATTGTTGTCCAAGGAATTGTTCGTTTGAGGTATTTTCTGTTTGCAAATAACGTGGAATAGAAATATTCTGTCTAGTCTTTGCAAATAGTAAAGGGTAGGTTATGCCCCTTTATGATTCGTCAGGCCTACCCACTCCCTACTGATTGACTATTTATTGGGGGTAGCTCACCTGGTCCGCCCAGGAGGCTACCCTAATGGAGGGACATATGCTCCCCACTCATTGACCATTTATTTGAGGTAGGCCATCTGGTCCGTCCAGGAGGGCTACCCTAGTAATTGGAGGTACATCATTTGGTCCGTCCAGGATGATACCCTAATGAAGGGACATGTGTTCCCCACTGATTGATAATCTAGTTCCACCTGGACCATTTATTGGAGGTAACTCATCTGGTCCGTCCTGGAGTACCCCTAATGAAAGGACATATAAAAATATGAAGTGATCACCGTACCCTGTTAACAGAAACTTTAGCTTGAAACACGCTAAGGAAAGGAAGGAAAAATAAAAGAAATCGGGCTAAGTCAGTAACCCCCTGATGAGCTTTCGACTTCACTAAAAATAAGAAACATTATGAATAGTTTGTAATAAGAAATATAAAATGGCGAAAGCTTGACGGCAAGACAGCCACGAGGTAGCTAGGCTCCGCTGCCTATTCCTGCTCCAAACATGTCTGCCTCATTGCCCACCATGCCCAAATAACGGTAACATGAAAGAGATACAAATCAATAGATACCTACCCCCATTCCGGAAGCTCCTGAAGTGCAACAGGTCCGCGGTTACGCCCATCCGGAAGGCGAGGCCTCGACGCGTGCAGAGCAGGGCTCGGCTGGCCGCCATCGGAAGGGGAGACCGTGGTGCGGACGGCCCGAAGGTTGTTACGGTCTCCCCATTCCCTTCTTTCCTTCTGCCCTGCGGGCCACGGGAGGGGGGGATGTCTTGCCTCAGCCACCGACCCCCCCCCTCTCTATCGCCAGCTCCGGCCGTCAGCAAAAGAGGAGCCAAAGCAGGTAGCTCCGCAGCGATAACTCTGGAAAGTTGCAGGTAGCCCCTTCAGCGGCAACACTTGAGTTGCAGGTAGTCCCGCCACATGAGGGGGGGGATGTCTTGCTGCCTCCGACCCCCCCCATCTTCGTTGCCTGGCACAGCCATACCAAAGCGCTGGAGCCGAAGAACGGCGCGGGGTCGCTGGAAGGGGGAGGCGGCGTGAACGAGCCTCCCCCACCTTCCTCCAGGTGGAGGCTTCCAGCGACACCCCAACGCTCCTGCTTGAAGAGGGTCCATATCAAAAAGCGGGTTTTTCTTGCCCGGGATGGGCACACGCCCTGTGCTCCTCAACCTTGAAGATTCTAAAAGAGCCAGGGGGGGCCGACCTCTCCACGAGGCGCCCCCCCGCCCCCGTCCTCCGATGGAGCCACGAGACGTCGGCGCACTCCTGCCGGGGCCAGCCTCAGTTTGGAAATAACTAAAATCCTGCAAAGATACAGATTTGTTCAGTTCCGGTGGAACACCAGAATGACCCGGTAGGAAAGATTGTTACCTCCCTCCCCACTTTTGATTGATGGTCTATATTGCTAGTCTGTTACCCCATTGCGAAAAACTTTTTGAACTGCCAAAAGAGGTTCTGGTCCAACCACGAGTCAGTGGAGGCATTCTGACTATACTGGGACCTGCCTGACCTCGCCCAAAATGGCGCCGATACAAAATGAAACTTTCAAACTCCTTGTTGCACCCTGATTGCTCAGCCTTGATGCTCGAAGATATGTATGCAGTTTTGGACAATGAAAGTAGATCAGATGGATATTGATTATGTGCTTGGAAAAGAAAGCGATATAAGATGGATATTGATTATGTGTTGGAAGCAATGAATTGGTATGAAATAAGGACTGATTGAGCATTTGGACAATGTGATAACGTTAGGTCTTGAGTAAATAGTTGGACAATGAGATGATATTATTGAAAGCTTGAATTCTTGACACGCATTATACTCGCCCCTTAAGAAAGTTCGATACGATTTCATTGCACTGCTGCACTTTATGAAATAAATGGCCACCGACTTCGTTCCTCTTATGCACAGTTCCAGTCTGCTCCGTAGCCGGCCCACTGGGTTGTAGGCCCGTATTTGTGCGCCAACATTTTCATTAAAGGTTTTTTGAACACGCAAATATAATCGTAGTGTTTGTATTGATGAGTTTCGAAATGTATGGCTACTGTCACCAACATAAGTAAAATACATGCAGCATGATTAAGGTTGAAGGTTAAAAAGGCCCGATACTTAGCAGCTACATTATGTGTCACAGGCAGCCGGAAAAGTGTTTTAGACGCCCTTAAGCGATACAAAAGAAATGCCACTTGACCACCACCTTTGCACATGACCTAAAAGGCCACGATCAAGTGATTCATGTAGATACGCAGACCATCGACGATTATCTATCTAACACTACTGGTCCCTCTGGGATTAAACGCCGAGACGGTAGAGAATGCACCCCGTGGAAGATAGGTCGAGTATGTGGTAGGTAAAAACATTTTCGGATTTATGCGCGTTGATGTGTTTTGAATGCTGCCCCCACCCCCTTCTTTCTCCTCCCTTCTGCAGGTTGCGCCGGAACATCGACTGAAGTATGGTGGAGTGATGATCGAACGACCGACGAAAGGGGAAGAAGGGGATCTGAGCATAGTACTTATACTAACGAGTTTTGAAAGACGTAGACTTAGATATGACTGTTCCTCCTTAGAACGTAGCGACTGGGAGGATGGACTGACATAGAAACTTGACGGGTTAGTACTGTATGACGGAATTTGACTCAAACCAGCACGCCAGATAGTGCAACTATGACGTTTAACTAGATAGGGAAATGACAAGGAAAGTTCAGGGGTAAAGTTTGCCTAGGCACCACCCGTCTGGGAAAGTAGGAATGTTGTTGATTTTCAAAATGTACCACCTCCTTCTCGCACTCTTATAGATATAGCCAAGCTGTCCGACTGTTCTCCCGATCAATACCCTCCGTTGCCTCAGCCTGGAGAACTTCTCACCAAAAGAAGAAACTTAAAAGTGGTTTAAGATCCAACCGTGGGCAATAGCCCGACCAGGTTAATTTCTGACCGGCTGACCGAGGTGTAAGTATTAGCAATCTAGAAACGCTCGCGAAAATAGCAAGCGAGAGGAAAAAGGAGGAAAAGGTAAAAAGAGCTCAGCCCGTAGATAAATAGGATACTAAAGAATACGCAGCATGCAAAAAGAGATCTTTTTGGCCAATAACTGTTCTATGTTTTGTCGTGAATCTCCTTTTATGTAATACATGTACTGTCTTCCTTCGTCTGAGTTTGTGTGTATGTACTGTATGGGTTTATGTCTCCCCTCTGTTCGCGTCTCTTTGTTACCTGACCCCTGCTGTTCTGTGTTGTGAGCGCACTAAATGACCTATTTCCGTACACGTCTCTCTTTCTCTCTCTCTCTCTCCCTCTCTATCTATCTCTCTCTCTCTCCCTCTCCCTCTACATGTCATACGTGTACCGAATGGCTCGTTTAGGTTGCGGACGACTCTCACTCTCTACGAGAGTCCCCCTGTTCCATCTTCCTTTTTGTGGTAAAATTGTGCCCCGCTGGCACCAGTCTGATTGGATACTTATTGAACACGAAGGTGTTCAGCGAAATTGACAGAAACTAAAACGATTGTAACTTGCCATATTACTACCTCTCCTTTCTGCAAAATGAATGAACTCGAATTGGCTAAGAAAGAAAGGACAGGTAAGACGACTAAGGTCCCCTAATCTGGCCTTTTATATGGGAACTATATGTCAATGGCACCCTATTTTTCAGTTCGTTAGAGACAAGCGCCAATGTCCAGATTGACCCCCAATGCCCAGATTGCCCCACCCCTTTGCACTCAAGCGCGAATGCCCGAAGCGTCCCCGCCCCACTTGATTGACCCCAGCTGCTGTCCCCGATGTATAACTGATGACCATGAGTAACTGTCGCCCCTCGAGAAAAACCTGTTTAACCCTGTCTTTCGATGACTGCACCCCCGCTCTGTTTGAAAGAGTTAGCCAGCTCTAAAGGGAAATGTAAGACTGTTAAGGCTCGGGTTAGAAGGACGAGTCTCCCCTGAATGTTGCCAATTTTGGAGTTTTTGATGGAATACGCAAGTGATAGGAGTCTGACCTCTGTCCATATGTGTCATGAATGAACGCCGATTGGACTTGGTGCGAACACAGTAGAAATACCCACATACTTACTTCGTGGTAATAGACTTCTGACTATGACCAATGAGCATAACCCCCAGGTGCTAGGATTGCGAGTGGAATTCAAATGTAAAAATATCTTCTCCTGCCAGTTCTCTAAAACTTGTTTTTACCCATTCAAAGATATACGATCACCGGAGGAGAAGGGTCGGACGTGACGCACAGCCTGGCTGCAGATCATGAGACACATGCGACCTCGACCAAAGGTGGAGCCGCAGCGCAACAAGATAGGGGACGAGGCAGCACTCTCAAACGCGGTAAACGAAAGGATGAAGGGCTGTCCTGAAGCTCTCTGTCCGCTAACCCACGTGTGCCTGAAGCCTCCGTCCCCCTTTTCAAGCCCGATTGATGGGCCTGCTTGCTTGTTATCCTTTGCTCCCTTGGTCCCTTTGGTGTGTCCCAGGAAATCTGACCCCACTCCGCCCTCTCTCCCATCGACTATTGAACCACACACACTCTTTTCCACGTGACTTTTTGCGGAAAGGAAGAACAGCATTTAGGTGGAAATGGGGTTATGCCACGGAAATAGAGGTGCCGAGCATAAGGCGCCACTAAAAGGATTGGTTAGGGAACAGGACTGTGGTCTAACAGCAGAGGACAGACCGCACCTTGCAACACGAAAGGTTAAATCCGAGCTGGGCCTATAGCTCCACCGCCGGTGCTCAACAGCGCCAACGAAAGGACACGGACTAGAGCCTACCAGTGATGGCTCACTGCTAAAAAGACACTGTGACGAAGAGATCTTATGTATTGGACTGAATTCCTCCCTCAACTACTTGGTCAAAATGTTCATTGGTCACATTTTTGAGAAAGTCAGAAGCATTTATGCTATGTAGTACGTTTGAACTTTAGGAACCCAACAAATGCAATTTCTTATGTGCCGCATTCTGCCAATCGCATCGACTGTTCATGGTTATATGCAATATGTTAGTATTGACAAATGCTATTTCATCAGCCACACATGTTTATATGTACGCCCAACAATTAGGAAATGAACTTTGTTATGTAAAAAGCGGCGACTGTGGAAATTCACAAAATTAATGTACATAAGCGGCGTTCATTTGTCTTTTCCCATTCCCCTCCCTGTACGCACCACGAATGTCGTGAGACGTTGACCGCATCACTCCGCCAGTAAAGGCCCGTGCCCGCACGTACCTGACAGCCATTTTAGGCACCATGGCCTCTTTTGCCCGCTCATTGAAATCCCCGGCTTCCCTCCTGCGCGCATTTGAACCCCCCCACTCTCAAATGACCCTCTCCCTCCGCGCACCCTGGCTGCCCCCTCCCTCACATGCACAGGTCCGCATGACCCTGTCCTTGGAGTCACGGCCGCGCCTGACCAACACCTCCTTTCCTTTCATGAATAACCCCTCTGTTGGTAAACCCTCCCTCCGCGATTGACTGTCCACACAGGTCCGAAGCCATCGCCTAAGCCGGGAGATACTGTTTACTGCCCCTTATTGTATGGAGTCACTCCTCTTCAAAGGACCCACTATTGATCCTGGCCTCCCCACCCCCTGGGGTACAATCAGGCGCACACATCCTAAGAATCGGCGGAACACTCAGCTGCGTGATTGCCCCCTCCTCTTATCGGCAGGTTAAGGGCCTCTATTGTGGATATATGTGGGGTGGGATTGACACGAGGATTACGGGGATGTCTTTTCCTTGTTTCACAATGTCGTTATTGTACTAAGGAATGCTTTGTAAGGTATAAAAGGCGATGTCTCAGAGAACTTGTTAGAGCACCTCCCGAAAGACACTGTGTTTCGTGTCCGAAATGACAGGCTCTCCTCATGAGTAATAAATCCTGTTCTTGTGATTCCAGCTTCCAGCGCCCGTCTCTTTATTTGGTAACTATTCAGAATGGGAACTAAGAGGCGTCTTGCGCCAGCCGCCCGGGCATCGATAGTAATATGGGCACACTTTCTACATCACAAGCCTGAACAAAATATTGTTCATTAACCCGCTCCATCAATGCGTATTGGAATGTTGGGTGCCTGTGAGGTGAAGTCGGACAGTTGGAGAATGGACTGAGCAGTAGTCAGGCTGTTCCTGGCGGGCTGCTAAACTACAAATCTTCTTCATGTAACTTACTTCAATAAATCAACTTAATCTACATCCTACCTGCGTGGACTTCATTACTACAGAATTCCTGAAATTCACAAAGAAAACCTGTGACAGGTGCATGCTTCAACGACTACTCATGGAAAGGGTTAATGAAGTGAAAATTAAAATCTTCTGCTCCTAAACCTAGGCTTGTGTAAAATGGAATTACACGCGCAAATGCTGTGGGGAATAGGGCCCAATGTTTGTAAGTTTCCAGTCCCAATATTTGTACGTGTCTGGAGGTAAATAGAATTCAAATAAAAAGAATAAAAGAAAGAGTAAGGGCACGGTGTAGAGTTTGGTGGACAGGGTATGGTCACTCACAACGGCGAAGGACATTACATCAGCCACGGTGGCAGATTAAGGCGCCACATTTAGAGATCATGTCTGACACAGTGGTGATCTCTGTCCCTTAATAGGCACCACCCTCATGGCAGTTCCTGTCAAGGTACAAATAGTTTGGTCGATGGTCTGCCTCAGTTTTGACAGCTGTTCACCAAACTTTGCCCATTTTTTGTTTTTCAATAAACAAACGCCCAAAGAGGAAGTTTATTTCTGTAAAAACAAATAACTAGTGACCCCCTCACTTAGAGAGCTTTTTGCTTGATGTGTGTGAACGACATAATAAAACATTTTCTGTCCCATACCATAAGGTTTTTCCCGGAGTTGATAGAAAAAAAGGACATCAATCCTTCCACCTGAAAAAGGAAGAATGGTGTCATGCGGCTGCCCTTCTTCCGACAGACTTTATTCCGATGGGATGCCAAGGAAGCTTTCCGTCAGCTCCTTTGACGGAAAGCTGTTGGTCCTCACAACTAGGGCTGGACTGGGAACAGCAACCAGCCCTTGCAGGTTGCTGCTCAACCGACACTGGGAGGGGGTGGGGGTGCTAGCAAGAAGCACCACTCCTGCTTTCCTTACAGGGGGCGGTATTGCAGCACTGATGCAAAAGCAGCCCCCAGTAACAAAAGTGGCCCCTATAGGCACAAAACTGGTACCCCCCCCTTCCTGACCACCTTGGAAATGCCCGGTTCCCACTATGGCCAGTCCGGCCCTGGTCACAACCTTAAATATAGCCGGAGGACCATCAGTTTGTTTGGATAGGGTACTTCGTCACATTTGTGATGGAGTACCATGTCTCCCAAATTCTAAATCAGGTCCTAAGAAAGGAAAAAAAGGCAAATAAATTACAACCCTTTCCCAAATGTAGAACATCACAGTCACTTTATATTTCATTAGTGTAGACCTGAAATCCGTGCACAGTTTTAGTCCACGCCTGGCTGTGATTTGAAGCTGTTTGCATCTTCTGACATCTTTTTACTTCAACTGCTTATTTGGAAATTCAGAATTTAAGTGCAGGCCTGTACATGTACAAACTGAGCAGTACCTTATTTATTTATTTGGGAGTGTGACATAGCATTCATTGTTGTCTTGTAATCAATATAGAGCGTCGGAGACAAACTGAGGTGAACATTTGCTAAAAGTAGCACAATGTAATGCAATAACATACTTGTTCTGCTGCATTACACTGGGAAACATAGCATTACAGAGCCATATCTAATAACATGTGGCACTGCTACCCTTTTTCCCAGAGTTAGCCCACAAACAGGCTGCCTAGTATCATGCAGACACCTGTAATCATTAGTGCAAAAGTGGTGCCTGATATCATACCTGCCAACTCATACAGGGCCACCGTTTCACACACAACAAGGCTCTCATCACACAATCTCCCAGTGAGGAGCTGATATCACACGTGGCAGAAAAAAATACGCTGAAAATCACTGTAAATAGTGGTTTTTCAGCTCATTTCCTAAGGCTTTGAACTGCTCTTTAAACTCATTTAATGGGTGTGAAAACACCCCAGGACATCATCAGCACCAGCGACCTTTTTTTCAGAGTAGGAGGTGGCTTGGGTGGGGTTCAAAAGTGCCTCATATGTATTTTTCGGCATGAGGCCCTGCCTCCTCCTCGCACTGTGAGATTGTTCTTCAAGTTGGCAGGTATGTGATATGTAGCACCGGTTGTGTACTGAAAGGATACCTTTATTTGGAAAAAGTGGACCTCTATATAATACTGTTACACTTACTATACACAGGGAAAATGTAAGATTAGGAAAGGTCTATAGCTAAGTGACAAAGTAGATAAAAACGATTGTTTTGCTATTTTTTAACATAAAACCAAAAGTGTTGTACACCACATATATTTATATGATGTATGAATGTCCAACTGTATATAACACCAATAACCATAGAGTATTTCTGATATAACGTTATTGTTCTTTTTTGTGTATATATATATATAAGCTTATATATTCTTTTTTCTTTTTTGTGATATCGTTTTGTTTTTTTAAAGAATTCTTTTTTGTTATATGATATTCAGTTAAAATTACATAGAAAAAAATTACATAGAAAAAAATACAAAGTCAATAGACAAGAAACTTGTATAGAATGTTGAAGGCAAAGCGGTAGACACCACTACGCGCGTTTCGGCTCTTGAGCCTTCTTCAGGTGACCGTCTATTGTTGGATTTTCAGAAAATGGGTAAGTCAGCATAGAATGTGGCGGATTTATTCAATAAGTCGAAAAAGACTGCTTCTTGAGGTCTCAGAAATGATGAAATTTAGTCTTGGTGGCGTATCTGTTGGTAAATTATTCCCAAACAGGTGATGAAACCGTGATAATAGTGTGAATGGAGGTATAGTATGATATCTTCACAATAATGATTAGCTTCAAGCAGAAGATATAGTGACGTCAGGGACGTTATCAGAAAAAGTTGGCTATCTCCACGCGTAGACTTTATGTTCGGTGGTTCGCGAAAATAGCGGGTAATGAACCTAAGAGTAGGATGAACATCTTAAAATAAGCTGAGAATTGGTTTCCAGGAGCCACTTACATCCGGCGTCCTTGTTGTGTTGGCGATCGGCAATTGCCGCGTTCTTGTACTACCAGGAGTCCTTAGCCATCCTCTCTAAAACCACGGACAAAAATAAAGACATACAGATTCTGGCTCCTGGACATTGTGACATTCATATAAATATATGTGGTGTACAACACTTTTGGTTTTATGTTAAAAAATAGCAAAACAATCGTTTTTATCTACTTTGTCACTTAGCTATAGACCTTTCCTAATCTGAAAGGATACCTTTCCCATACAAAATCCCATGCTTCCACAAACGTTAAGTTTTCACACATTGGTTGTGTACTGTATATTGCAGCACACGTGCAATGTGTGAAAATTTTAGGAGCAATTAAAACATTTTTCTTAGTTGCATATTGCTTCAAGAAGGCATTATTAATTGGTGCAAAGTAGTACTGTATACAAATTTTAGTATGTGGGGCTGTGCCTCAAAAACCATAGGTGGCAGCACGGAAGCGCCTATGTAACACCCATATGATGCTCCCTTGATTCAGATTAATGCAAAGGAACGCAAAGCAGTGCAAAAAACAACATGTGTTACTTTTAGGGCTTCTTGTGCTGCTAAACAAGTACTTTTTCAAGGCTTTGCAGCAATTTGCATCACTGTGCATCAGTGCAAAGTCTTGATAAACATTCCCCCAGATTGGTTATGCTGCAGAATGGAACATGGGGTAGGTAAAGTTCTGTTTGATGGTTGATACAGCTGTTTCCCAGGATTCTTTTTTTCAGTTCCCTAACTGATGAGAAGTATTTGGAAGAACTCCCTCTTAAAAAGTGAAGTATTCAGGGTCCATCTGTAATTGAGGTGGTTTGGTTCAGTTCTCAAGGTGTGGAACAAAGAGTTTCACAGTTTGGGGCTTGGTCACTCAGTGAGCTGCCTCCATGTTGTAGTTGTCTGAAAGTGGGGACTGTACTGGAGGTGGTTTGGTTCTGTTTTGAGGGTGTTCTAATACAGAGTTCCAGAGACCAGTGATATGCCTTCATGAGTCAGTTGTATGTAAGTGCTTTACTCAGTAAGGTGCATGTTGTCCAGTCACAGATTCCTGATGGAGTTGCAGATGGGGGCTAGGTTTAGCAAGTAACAGTGAGGGATATTTACTAAAAGATTTCAAAGCTTTGTGTTACGCCAAATTTGGCAACGCCGCACTCCAACATTTGCAAAATGCATGGATACACCGTATTTACAAAAATACGGCACACCCCTGCATTTCCCCTAGCGCTGGTGCTAAAAATGCTACCTAGTGCTGATGCTGGCACCCTTGCACCATGTTGCAAGGGTGCCTGCACTGCAGGGGTGATTGTTTATGTGCAGGAAGGGACACCTTCCTGCACATAATCAATAATCGCGATTTGTTTTCTGTATGTGTGCTGCAGAACAAGGAGACATTATTTATTTCTCCTTGTGGGGGGGCGGAGCTTGCTCGCGACCGAGATGGCCGCTTGAGCTCAGTGCTCCGCCTAGTCGTCAAACTGTCCTGCAATTATCCGACAGTGTTTTTTAACTTAATTACCTCTGACCTGAGAGTCGACCATCGGAAAGTGCGTGAGAGCAGCTGCCCCGACTTTGACTAACATCTGACTCGCCGCACCGAAGGAATTGCTGTTGGAAGCGGGCAGCAAACAGGCCAGCAGTCCCCAGGCTCGAGTGACTGGCGGGGCTGCGTCAATCGGAGTGCGACCCGGCTTGCTTCTGCTCTGCTGCTACCTGAGACTGTAGAGCTTGCGGTGGGGATAGACAATTGCTGCGGAGCCTAGGGTTTGGGAGCCACTGCTGAGGTCAGGAGAGGCAGTGGAGCGATGGTGGAGGCGTGGCCGTGGGACCGGAGGCTGCGGCATTCCTGGTCGCGCGGACCTCTGCCATAATTGGCGGTTTTGTGGGGTGCTCTTGCTCTGTGGAGGGCGCAGAGCCCTTCGGACCCCGATAATAACGTGCCTGCCTACAACCGTATCTTGGGTGATTTACTGCGGGACATTTTGAATACCCACAGACAAGGACCGGTGATCTTAATGCGCTAAGGCTGAGCGTGTGGACACCTCTGCATGGTATGGGTGCCGTTGCTGCGGCCAGAGGCTAGTGTTTCATCTCTCCCTGGTGTAAACATGGCGATGTGCCCCCCTCAGTGAGGAACAATACGTGATTGGGCTGATCACCCTTGTAGTGTTCCCCACTACAAGGATACACGGACACAGACTAATATACTCTTAGCTCTTTATTATCACGTCCGTGTAGTTCCCCGTCCCTACTCTAACTGCCCCTTTCTGTCCTGTCCCCACCTCTTCCCCTCTGCCCACCTAGCTCCGCCCACCCCAACTACTGGACTGCCAACTCCATTACATCTCCCCCTTTCTTAACAAAACAACAGTGAATACTGGAAGTTAGTCCATTTCTTCAATTAGCCTCTTTGGAGGCTGCACATGACGTCTGGGTCGAGCCGGTGTGGACACAATGTTCTCTACTACTGGTTCCCGCGCCGTTGAGGGTGCAGACTCAAGCTCGCCGGACTCCGGTTTGTCCTGATCCTCCGGTGTAGAAACTGTGGGTGGGCAATCGTGCTTTCCAGGAGAGCATTTCTTGAAGTGTGATGCATTGCGGGTGACCCGCCGAGTTTCTGATTCGGCGGTCACCATGGTGCCCTTTTGTTGCACAATCGTGAGAGGCTCATCCTTAAAACGACAGTCAGTCTTTTGGCGTTGTTCTTGCTTGACGAATACCTTGTCACCTTCTTTGAGAGAGGGTGACCTCGCCCTTCTCTTGTGGTCTGCGTATTCTTTCATCCTCTCTTTGCGACACTGGTCCGTTGCAGCCATGTCTCTGAGTTGTTGATCCGAGAGGGGTTTCTTCAGGGCTCCTTCCCATGTTGGGATTCGATTACTCACTGTCCTCCGAAGCATGAGAGTGGCAGGGCATTGCCCTGTTGTGGAGTGAGGGGTGGTTCTGTAGGCACAGAGGACTTCGTTCAGAGCCGACTGTAGGTCTTTCTTCTCGGCCATGGCCTGTTGGAAGGTTCTCTTAATGGTGGACATGAACCTCTCAACGGTGCCATTGGCTTGCGGCCAGAGTGGTGTGACCTTGCGGTGCTGGAAGTCCATTTGTTTCGCAAAGTCACTGAACTCATGTCCGTTAAAGGGGGGCCCATTATCCGTTTTGATGACTCTGGGGACACCCCAGGTCGCGAAGACGTCTTCAAGTACCTTGAGGGTACAGGTGGCACTAGTGGATGAGACGAACTGGGCTACTGGAAACCTGGAGTATTCATCCATGATGACGATCACGTATTTCCCTGATTGTAAGGGCCCATAAAAGTCCATGGCGACCTCCTGCCACACTCCATCGGGTAATGGGGTCATCTGCAGTGGCGCAGGCGGGTTGTTGTGGCTGGTCAGTTGGCAGGGGTGACAGTCTTTCAAAGTGTCCTCGACCATCTGGTCTAGAGCTGGAAACCACACACGCTCTCTTAGTGCTCTCTTAGTGGATACAACCCCTCGATGACCTTCGTGCGCTAGGTTAACTACTCCTTGTCTCAGAGCGGCTGGGATGACTATTCTGTGGTCTCTCAGGAGGAGGCCGTCTTCAGTCACTGAGAGCTCGTCAGAGACGTGTCGGAAGGCCTGAACTTCTTTCTTGATTTCGGGATCTTCTTCATCTTCCTGCGGGTGATACCTCCACCTGTTGGACTGTATGCGCTTCAGTACAATCTGTAGGGTTGGGTCTCGGTTGGTTGCTTCCTTGATGGTGGGCATGGGTATGGCTGGTGGGCGAGCATGGCTGGTCACAAAATGGATGTATTCCTCCGCGATTGAAGACGCTGCCTCTGCGGATTCCCGGGGGTGGCGGGACATGTAATCAGCTGGGTTCTCCCCCTTCCCCGGTTTGTGGACAATTGTGAAGGTGTACTCCTGCAGACGGAGACCCCATCGCTCAATCCTGGGGGGCATCTTGCTCTTGGGATTACCATAGATTGTGACAAGCGCCTGGTGGTCGGTGATGAGTGTGAAGTGCTTCCCGTATATGAAGATGTGGAAGTGCTCGCACGCCCACACAACTGCCAGGCTCTCCTTTTCCGGCTGGGAATACTTTCTTTCTGGATCAGTGAGGCTCCGACTGGCGTATGCGATGATTCTCCGCTGTTCTGAGTCGTCGTCGTATTGAGCCAGGATGGCTCCCAGGCCCACTGGACTGGCGTCTACAGTGATCTCAGTTTTTCTCCTGGGATTGAAGTACGAAAGGCAATCAGACGATTCCACGGCGCGTTTGATGTCTCTGAAAGCGCGCTCGCACTCCGGGGTCCAGTTGAACGGCTGGCCAGTTTTTGTGAGGAGCCTCAGTGGATGGCTCACCGTGGCATAGTCGCGAATGTAACGAGCGCAGTAACTCGCCATCCCTAGAAACGAGCGCAGATCGTTTACATCGGCAGGACTCTTGGTGTTGTTGAGAACGGCAACCTTGTCGGGGTCCGGTTTCATGCCATCAGATGAGAAGATGTGACCGAAGAATTTCAGGGTTGACTGATTCACATTTACTTTTGTTGAGAGTCAAGTTAGCGTCCATGAGGGCATGGCAGACACGGTCAAGGGCGATGTTGTGCTCCCGTAGATCCGCGCCGTACACTAAGATGTCGTCACTGTAGTTAAGGGAGTTCGGTATGTGGTGGATGATCAGACGAATCGCCTCCTGGAAAATTTCAGCAGCTGAGGATACGCCAAAGCTGAGCCGTTTGTAGCGGAAGAGGCCAAGGTGCGTGGCGAAGGTGGTGATGGAGCGAGAGCTGTCATCCAATTCGAGCTGGTGGTAGCCCTTGTTAAGGTCCAATTTGGAAAAAACTGTGGCCCCATTGAGTGCCGTAATCATGTCGCTCAAATGTGGACCGGGATGCCTCTCCCTTTCGATAGCTGTGTTCGGCAGGCGCATGTCCACACAGAGACGGACTTTGTCGGGGGCCCCTTTTTTGGGCACAATGACCACTGGAGACACCCAGGGAGTGGGTCCCTCGGTGCGTTCGATGATATCGGCGTCCAAGAGGTCTTGCAGTTCTTGTGCCACGGCAGATTGCAGATGAAAGGGCACTCTTTGCGGATGTTGAGCTACGGGCTTGACTCTTTCATTGACGTGCAGGTGTACTTGCCGGCCTTTCAGTTTGCCCAGGCCCTGGAACAGTGATGGAAATTTCAAGGCATAGTTAGAACTGTCATTTACGTTGAATAAGATGTGCACCAGGCGCAGGCGTTCAGCAGTGGGGAGGCTCAGCAGACAGTCGGCGTCTGGTCCCTTGATGACGTGGATGACTGCCGGAACAGTGATGTCGCCATGCGTGAGGGTGGTGTCGAACTTGCCTAGGCAAGGGAGTGGCTTCCTCGACATCCAGGTGTACACCCAGACGGGTGTAAAGCGCAGGTGAGGCCTGGGAATCATGCGTTCGTGTTCGGCAACTGAGATGTAGTTGAGTGACGCGCCACTGTCCATCACGAATTTGGCCGCATGACTACCCACCATGATGTCGAGCCGTGGGTAGCGTTTGAGCTGGTCATTGTCGGCGATGTTGACGTACTCCGTAGTGAAGGACGATCGCCTTGATGAGGAGGATCTGGAGTCTCTTGAAGGAGAGCGACGATCCCATCTGGAGCGTCTGGAGTCGTGGCTGGAGTGAGAAGATGCAGGGGATCGAGCAGGTTCATCCTGAACGGCTCTGACGTGGTACCGTTTGGTTTCAGATCTCGAGGGCCTCTGTTGACTGGCCCGTCTGTCTTGGTCACCTCGTTTCTCTCTGTGATAAGCACTGCACATGGCCTCAAAATGATTGGACCGTCCACATTTGCGGCAGCGTTGGCCCATAGCAGGGCATGAGTCAATGTGGGGGTAGTCATACCCGCATCTGAAGCATCGCCTCGTGCGTTCAGGCCGTCGATCTCGTCTCTCAGGGTCTTTTGTTCTGTGGTCCGATCGACGTCTGGGTGAGAATCTGGATCTGCGTGACCTGTCACGCGGGTTGCCTCGATGTTCCTGTCTTCCATGTCGTCGGTCAGAGACACGGTAGGTATGTTCGCGGCTGGTGGTGGGTTTAATTTCGATGTCCGCCGCGTTCTCTTCGGCCTGGTCATATAGCCGGGAATTTTCTTCAATTTCAGCGAGTTCTTGCGGTTTTCTCAACAGTCGACGTCTCAGCGACTCCGAGTGACACCCCGAGATTATTTGGGACTTGATAGCCGCATCGGGCGAGAAATTTGTAAAGTCACAGTATTGGGACTGACGTCGCAGTCGATGAATGAAAGCGTTCAGTGGTTCGTCTTTGTCCTGGCGCTGTTGGTGGAACTTGTGTCGCTCATAATCAACATTCCTTTTATGTAGAAAGCGGTTGTTTAGCACGCCCTTCACTTTGTCAAAGGTATCACCTTCATCAGTTGGAATCTCTCGTACGATCTTGCTGATCTCGCGTCCTCCTAGGTTGCGAAGGGTTATTATTTTGTCTTTGTCCGATTCTATTTTGGACCCTTCAAGGTAGTCCTCAAGGTCCTCCAGCCATTCCTGCCACTTCAGGCCCATGCTGCTCCCTGTCGTGACGGTCAATGGTTCCGGTGCCCTCAAATGCGTTCCTCCCTTGATTTCCCTTTGCGCGGGAGGGTTGGACATCCTGACGGTGGATTGACAGTGCTTGTTTGACTTCCGTTATAGTTACTGGCGTTTGTCTCCCAATTGTCTCCTACAGCTGCCAGTGCTTGTTTGTTTCTCGCTGCCCAAGTGCACTTGGTGAGGTTCGCTGGGCTATCTTGTTCCGATTTGTCAGTTTGCGCTGCCAATGCTTGCTTCTTTACTTTGCCTGACTTAAAGATGGCCGCCGCCCATTCACATAGGGTCTGTCCTTCAAGCTGCCTGACCTCAAGATGGCCGCCCCCTCTATAGCCCACAAGGTTTTCTCTCCCTGGGCACACACACACACGGTGCTGCTGGACTCACGATTGTGCTGTGGCTGGTCTTCACTCTTCCGGCGGGGCTTGGGTGAGTTTAGTCCGCTGTGTGTGACTTGCTGGCCTCGCGCGCCGCGTATCAGGCGGCTGGACTTCACTTCTGCCGGCAGTTGCAGCGCTGGCGTCGGACACTCTGCTACACGCACTTGGGGCTCTTCTCCCGCCCTCACGGCGCTGCGGGCGTGCTGGGGCAGTGTCGGAGCGAGCTTCCGACCCTCACTAGGCTCTAGCGCGCTTCTCATTTTCGCGCGACCAGCGCTGCCGGCGCTTTCACTTGGCGCCTCTTCCTTGGCTCTTCAGCGCTCACTCTCAGCGCTCCTTCATGTGGCGCTTCGGCGCTGGCACACGTCGCTGCTTTCTTTTCTCGACCCTCTTCCGCTGTTGAGGGGAGATCAGGCCGCTCCTGGGGGGCTCGCTGTCGGCGCCGCAGGGTCTCGGCTGCAGCGGAGCTCTGGACGCTTCACGCTGCGGGACGGGGCACTGTCGGGTGGGTTTCTGCTTCCTCCCGCCCTCGTCGCCAGTTGTAGTGTTCCCCACTACAAGGATACACGGACACAGACTAATATACTCTTAGCTCTTTATTATCACGTCCGTGTAGTTCCCCGTCCCTACTCTAACTGCCCCTTCCTGTCCTGTCCCCACCTCTTCCCCTCTGCCCACCTAGCTCCGCCCACCCCAACTACTGGACTGCCAACTCCATTACAACCCTGGCAGCAATTAGCTTTTAACATCAGCTGGGAGGCAGAGGAAAGGCTCTTTTGAATCCTGAGAAGCGACCCCTGCCGAGCTGATCTGTCTGATGGCACAGGAACAAGCGGAGCGGTCTGGCACCACACATGGTTGTGAGCTCCATGGAGAGTGTTTTACTTGCTCAGTCCCCCTGAACGCTGCAGAATGTGAATGTGTGGAAGTGCTGAGCCAGTAGCAGGAGCGGAGCTGGGAGACAGAGCTCTTTCTAAGGCAGTAGGTCAACAGCCCTGGACAGTGCATGGATACTGGTGAGGTGGCATCATATTGAGAGGATTGCCTTGGAGTGGTGTAATTGCAAGCACACTGCGGGACGCAACAGCTGCGGGGTGATATCAAGCACTTCCTGGGTAGCCTCAAATCCCAAACGTGTTCTGGGTTCTTGGGGTCCCACACGCGACCATGCAGCCTAGGCATCTGAGGGGCTGCGCCTGGAGACAGGAAGGGTCCCATTCTGATAGGACAGACTCTACAAGGGACATCCGTGAAGACAACTGGAGCACGGGAACGGTGGCCATTGGAAGAGAGCAGTGAGCGCCTAGACAGCATTGCTGCCAGGGACCGGTGGCGTAAACTGGCCAATAGCGAACATCAACACCCCCTTTTGTACTGCTTTTGGCCGCCATAAGTGTGGTAGGGTATGCTCAGACGTGAGTCCCTTGCTCACTTTGCCACTGGATTCAAGCAAGCCGGGCTGAAGACGGCTGGAATGCCAGAAACCGGTCCTCGGAAGCTTGTTTCCGGTCCAGGGAAGACATGGCTTGGCAGTTCGGGCTGGACTGTTCCCATGAGGCACAGGGTCAGACTGATTTGCATATAGCCATGTCTGAAGTGGGGTGGCAGAGTGGGCTAAAGAATGGTGATGGATTAAACCCAGATCTTTTGACTGGGTGTGAGTGTTTGATTGATTCAGATGCTCCGTCCATCACCACCCCCTTTTGTACTGCTTTTGGCCACCATAAGTGTGGTAGGGTATACTCAGACGTGAGTCCCTTGCTCACTTTGCCACTGGATTCAATGCTCTAAATCACATGACGCCGTTACGGAAGAGGTCTCAAGAATGCTTGCTCCCACGGGCGACGATGCGGGCATGGACATCCGCAGCATGCTTCTGCCAATGGAAAAGAGCTTGCAAGGTGGCATCTCCGCACTTTTACACGAAGATGGACGCCCTCTCCTACAGAATGGATAGAATGGCAGAGCGACTGGAAAAACATTTGGAACGCCTAGACATGTCTGAGAGGAGACTCACAGAGGTAGAAGAGTTGCACACCTCGCTGGACTCGGAGCACAAACAACTTGGCAAGGTTCTGCGCGTCCTGCAAGATAAAACAGAAGATTTAGAAGCCCGTTCGCGACGCTGCAATTTGAGGATTACTGGCCTGCCAGAGACAACTCCCACTGGAAATATGGAACAATTCATAGAAAAGCTACTAGTCACTCTCCTGGGAGACGGTGTTTTCTCTACAATGTTGTGGTGGAGCGGGTGCATCGAGCCTTGCGTCCCCGACCTCCTCCGGGGGGCCCACCGCTACCAATAATTCATTACAGAGACAGGGACGTTGAGCTCCATCTGGCACGAGAGAAACAAGATCTGAGGTACGAAGGCTCTACTATATCATTATATCCGGACTTCACCGTTAGAGTGCAAGAGGCACACAGACACTTTGTTCCGTTGAAGAAACAGCTACGAGACATGGGCATAGACTACGCCATGCTGTATCCTGCAAAGTTACATGTTAACAGACAATGTAGATCACATATTTTCACCGACCTGAAGGCCCTCCAGCAGGCATTGAAGGATTGGTCCAACAGAGGAGGAGCCCGGAGCGAGAATATTGGACAAAGCTGCTGGAGGGTCGCTGGTGGAACAGGACCGACGTGAATAGGCACCTAATGCACGATGAGTATGACAAGACTGAATGGGGTGTTGGAATCCAGGGAGGTCCGTAGGGGACTTTGACTATCGTGGGGTGATCCCTGTGTTGTACGCAGGCTGGCAGATACCGTTAGAACACAACCGGAGACACTGGGAAGCTTGAGATGTGAAGGTGGCGGGGTGGGAATCTACGTGATACAAGCGTCTTCTGACCAAGTATAGGGGCCTGCCACAGTGATAGCACCTTAGTGCACTGGGCTCTGTTTAGGGCTGTGGTACTATGTAGGCGATATGGCATACATATAAACAATCAGTGAATGCTTTGTAACAATACTGTACACTCTTAAGACGAGGCACGTGAGTCAGGGCGGAAAAGCGTCTGCTTATTTTTCATTTCTCCTGTGAATTGAGCGACCTCCTCGCACGAGTGTTACACACCAGTGTTGTTATGGGGGAGCGTCTCTATGAGGGGGTGTGGGGGGCTGAGTGGGAGTTCTTGGGGACGCTGCATGATCAAGTTGGGGGAGGTCTGCTGTGGGAGGGGGGAGGGGGGAAGGGTGGTGGTTATTGCATATTTGTTGTTTGGGGGGTTTGTTGTGGTTTTTGCACATTGTACACGCAATACACGCGCCTTATAGACTAGGTACCACTGAGATAACCAGTACTCAGGATGCTGTCACATAGCGAGACCCACGTCCAGAAACCTATTGACCCCCTTAGGGCAATGACTTGGAATATACGTGGTCTGAATGATTACCACAAACTGCGTAAAGTGATAAACTACTTGAACAGGCAGAACGTAGACATAGCCTTACTGCAGGAGACACATCTCCCTCAGACCAGCGCAATGTTGCGCACTAGAAGTTTGCTTGGTAACATTAATACAGCGGGATTCACCACACATGCCAGAGGGGTGTTGACTTGGGTTAACCTTCGCTCCGCATTCACGGTGGAGCAGTCGGTATTCGATGCGGAAGGGCGTTTTGTAATTTCTAGGTGTCAAGGTAGGGACATGGACCTAAACATTTGGATTATTTACAACACTAATTATGATTGCCCTGAGGTTTTTGAGAAGGTAGCCACCTTGACGGACCGATTCTAAAATGCGCAGATTCCATAGGGCGGCGATTTTAATCTGGCCCCGAATCCTGACTTGGACAGATCGGCAGGCCCGACAAGTAGGCCGGCTGCTGCGGCGTCGGTGTTAGAGAGAGTCATGGTCATTAAGGACCTAAGTGATGTATGGCGCATGCACAACCACAGTGTGGGGGGATTTACGCATTATTCGGCCTACCACAACATACACACCCACATAGATTATTGGCTGGTTTCCACATCACTGGTAGATCAGGTCCGTGGCTGCTTGGTTCTCCCACGTACACTTTCTGATCACTCACCACTGCTATTGATTCTTGCCACGCCCAAGAAATCTATACCACCATTCACATGGCGCTTTCCGCCTTACTTGCTACTTGACCCACTTTTTAAGGAAGAACTTGCAGAAGCCATAGAGGCGTTTTTTGCTTCCAATATTGGATCGCTGGACAGCTTTTAGACGGTATGGGAGGTTTTTAAAGCATACATAAGATGCATAGCTATGTTCAAACACTCAGGAGTGTTCAAAGCTATACGGCAGAGGCTGACGGATCTAGAACAAAAATTGAGGGATTTGGATTCACGGCATGCGGCTGCGGGGGACGAGGAGCTTGTTATTAAGATGAAAGCTACGCTAGACGAGTATCATGAGGCCGCGGATAGTGAAGTCAAGCACCAAGGCAAGTATGCCACACAGCGTACATACAGTAAGGGAGATAGACCATGCTCGATACTTGCACAAATCCTGAAGGACAAACGAGGCAAAACGATAATCTCGGAACTGAGATCGGAGGAGGGAATTATCCTGACTGACGAAGCAGAAATAGCTGATCGGTTTAAACAATTCTATTGGGGTTTGTACGCTTCCTGTACGGTTGGGGTGGACGGGGAGATCCTTGACTATCTGGAAAATATAAAATTGCCATTTCTCACAAACACACACATGGAGTTCCTAATGCACCTAATCGAAAGAGGCGAAATCATAGAAGCACTGGCAGGAATGATAACAAAGAGTGCCCCGGGGTCAGACGGCCTCACAGTTAATTTCTATAAAACCTTTGTAGACTTGTTACTCCCACATACCTCTGCGTTAATTGATGATATGTGCGTTACAGGCAAGATGCCTCAGTCAACGAGAGAGGCGATCATAGTAGCAATCCCTAGGCCTGGGAAACCCCCAGAAGAGTGCAGTTCTTACCGACCCCTTTCACTGCTGAATGTAGATGCCAAGATTTTCGGAAAAATATTGGCTAACCGACTGTCCCCCCTCTTTTCCATATTAGTAGCCCCGGAACCTCACTTATAATATTCGAACAGTGTTTGGTACCATGCAGCACGTTAAACAAGACATTCAGGCTGTAGCATTCTTCCTCGATATGGAGAAAGCCTTTGACTCGGTTCAGTGGGTTTTTATGTGGCAAATGCTGTCTAGGATGGGAATGGGGTCAGTTTTTCTGCAGTTGATTGGCGTGTTGTACAATAGACCATTAGCGCGGATACGGCTAGGTAATTTTGTCACTGATTCGTTTGCCATCTCCCGACGGACCAGGCAGGGTTGCCCACTGTCCCCATGCTGTATGCCTTGATAGCGGAGCCACTGGCATGCACCCTCAGAGAATACCACGGACATAAAGACATTAATTTTCAGACTTATAAGATACTTGTTTCTACCTATGCAGACGACACTCTATTGTATGTGCGTGACCCCGTAAACAATCTATCCTCAATGCTCTGAGAGGTCGTGCACTTCGGGGCATTGTCAGGGGTGCGTGTAAACTGGGCTAACTCCATTGTGTTCCCGCCCACCCCGGACACGAAACATTTTGAAATGGACTACCAGTTACAATAGTCCACTCACTCTATTCGCTACGTAGGTATTCGGTTACACACAGACTCGGAAACTGTTTAAAGAAAATTACGGGACGGCAAAAACTAAATTGGAAGATGACGTTGAGTCTTGGTCCAGACTGCCACTGTCGATAATAGGCCAAGTCTCCTTCATGAAAATGGTGGTTTTGCCCAGGCTTCTTTCTTAGACTTAATCAGTTAATTTGAAATTAGCTTGGGCAGGTAAACAGGCACGGGTATGATGGCAGGTTCTCACATTGCCATACTCTATGGGGGGCCTGGACGCACCAGATTTTGAGTTATATTATAGTTCAGCACAGGGGGCACAAGCATACTCTTGGATTCATGGCGAGGCTGACATTCCGTTCCTCCGTATGGAAAAATTATTCGCAGACCCACTTCCTTTTCCAGCCACGATATTCCAATTCAGAGACCGCAGAACCGGTATAATAGACTCCCTGAACTTTACTCGCCACGCCTGGCATAACCTTCTACAACAACAGGCGGGAACCCTGCTGTACTCTCCGGCTATGCCAATCGAATGGACTCTTTGGCTGGTCCCCTGCAGGGATGGAGGGGTTAACCAGGCACTACACACATTGAACATAGCTACGACGGGAGACCTGTTTCAGGACATGGTTGTTAAGACTTGGGATCAACAACAAAAAATCGCCAAGGGTGCAAGGCAATATGACTGCACCTATCTATAATTTGGTCCCTTATGTATACTAGATATGGGTGCCAAGAACCTGAAGCCACATACCCCTAGGCTCCCCAAGGTTTTCACCTCAAATTTTACAAAAAGTCACAATGGTTCAGCACTCCACAATAAGTAATAGTAAGTCAATAACTTTTAAATATTGAGTCAATAACTTCTGAAGAATCCGTTAAGTAGGGCTTAAAATTCTTTTATTCTTTTTTCTTGATACAGAGCGTAGCCAACGCGTTTCGTCCAGAGGACTTCTTCAGTGCAAAGTAGTGAAAAGGATGTCTGTTGTTGATTTTTGACGTTCAATTGATATATTCACGGGCGTGAAAGTTCAAGGATACAGAGTTATATGGGGGTGGCCACCTTATCGACGTATTATCAGTTTGTCCTGTGGTTACTGGTATCAATATGTTTCCATAGTGCCGTATTTCTAGGATTAATTCCAGATTGCCGATTTTTCACCCAATCATTGTGGCACTTTTGATCCCCTTGTAGTTTATATCATCATCCTTCATGCGTCATCGACGGCAGGTTCTAAACAAGACTTTCCAAGTTTAAGAAGTTACGAGTGATCACAGATAAGAGTGGAACCATTTTAAAACAGTGGTGGCAAACCCCATTCTGTGTTGAAGAGTGTGTAGGGGTATTATAAACTCATCTGTCACACACTGCATTTAGTAGATATAGTATGACCTTTACCGAAGTTTCTGTGGATGTCATCAAATACATTTTGAGTAGCATACTTTGTGCAGAAAATCAAATCGTTGCCTATCAAGTAAATACCAAATGCAATGTTTTTATTGTGAGGCCACACCAGTTTTTATGCTCTAAACCAATAACGGGAGACCTGAGAAGGTGGTAGTGTTAAACCAGAGTAGGATCCAGATCCTGTTTCTTTAATAGGGGTTTGATTTGTTCAACATGGAGACATTCTGGATCTGTGCCATTGTGAAGCGAAGAGTTTGTCAGTAGTAAAATTAATGACATTTCAAGGCTCTCAAATTGAAAGAAAGCATTTTTTTTGTTTCAAATTAGCTTTCCTGTGTATTTTTTAAGCTTGCTCCTAGCCCCCAGAAACTGCTTTATTGTAAATAAGCAAAGGAATATATATTTTTGGCTTAATTACCCTATTTCTCCACAAATAAAAAGTAATAGTCAAGAGGTGGCAATCCATTATCAATCTTTAGAAATGAGAGCATGGTCCCCAAAGTTTAGTATGGCTCCTTCAAAGACGTTAGCCCATCTGTGACTGTGCACAAGTCATATAGATAGGGGTCGACAGATATTTCATACAAGGTATAATGGCTGTAAATGCAGTGAACATCTTCCAAACTTTCTCCTGGACCCTTTAGCCAGTACTGTTTCTTCTGCCAGAACAAACACACAAAACCTAAATAAACATAGCAAGGGACTGGGATTTTCTTATTCATATAACTTAAGATGCAGAGTTATGTACAGTTCTATCAAGACCTGAATAGTATCAGATGAGGCTGCAAACTAATGGCCTTGCTATTCCAAACCAACTACATTTTGGGTAAAGCAGGAGATATTTTTAACCCAACATGCATTCCACCTTGTTACATGTAAATGTATACTATACCTGGAATCTGTATCGGCTGTAGAAATTAAAGATTCCTGAAATTTAAAAAAAATGAAAATAATTAAACATCAGTTTAGCGGTCAACTATCCGTCGTTCATTAAAACAGGCGGCAAAGCACAAAGCAATGGTGACTGTTCTGATGGGACCAACTGACATTTAAAAAAATATTTAACAGCGACTTTATGTACAACAGAAAACACTACACTATACATGGAACCATGTATGTATTGAAAGGACTTTTAAATCAAAATACATTTAAATAAATTAATTGATCTATCCAGATCAACATTACAGATAATTACAATTCTATATGGGCTATAACCAATACTTTACAAATTAACTCTGAAGTAAAGTACTCTTGATATAAATTATCTAAATGTAATGGAGCTCCTAATGTAATGGCCACTATGTAATGACTCCCAACGTAATACTCTCCAAATGAACAAACTGCCATGCACCGTATGACATGTCAGAACTGTACTTCACTACCAGAGTAATTTTTCACTTTAGGGTTTTCACCCACTACCTCCGCGTGTTGTCATGCCTGAAATTAGTCTTAGTGTGTTTTACTGCCCTGCTAGCTATCAACAAAGGTAAAGCATGATACTCTGCCCAACCATTTTAGCGTACTTATGGCTCGTTACCCGTAAATGACACATAATCTTTTTAAGAAAACTACTCACAAGAAAAAGGTTTACCCATTGGACTCTTCCCACTTTTGAATTGTGAAATCCAACTAAAAGGATCAAGTTATCCTCTTTAACTTCCCAAAACACCAATCTGAACACCTTTAAAATGTCAATGTATTGGTATTGTGCATGTGCCAAGACATCTCACCAGGGTGGTCGGCTATATGAGTTTCTTGGCCCTAAACTTTGGAATAATCTGCCACATTCACTGTAGCCTGCATATTGCTCACAGTTTTTTGGAAACAGTTAAAAACCTGGTTGTTTCCTTCTTCATAACTGGTATCATGCCCACTTTTCGTCCTTGCTTCAGGTGAGGAGGCTAGGACTAGGAAAACCTTGGCAGACAAGCTCTTAAATAATCTCTCGCCTACCCCATGAACCCACCCAAGGAGAATGTAGAGCATGGCTGACAGAACAGCTACAACATCATTTCAATAGATTTTTATTTCCCTATATGGAGGGGTTGCCCATACATGCGTGATTCTATCAATACCTACGCAGAAAATAAAACTTTCTTTGGCAACAAATACTGTGTGGTTAATATAGATGCAACTGTATTATATATAAGCATGGGCGAATTTTGCGAATCTGGCGTTCACGAATTTGCGTTTTTGCGAACTCGCAATCCGCGAAATCCGGGAATTCTCGCGAATTTGTGGATTTTTTAGTTTTTATAGTGTTCACAAGGGTTTCTGCCAGTTTGCGAGGATTTTGTACCAGTTCGCAATTGCGAACTTACTTGTCGGCACGCAACGGTCACGACTATGTTTTTTCTACGTCTGGTTCATCATCACAGGTTCACAGCACCCTCTGTTTCAACACTGCCACCCTCTGTTTCACCCACGCCACCCTCTGGTACATCAATGCCACCCTCTGGTTCATCATCATCACTGTAGATTATGGGTGGAAAAAGCAAGCACACCTTCCCTGCTTCAACTGACATGAATTAATTTGGGGTTGATTTATTAATGTGTCACTGTTTTAAAATTCCAGTCTGGCACCTGCTTCCTTATCTGTAATTTGCTTTCTGTTGCAGTGCAATTTTTTTTTCCAGGATTTTTGTGGCCTACTTGTACCTATTCTATGATCCGGCGGTGAGGGTCAGAGCAGGGTCATACAATTGTTGCAACTAGCAACTGAACTCTGGCAGGGCCCCAGTCAGGAAGCACTACAGGGAATGGTTACTAATGATGAATTTGAACTTTTGCACCTGCTGAGTGCTTTCAGTTTAGCAAAACTCGTTTTTCTTCAGAACAGCAACTGTAATGCCCCAAACAAACTTACTTGTGAAAGTTAATTTCTAATCCAAAAGTGATCCAAAGAAAGTCAAAGGCCTCAAATCCAAAAAAGTGCAGGCAAATGTCAACCTGAGGAGTTATTCTGATAAAAATTATCATTTTCAGGAGGTCTATGCTGCTTGCTAGGGGATTTCTTGTGCAGAATTGCAAATTTTGTAATTCCGCAAGTGCGAGATTGTTGCTGCCCGCCGGAACCTACATGTTCGCAATTGCGAACTTACGCCGCACGCCGCAAAATTGTATCACCAAGAAATAAAAATCCGCTGAGTGCGAATTTGCGGATTTTCGGTAAATTTGCGAGCGTTCGCGGATTGCGAATTTACCGAAAATACGCAAAATCCGCGAGCGGAACGGATTTTCCTCCAATGCTTAATTATATACCAGTACTCAACCTATTGATGCCTTGAAGCTAGTAGCTACTTCTTACGAGAGGTCAGCTTCATACTATTCGCATTATTCCATGCTTACAGAAATGAATGAGTGTATCCTGAAAAACAATTACTTCATGGTGGCATATGAGGACAAAAAAAAGAGAATAACCCCAAATACTTCATTTAGCAGTCTAGCGATGGGTTCAGGTACCCTCATATGCAAACCGTATCATAAGTTTTGGCAATTATTTAAGATCTGAATGATTTAGAAGAATATTACTTCATGCTGAAAATAAAGGATTTCAATTGACAGTTCGCAATTTGCATATGCAATATAAATACAACATGCACAACTGTGGTGATGCGGACTAGAGATCCACTGTGCAACTCAGCGCCATGGAAGCAGCTGGGCATGGGCATATCTGGGATCCATTATTTATAGTTTGCCCAGTACTATGCCAGACTGTATCGTAGGGCTCCCCCATATGAGGACGAGATAGTAGGGGGAACATCCAGAGAGAATGAGACTGCAGCGACTGGAGCTCGAGGAGGGCGAGGGGTTGGTGCGGACATCTCCCTACATGAGGTGAAAGCAGTTCGATGGAACTCAGAGAGTTTGATGAAACTCAGAGAGCCTCCTGGATCAGCGAATCCCCCTCCCTCCTTCCTCCCTTCCCTCAGTGCCTTGAGACCCGCTCTGGGAGAGTAGCTTGCACTTTATAAACCCCTGATTGATTGATTGATAAGTGAGTAAGCACTTGGTTGAGTTCAAGATGGCCACCACGATGGATGTACAAAGAGAATACTTCTGGGTAGGGGGTTCACTAATCTGTGTATATCCCTGATTTTACCCCGCCATCCACACCATATGCCATACCTCTTTACCAACAGGAAAAACACAGGAAATAATTCAGTGACAACTGCATCTACTCACGAGGAGTCTTGATCGCTTTTCCAATGACGTGGAGCTGCCAACTTGTTCAGTCCATCACGACGACCACTGGGGCTGTCCTCTGCCTGTCTGGCAGCTGTTTCCTCCTGCCTCTACAGTCGTTGTTCCCCGCTAGCACCCCTTCTCACCGGTGCCTATGGATTTATTTGGCTACAACGAGTCACATGGGCCGGGTGACTGCCGACCTTCAGTTTAATTTTCCCCACCCACTCACTCAGGCCTGTGCCCGAAGATGTCCTTAAACGCTGCTCGAAGATGTCCTTAAGCGCTGGTTTTTCTCCGACTTTAGGCTGCTGATCATCCAGATGGGTGCCAGGGCTTCAAATCCGGGTGGCATTTTGCTTTACTGCTCGGGATTGCCTGTGCCCTCTTGCAGGGCTGCGGAGCGGATTAGGATCAGCCTCACCCTGTCTGGCGGCTGCTCCTGTTGCCTCTCCGATCAGTTGTCTGGCTCTATAACACATAACATGGACTGGGTGAGTACCGACTTTGGGTTTGCCTCCCCACCCACTCTCGATCGGCCCAGTGACCAAAGCTGTTCTTAGTCTTGCTGTTCCTGACACCGGGGCTAGCGGGGCCTGGAGAGCTCATTGTGGCTACTCCCTGAGCTGGAAGTTGGCTCTGTGGGATTCCCTCACTTCAACAATAGTAAATAATCTCAACCACATAATTGCCCTGTGTTGGACAAAAATCATCAATACTTCTCTCGCCTCGGATTGTGCACCGGAATCCCTCCAACTAGGTCAAATCACACCCATACTCAAAAATCCCAGGACAGACCAAAATGATCTCAACAACCTCAGACCTATCTCCAACCTCAAGTTTCTAGCCAGAACTAAGGAAAAATGTGTCTTACAACAACTCAATCTTCATATAGGGGAATTCAACCTACTTGACTCAGGGTTCAGTAAAGGCTGTAACACAGAAACTACCATGCTCAATATCTTAGATGACAATCATAGATCCTTAGAAGAAGGAGATGCATGCCTACTTATCCTACTTGACTTATCAGCGGTTCTTGATACCATTAATCACCCAGCTTTACTGGAATCACTGAAGAACCACTCTAGTATCAATGGCACAGTTTTCAAATTGTACCCATCTTACCCACAACACCATTCACAACAAATCAGAATCAAGTCTTGCCTCTCTAAACCACACCTGTCACACTTGGTGTCCCCCATGGCTTAATCCTCCCCCTTCTTTGTTCAATCTCCTCATGGAACCCCTAACTATCGAACTTGAAGCAAGCAGGAATCAAAGAATACTCATATGCTGACGACCCTCAACTTTATTACAAAATCAAATCACCCAGTGACATCCTACATCTCAATGTCACACTGAGCAAGATACAATCTTGGTTTAACTGAAACCATCTAAAATTAAACCCCATCAAAACTGAATTTATTCTGTTTTCCACAAAAGCAACCACCTACTAATCCAAGACTGTCTCAGAGATCTGAAGACGCTAAATGGTTCCCTCACTCTCTCCAACTCGGCTGAATCCTTAGGCTTCACCCTGGACAAAAACTTGTCAATGAAGGATCACATCAAAAACTCAGCCAAAGGAGCGCTTTACACACTAAAACACCTATAAAGAATCAAACAATGTAGTCCCTCTGATTATTTCAAGGTGGCTGTACAATCTCTGGACCTCTCCAGACTTGACTATGAGAATGCCAACCTTACAGGGACCCCAAAATCTGACCTCGACCCCCTTAGATCAGTACTAAATATGGCAGCCCAGCTCATATCACATCTGCCCTCAAGACCCTCAACTGGCTTCCCATTGAAGGAAGATGTACTTACAAGACTGCCTGTATCACCAACAAAGCCTTTCACTCACATACCCTCGACTATTTAGACAACAAACTGGCAAAAACAGGAAGAACCAGAACTCTGAGATGCTCCAACACACTTCTTCTCGTTCCTCCCAAACTAAAAAGGAAATCACCCCAGGCTAGCTCTTTTTCTGTAAATGCACCCAGCATATGGAACTCTCTCCCAAGAGACGTACGATGCAACCCCTACTTCTCTTGCTTCAAAGAGACCTGAAACTTTATCTCCTTAACAAATACTGGAACACATGAGCAATCTAAACTCTGAATATTCTCTCTTTCTAAGTACAGCCCCTTTTGGAACAGTTGGCTGTTCTTTTTGCTTCTATTGTCTATTATTTATTTCTCCCCTGGACTCATACTGTGCTAATTGACCACAATCAGTAACCACCCTCATTGGCTAACTATTTATGGTTGTATATATTTTGTGTGTTCCAGCCTCAATGCATAACTATTTTTCCTTGTATATCTTTTGTGTGTACTTGAACTTAAGATCGTTTCTCTTCATATGCTCATCGACTTGATTATTGCTTTGCTCACGATTATGTACAGTGCTTTGATACCTTCGGGTCTAGCTCGCGCTATATAAAAACCTATAAATAATTGAAAAGAGAGAGGAAATGCAGAACAAAGGGCATAGAAACGAGAAAACGTGAAAGGGAAGAGAGAAATAGGCAGTGTTAGAACCGGCTGTCTCTAGTTGGCAGAGGTATGCACTTCTGACAAATAGGGACACACCTTTTCTAGTCAGGGCAAGGGGATCACACCCTTTGATAACCCCTGCTCACCCCCTTGGTAGCTTGGCAGAGCAGACAGGCTTATCTCAGAGGCTGTGTGTTAAGCATTTATGACCACATACAGTAATAAAGTGAATACACTACAAATGGACACGACACAGTAGTATTATAAAAATAAGTATTTTTATATAAGGCTTAGCACAAGACCAAATAACAACAAAAATATACCACAGTCTTAATAAATACTCTTGGAAGAAAAAATAATAGTTCAAATGTAGTTTCTTCTTTAGCATAAAGTCTTTCGTATCAAAAGGAACTCTTCTTCTTTTAGAACACAGTTCTTGGCAACAAGGTCACCCACACGGGAGTCACACGACGTCGAGGCAAAGTTAAGCCAAAGGTTCGGCGTCGACCGCGAGGAGCGCTACGTCGAGCCCGGAGTCACACGGACCCCCAACAACACAGTACCTTAGGAAAATGAAGCACACGATGATCAGCGGCGTCGAGCAATCCGGCGTCGCGTCGTCGGTGTCGATCAGGCCTCAGTAGTAAGCAATGTCGATGATGCTGTTGCAAGAGTGAGCAGCGCTCACGGCGTCGAGAGGGCACGAAGTCGACGCGATCAGCAGCGGTGCAGACACGAGGTCCCTTGGAGCTGGAGCCGAACTCACTACTCCCTGGCGTTGCTGCTGGCGTCGATCAGGCCCGGCGGCTGGCGTCGAGGAAGCGGGACACTGGAGCCGTTACTCACGATGTCGAGCTGGATTCGGCGACGTCCGTCGGCATCGAGATTGCTGGTTTCTTTCAGAGGCGCTGGATTCTCAAGTTCCAGCAATACGCACTTTTAGCGGATGAAGTCCTTTAGCCCTGTGACTTCAACAGGAGACTGGCACTCTTCCAGTCCTTGGAGATTTTCTTAGCAAAGCTTGAGAGTACACACACAGTTCCTCTCTCCTGGTTCCTTGGCAAAAATAAAGAAGCAATGCAGGATTCCCCCCAGCAAACAGCACACTGGCAGAAGGGGTAGGCAAGTCCTTGGATCAGCAGGCTTCTTGTCCTTGGTTTCAAGGTTCCTTGTCAGAAGTGATCTAAAGTCTTGGTTCAGGGGTCCTTCTCTTATACCCCTTTTTGGCTTTGATCCCTTTGTCCATGCAGGGGAATTTCCCAACATCCTGGGTCTGTTGTGGGTGGAGCCAGGCAGAGGCACCTGGCCTATTCACTGAGCAGGGCTGGGTCCTCAGACGCCCAGCAGGAGGTGGAGCCAGCATTGTCACTGGCAGGAGCAGAGCTATCGGCCTCCTGGTAGGAGGTGGGGCCAGGATCGTCCATGGCAGGCACTTGCACTGTGGCACTGAACAGCAGTGGCACAGTGCCCAAAGCATATACCAGCAAAAACATTGTAAACAGTGGAGGCAAACAGAAAAAATGGAGGAGAGACTCAAGCGAATGATGTCAGGTCTAACATGTGTCCCCTCCAGCTGAAATGTGGGGAGAACTACCCTTGACCTAGGGAGTCCTCATCACTAAGGCGGAAAAATCTGGACAGACCATCAGCATTGGCGTGATCTGTACCAGTGCGGTGTTCCACCGTGAAGTCCATCCCCTGTAGGGAAATGGACCACCTCAACAGTTTTGGATTTCCACCCCTCATCTGCATCAACCATCTGAGGGGCCTGTGGTCTGTCTGAACCCGGAAGTGAGTCCCAAACAGGTAGGGTCTTAGCAAATGCTTCTCGCTCTATTGCACTCCACCTCGTTTCCCTGGGAAGTAACCTCCGGCTGATGAAGGCTACAGGCAAGTCTCGGCCCTCTTCATTCACCTGAGCTAGAACAGCCCCCACGCCATGCTCTGAAGCATCCGTCTGGACAATAAACTCTTTAGAAAAGTCGGGTGCCTGGAGTATAGGTGCTGTGCACATTGCAGTTTTCAGGGTGTCAAAGGCCGTTTGACAGGCGTCAGTCCAGATCACATTTCGTGGCTGCTTCCTGGAAGGCAGCGAAGTCAAGGGGTGCACAATGTTACCGTAATCCTTGACAAACCTCCTGTAGTAACCCGTGAGACCTAAGAAGGCTCTCACCTGAGTTTGGGTTTTGGGCGGCGCCCAAGCCAGGATGGTATCAATCTTGGGGTGCAGGGGGGCCACCTTGCCGCTCCCTACTTGGTGCCCCAAGTACACCACAGAACCCTGCCCAATCTGGCACTTACTGGCTTTGATTGTGAGGCCTGCTCTGTGCAGGGCCAACAACACTTCCTGGAGGTGGCGCAAGTGTTCCTCCCAGCTGGCGCTGAACACTGCGATGTCGTCCAGGTAGGCGGCACTGAAGTCCTCCAGTCCAGCCAAGACCTGGTTGACCAACCTCTGGAAGGTGGCAGGGGCATTCTTCATCCCAAAGGGCATCACCCGGAACTGGTAGAGCCCATCTGGTGTGGCGAATGCTGACCTCTCCTTTGCCCCATCAGTTAAGGCGATCTGCCAGTACCCAGACGTTAGATCAAACGTGCTAAGGTACCGGGCAGCCCCCAACCGATCTATGAGCTCATCAGCTCTGGGGATGGGGTGCGCATCAGTCTTCGTGACTGAATTGAGTCCTCAGTAATCCACACAGAACCGAAGTTCTGGTCAAGCACCAGGCGCTGCAGCCTTCGGGACCAAGACCAATGGGCTGGCCCAAGGACTGCTAGAGGACTCAACCACCCCTAAGGCAAACATTTTGGAGACCTCTTCCTTAATGTATGCTCTGACCTTGTCAGTCACCCTGTAAGCCTTGTGCTTCACAGAAGGGCTGTCTCCGGTGTCAACATCATGGACATACCAATGAGTGACACCAGGAACCAAGGAAAACAGATCAGGGAATTGTCCCAACAGTTGGCGACAATCCTGCTTCTGCTCAAGGGTCAGTGTGTCAGAGAGGACAACACCATCCACTGACCCATCTTGCTCTTTAGCACACAGGAGGTCAGGAAGAGGCTCACTCTCCTCCTCCATTCCAGCATCTGTAGCTAGGAGCATGCCCACTTCGGACCTTTCTAAGTGGGGCTACAAACAGTTGACATGCAGGACCCGCAAGGGGTTCCTGGGAGATTTCAAGTCCACCAAGTAGGTGACATCGCTCTTCTTCTACACAACCTTAAACGGTCCAGTCCACCTGTCCTTGAGCGCACAAGGTTCCACAGGGGACATGACCCAAACTTCCTGGCCAGGCTGAAGCTCTACCAGAGTGGCATTCCGGTCGTACCAACGCTTCATCTCCTCCTGGCTGGCCTCCAGATTTGCCTGAGCAAAATCTCTGAAGCGCCGAGTCTGGTTCCTAAAGGCCAGCATGTAACTGTATACATCCTGGGGAGGTTTCCTGGGAGATTGCTCCCAGCCTCCTTTGACCAGACTCAAAGGTCCTCTTACCGGGTGACCATACAAAATCTCAAAGGGGCTGAACCCTAGAGACTTCTGCAGAACCTCTCGGTAAGCAAACAACAGGCAGGGCAAGAGGACGTCCCATTTCCGCCTCATTGGTTCTTCAAGACCCATGATCATGCCTTTAAGGGTCCGGTTGAATCTCTCAACCAGCCCATTCCCTTGAGGGTGGTAAGGAGTGGTGAACTTGTAGGTTAACCCACACTCCTTCCACAGAGACTTCATATAGTTGGAAATGAAGTACGTGCCCCGGTCTGACACCACCTCTCTGGGGAACCCCATTCGGGAGAAAACACCCATCAGTGCCCGTCCCACCACGGGGGCCGTCACTGTTCGGAGAGGGATGGCTTCCGGGTACCATGTGGCATGGTCCACCAAGACCAGGATAAACCTGTTGCCCAGGGCTGTCTTGGGGTCCAGGGGCCCAACAATGTCAATCCCCACCCGGTCAAAGGGGGTACTGACCACTGGAAAAGGTTGGAGGGGAGCCTTCTGCTTCCTTCCGCTTTTCCCACTTGCCTGGCAAGTGTGACAAGTCTTACAATGGATGTCTACATCCCTTCGCATCTGAGGCCAATAAAAATGGGTGACAAGCCTGTCATAGGTCTTGTCCTGCCCGAGATGTCCAGCTAACGGAACGTCATGAGCCAAACCCAGTAGGAAGGCTCTAAAGCGGTGGGGTACCACCAGAACACGGGCTGACCCAGGCTCAGCAGCCTTAGGCTCGCTATACAGGAGGTTGTTCTCCCAGTAAACAAAATGCGACCCTGACTGATCACCTGAGGTTTGGGCTGAGGCCTGATGCCTCATACCCACAAGAGAAGGGCACACTTTTTGTTCGGCACAAAACTCTTCCCTGGAGGGACCACCATCCTGCTGCCAATGGGTCAGCTCGGGCAGGTCTCCCAGTTCAGCAATTTGTTCCCCTGTGGGCTCCAGGGCATCCCCCTCAGGGTCTACCTCCTCCTGGACCACGGGAACTACGGGGGCCAGTTTCCTGCGCCTCCTGCCTCTTCTCTTCACAGCTGGGTCCTGGGGCCATATTTTCAGGCTCCGGGACCCCATCAACACCATTACTTGCTGTCATGGATCGAGTGGTTGCACACACCCACTCTGGCACACCCAACATTTTCAAATGTGTCTCCCTCTCCACCTTAGCCCAAGGGAAGTCTTCTAAATCATTGCCCAGGAGACAATCAACAGGCATGGCGGGCCTCACAGCAACCTGAAGAGTACCTGAAACTCCCCCCATTCAAAGGAAACTTGAGCTACCTCACACTCTTTCTGGGAGTTGTCAGCAGCTATCACGGGGTAGAATGCTTGGGGAACCACCTGCTCTCTGGACACCAAGTGACACTTGACAGCTGTCACACTCGCTCCGGTGTCTCTGAGAGCTTCCACTCTATGGCCATTAATGGTCACCCACTGCCTATATTTATTAATGTTACTAGGCAGAGGGGGTGGAGGGACCATTTGCATGTCTCCTAGCGAGACCAGGGACATTTCTGCGGGACCCCTCCCACCCGGGGCAACCATCTCCTCCCCTCCCAGGGCTACACTCGCCAACTGACGGGGGGTGCACGCGGCGGTGCATTCGAATTCTTCATGGGGCACTGGGGGTCTTAATACCGGTGTCCCACCTGCCCACAAACGTAGCAGGTCAGGGGGCCCCTATGAACAGGTTTACCCGTCGGGCCCCTGGCTTCTTCTCAGGGGGAGGCTGGGAACCCTTCCCTTGGTTCCCTTGGGGATTACTTTGGGGCCCTTTCTGGGACTCCTTCTGTTTACCCTTGTCCCCCCCACTCTTCTGCTGGGGACCCTGCCCACCTTTGGCTGAGTCTCCCACTGGACCCTTGTGGACCCTGGTACTGACCCAGCGGTCCGCCTCCTCAGCAAGTTTTCTAGGATTAGATATCTTGCTATCAATAAGGTGCTGGCGCAGCTCTGGAAAACAGTTATTAGACAAATGCTCCCAAGCAAACAAATCATAAAGAGCTTCATACCTTTCCACTTTGCTGCCCTTTACCCAACCATCCATGGCTCTGCAAAAATAAGACACATATTCAACCCACGTCGTACCAGGCCACTTCTTACATTCTCTAAAAGCTTGTCTGTACTTCTCGGGGGTTAGGCCATACCGCAACATTAAAGCATCTTTCATATGAGCATACGACATCCTATCCTCAACAGGCATGTCTAACAGGGTATCTCTTCCCTCATTCACAAAGCGACCCCACAACCCCGCTCCCCAATCCTTCTCAGGGACACCGTGGGCCAACAATGCTAACTCATATGCTTTAAACCATTGACCAATATCTTCATTCTTATGATAATCTTTTATCACATCCTTAGGGAAATAAAACCTACTTTCTGCAGGCACAGATGGGATGCTGCCACCAGAGGGATTAAATTCTAACTTCTTAGCTTGGATGTCCAACTCCCTCAACTTGGTATCACGCTCCAAAGCTAACTTCTCTCTTTCAAAATCCAACCTTTTGGTCTCCAAATCAGCTTCTCTCCTACCTCTTGCATTTTCTAACTCCAACTGCCCATTTATCTTAAGCCTTGCCATTTCCATGTTGTATGCTCGCTCTTTGCCCTTTCTTCTCTTTCTTCAGGGGAAAGACCTTTGGAGGAAACACTGCTACCGGGAGAGGACACAGGCCCATTCACTGGTGCCTCCTCATCCCCTTCCCCTGGCGGTACCACCACCGCATCAGAGGGATCTCTGGACTCTAACCAGGCTTGCAATGCTTTGACAACTTCTGGTTTGTTTCGGCAGCTCTTGGTAGGCACTTTGAACTGCTTGCAATAATGGTCTAATAGCTTTCTGCTGTAATCTTCGATTTTACTTCTATCGAATTCCTCCACAACAACAACAGGGGCAGCGACTCCGGTGTCGCTCATGGTCAAAACTGGCAGTGTTCAAAAAATCAAGCTTCAGAAAAGCGGAGAACAAAAATAGGATCCTTCCAAATTAGATAGTGGCTGCGCTATGGTCTGCTTTCACTATGTAGCGCACACTAATTACTGCACATGGGTCATAAATGCAAGGTTCAAATCCTCACCGCTGCGTCCAATGTCAGAACCGGCTGTCTCTAGTTGGCAGAGGTATGCACTTCTGACAAATAGGGACACACCTTTTCTAGTAAGGGCAAGGGGATCACACCCTTTGATAACCCCTGCTCACCCCCTTGGTAGCTTGGCAGAGCAGACAGGCTTATCTCAGAGGCTGTGTGTTAAGCATTTATGACCACATACAGTAATAAAGTGAATACACTACAAATGGACACGACACAGTAGTATTATAAAAATTTGTATTTTTATATAAGGCTTAGCACAAGACCAAATAACGACAAAAATATACCACAGTCTTAATAAATACACTTGGAAGAAATAATAATAGTTCAAATGTAGTTTCTTCTTTAGCACAAAGTCTTTCGTATCAAAAGGAACTCTTCTTCTTTTAGAACACAGTTCTTGGCAACAATGTCACCCACACGGAAGTCACACGACGTCGAGGCAAAGTTAATCCAAAGGTTCGGCATCGACCGCGAGGAGCGCTACGTCGAGCCCGGAGTCACACGGACCCACAACAACACAGTACCTTAGGAAAATGAAGCACACGATGATCAGCGGCGTCGAGCAATCCGGCGTCGCGTCGTCGGTGTCGATCAGGCCTCAGTAGTCACGAGGTCCCTTGGAGCTGGAGCCGAACTCACTACTCCCTGGCGTTGCTGCTGGCGTCGATCAGGCCCGGCGGCCGGCTTCGAGGAAGCGGGGCACTGGAGCCGTTACTCACGATGTCGAGCTGGATTCGGCGACGTCCGTCGGCGTCGAGATTGCTGGTTTCTTTCAGAGGCGCTGGATTCTCAAGTTCCAGCAATAAGCACTTTTAGCGGATGAAGTCCTTTAGCCCTGTGACTTCAACAGGAGACTGGCACTCTTCCAGTCCTTGGAGATTTTCTTAGCAAAGCAGGAGAGTACACACACAGTTCCTCTCTCCTGGTTCCTTGGCAAAAATAAAGAAGCAATGCAGGATTCCCCCCAGCAAACAGCACACTGGCAGAAGGGGTAGGCAAGTCCTTGGATCAGCAGGCTTCATGTCCTTGGTTTCAGGGTTCCTTGTCAGAAGTGATCTAAAGTCTTGGTTCAGGGGTCCTTCTCTTATACCCATTTTTGGCTTTGATCCCTTTGTCCATGCAGGGGAATTTCCCAACATCCTGGGTCTGTTGTGGGTGGAGCCAGGCAGAGGCACCTGGCCTATTCACTGAGCAGGGCTGGGTCCTCAGACGCCCAGCAGGAGGTGGAGCCAGCATTTTCACTGGCAGGAGCAGAGCTATCGGCCTCCTGGTAGGAGGTGGGGCCAGGATCGTCCATGGCAGGCACTTGCACTGGGGCACTGAACAGCAGTGGCACAGTGCCCAAAGCATATACCAGCAAAAACATCGTAAACAGTGGAGGCAAACAGAAAAAATGGAGGAGAGACTCAAGCCAATGATGTCAGGTCTAACAGGCAGAATAATAAAAAAGCATGAATGAAAGAAGGCAGATAAAGATAGGCTCAAAGAAATAAGGTATATAAAAGAGAGAATGAAGCAAAATAAAAGAAGAAAGTAAAAGTCATAAAAGGAAAACTGGCTTTGTGTGTTAAAAATTTGAAAAAAGACAGGTCGATATATATCAGTGTATTATTGTACACATTACAGAGAGCTGCAGGTCACTTTCTCCAAACCAATGTTGTGTCATGTTATGTCATGTTACCTGACATTACATTATGTTATGTTTTGTTATGCTATGCTATGCTATTTTGTGTGGCACTCTCATTGTCCAGGGTGCTTACAGCCGGACCTGTCTGATTGGTCAAAGAGGTGAGTGGTTGTAGTATGACTTAATTGGAAGAATTGGCTGGAGTGCTAGAACTTCTGTCATGTGATTTCCTTTCGCACAGTACACAAGTATGTTTAAGTGCAATGATTATAGGGTTTTTCATGAAACATTTAATTTGACATACTTGACGGAATTGTAGGAGCATGGTGACTGCAATTGCCACTTCTAGATAGAATGATGGTGTTCTCTATACTAGACCAGACCGCTTTTGCAGCAAGGTTCCTATCTTTTATTGCATTCAACACCTATGTACTGAATGCAGTAAACCTTTATATGAGATTGTGGTCAGGGAAAGTGACCTAAGTCGCCAATAGGGAGTGCTCTGGATACAATAAGTGTTGCACATGTTAAAATCCGATACCCTCAGGTTCAGAATATAATGGATTTGATATTTAGCACCCTGCCCATATAAATACACCTGGAAAAAATAGTAGGGAGTGGACTTAATGTCATATTTAGACATATTTACAAGGAGCTATCGCTGCTGCAGTGTCAGTTTTTTGATGCAGCAGTGATTTGTTTTTAGCTCCATATTTACAAAGTGATGCTAGAGGGCTTTAGCAACAATTTTCCACTCCAAAAGCCAATTTTTTTAATGCTAGTTCCGCTAGTTTTTGGCTAATGATATGCAAGGTAGGTATTCCCCCAGAAAAAGAATTGCAAAACTGATGCATCCTTATGTACTGCAATTTTGGGAAACAGCTCTACTTTTGAAAAACAGGCGCAGAGACCCAATAATGGCAGTTTGTTACCACTATAGAAAAGCAAGCATTTCAATGAGGCAGGGACACTGGTATAAAAGCAGAACATATCGAAATCACTCTGGCAACTTCAACTACGCCATGGACCTACTACTATTGCAGCTTCCAGCACCAAGTCAACCATTACCACAGATGCAGCGCAGGAGAAGGGAGCGGATATACCATCAGAGGGCTACACTAATTGGCCACAGGGAGGTGGAGGTCATTGTGCATTATAGGTGCAGGAGTCCATTGTCCACTTCCTGCACCAGATAGCACCATGACTGCATCCAACATTTCTGTGCTGCACCAACATACCTCCGCAGGCCAAGCTACTGGCTGTTCTGCACATGCTGTCATCTGAAACTTTCCGCCCCACCACACCCAGAGTAGCAAGAGTATCCGAGCCATCCTTCTCAAGGTTCCGTCCTGTATGCCATCATAAGCCTCAGACCCCAGTACCTTTTCTTCACACAGCGCATCAACAACAGTAGAACAAGCAAGGCTTTTATGCCATTGCAGGATTTCCACATGTGTTAGGGACAATGCAATGCATCTGTTTGCAACTTGAGCCTTCAATGGCAACAACACATATCTACCACAACAGGAAGCACACCTATTCGATAAATACGCAGGCAATCATGGACCACCTGTCCTCTTCATAAATGTCCCTGGGAAGTACCCTGGTAGTGCTCATAACACCCTTATCTTCCGGCATTCCATCATCAATGAGCGCTTCTAGAATGGGACCTACAGGAATGGCCTACTGGTTGGTAAGTACTTGTCAAGTACATGACAGACCACATGACAGTCAATTATGTAGGAATACATTGACATATTAGTCTTGGGTTAAATGAGGCAGTGCATACGTAGTGGTTTAGGCCTACATATTTGTGCCATTCTACATGGCATATGTGCAAAACAATCATACAAGTCACATATTTCAAGACAGAATATGCTACCATGGGCCACATGTACAAGTGAAATGTGTTGATGGAGTATCACTTTTCATGATGCTCTGGTGGAGTAGCTCCCCAAATGATATCAATGTGGCAATGCAAAGTCTGTCTGCATAAAATTGTAAGTCATCATATGTATTTAGTAAGGCAAGCCACAGCAAAGTGCAGCTTTACTTGACTCTACGTTAAGGATGCGTACCATGGGCCTTGTGGTGGCCTTTCCCATGCTACATCAATGAAGATCTCATGCATTTCCACACATCCTCGGTTCAGGGACCCTGAGACTGTGTGCAAATAGTTAAACTCCCAAGGAGAGGTGAAATGAGTATACATATTCACATGTCTCTTTGGCATGTCCAATTACTATGTGGCCTGCATTCTGCAGGACACAAGGAAGGAGGGAATTCCATAGATTGTGTGTTGTTGGTGCTGGAATGTTTCCCTTAAAGCATGATGTAATTTGAGGACACCAAGCTGACACACGTGCACCATGGTGCAAGGGGGGAGGGCACTAGTCACTAGCATGTGATGGTATGCATGCGAACAAACTGTAGATGTGCTGTATGTTAGGAAAAAGGCACATTCCACCCCTTCACTTTGGATGCAGTTCAGCGCAGCCAATTACATCCATTGCTGACCAGTGGCAACAACTGCTAAATGTGGCCCTGTGTGTGCATTCCATAGTGTCAAAGACCTTCACTAATGCAACAACTTGTAAAATGATGCATCCAAACACCCTGTTAAAACAAGCCAATCCCTGTCTCTAGTCTGTTTGTCCACATGTAAATCCCATGGTCACAAGGCTTGAGATGTTTCCCAAACCTGTGAAACTGAGGAATATTGTCATATATGAACCTCACAAGATCATGTCTACCATGCTGCACTAAATCACTCATCATATACGCACATCACATCCCATATGCATACCATTTTGTAGCACACAAACCGCTCCATAATTCCTCCAAGACGCCAGATTGTGCAGCAAGGTGTAGCCTCTCACACAAACTACATTTCCGATGACAGCCAACAACACAGTTATCCTGGGAATAATGTGCCCGTCTTAGAGCAATATTGCACAGGTTTTGCCACTGCAGCTACAAACCCTGGACACTGAGTCGTTTGGAAAATATAGCCTATAATGTCCACCAACAGTGTGGCACTGTGGTGTAGTTAGTCTACCAGTTGCACTGCACAGCACACGATTGACACATATCTCAAACCCCTTGTTTCCTGTCACCATAGCGGACACTGTGCACTGCCCTGTGTACATTATTATGTCCCACATTGATATCCACTCACTTTCCTTCCCATGGTAGCACACATTGAAAATCATTTACTCCAATTCGCAATGCCACATTTGTGTGCCTCAAGTATGCCACATCACCTGCTCCAGATGCAGGCTGTAAAACCAGACAGTCGTCAGTTCAGGTATGGCAATAGTAGCCAATAATAGATACAATAGATGAATGTGAGAAGTGTCTACTCAATGGCGAGGACAGCACACCTGGATGTGTAGCACAGTGTCAGTCATTTCCAATCCCTACTTGTGTGTATGCCATATTTACGAGCCCCTATCGCCATCATGTCACTTTCAGTGGCGCTGTGATGAAGGGAAGTGGACCCTGGGGGCACAACAGAGGCTGCACTGGAGAGTGAGTGGGAGCCATTTGTACCGGCTCCAGAGAAAGGCCTCTCATTATCGGATATCCTACAACCTATCACTGCATCCAGAATGGCATTAGAGACTAACATCGACACCCTGAGCTCTGATCAGAGAGAACCACAAATGATTGGCGAAGAGGGTAGCCACCACAGAGCTGGCCATGGCAGACATAACCAATGAGTATGCATGATGTGTGATGTACATAGTGTGCTGATTTCCTGGTGTCCAAATTGAAGTTGGCCTTGGTATTGCAATGTCTTGCTGAGTATAGTATGTGAGTGTTGAAGGTGCAGAGAATCATCAAAGTAAGCTAACAGGTGAATGTTTTGACACATATTATGTATGTACATTTTAGCCAGTCTTACTGATGTGTATCATCCAGTGTAATCTAACCTGGAATTTGTATGGTGTCGGAGCAGGGAGGACGTAGATAACATACAAGATTTTATTTACTTATTTATCAAGTTGAAGCAATTCAAAACCCCGGACTATCAGTTTGTATCTTGGTTTTACCTCAATTTAAAAAAAGAGAACAAACCAAGAGATAGGCATCTAACTGTGTATGTAAGTTGCTATTTAGCCCCTATCGCCATCATGTCACTTTCAGTGGCGCTGTGATACTCGGTCCTCGAGGTCCGGAGACCACCGAATACCATGCAGGTCGGGGTGGCTGCGTAACCAGGCCGCCAACGGCTCGAGTGCAAGAGCGAACAGGAGGGGCGACAAAGGACAGCTCTGCCTGGTGCCCCTCTGAAGAATAAAGGATGCTGAAACTCGACAGTTGACCGCTACATTAGCCAACGGATCAGCGTATAAGAGTTTGACCCACCCTACAAATTCCGGGCCAAAACCGAGCTTCGCCAACACTGCTGTTTGGACTGTAGCAGTCCGCATTACATATTGGAGTAATTGCCTATGTATTTTGATTAATGTTTTTAGCTGTACTAACAGCTCTTCTTTTGACATTTTTGCAATGTCCGGATGTGGTGTGTAGCTGGCTAGAACCGGCCACGTTGCTCCTGGTCTACCTAGTGGACCTAGACTGGTAATATGATCATTATGTTTTAGGGCGCCTTTAAACCAGAGCAGGTGCTCTCTTGGTATTTTAATGGGATTTCAGTCTCCTCGAAAGGAGCGTACTCTGCCGGTCGATCCCCTATTTTGTAATAGTGGAACTCGTGTGTTGCGGCGTTTGCCGCTGGGAATTTTATCCATGAATAGAATACCTCTGTCTGCCGATATTCGTGTGCCTCTATCACGAAGACGACTGTGCCACCTTGTGTGGTCAGTCCATTTTCTATAAGTTTTGACGTTATAGATTTTCCTAAATGTGCCGGGATGATTATTGCACCCGGTTCAGTAGTCCCTGTATTATCGGGACCCTGCTAAGTCGCATTTACTGCACCCCCAGTGGTTCCGTTTTCAGTGTCTGACATTTTATTGTCAGAAAGGTTTTGCAGAGCAGGTCTCCAAGGAGACAAAGATTGGGTGCACAATATTTTGGAACACTGTATCCTTCAATGTTGAATAAACCAGAGCTTTACATAGGAATCTCTTCCTACTAAGGTCGGGCGGATTTTAACCTTTCACCCACTCCAGACGTCTATTGGAGTATTTACGGGAGAAAGGGGTCTGTGTGAAAAATGCACGACTGAGTTACTCTAACGTCTTGCGTTAGTTTATCGCCTTGCCCAACGTTGGGCGCCATGTAGTGTAGTTCCTATTTTCCCAATAAGCCCTGCGCATTGGAATAACATAAACAGTAGTATGGACGTAGAAGTGCGGATCTTCCAGGTCTCCACTGACTATGCTAAACTTAATTGGGTTTGTTACCAACTAGCTCAGAGGTCACTGGAAACTTTCTTGACTGAATAGGAAGTGATCAGCTTCCCTGGTACAGACAAGAAGGGATTCAGTTTTCCAACAACCGCATAAACATGACAACTTTGCTCCTTAGAATAAGAGTCAATCTCTAGAGTCGTGTGAAACAATAGACAGTTATTTTACTCAGTCAGTTTTGTGCAGATTACTTTCACCAAAGTGCAGAGAATAGAGAGACGGGCGTTTTCAATAAAAAGGTATTATTTATTGAACAGTCTTTCTTCTCGTACAAGAGAAATGAATTGCCACAATTGCAAGACTAGTTATTATAAAAAGTGCGTACAGTAAAATGAGGATTGCGAAATAATACTGTAAAAGCATTGATATGGCTTCTGAGCCATACAATGGTTTAAAATGAATAAAACATATATACATTCATATATACATTAGGCTAACGTACTCAACTGGTGCTTCAAACTACGCCTACCCCAGTGTACCTGACCTAAGCTTAATACTTGGGAGGGAGTAAGTAAGTAGCTTTAAGTTAAGTTGGTTTTGCCAAGGTTTGCTTCAAGAATTCTCTCTAAGGGTTCAGTCAACACCATACCTCTGGAATAGAATGTTGGAGGTATGGTATCTCCTTCCAGGACTCGATATCCCAGTAAGCATGGGCGAATTTTGCGGATCTCGCGTTCGCGAATTTTGCGGATTTGCGGATTCGCAATCCGCAAAATCCGCGAATTCCCGCGAATTTGCGGATTTTTTTTTTTTTGTGTTCGCCCGTGTTTCTGCCAGTTCGCGAGGGTTTTTACAATTTCGCAATTTGCGAACTTACCTGTCGGGTCGCAAGTTTTGCGAACTTGTTGTTTCTACGTGTCCAGCCTGTTTGGGACACTCTTCTTCATCACTGCCACTCTCTGTCACCACTGCCACTCTCTGACTACTCATGCCACCCTCTGGCCCACCCATGCCACCCTCTGTTTCATCACCACACCCTCTGGTTGTCCAGTGTACATTATTTTCGGCAAAGCAAAGCACACCTTCCCTGCCTCAAGTGACCTGAATTAATTTGGGGCTGATTAATGTGTCACAGAATATTTTTTTAGCTGGCACCTGCTTCCTTAGTGCGCCCTGATTAGTGATCTTTTGCACTTGCTAAGTGCTTTCATTGTTGCAAAATTAGTTACAACACCTGCCCTGCCCCAACTGACAATAATGAATTAGGGGCTGATTAATGGATTTTAACTTCCAGCCTGGCTCCTGCTTGTCTCCCTTAGCTGTAATTCAGGACCTTTGTGGCATATGTGTAACTATTCTGAGGTTCAGAGCAGGGTCACATAATAGTTTCAACTGGCAACTGAACTCTGGAGGGGCCCCTCAGGAAGCACTACAGGAAATGGCTACTAATGATGAGCCTGAACTTTTGAACCTGGTAAGTAGTTACTTTCAGTTTTGCTAAGAGCGTATTTCTGCAATTTTGCACTTATTCGCGGGGCGCGAACTCACGCGAACAGTGCGAGCAGTGCGAGCAAAATCCGCTGCTCGCGGATTTGCGGATTTTGCGGGAGATTCGCGAATCTCGCGGATTGCGAATTTCCCGAAAATCCGCAAAATCCGCGAGCGGAACGGATTTTCCGCCCATGCTTATATCCCAGTCACTCGCAAGAGTAGGCTGGAAACGCCGGAGCTGGATTTTCTCGGCAGGAGAAAAGACAGCGTCTCTCTCAGCGCATCGAGGAAGAGGAGAGGCAGCGTCCGTGGGCAGCTTGCATCTGCTGGGCTCTGAAGGGGACAGCTGTTCTGCTCCAATGTTCACCACACCATCGTTCGCTGATGCCGTTGAGGCAGCGGTAGCTTCAGTATCAGCGAGGCAGCGATAGTATCAAGGCAGCGTTTGCTTAAGGCAACGTTGGTAATATTTATACCTGAAAGGTGCCTTGTTTGACGTACGTTTTTGGACATAAGACGTCAATAAAGATGTCACTAGGAAGTGATCGTCTCTCAGTGCTCCTTAGAGTTCCATTACTAATCAAAACATAGCAAGCGGGGCTTTCCCAGGTTGCTGAGTTTTTATCTTGTTGAAGAACTCGGAGTGTAATCTAGGAATCTTAGATAGTGGCTTCTGCTGTGTCATTTGCACTAATGAGCTGCAAAGGAAGCTGCAGAGGAAGTGATTCTGAAATGTGGCTCTGATCGTGTGAGGCCAGAGACGAGTTTCTGAATATTGCAGTTGATCGGTTATTAAATATAGGGGAACAAATGGATTATAGCCGTATAGGGGCAGAAGGTTACAGTATTGATCAGGGTCCTAGATTAGAACGCGACAGTGTAAATATGCGATAGTGGATACACATCTGAACGTGGCCATGGTTGTGAAGAATTCGAAATGCATGTCAGTTGTACATGCTATGATTTGGGACCATGTCATGAGTGGTGGCATGATCCACCAGGGACTTACACCAGTTCAGATAGGAGAGTTTTCATATGCCTCTGTGTGATTTGAGTTACTTCTCCAGCGTCCTTTGTTACATGTCATACCTGCCAAGTGTTCAGTAAAGTTAGAAATATGTTCTGAAATAGGCCCTTGCCATATCAGTTACTCTACGGTGTAAGACAATACAAGTACTTTGCAGACATTGTACATCCTAATGGGCAAATGCCTATGGCATTAAGGCCATTGAAGGATGCAGAAGGCACACTAATGTTCAGTAAAAGTGACATGTACCCAACAGCATTGTTCCCAATCATATTAATCTCTGACATGGTCATACCTAGATGTGCTATGGTTTTGCAATTGCATTGTGCAATAATTGCCATGGCTTTGTACTTTGGCCTTAGTAAATCTGAGATGATAGATAAGAGGCATGTATATGCTCACTCCAAGCTGCAAGATGAATTTAGGTTATTTAGTGAAATTAACCCGTTCTGTGCTCATGACGGAGCCGCTCCGTCATGAGCCTCGGTTGAGCTGTGCTCATGACGGAGCGGTTCCGTCATGGCCCGCTCGGCGCGCCTGCGCTGAGCGTTCCATTGAGCGGGCGCGTTCGTGACGGAACCGCTCCGTCACGAGCACAGCTCAACCGCGGCTCGTGACGGAGCGGCTCTGTCACGAGCATGCGAGCGCTGCTCGACCCCCTTGCCCCCTTAGCGCTGCGGCGGAATTCCTGCCGCAGCGAAGGGGTTAATATTGTTTCATGATCTTTGTACCTGTTCGTAGTCACCCTTTGACTGACAGTTATCCTTACTGCTTAAACAGACAACATGAACCGAGAGCAGCTGAGAATGCATACCCTACTAATGGAGTGCTACTTCCACCTCAGGAGAGTTGCGAAGGCACACCGGGGAATGAGGCAGCGTTGTGAGGAAGAGAAGACTCTGAGCAAGTGAACAAGCTTTCTGCTTGGACCAACACTTGACATGGAGAGCTCTGGCAGAAATTGACTTTCCAACAAAGGTACCAGTACCCAGCACCTCCACTAGCTTACTAAGCCAAGCACCTGGCCCTACACTTCAAGCCACAGGAGGGCCTAGCTCTTTTGATTTGGACATAAGGGTGGGCGTAAAATCCGCTTCGCGGGCGAATTTGCGGATTTTCCGCGTATTCGGAATCCGCGAATCTCGCAAAATCTCGGTAAAATCCGCGAATCAGCGGGGACGAATTTTCAGCCAAGCAAGGGTTACAGCAGCAGGTGCAAAAGTTGAACCTAATTTCTTTGTAACCTTTTACAAAAGGGTTACAAACAAATTAACTTCAACTTGGACACCTGCTGCTAATTGCTTCCTGGCGCCTCGTTCCCTACTTGCAACTATTCTCTGACCCTGCTCTGACCCTTGAAGCAGGGTCAGAGAATAGTTACAAGTAGGCAACGAGGCACCTGTCCAAGGAATTAAACCTCATCAGGAAGCACTTACAGATATAAAAAAGAAGGAAGAAGGGAGAGGATGGCAAATACACCCATTTTGAGTTGTCAGGAGGGGTTAAACTAAAAGAGACCTTTACAGCACAATTTTTATATGCATTTTGCTAAAAATAAAAAGCTGTATGTTCTGTAGGGGCAACTCAGGAATCTGGCCCTTCAGAGATCCGGCCTCTCTTTCTTTCTCTCGTTCTCTCTCTCCCTCTCTCTTTCCCTCTCTTTCTATCTATCTATCTATCTATCTATCTCTCTCTCCCTCTCCCATAAACGACTGCATGGGTAACTTCGCTATGCAAGCGGCTCACGAAGACGCAAAAATCCCAGCGAACACGCAAAAAACCCTGCGAACACGCAAAAAACCCAGCGAACACGCAAAAAAACAAAAATCCGCAAATTCGCACAAATTCGCGAATTTTGCGGATCGCGAATTCGCAAATCCGCAAATTCGCGGATCGCGAATTCGCAAAATTCGCCTATGCTTATTTGGACATCAAGAAGGACATTTCTGATTTGAAGTTGCAGGTGGCTGTTTTAGAGAATAAAATGGACCAGGCTTTGACACTCCTCCATGAACTCAAGCAGGCAGTGGGAAGATCCAAGTGACAATAGCCAGAGGGAGCCTTTCTGTCATTCTCTCTGTATATAGTTTTAATGTTGTACATAATGTTTTATAGCTTAAATTAAGTTATTTTTTGTAGAGATAGTGTAGGTATAGTGGTTTTAGGGGTTTTGTAGGAGTGGGTTAGAATTTTAGTGGGTAGGTGTACTTTGTATATTTTTTAGGATGGAGTTGAAATGTTTTATATGTGTATAAAAAATACCAAAAAATATGATTGCTAAGGATTCTATGTATAGTTAATTGATGCTTAGGTGTAGTTTCTGTTATCCTTGTGTAAAAACATGTCTTAAGTGGGGTGGAAGGGTTTATGTTTATCATGTTGTTCTAAACGTGTAGAGTAAGTTAGGTTCAGTTAAGGTAGTTTTAGATCGTTTGTAAGATAAGATAGTGCACGTTAGAAGAGATTAGTTAGCTAGTGTAGGGTAGGTAGCTTATAGTTTTTAAGATTTATTTTGACATTTTGGGGCATATTTATAACAGAATGGAGAAGTTTTGGCGTTAAGCAAACATTGCTAATGCCATGCTTTTCCATTCAGAAAATTCAGAGATTCGCCATATTCACAAGAATGCAGCAGCACACCCCTGCATTTTGCTTAGCGCTGGCACTGAGTTCAGCTGCCTAGCGCCAATGCAGGCACTCTTGCACCATAGAGCAAGGGTGTCTACGTTGGGGGAAATGATGGTTTATGTGCAGTAAGATATCTCCTACTGCACATAAACAATCATTCATTGTGTTTTGAGACTTCTATTTGTGCTCCTTACTGTAGCACACATAGAAGTTAAAATAAGTCATTTTTGGGTGGAATTGTTTCTGTGCAGGAAGGGTTACCTTCCAGCACATACACAATCAATGGCAATTTGGTGTTTCTATATGTACTGCACAAGGCAGTATAAATGGAAACAGTAAAAACAAGGAGAAATTAAGCATTTTGCCTCGTTTCACATGTTTAAGACCTGGTTTTCCCTGGTCTTTATTTTGGCGCTGCCTTCTATTTATGCCAGCATTGTGAATAAGTGGCAGCATCAAAATCAATGGGTGTTGGGGTGGAACGCCCACCGCAACACTCATTGCCCTCTCCTTTCACACTAAGTACAGCGAGAAAGGGTGCCTTATTTACAAGGCAGGCTTAAGCCATGTTAAGGGGCTTAACACTGCCCCTATCGCCACCATTATATCGCTAAAAGTGATGCTGTGGTGGCAATAAAGACTTGTAAATATGCCCCTTAATTTCATTGTTTGCTACGTACAGGACTACATCATGGTTTACTGTGTAGGGGTAAGCATGTGTGCTCAGGTAATGTTATGCACATGCATTTTTCTTTGCCAGCAGTGTTTGACAACATATGCTTGTAGGTAAGCATGGGCGAATTTTGCGAATCTCGCGTTCGCGAATTTTGCGGATTTGCGAACTCGCAATTCGCAAAATCCACGAATTCTCGCGAATTTGCGGATTTTTTTTTGTGTTCGCGCGGGTTTCTGCCAGTTCGCGAGGGTTTTGTACAATTTCGCAAACGCGAACTTACCTGTCGGGTCGCAAGTTTTGCGAACTTGTTGTTTCTACGTGTCCAGCATGTTAGGGACACTCTTCTTCATCACTGCCACTCTCTGTCACCACTGCCACTCTCTGACTACTCATGCCACCCTCTGGCCCACCCATGCCACCCTCTGTTTCATCACAGCACCCTCTGGTTGTCCAGTCAATGTACATTATTGTGGCAAAGCAAAGCACACCTTCCCTGCCTCAAGTGACCTGAATTAATTTGGGGCTGATTAATGTGTCACAGAATATTTTTTTAGCTGGCACCTGCTTCCTTAGTGCTTCCTGATTAGTGATCTTTTGCACTTGCTAAGTGCTTTCATTGTTGCAAAATTAGTTACAACACCTGCCCTGCCCCAACTGACAATAATGAATTAGGGGCTGATTAATGGATTTGAACTTCCAGCCTGGCTCCTGCTTGTCTCCCTTAGCTGTAATTCAGGACCTTTGTGGCATATGTGTAACTATTCTGAGGTTCAGAGCAGGGTCACATAATAGTTGCAAGTAGGCAACTGAACTCTGGAGGGGTCCCTCAGGAAGCACTACAGGAAATGGCTACTAATGATGAGCCTGAACTTTTGAACCTGGTAAGTAGTTTCAGTTTTGCTAAGATCGTATTTCTGCAATTTAGCGTTTTCGCGAGGCGCGAAGTTGTACTGGGAAGCCGCGAACTCACGCGAACAGTGCGAGCAAGCCATAAAATCCGCTGCTCGCGGATTTGCGGATTTTGCGGGAGATTCGCGAATCTCGCGGATTGCGAATTTACCGAAAATCCGCAAAATCCGCGAGCGAAACGGATTTTCCGCCCATACTTACTTGTAGGTGTCTTACCTATGAACAGGGATCTGTCAGGTTTGCCATGGCTTCACATTGTCTATCTACAGACATAGTTGAGCAGTGCATGCATCAATCATGATGGAAATGGCACACAGTGCAACACATGTTCACATAAGAATTATCTGTGTGGATATGTCATGCAACATGCTTTGAAGGGATGTTGTGGTCAATATGTTTGGCCAAATTGTAGGGTTTTGGACAGGGACACTCATGGCTGCCCTGCACCCACTAATACTTGCAGGGTTTACTTGTCAGCCCAATGTTCTTTGCTTGCTAGTATCCATGGGTAGACCTGGCACTTGTGGTGTGATTTCATTCACCATTAACATTAACTGTGTAACACCGTTTGAGCTTCATGCTTGCAACCTTGAGTAACCACTTGCAAGTCAACACACACATAGAGGTCACCAAATATGTTTCACTCACGCTGCCCTGCATTGTCTCTGACTCCACACAACACGTCAATTTGGCAAGTAGTTGGTGTCTTTGCCTGACGGACTGCACAATGGTCAACTTGGTCGTTACTCCAACAGACAGACATCACACAGGTATTACTAAATGCATTTATTTATTTTATTTATTTATTTTCCGTTCTTGTATAGCGCCGGAATTCGATCTCCGAGGAGATATCTCCGCGCTTAGTTGTTCCGAACGTAGGCAAAGACAGAGAGTCTGTGTGACATAGCTAGGATCACTGAGTAGGAAATAAATACGTCTTCGACATTTCCTAAAGGTGAAGAGGTTGGAGTTTAATCTAAGAATGGGGGTAGTGAGTTCCAAAGAGTGGGGCCTCTATATGAAAGGGCTCGACCTCCCTGTCTTTCTCTTTTGATCTTAGGGATCTAGAGTAGAGCTTGATTTTCAGATCTTAGAGTTCTTCCAGGTTGGTAGGGTTGAAAGATTTCAGTCAAATATCTTGGGCCAATTCCATACAAGCATTTGTGGATGGTACAACATATCTTAAATTATACTCTCTGGCGTATGGGACCCAGTGTAGCTTGTTGAGTAAGAGATGGGAGGAAGATCTAGCAGGGGCATTGAGGATCAGCCTAGCGGCTGTATTTTGAACAACCTGTAGCCTCCTCAGCTGTTCCACATTAGCAGATATAAGTAATCCATTGCAATAATCAAGCCTGCTAATTACTAGAGTCTGCACTAGTGTTCTCCGGTGATGATCTGCTAAATAGGGAAAAACCCTTCTAAGTAGGCCAATCACTCTCATGCAGGTTCCTGTGACCTGAATGGCATGGTCTTTGAGCACCAGTGATTGGTCCAACTTGACACCCAGATTTTTCACGCTTTCCTTTGGGCGTGGAGCTTTGTCTAGTTCTAGAGGCCACCACTCAGGTGACCAGAGGAGTGGGGCATTTCCAAAGAGCATGACCTCCGTCTTTCCCACATTACATTGTAGGCAATTGGAGGTCATCCATCCAGCTATTGCTCTCATTCCAGAAGCAAAGGAATTCTTTACTGCAGAAGTCATATTTTGGAATGGGAACAACAGTTGGGTGTCGTCAGCATAGGATATTGGTGTGAACCCATATTTCCTTACAATATTCGCCAAGGGGGCCACATACACATTAAATAATGTGGGGCTCAAGCACGAGCCCTGTGGAACCCCCTTAGTGAGCTCCCAGGAGATGGAATAGTGGGAGCCCAGGCGAACATTTTGGGATCGGTTGGAGATGAAACTTTTCAACCATGATAGGGCAGTTCCCTCCACTCCTATTCCCTCCAGACGACTGATCAGGATGTCATGAGATACCGTGTCGAAGGCCGCGGACAAATCTAATAGCACCAGAATCATAGAGCCTCCTCTATCCTGTGCCATTCGGATGGTATTGGTCACGGAGAGGAGAGCTGATTCTGTGCTATGATTTGGCCTGAACCCAGATTGAGAAGGGTCCAGACTGTCCGCTGCCTCGATAAATTTAGAGAGATGAGAATTGACATGTCTCTCCGTCATCTTACTGAGGTGGGGTAGGAGGGATATGGGACGTAGGTTGTTAAGGTCCGACCATGGTAACGCGGTGTTTTTGCGGATTGGGTTCACTACTGCCTTTTTCCAATCTTTGGAAATCTTTCCTTCTTTGAGAGAAAGGTTAATCAATGTTTTAAGGCTTGGTGCTAGAATGCTACCCAGGGGAGCAATCATTTTAGCAGGTAATAGATCAGTCGGTGAATCTGATTTAATTAGGTTAAGTAGCTTATATACTTCAGTGAGACTAATCTCTGGGATCGTAGTCAGAGTAAGTCTACTTGTTCCACTATTGGTTGACTCAAAGCTAGGAATATTGGTGGTATCTCTATTATTTGATGTCTTAGTAATTTTTTCGTAGATTAAGTCTATTTTTTTCTCGAAGAACACAGAGACCTCATCACATAGATTTTGATTAAAATCGTCTGGGCTTTCACAGGCTGTGGGCTTAACAAAGGATTGTAAGATTTTAAAAAGTTCCCTAGTGGAATTTCCTGCCTCTGTAATTTGTGAGTCAAGTTTATGCCTCTGAGCTTTTTTTATGTTTTTGAGATAATTGGATCGAGCTTCTAGATAGAGAGTTTTGCTGATTGGAGTATGAGTTTTCCTCCATTTTTTCTCCAGACTCCTACATTTTTGTTTTTCGACTCTTAATTCTTCTGTGTACCATGTTTCTGTTTTTGTTTTAGCACATTGTTTATGCAGTTCCAAAGGTGCAAGTAAATCAATGGCCTCTAAGAGTGCTTTATTAAACTTGGCTAAACCTTGTTCGATGTTATCCTCTTCAGAGAAAATGGGTTCTTTCCATATTTGCTGTAGTTTTTCTGGGGTTATTTTATGCCATTTTCGTTTCCATATGGCTGGGAGGGGTTTTTGAGGTCGTGGATGGGGGCCAAGTAATTGAAAGGGTAATATGTAATGGTCTGACCAATTAATGAAAATGGGAGGGCAACATGTTATTTTGGGACAGTTAGTTAAAATTAAGTCCAATGTATGGCCACCCATATGTGTTGGGCCATTATTCTGAATTTTAAGTCCTAGACTGGATAGATCACCGAGTGAAGATATAGTGTCAGGATTGTTTGGTACATCTATATGAATGTTAAAATCTCCAAGGAGAATGAAATCTTCATTAGCTCTAAGATACGGGGCTAATAGTTCCATGAGAGTTAAAGAGAAATCCGAACATGAACCAGGGGGACGATATAGTAATGCCCCTTTCCACTGTGATTTAGGGGAAAAGGAAAATCTAAAAATCATTATTTCCATCTGGGCATTACTACATTGGTCAAGTACTGAAACCTTTAGATTCTCTTTATAAACAACAGCCACACCACCTCCAATTTTAATCAAACGATCTAGGTGTAGGATCTTATATCCAGCTGGGATCCCTAGCATAATTGCAGGGATGGTGTGGGGTTTTAACCATGTCTCTGTGAGAAAGCAGATGTCTGGCATGTCTGAATTAATGAGATCCCACAATTGTTGATAGTGTTTAGGTAACGAGCGTATATTCAATAGAAAACACTTAAATCCTGGGAGTGATGATGATGAAGTGGCTCACAGGTAGAGCTCATTGGACACCTACCCCAAAAGATGTTTCCAGCCAGTGGATGTCCAGACAGAGTCCATGTGGGAAACATGTCATTGGACATGTGGAGGAAAGGAGGATGACTACAATGTCATTAGGGAGGATAGGCCACATTGACAGTCCACAAATGGTCAATGTGATCAGGGCAAAATCAAAATGAGGACAGTGGCAGCTGATACTCCTTGGCATGTTCATAAGCATAGGGCAAAGGAGAAGCTGGGTATTTGACAAAGATGATTGCTGCCGGACAATTTTTCGTTGGAAAGACATGCCGTCCACAACTTCCTCCTCTGATGTATGCGATGTCTCCCGTGAGGGTGGTGTTATAGGCGCAGCAGCCAAGAGAGGCACAAGCATATCCGGGATGGAAGATGTGGAGCTCATGCCTGCAGCAGCATTCATCTGTACCAACACATGATGAAGCACAAAAGACAGTAGGATCTGCTAGTTTTGCAACACAGCAGCAACGCCGCAGTGGTAGGTAGCCATGACAGCAAAGTGGGAGTCCTGCTTTTGCTCCATGGACTCCAAGATGGTTCTTAGTGCCTGCAGCTGGTTTGCCACCTCGCTGGTGCCACTCTGGCAGGGCATTTGTTCATGCCTCATAACACCAGCGTTATCAGCCAGGGACTGCTTCAGATGACAAAGCAGAGAGTAGGTGCCTCTATTGGGACTGAGGCACCCACAAACTCCCTTTAGGGTGGCTGCCACAGTCTCCATCCCGACCACACCTGCTCTACCAGCCCCGCTGGACTTCTACCACAGTACATTGGAAAGCAATCTGTGGGTCCTCTGTGTCCAGGGGTCTGGGTGAGGTGGCAGGTGGTGCCTGTTGGTTGTTAGGCAGGGGATGTGGAGACCTCACAACGCTGTTGACCCTCTCTGGGTGCAGAGGGGGTGTCCTGATGGAGTCCAGGAATACTGGGAGGGTCTCCTAGTCGATGGTTTGCAGGTTATCTTCCCCATCATCGCTGAAGTACGGGACGGCGTGCTGGCCAGGAGGCGAGGGTTCTTCCTATGAAGTGAGATGAAGAAATACTATTGCTGATTCTTAGATATTGACATGAGTAGTCCACTTGGTAATCAAGGTGCAATACATTTCACTTTTTGTTCCTCATTGATGTGTAGGACACCTGTAACACAAGGGTATGAATTACAAATAGCCCTGTATTTCCCATACAGATGACTGGATTTCAGCATTGTTCTCACTACCACTGTGTGCCCATCCTAAGTGGAGAGGCCCTTTCAAACTAGTCAGATTACGCTCACTTGCATTCACTCCATTTCATCAGGACCAGAGTTGGTTATCTGCGCGGTGTCACACTTCATTATAAGAAGACCAATGCACTTGTATGTGTACATGTCTCGCCTGGCTGTTTAAATTTCGGTCCTGGCAGCCGACTTACTACCACACAGTGATGGCACGCTCCTCATACATTGACTCTGATGTTCCTACAATACTTACATCATTTGTGAACATATCCAATAGACTGGCAATGGCAGGCTATTATGGAGAGAAATGTGTCAGGCAGCTTCCCAGATGGTAGTAGTACTGGGAATGGTGACATGTACCTACTGAGGGGCGTATTCGCATAGAAATGGCACGACACTGCAGTGCATGAAATTTAGCAGCATCACCCTGCATCATTTCAAAAACACAAGGATGCATCGTAGTCACAAGAATACAGTGCACCCCATGTGTTTCCCCTTGAGCTGACACTGTAAAAAAACAGCTGAGTGCCAACACTGACACCCTCATACATTGGTTCAAGGGTGCCTGCTTTGGCGCATGGCTGTTCTTTTTGCACTAGTGCAGGGGTGTGCACATGGGCGGCACATATTCCTGCACATAAACAATCTTTAAAGGCAATTTGCTGTTTCTGCAGCACACACAGACGGAGCAAAAATGAGGAGAAATAAAAGTATTTCTCCTAGTTGCACCAATCTAGCACCTGCTATTCAGTGGCATTCGTTTTTGGCGCTGCTAAGGAATTACACAGCCTTGTAAATCTGGGGCAGTGTCAAAAACCAGGTGTGTTGTGTTGGACCGCCCACAGCAACGCCCATTGCGCTCCACTTTCAGGCAGATACCTGCGTGAAAGGGCACCATATTTACAAAGGCGCGCTAAGCCAAGCAAAGCGGCTAAACGCCGCATTCTAAATATGGTGCAGCCATTACGCCACCCGAACGTCAGAAAAAGTGATGTTCAATATCTGCAATTTTTATAATAATAAGTTTTCCTATCTCTGAAAACAACGTGAGATGCTATGTTTACAACTGATATTTTGATTGCCTTTAAAAAGGCACTAAACTCTTTACAACAGAGATGAGCACAACAAAGATAAAGCTTAATTGCAAAGATTTAAATCACTCTTCAGGCCTGTGGCAGCGTCGAGTCTGCATGAATATTTATGACCACAGCAAAGGAATGTAAAGGTTAACTTCAGGCATTCTTCGCCACGTCCCGTTATCGTATCTTTGCTTTGTCAAGCTACGTTAGTGAACAATTTGTTTTACCGGCGAAGTGTGCGCAGCTCATTGTCCGCGCGCCGCGGTGCTGGCGCGCGGAGAGGGGCTCCATGCAGTTTTGTCAGAAAGGGCCTATTAGTTCTGACAAAGCGATCAACCCCCAGGGTGCGCTCCTGCCACGCGACTGATTCTCGGTCTCATCATTTATCTGACAAGATGAGAGAAAGAGACATCAGGTATCAGAGCCTGCCAGTAAACGCAATGGTGCGAGGTCATCCAGAGAGTTACATGCCACCTCCTGATTTCCACACTCCATGCTGAGTTAAAAAAAAAAAAAAGAACTTGTGTGGACTTTCATGCATGCCTCTGCAGTGGCTTTACAGTTAGATGAGCACATATATATGTTCTCCGCCCTGCTTGGAATCATTTTTTTCTCTTTTTGTGAGATTTCAATATTCCTTTTAATGACAGCTGGTCATCTACTGAGCGTTTTCTTTACTCGGTGCCTTAAAAGTGGTTTTTAGCAGTATTCTCTTACCAATATTTGAGTTTAACCTCCCCGTTTAAATCGGTACTTATTTTTGCAGGTTTTTAATTTTTGTATTTTTCATTACTCGTTTCCTGGATGCGCGCATGACTTCACATTTGTGATAGACAGAGTGGGTGATTGGGGAGTCAGATCACACACTGTAAGACTAATTTAGTGGTTTTACAGCTTTATTTCAATCAAACACATGTAAGAATTTTCATTCCTTCACTAAAGTTATTACAGTTAAACATCATTATGTGGCTTATATCATATGTCTGTAGGAGTGACGTTACATGTGAGAATTGCACAGTTCAGATGTGCTCTTACATGACAGTGATTACTCCCTGAGCCATATGGTGGCAAATCATTCCAGGTTCATGGCTTCTTTCTTTGGAACTCTCTTCCTTTAGCCAAGTGTTTTAAGTGCGCTGAAAGACAAATGAATTGTGGCTTGGTAAGCATAACTAAGAAATTAACATAAGAGTTTTGACCTCTGTGACCTTGAATCAAACCTGGGGCCTTATTATACATTGTGCCTCAGGGGCGCAAAGGGCGTGTCTGCCCACTTTGCATGTCCATGGGGCACAAAGATATTACATAAGGGGCTGCAGATGCTTATGCTTCACCTTCTGTAATAATAATAGGGCCGGCACACGTGAAGTAGCAGCACTCTCATGAGAGGGCGTTCCCTCATTTGCATGGGGTGTGGCCCCTTGCAAATGTGGGAATCTCTATGCCTCTGCGACGTGTCATATTTCAGATGAGGGCACAGAAGCAGGCGCCTAATTGGCACACTCACAGTGAGTCACAAAAGGTGGCACATTGTCAGTGTGCTTCCTAAAGACAGCCCTCTGGAGGGGGAAAGGGGTCTCATGGGCCCTCACCCAAGGTATTTCCCAGCAGGTGGATACAGTCACTCACTGCACCTGCCTGCAGCTGGATTTCGCTCCCTTCCTCAAAGTACAGGCAGGTTTCCGCCTGTACTGCAAAACATGGAGCGGCTTTGAAGCAGACACTCTCTATTTCATTAAATGCTCTGCCCCAGGGCAGCACAAGTTTGCAGCTGCCTGGGGCCAGAGCATTCTTTGTAATATGGCACGTTGTTCCTGTTTGTACCTGGCTCACCTGTTTAAAAGTGAGCCGTGGTGCAAACGGGGACAGTGCACCCTTTCTCTAATATGGCACCTGATGCTCTTTGTCCTGGCTTTCCTTGCCCACCTAGTCCTTGTGCTCTTGGTCCTGGTCCACCCAATCTCCTCTAGGCCCTCCTCCTCCAGAATTCTTACTCACCGCCTCCATCCTCACCTCTTATTCTCCTTGTCCTAATCCTGGTGATCCTGGCCATCCTGGTGGCCCTCATCTTTGTTCTTCTGGTGGTCCAGGTCCTCCTGGTGGACCTTGTTTTTCGTGCTGTTCATTTTTCTGATCTTTACTCTCCTTCTGGACCTCTGGTCTTGGCCTTCATGGTCCTAGCCCTACTAATCCATCTGGTGGGCCATGCAGGTATTTCTTGTGGTCTCTATCTATTATTTCTGTTCCTCTTCTACCTTGCTCTTCCAGGTTCTCCTCCTTTTTAGGTCTCGCCTGAGACAATGCGCTTGTGCATTGCTGGCGAGATTATAGTAAGGGGAAAATAGAAGTCTACCAAAGAGCTTTAAAAATGCGGTTTATGGCCAGTGCCTGTGAGGCATTCAAGCGCAAAGCTGGCATTTGGACTGCTTTCGCCAGCGACGCTTTGCCTCACTTCCTGCTCCCCCTCTTACTTTCGTTATCGCTCACACCCCATATGCTCGTTCCCTCCCACCCTTCCTTTGATGCCAGAGGGCTTTGGAATGGGGATTATGGTCACTGCACGTGCCTCACCATTCGCTCCCCCGCCCACCCGCATCAGACTTGAAAGCAATGGACTCCCCTCTATCTTGTTCTTTTAGCCCTACACTCGCCATGCATTAGCTAAAGCTCACCAGTGGGCCTTTTGCCCCTCACTAAAAGCTCCTCTCCTCACGTCTCTTTCTCGCTCTCGCACCCACGCTCTTTCTGTTACTCCTTGCTCTCTTTATCTCCATTCCTCCCCTGTAGTTCTCTCTCATTCTCGCGCTCTCCCTCACACTCCCCGTAACATCCCTCTTGCTAACCTACTTTCCCTTTCAATGCTGAATATTGAAAAATGTAAGCAGTCGCCTGGTGTTTTTAACTCATTTTTTTCAGTTTCTACGTACGCACCACTCGTGTGTTATTTTTTTTTCTCCTCCTACCCCTCTTTCTACGTCTCTTTCACGCTCTCGCACCCATGCTCTTTCTGTTACTCCTTGCTCTCCCTCCAACTCCACCCTCCAACTCCACCCTCCAACTCCAACTCCACCCTCCTACTCCACCCTTCAACTCCAATTCCACTCTCCAACTCCACCCTCCAACTCCACCCTCCAACTCCACCCTCCAAATCCACCCTCCAACTCCACCCTCCAAATCCACCCTCCAACTCCACCCTGCAACTCCACCCTTCACTTTCCAACTCCACCCTCCAACTCCAACTCCAGCCTCCAACTCCACCCTCCAACTCCAACTCCACCCTCCAACTCCAACCTCCAATTCAAACTCCACCCTCCAACTCTACCCTCTAACTCCACCCTCAAACTCCAACTCCACCCTCCAACTCCCCCCTCCAACTCCAACCCCCAACTCCAACTCCATCCTCCAACTCCAACTCCACCCTCCAACTACAACTTCACCCTCCAACTCCACCCTCCAACTCCACCCTTCAACTCCACTCTCCAACTCCACCCTCCAACTCCAACTCCACCCTCGAACTCTACCTCCACCCTTGAACTCCACCCTCCATCTCCAACTCCAACTCCACCCTCCAACTCCACCCTCCAACTCCAGCCTCCAACTCCACCCTTCAACTCCACCCTCCAACTCCACCCTCCAACTCCAACTCCACCCTCCAACTCCACCCTCCAACTCCGCCCTCTAGCACCAACTCCACGCTCCAACTCTAACTCCCCCCTGCAACTCCACCCTCCAACTCCACTCTCCAACTCCACCCTCCAACTTCACCCTCCAACTCCACCCTTCAACTCCAACACCACCCTCCAACTCCGCCCTCCACCCTCCAACTCCACCCTCCAACTCCACCCTCCAGCTTTGACCTCCAACCCCACCCTCCAACTCCAACTCCACCCTCCAACTCCACCCTCCAACTCCAACCTCCAACTCCTCCCTCCAACTCCAACTTCAGCCTCCAACTCCAACTCCACCTTCGAACTCCACCTTCGAACTCCACCCTCGAACTCCAACTCCACCCTCCAACTCCACCCTCCAACTCCAACTCCAACTCCACCCTCCAACTCCACCCTCCAACTTCAACTCCACCCTCCTACTCCAACTCCACCCTCCAACTCCACCCTCCAACTCCAACTCCACACTCCAACTCCACCATACAACTCCATCCTCCAACTCCACCCTCCAACTCCACTCTCCAACTCCACCCTCTAACTCCACCCTCTAACTCCAACTCCACCCTCCAACTCCACCCTCCAACTCCACCCTCCAACTCCACCCTCCAACTCCACCCTTCAACTCCACCCTCCAACTCCACCCTCCAACTCCACCCTCAAACTCCAACTCCACCCTCCAACTCCACCCACCAACTCCACCCTCCAACTCCACCCTCCAACTCCACACTCCAACTCCACCTCCAACTCCAACTCCACCCTCCAACTCCACCCTCCAACTCCAACTCCACCCTCCAACTCCAACTCCACCCTCAAACTCCACCCTCCAACTCCAACTCCACCCTCCAACTCCAACTCCACCCTCCAACTCCACCCTCCAACCTCCAACTCCACCCTCCAACTCCAACTCCACCCTCCAACTCCACCCTTCAACTCCACCCTCCAACTCCAACTCCACCCTCCGACTCCACCCTCCAACTCCACCCTCACCCTCCAACTCCAACTCCACCCTCCAACTCCACCCTCCAACTCCACCTTCCAGCTCCACCTTCCAGCTCCACCCTCCAACTCTACCCTCCAACTCCAACTCCACCATTCAACTCCACTCTTCAACTCTAAATCCACTCTCCAACCCCACCCTCCAACTCCACCTCCACCCTCCAACTCCACCCTCCAACTACAACTGCACCCTCCAACTCCACCCTTCAACTCCATCTCCACCCTCCAACTAGAACTCCACCCTCCAACTACAACTCCACCCTCCAACTACAAATCCACCCACCAACCCCACCCTCCAACTCCACCCTCCAACTCCACCCTCCAACTCCACCCTCCATCACTCAGGAACACCACCACATCACTCAGGGACACCGCCACATCACTCAGGGGCACCTCCACATCACTCAGGGGCACCACCACATCACTCAGGGGCACAATCACATCACTCAGGGACACCACCACATCACTCAGGGACACCACCACATCATTCGGGTACACCACCACATCACTCGGGGACAGCACCACAGCACTCGGGGACACCACCACATCACTCGGGGAACCCACCACATCACTCAGGGACACCACCACATCACTCGGGGACACCACCACATCACTCAGGGGCACCACCACATCACTCAGGGACACCACCATGTCACTCAGAGACACCACCAAGTCACTCAGAGACACCACCACATCACTCGGGGACACCACCACATCACTCGGGGACACCATCACATCACTCAGGGGCACCACCAAATCACTCGGGGACACCACCACATCACTCGGGGACACCACCACATCACTCAGGGACACCACCACATCACTTAGGGACACCACCACATCACTCAGGTACCCCACCACATCACTCAGGAACACCACCGCATCACTCAGTAACACCACCACATCATTCGGGAACACCACCACATCACTCGGGGACACCACCACATCACTCGGAGACACCACCACATAACTCTGGGAACACCACCACATCACTCAGGAACACCACCACATCACTCAGGAAAACCACCACATCACTCGGGGACACAACCACATCACTCTGGGACACCACCACATCACTCTGGGACACCATCACTTCACTCAGGGGCACCACAACAACACTCAGGGACACCACCACATCACTCTCGGACACTACCACATCACTCTGGGACACCATCACTTCACTCAGGGGCACCACAACATCACTCAGGGACACCACCACATCACTCAGGGACACCACCACATCACTCTGGGACACCACCACCTCACTCTGGAACACCACTACATCACTGTAATACAGCTCCACATCCCTCTAATACACCACCACATCACTCAGCCCAACCACATCATCACAAAGCACCACAACAGCACTGTCCTTGCTTGCTACCAACAAGCATTGCCATAGCCAATAGGACTCGCATTAGGAAAGTGTAAGCTATTGGCTTTGTGAATAACAATGCTATTAATTTATATATTGTCAAAGCCAACACATATTGAAAAAATGTGTCATTTACAATACCAATAGCTCACACTTCCCTAATGTGAGACCTATTGCATTGCAAATGCTTGTTCTCCTTCTTCTAGTTCTGCTAGTCCTCCTGGTCCAAGACCTCCTAGTTGTTATCAAATTGGTGTTCCTGTAAATTATATGTCAGAATGTCAAGTTTTTAATATATTACAAACAGATTACATTTTGATGGCTGAAATATTGAGATTTACTGTTCCCAACTCTGCATTAACATACTTTGAAGCTATATATCAATAATGTACATAATTGTGGAGTTATGTACAGTAAACCTATACCTATTTCTATATATACTTACCTTGCTGATATTTGAGCTGTCAAATGTTTGCTAAAATATTATGGCAGTATAATAGTAAAGATTCTATATTCTGATAGCATACCTCTCCTGGTCCTCTTCTCCCCCTATTTCTCGACCTGCTGGCCTAGTCCTGGTGGTATATGAAGTTTGGGTGGTCCAGATTAGTTCTCTTTTTTATTGTGGTCCTTATTGTCATTCTTTTCCCCCTGGTACTTTTCCTCATGGTCATCCTCCTGGAGCACTTCCTGAAGATCCTTGTTTTACTCTTGGATCGCTTCCACCTGATCCTCTTGCTTGTACCGGTCCTCCACATCCTCGGCCTCATGGATGTTTTGTTTCTCGTGGTGGCGCTTCTGCTTCTTGTCCTCTTCCGCGTCCCCCTCCTCTCCACTTTATTCCTGATCCTTCAGGTAGTTCTGCCCCAACATTTCTGGTGCTGCTAGTCCTAAAAGCCGTGGTCCTCCTCTTTCTAGTCTTCCTCCAGGTAATCCTTTTAGTCATCCTCTCCTTGGTCCTGCTGGGCATCCTTCTGCAATTACTCAAATAACCTGCGTCTTAGCCCTACCGACCCTGTCAGAAGAATCCTGGTATGTAACTCCTGGCTCTGGTCCTCTGGGTGGCGCTAGTCATAGGCCTCTGTACTCTACTTAACATGGTCTTCATGGTCAAACTCCTTTTTATGGTTCTTATTTTCCCTGTTCCACTCTTCGCTGTCTTGTTTTTCCTCCCCAACTTTTCCTGGTTTTGGTTCTCTGGTGGACCTCTTCCTCCACCCCTGGGCCTTCTTGTCATGGACCTCCTTGCCATCCTTTTCCCTGTCTCTAGTAAAATCGACCACAACATGACTTGATTAACCTTGTCAAGGCGGAGAACTAATTCATGAGGGGCAGGTACGATGGACAGCATCTAGCTAAGATATATTTTCCCATAAGGAGATGAAAATTTAGATACTGTTCCATTGTACATAGCTTCTCTCTGAACCTACACTGACAAGGGGATAATATGTTTTTGTTATGCAACCATTCCCTTAATCTGTTAAAAATGAGCCTACCAATAAGTTTAATATTTAAATTAATCAGGGAGATGGGCCTTTAACATCTGGGATCAGTATGGCTCCCTTTTTTAAAAACAGAGACAATTATAACACTAGACCACGAAGGAGAGAGTTCATCTGTATGTATGTTAGTAAATACGTTGACCAGTAAAGGAGCCCAAATATTTACTCTACCTTTAAAAGTGTCATGGGTACCAGTAACTTTAAAAGGAGAACTCTGGTTAAGGGCAATAATAAGTTATTTTGCAGTAAAGGATAGTCTATTAATTAAATTGCTGTTACTGGTAAGATCAATGGAGGGACTGCTATCAGGAATCGAGCAGTAAATGTTACTAAAATGTTCTACCCAATGATCACTAAAGGTATGACTACTCATAATGGAAACCAGAAACGTTTGTGCTTTTAGTGCACTGGCCTCTCTTGAAAAAGGTTTTTAAAAGTGCTAGCCATGGATCCAATGATCCCTTTGGATTTCAAACTTTCTGTTTTTCATGTCACTTTGTAAATAGTATGTGCTTTCAAAACTTAAATGGGGTTCATGGGTGTGGTGGTAAAGACTCTACACAGCTTCCTTTTTACACAAGAGAAAGAACCATTGAACCAGCACTGGGTATCTGAAACAGGTCTGCACGCTGACTTGAGTAAAGATTTTTTAATTAAATCACATAAACCCTATATTGAGGTCCTAAGTTATCTCCTAAATCATTTTCTTACAAGCAACCCAAATAAAATACCTAAATTGGTTTAATTGAACAACCCAAAAATGTATCAGGATCAAGCAAATGCCAAACTAACCTCAGCCCATTATGCTGGGGCAACGGCTAAATAAAATTATCCTCTGACACCTTAACGAAATCCAATGGTAGAGTGAACCTAGCTACCAGGGGATTATGATCCCCAAATACAACATGGAATTTCTCACTCTTCACCAAACACTGAACCATCATACATGTTGGAGCCCTTCCGACCGACTGATTAGGATACTCTCAGTCGGAACGTTCAAGCGTCCAGTCAATCCGACTCGGTTCCGACCGACTTGCAGAGAATTCATGTCGGTAGGGACTGCTTTGTAACCTCCTATGGACAGCGTTTCTTCCGTTGAGATGATGATGTCGATTTCCAACAGCATTTCCAGGTCGGCCTGTCTGACACAGAAAGGTTGTCGGAAAGTGACTTTGGAGGCACCTGGCAGAGCCCCCTAGCCTCTGTGGGCTACAGTTGGTGGCCGAGGGGGTACCTATGGGACCCCCCTGTAAAAGCCCTCACTGTGTGGCAGGCACCGTGTGCTGCCTGCAACAGGGTGTAGGGTTTTCTGCATACACCCCATTTCCCCATAGGAGCCTGTGTTACAGTCGGTTGTCGGGCAGAACATGTGCTTCCATAGGGAACAATAGGAATCCGTCCAAACAGTGCTCGGTCGCATTGTAATTCCGCAAGTTGGTCGGTCCCGAGTCTAAGATGGCGTCGGGCGGAGGCTTTTTGCCCGACATTGTTATGAGCCCCATAATGTAAAAAAGAGGCACACCCTCTTCCGTGGAATATCAAAATCCTTGGCTCAGTGTCATATTCAGTATCATGAAAATTAATAAGGCCAGAACATAGTGGACTAACTCAGTACACCTGCGATTGGGAGAGCACAGCTTGAAAAAAGCATTACACCATGTATGGGGTGCCTAATTCATAAGTGGGAAAAATAAATGTAGTGTTAAAATTACCGCACATCAAGAGATTACAATCTGACAAAGGGGATTTTGTGCATAGTCATAAGATTATCAAATAGCTTAAAAAAGACATGACATCCTTGTTTTACAAGCTTAATAAATCATTATTATAAAAATGAATAATGTAAAATGTAAAACTTTGCAAGCCAATCACCTGGATTACTCAGACCTCGGTGCTGCTACAATCAAAGGGAACAAAAATTGATAAGCCTCCTGTGAGATGCCAAGAATTAGAAGGAATTGTAGGCATGTAAATACAAGCATACCCATTACATTCAACAGAGGCAGTAGCCCAAGTTTCTTGCATTTTTACAAATTCATACTTTCCAATCACGTGTACCCAGTGAACTTACTATGGATCCCTATAACATTCCAAGAGATAAAACTAAACTCAGGAGCATCCTGTTTGGTTGTAAGATCATCAGATACCATCTTCATTGAGCCATTAACTGGCCAAATTACACTGGGAGGACACAAAGCATCAGGTGGACCTGAGAGTCAATCAGTCACTTTTAAACTCCCCAATGCCACAAACCTTTTGGAAATTGACAAGGTATTACGAGTAGGCATAGGCTGAATCAAACCTGAATTAACAGGAAATGCAACATGAGAAGTCTTGTAAAAATATCTAGCAGCAGGGGATAAATATGTGAACATTGTGAAAAAAAATGGACCTTGCTAAAAGACTGTTCATTATGATGGGGTCTCTGAAGTTAACAACAATACAATCCCCAGACAGGGCCTTAAGGTAAGGTCCAACCCAATCCACTCTTCTGACCATAAGTATTTACTTGTTGTGCGTGCTGCTGAATCCCATATGCGAAAAATTGAGTTAAACCCTATACCCATGTGGGCTTGGGTGATATACTGTATCAATTAAGAGATTCTACAAGGGATATTATTTTAACATAAATTGCATTTCTTCAAAATGATACTTGTGAATACCTTCAAATTTACATTCCAGCTAAATAAATTAGGACTGAAGGCTAATGAAATAACTCAATAGTTACTTAATCTTTAAATCAAGATAGACAAAAAACTGTGTATTTCGTATTTTAGTATGAACTTATATTTTTAAGAAAGTCAAAGTGTACAAAAATCTTATACATACATAAGTGATATCAACTGAAGATTTAACATTAGTTGATCATCATCACAAATGTAAAATAACCCATTCTAACTTGAATCCTGGTGTACCCATCCATATATTAGACATCATTTTCATAAGCGTAAAGGTTCAATGGAAGATTGAAGAAAAGAGTTTGAGTGTCGATGTTTCGGTCTTTTGCGCAATTCCTCTATAAGACCATTGTCAGGACATGGCAATTCCTTTGAAGAGTATAGACCCTTCTTTAAAAGAAATATTTACAAACATATCTTATAGGTTACTCAAGAAAAAAATAAAATCTACACCTGAAGTATTTGTGAAAAAGTCAAATTCAGTCTCCTATATTCGTGAGAAAGAAAAAAGCTTAAGTGCCAGAGATTAAGAGAAAAAAGAAAAAATCACTACATTTCAGGAGATAGAACCATCACCTCTGTGTTGATTAGTGTAATAAACATGATCTCACAAGTAAGATTGTAGTCAATAATCGTGTTGATGAATGTTGGACAGTCAATTGTACCTGAAACGATCCAACATATGACGTTGTGTAAGCTTGTCTTTTTTGTAAAAGATGAAATGTGTTTTCAACTATAAATTACAGGTAACGGACTGTAAATTAATTTGATAGTCAATCCCATATGCTAATATAGCCAGGTAAGCACATTCCGGATCGCTGACAGAATATCGACAGTCAAAATATCGACTTGCCAAAATATCGAGGTAAAAATATCGAATGCCTGAATATCCACTTCCAATCTACAAACAGGTAAGTACAAAAATATCAACTCCAAAATATTGATAGGAAAAAATTTAGACAGTCAAAATATCGACTTGTTTAAATATCTTAAAAGTAATTTAAAACGAATATAATATTAAATATAATAAATTTAAACATACTTAAAATACTTAAATAAACCTAAAATTAATAAATAAATAATGTAACAAAAAAATACATATATATATATATATATATATATATATATATATATATATATACTGCGCAGCCAGACGCGCAGAAGAGATGGCCCTTCAGCTACGAGTGACTCCGGGTTTTTACTGGCAACCACGCTGCTTGCAGCTTTAAGACTATCGAGGAATCGATAAACCCGGGAGTCCGGCAAGATTCTCAGCACGGAAGAAACTGACTGAGGTATTCTATCTCGACGGGGCAAACTGTCTCGCATTTGACTGCCCCAGTTTCTTATCCTACCTGAGAGGAGGGGCGCTGCAGTCATGCGGGGACACAGGACTGGCACCGCGATGTTCGTCGTCCTTCAAACCACCCCACCTTCCTGCTTGGGCACAAGACCACATTGTTCTCCACTCCTCCACACCAGCTACCTGACATTGCCGAGACTGTGCATGCTGGGATTTGGAGTCCGCTAAACTCAAAACGGGCTGCCATTCGCTGTGCAGAATGCATTAAGGGGGAGGGAACACAGTGCCTCTGGACATTCATTCACAGGAGAAGTAAACTGGGGAGAGGCTCGTTAAGGAGTAAGGCGCTGAAGAAGGCAATTAAGCCGAAATGCATTCGTCAATCCGGGACCTCTGAAATAAACGGCTGCCTGTTCCCTACTCTCCGTGTGGCCTCTCATCTTTTCATTTTTCATTCGGAAAGTGTGCTAAGTGACATACATATATATATATATATATATATATATATATATATATATATATATTCACTGAAAAAACCATAGGTTAGGCATAAAATCCACTGCTGATGATGTCACATATTACATCATTCATGACATGGTCAGTGACATCACTGATGACATCACTGATGACATCTCAAATGACATCACTGATGACATCACTGATGACAACATCCAGTGACTGTATGTTTCTGTAAAGTTAAAATATGTCTTACATATTGAAGAATGAGTGGATGTATAAGTGTCTGGATGAAGGATTTAGTAGGTGCATGACTGACTGTATGAGTGAGTGATTAAATGTGTCTCACTGAGTGCATGGGTTAGTGACTAAACTGTCTTAATTTGTGCATCATTATGTCTGTTGTTCTGTAAACTGTTGCATGTGTTGATAAGTAGCTATATGAGTAACTATATGGGTTATTGATTGGTTGCCCAAGTATTTGTATGGGAGACTGAGTGTGTGTGTGGGTGGCTGGGAGGTGTATGACTCTGTGCATAGATGTGTGAGCAGTTGATTCACTAGATGTATGGTTTCAAAAGTGCATGTGGAAACAGCTGTATGGGCGGTTGACTGTGTGCATGAGTGTATTGGTGAGTGAATGGATATCTCAGTGCTACATGTCAAAGTAAGTACATATGTAAAACACAGTACATGTGAGAGTTGACATATATAAATAACTGTGCATAAGAGCCAGTGAATGTGTGAGTGGCTGTATGGATCATTGTGAACTTGTATCAGGGATTGTATAAGAAAGTAAATATGTGTTAGTATATGTTTGAATAAGTAAAGTTTGTATAACTGTATAGTTGAGGAAATGGAGGTGTGATTGATTCTTTGCATGACTGACTAGGTGTGTGAGTAACTCCATGGATGAGTGACAGTCTGTGAGTGTCTGTTTACACTGATTGTATCTAAGGTTATATTAGAGTCTGAAGAGGTTCATCGTATTATCACATGAATGATATCATCAGTGATGTGATCAGTAATGTCAAATGAGATGTCATCAGTGATGTCATCAGTGATGTCATTTGAGATGTCATCAGTGATGTCATTTGAGATGTCATCAGTGATGTCATCAGTGATGTCACTGACCATGTCATGAATGATGTAATATGTGACATCATCAGCAGTGGATTGCGGGTGCGCGATATATAGTTAGTGCAACTAACTATATATGGAATTTCAATGGTTTTGTGTGAGTAAAATAAGGTTTTGTAAATGTGAATTCCTAACTATATATGGTCTATAACCTATTGTTTTTTCAGTGAATTTTCAAGGTTTTGTAAATGCTAATTCCTAACTATATATGGTCTATAACCTATGGTTTTTTCAGTGAATTTTCAAGGTTTTGTAAATGCTAATTCCTAACTATATATGGTCTATAGCCTATGGTTTTTTCAGTGAATATATATATATATACATACATATATAAACATATATCATCTGTATATCTATATAAATACAAACATAAATGCATGCATACATATACTTATATGCATACAGATGCATGTTATTTACATGAAAGTTGAAAAAACACTAATAAAAGCAAAGCTAAAAAGCCACCTCATTACAAACAGAATGGCTTTAACTTAAACGAGGGCGATATCTATTGCATTTTCAATGCTTGTTTACTTTGGTTCCATCAAGAAGGCATTCAGATGTGTCACATATTTGCCATAAATTCTGAATGTTAGCACTCTAGTTGCACATTAGATCACTGTAGTAAAGCTACTGCTCGGTATACACCTGTTACAACGCATTTGTTACAACGCACTACCGTTACAACGCGACTTTTACAACGCATACCATTACAACGCATTGCGCTGGGGGGCGCTCTAGGATAGGGAATAAGTATAATTTACTATCCAACACCTTCCCTAGGGTCCACGGGGACTGGAGTTAGAATAGTAAATTATACTTACCACTATCCAGCACCTCAAAGCGCTATGCGTTGTAATGGTATGCGTTGTAATGGTCGCGTTGTAACGGTAGGTAGTTGTAATAGTATGCGTTGTAACATGGTACATCCCTACTGCTCACCAGGGACGTCTGCTGCTGGTATTCAAAGTGCATGTTTCAGTCTGCATGTCACAATTGTTTTAATGAAATAGAAGAGGATTTGAGAAGTCACTCAAAATGATCCCTAATTTTTCTTTCTGAAGCACTAATCATACTTTCTATGGCAAAATTAACCCCCTCATGTTGTTCCTTTTTAAATTGAGTGTTTTCAGACTTACCACTTCATTCCAATCAAGATGGCTTCTGGTGTGCCATACTTTTGTCATAAGTAAGACTGTTAGCGCTCTAGTTGTTCTTTAGAACACTCTGGGACATTCTGTCATTGGGCTATACTTGGGGTACATCTGGGTGATATTCGGGCTACATTTAGGCTCTTTTGTCTCTGGTGGCCATCTTGGGAGACTGTATGTCAGAATTTTTTAATGAAATTGAAGATGGTTTGAGAAGTCACTCAAAATGTGCCCTAATTTTTCTTTCTGCAGCACTAATCATAATTCATATGGCATAATATACCCCCTCATTTTGTTCCTTTTTAAATTAAATGTTTTAAGAGTTACCACTTTATTCCAATCAAGATGGCTTCAGGTGTGCTATACCTTTGTAATAAGTAGGACTGTTAGCGCTCTAGTTGTTCTTTAGAACACTCTGGGACATTCTGTCATTGGGCTATACTTGGGCTACATCTGGGTGATATTTGGGCTACATTTGGGCTCTTTTGTCTCTGGTGGCCATTTTGGGAGACTGCATGTCAGAATTTTTTAATGAAATAGAAGAGGATTTGAAAAGTCACTCAAAATGTGCCCTAATTTTTCTTTCTGCAGCACTAATAATACCTTCTATTGCATAATATACCCCCTCATTGTGTTCCTTTTTAAATTAAATGTTTTAAGAGTTACCACTTTATTCCCATCACGATGGCTCCAGGTGTGCTATACCTTTGTAATAAGTAGGACTGTTAGCGCTCTACTTGTTCTTTAGAACACTCTGGGACATTCTGTCATTGGGCTATACTTGGGCTACATCTGGGTGATATTTGGGCTACATTTGGGCTCTTTTGTCTCTGGTGGCCATTTTGGGAGACTGCATGTCAGAATGTTTTAATGAAATAGAAAAGGATTTGAGAAGTCACTCAAAATGTGCCCTAATTTTTCATTCTGCAGCACTAATCATACTTTCTATGGCAAAATATACCCCCTCATGTTGTTTCTTTTTAAATTAAATGTTTTAAGAGTTACCACTTTATTCCAATCAAGATGGCTTCAGGTGTGCCATACCTTTGTAATAAGTAGGACTGTTAGCGCTCTAGTTGTTCTTTAGAACACTCTGGGACATTCTGTCATTGGGCTATACTTGGGCTACATCTGGGTGATATTTGGGCTACATTTGGGCTCTTTTGTCTCTGGTGGCCATTTTGGGAGACTGCATGTCAGAATGTTTTAATGAAATAGAAAAGGATTTGAGAAGTCACTCAAAATGTGCCCTAATTTTTCATTCTGCAGCACTAATCATACTTTCTATGGCAAAATATACCCCCTCATGTTGTTTCTTTTTAAATTAAATGTTTTAAGAGTTACCACTTTATTCCAATCAAGATGGCTTCAGGTGTGCCATACCTTTGTAATAAGTAGGACTGTTAGCGCTCTAGTTGTTCTTTAGAACACTCTAGGAGGCTGCAGTAGAACACAAAGGAATCAACTGACAGTCTCTGTCCTTGTTGGATGTACATGTTTTACTGAGAATGTCAGACTTCATTTTCACATGACTGAGAAAGATAATGTGAATTTACAGAAAATATGCTTTCAGTTTAGCTTATAGATCCCCTTCCAAACCACTGTGGGAAAATCATGAGATATTAGTTTTCTTTCAAACAATATTCATGATATCACAGCAGAAGGTTTTTTCACATGGTAAAATCACCTTAGAACCCACCACAATTCCTAAAACGAGTATGGTACCATCAACAAATGATTTATAATGTAACTAAAGTCCTAAAACCCTCTATTAACTACAATGCTTTTTAATGAGGTGCTATCATGTATATTGGTCCCAAGATGGCTACCAACACTTCTTGGATGAAGTGCTGACAGCCAATCAGATCAGATGTGTGGTTAGGCTCCGCCCAGATATATATCTTTTTTTGAACCTAAATTACTCAAAATCCACTGGAGCACATATATTGAGACCTAGCAAAGGCACATCGGGCTAACAGTCCCTACAATTTTGCCAAGTTTCGTGCAAATCCATTCAGCCGTTCGAGCTAAAAGTGAGGCCAACCGCCCTATGGAAATTAACATGGGAAAAACGCGTTTTGGGACCTCCCTTTTGTCTCGGCCCCCCCTTGATGAAACCCCCCCAAATTGTCAGGGGCTGCTCAGAAACAAAATGTTCCATTTTCCTGAAAATTTCAGCCAATTCCGTCCACAAACGCCAAAGTTATTAGACATAGAATTTTCAAAAATCCCATAGAGAAAAAATCCTAACTATATATACCTACTGGCGACCGCCAGTAGGTAATATATATATATACATATATGCAGCAAATCCTCGAACCTCCACGCCGGCAGCGTGGCGAAAGAAGAAAGCAGACCCCACGTTTTCAGGCAAGATGTAAAATTTATTGAGACCTTTCAATTTTTTTTTTTTTTTCAGGCAAGATGTAAAATTTATTGAGACCTTTCAGTGACGCGTTTCGAGTACGATGTACTCTTGTTTACACACCGTTAGAACAGTCAACCTGTTTTTTTATTTGCTTTTCCCTGACCCTTCCTAAGGGCCACACCTCCTGTCGTGCATCACATGACAGTAAACATAAACATAGAAATGGGTGCTGAATTTAGGATGGGAAAACAGACGACTTTTCTTGATGTAATTACTGAATTACAACATTGCACGAAAAATATTACAATATATATAACAATTCAATTTTGTTGATATAAAATGTATTGCGTCTACAATTTTAAAATGTACAATAAGACATTTATAAAATATTATCCTTTCCTGCCCTGAAGCATTGCACACATCTCTCATACATGGCCTTAACGCATATCATAACTGCTTGAATGCAGATACCCAAATTAAGGGCTGTTAAAATGACTGGTGCTAGATTCTTGCTGCTTAAATGCAGTTATCCCGAGAGATGTAAAGTGCCTAGTGCAAATTCATGTAAACTGACCATCAGAATAGTATTTAACATTAAAGCCTTGATTTCCTTAGTCATGTGATGTAAACATATCTATAACAACTCACTTTGTGATACCCACGAGCTAATGTCTAAAATATTTATTAAAAATTCAAATTTCATGAATTTACATATATCATAAATATCAAGACCTATGTACAACTATGTACAGAAAAAATATATATACAATGTAGTGTAAAATAACCACCACTTGATTTGTGCTCCTATTTATATGTGCAAAAAAATGTGAGTGAGAAAAATTAAACAATTGATTTATAAGAATAAAGTAATATGTACAATCCTAAAAAAGAGAGAAGTTGCAAATTTCCATAAACACACGTATTGTCAGAATATTACCAAAGGTATTCAAACTGATATATCTTAGTTGTGTGAAATGGAATTATTAACTCAGTGGGTTATTTAATGTTGAAATTGGATTACAACCTGAATCCAAAACCCGATACTGAGGTACCCAAGACTTGCAAAATCCAACACTCAGAAAAACTACACCTGCTAAGACGATACTGAGGGAGACATTTATATGAAATTATGTAAATCCTCTGTGGCGTTTAGACCATACGGTTGTTTGCTGTCCAATGCCACGATGTACTGGGTCTCCAACCTTCTGAGTATTTTGCCCCTGTCGCCACCCCGTCTCAGCGGGGGCACTGCATTAATAACAAAATAACTCAAACACGCCAGATCCCTGGCGTGCACCGAGTCAAAATGTCGTGCCACGGGGTATGCTGAATCATGATTCACTATTGCACGGAGATGCTGCAATATCCTCACGTGCACCTGCGACCTGGTGCTACCTACATATCTCAGGCCGCAGGTACAGGCCAGGACATACACAGCAAAAACCGTGCGGCAGTTAAAATTGCCCTTTATTGCTGTCTTGGTGCCAGAAAACGGATTATCGTAATGGGTGGTGTTTTGGCCAAATTTGCATGCACGGCAGGAAGTGCATTTGAAAAAGCCCTTCCTAGTGAGCCAGTCACTGCCTAGCTCAGGACTTGATTTGACTAACTTACTGTGCATGCTGTAGGCTTTTTTGAAATTGACAATAGGTCTGTCTGAAACTCTTGAATTCAATACACCATCTGTTTTTAAAATGGGCCAGTGCCTGTTGATGATGGACTTAATTTGCCTTTGCTGACGGCTATAGGTGATAATGAGCCTAGGTGACTGGTCGGGTTGTGCCACCTCTGGAGACTTTGGTGTCAAGAGAGATGATCTAGACCTTTCCTGAGTTTTTGTTAATGCCCTGGAAAGGGTAGTCTCACTGTAGCCCCTGGCCCTCAAACGTTCCATCATAGCTTTTGCCCCCTCATTGAATTTCTCCTCACTGTTGCAGATTCGTTTTAACCTCAAAAGTTCCCCCAACGGTATGCTTTCAATCACGTGTCGGGGGTGTCCACTGCTGGCGTGCAGTATGCTGTTCCCAGCAGTGGGTTTACGATATAAAGAGGTCATAATGTTACTCCCAATGATATAAATTTGGACATCTAAAAATTGGGCCGATTGTCTGCTTATATTGGAAGTGAAGAATAGATTACTGGTATTGGTGTTAAGGGCTTCGACAAATTTTTGTGCACTTAAAATGTCACCTTGATAAATACAGAAGACGTCATCAATAAATCTCATCCAGTATAGAACATTGTTGTAACCTGGTGTTGCCATAAGATCCCGCTCCTCCCACCAGCCCACGTGTAAACACGCGTAGCTGGGGGAGAAGCAGGATCCCATAGCAACACCTCTGATATTTTTCCAGATGTCTTTGCCGTACATGAAAAAATTGTTATTGAGACACCAATTTACTAGATCACACAACATTTGATTGTGACCATAGTACTCACAAGATTTCTGTCCTAAATAATGTTTGATGGCTTCAATGCCTTGCAATGTTCAATACATGTGTATAATGATTCAATGTCTAATGTAATCATACACCAGTTGGTTTGCCATTGTATTGTGCTGAGCTTAGACAAAAAAATCACCTATGTCCTTAATGTAACTGGCTAGACTTTGGACATGACTCTGCAAAAAATAATCAATATAACGAGAAACATTCTCCCCCATACTTTTGATTGCAGAGATGATTGGTTGGGTGGCGCATTTTATGTACCTTTGGAATTAAGTATAAATGAGGCATCACCGGGTTTTCCACATGTAAAAATGTATATTCATCAGATGAAATTAGATGTTCACGTTTATATGACAATAGCATGCGTTTTAAAGTGTCCCGGGCTCGTTTGTACTCCATCCCGCTGCTGGTAACATAACAATTATTGTCACTTAATTGTCTTAACGCCTCAGTTACATATTCTTTTCTTTGCCGAAGCACAATGTTTCCTCCTTTGTCCGAGGAGTTAATCACTATGTCCTGATTTTTGCTGAGTTTCTCCATCAGTTTGTTATACTGGACTGATTGAAAATTTCTTTTCTTGGCGTGTTTCTGTCTCTGTATTTGTTTGTTAAGTGTTTTTAAATCTTCCACCACACATTCGTGGAATATATCCACTGCATCTTTTGGCATGACTGGGACAAACTTGCTTTTTGCTTTGAAGGGACTTTCCCCATCTCCCCTCTGTGTAACGTCAATAGCACGAAGCTGATCTTGGGTGTTGGATACACTGTTGTCATCATTGGTATTAGAGATAGATCCAGATCCCAAGTCACATAAAGTTAAAAGAGTTCTTGCGTCACTTGCTGCTGCCAGTGGAGACTCGCCGGGCAAAATGTTCTGTTCAATGCGATTTGTCTCTTTAACACTGGGTTTAATTGCAAAAAAAAATTTAAGCTTGAGTTTCCTAATGAAAAGGAATACATCAGCTCTCGTCCCCGTATAGTTGAAAGAACTTTCCGGGCAGTAATTTAGGCCCAGAGACAACAGCTGTTGTTCCGCCGTTGTTAAAGTGAGGTTCGACAAATTGGTGATGGTACTCGCCATATCTACTGCTTTTTGTTGTTGTTTCTCTTTTTGTACCAAGACTTCTTTTTGTTTTGAGGCTGATTTGGCGCGTTGCCTCCTTGCTTTGCGCCTGATATTGCGCCGCTTTCTCCGCCATTGTTGCGTGTTCTGGGTCGGAGTGTACTGAGGCGGTCCTCGACTAAAAAATCGATTTCCTCGCCTAAGTCCAAAACTGCAGGCCTCTCGCAGTCCTGATTTAAGCTTCCAACTGATCCCATTGTACTGCATGAACTGGATAAAGAGACAGTTTCCGGATCTGAAGCATTGGAAACTCCTTGCTCATTGCTGGTACTGGGTTGTGGCACAGTTTTTGCTTGATTGAATTGTTGACGCTGTTTTCTCGCTTGGTCAAATTTTCGTGAGAAAGTATAGATACGACCCGTTTCATAATCCTCGAGGTCTTGTTGAAATTTATTGATTTTCCGCAATTTGGTTTTCTCCTCATGTTTTTTGAGTCTTTCCCCAATTTCTTTGCGACCTTTTTCAATCAATATTTTAATATCAGCATCATCATGTTTGTCCAAATCCTCATTTATTTTTCTAATTTCTTCCAAAAGAGTCGTTCTGTCAAGTACTGCATACTTGATTAAAATTCTGATCAGGTTCATGGACGCGATAAGGTTACTCTCTTAACATTGCGGGATTTGGGTCCACAAAACTAGGGGCAAGTAATATGCGTAAGCCCCTGGGCACCCTCCCTACTTCTTCGTACTTCGTCAGGGACTTGTGCTCCCACCATTTTGTTACTTCGGACTTGGATTTTTTCTCTAAGATTTTCAGTAATTGTTTTATGTCTTGATTTGCTGAGTTGGCGACCGTTACGGGCGCTTGTTTATTTAATGCGCCTCGGGGCAGATTGCTGTAAAGTATCGCCGCTGCCGCCTCCCTCTCTTCATCGAGATTCGTAGACATTGTTAGTACTGTGCTGGCGGTGTAAAGATGAAAGTATTTAAATGTTTGGACCAGCACTTGGCCGCTGCGTTGTGTTGCCGCCTGAAGTGAAACACTGCCTCCTCACCTGCAGATTGCTTAATTGAATGTTCGTTGAGCACCGGTGTTCCGCTGACCGCCGATCTATCCGACCCGCTACCAACGCCACCCGGTGCTAGCCTGGATTTGCTTACAGCTGCAGGGGGCTTCGCCAAAAATATTCCTCTCCGGAATGCCGCTCCATGTGTGGTTGAGAAGGCGAAGCCGCTTGATGAAGAGGGGGTACTGCTGACGGAGACAACCAGCTTCCGTAGATAAATGCAGCAAATCCTCGAACCTCCACGCCGGCAGCGTGGCGAAAAAAAAAAGCAGACCCCACGTTTTCAGGCAAGATGTAAAATTTATTGAGAACTTTCAAAATATATATATATATACATATTATTAACAAAACATATACAATATGTTTTCCGTAGGATGGCGAGAGGGTTACATTTACTATTCCCACTCCAGAGAGTGCAACAGTAGGGAAAGCATTGGAAAGTGTAGGGGTAAAAATTACTATTCCCACTCCAGAGAGCGCAACAGTAGGGAAAGCGTTGGATAGCATACGAGTAAAAATTACTATTCCCACTCCAGTGAGCGCAACAGTAGGGAAAGCGTTGGATAGCGTAGGGGTAAAAATTACTATTCCCACTCCAGTGAGTGCAACAGAAGGGAAAGCGCTGGATAGCGTAGGGGTAAAAATTACTATTCCAACTCCAGAGAGTGCAACAGTAGGCAAGCGTTGGATAGTGAGAGGGTAAAAATTACTATTACCACTCCATGGAGAGCAACAGTAGGGAAAGCGTTGGATAGCGTAGGGGTAAAATGTACTATTCCTACTCCAGAGAGTGCAACAGTAGGGAAAGCTTTGGATAGCGTAGGGATAAAAATTACTATTCCCACTCCAGTGAGTGCAACAGTAGGGAAAGCGTTGGATAGCGTAGGGGTAAAAATTACTATTCCCACTCCAGTGAGCGCAATAGTAGGGAAAGTAAATACTTCATATATAAATATAAATAACATAAATAATAATACCAATTACAAAATAATGAAAATATTTTAAAATTTTATAAAATATAATAATTAATCAATTAAAATTACAAATAAAAATTAACTAATAATAAAAATTACCTACTAATACTAATTATTTACCAATTACCAATAAATGAATTTACAATATAAAAATAATTAAAAATTAGACAAAAAATATTTAAAAATGTAATTACTTACAATTAAATTACTTCCCAAGCTATTCCCATATAAACGCACAACCCACTACAGAAAATAAAGTAATAAAAGTAACATATTTATCAATTAATCAATTACAATAAATTACAAATTATATTTTAATTAATTTCCAATTAATAATTAATTAAAAATTAATTCTAAATAAATAACAAGAAATAAAATAACATATTTAATTAATTATCATTAAATTACTTCCCACCCTATTCCCCTATAAACCCACAACCCGCTACAGAAAATAAATTACTAAAATTAACATATTTATCAATGAATCAATTAAAATTAATTACCAATTATATTTTAATTAATTACCAATTCATAATTATTTGTCAATTAATTTTAAATAAATACCAATAAATAAAATAACATATTTAAATAATTATAATTAAATTACTACCCACCCTATTCCCCTATAAACCCACAACCTGCTACAGAAAATAAATTACTAAAATTAACATATTTATCAATTAATCATTTAAAATTAATTACCAATTATATTTTAATTAATTAACAATTAATAATTAATTAACAATTAATTCTAAATAAATACCAATAAATAAAATAACATATTTAATTAATTATAATTAAATTACTTCCCACCCTATTCCCCTATAAACCCACAACCCGCTACAGAATTATATTACACAAAAATTAAAAATGAATATTAACTTACCTTAAATTCGATATTTTTGTTGTCTATATTCTGTCTAGTCGATATTATGTCCATTCTATATTTTTGATTTGCTAATATGTCCATTCTATTCGATATTAAAATTTTCTAGTCGATATTTTGCTAGTCCATATTCTTTCTAGTCAATATTATGTCTATTCTATATTTTTTACTCGATATTACTCGATATTTTTTACTCGAGTTCGATAATAAAAACTCGATATTTTGACTCTATACCGCATATTCCATATCAATTGGTCACTGGACTAGTCTTTAACTAATTTGAGCTCAGGAACATTGACCAGAACTAGAAAATATGGGATTCTAGAAGGGGGCTAGCTAAAAATATGCAACTTCTGCAGAGAATTTCCCTCCTGAGGGACATGGTTGGAAGAAATAACCACACCTTTACTTCAGTCGCAGGCGGCATGCAAGTGGGTGGCGGGGCAAGTGGTTAGCACTAGGGGCATGGTCGCACATAATAAAAAAAAAAACGTATTGTTGCACACCGGTCCCATGTCTTCTCTGTTGCTCTTCTCTGGACGGAAGCACAGCAAGGCCCTAATAGCCAATCACAATGCTGCAATGCAGCGTCGTGATTGGGATGCACCCATGCTCCTCTGATCAATCACAACACTGCAATGCAGTGTTGTGATTAGGTTTTAGGGTCCTGGTTGGATACTCAACCAGGGAATAGCAGCCTGGGCTTTGTTAGACCTGGCACCTTGGCGTGAGTTTCCCTTCCACTTTTTGCTGGTGTTCGATGCTCAGGGCACTGCGCCACGGCCGATCCGTGCCGCAGTGCAAGTGCTCCCAATGTAAAGTGTATGTGTAATTGATTTCCACGATTGGATTATTTGGTTTATTGTCAGTCCCCAGTAAAGTGCACGAGGCGTGCTGGGGCTTGTAGATATAACACCATATTTAAGCGATTGTCCGCGCTTATCCGTCGCACAGCATTCTCATGCCTCCTCTGGCAATTTTTCCAACAAGTATACCAAAATTTTTCATCTCATCATCATTATCACTTAATCCATTCATCCTGTTTCCATTTATTTGCTTATTCCTCAAACGGGGTGTTCATGCCATTTTCCAGGTTTCTCATGTTGCCACCGTGTCTATCCGGACCTCTTAGTAAAAACACGAATAAAGCATTCTTCGTTTAGGGCAGTGTTTATTTGTAAAAAACCCAATGCATTTCGTGCATTATATGCACTTCTTCAGGGGTTACTATTAAAAAAAACAGTAAACAATCATCACATTATGGAATTCTTTGCTGTGTGCATATGCATTAAAACTAACACCTAATAACAATGCGCAACTCTGTGCTCTGTCACGTATACCATTAATTCCTCTTCATACTCAAACTGCAAGTTGACTACCCATGCAGCCTAATCTTAATCTCTTTAGTTATGGGCTTGCTGATCACATTGACAAAAAATAACATAATTTAACCGTGGACCTGGTGCTCAAGCTACATGCTACCGTTTAACCTTTCCCCTCTTCCCAACTTATTAAGAAGACTAACGTTCTACATCTCTTGCTTTCAAAACTCACTTCACAAGAAATTCAAAACTTTTTATTGTTTAGCGCAAATGATGAACCTTTAGCCTCAGTCATTTCCTTCACTATAATTATCATAGCACTCTGCTTACATACCTGCGCTGAACTGTTTAAAAGCATTTGTTCCTCTCTCTGGCGGCTGCAGCTCTTCACGTTAACCCTCCCTCGAAGTCACTGCCTTAAAACCTTCATTGTTAGCATGCCCACTAATCACTTGAATTTAAATGGTTGCACGTTTTCTATGTTTCAATAGGTCACGTCTTGTTCCATGGTGCTCACAAACTACATGCCCCACAATCCCATTTACCAAAATGTATGTTTACAATTTATAAATTCGTGAACATGAAGCTTTAACATATAATTGTAGATACAAATGCTGCTAGTGGGCCTGCAGCACTGGTTGCGCCACCCACAGAAGCGGCCTTGTAAGATATGTCTCGGGTCCGCCATTGCTGACCCCGCGTACAGTCCCGTACCATCGCGCTGACTGCGCAAGTGCCCACACTTGCCAGTCCCAGAACCTTCCCTCACCTTCATATCAGTCACCCCTATGGTAGGCCTACGGGCAGGGTGCATTGTAAGCGTAAGGTAGGACAAGCCTAGAGTGTGGCATGTCTTAGTAGTGAATTACCGCCCTTTCCCGTTCTTCACTATTGAAGGGCTACCTGTTCTCTTAGGCCAGATGAGCTGTCGGACCTATTACACTCTATAGTCCCGGCAGGCTCAAGGAACACGGTAGCAGGACGAGTTTAGTATGTCTGAACTCAGAATAATAAAATACTTCCTTTAGTAAGGTTTATTTTAATATCCTGTGTTTGCAAATGCTACTTTTAGAAAGTTAGCCTTTGCTCGCCTAACTGTTCAGCCCGCCTCTGCCAGGATGTGTATCTGCTGTCTGGGTTTGTGTGAGTGACAGGGCTGGGAGATTCCGGGGATAGTCGGGTGCTCCAGGTGGTGAATGAGGTGCTTACACCAGGATGGGTGGGCGGAGTAGTCCTTGACTCTGAATAGGGTTGTGCTCCACCACCACAATGCTGGCTACACCTCCTGCGGAACGTCTGATGTCTCTGCCCTGCACCCTGAAAGAAGACGGCAGAGTCCTGTCAACAAAGTACTCCAGAACCGGGTTGAACCAGGCTCAGTCCCCCTGTCAGACGAAGTCTTCCTCGGAATCTGATGCGATGATATAAGGGCCCACCTCTCGATACCTCCAATTCTGATTGTAATTATTACACAGAATATTGAAGTGATCAAGCGGGGGGAAGAGGGGAGTTGGGAAGGGAACAGCTGGGAGGGCGATCTGAAAAGGAAAAAGTTAGACACACACTAATACCTATTTACTTATATTTCAGTAAATTTTCCTTAATGCAAGCAGCAATCTAAGCATGGAGTTTTCATGTAAAACTAGATTCACTTCACAAAATTCTGTGGAATAATATCGCAATTAAAACTCTTGCAATTTGACCTTTTATTCTAATTATTCTCCAAATGCTTGATATTTCTTTGCACATAAAACATCTGTACTTTTCTAATAAAACTCTCTCAGAAAAAATAGCACGATTTACATTATCTTCTGTAAATTGTTCACTGTTAGATAGTATCAAAACCTTTAAACTTGTTCACATAGCACGAAACTGTGTATTGCAAAACACTCTAATATTGTCTTGTTATAGCTTCATAATCAAGTTATATGTAGAAAACATAAGCAAGAGATTTATCTTGTTTCTGTGCTAAAACAATACCTTTCTATTCGAAATATTATGTTGGGTTTACTTCATACCAAAAACATTGAAGATTTCTAATTCCTTAAATAACATGATATAAAAAACTGAAACAGCGTTTAAATCTTTCTTGCTCTTTAGATTCTGTAAATACAAAAAATAAAAACCTTTTTGTGCATTAAATCGCCTTAATACCTAAAGAGTACGACCTACTCTTAATTATAGGTTCATCTGCAAACTCTGGACCCCAAACGAAGAAATTCCTCGAAGAAATCCGGTCCAAAACCACCTTCTCAAAGACTGCCGGAGAAGTTACCAACTCAAGAAGCTCCTCCGGAAAGGTCTGCTCCAGCGCGGCACACACGAATCTGCATCAAAGGGTTAAACAGCATACCAAAACACAGAGCCTGCCTGGAATCAACCTCCTTCTCAGAAATCTCCAGAATAGTGAGCACAGATCCTTGGGTGTGGTCACGTACATCAACGTAACCACACCCGCGTAATTTCCCCTGCTTGCGGCGTTGAAATGCGACAGCATGCCAAATTGCACGCATCTCGCGGTACTCGGTTGCCAAAGTGCACGCATCTCGCGTACCCTGCCAAACCTCACTCATCTCACGTACCCTGCCAAACCTCACTCATCTCGCGTACCCTGCCAAACCTCACTCATCTCGCGGACCATAGGGAATCAATGGAATTTTTAGGGCAAAATACATTTCCAAAGTTTAGCCTGCCCTAGCCCTATAACAAAGCAACCACCAATGTCCAGCAGGGGAAGACCCATGAGTCTTTCCACATAAACGTTTGGGACATGGCCGAAGGCCAAATGGGGCGGGCCCTAGACCGCAAGCGCCCCTGGGCCTGACACCCCCTGGCCTGCAAAGACAAAAGAAACGCAGTATAAATATAGGAGCTACGCTCCTTACAAACCAGATCCAGTTTTGACCACGACAAACCTCTGCCTGACTAGAAGGACCAAGAGAAGCTGAAGGACGGAAACCAGTCTGTATCCTGTTGGGCTGGCCTGCAGTGGTGCCTTGCTGAGAACGGTGAGGAAAGGACCAGATAGGACTTTGTAGACTTGTGCCTGAAACGATCTCCAAGGGCTTGATCGAGAGCTTGCCCCCTGAACAGAACCCCAGGACCATTGGGTTCTATCTGCTTGTGCCCGTCTGCTGTTGGGCCTCAGTTCTTATTCCCTCGCCAGAGTTGTGACTCGGGTGCCTTTGGCCCCTCCCAGGTCATGACAGCTCGGAGCCTGGTCGCCCCGCCTTAGAGAGCCCCGCTCATCCCTGAGTCGATCTCCACTTTAGTTCCAGGCTGCCTGCTCTCCTGTCTCCTCGCCGCTTACGGAGCCCGCTGTGTGCCTCTCATCTTCTCCAGCCGGAATCTGCACGGAGAGCATTTCATAGCCTCGGACGGTCGGTACGTCGTAACGTACCCGACTGTCTCGCTTTGCGCTCCTGCATACCAAGGCTCATGCCGCACCTCAAGAAAGGCCTCCCTGTACCGTGGTACCGGAAGCCTGGTGCTGCACCCGTCTGCCCGAGAACTTGATGCCCCTCACAGATCCATGAGTACGACCCGGCGTGCTAACCAGTAGTACGCCCGCAGGCCTGAACGACGCCTCGCCCCGTGAGCTGCATCGATCCCAGATCGCCGCAACCCTCCACAGTCTAGCTCCTTCACCTCGCTCCTCGAGGGGGACTGAGCCGGAGAGATCCTCTGGAGAACTGTCGCCCTCGTTCGGGGTCCGCCCTCACAAGTAGCCACGCCTGAAACGCCTCGGACTTCCACCAGCAAGGTACACTTGAACCTCGTCCCGAGTTCATGTCGGATCCAGGGTCCACAACGTTCTTATTTCCCTGTCTTCGTACCTTGCTAAACAACGAACATTGAAAGACTACGTTTGCCTATTGTAATCTGGTGACCTCAATTTACTAAACGTTATTTGGTCTTGTGATAATCCTGCTTGAATCTATCTTTTATTTAAAGTATACGTATTTTTGATACAACCACACGACTGGTGTCCATTTGTGGTGGGTCTGTGGGTTTACTGTGTGTGATCATGAATGTTTACCTTACTATCGCCCTGAGGATTAGCCTTGTCTGCTCGCGCCACACTACCTAGAGGGTGAGCAGGGGTTATTCGAAGGAGTAGTTCCCTTGCCCTGACGTGGAGCTGAGGGTCCTTGCTAGTCACAAGTGTATACCTGTGCCAACCAGAGACCTCCGGTTCCAACAGGCTTGTTCTCCATGCAGGCTTTAATGCAGCCTGCATGGAGAAAGGGGAAAGTAAGCATGACTGGTTTCGGCGGCCCAAGAGGGCCTACCAAACAGTCACTGCACACTTAGGAGTGGGCAAACCACTCCTCCCCTGCCCTTTTATCATTTTATGCTTCTTTGCACTGCTTAAAAGCAGTGGGGGGTGACGCTCCTCAGCAATAGCGGAGGAGCCGCCACTACTTTACTAACAGTATGCCTAGAGTTAATCAAAGTATAAACATTAGCCGAGACAACTAAAGGAGAATAGACACATCAGTAACAGGGTGCGGTAGAAGGGATGGGCCAGTGGAAATGAAATTACCACTGCTTACTGCCTAAGGAGGAAACAGGCCCTCTGTACCTGCTGCCAGAAGGAGCATCCTCTAGTGCAATTGTAGGGCTACCAGAAATATTATACGAAGTGAGCTTCGCAATGCTGGATTCAATTACATCCAACTGATCCAAAAGCAGCTTAAACTACACTTTAAGTAGTACTTCAAATCTAGCACATCAGTCATTTAGAAAGTCTGGCTAACTCAAAGACACGAGAATACTGCATTTAGAGCAAACTCCTTTTTTGGTGCCTCCCCCCTCTCTTTGGTTACCCCCTCTTTTCTTTTTACTGGCAGTTAATTTTGGAAAGTGGTAACATTATACACAGGCAACATACTACTAGAGGACTGTTTTTGTCAAAGCAAACATTTATGTCCCAGTCTGCAGTGACACAAGACTCAACAGTTTCCAAATGATTGTCCACAAAGGACGAACCTGCGCCTTCAGCCGACAGCCTTCTTTCCATCACAGCAATCTTTTTAGTCATTTTCCCCAATGCACACTCCAAAATGGAGTCAATAGTTCCCCTTAGCTGCAGGAGCGGAGTTACTCAAAGTTCTCCTCCTTCCCATGATTGAAAGCGGTTAACCCACAAAAATAAAAAATGAAGGTGGGGTGGCTCAGTCCAGCCTTTTCCAGGCGATGGCAGACAAGGATGAACCGGCTCTTGGTCCAGTCTTTGCATGAGCACGTCCCCTCCTGTCAGTGGAAGGCCTCTGAAAAATGTGCCTGCCCAATGCTAAAAGGTTGGCAATGATGGTGGTCTATGTAGTCTTGGAGACCCAGGAAAAAGTGCCCTGTGCTATGGGTGGTATGCTCTGATTTATACATCCGGCCAGAGCCAAACAGCTCCCCCGCCTCCTAGTTGGCAAAGGATTGAAGTCTCTGAAGTCCTGGAAACCTAGGAGAAAGCATCAAGTGCTGTGATGGCAGGCTCTGACTTATACCTCCGCCTGGTTCCAAACAGCTCCCTTGTCTTCTGGCTGGCAAAGGATTGTGGTCTCTGAAGTCCTGGAGACCCAGGAAAAAGTGGCCGCACTGCGGCTGGTAGGCCCTGATTTATAAGCCTGCCTATCGCCAAACAGCTTTTCAGCCTTCTGGCTAGTGAGGGGTTGTGGTCTCTTGAAGAATCAGGAAAAAGCATCACCTTATCATGCAAAGTAAAAAATATTGTGGACGCAAATTTGGTGGTTAAAAATATGACATTTATAATCGAAACCTTATTTAAATGTAATTAACACTTCTATAATTTAAAATAAATGTTAAAATACTTTCAGTAAAAATGGTATGTTAGAAATAAGTTACTTTTACAGCAAAAATACAAAATGCACATTAATGCACTGAAGTATTTATAATTATTTCAAAATTCATTTTAATATTACATAATGAATTAAGATAATTGTATGATATGAATACATTTTCATTACAAATATAAAATTATGGTAATTTGTATTAAATAAAAAAACACCATCTATGAATGTAGTTGTTAATAATTTTTTTCCAAATATGAAGTGAAGTTAAGGGTTTTATATAGCGCTCGATGACCGTGCGGTTTCTTGGCGCTGAGGACGGAAAGCTCCAGGGGAGGCAGAGGCTGCTTAGGGGTGAGAAGGCGTGAGAGAAAAGGAAGGTTTTGAGGGCCTTACGAAAATCCAGATCGGTAGGAATAGACCTAATAGAAAAAGGAAGGGCATTCCAAAAAGGGGAGCCAGGGTGGAAAACCTCATGCCTCCGAATTTTTTCCTCCTAAAGCGAGGGACACATAAGAGAAGCTGGAAGTAGGAACGCAAATCTCTATTGGGGCATAAGCTTTAATTTTGGAATTGATGAAGGCTGGCGCAGTGCCAGCCAAAGCCAGGAAAACCATGCAGCCCATCTTGAATAAGGAACGTTCAAAGATGGGAAGCCAGTGGAGAGTTTTTAATAGTGGAGTGACATGGTGGGATTTAGGGAGTCTATAAATCAGACGAGCCGCCTGATTCTGAATTAGTTGTAGGCGCCAGAGTTTGTATGCTGGAACACCTACATACAAGCCATTGCCATAATCAAGGCGTGACAGGATCATGGCAAGAAGAATGAGTTTGAGAGCTGTAAAAGAAAAGAAGCAGGAGATTTTGCGTATGGTTCGGAGAGTCAAAAAGCATGATGAAACAACAGTGCTAATCTGGGGCGCATTGTGAGGTCCTGGCTGACTTTGATACACAAAGTTTTTACAGAAGCAGAGGGTGAGGGGGGAAGACCAAGGGAAAGAGGCCAGAAAGCAGAGGTCCAGGGACTGGGAGAGCCTCCAGTAAGTACCAGCTCAGTCTTATCGGGATTTAGCTTTAGATGGTTGCCATTCATCCAGTCGCTGATGAAGGTCATGATAGTTTGGAAGTTAAGGATAGAGTCAGAGAGGGGGGAAAGATTAAAGATGAGCTGGAGGTCATCGGCATAGTTGAATACCGTGACCTCCATTTTTTGCAGAACGGATATAAGGGGGAATATGTAAAGTTTGAAAAGAAGGGGGGAGAGAGAGGAGCCCTGGAGAACCCCACAAAGGACAGAGCGAGTGGGAGCAGAGAAGCCCGCTAGCTGAATGGCCTGTGTGCGATTCACCAAGAATGAGGTGAGCCAGGCTAGAGCAGATCCCCGGATCCCGGCTCCCCTGACACAGTCGAGAAGGATTATTATTATTATTATATTTTATTATTATTATATTTAAGCTTATAAAGCGCGCAGCTACCCGGAGGTTTCCCGGCGCTAGAGACCAAGAAAATGAGGGGAAGACAGATTGATGGCTAGAGTGACATTATTGGTTGAATAACCAGGTCTTGACTTCTTTACGAAATTTGAGATAACAGGGTTCTGTGCGGAGAGATAAAGGAAGAGAGTTCCAGAGGGATGGGGCCAGAACGGAGAAAGAGCGACCTCCTATCCTGGCTCTCTTGACTCTAGGAACTTGGAACCTATGCTGGTTAGAGGATCGAAGGGTACGGGCAGGGCTGTATCGATGCACTAAGGTACTGAGGTATGGAGGGGCATGGCCTGTGTTTATCCTGTGCATATAGCAGAGGGCCTTAAATTTCGTGTGGTTTTCAATACGTAACCAATGCAGTTTACGAAGTGAGTTGGAAGTGGGAGATGAGTTAGGTAATTTACAGAGCAGCCGAGCCGCCATGTTTTGGACTGTCTGCAATTTACGGGTTACCTCTTTGCACGCCCCCAGGAGAAGAATATTGCCGTAGTCCAGTCTAGAGGTGATTAAGGCCTGGACTACGGTTTTCTGGGTCTCCTGAGGGAGCATCCCGATGATCTTACGTAGCCACTTGATGATGGTAATGCAGGTGGAGGAGATTTTTACCACATGATTGGGCATATTACCAAGACCATTATCGCCGCATTAGCGGGACTTTTTCCCGCTAATGCGGCGATAATTTTATCGCCCTATTACCAAGCTGTCGCTAACACCAGTTAGCGACAGCTTGTAGGTGATAGCGGGCATTTAGGGGCCCACTTTGCATGTCAGCGATAATTATCGCTAATGACATGTAAAGTGGGTGTTCCAAGATGTTAGCGACTGAAAACAGTCGCTAACATCTCTAACTCCTATTAACAACTTTTGGAAATATTTGCGCTAAGCGCGAATATCTCCAAAAGCTAACGCCTGCTAAAAGCAGTTCTTAGCCATGTTATCCAATGGAAGGTGGATAACATGGCTAAGAGCATTGTCACGATAATGCATGAATATCACTGATTTTTCAGTGATATTCATGCATTTCGCAGGATTTTTACTGCTTTTGAGATAAACCTTGATAATATCAAGGTATCTCAGCGGTAAAAATCCTCGGTGCTCGGCGATATTTTTTTCCCGCTAGCCAAGCAATAGTGATAATTATCGCTATTGCTTGGTAATATGCCCCGATGTTTCATGGAGAGTTGATCATCGAAAGTGATGCCCAGAATACGAGCTGTTTTAGATGGTACGGGGAGCTTACCCATTTGTGTGGGCGGGATGGAATGATCGACCGTGTCAAAGGCGGCGGACAAATCGAGGAGGACCAGAGCCTGAGGGGAGTTGATATCAGCACTCTGTCTGAGCTCAACCAGGACGGAGAGAACAGATTCCGTAGAATGTGATGGGCGAAAGCCTGCCTGGTGGGGAGCCAGGAAGTGGTTCTCCTCAATAAAGGCACTGAGGCATGTGGTAAAGTGGCTCTCCAAAATCTTTCCCAGGAATGGGAGTAAAGAAATAGGGCGAAAGTTGGAGAGAGAGGTGGGATCAGCACCTGGCTTTTTTAAAATAGGAATTACTTTGGTCACAGGTCAGGGACAATTCCCTGGGTGAGAGAGTTATTGAGGAGAGTTAAAGGGGGCTCAGGCCAAGCGGAGAAAATCTCTCTCAGAATGTGGGCAGGGCAGCTGTCGGAAGGGGACCCTGATTTGACCTTCATGAGCAGGGTAGAAAAAACTTCCTTGGAAATCAGGGTGATTTGGTCTAGAAGAAAAGGATTAATCGGGGTTGGGGACATGAGAAGGAAGGGGAAGGTGGGGGGATATAGAGCTTAATTGTTGCGATTTTCTCAATGAAGTATTCATTGAGGGATTTACAGAGGAGTTGTGAGGGAACTGGCTTAGGGGTAGCTCTATCAGAAGTAGCTAGCTCATGAACAATGGTAAAAATTTCCTTGGGTTTGTTTGCTGCAAGGAGAATCTTGGATGAGAAATGTTCCGATTTTGCAAGAAGGATGGCTTTCTTATAGTCCAGGAGGAGAGTAGTGTATTGTAATTTAGATGCAGAGCAGTATCCCTGCCTCAGGTGGCGCTCAGCCTACCTAAGTGCAAGTTTTTTATGTTTTTGCTCGATGGTGACCCATCTATTGGCCTCGTGGAGGCGACGTGTTCTGACCAGTTTAAGGGTGGCCACTAGATTACAGGTTGTGGAGAGCAAGCTATTGATAGCAGCAATCTGAGAGTTGGGGGACGTTTCAGCCAAGTTGGATGGTTAGACTGAAAGGGAGGAACAGAGTGAGGCTAGGCCCACATGATTCCAGTTACGTGCCAAGATGTTACTAGGAAGAGGGGACTTTGTGTCGATTCCTAGGTCAAGGGAAAAAGAGATTAAAAAGTGGTCGGACCAAGGGCAAGGGGTGACTAAAGGGGAATAAATAAATAAATTAGCTGACCATATCTGATCAAGAATGTGGCCGTATATGTGGGTAGGGGAGTGTATATATTAAACTTATATATTTGTATTTACCCTTGTTTCCTATGAGGTGTTCTTTTATGTCCCTGCCACCTTTGTTTTCTATGGGAGTGTGGCAAAGGAACGTTACATCCTTATCGCTGTCCATCATATCTCTGGAGGTCAGAGCATTATTGACAAATGTCAATAAGGGGAACAATTCTGAACATAAAAAGAGATAGTGTAAAAGCAATAAGAAACAAAGGAACTTGAAACAATGAACAGTGAGTGTGCTCGGTTTAGGCATTGAAGTTGGAACAACATAAGTGTTGCCAAATTCAGGAGGAAGCAGTAGGAGAGAGGGGAGGGCAGGAAGTGGGTTAATGCATGAGGGAAGTAAGGGGGGAGTGTGGTCTGCATTGATGATAAAGAGGTGGGTGGTGTGATCGGCTGGTGTACATTTATCTTAATCCACTCCCATTTAGCAGTAAGTTTTCCCCATTTCCCAGCCACTCCCTAGGTTCTTCCCACACTCCCTGATGAAGACCACTGATCCAGCGGGTTACCAGCAACAGGTAATCTAACACCACATACTCACCTGGGCCCATAAATCATTCACAACACACTGGCAATAACCGCTGGGGTCGGGCTTTGTAATTCTCTAGATTAGTTATTCTCTATTCACTAACTAATCTTTTACCAATCAAAAAATTTAGTTGAACTAATTGATGGCGAAATGACATAAGATTTCAATACACGTACACATTGGAAATGATAACAGAGTCGGGATGAATTTTATAGTTTTATCTCAAATTAATTCATGTGAACCACTTACACAGTACAGAACAAATTTTGTTTCTCAAAGGAAGGAAGATTCAAATAATCAATTAAACTGCATTGATTCATACTTTGCAATGACACTACATGAAAGGGAGAGGATAGAGAGAAAAGCACACAAGCGCATACACAGATATATTTATAGTTACCTAGAATAGTGTGTAAACCAATTTCCATTCCTAGGAATTGGTAAGGGTCCCCCAGGAAAGATCTGGTGAACAAAGGCTTCAGGACAGGAATCAGGACAGGACAGATGGCCTGTCTATCATCGATGCTTGCGTAGCACCCCTCTCTGACACCCTCTTCTTCCTTGAGATTCTTCTGTGATGTTCTTCTAAATTAATTTGCTAAAGATAATTGGTTCAGCAATTTTATTCTTCTTCTGCATCAGTCGTCACTCCGACAGCATCCCGATCTCATGCTTCAGCATCTCCATCGGGAACTTCAGTGCTCTTGGAAAACATCCCGGTCTCAGTGCTAACTAAATCCCTATTGCTACTTCAATTATACCTAGGCTGTTCGGAATTCGGTTTAAACCGACTCTAAACGATACTACCCTACAGGATAAAAATCAGCTGACCTGGTTTAAACCGAGTGTCACTGATTTTCATCGTTGTTGCAGGTTTTGGCCACTTGAGGGAGCCAAAGCATAATAAAGTGTGGTGCCTGGCGCGGAGGTTTTCACGCGAAAACAGTACTTCTGGGCCGGTCCGCACATGGGGAGCCGTGGTGTGAATGGCCCAAGGGCCAGAGCAACACCAGGCCCCCTGCCTGGCTCACTTGGGGGGAGAGGAACTGTTGTGCTCGGCTGTCTTACTGCGGGCGGCCGCACCAGAGTACTTCACAGGTCTTTGAAAAGACCATTTACTTAACAGGGCTTTCATGTTGTTAACAAAGCAGTGGGCGACAGGGGTGGGCACTCGTGTCTCCTCTGGCTCAGCTTTTTCCTCGCCTGCAGCTTTATAGCCTCTCTCTCGCTTTGCTATATCCAGACCAGTCCCTTCCGCTTACATGCACACCAGACACCTCTCTCCTTTTCTGTGCTCTGTTTGTGTTTTCTTATTGTCATCTTTCGTTTCTCTTCCCCTGTTTTCCCCGCCAGTTCACTCTATGCTTTTCTCCCTCCTCATATGCTCAGGGTGAGAGAGTAGCAGGGTCACCTTCTCTTCTGGTCTGGTATATTGCAATAGTAAATTAAAATTGTGCAACGTTTTGTTTTCTGCCGTTTTCCACGCACAGGCTACAGCCAGGCGGCAGAATTACCTTTTCTTATCTAGTCAGATTAAAGTGTCACTGGATGTGTGTGAGAGCCCCCTCCACCATAGGGAAGACTGCCCCCCGCCCCCTGCAGGCACTGCACGGGGGGGGGGGCTACAGGGTCCTGCCTTGGCACCCTGGTGTGAGGAGAGAGTTGGCTGTAAATGTCTGCATTTGGCAGGTTTAACAATTCCTGGCAGGGGGCTATCAAGGAGAAGTATTCGAGCATAACTGTCAGAGGCAGGAACAAAAGCGCGCCCCTTTGATGTGTGGCACCGCTAACCTACCCGACCTCCCCTCCCTTTCACGCACTCCCACCCCTTTAGGCTTAACTGCAGCAGTGATGGGGGTCAAGGAGAGCACCGAGGTGTCATAAAGCAGACCCAGAATATGTTTTTGTGAGGGCAAATTTGTGTCCGACCTGAAAACCATTGTGATTCCGAAGGAAAATGCTTATTAACAGATGTGGCTGCTTTGAGGAGACTTGAGGCTGATGAAACGTCGAGGACTGCTTTGAATTTAACAAGCACCGAACATCGTTGTTTGCTGGTAATTTATGTCACTTTTTCCTAGTCTGTGTAAGCTTTTTATTGCGTGTCATTTCTGTTTTACTTCTTGAACATTTTCAACTCCAGCAACTACTGTTGAAGCTATCACATTGCTATATCTTTCCTGTCCATGGTTGCTGTGCTTTTTCTGCCGTCTAATGATACACCAGAACATTTCTATTGCATTATTGACCTTTATCAAAGCAGCTCCAAACATAGAAAAAACTTTTTATTGTTGTGCCTTTTTTTTTGCCATAGTGTAGCACATTTCAGCACATCATTGCCTTTTGGGGGCGATGGAGGGGTGGTGGCAGCGTTTACGTGTATTTATAGAACAATGCATTGTCAGAAAAGATGTGTGTTCCTTTTCCATGGTTCAGTTCCAGCAGTACCTCTGGGCTCTGTGAGCTAGAATTGCACTTCTGTGAATATGTACTTAGTCAAGGCCGCGTATCTTCCCTTTTGGCCCAAACCTCCAGGCATGGCCTTTTTCTTTGTCATTTTGTTGATCTGGAAAAGCTAAACAGTTGATTATCGTTAATCTCATTTCATAGTTTCAGCCAATCCCTGCCTGCATTTTCTTCTCCCTAGGGGTTGAAGTGGTTTTAAGTCCACGCCTGGTTTGTGTGAAATCAAGAAACTCTGTGCTCCAATGTTGAGAATTCCGTTATCACAGAGAGGAGCTTTGGATACCAGTTTTCTGGAGTGCAATGGCCAGTCTGCCTCCAAAACAACTACACAGCACAACCAGAGCAAAAAGAAGTTAACAACTGCAATATCTTTAGGTTTCAGCAAAATTCCCAATTTCTGCAGCTAATGTTGGCAGTGAGAACATTTGAGTACCTGGGATAGCGAGCCGGCAGTAGTGTACTAGAGCAGGGACATGGCAGAAGCCTTGACCATACTTTGTGGTTTCCACATTTTGCTCTACACAGAAAATCCTGTGATTCTGGGCAAATCACTTAATGTCCCCGTGCCTAACAAAATGATGAATGTGTCCTCATGTAATGCAACTGGTGCTATGTAAAGCTCTCTGATATCCGATACCGGGTCAAGTTTGCGCTATATAAAACTCCGGGGGGAAAAAAAGCACTGATTTGTGGGGCAGACTAGTTAATGAAAGCAAATGACATTTTCTACCAACTTCCCTTCCTCCTTCCCGTCTTGGGACCGTGGGGCAGAGGACTTAAAAATAAAGAGGGTTTGCTTTATGATTGAACAGAAATGGTCACATTTGGAATCAAACGAACAGTGCTCCTGCAACTAAGTGTGAGTGTTTAAATATAACTTACATTTTAAGGGATTGTATTACACAGGCAAGAAAGAAAGCTCAGTTAAACGCTCCCACACGGCTTCCGGAGTTAGCCTACAGGCAACAGCAGCAACCACCACAAGGCAGATTCCACCCTTCATCCTTCTGAAGTCGATAAAATAAGCACTGTTGAGTTGGGCCGATGTGATTACATTGGCTACTTTCCGCTTTAAAAAAATGGCTAATTACACAAACAAGCACCACGTATAATGCAATGTGTTGTTTTTTTAACATTCAAGTCGTTTTATTTGTGTACAATTATAAATTATTTTGTTTTTTCTTTCTGAGATTCACAAATTAATGTGTTATTGATAGATTAGTGTTGGGAGCAAATGAGGTAGGCAGCAGGATTTTATATATATGTTGTGTTACATCACATTTGACTTTGGCTCAAAAGTAACATCTCCATGTGTAACACTCAGCATTTATCGGCAGCCAGAAAATGACTGGTCAAGCAACAAGAGCAAGGGTTTAAAAACCAGCATTGGCATAGCTAATAGGTCTGGCCTTTGGGACCTTATAAGTGTTTAGCCATGCAACAGTCAATGTTGTTGCACCAAGGATATTGTGCTGCATAACTAAATACTAATAAGGTCCCAAAGGTGAGACCTATTGGCATGGTGCACCTAAAAGTACTGTATTGCATTTCAGCACTTGCTACACAATCCTGTTGGAGAGCAGTCAAAAATGGAAAAGCTACCATCACTGTCGGACAAAAAAAATCAAGTGCAAAAACAAAGTCCCAAATACTTATTATTTTTTTTTGCTAGAGGAAGTCTTTTTCTTAACCCCATTTTTTTGACTTGCATATGCCCCTTCGGCCACACTACAATTTCATAATAGCATTTAAAAAAATTCTCTACGTATATTTATTGACAAACGCTGAGTGACCAATTCATGCTTACATTTAAAACAAGTATTTGCAATGCAATAGGTCTCGCATTTATGCAAGTTTGAGCTGTTGACATTGCAAATAACAATGCCTTTTATTTTTGTTTTCGTTTTTAAAATCTAAATAAAAGGCTTTGTCATTTACAATGCCAATAGCTTAAACTCGCATGAATGCGAGACCTATTACATTGCAAATGCTTGTTGAATCTGAGCTGCAGAATCAAAGGACAATGAAAAGTATTTCATGACTGCATTAACTTCTGAAATGTAGAGCAGTATACCATTTCTGAAGAAAAAGGAAAAAGCAATAATAAAAGCGAAGCGTTCCACAAACACCGGTAAAACACTGTTTCAGTTGATTTTTTGGCGCGAAAATGAGTAACCACTGAAAAGCACTGTTTTTTTAAGGTATGGAAATCACTGGAAAACACTGAAAAAACACCACCAGAATTTACCAAAAATAGAAACTGAAAACAGGAAAGCCTAATTATACCTTTCTGTATGCTAGTACCACCCCTTAATGTTTCAAACTTATGAAAATACTAACTCTGATTGGACAGGCAAGGGTAGGTGATCACCATACCATGCTTACATATTACTCTTTTCAGTTAGCCCTTTGTTAATAAACCCATCCTTTAATTCTTTATTCAAACTTTATTTCCCACCCACATTCACAATGTAATTGTCACAAATTATAAAAAATCAGCAGGTTCCCATGCATTTCAGTGGACTGTCTTTCCGGTTCTCAGGAAAGTATCTATCAGAAACCTTGGACGATGCTCAAGTTGACATGGCGTCTTCCTGCTTAGTTGCACAACGCATGTGCGGTAGAATGAGAGGTAATAGACTGTGGTTCCTATTTCTAGGCCCATAATAAGCACTATTGAAAAAGTCAAAAAGACAAATGTTAAATTAAAAAATAAATGGTTTCACTGTATACCACCTATCTTTACTCTAATCCCATTTACTTATTATTACTCTCCCCACATTAGCATTAGTAACATAGCTTGGTTTAGGTTTTCAGCAACATGTGGCAAGCATGTGAGTTTCAAGCTGCCATTTTGTTAGTTACTTTACAAGTGCAAAAAATTCCCTCCAAGCAAAAGATACGTCATACTACATAGATGCAGTAGATGCATGCGTACCAAATATTTTCAGTTAGCGCCCATTTTTAGAAGCACACTGGAGTTACTGGTTTATAAGACACATAGGCAAGCTTGGTTTTTACTCATAAATGTAGTGTAGTGCATATTATTTCACAATACAAGTTTAGTACAGGGTTAGAGATTACATGAGAAGATTGTTTCCAAGCAAGTTTCTTTTTCATGTGTCCTTGCTCCATCAATCCCCTCTCTGATGGCATTTTAAAGCCATCACAAAATTACCCATCCCTCATAGATGCCAACTTTAGCATTTTTCAATTTCTTTCCCTTTTCCGTTCTTGTTCTCATCTTTGTTCTTTAATCCTTTCATTTGCTCATATAACTTGCCTTTCATTTCTTTTAACTGAATCTCTTCATAATTTCTTTGGTTTCCCTTTCCATTTATCTCATATCTTCTTCTTTCGGTTGATTACTACAACACTTACACCATATTATTATTGATAACAGTAGTATTGCTATACCTACTATAGGAAAAACTACTTGTCCTAGGAAACTTTTCCCTATATTGGTAAACCAATTCCCTATTGAAGAAATACTTTTTGTTAGTCTTTCCCATTTATTATCAACTTCCAGTGGTTTCCATTCGTCTTGCATTTTTGTAATATTTTTTATATATCCCTTAATTTCGGTGCTTTTGCCTGGTATATAAGTGAAGCAATGTTGCGCCTTCAGCATTTTACAGACTCCGCCTTCTTTAGCTAATAGTATATCAAGCGCAAGTCGATTTTGGAAAACCATAGACCTAATTTCAAACATTTCTGTATTAATCATCAAGTAGCCTACAGTAGTATCAGTCGAAAGACGATCAACTTCTGTTGACTATTGACAGATTCGATGTGAATTTTAAACTACTCCCACTGAAGGTATCAATGCACTTAATATGTCACCTATTATTTCTGAAAAACTAGCTCTCTTTCTATGTGTTAGTTCATTAGCATTTTCATTGCTTCTAGTGATTCTTTTGACGTGGTAGATTTTCGAAACAACTATTCCGAAATAGCAACTCCCATACCACCTGGCAGGCAGCTTATAATAAGCTTTATTCCCACATATGTAATAAACTCTAGGAAATACTGGATCAGTTCCCCTTTTTAATCCCCAACCTCCCAAAATTAGGAAGTTATGTTCACAATCATTGGAACCAATTCATTTGTTATTATAATGTCTTTAATCTATGGAGGCATATTTTCCCTTTCTTCACAAAATCTAGGGCCATTGCAGCATGATCTTTGCCAGCTGTATAAATTCCTTCTTTTTCTGCCCATGATGGAATATGATGTTTCTGTTCAGCAGCTTTTCTTTGGAATCCTGCCTCCTTTCCTCAGCTAAATTCAAAAACACTTTCTCTTCTTCACGTAATGAACATGTTTGATTATCTTTATGTGCCTTTTCTATATCTATTGATTTGATTGTTAGTAAAAATGTGCCCATAAACTGTGCATCTAGATTACTACGCACTGTATTCATATTCTTTCTAATAGGAATTTCTGAAAACACTACATCTAGATTATAATAATAATATTGTAATTTCCCTGTTCTATAAAATAACCTTGACAGTACACTACAAGAAATACCATATGTTAAAGGTAAATAGTGATATGTCACTCGTTCAGCTACTGAAGTAGTTAATTTCATAAAAACATAACAATCGCTAATCTCCATTGTGTCTACATATTGAACAACAACTTTGTAAAAACATTTAAAGAGGTATCATTGTCAGTTACTGTGTGATGTAAATGTATCTCATCTGATGCTTCTAATTCTACTCTATCTCCTTTCATGTTAGCTGTCTTTTCATTAATGTTAGTGTCATTCTTTTTTTATCTGTTATCATAAGATATGGAACTGCTATTGATATGAATAGCGAAACTAGTATCACTAATAACAAACTACATATACAAACCCTACAACATCTTTTTATACAATTTTGTTTTTGTCTTTTTGTAACTCTGGTCTCTGCCATTTTGATTCAAGAAGATTTCTCTTACTTATTCTAGTTTGGAATCAGACTTTTTTGAGTAATTTAAGGAGGCCTCACTTCCTCTTCGTCAATCTAATCTACGTTTACTTCTTCTTCAAATTCTTCATTTATATCTACATTTTAAAATTCTTCAAGGATCACATAGGTTCATTCAGGTCCTTTGAACTTATTGTTTAATACCTTCAATCTTGAACTTCTACAAATGATTTTAGCAATTGACTGTTCATTCTGAGTTAGACTTGTAACTTAATTTACTTGTTCGGGATCTTCATTCCTTGTTCTTAAACTATATTTTAACCTTTTGACCCCACCTGGGCAATTGTCACCTTTTCCGACCCTTTTGACTTGCACTGCACTTTCACCTTCTTGGTCTCGTTCAAGAGCCCTTTTGTTTTCATTACTTTGTGTCACAACTTGATTTTCTTCGTCTTCTGAATTCCTCTCTACCTTTCCTTGTTCAGGACTTCTCTGAGTGGCTTTTGCTGCCTGAACTAGTTCTGCTGTTTCTACCTGTTCCTGTTTGTGTACTCTTTCGGATAGCTCTTTTCTTTCTACTGCCCGAACTTGTTCTTCTTTTCCTAACTAGTCCTGTTCAGGTCTTACTACAATTTTGTCTTCTGTCACCTGAACGTGTTCTTCTGTTTCTATCTGTCCCTGTTCGGGTCTTTCGATTGGTCTGTTTATCTGAGTATTTTCTTCTGTCCCTATCTGGTCCTGCTCAGAATCTCCAGTTTCTTTGTTCAATTCTTCCTGAGCATGTTCCTCTATACCTGTATGATCCTCACAATTCAAGTCAAGTCAAGTCAAGTCAAAAGATTTATATAGCGCACTACATACCCGGAGGGTTTCAAGGCGCTTAGGAAGGGGAGGAGAATTACTTGTCAAATATCCAAGTTTTAAGTTGCTTTCTGAATGCTAGGTGGTTCTGGGTAAGGCGAAGGTAAGCGGGGAGAGAGTTCCATGTTTTAGCAGCCAGGTATGAAAAGGATCTGCCTCCCATAGTGGTCTTGTTGATGCGAGGTACAGTGGCGAGGGCTTGGTTGGAAGAACGTAGTTGGCGGGGGGGGGTGTAGAAGGACAGTCGTGAGTTGAGGCATTCTGGACCGACGTCGTAGAGTGATTTGTGTGCATGGGTAAGCAGTCGGAAAGTGATCCTCTTATTGACTGGAAGCCAGTGGAGGTCTTTAAGGTGACCAGAGATGTGATCGTTGCGTGGGATGTCTAAAATGAGTCTGGCTGAGGCGTTTTGGATTCGTTGGAGTTTCTTCTGGAGTTTTGTGGTAGTACCTGCGTAGAGGGTGTTTCCGTAGTCCAGTCGGCTCGTGACCAGAGCGTGGGTGACTATTTTCCTTGTTTCGGAGGGGATCCAGCGAAATGTTTTCCTGAGCATGCGAAGAATGTTGAAGCAGGAAGAGGATACGGCGCTGACTTGTCTGTTCATTGAGAGTGAAGAATTCAGGATGACGCCTAGGTTCCGTGCGTGGTCAGTAGGGATGGGTGCTTTTCCGAGGGCTTCCGGCCACCAGGAGTCACACCTCCTCTTCTAATTTTGCTCTACTCCGTGTTTTGAAGAAAACCTCAAGAATGTCAACTATCCTCCTGACTTGTACTCGGTTGTTCATTGTCAAACTCTCTAGAGTCCCTTGCTCCAGAATCCTTGACTGTACAACCTTCAGCAGCTTCAACTGTTTGTGTCAGTTGTGGTTTTTCCTCATCAGGGGCTGGCACCCTTTTTGGATGACTGGCATGTACCCAGTTTGGCAGGCCTGTACACTTCACTGCTGTGGTAGTGACCAATATGACTTGTCGTGGCTCATCCCACCTTGGTGCTAGGCACGTCTCTCTGGTGTGGTTCTTTACCACCACCAAATCTCCAGGACTCAAATCATGAGCTTGATCTGGCTACCTGGTCCCTGCGTCTTCTCCAACCTGGTGAGAGATAGAACGCAGACCATCAGTTATATTCAATAATCTATGTCCTGGTGTAAATGCCTGTCTCATTGCTCTTCCCATGATAATCTCATGGGGAATCAGTCCTGTGCTCCTGTCAGGAATACATCTGAGTTACATTAGAACAAGAGGCAATGCATCTGGCCAACTCATTGAAGTTGATGCGCACACCTTTGCCAATGATGACTTTCAAATGCCATTCAATTGTTCTACCACTCCAGAGGCATCTGGGCGGTATGCACAGTGCAGTTTCTGTTCGATCTTGAATGCTTCACAGATTATTAGAATTATTTCATTGTTAAAGTGAGTTCCTCTATCTGATTCCTAAGTTACTGAAAAACCAAACCATGGAATGAGTTCCCTCAAAAATAATCTGGCAACAGTTATGCCATCATTTCTTCTTGTGGGGTATGCCTCCACCCATCGTGAAAACAAACAAACAATCACAGGGACGTAACTCAATTCCTTGCATGGTGGTAATGCTATAAAAATCTAGCTATAGCCTCACAAATGGTGCCTCTGCTTTCCTAAATCTTCCCCAACTGACCACTGTCTTCCTTCCTGGGTTTATCTGTTGACAAGTTAAACATCTATGGCAAATACTTTCTGCGACTGCCCTAAATCTTGGTTTGTACCAATCTTGTCTGAATAGTCGTATCATTTTGTCCCTGCCTACATGTCTGTCTCCATGGTACATTCTTGCTATTTGTGAGAGCAAACAATCTGGCATAGCCGGTCTGCCATCATGGTACACCCACACGCCATCTGTTTCCCCTCGTTCACAACCCTGCTTTATCCAATTTTCCTTTTCACCTTCTTCTACTTCCTCCTGCAACTGTCTCACCTCTTCCCATGTTTCAAAAACTGAAAATGACACAATTTGGCGGCTGATTCCACTTTTCTGTTTATTGACATATTGTTTCTAGCACAATACTGAGCAATTTGGTCAGTGTAACGGTTACCAGCTGTCACTTTGTCATTTCCTGACTGGCGAGCAGCACAATTGACCACTGCTAATCCTTTTGGCAATTGTATTGCTTCCAATTGTTCTTTCACACATTTTCCATTTTAATAATACCAGCTAAAGGTTTCATTAGTCTAAGGGCCTCATTTATGAAAAGTGATGCATCGCTGCGAGAAAACATTGATGCGTCACTTTTCATTGATCCCTCCTTGCGACACCAATGATGCGTCATATTTACAGTATGACGCATCATGCCGCAAGGAGTTACAGATACGTCAGTATTTCTGACGTATCTGTAGGTGCACAAATGGCGCATTGCTGGAGTGTGTGACAAAAATGACGCAAATCCAGCAATGGGTCATTACACATGGGCAAGTCCCATGTGAAATGTGCCTAAAGTCAGTCTTACGCCTGTCTCATACTGTCGCATTTGCGTCCTAGAATCATAGATTTCACTGCGTCACTTCTATGAGGCTTACTTGCGTCAAAACACCCACCCTGTATACATTATACCTGTCGCAGGTATAATGTGGCACAGGAGTTTACAAAATGAGGAATCTAGGTAGATGCATCACTTTGTAAATATGGTGCAACGGGGCTAATTTTAACGCCTCTGATGTGTCACAAAAATTGACGCACGGGCGGCGAAAAAATGGCGCACGGGCTTATAAATAATCCCCTAAGTTCCTTGCTCCCACATCTCCCTTGGTCATAGCACACCCGTCCCGCAGCGGGGCGGGAAGAACCCGATGATGAAGCATGCCATCAAATGTCCTTTTGGTGGGTGGGGGTTTATTTTAAGAAAAATAATTCTTTCCCATATGGATCACGTACATTTTGAACGATACCCTATTAAACAAACCCTACCAAGTGGACTTCTTTTGATTAACTTAACCATTCTGTAGATGGTGCCTCTGCTACAGTAAAAGGTAACTTCTCTACTTTTCGATGAGAAGCATGGTGTACTTCGGATCTCTGCGTGCCATTGTCAATTGTCGGTTGGTCAGATTGTAAGCTGAAAACAAATTTGTGTCTTTAATGTATCGCCATGGAATATGGCCAAAACGCAATGATTGAAGTGTCCAGCTTAAATGCATATTAGTGCGTAGCTGAGATTGCCCATGTTGTAGAATAGACAAATCTTGTTCCATTATGTTTATAGGTGAGGACACAATGTTGCCCAGTGAATAAATACGAGACAAGAGTGTGCTGTTGTCTACCACAGCTAAAGCCTTTTCTAGATTTAGTTCATTGTATTTATTTATTTTAAAGGTTTTACATAGCGCTAGCTAGAGCCGGAGGTATCAGAGCACTTTCCAAGAGTATCAGACCATTGTTGCAGGTTACATCATTGCAAAGGTTACATAGTTATTAGAGCATGGCAACATAGTTACATGTAAAGTCAAGACAAACAAGGACATTCCGGGAGGGGGTAGGAGCAGGGGAAGTAGACAGAGAATGAAGGAGGGAAAGTGGAGGGGAGGGTGAGAGACTCAGCATGGAAAGAGGAGGGGGAGGGTGATGGTACACAAACTGGTGGACGAGTCAAAGCTGCGTCTAAAGTCCGGAAAACTGTGGTCGCAGGGTAAGTGATATCATTTCCCCATCTCTGTTGCGAGAGGCTCCCTATACGCAGTGGACTGTCTCAGAGGGGACTCTGAGACTCCAAGGCCTACATACTGTATCCTTCTCCAAAAAGGGGAGAGGGAGTGCTTTGGCAAGGGGTTCCATACCATAACTCAACTGTGAGTGGATCCCTTGGCGCTGTGGACTCTCTCAGCCGGTTCACTGAGACTCCAGAGTATAAATATTGGATCTTTCCCCAACAAGGGGAGGAGTGCTTAGTCACAGGGCACAAAAGGGAAGGGGATTGGGCGGTATAGCAGGCAAGGGGAGAGAGGATAGGGGCAAAGGAAGTAGACAAAGAAAAAGAGAGTACTAAATGGGAACAAACAGCATCAGTTTGGGGGATAGACTGTTTTCTCTCTGTGGCCATGAAATTGCCCCATCTCCAAGGTAAAAGCCTAGCGCAGGCCATTCCAGAAGCTTTGCCATCCAGGACATGAAGCACACAGTTAGTAATTCAAATTATTTTTTTACGATTCACAGAAGTTTATAGTACGCTGCATATCAGCAATCCAGATGTTATCAATTTACGTTCTTGGGTGCAGAGGATGATGCTCAGTTCTCCATGTTGTGTTCCCCTGTTGTTGGCACCTGTGAGTCTTTGGCGGCTGTGATGGCGAAGTAGGAGGAAACTCTATTATTTTGCTGTTAATTCTATCTATTTCACAAAGTCTCTCTGCAACTACCTGTTGGGAGACTTTCCAAACCTCATTATAGATGGTGTATAGGAAGAGTTTCCTACGCGGTTTCTTGGGACCCAACAAGAAATCTCTAAGATCCATGTTGTCTGACAGAAGGGAGAAGTGTTTTTTCACCTGTGAAAGTGTTGGGGTATTTACCAGTCTAGGCACAACTTCCCAACACTATTCCTACGTGTGGCTCCATTCCAAAACATCACCCCTTTCCAAAGCTCACCCTAATTTCCTCTGCAGAACAAATTCCTACACCTCCCTCCATTACACCTATCCCAAACCACCCCATACCCATAAATCTGACCACGCCCTAGAAATTACTGTGGCCCTAAACATTCCTCTCTAGAAACCCAAAGTCCTAACTCACTTAAAAAAATCCTAACATCCCCACCCATCCCAAAAACGTATGTGCATGGACCACCGTCTAATCTAGGAGAGTGGAGAACCACCTGAGACGGAAATTACAAGGAATTTGGAGAGGTAAGCATTGCCATTCACATTTAAGACACTGATAGGACATTGTTTACCTGCCCCATTCTGGTACTTGTATTTACAGTCATTGTTTAGGATATTGTTTTATCAAATAATTAAAATACTAGAGTAAAAAGATTTTTGTTACTCCTTAATTTGAATCTATTAATCAAAAGTTAAGTTTCAATTTTTTGTGTATGTTTTTAACTTGTATATAGTGGTTACTGTTAAAATTTTATAATCTTTGCCATATATGACTTTTGTATTTCAATATGTTACATATGTTAACGATTTAATTCCATTTTCTAGTACTTGAGATTTCCTATGTGTGGCATTATGGGGGATAAAATGAATTACCTTCCCCATGTGTGTTAAAGGAACTAAAAGTGGTGGTGTAAGGGGCTAATATATGTGTCATGCTAAGTGGGAGTGTGTGTGACTATATTTTACATTATTATAAAATGAAGGTATACCTTTAGGTGTTGGGGCCTTGGTATTCTGTGAAATTTTGTAAAGATGCCACATAGCAGTGAGTGTGTTGTGATAAATATTCAGGGTACATGGTCGAATCATATGATTGTGAAATGTGAGGTATGTGGGTAAACAGGGACCAAGGGAAGCCTCATAATATTTGTATTTTTTAAACAAGCTACTTCTGGTTAGAGTTACTACTAATATACATACACTTTCGGCAAAAAAACATACACCGGTTTGTTATAGTTTGTATCATATTATATGTTATCTGACCATGCACACATTTATACAAATGTGTAGCATCTTACTAATGGTGGTAAGTAAAATTGTGTTAGATGAGTATTTAATTTGGTAGGTAATGTGAGGCATGTGAACAGGAAGGGAATCAGGGTAAAGTGCTGTTACATATGCTGACATTGGTAGTTAATATAATGCATTTGTAAAAGTTGAAACATAGGTACTTTCCTTATATTTTGTTTGGGTTGTGTTCATCATCACTGCCAGATAGAGTCCCAGGTCTTGTGGTAGAAGGGACATGTTGATTGTGTGTGTGGGTTTTGTGTTCACGGTTTGCCTAATATGCCCTTTTCCCTCCAACACAAATATGGAGGATAAACTGTAATGTTTCTGTAAATTGAAAATATACTTTAAATATGGAGGATTTAGCATTGACTTTCTCTCAGTCCCTCCACAATGTTTAGAGTGAGGAAAATATGGTAGAATCTGTGGACGGATACTTGAGTTTTATTGATTTTATCATTTCTAAGGATTTTTTAGTAATGTTGGAAGTGGAGGTCCTTATCCCTCGCTGCCGCCACCAACTGCTGGAGGCGAGAGTCCCTGTCCCACACCGCTGTTGCTAGGTGTGAGATCCGGAACCCTCGTTTGAACGTTAGACTAAGTAAGGACACAGTCTGAGATAGCCCTGCTCACCCCCTTAGTAGCTTGGCACGAGCAGCCAGGCTTATCTCCATGGCACGAGTGTAAAGTATGTTCAACCATACTCACAGGAACCCAATGTTGTCACCACAAATAGCCTCCACACGAGTTTTTATAAAACGAGTATAATCTATACTACTATTATAAAGAAAGAACTTTGAACCTTTGAGGCAGTAAAACTCTGGAACCACAGCGCCAATCGACACACCCGATAATTGTTGAAATTGTCAGGGTGTGCAGATGTACATAGGCTATATAAATTTAAAAAATATACGTTATTTAAAAAATTTACGAGAAAAAAAAGTAGTCCCCTGGAAGTAGCGCCAGCCGCGACATGCGTGCTCACATCAGTGCTGTGCCGTGCCTCTGCTGTGCCTCTGCGCCATAATTATTAATGACGTGTTGTTGGTTCCTGCAGAGACCGGGAGCTCCGTTTGAATGTATGCAGTACTCATGGCGCGAAGAAATGTGTAGGACACGTTAATGATTTGTAGATGCAGTCATCTAACCACTCATTGCTCTTACCTGACCCAACACTACAAGAATGGGAGTAGAGCACATGCGTTTTGCTTCTAGGAAAAGACGTGCTTCGCTGTTCTTTTTTCAAAACTCGGGTACGGTTCGTAGCTAGACCTCCCTCTGCACAACTCTTTTCGTGTTTTGGGGGGTCTGAGGAGAGTCTTCCTGTGCAGGTGCTTATAATCATATTCACTGCACTCATGCTATTTTCGTGTTGTTTGCCACATTTGACACATTATCCATCAACTGCTGCATAATCTGAAGATTTTAACAAAAATAATGTTTTGTTTGTAGCTCACACCGATCAACAGTGACTAAAAGTGTGGTTACAAGTTGCAGTGCAATGGAAGGCCCCTCACAAAGTTTGACTGGTCACCTTTCTCTTGAATATTGCTATATCAGGGTGTTAAACTTTTATTAATGAAGTAAAACCGACGCGCAGTGTTAAGAATTGTAATAACGAAGTAATACTATCACAAAATGCGATGCATTATGCTGCATACTTTGCCTTTCCTTGCCATCAAATGAAGTCAACACTGAGGCCTGATCGTCCCCACCACATAGTTCAATTAACCCAGATTATAATTAACTGGTTCTGCCCTGGGCCTAATGAATTAGTACCCCTCAGGCAGCTTTGCGCATGTTTAAATGTATGAACATTTATGTCCCAGTTGCCCCCCCGACATTTTGATTTCCAGCAGAAATCGGGGCGAAGAAAACATATTCGTGGTCGAAATTCACTGTCCAGGTGTACACTATAGCACTGTGTGATCTTCATAATGCCCGTCTGTAGCAGCAGAGGTGTTACTGCTCTTTCCTGTCACTTTTCTGTGTGTAGGGGTTATACTGCAAACCACAGACTCTAACATGCACAGCTGTTGCTCGCCCCCCTGCTGCAACTGGATAGGAAGGACTAATCTTCTCAGACCACTGAGCAGTGATGGGAGATTAGCCCACAACACAATTACACTGAGAGGAAAGCCAGTGGCGTAGAGAAAAATGATTGCCCCCTTACAGAATGTGATATGGTACACCCGAGTCTCCCATATCGATATCAAGATCGTCATTAGTCTTTGGGCTGCATGAGGCCACCCATTGAAGAATTTTGGGCACACTGGTAGTGACAGTCGCTCATTCCCAAAGCATTATTATATATGGCACTGAGTTGAGGACCCTTGGAGAATCTGCTCAAACCCTTACAGGAGATTGTGGGAGAGAAAATAATGCCAACTTATTTTTATTTAGCTATCCATACCACCATTTTGTCATTTTAAAGTGCTGTTATCAATGAGTTCTTCTTTTCACAGATTTGATGGTTCTCAGTTGACTGTCCTCGGAAGGATGGAAGGTTGTGTTGGCCTTGGTAGGATTCAAACTTATGGCCTGTAGTCTGGAACAGGCATTAGCATTGATTATTTAACTAAAAGAGACACATTTCCTACTAAATGAGGTAGAAAACAGAGGAAGGGGAAGCAAGATTTCAAAGAATACTGGCGTGGAAATCTATACTACTATTATAAAGGAAGAACTTTGAACCTTTGAGGCGGGTAAACTCGGGAACCACAGCGCCAATCCACACACCCGATACATCGTTGAAATTGTCAGGGTGTGCAGATGCACATAGGCTCCATAAATGAAAAAAATATACGTTATTTAAAAAATTTACGAGAAAAAAAAAGTAGTCCCATGGAAGTAGCGCCGGCCGCGACATGCGTGCTGACATCAAGAGCGCGGGGAGCAGCGATGTCCAGGAGCGCGAGGAGGAACGGCAGACATTAGCGCTGGGAGGAGCGGTGAGGAGTGGCTGACAGGCCGGGAGGAGCGGCGGACAGGCGGGGAGGAGAGTGGAGGAGTGGCGAGGAGCCGTGGACCGGTGAACTCAGGAGCGTGGGGAGGTGCGGCGGATGAAGTTAGGCACCGGGGGACCCACGGACAATGTCGGGGCGGGCGGGGGCCCTGAAGTCAAGATCGGACGGGTTGCTACTCCGGGGGACCCGCGGACAATGTTGGGGCGGGCGGGGGCCGGGGCGGGCGGGGGCCCTGAAGCCTGATTGCTCCCGAACAAGGTCGGGATGGGCTGCTAGTCTTTATATAAGAAGATATACAATATGACCACACGATACAAAGCCATCATAAAATAATGGGTAGTATTCCTTCCGCTGGATTGGTAGGTTCTAACCCCAACCACCGCTTCTAACCAACAGCTAAGCGTACTTCTAACCGTTTCCCAAAAGGTTAGGCAGGTCGTTTTGCTTGAATCACACACGTTGCACAAGAAAAGAAATACTGCAATGCGTAAAAATATACTTCAGTACTGTGCAATAGAGATACAATGCCATACGTAGCACCACAGTCATGTACTTTGCAATAGAAGGAATAATGCAATGCATATCACTACCAGCATGCCCTGTGCAAGGAAGAAACAAAGCAATGCGTCACGCTACAATCATGTATTGTGCAATGCAGAAATAATGCAATGCACCATATTACAATCATGTACTCTGCAAGGGAAAAATAACGCAGAGTGTAGCGCACCAAGCATGTAGTTCGTCAGGCACAATTAAGGTCAGGCGTCATACAACAGTTCGTTAGCAGCAATAATGCAAAGTGTAATTCGACAGTTTAGGTGCTCCGTTAACAGTTGCCCCCAACCTGGATCAATGATGACACAAAAGCACTGCTTCTCACTCCGGCCCCAGTACTGCCCCTCCTTGGGCCAGCACAGGCCTCAATCTGAGCGGAAGCAATAGGCTCGCTCAGCTGACAGAAACGAGAGGCCAAGAGAGTGTCCCTCCGGGCCCACACCCCACCCCAGGTGGTGATCCACGTTACATGGGGGGGTGCAACCTCACTTTCCTCTCCTCCTTCAGTGGCTTGGGCCTTGATCCAGAACTCTGTCAATGAGCACGGCAAACTCGGGCCGGCGCCTCAGCTCCTCGGTGGCTGCTGGTCTGGGCTACTACTGTTTCACTCCGAGGGTCCAATGACTTGGCCCTCCTTCCAGCGTCTCAGTGGACACCAATACCCGCACTCCGCACTGTGGAGACTTACTTCAATTTCGGTGCACGCGCTACCCAGGCACTACTCACCAGCGCCTCTTGTTGCACCTCAACACGCACTTTGTACGTCCGAGACTCGCCGCTTCTCTGGTACACACGATGACGAGACGCTCTTCACCAACGCCTAGGCTTGCACCTCAACACGCACCCTCCGCGTCCGAGTCTCACCTCTTCTCCCGGTACACACGATGACCAGACACTCTTCCACAATGCCTTGGCTGCACCACGACACGCACCCTGCACATCCGAGACTCACTTCTTCGATGGGTGCACACAACGACCAGGCGCTCGTCACCAGCAACTTGGCTTGCACCACGACACGCACCCTGTGTGTCCGAGTTTCCTCTCTTCTCCCAGTGCACACAATGACCAGGCGCTCCTCACCAACGCCTTGGCTTGCACTATGACACCCACCCTGCGTGTCCGAGTCTCCTCTTTTCTCCTGGTGCGCACAATGACCAGGCGCTCCTCACCAACACCTTGGCTTGCACCACGACACTCACCCTGCGACCCCCAAGACTCAGTTTACTCCTGTTTGCCCACGATCACAAGGCACAACTTCTGAGGGTCTCAAGCTGCAAAAGCACACACACATTGCGTTGCTTAGGACTTCTCGGAAACTTTTAGGTTCCCGTGATTCCAAACAGGGAGCCAGCTCACCTTGGGCCCTTGGGGTTCAGAACACAGCACAAAGCGGGGGGGACACCACCCACTGCAATGACCCTTCAGTCTCTTACTTAGTAAAAGCTACAAACTGCAGGCCAGCCCCAGATCACGAAGTAAGGGCCAGTCCAATCCAGAAGTCTCTTCAGCAACTTCTTCCTTGGCAGAGGTTCTTCTTGACCACAAAAGAGGTCAAAGCCTTTGCAGACTCGACCTGTCCATTCACCATTCAAAACTACACCAAATTCTGGGGGTTGCAGTTCTCTTAGTTATACCCCTTCATGTTTTTGAAGTTCTTTGTGCTCAGGGGTCCCTGACCCCTCCCTAAATCCGTTCTGGTTGTCTCCCTCCCAGTGTCACCTTTCTCCCTTTGATACTGGGGTCTGGATCCTTAATCACTCAGCAGAAGATGGGTCAATTGGTTTATAGCACCAGCAAAGGTCTTTTCACCTCCCGGGCTTCTCCTCCCCCTACTCCCTACCCCTACTCTCCAGATGCAGGGCAGCCTGGTGCCATTTTAACCCCTCCCTGGGTCAAGACCTGTCCCAGCTCCTCTCAACTCTCAGAAATAGTCAATCCACATTCAGCAGAGACACACAGAAATGTGTAAATCACAAAACTCAGCCACTTTCTAAGAGTGGTTTCTGAACACACACTGACAAAACCACTTTTACAGAAAGATGTGTTATGACACTGTGAGTTCATACATACTAAACTTCACCTCTCCATTATAAAGTTACAGGAAACTAGGCAAACACCACCCAGCCTCCCCATTCTGTCTATGGCCAGAATGGCCTTTCAGCAGTGAAAAACGAAATGGAGTGTTTTCACAGTCAGGACATAACACACACCTAAGTATATGTCCCGCCTTTTGCTTACACTGCACCCTGCCCAAGGGTTACCCGGGACCTATCCAGTGGTGCCCAATGTGTATGAAAAAAGGAAAGTAAGGCCTGACAAGTGGTTGCACTTGTCAGGACAACATGCTAACTTAGCAAACTGCGCGCAGGCCCTACACTGCAGGCCCGAGTTCCCTTCTCCGCATGCCTCTGCATTACTAGCCCTGACACACACAGTGCACATCACTAGGGACTTTACTAGAAAGGCAAACATACCAATCATGGCCAACCAATTACCATTACACTTTTCATAGGGAACACTTGTATTTTGACACTGATCAGCAGTGACAAAGTACCCAAAGCATCTAAATTGGCAACTCTCTGTCCGGAAAAACGTCTAGGGGGAAAGCAAAAGGTTTAGGAAACTTTAGCCAAAAAGGCCAAGTCCTATAGGTAAAACAAATGACTCCATATCTATGAATTGGTCAGGTAATCTACTGATCTCCTTCATGCTACATATCACTCATTGCAAAAGGTTTTGTAAACCAAAAAAAAAGATGCTGCATGTTTTAAGAACAGGAACATTATTGAAACTGACCTCATTGACCTCATGACCACTGGGAAATGAATGTACTTCTCCCATCTTCTCTAACCAATATGTCTTTCTACAGATAATTACAATGTTTGAATAACCTGTTTGACAATCTAACACATCTCATGTAGAAAAGCAATATCCCAAAAAACCCAACCCCTTGAATCTCCCAAAAAATAAAATAAGCAATCAATCCCTCAGATGAATAGAAAACAGAGGTGACTGTTACACCTGTCAGCCTTAGGGTGGCCTCCCCCCAAACTTTTTGTCTTCCTTCTCCATTCTTTTCCTAATCTCATTGTTGCTGGCCTTATGACTCTGTACAATTTACTATTGCCAACCAGTGCTAACGTGCATGTGCTCACTCCTTAAAGCATGGTAACATTGGCTAATCCCCAATAGGTATATTTAATTTACTTGTAAAGTCCCCAGTAGAATGGCACTACATGTGCTCAGGACCATTACATTAAATGATACCAGTGGGCATGCAGCACTGATTTGCCACCCACCTAAGTAGCCCTTTAAACATACCCGAGGCCTTCTGTTACAGCCTGTGTGTGCAGTTTTAACTGCCATTTTGACCTGGAAAATTACACCTTTTGCCAGGCACCAATCTTCCTTTTTTCATAAATATTCATCATCCCTATGGTAACCCAGAGGGCAGGGTGCAGTTTATTTAAAATGTTGGAGATATAATTTTTAAGTTGTATATGCCCTGGTAGTGAAAAACATTTAAATTTGTCTTTCACTATTGCAAGGCCTACCTCTTCCATTGACTAACATTTGTGTTGCCTTATGATAATAAATGTGTCTGTAACAGGGGAAACCCAATCAACCCTTGTAGGCTTGGGCAATGTTTTGTTCAGGTCAAAGGGATGCTACAAGGGATTTGTTTTTGGAAAGTAATAGCTCAGTTGGGAGTTGTATTGATAATATCTTACTCCAGCGTACCCACAAGGTATCACAAATAATAAAAATAAAAATCAATTATTGGAAGGAGAAGAAAACACGGAGAGAATAAAAGGTATATTATTCCAGAAATTTTATATGAATTCCATAAGGTAATTTGCAATTCAAAGTGTGGGGAGACACAAAAAAGCAGAAAAGTAGTGAACAGAGGTATATATAACTTCACCACATCAGTTCACAACTAAAACATCAACTCCAATCAATTCATAACAACAACCAAAAGAAATTAATTAATCATGGTTGTGTGCTTGTGCACAAGCAGCGTGGATGGAGATGATGTAGCTGTCGACGTTTCGGTCTTATACTGCTGCCGTCATGAAGACCATCATCAGGACCATAAAGTTCATTGCAGGTAAAAGAGACCCCCTAAGTTAAAACAGTGAATGTTACATTGTTGAACTAAAAATTTTTTTATTTGTTTTATAAAAAGTAAAACAATACATATGTTTAAATTCTCACGTGTGACTAAAAAACAATATGAATTTCACTCTAACCTTGGATAGTACCCTTCCTGGTACTACTCAAATGAAAAGTTTATAAAAAACAACACAAAAACATATAGACATTGATGAACGTATAGAGTTGTCATGGATTGTGGATGGTAAATAGAACTGAGCCAAATATACCTTTGGGTTCTACGCAAAAACATGCATTTCAATGTTAAATTATTTCAGTTAAAGGAACATTTCCAGGTAGAGATATCTGGTTATCCAACCAAATATATATTACTCAATTTGGAATGAGAGACTTATCACATCTAACCTTCAGATAATAGCTAGACATATATCTACAAAAGATACATTAGGGTAGAATAGGTAAGGATTGTTCTATACCACATTTTGATATGTATTTAAACAAGAAATGACATATTTATATTTGTACAGTCAAAGCAAAAGTCATGATATCATTTGTCACCTGAAGATTCCAGTTGAGCAATCTTGATTGAGAACAATATATTTAAAGGCGAATCTGAAGAAAAAAACTACAATGAGTGTATATGGTCGGGCATCTCTGGAAAAGTGAAAGAAGAAAGCCTACTGTGAAAAACATACCTATTGCGTGACGTATGAAATCTAAACGGTGATGTCAATCCAACCAGCGAAAAAGAACCAAGCAAATGGAATCTAAAGAAAATAGATGAACACTTTTGAGGTTCTAAGAAGCTCATATCAATAGCCTAACAAACGAAATGGCATCTATAATGCTCTGTAATTGCCACTAGGTACTGTTGAAAGACCTCTAGTGGTCAACATTATATATCTGCATTAGGACACGTTTATTTAACATGCTTTATAGACCCAGATGCGACCTTGAAAAACACTGGTTGCAACAACTGTAACGTTCTGGTTTCGCCGGTGAATGTTGTTTAAACACTAAGTTGTTGCAACTTTAACGTGCTGGTTTCACCAGTAAATGTTGCTAAGAGTGCGCAGCTGACTTGGAAACACAAATCACACGTGAAAACGACGGTACACTGAGTTTTAAAGCAGTAACATTAAAGCTGTCAGTGTATAAATGTTCGTTGGGGCACAACGTTAGCTTTAAACGGATATTTCTTCTTGTAATGGTGACATGTAAAAATCAGGCGATACAAAACAGGTAGATATTACTACGATCACAAGTGTTGTATGATAATAAACACACTTTAATTTACAAATGAGAGCAGGTAACCAGTTTCAGATTGGTATCTTTGGAACTGTAATAAGAAATCCCAACTGAAAGTGAAGTTGGATTTTGAATTACAATTTTTTGAAAAGGCCTCTTTCAGCAATTTGCAAAATCAACTGTTCTTTTTGCATTTGTCACCCTGAGTGGGACGGGGTGCCCAGATGTGGGTGTCATGCTCTCCATGCCACTGGAGTCAAGCTATCCTGGCTGATGAGGGGTGAAACCCCGAAAAACCGGTCCTAGGATGCTTGTTTCCAGTCCAGGAAGGACCTGACCTGGCAGTTCGGGCTGGACTGTTCCAATTGGGCGCAGGGTCAAGACTAATTTTCATATGGCTGGGTTCAAACTGGAATGGCACGGAGAGCTAAAAAACAATGGATTTAGGCCCAGATGTCTGTACTTGGGTGAATGTATGACATTGTTCTGCATTCTGTCCATCAATTGTTCTTTTTGCATTTGTCACCCCGAGTGGGACGGGGGTGCCCAGATGTGGGTCTCATGCTCTCCATGCCACTTGAGTCAAGCTATCCTGGCTGATGAGGGGTGAAACCCCGAAACCGGTCCAAGGATACTTGTTTCCACTCTAGGAAGGATCTGGCCTGGCAGTTCGGGCTAGATTGTTCCCATAGGGCGCAGGGTCAGGACTGATTTGAATATGGCTGGGTTTAAACTGGAATGGTATGGGAGCATGAAAACAATGGATTTAGGCCCAGATCTTTGTACTGGGGTGAATGTATGACATTGTTCTCCATTCTGTCCATCAATTGTTCTGATTGCATCTTTTACAAATTTGGCATTTTTCTACCAAAGCCACTTAGTGCATGTAGCCTGTCTCTGGTCACATGATTGGGTGTAGTTGACAGTTGAGCTTTCTGTGTTCCCCCTAGACAGCCACAAACAATAGAGAGCTTAGATGTGCTTGGCTAGGTCATCACTGGCAGAATGGGTAGGGCAGAGCTGGACCCAGCCCTACTTACACTTGAATAGGCTATGTCCTGACTCTACACAAAGAGTGGCATACCCCCTGCATGTAGTCTGGAGCCAGGGCAGGGAAGGCAGGATGCCTGGGGACTTCAAAGAGAAACCTTTAGAAGCTTCACCCCCACTGTAAAGACACAAATGGATATATATATTTACTGGACCTCAGACTCCAACTCTTCAGTACACTTCTGGGTCTTTGGATGCTCTGCCAGGAAGAAGGACTGCTGTGTTGCTGAAGTACTGCCACTCTGCTGGACAGTTGCCCTGCTGGACTACTGCTTTTCTGGACTGTTGCCTTGATGTGCTTATCTTCAGCCTGCTACCCTCTTGGTTACATGAGAAAGATTGGACCTGCATCTCTTGAACCCAGAACCCCAGAATGACTCCAAGGGCTAGTTGGCGCGGTGAATAAAAGGAAGAGGTGTAGAGAAAATGGAGACTGTTTATTGTGGTCTGCTTATTTTATTCACAAGAGTTATTTGGTGCACCTTATTGTGCATTTACATTCATTTCAAAACTATTGTTAATGTGAAAACTACAAACCACTTCCCTGATGCAGTGTGTATAAACATCATTAAGGAGCTCTTCTTCTAGATTCTACCCTACTGGACTTTGTCTACACATTTCTCCTGCATCGCATATTCCATGAGAGCCTAAAAATCAGCCAAATTACATGCCTTTGATGTCAACGTTCTTAATAGCTTCTGTCCTGTTTCTGATTTAAAGTCTGTCTTTTCTCAGCTTACTCAACCTATTGCCATCAATGGTCTCCTTGATAAGTGTCAATCTGTTTTTTGGCAGGGATGCAGCACAAAACATGCCCTCATTCGAGGTGTGAATGTTGCTCCATGATTCTTCGATGAAGTAAACTCTTGCCTAATAGCGCTCCTATATCTTTCTGATGCATTCAACATGGTCAAGCGCTCTGTTTTATTCAACATCATTAAAAGCACAATGAACATTGAGGGAGTATTACTTAAATGTTTAAATGTTTTACTTCTTACCTGACCAATCAGTCCCAAGTAGGTCAAATTTGGATATTTTAAGTTTGACTAAAGTACAACTTCTTTGTTAAGAGTCTATTCTTGACCCGAACCTGTTCTATCACTACATGGAAATTCTGGTATTCTGTATCATCAATCTGAAGGCAACACTGAGGTAGAATTCGTGCAATTATTGTCCTAAGTTTATACTCTCTCCTTTCTAAAATGTTGAGATCTTTAAAAGATGGATTAAAGCAGGGGCGGAATTGTAGGAGAGTAGGATCTGCTTACTATGGTTACCCCCACTTTTTGCTGGTGTTTCACTGTTTTTCAACTTTAGTCTGACTGGGGCCCTGATTTCCAGGACCGCAGCCTAGCTGCTACCTCTAAAATTGATTGCATGTACATTAGGTACACTCCAGATTGGTTACTGGGTTACCCTTGTGAGTCCCAAGTACACGGTACCTTAGGTACTAAGGCCATAGGTACCCCAGAGGCCTACCAGGGCTGAAGCAAGTATTATGCCACCCCTGGGAAGCCTTCCAAAATGGCACCACAGGACTGCTACTGCAGCCTGGGTAAAGTGGTGCATGAACCCCTTACTAAGATATAGGTTACCTATATCTACCTTTAAATCACTGGCACATATAAACCTATCAGTCACTCCGATTGGCAGGCCTTATCAGTCCTAAAGGTAGAGTACTTTGTTTTGTGTGAGAGGGTGCCCATGCATGATCAGGACCCCTCTGCAGCTTTCGGAATCTATTCTCTGAAGCTGTTCTGTGATGCATCTAGACCATATACTCTTAAGTGCATTATAACCTTGCGGTAAATGCTAACTTTGGAATGACTGCATCGAAACATGTCGTGTCTGGTGTCAAACCCTTTGGAATTCTACCCCCCCCCTCCAGTCCTGGCGGAAGGGGGAGAATTCCACCCTTCTAGAGGGAGAAGACAAGTACACACTGGTCTGCCGTTAATAGTTCAAAAGAACCCTAGCATCACAAAATGGATGCTGCACCCACAGACACGGGTCTGACCTCCTGCTGCTGGACTAAATTCCAGCAGGGAAGGCCTGGACACTAGGTTTCCTGTCACAGGGAGGTGTAACCACCTCCCTGACAGGCTTTAGTGTATTGGGGATGGGTGGGTGCATTCAAAGAATGCTTTTCAGACAGTGCTGAGGGCACACTTGATGTCCCTGTGCATACCCTAGTTCAAACCGGTTGCAGGGGCACTCAGCCCCTGGCGCGAAACTGGACAAAGTAAATTGGCGTAACAACCCCTCTTTCCTGACCCTTCCATAGGTGGATCTCCAGAGTATGTCCAACCCCCCCTTTCTTAGTATACCTATGGGACCTCAGTCCTTAGGACTTCAAATTACACCTGGACGAAACTCTGCAACATATATCCTGGAACTTCGACATTCTACACGATTAGAAGACGGAATAATCTCCCTTGGGGTCAAGGAGTGACTCCCCTGTTCAAACATGCACCAAAGAAGCATCCTGCCAGTCTGCATTTCCGAAGCTCCCGACGGACTCCGAAGTATTTGCGATACAGCAAATGGACTTCGAGACTTCTCTGAGGCCGACATAAGATCCCAGCAAAGCTGAAACCTGCAGCCCTCATGAGAGAAGTGGGACCGGAACTCCTGGACACAGTGCACAATTGCTAGTGCATCAACTTCCAGAGCTTTCCCGAAGTTGTGCATTGAGCTACTTGTAGTCCAAGCCCCGAGCACCATCTGCACTGAAGATTGTAGGCCTACACTTCACAAGTGTTCTGTGAGCCCGCTTCTAGCATTTCTGCTTGAGACCCCTTCGTGATCCCTGGTCCGTCAACTGCTGGTTGCCCTCGAAGGTAACTATACTTTTCCTTGGGCTTCTCTGGTTGCTCCAAACGTGCCCTGACTCCCTACCAAGTGGTGAGTCACCCAGACCTTGTTGGTCTGCACTGAAGCCTATCTCTGCTTTCTGCATGGGTTGCTGTTGCGAAGGTTTGTTGGGTCCAATTCGGGCACCAACACCGCAGTACTCGACATCCTTTGAGGGACAGCCCGAATCCAGCACCTGGTCATCGTCGACGTCTCCGGGACCTAATGGCATCCGCTCATTGCCCTCCTGGTCACTGGCTAGTGACCCAGACTCTGTCCCCTCTGCTTTCAGGTACTTCACATCTCTGATCCAGTCTTGGATCCTTCCGGACGCTTTCCGCTTGGATGCCAGCAGCACTTTGCAGCAGATCGCCATTGAAAATGACGACGAACCCCGACACTAAAAGACACCTATGCACCTTGCTTTCCTGGGTGAGGTAACTCGAGTACTCCGGTGTGAGAAACCGGAATTGACGTTCGGTTTAGTGAAACATATATTTGCTTTTGATAATTAGCGTGATGCATCTAGTAAGACTAACAAAGACAACGCAAACATTAATATACACACGAAAGGAAGTAATTTAGGAATTAGCATACACATATTGCATATAGTTGCTTTTGATAATTAGCGTGATGCATCTAGTAAGACTAACAAAGACAACGCAAACATTAATATACACACGAAAGGAAGTAATTTAGGGATTAGCATACACATATTGCATGTTTTTGTATCTAGATCACAGACAGCCCTGCTGACTCGACCGATGCCATTTTGTGGCCTCGTTCGATCTCTGCATTAGAAAGCCCTATCCTTGCATTCTGCCAAAGCCGTTCCCCTGAGAAATAGCCCAACTGTTGCAAACTGCTGTTTCTGCACGTTGGGCCTGTCAAGGTTATAGGTAGAAGGGGGAGGCTGGATAAGCACATTCCGAGGGGTGCTGCGCGAACTCTCTCAGAGTTAGCAGAAGGGGGTCACCCTCACGACCTTGCTATAATAAGATGAGCTTAACCAAGAGCGCTTTGTTTCCCATATATGGTCTTTCCCTCTGCACCAACCTGTACCAACTTGTATTTTTCCATCTTGGGTAACGGTTTCGAAATGTAACAGTATATATGTGATGTTCTGACAATGTGCCAGCAGTCTTCTTGGCGGACCTCGTGGGGTTAGGTCACAAGGAGCTCCTCTGGCAGAGTTTGTTTGTTATAATAAACGATTGGACCTTCTACACTGCCAACCGACTGATTATTGGTAATTGGTATTGGGCTAGATGTAAGTATGGCTCTAGGTGGGTTGTAATAATTTTTTCGGTACTTCAGTTGGCGACTCCGCCGGGACTCCGCGTTGGGGTCGTCCCTCTGTAATCAGAAAAGAAACGGGACAATGAAAAGGGCGATCTTGATCGGGAGGGGAGGATAGACCAAAGAATTTGGGGTCTGCTCCGCTCTCCCGATCGAGAGAACCCCAGCTGCTAGTGACCCCACGCCGGAGTCCTTCGGGTGTAACCCGAGAACCAGCCACGTTGGCTTAACAGGAATTGGCAGTGGAGAACGCACAATCGGACCTGAGTGCACCAGGTGAGTGTCTTGTCTTGTCTTGTCTTGTGTTGGATATCTCTTGGATTTTGGATTTGAGACTTGGCATTTGGTGACCTTTGGCCACGGAGAACTTGACAAAGAGGGTCTGAAGGGGCAGTACTGAAACTGCACGTGCGGACGCCCCTGTTTTGGATTGTGAAAATATTTAGAGATTGAGACCAGATGCCTCGGTGTAAATTGCGGTTTTCACCAGGCCGGACCGCTCTCGGAAACGCCGGCGGCTGAGATTGGGTAGCACTCGGACAGATCTAGAGCGGCGCTTGAAAAAGCGGGCTTAGCCAGAATAGTTCGGGAGGTGACCCATGAATGCTGTCCGATGGCCCGTAGGTCGGTCTGTGGTTTAGAGAAACCTGTGTGGCTATCTCTAGGCAGTCTAAGGACAAGACTGTTGGACTTTGTCATTTTTGAGCTTTGAAGTTCTGGAAAGGGTTCTCCATAGGTGGGAGTCGACGAGCTCCATCTCTTGTTTGCAAATACCTGTGTTTTTGTCTTTCATGTTGATGCAAATTGAAGATTTGTTTCCGTGCTGTGGTTACTTTATTCATGTAAGAGTGAATTCGAGTGCAGACATGGCCATGTGTATGAGAGTGTTGTGATTAACAATTTTGATTCCTTTTCAGCTCGCTTTTGATAAAAGGGGCGATGCCGTGCTTTAGTAAACTATGCTTTGGCTGTATTCACCGAGGGAGCACGAGGTTGGACGAAAGCCAGCCAGCCCCTCCGGAGGGAACTACCAGCCATGATATATATTGCAAGCACGGAATAGGGCCCCTCCTCTTTAATACCTTGTGGAACAAATACACTAAAGATAATGTAGAACTACAATGGCCAAAGACCAGGTCTTTTGATGAGAAAAAGATCCAGTATCTGCAAGAACGCCTGTTTGCTAAACGCAGTAGACAGGCCATGTTTGATACTCTCAATAAATGGCAGAAAGAGGCGAAGCGGAGACGCACCCGGTCTGAAAAACTCCTGAAGATACAGCAAGGGCAGACTGTAACTCAGAAAGCCATTGCTCATCTTAAAAATATGACCGAGCAAAATATTGAGTATGCAGACAGACAGTTTAGGTTGCAGGTAGATAGAAGTTATGTGACACGGAATGAAGCAGAGGATGAGATAGAGGATTTGTTAGATAAACGGCCTCCCCCACCATATGCGCCTCAATGCATATACCCTGCGGTACCTCTCCAGGTGACTGCTGTGCCCCTGGCCTCCACACCGGAGGAAGATGTGCCTCTCACCTCCCTGGGGACTACCCGTGCCCCACCTACCTCTGTGAGAGACATGGCTACCCTCATCCCTGACCCCAGGACACCCCTGGGAACATCCCATATGGTGTTAGCAGCTCCAAGCCCCATATGGGCCTCCCAATCGGCCAGTACCACACCCGGAGATCTGGGGCAAACACCAAAGGGGGAACCGGGAGGTCTGAGCAGTAAACGATTATTCACGAGAGCCTCTGTAGGGTATGGTGAAAAAGAAGCAGTAGAAGATCAGGCAGCTAAATGGATGCAGAATGATATATACACAGCAGCTGATGAATGGATCACTATTAAAGATTTGGAGCCGGTAATGCAGCAGCATGCCCTATATCAGATGTCTTGTTACCTCATCGAGGCCTGGGAACTATGTTTCCGGGATGGGATGGCCCCTCAGGTACTGTATACCATCCGAGATTGGACTCATAAGTTTAACATGGATCCACAGGAGGTATACAAGAATGTCGACACATTAGTGAAATATCGAGGCAGAATGTTCATAAAAAGTCCAAATTGGACTTCCCAGCATCCAATGCGGGAAGTGCACCCTATTTTTCATCCCGAAATTCCTGAAGCACGTGATAATGCTGACCAAGTTATAAGAGCTCGAGTAGAGGCCCGGTTCCAGGAGCAATGGGTGTACACTCCGTGGAAGCGAAGTAAGGTTCTTGCCCTTAAATCTCAACTGCCCGATCCCCACAAGAATCCCACCGCCTACTACAAGGAACCGACCGAAGCAGCAGCCTCTGCTGTAATGACATTGGCAGATGTCGAGCTATTCTTTGGGTTACTAGTTCCGGTTGATATATGACGGCAGGTTCAAGACGCCGATCATGCTGCGGAACTAGGGGGAACTTGGAACGAGTTGAAGGATTGGGACCGAGATCGAAAACCTGGGGATAAGCCTAGAAACTAAATCACCTCTTTGCCAGCAAAAATAATAGCGTACATGCATACCCTGATTCCTCAACGAAAGGTTGACTGGGACAAATTGACAGCTTGTAGGTTGAAAAAGGATGAAAGTGTGTCCGATTTCTTTACCAGGTTTGAAGAGGTTTTCATTGACTTTAGTGGGCAGGACTTGGCCACAAAAGGTGGAATCAGGTTGTTCGTGAATAGATTTGTTACCAATTTTGCACCGGACATTTCTGCACGGTAGCAGGCTGCAGAAAGCCCCTGGACTGCCTCCACTCCCTCCGTGATTTTGAGCATGGCCCAATATTACGAGCATAGGTAAAACGAAAGCAAGGATAAAGTGGAGAAAAAGGCCAAGGATCTTAAAACACGGGTGCTGCTTCAGCAAGTTGTCCGAGGACAGGGAGGAGGGAGAGGAGCCAGAGGGCCCATGTCCAGAGGGGCGGGAACAGGCAGAGGCGCAGGCGGGGCTCAGACTATAGGGATAAACCAATGCTCCTATTGTAAGCAGGAGGGACACTGGAAAGCGCAGTGCCCGTTATTACTTGCCCAGAACGGGGCAATCCGAGGATGAGGACGGGGTGGCCAGACCTAAGTGATATGCACATTGAAGAGGCACCAGGCAAGTCCGAACGAAATCATTTTGATGGTCACCAAGGTAGACAATATTATCATGACAATTATGCATTCGAAGATCAGGATGGGTGCGTCCACCCATAGGACAGCCAGGGACAGAGTAGGGGCCAAGTGTCGATCCCAGTCAATCAACAAGGACCTTATGTGAGAGGGGAATTGATGGGGACTTCTGAGAATTTCCTGATTGACACAGGGGCAATGACTAGTTCAGTTGCTCGATCATTGGTTCCAAGGGCGGCTCTGTCCGGACAAAATAATGTATCCGTGAGATTTTCAGGAGTCCCAGTAGTCAGTCCCATCTCTAAACCACTCTCCTTCACGATCGGTCCCGCTACTGTTGAATCACCTTTTCTGCTAACCTCGGATTGTGGTGAGAATTTGGTGGGCTTAGATATGCTAAAAAGGTTGAATGCAAAAATATACTGCTCCCCTGATGGGGTTTATTTGACGATACAACCCCACACTGACTGCAAAAAACAATGTTTTGCTAAAAACGAACCTCTTCTCCCCAAGTTTAACAGCATTCCCGCTGCATTATGGGCAAAAGGGGATGCGGACGTGGGAAAGTTAGACATCCCACCAGTCCATATCACGTTGAAACTTGACGCAAAATTACCGCGCATACCACAGTATAAAATCTCACTAGCCGGTGAACGGGCTTTATTTTCAATTATTCAGGATCTCATTGATAAAGGGGTAGTGGAGGAGACAGCTGCCAATATTTGTAATAGCCCGATTCTTCCAATTTTGAAGAAGAGTCCTGATTCTGACCCGCAGGGAAACGTTGATGCTTATCGTTTTGTGATTGACCTGAGGGCAGTTAATAAGATTGTTGTACCGCAGTACCCTGTGGTAACAGACATCACCACTATTCTTACGTTGATTCCGCCCACTGCTCAGTATTTTTTGGTCATAGATCTGAAGAATGCTTTCTTCAGTATCCCTATCCACCCCAATAGCAGACAGATCTTTGGATACTCGTTATCTGGCCGAAGCTTCCGATTCTGTCGTGCACCTCTAGGCTATACTTAAAGTCCGAGCATCTATAGTCAGGCCCTTAAGGCTCTGTTGGACGATCTAGTCTTGCCCGAGGGCAACGTGCTCTTTCAATACGTGGATGACCTATTGATCGCCTCTGACACGGAAGAAGGCTGCAAGGCTGCCACTGTTAAATTATTGCACCATTTGGCGGCAAAGGGGAATAAGGTGTCCTTGTCTAAGTTCCCATACTGTCGACAGGAGGTAAGGTAACCTACCTAGGTCATCTACTGTCGAAGGAGGGTAGGTGATTGACTCCTGAACGCATTACTACCATCTCTAACATGTCTGTCCCTTGCACTCAGCATGATGTTCATGCCTTTCTTGGCATCACCTCTTACTGTCGCCAATGGATACCTAATTTTTCTCCTCTTGCTAAACCTTTGTTGCATCTAACCACTAAAGACGTGCATGAACCCTTCTCCTGGACGGATGAATGTCAGCATTCCTTTGACTCTTTAAAAACTGCTCTCTGTTCTGCACCCGTCTTGGGTACTCCTGACTACCAGAAACCCTTTGTACTATATGTGCATGAGGTCGACGGTTGCTCGCTTTCAGTGTTAACGCAAGAATTTGGTGGTAAGCAAAGACCTTGTGCTTATTTGTCGGCCACATTGGACAATGTCGCAAGAGCATTTCCTAGCTGCCTGAGGGCCACTGCAGCTGTTGCGGTGGCCGTCCGGCAGTCGGAAGGACTTGTTCTAAATTCCAACCTAACAGTGATGGTGCTGCACGCTGTGGACACATTACTAAACAAAACTAAGACACAGCACCTTACGAGCGCACGCCTCACTGGGTATGAATTGACACTATTTGCTCAACACATCACGATTACGCGATGTGCCACGTTAAATCCAGTTACATTGCTACCACTCCCTACGAGTAAAACTACCAATGATATACATGATTGCATATTTCGAACTGAAGAAGAAACGAAGGGTAGGATTGACCTTATTGACACTCCTCTATCTGACCCCCAAGGGGAGTTATATGTGGATGGGTCCTGTTTCAGATTAGCAGATGGAACAACAACAGCTGCGTATGCAATAACGACTTTGAAAACAGTAGTTGAAACATCTCGAGTGCCCCATCGGTCAGCTCAAGCCGCTGAGCTGGTGGCGTTGTTACGAGCCTGTGAATTGACTGAAGGACTTGAGGTTAATATCTACACAGACAGCCAATACGCCTTTGGTGTGGCCCTTAGTTTTGGGCAGCTGTGGAGGGAACGGGGTTTCCTCACCTCTCATGGTCAGAAATACAGAATGGTCCCCTGGTGTTACGATTGTTGGATGCCCTCACTCTGCCCAAGAAGCTAGCCATAATAAAATTCAGTGCACATAAGGCAGTGGTGGATGAAGTAGGAGAGGGGAATGCTTTTGCAGACCAGGTTGCTAAACAAACGGCCCAATCTACAATGTCGACTATGTTTGTAATGTCCTCTGCAAGGTGGGTGGAGGAATCTGATTTGTTTAATAATACCATAGAGAGTGTGAGAGAACTGCAGAAGGAAGCCACCCCAGCTGAATTAGAGCGATGGGAGAAGGAAGTAGGAAGGTTGGATGGGAATAATTGTTGGGTAGATTTGACAGAAAAACAGAGATGGTTGTTACCCAATGCATTGGTGCAGGCCGTTGTAACTATGGCCCACGGTCCTGCCCATGTAGGAGCTAAAGGTATTTGTGGCCTGTTAGACCCAGTATGGAATAACCCTAACATACAAAGGACGGCTGTCCGTTTGGTCCAATACTGTATGGTCTGTCTGCAACACAATCTGGGTAAGGCGGAAAATGTTTTGAGTGGGAATTTTGCACCCCCAACGTTACCCTTTGAAGTGCTCCAGATGGATTATATCCACATGGAGCGCATCAACAATTTGAAATATGTGCTAGTAGTGGTCTGTGCTTTCAGTACATGGGTTGAGGCCTACCCCACGAAAGAGAACACTGCCCTGGCTACATCAAGGGCCCTTCTTAAGGAGTTCATACCACGCTATGGTTTGCCCCGTTTGAAATGGTCAGACAATGGGGGGCATTTCCATGGGGCCCTTGTTAAGCATATTTGTGATGGATTACAGATAAAACAGAAATTCCACGCAGCCCGACACCCTCAGTCAGCAGGGCTCGTGGAGAAGTACAATGGGATTCTGAAACTGAAGATGGCTAAAATTCAGGAAAGCACGGGTGTAACATGGCCTGACAACCTGCCTCTGGCCCTCATGTCATTGCGAGTTACCCCTCATTCTCGCTCTGGTCTCTCTCCTTATGAGATAACCTTCGGGCGGCCAGCTAATATATGGGGGGTACCCAGACCACGGTCCTTTTCTGATATCGAATATCCTATGTTGATCGATTACCTGTATGCCCTGAATAAAGATCTCTGTTCTATTCATCAGCAGGTAGCATCTGTACTGCAGCCTCTGCCAGAGGGCCCCGGACATCATTTGGAACCTGGCCAGTGGGTGCTGGTTAAGAAGTTTGACCGAGACTCCAGCCTAGCTCCAAGGTGGTCCGAGCCACATCAAATTCTGCTCGCAACCCGGACAGCTGTAAAGGTGGATGGGAGAAAGCACTGGATACACGTCTCTCATCTGAAAAGGCTGCCGCTCCCACTTCCTTATGAACAGCAACACTCTCGGGGAATATTGACCCAGGAAACCGAGAGAGCCACTGCATTTGTACCCTTTTCCGACGCCTGCAAAGTAGAACAAAGGCAAGAAGAAGGAGTGACGAGATCGGGTGAACCGGTCTCCGCTGAACATGCAATTGCTCTGAATCCTGTCATTGATATCCCAGCAAGCGAAAGCTCTAATGAAGGAGAGATACCTTCTGTGCTGTTTTCTGATCAGGAAATTCCGGGTCGTGTCCGATACAACCTACAGCCAAGAAAGCATCACGGTGCCTCAGACCCTACTGCCAGGAGATAAGGAAAGACTTGATTGAGTAGACAGGGTTTGCTAGATTTCAGGTCTGAGGTACTGAGCGAGACACTGGACTGAACCCGTTGAGAGCTGGAACTTTTGTTACTGTGCTCTGTTCAGAAAGAAAGACTAACACTTGTGAACGGCCAGGTTGTACACCAGAATTCCTTTGACCACGACGTTTGTTTTCTTGAGATGAACAATAGGAGTCTGCCTGTGAGACTCTGATGGACACAGGGAGAAGAACTCTCTGGCAGAACGGACTGCTAGGCCCGAGTTTAGTTTTGGACTTTTAGCTAGGAATGTACCCTTTTGGTTTGTACTTGAAGAAGAACTTCCCATTGCACCACGATACTTACCATTTTATGAGCCAATGTTTTCTACATGGACCACGCGTGTCAAAATTGACTTTGTATTTGTAATAACGGTTATATTAGCTATCTTTATGAGCCTATTCATATATTTAGAATATAAGTACCCCCTGCAAACTCTTCTGCCTTCTACTGTTGCCCCACCTGAGCATTTCATGTTCACCTTAGCACCCCACAAAGAACGACATTGCCGGACTTATGCGAAGAATGTATTTGTAGAAATGCTCCATCAAACCCATAGCGCTACAACATCACAGACTGTTGGGTTTGTGGGCTCTTGCCATCCATTATGCATAAACATGACCTGTTCCTCTCATTGCCCTTGTCCTATTTCGGAAGTTGTGAAGCATGGTTTAAAATGTTTTTTGCTATGTACAGCCACTATGTTGAAAATCCCAAACAGTACACCGATAAGGATTACAACGTGATCTTGTCATATATTGAAACCCACCAGGGATTTGACCCAGAGGGAAATGGGGGACAGGGATCATTGGATCCAGAAGCCTGTATGAATGTATATACTGAGAGCGAAAATAGTACCTGGTTAAAGGATGAACTCTATGATTTTGCTAACTTTAATGATTCGCAGTATTTCCAACACTTTGTTGTTAGAAATGTTACCAGTGAGCGTATTGTACCCATTCCTATTTTGAATACTTCTTCTGATTTCTGTGTACGAGGGATAGGACATGTACAGGTTGGTGACAGTGTCTGTAACTATACTTATCGCATGAAAATATTCAGTAGTCCTCCACTGTTGACACCGCCAAATGTGCATTTCGTGTGCGGGGAAAATGCATACACTTTGTTACCCCGAGGTTGGGCGGCTCAATGTTATCTGTCCTTTTTGTACCCCCCTGTATACATTGCACCATCCGACTATCATAGAACACACCAACTCCATCGTGCTAAAGCAGTTCCCAATAGGCAGCGTAGACAGCTCGTAGTACCGGAAGTCAATCAAACTGACACTTCCCTGCAGCAGTTCACGGACTTTAGTAAAGGATTGGTCCCTTTTTTGGGGCCCATATTCAACAGTAGAGAAATAAGACGTTTGTCTAGGATAGTAGAGAATGTCATTAATATCACCACAGATATCATGACCAATATAACAGTAGAGCTTCAGGCGACAAGACTCGTTTCGCTCCAGAACCGGATGGTTCTTGACGTTATCTTGGCTGATCGAGGCGGAACATGCCGGGTGATTGGCAGCTCCTGCTGTGTGTATATTCCAGATTCCGCCCCCACAGTTCATCTGGCTATCCAAAAGTTGCATCGCATCGCGGCTGAAATGCACACCGATAATGGGTCCTGATCACTGTCTGGTTGGTTCTGGGGGCTCTTGACAACATGGGGTTGGAAATTATTGTTGATAGTAGCTGGGGCAGCAGGTATCATTTTTACCTGTTGCCTCTGTGTACAGTGTGGTCCAGCCTGTTGCTCCTATTGTGCCACCAAGGTGACAGCCATGTGCGTCCCTACCCCTGTCCCCACTAAAATTCAGATGCTCCAGCAGGAGATTCATGAGCTGATGGCTATTGATGAGGAGGTCTTCCAAGACTAGTACTCCTTCTTAGTTACCTACATCACGCTAAAAGGAGGGTTTGAGGAACCGGAATTGAATTTCGGTTTAGCGAAACATATAGTTGCCTTTGATAATTAGCGTGATGCATCTATTAAGACTAACGAAGAAAACGCAAACATTAATATACACACGAAAGGAAGTAATTTATGAATTAGCATACACCATATTGCATGTTTTTGTATCTAGATCACAGACAGCCCTGCTTGACTCGACCGACGCCATTTTGTGGCCTCATTCGATCTCTGCATTAGCAAGCCCTATCCTTGCATTCTGCCAAAGCTGTTCCCCTGAGAAATAGCCCAACTGTTGCAAACTGCTGTTTCTGCACGTTGGGCCTGTCGAGGTTATAGGTAGAAGGGGGAGGCCGGATAAGCACATTCCGAGGGGTGCTGCGCGGACTCTCTCGGAGTTAGCAGAAGGGAGGCACCCTCACGACCTTGCTATAATGAGATGAGCTAAACCAAGAGCGCTTTGTTTCCCATATATGGTCTTTCCCTCTGCACCAACCTGTACCAACTTGTATTTTTCCATCTTGGGTAACGGTTTCGAAATGTAACAATATATATGTGATGTTCTGAAAATGTGCCAGCAGTCTTCTTGGCGGACCTCGTGGGGTTAGGTCGCAAGGAGCTCCTCTGGCAGAGTTTGTTTGTTATAGTAAACGATTGGACCTTCTACACTGCCAACCAACTGATTATTGGTAATTGGTATTGGGCTAGTTGTAAGTATGGCTCTAGGTGGGTTGTAATCATTTTTTCGGTACCTCAGGTGCTCCCGTGGGTGTTGACCCTAGAACCTCCTTGTTCTAAAGGGGTTTGCTCCAAGTACTCTTCTAAGTGTCCTTTATCTTTGCATTTCCAACCGGTGGCCCCAGCGGTACTACGGCTCTAGGCCTTGTATCTATGCAAGTCGTGGTTCTTATACCACTTTATTGATATATGGTTTGGCACTCCCCTAGGGCTCAACGTATATTGTGCTAATTTACTGTGTGCTATTGAGTTTACTGAATGTACTTTTGCCTCTAGCCTCATAAAGAGATAAGAGGGATGTGTTTAGAATAAATACAAATATTTTATATATATACCTGGTGTGGTTCTCCTTTCATTTGGTCATTTACGAGATTATAGACTGGTAAAACAAGCTGCTTTACATTCCTCCAAGACTTAGCCTGAAGGCTGCTCTCCACAGCTACCACTAGGATAGCTTTCTATAAGGATGTCTTTAAACTACCATCAATAAGGGTCATTTGGACCGGTGCAAGGTGCCCTCTAGAATAGTGGACAGCATATGCCAGGCCAACATCTAACAGGGATGGCTCCACTCTGTGGACTACCAGTTTGACCTCTAATTACAGTGAATCTTGCTTGGCACTGCATGATGGAGATTTTAAATGACAAAGGAGATGTTAGAAAACAATTCTATGAGCAAGTAATACAATTGTAAGTGTAAATACTCATTTTTTATTAATCTCATCAAGTGGTTCCAAAACAAGCAACTTCTTTATCTCCTGGGCTAGAAGTAAAGATGAAAACTTCCAATTATTTTGATATTGAATCTACCATCACCTGGAAACAGAAGATTACCAACACGTGTTTCATGATTATTAGAATACTTAGTCGCTTCCTCAGGACTTCTTATTGAATATTAATATAAAGTCCTATTCCTTCGTGATCTATACTACTTGGTAGACAAATTAAGAAATAGTGCAAGGTGGCATATACAGAAAAATTTGAAAGAAAAGCAAGTAGTCCGAAGTTAGATACAGAATAAAAATGCAACAATACCTAAGAAAATCCCCTTCAGCCCTATAGCCTTCGGCGGTGACAGTACAAATCTAGTTACACATAAAACAATGACAGACCTATGAAACAAATGGACTTATTGTGCAACATGCAAGAAGACCCCTGAACAGTAGTGTACCAAAAACAAGATCTAATTCAAGGGAAAAAACTGAAATTAAAACATATTGAACCTAAAAATATATCCTGTTTGGTAAAAGAGAATCTTTTGACACAAATTCCATTCAGAGGGGGATCTGGTCTAGTGTGAGGAAAATGCAGGGCCAGGTGCTCAGTGATCCCCAAACTCTAAATCAGCCCCAGAGTCTCTGTGATCCCACATACCATGTGCATGTTGCACCCGCCATGGTGGCAGATACAAATAGGCTGGCATTCATGGCACCAACTTCTAATGAGCATGTTTTCCAGAGATGGTCCTGGGGTGGGTGATGCTTCACCGGTACGTACTTTGGGTCCAGCTTTAAAAATAGAATCAATAAAACGCAATATTATTGGCAAATAAAAACATCAATAATGCTAAATTATATTAAGGGCATATTTTGATCTGTAAGTTTACAGATCATGATCGGACCAGGCATCCATCATAAAAAGTGGTTGACTTGTATTCATATTGATGGGTAAGGTACCTCCTGTCTTCTTGCAACAACCAATTTAACCACTGTTTAGCTCTTTTATCTGATTAAGAATAAACATTAATTTCAGTTTATTTTATCTCACGTCCTGATACGCTGTAACTTTCTCCTAAAATTAATAATCAAAGAATAATTATTCAATAATAGTGTAGTACTGGGATCGAAAATCGGTCTAGGTGCCAAAAAAAAATAAAGTTAAAAGCCATTCTTTGCTAAATGTTGGCTGTTTTTGAACTACTAAAGACATGGGTCTGGTTCACAAAGGTACATTTAGACTTAGTTCTAAGTTTACTACTTTTTGGTATTCACAAAGGTAAGTTACTACTAGTAACATTACTGCTGGTAAAATTACTAGTAGTAAAGTTACTACGAGTAAGTTTAATAGTAGTAAAATTACTAGTAGTAACTTACATTTGTGAATATCAAAAAGTAGTAACCTTAGGCTTAAATCTAACTATACTATTTAAGTCTAAGTTTACTACTTTTTGATAGTGAAAAAGGTAGATTACTACTATTAACTTTACAACAGGTAAAGCTACTAGTAGTAAAGCTACTAGTAGGAAAGTTACTACTAGTAAGTTCAATAGTAGGAAAGTTACTACAAGAAAATATTGTGCATCCAAAAAAGTAGAACATTTACACTTAAGTCTAAGTTTACCTTTGTAAATTGGGCCTACGCTGTATAAGTGTTTGGCAAATTATGAAATTGTATTGTTTTGATCTTGCTGCAGACAATGTTTGTTTTATTATCAGATAAACATCATCAGTAAAAAAATGGGCCATCAGATCATAAAATAAAATGCCAGCAGACTGACCAGTGAAACCACCCCATTGGGGAACTGCTTGACTGTCCTACAAGCCAGTTCGACCCTGTTCAGCAAATAAGTCAGATCAAGAAGTTAACATATAAATTAGTGTTTAAATTGACATATAATTTCAAAAAATATTGCAAATAAGAATAAATTCAATGTGAATCAAAGATGTCTTTGCTTGTCGAAAAAAGTGAAGGATGTTTTAATGTACTGTTTATAAAGTGTTGGTTCTGCCATATACAAACTCTTTTTCTACATACTGAGGATTGTGAAATAATAAAAAATAACTAAATTTACTAGAATGGTTTATGCAAATGCAGTACCAAAATTATAAGCTTTACCTTTATGAATAATATTAGTGCCTCGTATATAACTGTTTCTATATTTTTTGTTTGCTCTTCCCTATGCTTTTCTACCAATTTCACTTTAAACAATGAACATTTTCACTCATAATTGTTTAACTCGTCCATAAAATTGTTTTCCCGCCCCCTTTAAAGATGGATGTCCTCCTGCGAACTGAAACTTAACACAACCAAAAAGATTCTGCGAATTTCACCACAGATGTCAAACCTACCCGTGGAATCTTGGATTAACTCATTCCACTTCCCAACCACTATTGTTGACAATGCTACATTGTTGGGGCTCTCCATGCTAACAGATTTAAGCACCTACAATGCAATGACTATGAGTACTCGCTACCACCTCAGATCGTTTTACATTACAGTTCATTCCTGAGCAGGATCTGATGTCCCTATGTCAAACTAGACCTGGGTGAAATTTAAATTACGTTAGTGTAACCTCAGGATTTGGTATTAGACTTGTTACATAAAATGACACAACTGTGCCACTTTTTACGTGCTAATTGCTGTAAAAAATGACTAAGAACTTGAAGGCATGGAACCAACAGAACGCAATTAGCTGTTGTGTTGCATTTGTTTTTTCACACTTTTTTAGCGCAAAATGCTTCTTATGTAAAAAAATTGACATGAGGATACATTTCACATTAAAATAAAGCTCTGAGTTACAGATTTCCATTTTGCATAATTATATTTAATTTCACATAATGTTATAGAAATTTCGCAAAAGAACTTGAAAGCAAATTATGCTAATTTCTGGCACCCCCTAGTTCAAACCCTTGTTCCCTCCAGGCCCAATAACTGTAACTAACTCCTTACAGTCGAGCCTACCCTGCCACTCTCAGAGCTGCTTATGATGCAGCAGCCTAGTCTCTTTGGGGCATATTCTCAATGAGTTATCGCCCCGTTAGCAGCACTTTTCTGCCGCTAATGCAGTGATAATTTAGTCTTCCTATTCACAAGACAGATTTTAGGCAAAAACAAATGCTTAAAAGATCGCCACTTCTTTCAGCGATAATTGAATGCAGGAGAGGCGGTCCTGTGCAAAAAGGGACTCAAACACTACTTCTCCATATTCTCAAGATGATCCTGGAATTCCTGAAAACCCAGAAAACTGTCTCTAACAGCAGTTAGAGCCAGTTTGTTAAGACCAGAAAATAGCTGGTCTTAAAAATGGAGATGACACCTGGGCCCTCATCTCCTTAGGTTTTGGTGCTGGACAGCGCTGCAAATAATTCAGCCAGCAGGAGCCTCAGCCAGGAGGGATTTCAAAAGCCTGGGTACAGCAGTCACCGTCAAGTCTGCTGGTGAACCTCCCAATGCAGTTGATGCAGCAGGGCTCCCTTAGGTGTGAAGTTGCAGCGCTCACGCCACACAAGTACGGCGCAGCTCTGGGGCCTCACCTTCCACAGCATCAGGCCAGCCCAACATCATCCGGACTGTGTTGCAGGGAGGCGGCACCCACCGTTGGTAATCCCCTCCGTGCACCCTGGTGTAGTGGTGGATCATAGCATGTGATGCAGACCTCCCTACGGTGGGGCGCAGGAGTGCCTCTACTATTGACAGCTCCAAGGTGCGCAAGGCAGTCTTCTCACACGGGTCAGCAACGTGTCTCCATGCGACCTGCCAGACTTCACCACGAGGTATGGGTGATCCTCACGCATCAATGTCTACTGCCATTGCTCATCGACTCCATAGCTCCTCCGCATCCCACTCCAGGCTCCAGACATAGGTCCAGTGAGGCATCCAGGCTCCAGACGCAGGTCCAGCGAGGCATCCAGGCTCCAGAAGCAGGTTCAAGGTGGCATCCAGGCTCCAGGCGCAGCTTCAACGAGGCATCCAGGCTCTCATCCTGGTAATCCTGGATGTTGGATGGCTTAAGGGGGTTGTTGATGTGTGCTGCACTTGGCCCTGACTGCTCCATTCTGCAGTTTATTGGATTGTTATGCCTATTTTACAATGGAGGTTGACTAATAGGCTATTATTTGCATTAGAGACAAAAAAAACCTGCTTACGCCGGATTTCCTATCACCATCGCGCTGATGTTAGTGGCAGTTTTCACCGCCGTTCCATGATACCATCGCCATGTAGCAACAGCTTGGTAATACATCTCTAACATGGCGATAGATTTCAGGGTTAGGCGGAGATATAAAAACTACTACTATCTGGCGTTTGCGGTAGGTATCGCCAGTACTTGAGAATATCCCCCTAAGTGTCACAAGTTTAACCACATAAAAACTCCAATGCTTTTCACTCCCCAGTGGCTTCCCATGGAGCAAGAACTCAGTTCAAGATAGGCTGTATCACTCACAAAGCCCAGCACACAGCAGCCTTCAGAAAGGCTGATATAATTGGTGGACAACGGCTCCTACACAGCTCTAATTCTCTGCTACTTGAGTCGCCGGCATTCAAGAAAGAAATAACCATGCCTTAAAGTGTCTCTGGCTGTACAACAAGACTTTGGAAGTCATTTTCTCTTGCCTAAGCACCATCTGCTACCTACAGGGCTGGCTTTTAGCATGGGCGAGCTGGGCCCACGCCCAAGCGTGGCCCTTCATAGGGGCATAGAAATCAGGTAGCAGTAATTTTCTCACCTGCCCCAGTGATTCAGCCAACACTGCAATGCACCATTCTTTTTTTCCTTCTGCAGGCTGCGGGTGCCCCTGTTTAACATCGTCTCTCCCTCACCCATTTCTTTCACACTTCCACCTCCTAGAATTCCGGTGCTGGCCTGGATGAACTGAGCTATTACTGAATCAGGGGATGGTGGGGAACTAGTGTGGTGGTTTGTGTAATAAGCCACAACCTGCACAATGAATACAAAAGGGTCGCTGTTGTCAAATTTTACTTAGCAACGGGGAGGGACGTGAGGTGGGACAGGACACCAGGGAGCCAGGCTGTGATGGTCTCAGGCTGGAGCAGCTGAACCCTAGTTACTAATTATTATTTTGTTAAGCTATAAAAGGTTTCATCTTTCTGGTCAAATAATGTTTGCAAACTTAGGGGCAGATTTACAAGATAATGACACCTCGCATCGCTGCAAGTCATTTTGCTGTGCCGAGCTGCATTAGTTGGAAAGTGCAGGAATGCGTCATATTTACAATAATAAGATGCATGCCTGTGCTTTCCTTTGCGCTGGCACACAATGAAGTTTGAAGTTTGAAGTTTAAAAGTTCTTAGTAGAGTGCACTGTGACCAAGCGGCTTCCTGGCGCTGAGGTTGGGACTAAGGACCTAGCGCCAACACAGGCACCCTTGCACCATTATTGATGGCGTTTTCCTCCTTCTACATGTGCTGCAGAATACCACACACATAGAAAGAGTTGTGCTCTCTTAAATGCCTCCCCTGGGGATGCCATCCAGGGTGAGGACTGAGCAAAGGCTGGACCTGCCTGTCTATGAACATTCAAAAAAGGAACTGAAAGATCTTCTGTTTTAACAACATTTCTAATTTCCATTTGCCTAATTTTCCACAACATTTACTCTCCATTAACATGATGCTTTGTGCAGCTCTCCTATCACCTAGTTGTTGCCTCCTTTTAAAACTTCTGTAAGGTTACATTATCCACTTATTGTCATCTCTTGCAGGCGGTATGCACCTGTTACAACGCATTTTTTACTCCGCACTACCACTACAACGCAGGCATTACAACGCATACCGTTACAACGCATGGCGCTGGGGGGCGCTCTAGGATAAGAGGTAAGTTTAATTTACTATCCAACACCTTCCCTAGGGTCCACGGGGACTGGAGTTAGAATAGTAAATTATACTTACCACTATCCAGCGCCCCAAAGCGCTATGCGTTGTAGCGGTATGCGTTGTAAATACCGCGTTGTAATGGTATGCGGAGTAAAAGTATGCGTTGTAACGACATACATCCCTTGCAGGCAGGGCCAGCTTTAGGGCAGGGTGCAGCCGCACTGGGTCCTAACCTGGAGGGATGGTGCTGACCTCAGGTCGGGCGCTGTCTTTAGGAATAACTTATGATTTCAAATCACCTGATGCAGAGTTCCTTTTACGCAGGGCAAGGCTGGCCATAGCGGGCACCAGGCGTTTCCCCAGGGGGCCATTATGGTGGGGGTCCATTTTGGACCCATGGAACCCGTTTTTGTTAACGGGGGTCGGTTTTGTAGCATAGCTGCAATATCAGCCCCTGAAACAAAAGTGTATTCCACGCGAGCATCTATGCCCCGCCCCTGCGGATGGTCCTACTCAATTGACTGGGCCGGTTTGCGTTCCCAGTCTGGCCTTGTTTGCGTGTGCAGATTTTAGGCAGCAATAAAAATGTCAAGATAACTCTTGTGATTAATATTCATGCGTTTTGACTTGCCATAAGGTAGCTCAGACGGCCAATATACCTGCAGCAAAGAACAGATCTGTATTTAAAGCGGATAGCTGAGTGCATTAGCAAAGCCAGTCTCTACCTGGCTTTAAAGCAAATTAATTGTATGTGAGAGAGGAGCTATGGAGAAATGAGGGGCCCTTTTGCCGCTGGTACTGAGGGAATCTGAGGAGAGAGTCACGAAGGGCAGGGGGCGCTAAAAAAGATTGCCACATGGGGCGCCACTGGCGCAAAATCCGGACCCGCTTGCGGGTGTAATCCATCGTATTCACATACGTCTTCTACCTTGTTACAGTATGGGTTGTTTGTGGTTTTTCTCGTACTACTATTATATCTGTATGAGAGCCAGCTGTACCGGGACATTGAAGCAGAATTGGACATCGCGGAAGGGTGTGGGGGCGGGGCTGGGGGACACTGAGTGACAGGGCCAGCTGAGCAGAAATAGGAGCGCTGCGCAGCAGGCAGCACAGTGTGTGCGCATTTTGGACTGGTCAGTTTTTATGACTGGCCCACACATGCGCACATGCGGTAGCCCCTTCCCTCCTCCTCCTCCCCTCTAGCTCACAGACAGGCAGGGACCCGGGGGACCCGGGTCTCACATGGGCAGTATTCACCCTGCTCTTTATCCAATCCTGGCGCAGTGGCGCTGTTAAGCTGTGCCAGGATTGGCTGAGTAAATACACTCAGTTCAGCACTGGTGCCGCACGTGGGTGGTGCAGAAGAGCGGGAGTCGGACTCGGACCCATTCAGTCAGAAGATGGCACTTGACGGTAAGTTTTAAATAATATATTTCTTTTTTTTCATTACACCCCTCCCCAGCCAATGTCTCTCCCCCCCCCCCCCCCCCCCCCCAAAGCGGGGCGACTGCCCCATTTCAAGCCCCCACCCACCTGTAATGCCGGCCGGCGACCGTGACTGGAAGTGAAAGAGGTTGTCAAGAAGTTTTGCCAACCAGATTGTATGCTGACATTTGTTTCTCACCGTGACAATAATAACTATTCACACACCTTATTGTTCCCTGATGGGCAGTCATTTATGTTGAAATTTGAAGGGTAAATCATAGTGGTCTCTGAATAAAAAATATCGATCTTTGGAACCCATTATTTCTTGCCGTGCAGATCGTAAAATTTAAATTTATAATTAAAAACAAAACTCACCGTGAAATCAACATTTCAGTAGTAACATGACAGGTATATCATTGCACCAACTCAATTGTCTCATGAGTGCACCAAAGTACAAACGCTGGACTGTCATGTACAAACGTTATAAACAGGTTACCTGGCCGGTTTTGTTTGAAAATTATTACAATAATTACTCTTGGATTAGATTTACTAATACTCTCCGTGCCGGTACAAAAAGTGATGCAATCTGCGCAGTGTTGGTAAAGTATATACATTCTAGTGTAACATTTCATTTTCATTGGAAAGTAGTCTGTCAATAGTTGAGTGGGCTTTTTGCCCAAAAATAATGCCTCCTTGAGACAGGCGTGAAGCGGAATAAATGTTTCAATTTCTCCTAATTTTTGAACAATGAATGTCTTCTGCCCCATGCAGCAACTATGCTGCAAAGGCGTGTGCATGGCATTAGGCTGCCTGTCTGTGGGCCAGGTCAGCAGAAGAGATCATCAGCGCCAAATCTAAGTGGATATGGTTTTGCGATGCTCCCTCCACCAGCACAAAGCAGCACACTGCACTAGAAATGAGTAACTATTCCGACACCCCCTCCTAATGGGCTGTACGTACTTGTAGGGACAGATTTATGTCGGACTTGCGCCACGTTTACGCCGCCGTTGCATCACGCAACGGCGCGGAAACGTGGTGCATCCCTGCAACCTATTTACAACGTGACACATCTAGGCAGATGCGTCACGTTGTAAAGCCCTGCGCCACATGAAACCTGCGTCAGGTTTCATGTGGGCGTTCTGTCGCAGGGTGGGCGTTCCCTCGTAGGAAAGCCCCGTAAAACTTACGCAGTGAAATCTACAAGATTACACTGAGTCAGTTTTACGACGCTGCTGGGTCAAATCCTTACGCCTGCTTCAAGCAGGCGTAAGGAGTGACGCACCACGTTATGTATGGGTGGCCTCTGTACATTGCAGGAGTTGCGTCGCACTTGCGACGCTACTCCAGCAATGCGCCGCCCGTACACCACAAGATGCGTCACGCATCTACCCTTCCTTGCACCATGGAGCACCGCATTGTAAATGCGGCGCATCTGTGGTGCCGCAAGGAGGGAATTGCGTGACGCATCAGTTCTGGCGCATCCCTGCTGATTTGCAGAGATGCGCAACAACTCATAAATCTGCCCCGTAGTGTTTAGAACACAACATGCCAAAGAATCTCTTGCAAGGAAACGATATATATGAGGAGACTGCCCAAAACTGCATAATTAGAGCATGGACACACTTAGGTAGTGGTACTTTATAATAATTCACATTTATTACGTGCTGTTAATTCTGCAAATCATGTAACGAATATCTCGGCAATTACAAATATTCTCAGTATGAATAAATATACTCCACACAAACATTGTTCATCACCCATCCCTAACCGATGAATCTGATGCATCCTATCTGTCTTGTGACCTTGTAATATTACTATTGAATGTGTTGCACTGCGAGTCATGTGAAACCCCTGCATATCTTTGGACTCGAAGGTCTTAAACTCAGTGTCCAAACCAACGCCGTGCTTGCTTTTTTTATTGTCTGAATGTTGAGTATTGAAGTGTGTACTCATGAAATGTTTTACTCCGTAAGCATTAATTAGTGCTATATTTGTTTTTCTAACCATATTTTTTAATAAAGAGTGATAATTTTTGATAGAATGTCATCTTTTGTTTTTAGCATCTCTTTTATATATTATGCCTTTAAGAAGAATAGAGTTTTGCCAGTAGACTCTGCTAACCTCAATACACATGTTGAGAGTTGAAGTAGAAACGTCTGTGTAATTCACCCCACACCTGTTTAGGCCTCACAGCAGCAGGGTGACTGGGTTGTGGAGGCAGCTGTGCTAGGCGTGTGGTACTGAGGGGGGCTGTGGAGAAGGAGGACTAGAGAGGGATGCGGGATCTCCCCTTGGCAGTGGTGAGATGGGGTGACACAGGTCCCAGCAGCTTTTCGACCTCTGTCGAGGCATGGTGGTAGAGGTCACATGCTCTGTGTAATTCCACAGTGCACATTTATTTCAGGAGTGCGTGGATGGCCGCTATCTGAGTTTATTTCTGAATAAAGCACCGCAGACATTGCTTTGCTACCTATCATTACTCCAATCTCAGAGCCACCCAAGTACTCCTTATCGCTCTTGTGGTGGTCGGTTGTTCAGAGCGCTTAACCCAATGCTGATGTCTAGGTGGCAATGCCACATCGAACCGTAACGTTGTCGCAATGCGCTCTTTATTTCGAAAGGAAAGCTTGAGTTAACAGTAGCATTCAGTCTGTTTGAGGTCGGCATCTCCCATGTCTCTTAATATCCTGCTTCAGGTGATGCCACGTGTCTGTCCTTGTACCCACAAAGTAAGACAACCTTCATCACTGAACTCCAAGTACTGGGCGGCGCCGCCTACACCTCAATGAGACCCTCTTGAAACCCCCAGTCCTGGTCTGATTAGGGCTGACTTTTAGGCCTGTTTTAAAAGATTTTAGGAAACTTCGAGATTTTTTTATGAAAACAAGTTTTGAGACTATACGTGAAAGAGCAAAATTACAACAGAGTGGAAATCACTTGACCTGGTCATAAGACATCACTAATGTCTATTTCAATCAGTGGCAAGACTCCCACCGCTCCTCATTTGTGCTTTTTTGATGCCCTGGCCTTTACATTGACATGATGGCTGAGTGACTTAGGCTCACATTGACAGAGACATGGGGAAGGTAAAAGGCTCAGTCTAGATAAGATATAGTGCTGCCTCTTCATAGACCTGAATAAACTGTGAATGACTGATGCATACTGCGCACTCGTGCTTACCTCATTGTATAAACCACATAGAGCTCAATATAAACTTTGAACAGCAGGTGCATGTTGGCTTCTGTGCATTGCTCGTTTCAAAAACCGCTCAGCAGAGATAGGTTAGCCAGTTTTATAGGTCTGGACACACTGTCAGTGGAAGTTTACGCCTCACCACTTTGAAATGTCACCAGCTGCCACTGTCTGTATTGCTTTTGTTGAAAAGCGCTCTAACACTGTTAGCCCTTGTACTTGCTCTGTAAAATAGCAATAAAAAAATGAATTAAATAAATACATGCATACATATAAATAAGTGAGTACATTTCTAAAGCCTACGCATAATTCCGTTCTCTGCTGCCGCGAATTTCAGTGGACCTAGGGCAGAGTGTTATAATAGCGTAGGTGAGTTTTTTCTTATGCGCAAGAAGTCCTTTTTTTTACGAATTTGAAGCTCGCTTATTACAAGTATAAAACCTATTTTTTAAAGGATGTCTGTTTGATACTAATTAGGCAATATACTAGCGTTTGCATACGGAAAATACCATGGTTTAGCAATCATTCAACCTACCCTTCACTTTTTATCACGGACTTTTGAATTACATTTTCGTGGAAAGGTCATTTGGAGACATGTTAGACAGCGAACGAATACAATATCTCAGTACTCTGAAAAGAAGGCACGGGCCTTAATCTTAATTAGAAAAGTCCAAGGCAATAGGCGCAATATTTATGCCATGTTACAGTCAATGCTGCCACCCAGTGGCAAATGTCAGTATAGTAGGCCAGCACAATTTTCTTTTGATAATTGTTGTGATCGCTTTTAAAAAAATTGTTGTCTTCGGTGGCAGCCCCCGCGGGGCCAAGCTCTAGGGCCACCTTCAGCACAGTCCCCAGACCGGAGAGTTCCTGATTAAGACCGGAGGGGGACTCCTCCATGTACCTTGCAGGGTGGCCCCCTCGAGTTTCTTTACACCACTCGTTGTCTTGTCTTGTACGACGGAAAACATTGTTTTGCTACTTTTCATTCCGCATTTTACAGAATGATAGCTGTTAAATATGGTACATCTTTATTCAAACGACTTCAAATTGTTGTTCATGATAAGAACGAGGGCCCAGAAGAATTTCTGAAAACATTATAATCCTATAGAGGAGCAAAATAACATGCTATTACTGAAAGGTTGACAGCGGTTGACAGAGCAAGCAAGCGGACTACGAGTGAGCGAAAGGTTTGAGAGCACAACATTGGGAGGGATGAAGGGGGCAATCAAGACCGACTACCATTTTGTGTGTAAAAGGCCGCTTTATTTGAAACAGGTGCACATCACATGTATTACCAACTGGCAACCGCCTCACAAAACTAACACCTCTCTAAACATCGAGTTACCTGACCCCTTAGGTTTGTGTCTCCCTCCACCCCTACGATCCCCACATGATACAATCCCCCCACCCTGCATATACAGATATACAATTCCATAACATCGTCATGTATCCATTTTCTCCCCTACATCTTAACTCCAAACCCTGTCAAACCTGCAGACCTATCTGCCTTATTGCAACTGTAACTAAGCCCCTCTAATGTAACTCCAAAACTGTTTTCCCTTTCCCCGCTCCCGCTCCCCAAATCCCCAAACATCATGATAAAGACCCGAACTCTAGCCAAACTTGGCCAACATCAACCCAAACTCCGCCTGCACCTGCTCCAAGCGATAAATCCATACAGCAAAACCTCCCCTGTGCACCTGTCCCAAACATCGCCACATGACCCGATATTGGCCGTCAAAATCCCCCCCCCCCCCCCCCCCCCCCCCGGGGCCTCCCTTAAGGGTGGGAGGGTGGGACAAGCTAAAATACTTCACACCCAGCCACCAGGTTACAATACCTAAAATGGTGGCTGGGCGGAAGTGAAGCCCCCTTATGTAGCCCATTTTGGGCTTGCTGGTAAGTTTTGGGCTGCCTTTGGGCTCTCCCAGGCAGCCCATCCGGCGGCAAAATGGCCGCACCCATGAAACCCCTTCCCCCTCCCAAACCTGCCCGGGGGGCAGACCTCGTGGCTCGGCTGCCCCCCAAATCCCCCTAGTCAATGTTCTCAGCAAAAATATATGACACCTTTCTGCGGAAGGCCCCGGGACGAGTCCCCTTCGGAATTCAATAAGGGATGGAAGCTGAAGCTAGTTCTTTGGCTAGAACGGTTAAAGAAAGAAAGAATGTGTGTTAGATGTGGGTATTGTTATTCGCAGCGCCTAGAAACGTGTATGTGCTGACGACGTTTGGTCCTCCTTCAATTGTTCAGTTAGAGCCCTGGTCATTGCGTCTGCTATCATCAGGGATACTGTAATTATGGGATAGTGAGTTCTCACATAATTGTAGATTTGCCACATGATCCGTCATCTGCTGCATAACCATCAGATTTTAGCAATAAAAAAAAATGTTTCTAGATCAAACGGTTCCAAATTTACTAAAAACGCAGCAAAACATGTTGCCGTGCAGTGGAACACCCTATGCAAAGGATGTACAGTCACCTTTCTGTTGCTTATTGCTATATTTGGGTGTAAAACTGGTTCTAACGAGGAGCAACCAATGCCCAGACAGTCTTGACAAGTGTAAAAACGTCAAAATATTAAAGTAATACCATCACAAAATGTGCCGCATAATTTACTCAGCCCCCTCAATTTGGCCCTCCTCTGCCACTTAATTCCAGTGCCCCTCCCTATAATGCTCTAGGTTAGACTGTAAATGTGCCCAGGAGTCTAATTTCTCACCTGCCTCATGCAGGGCCGGCACTAGACATGGCCACTGTGGGCAGGTGCCCCGGGCCCTGCACTCACAGCCAGGCCACGGGCCACAGCACCCAGGTCCTTTTTTGCTGCTGCCTTTCCATTTCAAATACGTTGTCTCATTGCGATTGGGTCCACAGAAGGGGGGTCCTCCTCTGTCCTCCCTCCTATGTTTTAGCGAGATGAGGCCCAGGGGAAGGGGGCATGCTCCCAGATACAAAGAGACACATTCTACTGGTTTGTCCTGCAATTAGATCTCCTGTCCCCCACTACCCACACCGAGGCACTGCAGAATGCCTGTTGTCCTGCTGTTTAGGACTCAGTCTCTGGCAATTGGCATCCCTCACACATTCAGGCCGCTATGAGCTGTTGAGAGATGCTTGTAGATGGCTGAGAGGGAAGGACTGATCAGTGATGTCATTAGGGATGTCATTTGAGATGTCATCAGTGATGTCACTGACCATGTCATGAATGATGTAATATGTGACATCATCACCAGTGGTTTGCGGGCGCGAGAGTTACAGTTAGTACAACTAACTATAACAAAGGAATTTCAATGGTTTCGTATGAGTGAAATGTCCAGCTAACTATAACTCCCCTAAAACCTATGTTTTTTTCAGTGAATTTCTAAGGTTTTTGTAAATTTTAATTCCTAACTATAACAGGCCAGAAACCTATGGTTTTTTTCAGTGAATGTCAATGTTTTTTAAATGATAATTCCTAACAATAACCTGCTTGAAACCTATGGTTTTTTCAGTGAATTTCGAAGGTTTTTAAATCAGTGATTTTGAAAGATTTATTTAATAACAATTTTTAAATCTATTGTTTTATTTATTTCTTTGATACTGATTTACAAATTTATTTTATATATATTAATTTTTAGATATCTTATTTTTAAGATTACATTACACATTTTTAATATATATATATATTTAAAAAAAATGTAATATATATAATTTTTATATTTTTTTAAATATTTTAATAATAGTTACTGTTTTCTTTTTTTTAACATTTTTTTGAGCAGTCCTGCACCCAAAGCGCACCACTCGATTGCTGCGCAGAACATAGCCGCCATTTTACAATTGTTCTGTAGGATGCGCGTAGGGTGTGCGATGGGTACATATTTTCATGCGCGATTGCTATGCGACCCATACGTGACTTGAAGCGCATACACAACATATACATATCAAGCCACACCGCGCGCTCGCGTTTCCGCATGACTTCATGTACGTGTTAAACGCGGTGAGCTCGCGACTTCCTTGACATTTTTCGACGTAAAAAAAGATATATCTATATATGTGTATTTAATATAAATATTAAGGAGAAAAAATATTATTCTTTTAATTTTAATAAACTTTTATTATTTTTAAAATGGCTACACCACTACAAGAATCATCTGATTCTGATGATTTTGTTACTGAACAATTTCTACCAGAACCTCACCCTCCCAAAAGATACACATCCATTGTATGTAAATGTTTTACCTTTCCAGAGGGGCAAAAGAAATGTAATGCAACCAAAGTAACATGCAAGATTTGCCGGGCAGTACTGTCCAGAGGAGATCCAAACAAGAAATACTCTTGTTGCACTGCTAGTATGCGCAAGTACCTCCAATCCATGCATCCTGTGAACTATGCTCACGAAGAATGTAGAAGACTTCCGCCAAAATATACCTTCACCACCGGCAATACCATGTACCTCTGCAGCATTACCTTCAACATCACGACCAGACAAACGTCCCCAATTCGTGAAAGTTAGAATGAACTGCGTGAACTGCAATCGTTTAATTTGTTATGGGGAGCAATCAGTTGACCTAGTTTGCAGAGCAATTGATAACCATTAATGATAGTTTTTTTTATTCCCTCAAAGTTCATGCTTTTATTCGTCCAGTTATCTTTTTTGTTTCTCTCTAAAAAAAACCTAAAAAAACTAAAAATTGTTCTAAAAATAAAAAATATATATATAAAAGTACAAAAAAACTAAAAAAAGAGTTATTTTCAGAACTAACTACTCTGGTTAAAGAAAGAGCTAATTGTATATGCTAGTGTGTGATAGTTTACATAAATGTATGTATACTGCAAAGTTCAGGAAAGAATACATTTGTCATATATGGTGAATGTATAACTGCAGAACTATAAGGAAGTGCTGTAGAATGACACTATAAGCTCTTTAACTACAGCGTACTGAGCTACTTAAGAAGGACAGAGATGCAACATATGTACATAAATATGTTGGAAGTCTGTCCTTCCCTCTGCACTGCTGTTTAAACTGCAGGCATGTGTTGATACACGCACTCTTGCAACATAGTGCAAAAATATCTGTGTTGTGTGGAGTTTGCTTTTGTGCAGGAAGACACACCTTCCTGCACAAAAACAGTGAAGACATTTTTCTCCTACAATGTATGCTGTGCATTGTAGCGTATGTTGTAAGAAAAAAATGAGGAGAAATAAAAAAAGTTGTACGGCAGATTTACAAGCTCTGTGATCTGCCACTTTTTGTGACGTACTGGTTGTGCGAGTGGCTCCTCCATATTTACAAGGAGACAAAAAGTTACCCTGCATAACTTTCCCTTTCCTTCTAAAAACGGCCCCTTCATACGCAACTCTTTACGTATATATCTTTCTTTCTTTAAATTCTTTATTTCGGCTAAAATGCCATAAAAGACAGTGCATACATTACATTGCATTTCATTAATAATTAAAAAACATGTTACCACTTAAGTACATAAAACACGGTACATAAAAGATACAATTCAAGTCGGAGGATAATTTGAGCGGGAACATACACTCATAGAACATAGAATGGACCATCATGTCAATCCCAAGCAATCAGTTCAATTAAAATTGATGCCCCATTTTTTTCCTTTGATAAAAGATAGAAAGTAAAAATCTACTGACACTAAATATTATATGTTGAGATGTGTTTGTTGTTAGGATTCTCAGAGCCTGTGAACATGACCTCAAGCCTAAAAGTAGGCATATTGGTTTGATCCACTTCTTTCTTGCCTGTAGATAAAAAGGGCAGAAAAAGAGAATGTGCTGCTCGTTTTCGGTCTGGTTATGGTCGCACATGGGGCAAATTTCATCCATTACTGAGGATGATGAGTCACGGTTCCTAGCCCAACGTGCCAAAGTAGTTTTAATTAATACATTTCCATACCGAAATTTTAAAAATAAAGTTTTGGCAAGTGGGGGCTCTATCTCGTCCATAAAGATCTCATAACGGGGTTCGTCCTTAAAGTTTAGAAACTTTGCAACTAAGGTACCACTGGTTGTAATACTTACAGTCCTACTTAATATGAAACTCCAAAAGGCCCTTTTTAGGATTAATTTGGGATTAACAGGTAATTGCTCAGGGTTCTCTCAAAAATGCTTCAATCCTATATTATTCAGCCATGTCTTAATATGCCTTAGCCATGGGGTGGTGCTCTGGCTGTCGAGAGTCATGATTTCCTTCAGCCCGTCTCTGTAGTCTTGTAGTTCGGGCACATGCCATAATCTCACCCACAGCATTAGAGGTCGAATCAAGACTTGGTGATCAGTCCTTTTGAAGTTTAGGTCAAGCTCCAGGGGAACTAGTGGGGTGCCTCTAGGGACCCTTACCAGACTGCGCATAAAGTTATTATCTAGAACACTGAAAGTATCCCTGGACCCAGGACCCCATATTTCAGCACCATAGAGGACGGATGATTGGACCATAAATTTGAATAGTTCCATCACTGGGGACACCGCTTTACTAGTGCTCATACTTTGCTCCCTAAGAATTGGTTTGACATTCTGGGCAAAGATTAATTTACTTTTATCAATTTGGGCTTTCCAAGTAAAGTTTGAATCCAGAGTCACCCCTAAGTATGAAAAATGAGGCACTGATTCAAGCTTAACTCCTTTTAATGTTAGACAGCCCTTGTCCAGTTTAATCGGATTTAGGGCCATACATTTGGTCTTCTTACCATTGATCTCCAACCCCTTTTGGCTGCAATATTCATTAAAGGTATTTAATAGTGTCTGTAAGCCATTTTTCGTTTGGGAAATCAGAATGGTGTCATCAGCAAATAGTAAGGATGTCACCTTTTCGCCGTTCAGTTTCGGAGAGTCATTTTTACATCTCCCTAAAAAGGAGGGAATATCGTTTACAAAGAGGGAAAATAACGTCGGAGCCAGGACACAGCCCTGGCGTACTCCACGTTCGATGGGTATTTTTTGAGTTAGTTCGCCATTTGGACCCCATCTAACTCTCGCAAAGTTCCCTTCGTGTAACTCTTTAATCTGAATGACAAGATTATTTGGCATACCTGCTGCACTCAAGGTTTTCCATAAGAGATTGCGAGGCACCAAATCAAATGCAGCCCTTAAGTCTACAAAGGCAACATATAGATGGCACCTTTTAATCACTACGTACTTCCAGTAGAGGCAGCAGAATCTAAAAATTTGGTCTATTGTGCTGACCTTAGGTCTGAAACCGGCTTGGAATTTAGTTAGAAATGAATTTTCATCTAGCCAATTACTCACGCGTAATAGAATGTGTTGTGAGTAGATTTTCTGTAAAATGTCCATTAGACTTATAGGCCGATAATTACTTGGGTCCATCCTATCTCCTTTTTTAAAAATTAAAACAATTTCCGCTCCCTTCCAACTTTCAGGGAATTCTAATGTGCAAGAAAATGTATTGCACAGGTAATTAATATAAGGTGCCCATACTCCTAGGTCGTGCTTGTATAGGTCCCCCGGGATTTTATCCAAACCTGGGGCTTTCCCAGATTTAATTTGTGTTATTGCCAACTCTGTTTCCCCTAAAGTAAAAACCAAGTGGTCTGCTGGGGGTTCGAGATTTGCTACACTCGTGTTCATATGTGGGTCATCGTATTTTTTATATAGATTCGTGAAATGGGTGACCCAAGTTTGCTCATCCAAGAAAACGCCTTTGACTACCCTACCTACATGGTTCCCATTTGCGACCAGCCTCCAGAAGGCCACATTGTCACGTGTCCTGGCGGCTAGCAACAAATCGGCCCATTTATCTTCCTCCATTGCTATCTTTGAGGCCCTTTGGACAGATTTATAATTACTCCTTGCTCTTTTTACATCTGTTGGATGTTTGGTCTTTATTGCCATTAATAATTCCCTCTTTGACTCTCTACATGATCTGTCATACCATGGCTTACTATGGGACAGATTCTGGGTCTTCTGCTGGGTTTTTTTTTGGCATCTTGGTGACTAATAGACTTAGGTCAGCAAAAAATTTCTGGTGAGTTTGGAGGAATGAAATTTTACTTTCATCATCAACCATTGCGGCTAAGTAGGGACCAAAAATACCTGCCAGAAGTGAGTATATTTCGCTTAGAATGTCACTGTGGTCCAGTATGAATGGCCATTTCAGGGATCTTCTATTATTGCTGATGTGGATCTCAGAATTATCAGCACCACTTTCCTCAGATGTGAGTTGCTGGACCATATCATTGAACAGATAGGCATCTAACGTCAGGTTTAAGGGGAAATGATCACTTTCAGACCGTTCCATTACTTCAAGGTCCAAAAGATGAGGCCAGAGGGGAATAGAAGCAATCACAAAATCTAAGTTATTTTTATAATTATTCCTGGTGAATGTTGGTTTCTTAGAGCTATCGGATGATAACCGTCCGTTACAAGCCCTAAGAGAGTGTTCTGTACATAAATTAATCAATTGTAAGCCCAGTGTTGTACATTTAACCGGTTTTACATTCTCCAGGATAGGGATTTTGTTTGCTTGATCTTCCTCATTAAAGATTTCAGTAAGGCCCAAGACTGGCTCGAAATTGCAATTTAAATCGCCAGCCAAGATAACGAAATCCTCCCTGGGGTCTAATGTGCTCAGAAAACAATCTAATTTGGCAATGGTCGGTGATTCTCTTGAAGAGGGTAGGGGCCTATTATAGACATTTACAAAAAATAAATTCTTCCCATTATAAACTGTGGTCTTTAGAGCTAATATGTCTACAGAGTTTGTGGGTATCTCCTCAATTTTTACCCTTAGGTTTATTTTCACCCATATCAAAAGTCCCCTTGACGGCCTTCCACTTCTAGAAGGTATCGCACCAATCCCGTAGGTCTTGTAGCCCACCCTATGAGGCGTCTCCACTGCCCAAGTTTCCTGAAGGAAGCAGAGATCAAAGGACTCTATATAATTTGTCCACTCCGGGTCCCTCAGGTTTTTAACAACTCCAGCTATATTCCAACAGATCATTTTAATCGGAATTTCAGGAACAACTGGTCTCTCAGTAGAAGCCCTAGGCGTCTCTTCGTGAGTAATTGGAAGCACAGATTGAATTGCCAAGGGCATTACCTCTAGGAGTGAGTTGTTATTTGAAATAGTTGTGGGCAAAACCTGCTCTTCTGGATTTTTTACATCATGGGATACATTAACAACGTCAGGGACAGTTTTACCCACACAAGAGGACACAGTATTGACCAGTACATCATTCGCGGCATCAAAGAACACAGTATTGACCAGTACATTCGGATTATCAATACTCACATCACCAAAACTCATTGTGTCTAACCCCACACCCCCCCACATCACATAGCATCAATCGCAATCATCTAGACCGCTAAAGATGTCATACCTATTAAAGGTTTCCAGGGGTGTGAAGGGTTTAAGGTTATCCATCCTACCTTTCTGAGTGTTATATGTCTTGGCCGATACGTAGTTCCATCCCATAGAGTCTGGTGCTACCACATGGCATGGAATATAATGCATATTATTTACATTCTGCAGAAGGGGGGATACGAAGCATAATGATTACTCCCAGCGTTCTGTACAATGGGATGGTTGTTTGGTTGAGTTACGGGTATATGCTGTAATGGTTGATACTGCGGCGGATGGTGCTGTGGTGGAAACACCACTGACCTCGGATAGAAATAGGTTAGTGGTTTAGGGATTATTATATTATTTGAACTACCTGTCTGCCAATTCAATATGAATTGGACAGCGTTAGGATCCCTAAAATTCACCACCACCACGTCACCATCAATGTCTTTGGGTCTGCCCCCCAGCCATTGGAGGCGACGAACATGGACAATTTCACCATTAATATGATTTGCAATTGGCCTATATACGCTAAGCCAATGCATAATCTTATTTTTTAATTGGGCAAAACCCTCCCTCTTATTCTGTCCGAGCACAGGCACCCCTGTTAAAACGACCACATAAGGTACTGCCTCTGGTGGAAGTTCAGGCAGAGGAGTCCTTCTATGTTCCCCCAAGCATGTCTAATTTCTCCCACCTCCCTTATTGGTTTCCCCAAAGGTGGATTGGGTATGTTACCAATGTTTTTATTTGTAACATTTGATGATGGTTGATCAGAGTTTTTTTGGTGGGGAGGTTTAGGGGGTGGGTGGGTTTGAGCAGTCGCCGTCACCGTGTTCCCCATAGATTTGGAGGTGGATGCTATTGAGGGAGGGATAATGATAGGAATAGGAGTAGGTTTGGGTGGTTGGGCTGAAGTTGGTATATTTTTTGATACATTGTCTGGGGGTGCATTGGTTACATTGTTTAAACCGGTGTTAGTTACAACGTCCTTATTACCCAGTGCACGCTCAATTTTACACAGCCTACATTCCACCTCCATCAACCTCTCCAATATACTTGCCGAGTAAGATTTAATCAAGCTCTCTATATCAAGTAGTGACACAGAATCCTTGTTCTCAGTAGGTGCATTAACAACCACACTAGTGTCCATAGAGTCCTCATTGGCTGTCGGAATAATTGACAAGGCTGAAGAAGTTAATGGTGTCATGACCCCCTCGGTATGTATATGTGGAGTACTAGGTTCTTTTACAACATTACTCGTTTTCTTGCCAAAGTCACGACAGCTTAGTTTAGGTTGGAGAGGGTCCCCCCTTTTCCGCTGATTTTTATTTGGTGGTGGACCATAGGTTTTTTGAAAGGGAGTCAGTTTTTTAGCCTTAGTACGGGGTATTTTCACAAAAGGCAAGACTTCTCCCTTCGATGTACTTGGACTATTTACATGTGAAGATAACCCATTCACGTCTGACATAGGTGAAGAATTTTGTGTGAGCACAACCCCGTTGGCTTCCAAGGGCTGGTTATCCAGTAGAATAATCGACTCATTTACTATTAGTTCAGTGTCAGTGTCGATAGAGCCAGTAGCGGGAAGTGAGGGCAAAAGAACTAACCCATTTTTTTAGCTTTCCACGGAGCGACGTCGGTCCGCCAGCCGCTCCGCCAGGACAATCTCCCTTGCAATGTCAGGGGATGATTTGGAAAAATAATTGTCCAAGGTACCATTTAACATCACTCCCTGTTTGTCAAGTGTGGGCTGGTCTATGTTTAGCGAAGACATTTGCAAAGCCTAGGTAAATGAAGCAAAGAAGTCGAGGCTAATAAGGGGAGATGACAGAGCAAACAATACCTGTAGAACAAAGATTTATGGCCAGTCTAGTCTCCTCGGTTCTCGGAGAGTCTCAGAGGGTCCGCCCTTAGTCCGGGTTTTGTCCCGGGATGTGTCCCGCACACGCGTCCCGCTAACGCGTTGTAACACCAGGTCTTATACGGGCTGTAAATTGAGGGGCGGAGACACTGGAAGAGGCGGCAGGTGTGCTCGGTGGTTCACGCACAGCCTGGTGGGCCTCGCAGTCCCGTCCTCCTGCAGCAGCAACTCTCTCCCCCAACGCAGCTTCTGATGCCCAGCAGGGCTCCAGGCAGGCAAACAAAGCACAGGGTCCAAATCTCCTCACCGAGCGGCTCCCGCGAAGCGGGGGCAGCGAGGAGTTTTCAAAGGCACAGAGCAGGGGGCGGAGACACGGGAAGAGGCGGCAGGTGTGCTCGGTGGTTCACGCACAGCCTGGTGGGCCTCGCAGTCCCGTCCTCCTGCAGCAGCAACTCTCTCCCCCAACGCAGCTTCTGATGCCCAGCGGGGCTCCAGGCAGGCAAACAAAGCACAGGGTCCAAATCTCCTCACCGAGCGGCTCCCGCGAAGCGGGGGCCACGAGGAGTTTTCAAAGGCACAGAGCAGGGGGCGGAGACACGGGAAGAGGCGGCAGGTGTGCTCGGTGGTTCACGCACAGCCTGGTGGGCCTCGCAGTCCCGTCCTCCTGCAGCAGCAACTCTCTCCCCCAACGCAGCTTCTGATGCCCAGCGGGGCTCCAGGCAGGCAAACAAAGCACAGGGTCCAAATCTACTCACCGAGCGGCTCCCGCGAAGCGGGGGCCGCGAGGAGTTTTCAAAGGCACTGAGCAGGGGGCGGAGACACGGGAAGAGGCGGCAGGTGTGCTCGGTGGTTCACGCACAGCCTGGTGGGCCTTGCAGTCCCGTCCTCCTGCAGCAGCAACTCTCTCCCCCAACGCAGCTTCTGATGCCCAGCGGGGCTCCAGGCAGGCAACAAAGCACAGGGTCCAAATCTCCTCACCGAGCGGCACCCCGTATATATATATTACATCATTCCTAACATGGTTAGTGATATCACTGATGACATGTCATATGACATCACTTACGACATCACTGATGACAGCATCCCGTGAATGTGGTTTGGTTTGTTATTTAAATATGTATTATATATATATAGCAATCTGCATTGAAGAATGACTGGATATAAAAAAATCTGGATAAAAGATTTAGTAGCAGTGTGATTGATTGTTCACGTGACTAAACGGTGTGAATATCTGTATTACTTTGTCAATTGTTCTGTAAACTGCATCACCAGTTGGTTACTACCTACATGAAAATCTATATTACTTACTGATTAGTTAACTGAGTATTTTTATGGGAGAGTGAATGTGTGTGTGGGTCGCTGGGGGGTGTCTGACTGCCCAAAGATGTGTGAATAGTTGATTCAGTAGGTTTATGACGTTAAGACTACATGTTATAACAATTGTTTGGGTGAGTTAATACCTTTATGGGTGTGGTAATGAGCAAATATATTTCTCAATGCTACATGTACAATAAAGTACAAAAATAAAGCCACTGTGTGTGACATTTATTGTATATAAAGAAGTACACATATAACTGATTGCATAAGTAACTGTATGGATAACTGAATACTTGTAATAGTGATTTTATAACACTAACTATGAGTTACTATCTAAGTGCTGTTTGTATAAGTGTTAGGGGTAGTGTTTTAGGGTTTAGGGTAGTGTAGTCGTGTTTGTGTACTGAACGGGTTGTGCTGGCCGATAGATTTAGTGTTTAAGGTAGTGCCTTGGTCTTTGTGCAGAGTAGGGGGTTGTGTTGGTGGTAGATTTAGCATTTAGGGTAGTACACTGGTGTTTGTGTAATGTAGGGGGTGGTGCTGGGGGTAATGTTTTAAGGTTTAGAATAGTGCAGTGGTGTTCGTCTACTGTAGGGGATAGTGTTTTAGAGTTTAAAGAAGTGCAGTGGTGTTTGTGTACTATAGAAGTTCATGCTGGTAGTAGTGTTTTAAGGTTTAGGGTAATGTAGTAGTGTTTGTGAAGTGTAGGGTTTGTGCTGGGGGTATGTATTAACATTACACTATGATTACCCAAAGCACAATTATCACTACTAACCACCCAAAAATTCAAGGTGAAGTTATCAGCAGAATGCTAGGAAAATGTTTATCAATATTAAATGCTTCTAATTAAGTAAATTTCAAATCATTACATGCAGTGTCCCACAAATGATATTACCACAACAGTAAGTCTCCCCAACTTACATTAAAAGTGGATAAACAGGTTTCATGTGACAGACCCATAGGCCAACGGTGTGGCTTCCACATGCTTCAACTCCCTCCACATATACACACAAAATTAAGGCTATTTTAAGCACACCATTCAGTTTCTATTTAGTCTTAGCTCTAATTACCGCTTCCTCAGGTATCAATAAAACCCTCTACTGGACAATAAAAAGAAAAAAGTCAGTAACACTAATCCAGAGAACAAAGATCCAGATAGGTCAGTCTTCTTGTTGTTTCACCAATCCTTTATTTGTCAATGAAAAATGTCAAAAACTCACAGCACACGGTTTGCCGACACGTGTTTCGTCTTTCTCTAAGACTTTCTCAAGGCTGGAATATCAAACAATATAATGATAAATATGACATACACAATACAAACATTGACATAAGAACACTATATACATCATACAATTCACTAACATGTATAAAAATTGTCACATTTACAAACACATATATGAAAACATCTATACATTCATTTTGGGATACAAAAATAAACCACAGACGAAATAGCAAAAACACTATATATATATTCCTATATGTATACTTGTCTAAATGTTCAAAGAGAAAAAAAAACTCACAGTCTATATATTGAACATAAGTTTCCTATATAGTTACAGAAGCAGGCAATAGACCTAAATCACCAAGAGGTTAGAGGCAATAGAAGCTCAAATGGACATTTTAATATTCAGCCATCACTAAATGGAAGTGGATATAGTTGAAAAAAAGAGAGACACACTCTGAAACACTGTGATGTTTACCAAATAAAAATCAGAAAGACAAGATAGGGACCCACCATGGGCACTGGTAGTATGTGTCCCAATGTCAGCTAGAACACTAGGATCATCAAAGGACTTCTGTACATACAGAGCCAGATTCATCCGAGTACCGCTGTGTATTCCCAAAACAAGTTCTAGGGGGTATAAAGGTGCAGAGAATCATAATACAATCAAGACTATATTCAATGTATTTCAAAGTTAAACAACAATGTCAAAGGTTATCATCCCATAAATTCTGAAAAAGCATCAATACCAAAAACCATAGTAAATTGGTGTCTAATGCATGGCGAGTGACCTCTGTTCATGGCTAAAAGTTAAACATCCTAGTTGGTAATACGTGTAACCCGGCCCAAGGATGATCCTAGAATCATGAGACATTAGGGAGGACCCATAAGTAATATTGGGTGATTTATAGTATTATGGGAAGGACCCCTTCAAAATATCAACCCCATAACCCCCGAGCTCAATCGCAGCAATTCTCTAATACCCTAATGCAGTGAAATATCTACATATAGTGTACTCACCCCAATGTAATAAAATGATATCCCCACAGAATCCTAGTTTATTTCGAACAGACCAACAGTGCATTCACACAGATCACCAACTGGGTATTTATATCAGTCAGCCTAAGAGGTAATAATATACAAATCACATTAACTCCTTGCTCAATTTAAAGCGTGGTTCCTGTTAGCGCTTAAAAAACCTATCCAAATGCACTCACCAAAGGATTTCTGTACAGTCCTGTACAAGGAATGCGATTATTAATTCATTACAGATCTGCAGCAATCTTAGTGGATCTGGGGCGGTTTCTCAATCAATATAAGCAATATGTCCCCGCTCCTGTACGAGTAGAGACCTAAAAATAGAAAGCCACAAATTATTGTAGTTAGCCCTCTTAACTTATTGACATCATGTTTACCACAAGTGCCCTATATCGTGCACTCACCTCTAAAACATGTAATATACGTCACCAACACTGTATAACAGTTTCAACTTGCTGTGAGGAATATTCAGTTGCTTAATAACCAGCAGCCTAATCCACCCGAGGTCTAAAAATAGAAAGCCATGAACTATTGTAGTTATACCCTTTTAACCAATTGATATCAAGTTTACCACAAGAGTGCCCTATATCGTACACTCACCTCTAAAACATGTAATATATGTCACCAACACTGTATAACAGCTTCAAATTGCTGAGAGGAATATTCGGTTGCTTAATAACCAGCAGCCTAATCCGCCTGAGGTTATCCAACCTTGATACGTTGGAACCTATTGGGAACAAGGTAAAAGCTCAGCATAATGAGGCAACGAAAAAAGTATTAGATGCACCCCATTAGCACCTCCTTACTGCGTGAGAGGTGAAAACTTACCCGGAAAGTGAAGATTTGGCAGCAAAGAAACTGGACATCCCATCAAAGTACGAGGACTCGAGCGTGACTGCCTTCTCCATTCATTACGCGAGTCGGCACAGTCTCCAGGCTGAGCCACATTACTCAGCACCCGGGATTCAAAGATAGCGAAAAAGGACTATGGGAGGTTCTGATAAGACGCTCTCAAACAGCCGCCATCTTAGCATATAAAAATACGTTGGAACAAATCAAAGGCACAATTCACTAAATGAATAAAAACCCAGGTCACATTAATGAATAGACTGTCCTTATATGATTATTGTTCATCAGATAAAGAGTCAAACCACCTGCTGAAATCCTGATATGATAAGCGGGGTCATTTTATGCCACTATTGCAAACTTTAGAAAATTCAAACCAGCTAACCATGAAAAAAAATATAAAAAATAGGGGATGCCTCACATTGAACTACTAATTGAAAAATAAAAATAAAAATAAAATAAAGTGAGGAGAGAAAGAATGAAACTGGACAAGAAGGTACATGTTCTCATTTAGCATCACAAATGGCAGTTTGAATCAAACACAGTTATCACCAACATTTGACCACCCCCCCACCCGAATATCTAACTAATGTAGTCATAGCCCTGCTTATATCTCCAGGGGAGAACCTGTAGACTTCACTATAAGAGTTTGTACAGTTAGCCTCAAATGATCCTTCCTCTATTGGTATATGCACACCCATGGGTCGAACACAATTCCTGGTGTTATGAGTGAAAAAAACCCTGGGGGGTATAGTGAGACACTTTTGGGATAACACCATATATCTGATACATATATATTGTTGTGGCTCCAATCCCGCAGAAACACATGTAGTTCATGATCAGTGTTAAGTCCCTTGTCTACTGCTCGTAATTTTATAAGCCACTTGGACTCCAATTTTCTGAGGGCTGTCATTCTATCCCCCCTCCACCCTCCACATACTCAGCAAGACCTTCAAATAGACCCACCCCCCGAATCAAGGTAGACCATCACCCAAGCACTCATCACCAGCAGGCTGGACTATGGGAATGCCCTCTATACCAGAATCAACAAATTTCTACTCCATAAACTTCAGACTGTCCAGAACACCACAGCCAGACTCATCCTCAGCATCCCACAAGACCAGATTACCCAGCATAAACGAGCACTCTACTTGCTCCCTGTCGAAAAATTGGTGACCTTCAAGCTGCTCACACACACCTATAAAGCCCTTCACAACACCGGACTCTAATACCTCAATCTCCTTCTACACCCCCAAAAGAAACCTCCATTCCGCAGACCAGGGCTTGGCCGAAATCCTCTGTATCTACAGAACCAGACAGGAGGCACACCCTTCTCCTACATCATGGCCAAGACCTGAAATGAACCCCCCTCCACATCAGATGAACCCCCACACTGAAAGAATTCAGGAGAACCCATAAGACCTGGCTTTTCAAATCACCAAAGCTGCACAAATCCCCCTCACATACTCCCCCAGCGCCTGTAAATCCTCACAGGTGAGTACTGCGCTCTATACATCCCTAATTGATTAATTGATACGCCACCACAGTGTGTTTGAGTGTTATCAACAGCCCCTGCCATTCGTTTGCCTGTCTATAACTCTTAAGGGTAGTAAAATAAGCAGTACTACCTTCTTTAATATACACAGAATCTCTGAGATTGGCTTGGTTTGGCTTCACCTCTGAGAGCTACTTTCAGAGTGCTGGTGAGCTATCAGTAGCTCCTGAGCTACTGGTTGGAGACCCCTGGTATGGATAGTGAGTGGGGAATTGTAGGCCTGAAGCACAAGTGTGAAGGTGGTTAGACCACTATATACATAGTGCATAGCAGTTTAAAGCACTCCATGCCCTAAAGCCTGGCTCACTGCATGAGTATATGCTTACTGACTGATTACATTAATATAAGTAAAGACACTGGGTAAATTCTTAATTGTTTGATTTTTACTTTAGTGAATGAATTACTACAAGGTACAGAAAAACTCATTTTGAAATTGCAACAGCAGTCACACTGTATTTGCTGGAGTATATAGATAGTGACTGGGGAATTGTAGGCCTAAAGCACAAGTGTGAAGCTGGTTACACCACTACATGCATAATGCATCGTAGTTTGAAGCAGTGTATACCCTAAAGCCTGGCTTACTGCAAGAGGGTATATACTTATGTAACTGCAAACACATCAACAAACCAAATCATTGTCTCTCAATTTTGTCAAATGCACACTGATTCATAGTGTGATTCTAGACAAATAACAGTAACCCTTGCAGTGTATAAAAAAAGATAAAAAATATTAGATAAACAAATGTATTAAAACTCGCAGTAATGGAATTAAATAAATTAATAGTCGGATATAAATTAGAATACTCAAAGTTTAATAGAAAGTATCTCTGGCACGGGATACAAGGAAAATATGGGTTTAGGGTAATGAAGAATAATAAAAAATTCACCTTTGGAATGTGATCCTACAAACGAATATCAATTGATTCTTCAAAAAATCATGGATCACGCATTAGAGATGAATTGGATTAATTCAAAGACTCACAAATTTTTCACAATGAAATTTCCAAGACGACCGCAACTATATATGTTGCCTAAAATGCACAAAGATCCCATCAATCCGCCTTTTAGACCCATAGTTTCGGCCTGCGGGTTCATCTCTGAACCCATAGGGAAGTTTGTTGACAGGTTCTTACAACCGATTGTGCAGAAAAAGAAAACGTACATAAAAGATACTACATCGTTCCTAAACCTATTGAACTCAGTGCAACTTGAAAATGATGAGACATACTGGCTATGCACGATTGACGTCACTGCGTTGTATACATCAATCCCCCATAATGAGGGTATTGAAGCCCTAGAATGGAGTCTCTTGAATAGTGATTTGGAGGAATTTCAGAGAATATTCATCATGGAATTAATGCACTTCGCAATGTACTACAGTTATTTTGAGTGGCAGGGAAGATTTTTTAATCAGTGCGATGGAACTTCGATGGGCTTTGGGGGGGCGCCCTCTTCTGCCAATACATACATGTGCAAATTTGAATCAGACCATATTTTGGAGAACCCCATGTGGACTAAAGGCCTTATAGTCTTCAAAAGATTTATTGATGGTATTTTCCTCTTCTGGAAAGGTTCACGACAAAAATTGGAAGAAAACATAATGACACTGAATACTGTGAATGAACGTATAAAATTCACTCACAACATCGACAAAAGAACCATTGCATTTCTTGATGTACAATTACTGATGCAGAACAACAAGATTAGCACTAAAGTTCAGATCAAAAAAACTGATAGGAATTCCAGCTTGCTATTTCAAAGCTTTCATCCAGCACCACTGAAAAAATACCTACCAACTTCACAATACATCAGATTGAAAAGGATCACAACGGACAATGCTGATTTAGAAAACTCCTTGAAAGAACAAACGGAAAAATACCGACAACTGGGTTCTCCACAAGAGATTCTTGATTTATCTTTGGCAAAAGTTTCCACACAATCCAGAGAAATGTTGTTGAAAGAAAAAACAAAAAATCAAGAGCAAAAAACCGTATGTGTGTTGAAATATTCAGTTGAATCAAGCAGGATAAAACGCATCATTAATAAGCAGTGGCAACTGATTCAATCAGAACCAGACCTCACTGGTTTGTATGACAATAAAGTGACATTTGCGTTTCAAAGATCCAGAAATCTAAAAGAACTACTGAATGTTCCCAAAAAAGTGGATGTTAAATGGCGTGGTATGTTGTGGTGTCAAAACTGCACCCATTGCAGTAATGTTGTAACTGGCAACAAGATAACACATCCAACTAAAGGTCATCAAATTGAATTACATCACACAAGCAGATGTGATACCATGAATTGCATCTACATGATTAAATGCCCCTGTGACAAGACATATGTGGGTCAAACGGAACGTAAATTGAAAATCCGCATCACAGAACACAAAAGTAATATAAGACTGGTTAACAAAAAATCAACAATAGCTAACCACTGGAATGAAGCAAAACACCAAATTTCTCAACTACACTTCATGGTTTTGGAGAGTTTACCGCAGCACCGTGACAGGGATCCGACTAAACAAAGATTAAGAGCCGAATATATTTGGATTAAAAAATTTAATTCTACCCTTCCTATGGGGTTAAATGACCGGATAGATTATTCGTGTTTTCTGTAACACCAGGTCTTCTGAGCTGCACATTGACTATAAACTGATTCTGTATTCCTCATGATAATGAACATTTCCTTTGGATGTCATGTTTATTTAACTCAAGTTGTTTTGAACGTTTCCAGCTGTTTTACACACACGAAGTAATGGTTATTGTTTATTCATTTTTAGATTATGTTTCAATATAACTTTATTGATTGACATTGAGTGCCCACTTCCGCATGAATCCGACACACTCGTATCACATGATTAGGGTATTTCGTGTTTCCTGTATCCCTATTGGTTGTCACCCCGATCACATGATCGCTGTCAGTCTGTTTTTGACTTTTTTAATTTGCGCGTAAATTCACTTCTCCAATGCCTGTATCTCGAGAAGAATATCGACACGGATTGTTCCAGTGCGCTGTAAGTTATATTTACCGTTTACCAGTAACGTTACCGACTGTGTGCGCTTCAGCACACAATACTGACACTCGCCCGTAAGTTTGATAACCACGCACGTCTTGCATTTCGACTAAACCTATTTGTGTATTACTTCCTCTGCACGTCGCCTCTTCCGAGCACTTAGTTTAAATAATTCACCACCGGATTAGAATGCACCTCCCTATTCACGCCTTGATTTTATATGAGGTTTGCACTATATTCACGTTTGGCACGTAGCTTGATTGTACTTTCGTTATGTATTGTTTAGTGGAGTAAGTGAACAGGTCCTGTTTCATTTCTTTACATACCCCTGACTTGGGGTCCTGCTTTGTTGACCCGAAATGCATTGGGTACCGATGAAAAACTGTGAACAATTTTGACTAATTGTGACATAAGATGTTCATTATGCCAGCATATGAAATTTAATCTGAACATGGAATTGAATTAAGCTCTTTGATTGGAGTACGAACATTGAATTAAATAAATTTGAACTGTGTGAAGAAACCCAGTGTTTCAAGAGACATTGTGCACACATTTTTGCTGGGTAGGTGACCCTCCCCACATCACGTTTGTTCATAATATTGAGCCATAGTCAAAACAGATGCCGGAGAAGAGGTAGTCCAAGAGATTTCACTGGCTTTTAAATGGCGAGCTATCCCTGGTAACAGATTTGTAACATATTTATCAACAAAGAGATGTCTGCCCGTATCATCTGTCAATGACTGAACACTAAAATCATGAAATGCATCCTCAAAGCGTGTAAAGAAATCAGAAACCGATTCGTCTACTTTTTGCTTACACAACACTAGAACAGTCCAATCTATCTTTTTAGGGAGAATAATCGTTTTTAACTTAACTAATATAGCTGTGGGAAGATCTAGTATCAACTGACACGGCTTTTGAGCAGGTTCCCTTTCCTCATCCATTTGCTCTACATCTTTCCTTCCCGTGCCAAAAGTTACACGATCATCAACTTTACGAACAGTCCTCCATATATCCGGAGGTAATATCAATCTGAAAAATAAATCAATATCACACAGGGTCATAGTGCAAGCACTAATGGCTCCCTCAACTTCCTCATAGAAAGCGGCTGGATTTTTCCGTGGGTCAGGTAATGCTGTTTTAAGTGCCATTACATCTGCCCTATTCCAAGGAGTATACACCCAATTATAGATAAAATAGCCTTTAGCATCAGTAGAACTTTTATCATCACTCGTACCATCTCCTTTAGAAGGAACATACAAAGGCGCGGCTTCCCGCATAGGTTTCGCATGAATTATCATAGTCTTATCTGTTCCGAAGATAGAAGCTTGCACCCCTCCAGTATGAGATGTCGTGCAGCTGCATCTGCAGTCTTTTTCTCCTCCCGCAAGCGAACCGCATCAGTTCGTAATTTAACCAAACACCTGATTGCATCAGTCACCTGGGGAGAACAAAAAGACCATCACGCATTTGCTTATAATCAGCTGCTATATCATCGGGCTCTAAGTCTCTAGAATATTTCCAAAATAATTCAACAAATTCCATGGCAAACGTCTCAATAAAATATAACTGCTCCCTTTCCTGACACCCTTTCATGCTATCTATAAGTTCGGAAGCAGGAGCAGTGCTACGTAGTGCTTTACGAGTGGCCTGTCTGAGTTCGGACGAACGCTCAGCGGACAGCATAGAACGGGTGTCTCGTATCCTTTGTTGCTCCGACTCAGAATCCTCATCGCCTTCAGACGGGGCAGACGGAACGGCATACGGAGGTGGAGGGCGATCTAGTAACAAAAAATCATCTTGCGGTTTATTAAGGACAGGATAGAGGGGTTGTCGAACAGCGTATTGGCCATATACCTGTAATCTGTGTTCTAACGGTTTTGGGAACTAGTAAACACATTCCTGCCGGGTACTAATCAGCTGGGAGTGCCTCCCCTCCATCGCCCGGCTTGCATATACTGACGGGCTTGCATGGGTCCCTCTTTGTGGCCTTGGGCTCACAAGACTCAATTGGTGGGCAGAGACCCGTCGGGATGTGGCATTCACAGGCAGCTGACAGTGTACCTACGCCAGACACCTCCCTGCTGGGGAGTTATGAGTATTCAAAACAGACTCTGTCCCCCACGCGGAGCAGAAAACAGCCAAGTAGGGGCCAGCTTCTGCAGTGTTCACAACAGTACCTCAGCCGAGTGAAGTCAGGCGTGGCTGTAGTCGTCAGCGAATGACTCAGCCGGGGGTGGGAATTTTGCAAATTGCAGCAGGCTTGTGGCGCACACGGCCCCTGCCCCTGGCGCTGAACGTCACGTCGAATGAATTGTAGCAAGCGCTAACTAATGCACTTTTGAGGTCGAAGGCCCCTTGATTCATCGGATTCCCAACCTCCTGTTTTTTGCCGCCCTCCACCTTTTGCCACCCTAGGCGGTGGCCTAGTCCTGCCTAATGGTAGAAACGGCACTGGTAACAGCTGAAGACCCTACTGGGTATGCACGAAAGTGGGGGATGCTAAATATAACTCGTTGCTGGGCAGATTTCAAGCGCAGTTAACAGGAAGATAGGACAAAGCACATTGTCGACATGCGGCAGCATGTAGCAAACAAAATGGCTGCCATAAATACAAAATTGAGTCCCCTAAATGTCACGATAATAGCTAAAACTGAGATGTCTTCTGCTAATGCTTAATCTAATCGCTGTCAAACTACAACAAATTGTAATATTCTAACAATAGCAGAAAACAGTTTCAATGCATCCCTCTTTGCTCTTCCTAAGAGCGCCCCTTTGACCCCATCACATCTCAACATGGCATTTAGGAAATTCTCTAGGAAAACTGAGTATAGGCCTTTGCTTTACTGGTATAAACTTTGGATCTCATCTGCTGTGGAAGCATTTTGGGAACCCCTAAGGGATCTTGTGGCAAGACCCAGGTACCCTCCTGAGGCAGAAGCCGGGAGCGCTACGGTGCTTTTTTTAAAACTTGTGTGTTGTAAATTGTCTAATATTTTAATCACTCACTGCACTTCCTGGCACTTCAGGACTCTGTTGCCTGATCCAAAAGCTCACCGCACAGCGGATTTAGCGCTGTTGTGGACTCGAGGCCAAAAACAATTCCTGCCGCCATTGCCGGCGAGCCGCGAGGCCACGCCCACTTTAGGCCACGCCCCCCGCCCCAATCTGGATAAAACGCTGACTATGAGCGTCTATTTCAGACCCACGTACCCTCCTGAGGCGGAAGCAGGGAGCGCTAAGGTGCTTTTTTAAAAACTAGTGTGTTGTAAATTGTCTCATATTTTAATCACTCACTGCACTTCCTGGCACTTCAGGACTCTGTTGCCTGATCCAAAAGCTCACCGCACAGCCGATTTAGCGCTGTTGCGGACTCGAGGCCAAAAACAATTCCTACCGCCATTGCCGGTGAGCCGCAGGGCCACGCCCACTTTAGGCCACGCCCCCTGCCCCAATCTGGATAAAAACGCTGACTACGAGCGTCTATTTCAGACCCACGTACCCTCCTGAGGCGGAAGCCGGGAGCGCTACGGTGCTTTTTTAAAAACTTGTGTGTTGTAAATTGTCTCATATTTTAATCACTCACTGCACTTTCTGGCACTTCAGGACTCTGTTGCCTGATCCAAAAGCTCACCGCACAGTGGATTTAGCGCTGTTGCGGACTCGAGGCCAAAAACAATTCCTGCCGCCATTGCCGGCGAGCTGCGAGGCCACGCCCACTTTAGGCCACGCCCCCACCCCAATCTGGATAAAAACGCTGAGTATGAGCGTCTATTTCAGACCCACGTACCCTCCTGAGGCAGAAGCCGGGAGCGCTACGGTGCTTTTTTTAAAACTTGTGTGTTGTAAATTGTCTCATATTTTAATAACTCACTGCACTTCCGGGCACTTCAGGACTCTTTTGCCTGATCCAAAAGCTCACCGCACAGCGGATTTAGCGCTGTTGCGGACTCGAGGCCAAAAACAATTCCTGCCGCCATTGCCGGCGAGCTGCGAGGCCACGCCCACTTTAGGCCACGCCCCCCGGCCCAATCTGGATAAAAACGCTGACTACGAGCGTCTATTTCAGACCCACGTACCCTCCTGAGGCGGAAGCCGGGAGCGCTACGGTGCTTTTTTTAAAACTTGTGTGTTGTAAGTTGTCTCATATTTTAATCACTCACTGCACTTCCTGGCACTTCAGGACTCTGTTGCCTGATCCAAAAGCTCACCGCACAGCGGATTTAGCGCTGTTGCCGACTCGAGGCCAAAAACAATTCCTGCCACCATTGCTGGCGAGCCGCGAGACCACGCCCACTTTAGGCCACGCCCCGCCCCAATCTGTATAAAAACGCTGACTACGAGCGTCTATTTCAGACCCACGTACCCTCCTGAGGCGGAAGCCGGGAGCGCTACGTTGCTTTTTTAAAAACTTGTGTGTTGTAAATTGTCTCATATTCTAATCACTCACTGCACTTCCTGGCACTTCAGGACTCTGTTGACTGATCCAAAAGCTCACCGCACACCCGATTTAGCGCTGTTGCGGACTCGAGGCCAAAAACAATTCCTGCCGCCATTGCCGGTGAGCCGCGAGGCCACGCCCACTTTAGGCCACGCTTCGCCTCAATCTGGATAAAAACGCTGACTACAAGCGTCTATTTCAGACCCACGTACCCTCCTGAGGCGGAAGCCGGGAGCGCTACGGTGCTTTTTTTAAAACTTGTGTGTTGTAAATTGTCTCATATTTTAATCACTCACTGCACTTCCTGGCACTTCAGGACTCTGTTGCCTGATCCAAAAGCTCACCGCACAGTGGATTTAGCGCTGTTGCGGCTCGAGGCCAAAAACAATTCCTGCCGCCATTGCCGGCGAGCTGTGAGGCCATGCCCACTTTAGGCCACGCCCCCCCCCACCCCAATCTGGATAAAAACGCTGACTACGAGCGTCTATTTCAGACCCACGTACCCTCCTAAGGCGGAAGCAGGGAGCGCTATGGTGCTTTTTTAAAAACTAGTGTTTTGTAAATTGTCTCATATTTTAATCACTCACTGCACTTCCTGGCACTTCAGGACTCTGTTGCTTGTTCCAAAAGGTCACCGCACAGCGGATTTAGCGCTGTTGCGGACTCGAGGCCAAAAACAATTCCTGCCGCCATTGCCGGCGAGCCGCGAGGCCACGCCCACTTTAGGCCACGCCCCGCCCCAATCTGGATAAAAACGCTGACTATGAGCGTCTATTTCAGACCCACGTACCCTCCTGAGGCGGAAGCAGGGAGCGCTACAATGCTATTTTAAAAACTAGTGTGTTGTAAATTGTCTCATATTTTAATCACTCACTGCACTTCCTGGCACTTCAGGACTCTGTTGCCTGATCCAAAAGCTCACCGCACAGCCGATTTAGCGCTGTTGCGGACTCGAGGCCAAAAACAATTCCTGCCGCCATTGCCGGTGAGCCGTGAGGCCACGCCCACTTTAGGCCACGCCCCCTACCCCAATCTGGATTAAAACGCTGACTACGAGCGTCTATTTCAGACCCACGTACCCTCCTGAGGCGGAAGCCGGGAGCGCTACGGTGCTTTTTTAAAAACTTGTGTGTTGTAAATTGTCTCATATTTTAATCACTCACTGCACTTTCTGGCACTTCAGGACTCTGTTGCCTGATCCAAAAGCTCACCGCACAGTGGATTTAGCGCTGTTGCGGACTCGAGGCCAAAAACAATTCCTGCCGCCATTGCCGGTGAGCCGCGAGGCCACGCCCACTTTAGACCCCGCCCCCGCCCCAATCTGGATAAAAACGCTGACTACGAGCGTCTATTTCAGACCCACGTACCCTCCTGAGGTGGAAGCCGGGAGCGCTACGGTCCTTTTTTTAAAACTTGTGTGTTGTAAATTGTCTCATATTTTAATCACTCACTGCACTTCAGGACTCTGTTGCCTGATCCAAAAGCTCACCGCACAGTGGATTTAGCGCTGTTGCGGACTCGAGTCCAAAAACAATTCCTGCCGCCATTGCCGGCGAGCTGCAAGGCCACGCCCACTTTAGGCCACGCCCCCCCACCCCAATCTGGATAAAAACGCTGAGTATGAGCGTCTATTTCAGACCCACGTACCCTCCTGAGGCAGAAGCCGGGAGCGCTACGGTGCTTTTTTTAAAACTTGTGTGTTGTAAATTGTCTCATATTTTAATAACTCACTGCACTTCCTGGCACTTCAGGACTCTTTTGCCTGATCAAAAAGCTCACCGCACAGCGGATTTAGCGCTGTTGCGGACTCGAGGCCAAAAACAATTCCTGCCGCCATTGCCGGCAAGCTGCGAGGCCACGCCCACTTTAGGCCACGCCCCCCTGCCCAATCTGGATAAAAACGCTGACTACGAGCGTCTATTTCAGACCCACGTACCCTCCTGAGGCGGAAAACGGGAGCGCTACGGTGCTTTTTTTAAAACTTGTGTGTTGCAAGTTGTCTCATATTTTAATCACTCACTGCACTTCCTGGCACTTCAGGACTCTGTTGCCTGATCCAAAAGCTCACCGCACAGCGGATTTAGCGCTGTTGCCGACTCGAGGCCAAAAACAATTCCTGCCACCATTGCTGGCGAGCCGCGAGGCCACGCCCACTTTAGGCCACGCCCCGCCCCAATCTGTATAAAAACGCTGACTACGAGCGTCTATTTCAGACCCACGTACCCTCCTGAGGCGGAAGCCGGGAGCGCTACGTTGCTTTTTTAAAAACTTGTGTGTTGTAAATTGTCTCATATTCTAATCACTCACTGCACTTCCTGGCACTTCAGGACTCTGTTGCCTGATCCAAAAGCTCACCGCACAGCGGATTTAGCGCTGTTGCGGACTCGAGGCCAAAAACAATTCCTGCCGCCATTGCCGGCGAGCCGCGAGGCCACGCCCACTGTAGGCCACGCCCGCCCCAATCTGGATAAAAACGCTGACTACGAGCGTCTATTTCAGACCCACGTACCCTCCTGAGGCGGAAGCCGGGAGCGCTACGGTGCTTTTTTTAAAATGTGTGTGTTGTAAATTGTCTCATATTTTAATCACTCACTGCACTTCCTGGCACTTCAGGACTCGGTTGACTGATCCAAAAGCTCACCGCACACCCGATTTAGCGAAGTTGCGGACTCGAGGCCAAAAACAATTCCTGCCGCCATTGCCGGTGAGCCGCGAGGCCACGCCCACTTTAGGCAACGCCCCGCCTCAATCTGGATAAAAACACTGACTACAAGCGTCTATTTCAGACCCACGTACCCTCCTGAGGCGGAAGCCGGGAGCGCTACGGTGCTTTTTTTAAAACTTGTGTGTTGTAAATTGTCTCATATTTTAATCACTCACTGCACTTCCTGGCACTTCAGGACTCTGTTGCCTGATCCAAAAGCTCACCGCACAGTGGATTTAGCGCTGTTGCGGCTCAAGGCCAAAAACAATTCCTGCCGCCATTGCCGGCGAGCTGTGAGGCCACGCCCACTTTAGGCCACGCCCCCACCCCAATCTGGATAAAAAACCCCCACCCCAATCTGGATAAAAACGCTGACTACGAGCGTCTATTTCAGACCCACGTACCCTCCTGAGGCGGAAGCCGGGAGCGCTACGGTGCTTTTTTTAAAACTTGTGTGTTGTAAATTGTCTCATATTTTAATCACTCACTGCACTTCCTGGCACTTCAGGACTCTGTTGCCTGATCCAAAAGCTCACCGCACAGCCGATTTAGCTCTGTTGCGGACTCGAGGCCAAAAACAATTCCTGCCGCCATTGCCGGTGAGCCGCGAGGCCATGCCCACTTTAGGCTACGCCCCAGCCCCAATCTGGATCTCAACGCTGACTACAAGCGTCTATTTCAGGCCCACGTACCCTCCTGAGGCGGAAGCAGGGAGCGCTACGGTGCTTTTTTAAACACTTGTGTGTTGTAAATTGTCTCATATTCTAATCACTCACTGCACTTCCTGGCACTTCAGGACTCTGTTGCCTGATCCAAAAGCTCACCGCACAGCGGATTTAGCGCTGTTGCGGACTCGAGGCCAAAAACAATTCCTGCCGCCATTGCCGGCGAGCTGCGAGGCCACGCCCACTTTAGGCCACGCCCCCCGGCCCAATCTGGATAAAAACGCTGACTACGAGTGTCTATTTCAGACCCACGTACCCTCCTGAGGCGGAAGCCGGGAGCGCTACGGTGCTTTTTTTAAAACTTGTGTGTTGTAAGTTGTCTCATATTTTAATCACTCACTGCACTTCCTGGCACTTCAGGACTCTGTTGCCTGATCCAAAATCTCACCGCACAGCGGATTTAGCGCTGTTGCCGACTCGAGGCCAAAAACAATTCCTGCCACCATTGCTGGCGAGCCGCGAGACCACGCCCACTTTAGGCCACGCCCCGCCCCAATCTGTATAAAAACGCTGACTACGAGCGTCTATTTCAGACCCACGTACCCTCCTGAGGCGGAAGCCGGGAGCGCTACGTTGCTTTTTTAAAAACTTGTGTGTTGTAAATTGTCTCATATTCTAATCACTCACTGCACTTCCTGGCACTTCAGGACTCTGTTGCCTGATCCAAAAGCTCACCGCACAGCGGATTTAGCGCTGTTGCGGACTCGAGGCCAAAAACAATTCCTGCCGCCATTGCCGGCGAGCCGCGAGGCCACGCCCACTGTAGGCCACGCCCCGCCCCAATCTGGATAAAAACGCTGACTACGAGCGTCTATTTCAGACCCATGTACCCTACTGAGGCGGAAGCCGGGAGCGCTACGGTGCTTTTTTCAAAATGTGTGTGTTGTAAATTGTCTCATATTTTAATCACTCACTGCACTTCCTGGCACTTCAGGACTCTGTTGACTGATCCAAAAGCTCACCGCACACCCGATTTAGCGCTGTTGCGGACTCGAGGCCAAAAACAATTCCTGCCGCCATTGCCGGTGAGCTGCGAGGCCACGCCCACTTTAGGCCACGCCCCGCCTCAATCTGGATAAAAACGCTGACTACAAGCGTCTATTTCAGACCCACGTACCCTCCTGAGGCGGAAGCCGGGAGCGCTACGGTGCTTTTTTTAAAACTTGTGTGTTGTAAATTGTCTCATATTTTAATCACTCACTGCACTTCCTGGCACTTCAGGACTCTGTTGCCTGATCCAAAAGCTCACCGCACAGTGGATTTAGCGCTGTTGCGGCTCGAGGCCAAAAACAATTCCTGCCGCCATTGCCGGCGAGCTGTGAGGCCACGCCCACTTTAGGCCACGCCCCCCCCCACCCCAATCTGGATAAAAACGCTGACTACGAGTGTCTATTTCAGGCCCACGTACCCTCCTGAGGCGGAAGCAGGGAGCGCTACGGTGCTTTTTTAAAAACTAGTGTTTTGTAAATTGTCTCATATTTTAATCACTCACTGCACTTCCTGGCACTTCAGGACTCTGTTGCTTGATCCAAAAGCTCACCGCACAGCGGATTTAGCGCTGTTGCGGACTCGAGGCCAAAAACAATTCCTGCCGCCATTGCCGGCGAGCCGCGAGGCCACGCCCACTTTAGGCCACACCCCCCGCCCCAATCTGGATAAAAACGCTGACTATGAGCGTCTATTTCAGACCCACGTACCCTCCTGAGGCGGAAGCAGGGAGCGCTACAATGCTTTTTTAAACACTAGTGTGTTGTAAATTGTCTCATATTTTAATCACTCACTGCACTTCCTGGCACTTCAGGACTCTGTTGCCTGATCCAAAAGCTCACCGCACAGCCGATTTAGCGCTGTTGCGGACTCGAGGCCAAAAACAATTCCTGCCGCCATTGCCGGTGAGCCGCGAGGCCATGCCCACTTTAGGCTACGCCCCAGCCCCAATCTGGATCTCAACGCTGACTACAAGCGTCTATTTCAGGCCCACGTACCCTCCTGAGGCGGAAGCCGGGAGCGCTACGGTGCTTTTTTAAAAACTTGTGTGTTGTAAATTGTCTCATATTCTAATCACTCACTGCACTTCCTGGCACTTCAGGACTCTGTTGCCTGATCCAAAAGCTCACCGCACAGCGGATTTAGCGCTGTTGCGGACTCGAGGCCAAAAACAATTCCTGCCGCCATTGCCGGCGAGCTGCGAGGCCACGCCCACTTTAGGCCACGCCCCCCGGCCCAATCTGGATAAAAACGCTGACTACGAGCGTCTATTTCAGATCCACGTACCCTCCTGAGGTGGAAGCCGGGAGCGCTACGGTCCTTTTTTTAAAACTTGTGTGTTGTAAATTGTCTCATATTTTACTCACTCACTGCACTTCAGGACTCTGTTGCCTGATCCAAAAGCTCACCGCACAGTGGATTTAGCGCTGTTGCGGACTCGAGGCCAAAAACAATTCCTGCCGCCATTGCCGGCGAGCTGCGATGCCACGTCCACTTTAGGCCACGCCCCACCCCAATCTGGATAAAAACGCTGAGTATGAGCGTCTATTTCAGACCCACGTACCCTCCTGAGGCAGAAGCCAGGAGCGCTACGGTGCTTTTTTAAAAACTTGTGTGTTGTAAATTGTCTCATATTTTAATAACTCACTGCACTTCCTGGCACTTCAGGACTCTTTTGCCTGATCCAAAAGCTCACCGCACAGCGGATTTAGCGCTGTTGCGGACTCGAGGCCAAAAACAATTCCTGCCGCCATTGCCGGCGAGCTGCGAGGCCACGCCAACTTTAGGCCACGCCCCCCGGCCCAATCTGGATAAAAACGCTGACTACGAGCGTCTATTTCAGACCCACGTACCCTCCTGAGGCGGAAAACGGGAGCGCTACGGTGCTTTTTTTAAAACTTGTGTGTTGCAAGTTGTCTCATATTTTAATCACTCACTGCACTTCCTGGCACTTCAGGACTCTGTTGCCTGATCCAAAAGCTCACCGCACAGCGGATTTAGCGCTGTTGCGGACTCGAGGCCAAAAACAATTCCTGCCGCCATTGCCGGCGAGCCGCGAGGCCACGCCCACTGTAGGCCACGCCCTGCCCCAATCTGGATAAAAACGCTGACTACGAGCGTCTATTTCAGACCCATGTACCCTCCTGAGGCGGAAGCCGGGAGCGCTACGGTGCTTTTTTCAAAATGTGTGTGTTGTAAATTGTCTCATATTTTAATCACTCACTGCACTTCCTGGCACTTCAGGACTCTGTTGACTGATCCAAAAGCTCACCGCACACCCGATTTAGCGCTGTTGCGGACTCGAGGCCAAAAACAATTCCTGCCGCCATTGCCGGTGAGCTGCGAGGCCACGCCCACTTTAGGCCACGCCCCGCCTCAATCTGGATAAAAACGCTGACTACAAGCGTCTATTTCAGACCCACGTACCCTCCTGAGGCGGAAGCCGGGAGCGCTACGGTGCTTTTTTTAAAACTTGTGTGTTGTAAATTGTCTCATATTTTAATCACTCACTGCACTTCCTGGCACTTCAGGACTCTGTTGCCTGATCCAAAAGCTCACCGCACAGTGGATTTAGCGCTGTTGCGGCTCGAGGCCAAAAACAATTCCTGCCGCCATTGCCGGCGAGCTGTGAGGCCACGCCCACTTTAGGCCACGCCCCCCCCCCCACCCCAATCTGGATAAAAACGCTGACTACGATTGTCTATTTCAGACCCACGTACCCTCCTGAGGCGGAAGCAGGGAGCGCTACGGTGCTTTTTTAAAAACTAGTGTTTTGTAAATTGTCTCATATTTTAATCACTCACTGCACTTCCTGGCACTTCAGGACTCTGTTGCTTGATCCAAAAGCTCACCGCACAGCGGATTTAGCGCTGTTGCGGACTCGAGGCCAAAAACAATTCCTGCCGCCATTGCCGGCGAGCCGCGAGGCCACGCCCACTTTAGGCCACACCCCCCGCCCCAATCTGGATAAAAACGCTGACTATGAGCGTCTATTTCAGACCCACGTACCCTCCTGAGGCGGAAGCAGGGAGCGCTACAATGCTTTTTTAAACACTAGTGTGTTGTAAATTGTCTCATATTTTAATCACTCACTGCACTTCCTGGCACTTCAGGACTCTGTTGCCTGATCCAAAAGCTCACCGCACAGCCGATTTAGCGCTGTTGCGGACTCGAGGCCAAAAACAATTCCTGCCGCCATTGCCGGTGAGCCGCGAGGCCATGCCCACTTTAGGCTACGCCCCAGCCCCAATCTGGATCTCAACGCTGACTACAAGCGTCTATTTCAGGCCCACGTACCCTCCTGAGGCGGAAGCCGGGAGCGCTACGGTGCTTTTTTAAAAACTTGTGTGTTGTAAATTGTCTCATATTCTAATCACTCACTGCACTTCCTGGCACTTCAGGACTCTGTTGCCTGATCCAAAAGCTCACCGCACAGCGGATTTAGCGCTGTTGCGGACTCGAGGCCAAAAACAATTCCTGCCGCCATTGCCGGCGAGCTGCGAGGCCACGCCCACTTTAGGCCACGCCCCCCGGCCCAATCTGGATAAAAACGCTGACTACGAGCGTCTATTTCAGATCCACGTACCCTCCTGAGGTGGAAGCCGGGAGCGCTACGGTCCTTTTTTTAAAACTTGTGTGTTGTAAATTGTCTCATATTTTACTCACTCACTGCACTTCAGGACTCTGTTGCCTGATCCAAAAGCTCACCGCACAGTGGATTTAGCGCTGTTGCGGACTCGAGGCCAAAAACAATTCCTGCCGCCATTGCCGGCGAGCTGCGATGCCACGCCCACTTTAGGCCACGCCCCACCCCAATCTGGATAAAAACGCTGAGTATGAGCGTCTATTTCAGACCCACGTACCCTCCTGAGGCAGAAGCCAGGAGCGCTACGGTGCTTTTTTAAAAACTTGTGTGTTGTAAATTGTCTCATATTTTAATAACTCACTGCACTTCCTGGCACTTCAGGACTCTTTTGCCTGATCCAAAAGCTCACCGCACAGCGGATTTAGCGCTGTTGCGGACTCGAGGCCAAAAACAATTCCTGCCGCCATTGCCGGCGAGCTGCGAGGCCACGCCAACTTTAGGCCACGCCCCCCGGCCCAATCTGGATAAAAACGCTGACTACGAGCGTCTATTTCAGACCCACGTACCCTCCTGAGGCGGAAAACGGGAGCGCTACGGTGCTTTTTTTAAAACTTGTGTGTTGCAAGTTGTCTCATATTTTAATCACTCACTGCACTTCCTGGCACTTCAGGACTCTGTTGCCTGATCCAAAAGCTCACCGCACAGCGGATTTAGCGCTGTTGCGGACTCGAGGCCAAAAACAATTCCTGCCGCCATTGCCGGCGAGCCGCGAGGCCACGCCCACTGTAGGCCACGCCCTGCCCCAATCTGGATAAAAACGCTGACTACGAGCGTCTATTTCAGACCCATGTACCCTCCTGAGGCGGAAGCCGGGAGCGCTACGGTGCTTTTTTCAAAATGTGTGTGTTGTAAATTGTCTCATATTTTAATCACTCACTGCACTTCCTGGCACTTCAGGACTCTGTTGACTGATCCAAAAGCTCACCGCACACCCGATTTAGCGCTGTTGCGGACTCGAGGCCAAAAACAATTCCTGCCGCCATTGCCGGTGAGCTGCGAGGCCACGCCCACTTTAGGCCACGCCCCGCCTCAATCTGGATAAAAACGCTGACTACAAGCGTCTATTTCAGACCCACGTACCCTCCTGAGGCGGAAGCCGGGAGCGCTACGGTGCTTTTTTTAAAACTTGTGTGTTGTAAATTGTCTCATATTTTAATCACTCACTGCACTTCCTGGCACTTCAGGACTCTGTTGCCTGATCCAAAAGCTCACCGCACAGTGGATTTAGCGCTGTTGCGGCTCGAGGCCAAAAACAATTCCTGCCGCCATTGCCGGCGAGCTGTGAGGCCACGCCCACTTTAGGCCACGCCCCCCCCCACCCCAATCTGGATAAAAACGCTGACTACGATTGTCTATTTCAGACCCACGTACCCTCCTGAGGCGGAAGCAGGGAGCGCTACGGTGCTTTTTTAAAAACTAGTGTTTTGTAAATTGTCTCATATTTTAATCACTCACTGCACTTCCTGGCACTTCAGGACTCTGTTGCTTGATCCAAAAGCTCACCGCACAGCGGATTTAGCGCTGTTGCGGACTCGAGGCCAAAAACAATTCCTGCCGCCATTGCCGGCGAGCCGCGAGGCCACGCCCACTTTAGGCCACACCCCCCGCCCCAATCTGGATAAAAACGCTGACTATGAGCGTCTATTTCAGACCCACGTACCCTCCTGAGGCGGAAGCAGGGAGCGCTACAATGCTTTTTTAAACACTAGTGTGTTGTAAATTGTCTCATATTTTAATCACTCACTGCACTTCCTGGCACTTCAGGACTCTGTTGCCTGATCCAAAAGCTCACCGCACAGCCGATTTAGCGCTGTTGCGGACTCGAGGCCAAAAACAATTCCTGCCGCCATTGCCGGTGAGCCGCGAGGCCACGCCTACTTTAGGCCACGCCCCCTACCCCAATCTGGATAAAAACGCTGACTACGAGCGTCTATTTCAGACCCACGTACCCTCCTGAGGCGGAAGCCGGGAGCGCTACGGTGCTTTTTTAAAAACTTGTGTGTTGTAAATTGTCTCATACTTTAATCACTCACTGCACTTTCTGGCACTTCAGGACTCTGTTGCCTGATCCAAAAGCTCACCTCACAGTGGATTTAGCGCTGTTGCGGACTCGAGGCCAAAAACAATTCCTGCCGCCATTGCCGGTGAGCCGCGAGGCCACGCCCACTTTAGACCCCGCCCCCGCCCCAATCTGGATAAAAACGCTGACTACGAGCGTCTATTTCAGATCCACGTACCCTCCTGAGGTGGAAGCCGGGAGCGCTACGGTCCTTTTTTTAAAACTTGTGTGTTGTAAATTGTCTCATATTTTACTCACTCACTGCACTTCAGGACTCTGTTGCCTGATCCAAAAGCTCACCGCACAGTGGATTTAGCGCTGTTGCGGACTCGAGGCCAAAAACAATTCCTGCCGCCATTGCCGGCGAGCTGCGATGCCACGCCCACTTTAGGCCACGCCCCACCCCAATCTGGATAAAAACGCTGAGTATGAGCGTCTATTTCAGACCCACGTACCCTCCTGAGGCAGAAGCCAGGAGCGCTACGGTGCTTTTTTTAAAACTTGTGTGTTGTAAATTGTCTCATATTTTAATAACTCACTGCACTTCCTGGCACTTCAGGACTCTTTTGCCTGATCCAAAAGCTCACCGCACAGCGGATTTAGCGCTGTTGCGGACTCGAGGCCAAAAACAATTCCTGCCGCCATTGCCGGCGAGCTGCGAGGCCACGCCAACTTTAGGCCACGCCCCCCGGCCCAATCTGGATAAAAACACTGACTACGAGCGTCTATTTCAGACCCACGTACCCTCCTGAGGCGGAAAACGGGAGCGCTACGGTGCTTTTTTTAAAACTTGTGTGTTGCAAGTTGTCTCATATTTTAATCACTCACTGCACTTCCTGGCACTTCAGGACTCTGTTGCCTGATCCAAAAGCTCACCGCACAGCGGATTTAGCGCTGTTGCCGACTCGAGGCCTAAAACAATTCCTGCCACCATTGCTGGCGAGCCGCGAGGCCACGCCCACTTTAGGCCACGCCCCGCCCCAATCTGTATAAAAACGCTGACTACGAGCGTCTATTTCAGACCCACGTACCCTCCTGAGGCGGAAGCCGGGAGCGCTACGTTGCTTTTTTAAAAACTTGTGTGTTGTAAATTGTCTCATATTCTAATCACTCACTGCACTTCCTGGCACTTCAGGACTCTGTTGCCTGATCCAAAAGCTCACCGCACAGCGGATTTAGCGCTGTTGCGGACTCGAGGCCAAAAACAATTCCTGCCGCCATTGCCGGCGAGCCGCGAGGCCACGCCCACTGTAGGCCACGCCCCGCCCCAATCTGGATAAAAACGCTGACTACGAGCGTCTATTTCAGACCCATGTACCCTCCTGAGGCGGAAGCCGGGAGCGCTACGGTGCTTTTTTCAAAATGTGTGTGTTGTAAATTGTCTCATATTTTAATCACTCACTGCACTTCCTGGCACTTCAGGACTCTGTTGACTGATCCAAAAGCTCACCGCACACCCGATTTAGCGCTGTTGCGGACTCGAGGCCAAAAACAATTCCTGCCGCCATTGCCGGTGAGCTGCGAGGCCACGCCCACTTTAGGCCACGCCCCGCCTCAATCTGGATAAAAACGCTGACTACAAGCGTCTATTTCAGACCCACGTACCCTCCTGAGGCGGAAGCCGGGAGCGCTACGGTGCTTTTTTTAAAACTTGTGTGTTGTAAATTGTCTCATATTTTAATCACTCACTGCACTTCCTGGCACTTCAGGACTCTGTTGCCTGATCCAAAAGCTCACCGCACAGTGGATTTAGCGCTGTTGCGGCTCGAGGCCAAAAACAATTCCTGCCGCCATTGCCGGCGAGCTGTGAGGCCACGCCCACTTTAGGCCACGCCCCCCCCACCCCAATCTGGATAAAAACGCTGACTACGATTGTCTATTTCAGACCCACGTACCCTCCTGAGGCGGAAGCAGGGAGCGCTACGGTGCTTTTTTAAAAACTAGTGTTTTGTAAATTGTCTCATATTTTAATCACTCACTGCACTTCCTGGCACTTCAGGACTCTGTTGCTTGATCCAAAAGCTCACCGCACAGCGGATTTAGCGCTGTTGCGGACTCGAGGCCAAAAACAATTCCTGCCGCCATTGCCGGCGAGCCGCGAGGCCACGCCCACTTTAGGCCACACCCCCGCCCCAATCTGGATAAAAACGCTGACTATGAGCGTCTATTTCAGACCCACGTACCCTCCTGAGGCGGAAGCAGGGAGCGCTACAATGCTTTTTTAAACACTAGTGTGTTGTAAATTGTCTCATATTTTAATCACTCACTGCACTTCCTGGCACTTCAGGACTCTGTTGCCTGATCCAAAAGCTCACCGCACAGCCGATTTAGCGCTGTTGCGGACTCGAGGCCAAAAACAATTCCTGCCGCCATTGCCGGTGAGCCGCGAGGCCATGCCCACTTTAGGCTACGCCCCAGCCCCAATCTGGATCTCAACGCTGACTACAAGCGTCTATTTCAGGCCCACGTACCCTCCTGAGGCGGAAGCCGGGAGCGCTACGGTGCTTTTTTAAAAACTTGTGTGTTGTAAATTGTCTCATATTCTAATCACTCACTGCACTTCCTGGCACTTCAGGACTCTGTTGCCTGATCCAAAAGCTCACCGCACAGCGGATTTAGCGCTGTTGCGGACTCGAGGCCAAAAACAATTCCTGCCGCCATTGCCGGCGAGCTGCGAGGCCACGCCCACTTTAGGCCACGCCCCCCGGCCCAATCTGGATAAAAACGCTGACTACGAGCGTCTATTTCAGATCCACGTACCCTCCTGAGGTGGAAGCCGGGAGCGCTACGGTCCTTTTTTTAAAACTTGTGTGTTGTAAATTGTCTCATATTTTACTCACTCACTGCACTTCAGGACTCTGTTGCCTGATCCAAAAGCTCACCGCACAGTGGATTTAGCGCTGTTGCGGACTCGAGGCCAAAAACAATTCCTGCCGCCATTGCCGGCGAGCTGCGATGCCACGCCCACTTTAGGCCACGCCCCACCCCAATCTGGATAAAAACGCTGAGTATGAGCGTCTATTTCAGACCCACGTACCCTCCTGAGGCAGAAGCCAGGAGCGCTACGGTGCTTTTTTTAAAACTTGTGTGTTGTAAATTGTCTCATATTTTAATAACTCACTGCACTTCCTGGCACTTCAGGACTCTTTTGCCTGATCCAAAAGCTCACCGCACAGCGGATTTAGCGCTGTTGCGGACTCGAGGCCAAAAACAATTCCTGCCGCCATTGCCGGCGAGCTGCGAGGCCACGCCAACTTTAGGCCACGCCCCCCGGCCCAATCTGGATAAAAACGCTGACTACGAGCGTCTATTTCAGACCCACGTACCCTCCTGAGGCGGAAAACGGGAGCGCTACGGTGCTTTTTTTAAAACTTGTGTGTTGCAAGTTGTCTCATATTTTAATCACTCACTGCACTTCCTGGCACTTCAGGACTCTGTTGCCTGATCCAAAAGCTCACCGCACAGCGGATTTAGCGCTGTTGCCGACTCGAGGCCTAAAACAATTCCTGCCACCATTGCTGGCGAGCCGCGAGGCCACGCCCACTTTAGGCCACGCCCCGCCCCAATCTGTATAAAAACGCTGACTACGAGCGTCTATTTCAGACCCACGTACCCTCCTGAGGCGGAAGCCGGGAGCGCTACGTTGCTTTTTTAAAAACTTGTGTGTTGTAAATTGTCTCATATTCTAATCACTCACTGCACTTCCTGGCACTTCAGGACTCTGTTGCCTGATCCAAAAGCTCACCGCACAGCGGATTTAGCGCTGTTGCGGACTCGAGGCCAAAAACAATTCCTGCCGCCATTGCCGGCGAGCCGCGAGGCCACGCCCACTGTAGGCCACGCCCCGCCCCAATCTGGATAAAAACGCTGACTACGAGCGTCTATTTCAGACCCATGTACCCTCCTGAGGCGGAAGCCGGGAGCGCTACGGTGCTTTTTTCAAAATGTGTGTGTTGTAAATTGTCTCATATTTTAATCACTCACTGCACTTCCTGGCACTTCAGGACTCTGTTGACTGATCCAAAAGCTCACCGCACACCCGATTTAGCGCTGTTGCGGACTCGAGGCCAAAAACAATTCCTGCCGCCATTGCCGGTGAGCTGCGAGGCCACGCCCACTTTAGGCCACGCCCCGCCTCAATCTGGATAAAAACGCTGACTACAAGCGTCTATTTCAGACCCACGTACCCTCCTGAGGCGGAAGCCGGGAGCGCTACGGTGCTTTTTTTAAAACTTGTGTGTTGTAAATTGTCTCATATTTTAATCACTCACTGCACTTCCTGGCACTTCAGGACTCTGTTGCCTGATCCAAAAGCTCACCGCACAGTGGATTTAGCGCTGTTGCGGCTCGAGGCCAAAAACAATTCCTGCCGCCATTGCCGGCGAGCTGTGAGGCCACGCCCACTTTAGGCCACGCCCCCCCCCCACCCCAATCTGGATAAAAACGCTGACTACGATTGTCTATTTCAGACCCACGTACCCTCCTGAGGCGGAAGCAGGGAGCGCTACGGTGCTTTTTTAAAAACTAGTGTTTTGTAAATTGTCTCATATTTTAATCACTCACTGCACTTCCTGGCACTTCAGGACTCTGTTGCTTGATCCAAAAGCTCACCGCACAGCGGATTTAGCGCTGTTGCGGACTCGAGGCCAAAAACAATTCCTGCCGCCATTGCCGGCGAGCCGCGAGGCCACGCCCACTTTAGGCCACACCCCCCGCCCCAATCTGGATAAAAACGCTGACTATGAGCGTCTATTTCAGACCCACGTACCCTCCTGAGGCGGAAGCAGGGAGCGCTACAATGCTTTTTTAAACACTAGTGTGTTGTAAATTGTCTCATATTTTAATCACTCACTGCACTTCCTGGCACTTCAGGACTCTGTTGCCTGATCCAAAAGCTCACCGCACAGCCGATTTAGCGCTGTTGCGGACTCGAGGCCAAAAACAATTCCTGCCGCCATTGCCGGTGAGCCGCGAGGCCACGCCTACTTTAGGCCACGCCCCCTACCCCAATCTGGATAAAAACGCTGACTACGAGCGTCTATTTCAGACCCACGTACCCTCCTGAGGCGGAAGCCGGGAGCGCTACGGTGCTTTTTTAAAAACTTGTGTGTTGTAAATTGTCTCATACTTTAATCACTCACTGCACTTTCTGGCACTTCAGGACTCTGTTGCCTGATCCAAAAGCTCACCTCACAGTGGATTTAGCGCTGTTGCGGACTCGAGGCCAAAAACAATTCCTGCCGCCATTGCCGGTGAGCCGCGAGGCCACGCCCACTTTAGACCCCGCCCCCGCCCCAATCTGGATAAAAACGCTGACTACGAGCGTCTATTTCAGATCCACGTACCCTCCTGAGGTGGAAGCCGGGAGCGCTACGGTCCTTTTTTTAAAACTTGTGTGTTGTAAATTGTCTCATATTTTACTCACTCACTGCACTTCAGGACTCTGTTGCCTGATCCAAAAGCTCACCGCACAGTGGATTTAGCGCTGTTGCGGACTCGAGGCCAAAAACAATTCCTGCCGCCATTGCCGGCGAGCTGCGATGCCACGCCCACTTTAGGCCACGCCCCACCCCAATCTGGATAAAAACGCTGAGTATGAGCGTCTATTTCAGACCCACGTACCCTCCTGAGGCAGAAGCCAGGAGCGCTACGGTGCTTTTTTTAAAACTTGTGTGTTGTAAATTGTCTCATATTTTAATAACTCACTGCACTTCCTGGCACTTCAGGACTCTTTTGCCTGATCCAAAAGCTCACCGCACAGCGGATTTAGCGCTGTTGCGGACTCGAGGCCAAAAACAATTCCTGCCGCCATTGCCGGCGAGCTGCGAGGCCACGCCAACTTTAGGCCACGCCCCCCGGCCCAATCTGGATAAAAACACTGACTACGAGCGTCTATTTCAGACCCACGTACCCTCCTGAGGCGGAAAACGGGAGCGCTACGGTGCTTTTTTTAAAACTTGTGTGTTGCAAGTTGTCTCATATTTTAATCACTCACTGCACTTCCTGGCACTTCAGGACTCTGTTGCCTGATCCAAAAGCTCACCGCACAGCGGATTTAGCGCTGTTGCCGACTCGAGGCCTAAAACAATTCCTGCCACCATTGCTGGCGAGCCGCGAGGCCACGCCCACTTTAGGCCACGCCCCGCCCCAATCTGTATAAAAACGCTGACTACGAGCGTCTATTTCAGACCCACGTACCCTCCTGAGGCGGAAGCCGGGAGCGCTACGTTGCTTTTTTAAAAACTTGTGTGTTGTAAATTGTCTCATATTCTAATCACTCACTGCACTTCCTGGCACTTCAGGACTCTGTTGCCTGATCCAAAAGCTCACCGCACAGCGGATTTAGCGCTGTTGCGGACTCGAGGCCAAAAACAATTCCTGCCGCCATTGCCGGCGAGCCGCGAGGCCACGCCCACTGTAGGCCACGCCCCGCCCCAATCTGGATAAAAACGCTGACTACGAGCGTCTATTTCAGACCCATGTACCCTCCTGAGGCGGAAGCCGGGAGCGCTACGGTGCTTTTTTCAAAATGTGTGTGTTGTAAATTGTCTCATATTTTAATCACTCACTGCACTTCCTGGCACTTCAGGACTCTGTTGACTGATCCAAAAGCTCACCGCACACCCGATTTAGCGCTGTTGCGGACTCGAGGCCAAAAACAATTCCTGCCGCCATTGCCGGTGAGCTGCGAGGCCACGCCCACTTTAGGCCACGCCCCGCCTCAATCTGGATAAAAACGCTGACTACAAGCGTCTATTTCAGACCCACGTACCCTCCTGAGGCGGAAGCCGGGAGCGCTACGGTGCTTTTTTTAAAACTTGTGTGTTGTAAATTGTCTCATATTTTAATCACTCACTGCACTTCCTGGCACTTCAGGACTCTGTTGCCTGATCCAAAAGCTCACCGCACAGTGGATTTAGCGCTGTTGCGGCTCGAGGCCAAAAACAATTCCTGCCGCCATTGCCGGCGAGCTGTGAGGCCACGCCCACTTTAGGCCACGCCCCCCCCACCCCAATCTGGATAAAAACGCTGACTACGATTGTCTATTTCAGACCCACGTACCCTCCTGAGGCGGAAGCAGGGAGCGCTACGGTGCTTTTTTAAAAACTAGTGTTTTGTAAATTGTCTCATATTTTAATCACTCACTGCACTTCCTGGCACTTCAGGACTCTGTTGCTTGATCCAAAAGCTCACCGCACAGCGGATTTAGCGCTGTTGCGGACTCGAGGCCAAAAACAATTCCTGCCGCCATTGCCGGCGAGCCGCGAGGCCACGCCCACTTTAGGCCACACCCCCGCCCCAATCTGGATAAAAACGCTGACTATGAGCGTCTATTTCAGACCCACGTACCCTCCTGAGGCGGAAGCAGGGAGCGCTACAATGCTTTTTTAAACACTAGTGTGTTGTAAATTGTCTCATATTTTAATCACTCACTGCACTTCCTGGCACTTCAGGACTCTGTTGCCTGATCCAAAAGCTCACCGCACAGCCGATTTAGCGCTGTTGCGGACTCGAGGCCAAAAACAATTCCTGCCGCCATTGCCGGTGAGCCGCGAGGCCACGCCCACTTTAGGCCACGCCCCCTACCCCAATCTGGATAAAAACGCTGACTACGAGCGTCTATTTCAGACCCACGTACCCTCCTGAGTCGGAAGCCGGGAGCGCTACGGTGCTTTTTTAAAAACTTGTGTGTTGTAAATTGTCTCATACTTTAATCACTCACTGCACTTTCTGGCACTTCAGGACTCTGTTGCCTGATCCAAAAGCTCACCTCACAGTGGATTTAGCGCTGTTGCGGACTCGAGGCCAAAAACAATTCCTGCCGCCATTGCCGGTGAGCCGCGAGGCCACGCCCACTTTAGACCCCGCCCCCGCCCTAATCTGGATAAAAACGCTGACTACGAGCGTCTATTTCAGACCCACGTACCCTCCTGAGGTGGAAGCCGGGAGCGCTACGGTCCTTTTTTTAAAACTTGTGTGTTGTAAATTGTCTCATATTTTACTCACTCACTGCACTTCAGGACTCTGTTGCCTGATCCAAAAGCTCACCGCACAGTGGATTTAGCGCTGTTGCGGACTCGAGGCCAAAAACAATTCCTGCCGCCATTGCCGGCGAGCTGCGATGCCACGCCCACTTTAGGCCACGCCCCCACCCCAATCTGGATAAAAACGCTGAGTATGAGCGTCTATTTCAGACCCACGTACCCTCCTGAGGCAGAAGCCAGGAGCGCTACGGTGCTTTTTTTAAAACTTGTGTGTTGTAAATTGTCTCATATTTTAATAACTCACTGCACTTCCTGGCACTTCAGGACTCTTTTGCCTGATCCAAAAGCTCACCGCACAGCGGATTTAGCGCTGTTGCGGACTCGAGGCCAAAAACAATTCCTGCCGCCATTGCCGGCGAGCTGCGAGGCCACGCCAACTTTAGGCCACGCCCCCCGGCCCAATCTGGATAAAAACGCTGACTACGAGCGTCTATTTCAGACCCACGTACCCTCCTGAGGCGGAAAACGGGAGCGCTACGGTGCTTTTTTTAAAACTTGTGTGTTGCAAGTTGTCTCATATTTTAATCACTCACTGCACTTCCTGGCACTTCAGGACTCTGTTGCCTGATCCAAAAGCTCACCGCACAGCGGATTTAGCGCTGTTGCCGACTCGAGGCCAAAAACAATTCCTGCCACCATTGCTGGCGAGCCGCGAGGCCACGCCCACTTTAGGCCACGCCCCGCCCCAATCTGTATAAAAACGCTGACTACGAGCGTCTATTTCAGACCCACGTACCCTCCTGAGGCGGAAGCCGGGAGCGCTACGTTGCTTTTTTAAAAACTTGTGTGTTGTAAATTGTCTCATATTCTAATCACTCACTGCACTTCCTGGCACTTCAGGACTCTGTTGCCTGATCCAAAAGCTCACCACACAGCGGATTTAGCGCTGTTGCGGACTCGAGGCCAAAAACAATTCCTGCCGCCATTGCCGGCGAGCCGCGAGGCCACGCCCACTGTAGGCCACGCCCCGCCCCAATCTGGATAAAAACGCTGACTAGGAGCGTCTATTTCAGACCCACGTACCCTCCTGAGGCGGAAGCCGGGAGCGCTACGGTGCTTTTTTTAAAATGTGTGTGTTGTAAATTGTCTCATATTTTAATCACTCACTGCACTTCCTGGCACTTCAGGACTCTGTTGACTGATCCAAAAGCTCACCGCACACCCGATTTAGCGCTGTTGCGGACTCGAGGCCAAAAACAATTCCTGCCGCCATTGCCGGTGAGCCGCGAGGCCACGCCCACTTTAGGCCACGCCCCGCCTCAATCTGGATAAAAACGCTGACTACAAGGGTCTATTTCAGACCCACGTACCCTCCTGAGGCGGAAGCCGGGAGCGCTACGGTGCTTTTTTTAAAACTTGTGTGTTGTAAATTGTCTCATATTTTAATCACTCACTGCACTTCCTGGCACTTCAGGACTCTGTTGCCTGATCCAAAAGCTCACCGCACAGTGGATTTAGCGCTGTTGCAGCTCGAGGCCAAAAACAATTCCTGCCGCCATTGCCGGCGAGCTGTGAGGCCACGCCCACTTTAGGCCACGCCCCCCACCCCAATCTGGATAAAAACGCTGACTACAAGCGTCTATTTCAGACCCACGTACCCTCCTGAGGCGGAAGTCGGGAGCGCTACGGTGCTTTCTTTAAAACTTGTGTGTTGTAAATTGTCTCATATTTTAATCACTCACTGCACTTCCTGGCACTTCAGGACTCTGTTGCCTGATCCAAAAGCTCACCGCACAGCCGATTTAGCTCTGTTGCGGACTCGAGGCCAAAAACAATTCCTGCCGCCATTGCCTGTGAGCCGCGAGGACACGCCCACTTTAGGCTACGCCCCCGCCCCAATCTGGATAAAAACGCTGACTACAAGCGTCTATTTCAGGCCCACGTACCCTCCTGAGGCGGAAGCCGGGAGCGCTACGGTGCTTTTTTAAAAACTTGTGTGTTGTAAATTGTCTCATATTCTAATCACTCACTGCACTTCCTGGCACTTCAGGACTCTGTTGCCTGATCCAAAAGCTCACCGCACAGCGGATTTAGCGCTGTTGCGGACTCGAGGCCAAAAACAATTCCTGCATCCATTGCCGGCGAGCCGCGAGGCCGTGCCCACTGTAGGCTACGCCCCCGCCCCAATCTGGATAAAAACGCTGACTACGAGCGTCTACTTCAGACCCACGTACCCTCCTGAGGCGGAAGCCGGGAACGCTACGGTGCTTTTTTTAAAACGTGTGTGTTGTAAATTGTCTCATATTTTAATCACTCACTGCACTTCCTGGCACTTCAGGACTCTGTTGACTGATCCAAAAGCTCACTGCACAGCCGATTTAGCGCTGTTGCGGACTCGAAGCCAAAAACAATTCCTGCCGCCATTGCCGGTGAGCCGCGAGGCCACGCCCACTTTAGGCCACGCCCCGCCCCAATCTGGATAAAAATGCTGACTACAAGCGTCTATTTCAGACCGACGTACCCTCCTGAGGCGGAAGCCGGGAGCGCTACGGTGCTTTTTTTAAAACTTGTGTGTTGTAAATTGTCTCATATTTTAATCACTCACTGCACTTCCTGGCACTTCAGGACTCTGTTGCCTGATCCAAAAGCTCACCGCACAGTGGATTTAGCGCTGTTGCGGCTCGAGGCCAAAAACAATTCCTGCCGCCCTTGCCGGCGAGCTGTGAGGCCACGCCCACTTTAGGCCACGCTCCCCACCCCAATCTGGATAAAAACGCTGACTACGAGCGTCTATTTCAGACCCACGTACCCTCCTGAGGCGGAAGCCGGGAGCGCTACGGTGCTTTTTTTAAAACTTGTGTGTTGTAAATTGTCTCATATTTTAATCACTCACTGCACTTCCTGGCACTTCAGGACTCTGTTGCCTGATCCAAAAGCTCACCGCACAGCCGATTTAGCGCTGTTGCGGACTCGAGGCCAAAACAATTCCTGCTGCCATTGCCGGTGAGCCGCGAGGCCACGCCCACTTTAGGCCACGCCCCCGCCCCAATCTGGATAAAAACGCTGACTACGAGCGTCTATTTCAGACCCACGTACCCTCCTGAGGCAGAAGCCGGGAGCGCTACGGTGCTTTTTTAAAAAACTTGTGTGTTGTAAATTGTCTCATATTTTAATCACTCACTGCACTTCCAGGCACTTCAGGACTCTGTTGCCTGATCCAAAAGCTCACCGCACAGCGGATTTAGCGCGGTTGCCGACTCGAGGCCAAAAACAATTCCTGGCACCATTGCCGGCTAGCCGCGAGGCCACGCCCACTTTAGGCCACGCCCCACCCCAATCTGTATAAAAACGCTGACTACGAGCGTCTATTTCAGACCCATGTACCCACCTGAGGCGGAAGCCGGGAGCGCTACGTTGCTTTTTTAAAAACTTGTGTGTTGTAAATTGTCTCATATTTTAATCACTCACTGCACTTTGTGGCACTTCAGGACTCTGTTGCCTGATCCAAAAGCTCACCGCACAGCGGATTTAGCGCTGTTGCAGACTCGAGGCCAAAAACAATTCCTGCCGGCGAGCCGCGAGGCCACGCCCACTTTAGGCCACGCCCCCGCCCCAATCTGGATAAAAACACTGACTACGAGCGTCTATTTCAGACCCACGTACCCTCCTGAGGCGGAAGCCGGGAGTGCTACGGTGCTTTTTTTAAAACGTGTGTGTTGTAAATTGTCTCATATTTTAATCACTCACTGCACTTCCTGGCACTTCAGGACTCTGTTGCCTGATCCAAAAGCTCACCGCACAGCAGATTTAGCGCTGTTGCGGACTCGAGGCCAAAAACAATTCCTGCCACCATTGCCGGTGAGCCACGAGGCCACGCCCACTTTAGGCCACGCCCCGCCCCAATCTGGATTAAAACGCTGACTACGAGCGTCTATTTCAGACCCACGTACCCTCCTGAGGCGGAAGCCGGGAGCGCTACGGTGCTTTTTTTAAAACGTGTGTGTTGTAAATTGTCTCATATTTTAATCACTCACTGCACTTCCTGGCACTTCAGGACTCTGTTGCCTGATCCAAAAGCTCACCGCACAGCGGATTTAGCGCTGTTGCGGACTCGAGGCCAAAAACTATTCCTGCCGCCATTGCCGGCGAGCCGCGAGGCCACGCCCACTTTAGGCCGCCCCCCCACCCTTTTTCACCTCCTTGATAACATGTGCATTCACCGTTCGCGCAGCGGACGGGCGCAGCAGGCGCGCCGTTTGCGCGCCAAAGGCGCGCCTAAGGCAAGCCAGTCTACGCCTGTCATCGCCAAGACATCGCCTCTCGCCTGTCCCCCTGGCCAAGCTACACGGGAAGTCTACCACTATGATAGAGAACGCCTTGTTGCCCTGAACCCTGGAAAGAGCTGCGAGTTGATATCGGGACATCTTGGACAGACAGGCCTTCAATGTAAGTCCTGTCACTTCTCTACACCCATCCCCTGTCTACTTAGGCACCTCTCAGTTGCGCTTAAACAAACCCCTCTTACCATCCTACAACTTAATGTTAGGTCTCTCTACAAGCACCACCCAGAGGTTAACACTCTCCTACTCGAAGAGAAGCCTAACATTCTCTTTATTTGCGAAACCTGGCTTCACGACGATATGACTAGTGTTTCTAACCTCACGCTCCCAGAGAACTACCAAATGAAATCGATAAATAGAAACACCAGAGGTGGCGGCATTGCCGTCATCTACAAAAAGCAATTTCTCTGCTCCTTTATTAAAGAAAATATCTCAAGCTGTGAAAGTGCTTGCTTTAAGATCACGACGGGCCCCCATTTCTCCCTATCTGGCTTGTACATCCATCGACCCCCCGGACCTGCGTCTACATTCACTGACGCCCTCCTTGAAGTGGCGAACTCCCTTGTGGTGGGCTCAGCAAACTTCACTATACTAGGAGACCTTAATCTCCATTTCGACCGGAACCAAGATTCCACCATTAAAAACATTCTGGCCGACCTGTCAGCCCTACAATTCTACCCTCTGATCCAGGACGCTACCCACTCGGCTGGACATATACTAGACCCTGTCTTCACCAACATCCCAGAGACTATAACAGAGGCGCCCAAACCTATGGGATGGACATATCACTACTTAATCAAATTCACCACATTGATTAAGGAAACGTTCAACAGGGCTGAGCCTACCCGGCGCCTAAAAAGATCATGGCACAAACTCGTAACCAGTGACTTGCAGTCCACCCTAGGAGAATTCCATCAAGGGGCACATATGAACATCAACACAACATATGCTGCCTTCCATGACTGGATCACTAAGGGACCAGTGGCCAGATGTAGGTGAAATAGACTTACCGATTTTAAATTACCGAATTTTACCCATTCGGTAATTAAAAATCGGTAAATCTATGGGGTCGACATGTAGGTATTCCAGATGTGCTGGAATACCGAATCGGATGAATTCGGTATTTACCGATTCGGTAAATACCGAATCGGTAATGCCCATTCATTCCTATGGGCTTTGAAGCCCATAGGAATGAATGGGCATTACCGATTCGGTATTTACCGAATCGGTAAATACTGATTTTCACAAGGGTGCAGGGGGTGTCACTTTGACACCCTCTGGCACCCCCAAAACAGGCTCGGGTGCCATGTGGCAGGCATACATGCCCTAAGGGCAGGTCTGCCTGTCACATGGCATAGGTGTGCATGCACACATGTGCATGCACACCGGAATCGGTATTTTACCATCAAATTGGATTTGATGAGTCCCACCTACATATAGGTGGCTCAGATTCGGTAAATTTACCGATTTTTTATTTTACCGAATCGGTAAAATTACCGATTCGGTAATTTTACCGATTCGGTAAAATAATGCCCCCTACATGCCTATCACCTATTTACCGATCAGTAACGGCCGAAAATACCGATTTTCGGCCGTTACCGACCGACCTACATCGGGCCCTAGATGCTCTCATCCCTCTCAAATGGACTAAGGGACGCAGTTCCCCCTCCAACCCATGGTATAACAACACCCTGAAATCCATGCGGAAGGAATGTAAGAAAGCCGGAATGTAAGAAAGCCGAGAGAGCCTGGAGGCGAGAATACAATGACAGAGACAAGGCGTTCTATTTGTCCAAACAAAAGCTATACCACAAAGCTATCTGTTCCGCACGCGCCGCCTTCTATGCTGAAGAAATTAATTCCAGCCCTAACCCCACCAAAGTTGTTTTCAAACTAGTAGAAAAACTACAGATTAGCAGATCTCCTTCCTCTAGCATTACTTCCGCACAGCAATGTGAGGACCTTGCCACATTCTTCACTGAAAAAGTGCAAAAAATCTATAAGTCCTTCCCACTGCACTCCGCTATATCGTCCAGCTCCTCTGTACCCATCAGCAATGGCACCACGATGATGCACATACCTGAAGTCTCTTATGAGGACCTCACTAAACTTTGTAAGAAGGTTAAATCAGGTTCCCCGGCAGACCCAATGAGACCGGCTCATTTCATCGAATCCCTAGACTTTTTTTTGCCTTCCCTGGCGTTCATATTGAATCTTTCCTTCTCCTCGGCCAGCGTCCCAACTGCTTGGAAACAAGCGTGTGTCTCTCCCATCATTAAAAAACCGACCCCTGATCCCTCCAAACTGGAGAATTTTAGACCCATCTCACTGCTCCCATGGCTGTCCAAACTCGCAGAGGCCCATGTAAACATAATTTTGTCTAAACACATGGATCAAAACAACATCTTAGATCCATCCCAAAACGGGTTTAGGCCGGGCCACAGCACTGAGTCTGCCCTACTAGCCACATCGGAACATCTACGGACGATACTTGATGCTGGTCAAAGTGCTGCGCTGATCCTTTTGGACCTCAGCGCTGCCTTTGACACGGTATCCCATAACATTCTCTTAAATCGTCTGGCCACTGTGAGAATCTCAGGCCTTGCCCGGGAATGGTTCTGCTCCTTCTTGAAAGTCAGAACTTTCTGGGTATCAGCTCCTCCATACCTCTCCCAGTCCCACTCCATCCGACAGGGAGTCCCTCAAGGCTCTTCACTCAGCCAATCCCTTTTCAACATATATGTGCAACCACTTGCTGCAGTGGCCAGAGAATGGGACCTCACGCTGGTGTCATACGCCGATGACACGCAGCTGGCCATCACTCTCACCGAAGGTCCATCTACTTCTGCCGCAAGGTTCAGAGATGGTCTGGCTGCTGTGGCCCAGTGGATGACAGACAACTGCTTACAGCTCAATGCAGGCAAGACGGAGGTGCTACTCCTTGGAAAGAACACTAGCCACTGGAATCAGCACTGGTGGCCTACGTCGCGGGGCACCATTCCTCCCCCCAAATCCCTGGTCAAAAACCTAGGCGTTTGGATGGACTCCTCACTTAACTTCCAGACCCACACAAAAATTTTAGCGGCCACCAGTGTGGGCCTGTTGAGGAGCCTCAATTCCATACTCGGCTTCTTCGACCCCAAGGTTCGCCAAGTGAATGTCCAAGCCACAATTCTCTCCCGCTTGGACTACGCCAATGTCTTACTTCTGGGCGCCAACAAAGTGGAGATAGCACGATTGCAACGTGTACAGAACACCACGGCAAGAACCTTGGTCGGTCTTCCCCGCAGATGTTCAGCCAAAGCCACAATCCGAAAGCTGCACTGGCTACCCATCGAAGCTCGAATCCAGTTTAAAACTCTTATCATGATCTTTAAAATCCTTAAAACTGGACGCCCAGATCTTCTCCGGTCACTCCTCACACCTTATGTGCCACAGCGCAACCTGCGCTCTCTAGGCCAACATCTGCTGACGGTCCCCCGCACAAAGCTAGCCCACACTGGTGGATGTTCTTTCAGAGTGCTGGGAGCCAAACTTTGGAACACCCTGTCAGTGAACATCCGCTCACTGGAAAATCTGTCTGCCTTCCGGAAATCTGTCAAAACCCACATATTCCCCTCCCTTTAGGCCTCCCAGATGTTGTTCCTTCTGTCCTCCGTTGAGTTTCCGTGGTTCTTTAGCGCCAGGACGCCTCTTTGCTGGGGCAGCTGTTTGCGCTTTATCAAATAATAACATAACATAACATAACACCAGTCGCCCTCAAAATTTCATGGCTAATGCACATTAGAACTACCTTAAGGAAACTGGGATTGGAGAAGCTTTGGGTAAGGCTGGAGGAATCAAACACCATATCTAAAAGAGACTTTAAATCAGCCTACTGTGTGTATCTGTAGAAATTATTTGCAGCAGCAGAGGTACGCTAACACAGAATTGCTAATTTCCCTGTGTATAAAAAGACAATTTATAAAATCACTCCCCCTCTTGCTTTGAAATTGTTTTTGCACTTTATTTATCAGTCTCTTCCCTCTAGAACCTCTGTTCTAAGTGGGCTATAGTATAATATGCGGGTGATGAGTGTCCAGTGAGCAGAGGGTCTTCGGAGACCAAACCCCACATTTTATTTGTTTGTCCTGCTTATGTCCACTAGAGGAAAATATGTTTTTTTCCCATCTGGAGAAATCTGGGAACTAGGAGGGACCTGGAAGCTTTTAGGATGTAGAGGATGGACAGTTTGAGGCTGGTGGTATTCGCTGTAATGAGATACATCTTGGCTGCTTGGTTCGGGCACTCAAAGTGTGTCAGAACTAGTGAACAAGATTTGTCATGATAATCACGTGGGAGGCCGTAGACAAGCCTTCTTCCTTTCTTGTCAAATATTGGTATATTACTTTTAGATTATCTATTATTCATTTTAAACTTTTGTACTACTTATGGGTTTGCTGTATTCTTAACTTTAATTGTAATCGTTTTTAATTGTGTTTTAACTCTAATCTAGTGGTACTGTGCCACATGTCTGATGAAGAGCACAAACAGAAAATTCCACTTTACTGCAAAGTTGCCTACTATTGTGCACACTCTTTTGGGTCCAAAAGGTCAAATACAAATGCATTAGAAGCATTGGTATTATGTGTTTTAAACTTAGTCAGTCTTTCTTCTTGCAGGCCTTGAATCGTGTTATGGAGAATAGGGTAACCTGTATAATGCCTTGTATGAAATAATGTGTTTCAAAGTGTACAACATTAGTACTGAGTCTTCATGTTTTCTAAGACACCTACCGATATTGATTGGATAGTTTTAATATGTCTTTGTATTTGTACTTTTATGATCCTTGACTGATCGAAATAAAGTTCATGACTGACTGGAACATTGTTGCTACAAATGGACCTTGACTTTTTTAGAGGTGTCGATGCAGCCCACATACACACTTTCAGTTTTGTGGCAAAAGCTGTGGCAATGGATACAGTTCATTATATTTCTCCTCAGGAATAATATTTATTGATGCGCCACTATCGCTAGTGAAAGGCATTGAACAACCATTGACAGGTGAGGTGATTAGTGGGATCTTTAGACAATGCTTGACTTAGTTGCTTTGTCATGTTCAATCAATAAATCATAACACTTGTATAGCGCACTACTCACCCGGAAGGGTCTCAAGGCGCTTGGGGGAAGGGGTCCGCTACTGCTCGAACAGCCAGGTCTTGAGTTGTCTCCTGAAGGTGAGATGGTCCTGGGTCAGCCGAAGGTGGATGGGGAGGGAGTTCCATGTCTTGGCCGCCAGGTAGGAGAAGGATCTGCCTCCGCCGGTGGCTCTTCGGATGCGTGGTACGGCGGCGAAGCCGAGGCTAGTGGACCGTAGCTGGCGGGTGGGCGTGTAGAAGGTCAGGTGGTCGTTGAGGTACTTGGGGCCCAGGTTGTGGAGAGACTTGTGTGCGTGGGTGAGGAGCCTGAACGTGATCCTCTTGTTGACAGGGAGCCAGTGCAGGTTCCTCAGGTGGCCGGAGATGTTGCTGCGTCGGGGGATGTCCAGGATGAGACGGGTGGAGGCGTTCTGGATGCGTTGGAGTTTTTTCTGTAGCTTGGCTGTGGTTCCGGCGTAGAGGGTGTTTCCGTAGTCCAGTTGGCTGGTGACGAGGGCCTGGGTGACCGTCTTCCTGGTTTCGGTCGGGATCCATCGGAAGATCTTGCGAAGCATGCGCAGGGTGTGGAAGCATGATGAGGAGACGGCGTTGACTTCTCTGGTCATCGAGAGGGAGGAGTCCAGGATGAAGCCTAGGTTGCGTGCATGGTCTGTTGGCTTGGGAGCGGTGCACAGGGCTGGGGGCCACCAGGAGTCGTCCCAGGCGGAGGGCGATGGTCCCAGGATGAAGACTTCCGTCTTGTCTGAGTTCAGTTTCAGGTGGCTGTTCTTCATCCACTCGGCGACGCCTTTCATCCCTTCGTGCAGGCTGGTTCTGGCGGTGTCGGGGACTCTGGTGAGGGAGAGGATCAGCTGGGTGTCCTCGGCGTAGGAGATGATGTTGAGGTTGTGTTGGTGTGCGATGGCAGCAAGAGGTCTCATGTAGACGTTGAAGAGGGTGGGGCTGAGTGATGATCCTTGCGGAACACCGCAGAGGACTTCGGTGGCCTCGGATCGAAACGGGGGGAGGCGGACTCTCTGTGTTCTACCGGCGAGGAATGAGATGATCCCCTCCAGTGCCTTCTCTTGGATGCCGATGTTGCTGAGGCGTTCAACTAGGGTGCGGTGGCAGACAGTGTCGAACGCTGCAGAGCGGTCCAGGAGGATGAGTGCCGCTGTTACCCCGTTGTCGAGCAAGGCTCGGATGTCGTCGGTGGCTGCGATGAGGGCGGTCTCGGTGCTGTGGTTGGCTCTGAAACCGGACTGCGCGGGGTCGAGGGATCCGTTCGTCTCAAGGAAGGCGGCAAGCTGTCTGTTGATGATCTTCTCGATGAATTTGGCAGGAAAAGGGAGAAGCGAGTTGGGGTGGAAGTTTTTGAGGTCGGTGGGGTCCGCTGTTGGTTTCTTCAGTAGGGTGCTGAGCTTGGCATGCTTCCAGCTCTCCGGGAAGGTGGTGGTGTTGATGGAGGTGTTGATGACGTCCCGGAGTTGGGATGCGATGGTGAAGTGGGCCTTGTTGAAGACGTGGTGGGGCAGGGGTCGGTCGGAGATCCGGAGTGGATGGTGTTCATTGTGTGGGCTGTGTCTTAGGTGGTCACCGTGGTCCAGGTGCGGAGGGTGGCGGTGGGGGGCGTTGGTTCGATGGTTGTGTGCATGGATGGTGCGCCAAAACTGTTGTGGATGTCGGCAATCTTGCGGTGGAAGAACGAGCCGAGAGAGTCGCAGAGATCTTGTGAAGGAGTGATGTCGTTGTTGCCGGTGCTGGGGTTGGAGAACTCCTTGTTGATGGTGAAGAGTTCCTTGCTGTCGTGGGCGTTGTTGTCAAGTCGTTCCTTCAGTGATATCTTCTTGGTGGTGCGGATGAGCCGGTGGTGCTTGCAGGTGGTGTGTTTGAGGGCGGTCATTTTGTCATTGGTCTGGTTGAGGAGCCAGGCTTTCTCGAGGGTGCAGCAGGTCTTCTTGGAGTCCTTGAGTTTGTCGGTGAACCAGGAGGCCTTCTTGCATCTGGGTCTGCTGGGATGGTTCTTCAGTGGCACGAGGTCGTCGGCGCAGGTGGTCAGCCACTGCGTGAAGTTGCGGGCTGCTTCGTTTGGGTCCGTTGTGCTGGCAGGTGGGTTCTGGCTGAGGGAGGTGGTGAGCTGGTCGGCGGCGATCTTGCTCCAGCTTCTGTGAGGAACCTGTTGCGGGTGGTGGTGGGTTGTGGTTCTTCTGAAGCTGAAGTGGACGCAGCTGTGGTCGGTCCAGTGGAGTTCGGTGGAGTGGCTGAAGGTGATGTGCTTGATGGATGAGAAGACGGGATCAAGCGTGTGGCCGGCGTAGTGGGTGGGGATTTTTGACCAGTTGCTTGAGTCCGAGGTTGGCGAGGTTGCCCAGCAGGGCGGCGGTGTTGCGGTCCTTGTTGTTCTCCAGGTGGAAGTTGAGGTCCCCTAGGAGGATGTAGTTGGCGGAGGGGAGGGCGTGTGGGCTGATGAAGTCTGTGATGTCTTCGCTGAATTGTGTGCATGGTCCCGGGGGTCTGTAGATGAGGGTGCCTCTGAGGGTCGTCTTTGGGTCGGTGTGAATCTGGAAAGTGAAGGTGTTCGGCAGCGGCGAAGGTGTCATTGGAGTCGGTCGTGATGCGGATGGTGGTCTTGTGGACGATGGCGATGCCTCCTCCGGTCTGGTTGACGCGGCCCCTCCTGATGATCTTGTACCCGTCCGGGATGGCGATGGCGATGTCGGGGGCTGAGGAGACGTTCATCCAGGTTTCCGTGAGGAAGGCGATGTCTGGTGATGTTGTGTCGAGGAGGTTCCAGAGTTCCACGGTGTGTTTGTGGACGGAGCGGGTGTTGAGCAGGATGCACTTGAGGTTGCTGCTGGTGCTTGGCCTGGCGGGTGCGGTGCAGGTTCGGAGGCAGGTGAACTTGCAGGTTCTGCAGGTGAAGGGTCCATGTTGAATTTACTTGGACCGATGTTTCACCTAACAGGCGGCCAGTCCAAGTTGATTGATGAGTTATCCCTCTCTTGTTTGAGCAGTAACTAAGGCCACCTTTCTTGGGGATCTTGATGTGATAATCCTCTTCCAGTCTGAGGGCAGCTTTTCCACTTCCTCGATCCTACAAAACATGGGGCAGAGCATGTCTAACGAAATTTCAATGCCTGGCTTCAGTGCCTTTGCAGAAATATTGTGTGGTCCTGCTGCCCTCACATTTCTCAAATGTTTGATGGCTTGTCATATTTCTTCCTTGGGTCGACTGATGCAATCGATTGGTGAGTCTTTGTCAGCTGGCAGTATGTATGGTGGAGACTGTGGCAAGGGCTGGTTCTTCAGCAGCTCTTCGAAGTGCTTTACCCATTTTCACTGTTGGCCTTTGTTACCCATTATTGTCTTCCCAGCTTTGTCTTTAAAGGGTCTTTCTGTCTTGCTGTATCTGCCGGAGAGTTCCCTTGTTATGTTGTAGAGTTCTTCTAAATTTCCATGGCTTTCTGGGCTTCTGTGGCAAAACAATAGATTAATCTTCCCTTGTCTGCTCTTAAGCTTCTCTTTGTTTCTTTGTTGGTTTTGGTTTATTCGCATTGAACCTTTGCTTTTTCTGCTGTTGTTCGGCTGGTGTTGATCGCAGCTTTCTTTTCTTTTTGCTCTTGGATTTTATGGATAGTCTCAGTGGATATCCATACCTTATGTTAGAGTTTCTTGGAACCCAGTACCTGGCAGGTTGATGTCACTGTTTCTTTGATCTTCCCCCACTGACTTTCAAGTGGGTCTCTGTTGTACTCTAACTCTTGCAGGACTTTAAATCTGTCACTGAGGGTGACTGAGTATTCACTCCATTTCGTTGCATCTTTGATTAGGACTGTATTATATCACTGGTGCTGGTTTGTTGGTTCCATTCGTGTTTTCTTCAGAATTAGCTATAGCCTGGTCATGTCACTCTGATGGACCAACGTCATATTCGCTCCTCTCATCACTTTCAAATCCTGCAGGGAAGTTCTTGGCAATGCAGATATGTAAATCTGATACTCTGTTGAACGGTCTGGAAAAATCCACATTGCCTTGTCTATTCTTTTGTGTGGGACTACACTACCACCTATCACCAAAATGTTCAGGGCACAGAGATCTGTGAGCCTTTCACCATTCTCGTTCATGTCTTTAAGGCCATGGTTGCCCATGACTTCTTCGTACCTAGTGTGTTGCTTCCAATCTTGACATTGACATCGCCCATCAGTATGGTGATATCTCTCTCAAGGCATTTCTCTAGGATGGACTGGAGCCTGTTGTAAAATTATTACTCTTCATCTCCTTTGCTGTAATTTAAAGGTGTATAGCACTGGATAACATTTATGTTGATCCTCTTTTTCTTTGTGCGAAGGTCGCAGTGATGATTCTGGGGCCGTGGACCGCCCATCCAATCAGAGTTCTGTTGGTGCTGTCATTAGTATCAGTTCTACTCTCTGAGTATGTGGTGAGTTCTCTACCTTGTGTCCAGAATCCAGTAGAATTCATGGAGCAAGTCTTTTCTATCCAGACTGTGTCTATCTGGTATCTCTGATGCCAAGCTGGGCAAGGTTGTTCTTTTTCATCTCTACCGACATGTGGGCTGTCTTGCCTGTCTCATACATGGCTCTCACATTCCATGTCCTCTTGGTGATGGTCTTGGTCGAAAGCAGATGGATCAGCTTTGTGGCTTCCAGCGATCTCTGGCTTTTACCATAGCAAGTTTAATACAAAATACCAGAAATTACACAGGATTATGCCGGCATCAACAAATTGCACTCAGACCCAGACGTAATATCAAGGACCAAAATATTGAGAAGGTAAGTGTATATAGTTCAATCAGTTCAATCAATTCTTTCTTTATTCGACTGTCCGAAAAAATGTCATAAAAGATACACATAATAACAAACAACATAAAAATCAGACTCCTTGGGGAATTTACAATCAAATTACCATTTAGAATAAGTAAACCCACAGGCGAAGACAATGATTTCATCGTAGCTAAAGTGGCAGTGCAACTAAACTGAAACCATAAGTAGCAGCAAGTACTAGCCAATAGCATTAAATAATACAATCAAACATTTAAAAGGTAGCAGCAACAATGAGCATTTTAGAAGCAATGCAGTAAAAACAGAGGCTACTAAAGTGCATTGATATTAAAACAACATGCTCCTTCTCTTTGCTAAAGTGCACTTTAGAAAGATTGTGACAGCAAAGCAGACCTCACAGTTATTTAGTTGCAGGAGAAAAAACAAAGCCACTTAGCACTTAGAGAATTTGTATCTGTATTAAAACGGTAGTAAAAGTTTCCTAGTAAATGGAAGACAAAATTGGCAAAAGAAAACAAAATGTTAAATGGTTTGGCTCAAATGTTTAGCACAAGGGCAAATAGTAATAGTTTCAGACGAATAATGGCCCAAAGGGAAACATATCAACCAGAAAAATGACCCCAGCCTAAATCTAGTCAACAGATTCCTTTCATGGACATTAGTTACATATAAAAGATACGGAGCAATTAAGGGTGGTACTCGAATAAGGCAGTAATCTCTGAAAGTGGGTTTGGATACTTCAAACAATTCCAGAGAGGATTATTTGTACTTTCGGAAGCGATCCATAACCCTCTGTCTGTCCCCTTTGCCAATTAGTTCTGGGTGCTCAAACAGTGAGGCACAACCAAGTTCTGAGAGACTGGTTTTAACATAGTGAAGCCAGGGAATGGAAACGCCTTGGGTACAACTTAAACAGTCTCTAATAATTGCCCGGTTAAAATCAGTTACTTTGTTTGCCCAAATAGAGCACCAAGTGGCTGGAGGGGCTGCATTTATAGTATCTTGTACCTAATCAGGACCTAACTCCAAATGGAGGGAAAAGTGCGGCGATGAGGGGGGACTCCTAAAACTCTATGACAAAATCTATTCTCCTTAGTCTGCATGACAAGTAAATCCCTGCATCCCCAAATACCCATGCATATGTTAAAATCGGTATACATTTCCGATGATCAATCGCTAAAATTGGGGCAATGGGCTTTTTACCTATAGACATTGCATGAGAGAAGTTGGTCCCAACAGCTTGCGTATATAGTGTTATTCTATTTTTTATGCAAGTGTCCCATACAGCCTTCATCAAAATCCAAGCCTAGATAAGGAAAGGAACTAACCATCTCCAACTTTTTGCCCTCTACGTTCCAACTGTGGGATTTAGTATTTTTGGGGCCACATATCATTATAAAAGTTTTCTTGTAGTTTGGCTCCAAACCCAGATCCTTCATAAAACTAGCATAGATATTAATGAGTTTTGTAGGCCATTCGCAGTCCTTGCCAAAAGGACTGCGTCATCTGCATAGAGCAGTGCTGGCACAGCCTTATTCTCCACTTGTGGGACATCAGCCCCAGCCAAAGCTAATGTGTTCTCCAAATCGTTGATATAAAGAAGAAATAGTATTGGGGTACCCCAACTTAATGCTAAATGGCTCTGAACATTCTCCAGCATTATCATTCCTTACTGAAGCGGAAAGATCATGGTGGAGAAGCCTCAAAAAGGAGACCAGACCCGCATCGACTCCCATGTTTGCTAAAATGTCCAACAACTTGGAGCGTGAGACATAGTCAAACACACTGGTCAGATCCATAAATGCCAGATGAGTGGAAAGGCCCTTCGCAAATTTATATTTAGCCAGAATAAGATGGAGATTGAGGCACTGTTCGATTGTACCTAACCCCTTCCTAAACCCATACTGACTGGGGGACAGGATATGATTTATGTTAATCCAGTCCCACAGGCGGTCAAGCACAACTCTCCCAATTACTTTGATGAAGGAATCCAAAAGGGAAATCGGACGATAGCATTTGGGATCATGTACATTTCCTTTTTTTAAAACAGGGACTATAACGGATGAACGCCACAACTTTGGCACTCCCTCAATACAAACTGAATTAAAAACTGCAGTGAGCACGGGGGTCCAGAATAATGGGTCTTCCTTGAATAAATCCAACTGAATTCCACCTTCTTACCTTTACTGCTAAGAATTGCTTTTCTGATTTCCCCTTGTTAAAAACAAGATTTGGGTATGCTAAATTCAACTGCACTGGGGTTCAGTAGCACTAAGTTCAGTAGAGTAGAGAGCAGCATAATGCATCACCCAAGTCTCAGCTGATATATGAACAGTTACTTTATCGGATTGTAGGGTGGGAGATAAGACTGGCCGTACTGCTTTCCAGAAGGTTGGGGATCTTTAGGGCGACATGCACCCACTATTGACTCAGTCAGTCAGTCAAAAGCAATGTTTATTTAGACCGTAATCTTTAAACTGCAATGCCCAACAATATAAAACATTAAAACAGGGATTAATACGTATTCAATAACAAACAATAAAAACATATTCATCAATAAATTCGTATTCCTAGATGTGCTTTTTGATGACCGTATTCAGGTTAGGGGGCCACAATACTAAATGCAAAAACGTAATTACTCATTAAAATTCTACCCGTATGGCACCGGAAGTTTTATTTTTTTTGTTCATATTGGGTTAAAATGTATATAATAAATATTGACTCTCATTTCTCCTCCTTCAGAGCTGACTTTCTCTCTTTTAATAGCAAGCTTATACAGTTTCCTGCTTTCCTTAATCGCAGTCTGATCTCCAGAGTTTTGCTTTAGGGCCCTGCGTAATGTAATATTGGCTTCTCTGTATGCGCTGTCAAACCATGAATGAGCTTGGTGGCATGACTGAGTAATAGGTCTAGAGAGTAGAACTTTAATCATACGTAATCGAGTTGAAAAACTACATCAAATACAGGCTGGAACGCGTGGTATGCAATTGCAGCTATGCACCAGGGCAAAACTAATAGGTATCACCTGGAACATTATGCTATTCATATTCACTGTACGCCATACCACCCTATGCCCTGCGTCCTTAGTGGATAATACCGGAGTAGATGGAAGCTTGGGCGTTTGTCCCATATGTGGTAGCACTATCTTTGCAGCAATAGGGTTATGATTGCTGTACGGCTGAATAAGGACCTCACGGTCCTTAATAAGGGTTACCATGCTCCAGTTGACAAATATATAGTCAATGGTGCTTCCTGCACCTCAGACTATAAAGGTAGGGATACGTTGGTCAAAACCCGTTCCAGCAAGTAAGAAGTAAACCTGCCCCCTAGCACCCATCACGTTATGGTCCAGCTCATGGGAAATTGGATCAGAGGTAGTTGGGGAAAGGGACGGAGGATGCCCCAATTTTGCATTAAAGTCCCCCATCACCAGCAGCTTAAGGGGGCATTCCACACGAGCCTCTCTTTCCACAAGCATTTTTTTTGTCCTCATTTGCCATGACCTCTTTCCATAGAGAAAAGCCAACCACCGTGCGTGTCCTACCTTGAGAGACAAAACGAACTTCTATGTCCTCACTTACCCAGACACGATTCAATTAATGGCGGGAGACCAAATTGTAGAAATGGAACAGAGGGAGGGAGGGAGGGCGCGCCCCTTATTACTCCATCAAAGTATTTCAACCTGAAGGACCTCTTGTTGTATTCGAAGGGGGCAACATCCCAAGGTCCCTGGAGTGAAGTAGGCATAATCATAGGAGGGGGGGGGGAACCCGGGACTCCTATCTCCAATGAACCAACAAGTCCCAAAAAGACAGATTTCGTTTACTGCAAGATCTGGCCAAGTCAACCTTCGAGATTTCATATAACGACGTTAGCCAGCCTGCATGCGATGGAGCAGTAGAATCCACCCAAAATTTACAAATTTGTCGTCTTGCCAAAATAATTGCGTAAAATAGGAGAGTCTTTGCTTGGCCGGTAACTCTTTCATCTAAACCAAAAATTATTAATGAGAGAGTGATGCTCAATGTTGTTTTTAGGATAGCCTCCAGGGTGCCCTTTACTTCTTCCCAAAAGAGCGTAATGGCAGGGCAGTCCTTAAACATATGTATATCAGATGCTGCCACTAGATTACATTTGTTACACTTCTTTCCTGGGAGGAATTTTGAGAGCCTTAGGGGGGAGAGATAAGGGCGGTGTAAGGTAAACAAATGATTGCACCTGAGCCAAGCTGGTTTGACTACTCTATAAAGAAAGGTGGAAGATCTCATCCATCAATCCTCATACTGAAGGCCCAATTCATTTCCCCAAAGCTCATCTGGGAGAGTGAACTCCCTATCCGCCTCCTCCAGTATATTCCAATACCAGGTCGCCACCTCTTTACCTCCCTCTCGCCTTTCTACCAGCTGTTGTTCAAAATTGTTGTGTTACCCCAATTTGACACCCCTCCTGCCTATAGCTCTGGCCTAACTATCCAACTGTTTATATTTGAAACTGGATAAAGCCAGGCCTACCCTATCCCGCAACACTTCCCATTCTTGTAACCTCCCTCCGGCCAATAACTCTCCCCATCTAGTAATCCCTGCCTCCTTTAAGGGGGTTGCAAGACTGTCCTGCAAACATAGTGGCTGCCCTGGGGCATCCCACAGAGGAGCAACATTTGAAAAGTAAGAAAGCCCTACTTTCTTTCTAGTCTGCACCCAAGATGTTACGGCCAACTGTAGGGTCTTTAATCTCACTTTCTTGTAAAATTTCTGATCCCCAAACTTAAATAGAAATCCATCAGGTGGAAGGTCCGCTCCCGCTAGCATGGCCCTAAACATTACCCCCATGGATGAGCTTGATAGTGTTTTCAGGAGCATCCTGGAATAGGTCAGCTGGAATGCCCAAGCATAGTACAACAGTTCTGGTAATGCCAACCCTCCCTTCTCCCTCCTCCTTCTTAACTTCTTCCAGGCCAGCCTAGATGTTTTATAGTTCCATAAAAAAGAGTTAATCTCACGCTGGCATTTGTCCAGTTTTTTAGGATCAAAAGCCAAGGGGATGGTATTAAAAATAAAAGTAAACTTTGGGAGAATGGACATTTTAACTAAGTTTGTTCTCCAGAGTATAGAAAGTAGGAGAAAGGCCCAGGACTTTAAAAGTTTAGGACATTCACTGGAGACTACAATCTAAGTTGGTCTGTACAATATTTCCTATTTCTTGGGTGATCCATATTCCCAGATATCTCATAGAGGTGGCCACCTTTAACTGTGAGTTGGGGATATTCCAGGTCATGATCTCCGTTTTACTAGCGTTGATATCATAACCCGAGATCCGCCCAAACTCCTCCGCCCCTTTTAATTACAGTGGGAAAAGCTCTATCCAGATCAGACGTATAAATAAGAATGTCGTCTGCATTAAGAGCTACCCGCTTCTCCCACCCCCGAATACAAAAGTGGGAATGTCCTCCTCTTCTCTTAATACTTGAGCAAACACCTCTATGTACAAATTGAATAAGAGGGGGGAGAGCGGGCAGCCTTGCCTTGTACCTCTAGTGATTTTAAAGGGGTCTGTTAGGGCACTGTGAACCAATAATCTGGCCCGTGGGGTCCTGTACAAAAGATCAATAACCCGACAGAAAACCTCCGCAAACCCAAATTTTTTCATCACCGCCGCCAGATAGGGCCAATTGACCCTATCAAAAGCTTTGGTGGCGTCTAAAGTAAGAGTGGCCAGTGGGAGAGAAAAGGTGGAAGCGATGTCAATTGCGCCCACCAGATCACGGGTGTGGTCTGCCAGCTGACGCCCCTTTATAAACTCCTTTTGGTCCAGGTGGATTATTGAACCAATTACGCCCCCCAATCTAGATGCCATAATAGATGTAAACATTTTATAATCATTATTTAGGAGAGAAATTGGTCTATAAGAGCCACGCTCCGACGGGTCTTTGCCTGGCTTGGGGATCAGCACGATCGTGGCTTCATTCAATGAGTCTGGGGGAGCCTCCCCCCTCAAGAGAATACTATTAAATAAGGCCATCATTGATGGAACTATGACTGAACTTAACACCCGATAAAGTGCTCCTGGTAACCCAGCAGGGCCAGCCGCTTTCCCCTGCTTTGGATGACCAATTGCTTTCCCCACCTCCTCCACTGATATCTCCCTCTCCAGATGGCCACTCTGTGCTACTTGAAGTATTGGTAAGGAAACATTATCTAACCAATCCTCCCTAGCCTCTGGGTCGTTCGTGACCTCCTCCTTATACATCTCCTAAAAAAAAATTGAAAAGCGGTCCCTATCTGCCTATCCGAGGTCTTAGTAACAACTTCGCCTTCTAGTTTAATCTCCCTAATATGTTTTTTTGCTTGGTCCGATTTGATTTTCCAGGCCATAACCTTCCCGGCAGCTTCCCAAAATTCAAAGTGGGAGATGTTACTTGCCTCCCACGTCTTGGCCAACCTTTCCTGTAATATTTTTCCAGTTGATTTCTCAGCTCGGCCCGCTTTTCCATTTGTTCTATTGAGGCAATAACGGAACCAAGCTTTTGATCTAATTGAAACAACTCTTGTTCAAGATTTTGGATAGACTCCCGTTATACTCTCCGTCTATGCGAGGCTCTGTTAATTATACAGCCTCTCAGATAAGCCTTCAGCGCATCCCAAACCGTTGCAATTGCCGCAGATTCCAAGTTCGAATCCAGGAAAAACCTCGACTTAGCTAACAAGAAGCTTTTTTCCTCCTCCTCTAGTAGAATTGTGCGGTCAAAAGACCAGGAGAAGCCTATTATCTGTTTACCAATCTTAAGGCCAAAAACAACTGCAGAATGATCAGACAGATGTGAAGGGAGATAGTCCAACTCCATCAGGGTTTCTTTTATACCGTTAATTTAAAAAGCCAAAGTTGATTCGCTACTTATGCTTATGTTCGAAATTTTGAAAGGAGACCCCCAATTTGTTTCCTGACCTTTCCCTCCATACATCCGCAAGACCCAGCTGTTCCATTATAACTACCAGAGTTTGCCTGGATTTTGATCATGTATGGGCTCTTGACTTAGATGATTTATGAAGTTTGGGATTAAGAACTATATTAAAGTCCCCAACCCAAATGACCGGATCCTGGGACACTATCAGATGGTTCTGGATTGCTTTCAGGTAAGAGGGGTCATCTTGATTTGGGCCATAGTAGCCCACAATCGTAGAGGTCACGTAATTGAATGAGGTTTTTGAGACAAGCCATCTCCCACTATGATCCTCTTTATAATCCAGGACTTGAGCTTTAGCCTGTTTTTTGAGGATTATAAGAATCCCTCTTATATTTGCGTTTTGATCAGTGCAGATAAACTTATCCACCCATTTCTGCTTTTGTAACATATTACAGACCTTGCTTTAAGTAGATGTGTCTCCTGGATTACAATGACCTGCGCTGGAGAGTCTCTTAGATATTGTAGAATTTTATGCCTTCTACTCCTCACTCGCAGGCCATTGACATTCCAGGATAAAAACTGTAACGGGATCATCCCACTTTCCCCTTTTCAACCATCCCCAGCCCCCAGCCTTGAAGACCTTGTCTTTTTTTTAAGAAAGAACTGATACATAAAGTCCGTCTGGTGATAAAAGCTAATAGGACATATCAAACGGCTATTCTTTACGAGGCCTGACTCGTGAGGATTTTTATTGTTTTTCCCACCACCCCCCGTGTCCCCCTTCCCTTCCCCCCACCCCTGGAAAACCCTTCCTTACTTACACTAGCCAGATGTATGGCCAGGTTTACGTCCTCCCGCCATCCCACTCCCTCCCACCCTGCTTTGCTGCTTGTTTTGTGCAAGTACGAGTGCCAGCTAGCCACCCCCAACTGACAGAGGGAGCTCACCTGTCATCCCTCACCCCCTACTACCAATAGTGCAAAAATAATATACCAATTGTGTCAACTATAGAGGGATTTCCCCTTTTTTTATTTGTATTATTATTATTTTTTTTCCCTAACTTTGTGTTATTTTATTATTTTGTTTGTTATCATTCCCTTCTCCAGGTTTCCTTCCCTTTTTTTCCCTGTTTCCAACCTTCTACCTTTTTCCTTCTTGGAAACCATGGGGACATGACTATAAGACGACTGGGGGTACTGGAGTTTTAAAAATCTTACCTCTATACCAGCCCCCCTGGCGTTTAACTTATATACACTGCAGGTAGCTTTGAGGTTTTAGCTCCCCCCTGGTGAACAATCCCCCATTTTCCCAGAAATTCGTCGGCCTCGAGGGGGGATCAGATGTTGTACATTTTGTTATTGTACATCACCCGCAGAAAGGCAGGGAACCTCATCTTCACCGTAGCCCCAGCTGCTCTGAACTTTTCCATTCTCTGACCCAGCTCCAACTGTCGCTCTAACGTGGATTTCGAGAGGTCTGATCTAACTTCAAAGGAGAAGTCAGTGGCCTTGAGTGTTTTAGCCTTCAGTGCGAGATTCAGGATTTTCTCCTTCAAGGTGTACGTCTGGAAATTGACCAGTATCTTCCTCGGTTTAGTTCTACCGGGGTTAAGTTAGGAAAGGATCTCTGTGAATCCGCTGAATATCTCTATCTAATAGATCAATTGCTTCGTCCAGTTTTAGGGAATCTTTCAGTAGCGCCATCACAAATGCTTTTATGTCATCTCCCTCTTTCCCTTCAGGGACCTTCAAAAGCCGAAGATTATTCCTCCGTTAGAAGTTTTCCAAAGACTCAACCTTTTCCTTCATAGCCTCCTCTTCCCTCCGTAGAGTTTGAATCTTGGTCTCAGCCACCTCCCAATTCGCTTTTAGTGACCCCACTTCTCCCTCCAATTTCCCCGTTTGCTCAAACAGTCCATCCACCCTTTTTTTCAAGAATTTCACAAGCTGCTCAAATGTCATTCTGATTTGCTTTCGAGACTGCGAAATCGCTCCTAATCTTCTCCCTCATAGCTGACATAGTAGTCCAAACCTAAACATGGCTGACCCAGCTTGTACGCTCCCTCTACCGGCTGTCTCCATGCTCCCTGCGCTCTCTCCCTCACCTTCCTCTCTTCTCTCTTCCTCTCTTCCCATAAGCGCCCCAAAATCTCCTCAGGACAAGGTGGTTATTAATCCCCTGGCGAGGTCAGACAAAGGTGTGGACGGTGTAGGAGGGGCTGGGGGGGTGTGTGGGGTGAGCGGGGGCCCTGTGAGGGAGAGAGGGGGGCTGCTAGTTCTCTCGAGACCCTTATGACTACTATCTCTTTCCACAAGCATGTCAATTAGCACAAATATGCCTAGAAAGTCATATTTGGATGTGAAATTATTATTATAAAGATTTTCCAAATACAACTTATTAGTGTCTTTCCGGGTAAGACAAAAGACCTGCGCCTCACTCTGTTCCTGGAATATATGTACAATTAAAACCATCAATTTCCACCTTGAACCAGGCCGACAAACCCCATTTAGCTCTGCCAGCTATAGAAGGAGTAGCGGGAAAGCTAAAACATGTGAACCTGTCAAATGCTACGTCCTTGCTCTCTCATGTTTCTTGCATAGGGACTATATCATAAGTCATAATGAAGGATCGCCATCCCTCCAGTGAAATCTTTGAGGCTACACCCGCTATATTCCAGCTTAAAAATGTTCAAGCATACGTTGTCTATTTGACTTTCATCGTTACCAAAGCTCAAACAGGCCCCTAAAGTGGGAGGGTTCTGTAAAGGACTCAGAGACATTTGGGGAACAGAGGTTAAACTAACGAGAGCCTCCTCAATATTCGCGCTGCCAGGTCCTACACACAACTGAGTGGAGTGGTGTGGCTCACTGGTTAGAGGCGGCAGACCCAGAAGCAGAGGTCGGCCTGGGACCAGGGTTCGATTCCCGACGAGGCAGGGTCTTGGGCCATGGTCAGCGGACTCGATAATTCTCGCCTCGGTGCCTACTCTAACCATGGGTCCCACTCAGCAACTCTGGGCAATAGCTTGCTTAATCTCTACTAACGGCCCCATCAGCGCTGGGGATGCTTGTCTTCACCTTGGAGATGCCCAGGAGGGACCATCTCACAGGGAAACCCAGAATGGGTTCCCCAGCGGTATACAGCGCCGGGTCGCCCCTTTGCTGGGGCAGCTGTGCGCTTTTCAACTATACAACATTTAACATTAACTGATCATGTGAGGAGGTGTTATTTGTTTGTACAGTGTCACTAGAATTACAAAGAACCCCATCCTTCTCCAATGATCCTAATACTGTGTGCGGAAGATTCTGTCGGGGAGAGGGTGACATTTGGGTAGCAGAAACTAAATTATCAAGTGACCTGTCCACCTCCTGGAAGCCAGCGCAGAATGGCACTCCCTGAACCGTTAATCAATATCTTCCATGCCCAATCAGTGGAGCAAATCTATTAGTCAGCTGGAGTCGTACTTGATAGTGGGGGTTAAACACGTAGATTCACCGGAAACAAAACTACTAATAGTAGGAGGTTGATTTGCAAAGTGTGTATAGAAAAAGCCAAGTGGAACTATCTTGATGGAACTAGATTTGACCATTCCCATACTTGCGTTATGCAGTCATTCCTGAACTACCTTCGGGGAACGAAAATTAACCACAATGACAGCTCCACTGTTCCATGACCCCCGCCCCCAACGCCTCTCACCCGTCTTGCCACCAAGATCTCTTTATACATGTCTCAGTTGCCAGTGATGATTTTATTCAGCCAATGGCTGAATTTGTTTAGTAGGCCTCTAGTGGTTTCCATATTGCCCTTTATAGTCCTGGGCACATTTGTCAATGCAATGGCATATGGGGCAGATCGGAAACCAGATACTGGGTACAAGTGGAAATCCTGGGAACAAGCCGCTTCGCCAAGTTGGATTTGATCTTTGTAAAACTATCAAATATGGGATGTAGATTGGAATCCAAGAGTTTACCTAGGCTATATTCTCATTAACCTCAGCCCAGCCGATCCCCCAATCAGAGTTCCATCTGCAGCCTTATTGCGCAATGAAAATGGAAAGGCATGCGGAGAATGCCTTTGGGAGCCCGTTGTGTGCCCCCAGGGGATTGGGGGGGACTGGGTGGCTGCACTTTGGGGTACCCATGGTACCCCCCGACATTTACATGCACAAGGTGGCAGGCATCACGTGGTGACTGTCACGTTGTGCATGCAAATGCACAACAAGCCCTTTTAACATTGTGGCATTTGCTGAATACAGCACCGCCCGACCCCAATGTTTAATAGTATACCAGCGGATTTATTTTTGTATGATGAGGACGTGAGCTATGTTCAGCTTCTCGCCAATGCCATAGCGTGTGGCGCTTCTATTCCACCAACCTGGTCTGGAGCAGAAATCATCACGATTTTTAAAAAGGGGGACCGATCAAAACCTGGCAACTATAGGCCTATAAGCCTTATTGATTTTATTCAAAAAATCTTTGCCAGGCTGGTGTTATGCAGAATCCAGACTTGGATAGATGAAACAGATATAATGTCACCACTGCAGGCAGGGGTTCGTCCTCAAATCAGCACTATTGATCATGTTTTTAGTTTTATGAATATTTTTGGGTGGGTAGTCATCATAGGGGGGGCACAATTTATGCAGTGTTTATCGATATTAAATCTGCTTTTGATTTGGTGCCTCGTAACAAAATGTGGAGAGTCTTCTTGGATGTGGGGATACCACCAGAAATATTGACCATTTTAATTGCTCTACACAACTCTAACTATGCTCAAGTCCGTTGGGGCATGCAGGGGGACGTCACAGACAAGTTTACCATCTGTAAGGGGGTTCGCCAGGGGTGCGTCTTAGCTCCAACCTTGTTTTCTCTTATTTATTAACAGGGTTGTGCAGTATTTACTTAACTTTCCTACAGACACACCTACACTAGCAGGCATGTAGATACCACTGCTGATGTTCACAGACGACACCCTGATAGTTTCCAAGACCCAAAAAGGGTTCCAGGCAGCCCTCACCAGGTTTGAGCTGTTCTGCCACGATCACGAACTGGTTGTAAATGTAGACAAGACCAAGTTCAAGGTTCTTCACAGAAGTAAAGTGGTACAAGGGAGAGTTTTTATGAATGATGTCCGTTTAGAGCAGACAGACCTTTTTACATACTTGGGCATCACATTAGGATGGAGAATAAATTGGAAACCCCAAATTGATATGTTGGCTCTTAAACATGCCCAACTGACTGGAGTATTGATTAAAGAACATAGGCTTCCTCACACTAAGCCAGTGGCCCCAGTTTTAAAGTTATACAAAACCAAAATTAGTACCTCAGTATTATACGAACCAGAGCTGTGGGGTTTTGAGGACTTAGCTCCCCTGATTACAGCCCAGAACAAATGTGTGAGAGGATTACTAGGTCTCCCACAATCAACACCCTTGCTGTCCCTCTATCTAGATTTGGGCTGTAACAAAATCGAGGACTCAGCTTGCTTTAGACCAGTGGCATACTGGAGAAGACTCTGGGTTACCCCTGAATTGGCCCTGTATGCCCAAGCACTTCTTGAAACAAGGGGGGCTGATTGCTCATATAAGATCTCCTAGTTAAGAAAGGTAAAACACACTTCAAGGGACATGGAGCTAAGTAACCTGGGATCCTATCACTCTACCTAATGATAGGAAACTGTATAATCAGTTTAGAGTGGGCTCCCTCCCAGTGAAATCTCTCACCAGTAAATGGCATCCCTCGAATGACGATAAATGTATTGCATGCCCATAATTTAAGGAATCACTATCACACGTTCTGTTTGTTTGCCCAGCTTATAGGTCACCAAGAAACAAATGGCTTAGACCTATTTGTTTCACTCTGGGTACCAGGTCAAGTGTAGAGGCACTACAAATTATTAAATCCGATACACACGAGTCCCTGGTGATCACAGACGCTATATTCCTTAGATGGATGTGGGTCATACGAGCGAAAATGATGAAGGCACCCTAGCTGAGTTATTTTCTTCCAACATCTTTCAGCAGCAAATTGTCTAGTTGTACCTGACTATTCTGCTATCTTCTCATCATATGTAAATTTCTACCTGGAGAGCGCATCAACAATGAGACGCAGCTTATAATGATTTTTCATTGTGTACGGATCGCTCATCGTCTCAAACGATAAAATCTTATGAATGAAAATGAATGGATGTGTTTTTGAAATGTGCTCTAGGTATTGAGATTAGGAATAGTAGTTATTTGTACAACTAGAATTTGGAGTTACCCATAATATGTGATTCAGAGGGCATTTTGAAAAATGCAGTTTGTTACACACTGATATATTTGGAATGCAAAAGGAGAGAGAAATTCAATTGATCCAACCCGAAGCTCATCTGCACTCTACTCAACGTCCGATCCCTCAGCAAGCACACCACAGATGTTTAGGACACCATAACCACCCTAGCCCCGACGCCATGTTCATCACTGAAATCTGGCTCAGCCTCTCATCGGCACCTGATATTGCCACCACGACGCCCCCTCGCTACGAACTGCTACACCGCAACCGCACCGGCAGACACAGCGGAGGCATCAGCATCATCCAAAAAGACAGCCTCCAATGCACAACTTCACATGACGACATCACGCTGATCATGGAACACTTCAAATTTCAGATCAGACTCGACACAAAAACCACCATCAGAGGTACCCTCGCCTGTAGGCCTCCGGACTCCCATCCAAGCTTCTGCAACGCCATCTCCGACTTCTTAGCCCCCCTGGCAATTGACTCTTAACAGTACATCTTCCTGGGAGATCTGAATTTCCACCTCGTAAAACCCCAAAACACCAACTCCACCTCCCTCCAGGAGAGCAAGAGCAGCCACGGCCTCTCTCAGCTTGTCTCCACTCCCAAGCACATCGCAGGACACACACTGGACCCTATCTTCTTCTCCAATAACAGAATCGAGTTCTCCCACACAAAAGAACTAACCTGGATGTACCACAGCATTGTCCACTTCACCGGCTTATCCAGCTCCCCAGGACCTCTGACCAAACAGCCCAACCAACCCTGCTAGAAATGGAACAAAATCACAAAACCCCTCTGGACCTCTGACCTCCAAAGCAACTAAGCTTGACCCCTCCAACAATCTCGAACGCAAAGTCCAGAACCTTTCGGAGAGGCTCTCCTCCGCCACGGATACCATTGCTGCAATGAAAGGCACCCCCGGCAACAGACCTGCAGAATTTACCAGCTGGTTCACACCCACACTACCGGTGCTCAAAAGTGACTGCAAGAGACTAGAAAGATGTTGGTGCTCCAGCAAGAAGCCCTCTGATCTCAGCTCCTTCAGATCAGCCCTCAACCACTACCGCCGCCAACTCAGGGAAGTCAAGAAGGAGGCTTTCACCAACAGCAATGAGGCAAGCGACAACCACGCCAAAGAGCTCTTCATCATCGGCAGACAATACTCCTGCACAGCTGCCCTCTGCGACACCCTAGCGGGCTACTCACATCAAAAGATCACAGATTCTAAAGGCACTTTGACCCCCAATCCACCAATCTTAACCACCTCCACACACACAAAGAGGCGACCGACACCCACTGACTATCCAACTGGAAGCAGCTCTCGATCCAAGACACTACTGCCATCATGAACTCATTCCACTCTGGTGCATCCTTGGACCCCTGTCCTGACCACACCTACAACCTAGGGAGAGAAGAAATCAGCATCATCCTCACAGAGATCCTCAACACATCCATCATGACAGCCACTGTCGATGTTGCATGGAAGCATGCCGAAATCAAGCCTCTCTAGAAAAAACCCTCCGCCGAACCCAGCGAACTGAAGAATTACCAACTCATCTCACTACTCTCCTTTTTGCCAAGGTTTTGAAAAAGGCCATCTCACAGAATACCTTGAACAGAACAACCTACTTGATGCCTCCCAATAAGAATTTTGTGCCAACCACAGCAGTGTGGGTACCCTAATCCCAGCTATGGATGACATCAAACACCTACTCGACTGGGGTAAATGGTGGTCCTCATCCTCCCCAATCTCTCTGCAGCCTTCAACACAGTCTCCCTTCACACCCTCATCACCAGACTCAACCACCAAGCATTCAACACAATGCCCTCAACTGGATCGCCTCCTTTCACTTCAACCGAACACAGAGGATACTCCTACCACCTTTCTCCACCGAATCCAAGTATATCATCTGAGGGTTCTGCCCTCTGCCCCACCCGCTTCAACACTTATGTGACTCCTCTAGCAAACATCACCCGTACCTACGAACTCAACATTATCTCATACGCGGATGACACACAACTCATCCTCTCACTCACAGACGCCACCAACACCACCAGAGCCAACTTCCAGAGCACCATGTCCAACATTGCCAACTGGATGAGGGCCAACTGCCTAAAACACAACTCAGAAAAGATGGAGGTACTCATCTTCGGAAACAATTCCTCCCCATGGAATGACTCCTGGTGATCCACCACTCTCAGCCCTGCACCTGCTGTCTCCAACCAGGTACACAACCTAGGAATCATCCAGGACAGCCAACTAACAATGAAGAACCAAGTCAATTCTGTCTCTTCCTCCTGCTTTCACACCCTCTGCATGCTTCGCAAGATCTTTCGATTGATCCCCTCCTCCAAAAGTCACCCAAGCTCTCATTGCCAGCTGCTTCAGCTACGGAAATGCACTTTACACCGAAACCACCAAGCAAACTCCTCAACTGCCTAGAGGCCATCCAGAATACCGCAGCAAGACTCATCCTCAACCTCCCCAGAAGATCCAGCACCACCCCCCACCTCAGAACTCTCCACTGGTTTCCCAATCAGAAAAGATGCCTCTTCAAGCTCCTTACTCACACCTACAAGTCCCTCGACAACCTCGGCCCCTCCTACATAAGCCACCGCCTGACGCTACATCATCCCACCAGGAAGCTCTACTCCTCCTCCCTTTCCCTGGTCCACACCCCCCTATTGGCGAATTTTGCGAATCTGGCGTTCGCAAATTTTGCGAATTTGCAAACTCGCAATCCGCAAAATCCACGAATTCCCGCGAATTTGCGGATTTTTTTTGTGTTCGCAAGGGTTTCTGCCAGTTCGCAAAGATTTGGTACTAGTTCGCAATTGCGAACTTACTTGTCGGCTCGCAACGGTCGCGACTATGTTGTTTCTATGTCTGGTTCATCATCACAGCCTCCCAGCACCCTCTGTTTCACCACTGCCACCCTCTCTTTGACCCATGCCACCCTCTGTTACATCAATGCCACCCTCTGGTTCATCATCACTGTAGAAGATGGGGGGAAAAGCAAGCACACCTGCCCTGCTTCAACTGACATGAATTAATTTGGGGTTAGTTTATTAACAACACCTGCCCTGCCCCAACTGACAATAATGAATTAGGGGCTAATTAATGTGTCACTGAATTTGAAGTTCCAGCCTGGCACCTGCTTGTCTGCTCCCTTAGCTGTAAATCAGGACCTTTGTGGCATACAGTTAAGGTCAGAGCAGGGTCACACAATAGTTGCAAGTAGGCAACCGAATTCTGGAGGGCCCCCTCAGGAAGCACAACAGGGAATCGTTACAAATCATGAGATTGACCTTTTGCACCTGCTCATTTGTTTTGCTTTTTCGGTAATTTCGCGCTATTCGCGAGGCTCGGCGTCGTGCGAAACCGACCGCGGAAGCCGCCAATTCGTGCGAATGAGCTTTATATTTTTTTGCGGCGTGTTATTTCACGAGGTTTTTCGCAGTATTCGCGAGCCGCTTGCAGCGCAACACGCGAATTTACCCCAAGGTCGAGTACGGGCGCGGCCATTTTGTTTGCGTGACGTATTTCCGTTTCCGCCCGCTATGTATAATCTCGCGAAGTAAGAGCATTGCGAGTACAAGTTCGCACGAGATCGCGAGGAAAAACGTGTGCAAACTTACTTTCGCGCTCGTGAACGGGCGGCCATCTTGTTTTTCATTCATTTCCTGTGTCTGGGCATGGTGTTTATCCTCTTGCTATCTTTGCCATCCTTTGCTTGTTTTCAGTTTTTTTCCGAACGATTTTGCTTCTTATCTATCCCTCTCTTTTCCTAGCTGTATATTTTTGTCTTTTCTGCTATTTTTGTTTACTTTTAAACTACTTTTTTAAACTCTTTTCTTTTCTTTTTCCCTATCCTATTCTTTCTTAATTTTCTACTTCCTACCTTACCTGCCCAGACCATGGTGAAGCCAGGCGCCGTGAAGCTGCCCAGGGACTTGAGGGCCGCAGCGGCGGCGGGGAGGAGGAGTCCTGGACCCCGTGCCAGGACAGCATGCGGGCGATTGAGGGGGGAGCAGGTGACGCGACGGGAGATCTTCAGCCCGGAGGAAGTGGGCGCGCTGGTCTACTTCGTCCAGCGCCGCCTGCCCAGGACCATCGCGGGAGGCGGCAGGATCGCGGCCGGCGGCTACAACATCCGGGAGCGCTGGAAGCGGTGGCAGAAGGTGTGCTGGGCCATGTCCCAACTCTCCGGGGTCCAGCGCGCCTACAGCCAGGCCACCCACCACTGGACGGACCTCCTGGACCGGGAGCGCGACCTGCTGGACCAGCTCGGCTTGGAGATCCCCGGGCTTGGTGAGTAGTAGTAGCTATTTCATCACTCACTACTATGTTTTCTCCTGCTCTGTGTTGTTGTATTGCAAATATTTGTTTTTTACATGGAGCAAGCCAATAATGCTGCTGACAATTACATTGTAGTTAAATTATATTTCAAAATCTTCTGTGCATTTCAGGTGCACTGCTCTCCTTCTCAGTGGCGTTGCTTCTATGCTTATTTGTTTTCTATTCTGTGGTCTCATTGGCCTGAGTAACTATTATGTATGAGTGTACTTTACAGAACTGAGTAATGCTAGACACTAGGGGGCAGATTACATTTACAAGCCCCTTGCGCCACGTTTACGTTGCCTTGCGTGACGCAACAGTGGCGTAAACGTGGCGCATCCCTGCGAGTCATTTACAGCGTGACGCATCTAGGGAGATGCGTCACGTTATAAAGCCATGGGCCTGCGCCACAATGGGTGCGTTCCTAGTACGCAGGGTGGGCGGTCCGGCGGCTGTGCGCCTCGCAAAAGTGCCTGCGTGAAATCTGCAAGATTTAACGCAGGCACTTCTGCGACGCTGCTACGTCAATTCAATTACTTATGCCTGCTTGAAGCAGGCGTAAGGACTGACACAGCATGTTAAGTATTGGGTGGCCCTGAGCATTACTGGAGTTGCATTGCGTTGGCGACATGACTCCAGCGATGCGCCGCTCTTACGTGACGAGATGCGTCACGCAAGTGCCTACCCTTGCGCCAGGGCGTGCCGCATTGTAAAGTAGGCATATCTGCCGTGTCGCAAGGGTAGTTTTGCGTGACGCATTTGATCTGGCGCATCTCTGGAGATGCGCCAGAACGCGTAAGTAAGTATGCCCCTAAGGGGCAGAATTGCAATTACCGTCGCATCCCTGCAAAGTAGCAGGGATGCGCCAGTAATTGTGCGGCCCGCTACCACCACCAAACATGGTGCGCCGTATTTGCAATGCGGCGCACCATGGGCCCAGAACGTCACCGAAGCTTTACTGCTGGAGTTGCGTCGCAACGATGGCGCAGCTCCAGCAATGCTCTGGGGTACCCTATCTCCCCAATGCTTGGTCAAGCCGTACGTCTGCTTCAAGCAGGTGCAGGGTTTGTGTGACGCATTATTGTCCTCAAGGTGACTGATTGAAATTTTGTAGATTTCCCTCAGCCACTTTTAGGATGTGTTACAGCGCAGGAATGCCCTCCCTTGCGCCGGAACGCCCCCTGATGGCGCAGGGCTTTATAACGGGATGCATCTCCCAAATGCGTCACGTTGTTATAATATTATACGCCGCACCATGGCGCCTCTTTTGTTCAGCTGCCGCGTCACAAAAGTCACGCAAGAACGGAGCAAAAGAGCCGCAAGGGGCTTAAATCTGCCCCTTCCTTTGTACCCCTGACAATAAGAAAAATAGTGGCGGTGGATTGATAGTTTGACTATTTAAATGACTGGTTATGTAGCAGGCAACTGTTAGTGTTGTCACTAATCTGACTGAAATCACAATGGAGTTTGTCTGTCACTTTGCGTCTTGCCTGTGGACTGCTGCCTGCCAGTCCTAGGTGAACCTTTCAGTACTTTGTTTAGTGAGTTACGTGACTTTCGAAGTCGCAGGTCCGCAAATCAATGAAAACTAACCCTAATCAATATAATTTCGCAGAAATATTTTGTTATTGTTGTTTTGAAATGTTTGATTTGGTTGACATTGACAAGCAACAATCATCCATGTTTTCTGTTCTTTCTTTCATGTTGTACGTCAGCTCCCCCCAGGGGCGAGGGGACACAGGAGCAGCAGGCGGCGGCGGATGCTGTTGAACAGGGCCAGGATCGGGCAGGCGAGGGCTCCTTTGCTGGCCCCAGTAAGTTTTCATTTTAGACTAGTACCTATTTTTCCTAGCGTTCATCATTTGATTTTTTCAAAATCGTCTTTGATCTTCTTGTAGACTGTATCTAAATTCCTATCCTGCCTCTACTATGACTCCCTGTGGTATTACTAGATTATTCTTATTAGTCTGTCTGTGTAGCTAACTAAGATTGCACGGTTGGCGAAACTCCCATTCTAGTCAGCAATAGCTCAATCAACTTAGTGCAGTCCTCTGGGATTGTCCATAATGTCTTTTGAAGTATTCTATCTGCTTTGAAAATTCCCAACTATAAAATGTGAATGACCACCAAGAAAGAATAAGATACTACCTTTTGGTTTGGATAGGAGGACAATCCATACCACTACTGTTGCGGGGACAATTCTTCTGCAGAAACAGAACTATGGACAATAAATAGTGCATTGCTTATCAATTATAATAGGCGCTTTTAGAGTTTCCATATACCTCTGCGATAACAGACTTTGAACCCCCAATGTCCTTACTGACTGACTACATAGTGTGGCACAGTCATTTACCTCCCGAATTCATCGATGATTGATCCCCAATGATGATTATCCAACGTAGCTCAAGAGTATGGAGTCAGAGTCAAGAAGTGTCAGAGGCACGGACTCATGCTTGCAAAAATTGCAAAACCTTTCGCTCAGTCACTCTAGTCTGGACCAAAAAACACAGAGTCTATTTAAGTTTAAAAGCTTTATTAAAAGTAAACACATTTATTAAAATGAAGTCATAATAAAAACTAAACGTTTAACTGATAATGGAAAAGTGGTTAGTGCTGACGATTAATTGAAGACATTTCTTGTGGTCGAGCCGAGCTCTCACCTGGTTTCAACTTGATCTTGTTGTTAGAAGTCCATCTTCTGTCTGTGTGGAGAAAAATGGTGCGTGTTAAAAAGCCAGCCTTCATCAGTTGTGCCAAAAAGTGCAGCAAGACAACACCCTTCCCTGGAAAAAGGGACATTTTTTTTTACTTTAGAGTAGACAGTCACAAATTACATTGTTTTCACATGTCTTCATTCCTAGACCAAATACTAGTGAGTGGTTTATTCTAACATTCTTAAATGTACTTTGGAGGTGGAACATCTGGTGGCGGGGCCAGCGCGGAGGTGGTGGTGCTCGACACGGAGGCGGAGGGCAATTCTTCAGGGGAGGAGGCGGCGGCTGTAGTGCCGGCCGTGAGAGTTGAGACTGTGGTGTTGGCGGGCAGAGGTAAGCTCTTATATATTCCTTACTTATTGAGATTGAAGACGTGGCTGGGAAGGAAAGAATATGAGATGCATGGCTGGGTGAATGATGAAGCAATGATGGGTGGAAGGACAACAGCCTGGGTGGGTGACACAGAAACTGTATGTGTCCATATACCTGGATCATGCTACTATCTGACTCTTAGATAGCATATGTGTATCTAGAGCAGGGGTACTCATAGTACGGCCCGCGGGCCGGTGGCGGCCCGGCAAGCCTTCCTTGGCGGTGCGCAGACCTTGCGCAGATGCAGGGCCACAAAGAGGTGAAATAGAACAAAGCCTCTGCTCTGTGGGGCCGGGCGAGCAGTGATTGTCAGGGTGGAGATGCAGGGGCGCTACAACAAACAAAGCCTCAATAATATGTTAATGGTCTTTTAAAGACCTGTTAAGTACTTTGGTGTGGCTGTCTGTGTGTGCGCGTTGAGGAAGCTGTCTCAGCCCGGGCTGAAGGCTGACACAGACAGATACACACACAGTGAGATGACAGAGGGGGAGGGAGAGGGAGGGCAGGAGGGAGAGAGAGATGGAGAGGGAGGGCAGGAGGGAGAGCAGGAGGGAGAGAGATGTATGTAAATGCTGGGTCTGGTGGCTCAGTGGATGAAGGCATCTGCTGCAGGGACCTGTGTGCAACCTCATGGTCACAAGTTTTTGTTTTGCTTTAGCCCCGCCCCCTCTGACTCCGCCCCCACCAGTGCGGCCCTCGGCCACAAACTACACTGTAAATGTAGCCCCGAGAGAAAGTTTGTGAGTACCCATGATCTAGAGAGAGTAGACGGTCAGTGGATGAACTAAGTGTAACTTTGAAGAGCATGTAACACTGCACCCGCACGTCCGTTCCAGTGTAGGAAAGGCAAGGAAAAGAAGTTTTAATTTTGTCCAAATACTACCATCAATAGTAGCAGTAGTTTGTATTGCAAGCACAGCATAGATCCGAATATTACGGTGGCCACTCCCTACCTCTCCTAATAAGTTTAGTAGTACTCAGTCATTCATGTGTGGATGTATCACTGGTCACTCAATAAAAAGCAAAGCACCTAAAGTCATCCCATATGTAAGCAAAAACATCCCATGTGAAGTGATAGATAATCAGATTATTTATCTTCTTCATTTTCCATTTCTAGTACTCATTTGCACTGTAGGGTGAAAGTTAAATTAATTAAGCAGTAGCCCTTGTAACAGAGTATTCTCAGTGCCACCCGTAATAGAAAAGTAAGAGCTTCACCACCTGCATGTACTGGACCGGTACAGTAACGCAAGTCTAGGTCACTCATCATGGCGTACGTCTCTTTTTCTCGGGTGCAAGTTCACTGCGCTGGCATTATGCCCGCTTGCAGAAGATAACGTACCAATTTTCCTAAACAAGAGACAAGAAGAAGAATAAGACTGGTGTACTTTCATAGTCAACTCCAATGGAAGTCCATAGTGCTCGTAGAATTTGTTCCTTAAACTCCCACTAATGTTAGAGCAAGGACGAAGAAGTGGGAGGTTAGATAGATACTGGCCTCAATAATTATGTAATGCGCTTGCAAGTTGCTAGTTGTACTGTAACACAAATTTCTGCTGAATGATTGAGTTAATCTTAAACAGCATTAGTTACAGACAATGTATTTCTTTCTTCATATAGATGCTCCTTCCAAACCAACAAGGAGGAAGGAGCTGGCTAGAGCGGCCCGCAACGGAGGATCGATGCCACTGTGGCTGAATATCAGCGGCTGGTGGCCCTGGAGGACGACGAAAGTGCGCAGTCGACCACGACAACAACGTTGGCTGCATCGGCCTCCGTGCCCCCACGGGCTGCCACCCAGCACAGTGCTCCAGCCAGACCGAGCCGGGCTGCCAAAGCCAAACTCCGACGCCGAGCAGCAAGGACAACAGCTGCCTTTCACAGCCATTGCAACTGCAAGGCACGCCTGCGCCGCAGTACCCTGAGGGTGTCCCGCCTTCAGCAGGAACTCCACCACTTTACCAACGTGTTGGAGGCGCTCCGCTTAGAGCACGCCTTGCTCCGCGAGGAGTATGATGCCCTGGCCCAAAAAGTCAACAGCATCCACCCATAGTGTCCCTTGCCCCTTTTTTAGAGACTTTTGGGGGGTGGGAATCAGGAGTTGGGTTTGGGACTTTTAAAGGACAACCGTTGGGGTTAGGGAGGGTCTTGCGGGAGATTATTTTGTTAGGGCTATAAAAATATACTTTTTGAAACTTTATCTGACCATACCTGTTTTTACTGCTTGCCTGTTGGGTGGGGGTTTAACAGTAACTTTGTTTTCCTGAAAGTTTAGTTCCATTTTCTTCCTTTAAGTGTAAATGCCCAAGCAAGAGTCCTAGGACTTTAGTAGTACTACCGTCAGTCTCTCGTCTCTCCTAATACTCCATTATACTCCCTCCCACCAAACGCTTATCTTACCTGTAATTTGTGTTTCAAAGTAGGGCTAGGCACAGGGCTGGCTCCGCGGGAAATGGCGATTAAGGTTGGCAATCCTGGGCGGATGAAATTTCCTCATAGCGGTGGTACTAGTGGTGTGACACAGTGGCAGTTGCATGCCTATGAAAAAAAAGAAAATGAATTCTGGTTTGTCCTGAGCAATACAATGGTACAATAGAGAATATAGCAGGTGACAGTACACTAGAACAGTGCCACATTGTAGCCTAACAAATGGTAAAGTATAACTACTAATTCGGTTGAAGTTCTTTGACATTAGCCATGGGTCTTTGTCAAGCAGAGTAAGAATATATCCTCGGATTTCTTCACCAGCCTGTTGCTATCACCTTATAGCAAGTGTGTGGATTTATCGCTGTAATTTAGTCACACATCAATCAAAACCACACAGCCCGGGGGAAGAGGGTTAGGGTTTGAAAAATGGATGGGTACGGGGTTTTTGGGAAAGGTTTTGGGAGACAAGAAAAAATAGCACAGCATGGACAAACAATTGAACATAAACAAATCTTTGGGTACAAACCTATCCATCAATCTTTGAAAGTGCATGCACTACTGCATGCATGTCAGTGAAAAGTAAGTAGTACTTTCAACAACTGTGGAAGAAAGAATGCGACAGTTCAGGGCGTATGTGGAATTATTGATAACTATATTCAACATAAGGTCTCTGTTGCCAGATACCTGAGAGCCTTGCTGGTCACTATAAATCCATTCACAACACTCAATGGGGTTGGTCTGGAAGGTATAGTAGATAGAAAAGGAGAAATTGCTCTTTTTCTAGGTGTCCCCTCACTCACCAGGGTTGCCCCTTGGTGACATGCTTCATCATTGGGGCCATCCCAGTCCTCTACGGGCTGGGGCGTGCTGCGACTTGCAAATTACGTAGGAGCACTTACAAATGACTATGTGTGGTGCAGATGTGATAGTGGAGTGGACTAGGTGATGTGTTAAGGGATCCATTTAGAAGCAGAGAGAGATCCAAGAAATGCAGTCACAGTCATAGAAAAAAACAATGGATACTGTATCTGTATGTTGTTGTAGTTGTCCGGTTGAAATTGGTAAGTAAGTTGCATGCAGAAAAAAATTCCTCTTATTAGCGGCACTCCTCCATTGCAGCTGACGCTTCGTCCTTCAATGTTGGTGACCAGAAGACACCCTGTAAAAAAAGCACAGCATGGACAAACAATAATTGAAGATAAAGAAATCTTTGGGTACAAAGCTAACCATAAATCTTTTAAGTGACATAAAGGAAGTGCATGCACTACTGCATGCATTGTTACTGAAAAGTAAGTAGTACTAGAATGCAACAGTACAGGGCTGCAGCGTTTTCACTTGCCTATCTCTGCACTCAGAGAAACACTTCTTACATTAAATTAGGTTTAAAAAATAGCCGAAGTAAAACCTATAGAATGGCTGTAGGGATCAATTTAGAAGCAGAGAGAGATCCAAGAAATGCAGTCACAGTCATAGAATAAAACAATGGATACTGTATCTGTATGTTGTTGTAGTTGTCCTGTTGAATTTGGTAAGTAAGTTGCATGCAGAAAAAAATTCCTCTTATTAGCGGCACTCCTCCATTCCATCTGACGCTTCGTCCATCAATGTTGGTGAACAGAAGACACCCTGTCCACTGCCTGCCTGGCGGATGCTGAATTGCGGCTCGCTAATGTGAAGCCTGACTCCATCCTTTTTTCCCCATTGCACAGACTGAAACCCGGCCTTTAATTATTCAACGAAAAACAGGAAGTGATATAATATTACAACACCACTGATAAATAAATATAAGGTATGTAGGCTGTGGAGTGCAAAAAGTCACACTTTGATTTTCCTAGTAGACAGTACAATATTTTTGAAAGTGCGTACTCTGTCTGAGTCACCTTTTGAAGGATAAATAAGTATGGGCAAATTAATGTAGCAGATCTTTCCCCTCAAGCTAGGTGTACTGTAAACTGTGTTTTAGAACAAAATTAGATCTTCCCAGCAGTGCTCCCACCCAGACCCTTACTAAAGCCAGTCGCAAAAATGTAGAAGACCCCCAATCAAATCTCAAAAAACGAGGCCTAGCAGAAAACTGGTGACAAAACGTACTTTGAAAGTAAAAGTAGGCCCAAATACCCCCTTACCCACCGTGGATTGTATTCAAACCACTTGCAAGCAACCAAGCAAAAGTATCCATAGCCAGCATCGCTCCAAGACTCGAAAACACCCCCACCCAAACACATGCAATAGAAATGCTGCTAACCCTAACGAACCCTAAGTTAAGAATAGTGGCAAAGGTTTTCTTTAACTATGCCAAATCCCCCCTTTCCCACCATGGATTTTCTTCAAATGACTTGCAACCAAAATTACACATTCTCACGAGTGCTCTAAGACCCCAGAACTCAGTTGCAAAAATCTAGAACACCCCGAAACACATGCAATCCTGCTGCTAGGGCTAACCCTAACGAACCCTAAGTTACAAAAAGTGCCAAAAAGCTTTTCCGCGTGGATTTTGTCCCAACCACTTCTACCCGGTATTAGACCTTCCCAGGAATGCCCCAAGACCGGCCAACCCACCCGCCAAAAAGCATAACACCCCCAAACAGGCCAAAAGCAAAATCTCATACTTACAATATTTCTCGGCATTCGGTCCAAATGCGCTGTGTAGCTAGGCCATAACTCCGGTTTACCACCATGGATTTCCTGAAAAGCAAATGCAATCAAGATTCGAGTGTCCCAGCAGTGCTCCCAGACCCAGAAACCCACCCACAAACACCAGGAAGCCCCCCAAACAGGCCCCCGAAAACGGTACATTGAGAAAAATGTCAGAAATAGCAACAAAAAAAATCAGCGTGGATTTTGTCCCAACCACTTCTATCCGGTATTAGACCTTCCCAGGAATGCCCCAAGACCCGCCAACCCACCCGCCAAAAAGCATAACACCCCCAAACAGGCCAAAAGCAAAATCTCATACTTACAATATTTCTCGGCCTTCGGTCCAAACGCGCTGTGTAGCTAGGCCATAACTCCGGTTTACCACCACGGATTTCCTGAAAAGCAAATGCAATCAAGATTAGAGTGTCCCAGCAGTGCTCCCAGACCCAGAAACCCACCCACAAACACCAGGAAGCCCCCCAAACAGGCCCCCGAAAACGCTACATTGAGCAAAATGTCAGAAATAGCAAAAAAAAAATCAGCGTGGATTTTGTCCCAACCACTTCTATCCGGTATTAGACCTTCCCAGGAATGCCCCAGGACCCGCCAACCCACCCGCCAAAAAGCATAACACCCCCAAACAGGCCAAAAGTAAAATCTCATACTTACAATATTTCTCGGCCTTCGGTCCAAACGCGCTGTGTAGCTAGGCCATAACTCCGGTTTACCACCACGGATTTCCTGAAAAGCAAATGCAATCAAGATTAGGGTGTCCCAGCAGTGCTCACAGACCCCGAAACCCACCCACAAACAGCCGGAACCCCCCCCTAGGAGTACCTCAAAGGCAAGCAAGTCAGCAAAAACACAAAAAAAATTCTGCCTCGGATTTGGTCCAATCCACTTTTATCCGGTATTAGAGCTTCCCAGCAATGGCCCCAGAGCCGTCAACCCAGGAGAAAACGAGTAGAAGACCCCCAAACAGCCAAAGAGCAAAAGTACAAAAATGGGGACTTAGTCATTTTTTTGCCAATTTCCCAAATCACTCCGCGCGTGCTCTGCAGCTAGGCCCTAACTCCCCTCTGCCATCATGGATTTGCTTCAAACCTCTTGCAAAGTAAAGTATCCATAGCCAGCAGTGCTCCCAGACCCCGAAACCCACCCACAAACACCAGGAAGCCCCCCAAACAGGCCCCTGAAAATGCTACATTGAGCAAAATGTCAGAAATAGCAACAACAAAAAATCAGCGTGGATTTTGTCCCAACCACTTCTATCCGGTATTAGACCTTCCCAGGAATGCCCCAAGACCCGCCAACCCACCCGCCAAAAAGCATAACACCCCCAAACAGGCCAAAAGCAAAATCTCATACTTACAATATTTCTCGGCCTTCGGTCCAAACGCGCTCTGTAGCTAGGCCATAACTCCGGTTTACCACCACGGATTTCCTGAAAAGCAAATGCAATCAAGATTAGAGTGTCCCAGCAGTGCTCCCAGACCCAGAAACCCACCCACAAACACCAGGAAGCCCCCAAACAGGCCCCCGAAAACGGTACATTGAGCAAAATGTCAGAAATAGCAACAAAAAAAATCAGCGTGGATTTTGTCCCAACCACTTCTATCCGGTATTCGACCTTCCCAGGAATGCCCCAAGACCCGCCAACCCACCCGCCAAAAAGCATAACACCCCCAAACAGGCCAAAAGCAAAATCTCATACTTACAATATTTCTCGGCCTTCGGTCCAAACGCGCTGTGTAGCTAGGCCATAACTCCGGTTTACCACCACGGATTTCCTGAAAAGCAAATGCAATCAAGATTAGAGTGTCCCAGCAGTGCTCACAGACCCCGAAACTCACCCACAAACAGCCGGAACCCCCCCTAAGAGCACCTCAAAGGCAAGCAAGTCAGCAAAAACACAAAAAAAATTCCGCCTCGGATTTGGTCCAAACCACTTTTATCCGGTATTAGAGCTTCCCAGCAATGGCCACAGAGCCGTCAACTCACCCGCAAAGAGGTAGAACAACACCCCCACAAGTGCTGAGTCTTTCTTCATTGGGCGTTAACCAGCCCTCTGCTTTGATGGAAATAGGAGTCTGGAGGAGGAGGATAGAGGAGCATGTTCTTCTGAACTTGTGAACCTGAGGAATGCAGACTGCGGCAACTTCAAATCAATAAGCAAACAAGTGAAGACAGTTCTGCTGATGGGCTTGTTTTTGTGATTAGGTGATTAAAGTTTGAATTATATTAACTGTGCACAACAAAGAAAGACAGGCACACAGGAATAAAAGTGAATAAGGACGAAAAAGAAAGCTATTGATTCATTGTCTCATTTTCAGGGCTCGGTGTCACGGTCCACGAATAAGAATAAGGCTTCGTCATCATACTCTGCGAATTCAGGCAGGGTGAGCTCAGTGTCACCTGACAGAGAAGAAATTCCCTCATCTATGTTGCTGTCCACCTCATCTTCATCCGGCGTGCTTTCTCGTACTCTGTAATCTGGTGGTATGAGGTGCTGATTCATCTTGATCATTGTTAACCTCTCCACATTTTTGGGCGAGAGGCGGCTCCATTTGGAAGTTACAATGCCACCTGCAGCACTGAAAACACGTTCACTCGACACGCTTGCGAGTGGACAAGACAAGTAGTTTAAAGCCAGGTTGGAGAGCTGTGGCCACAATTCTTTTTTCCCATGCCAATATGCCAATGGGTCAGCATTAACATAGACCTCTGTTGAGTCATTCAGATAGTCCTTCACCATCGACTCCAGAATAGTAGCATAAATGTAATGCTGGTTTGAGTGGGTCATTTTAAGACGTTCATCACCTTGTAGGCGCTCTAATAATTTCTCCGCCAGAACAAAAGGGTCTTGGTTTTCTTCATCTTTTTGAAACACAGAACACATCTCCTTCAGTTGGTGCTCCAGCATGTACAACAATGGGATAGCTTTTCCCAAATTACAGTCCTCCTTGCTGACTGCACGCGTGAAGAACTCAAAAGGAAGAAGCATGAGTGTCAGGCTTTTAACTATGTCCCATTGCGCCGCACCCATCCTCAGGTCCTCCTTCTGAGCTGTACCCTGTGTTAAGAAATAGTGATCAAGTACCGTATACTGCTCATACAGACGCTCAAGCATGTAGAAGGTTGAGTTCCAACGTGTTGCCACCTCCTGGATGAGTGCTTTCACTGGCATTTGACGTTCATACAGCAGGCTCCTCAGATGCTTCTGGGCCTCAAAAGAATGGCTGAAATGTTTGCAGATTTTTCGGCAGGTGTCCACTACCCTGTACGCTGCACTGTCTTTATCACTCAAGAATTTTTTGACAACCAGGTTTATACAGTGCACCAAACACGGCACTATGAAATAGTCACCCAGCTCCATGGCCTTAACTACATTGGTGCCATTTTCCGTGGAAACATAACCAACCTGGCGTTTTTAAGGGGACAGCCAGTCAAGGACCTTTGTGTTTAAACATATCCAAAATGTTTTCTGCTGTGTGACGTTTCTCCAAACCAAACATGGCTAGTGTTGCATGTTTCCGAGCAGCTTTAAAAACTTGGTCCGGGGCAACACCTGCGTTTAGCTTTGCTTTAACCCCTGAAAAAGAGACCCAGTGTGCAGTGATGCACATGTAATCAGCGCCTGCGCCACTGGTCCACATGTCTGTTGTCAGATGTATAGTGTGAACAGCACTCTTCTGCAAAGCTGCCCCAATCACCTCCAGAACATCTTCATGTAGTGCTGGAACCGCAACTCAGGCAAAATAGAACCGGCTAGGAACCTTCCATTTAGGGCAGAGTGCTGCCACTAATTCTAGAAAACCAACCCCTTCTACAAAAGAAAAAGGGAGAAGGTCCAGAGCTAGCATTTTAGCCAGCTTAGTGTTATACAAATGCGTCAGTGAGTGGTTGCGTTCATATTGCGCTTCTGTAAACAACATCTTTTTAATGTTGCCCTGGACCAAGGATTTACGGGATGATGATGATGATATCTTTGACCCAGTTACGCTCGCTGATGAACTTTTTCGCATTGGTGTATCACTCTCTCCCACACTCTTAGTGTGGCTCACATGGGGTGTGCTGCTGACAGGGGTACTGGGTATAAGTGAAGTGTTTGACACGTCTTTTTCCTCCTAGTCATCATCAGATGAAACATCAACGTTTTCATTACGTGCAATTTGGGCTTCCTTGATCGCCTGTAGGTGCGCAAACCATTATACAGTGTGCTGTCTCCTAAGATGACCTCTCTGGCCTCCGGTACCATAGTTCGTACCAAACTTACCACGACTAACTCGAAGCTTACAAATGCTACAAATGGCTACGTTTTCCTTTTTTGGGCAAACACTAAAGAAGTCCCAAACTGCAGACTTGAAATGTCTTTGGGGGCCGGAGGAGGCAGCGATACTGGTGGTGGTGGTCCTGCTGCTAATGCCAGATGAAGTGGAGGATGTGGATTGCCAAACGTCAGTACGTTTGCACTTTCACCACCACTAATTGAGGTCGAGGTGGATGGAGGTCCCTTCTTGCGAGGAAGAAATATGGAAGCGGTAGGTGTTGGTGTACTAGTTAACTCCAATGATTGTTGTGTTTCCATTGCCTCCTCGTCGACATTATCATCACGCTCAGCAGCTTCTCGGGATAGGGTCAAAATGTTTCTTTGCTGCATGCCCGCTGGGGCTGCAGTGACCTTTATGATGACTGGCTCGTCGCCGTGAGAGGCTTCATCAGCAGCAGTATCCGTCACTTCTTGTTGAGCCTCATCACACTCCATAGCTATGAGTTTTTCGACGACCTTCCTTTTACGCTTAGGTATCTTTGTCAGATCATGGTGTGCCTCACTCTCAGACTGCCGTGATGGTTCCCAATCTTCATCCAGATCATCAGAAGGAGGTGGGCTTGAAGAAGATGTAGACACCCCCCTTGATCTTTTCCTTGCTAGGGATGTGCAAGACAATGAATGATCATCAGGAGGAGTGGCTTCCTAAAATGATACCTCGGTTTGATTGTCAATTTCCTGATGTGCCCCTACTTCGGGAGGAACAACTATTGTGGGCACTTGTGACCCTCCATGCACCTCTGCTTGCGCATCTCCTTGTGCTGCCTCTCCTTCCACATGTTCTTGGGCTTGTACTTGCACATGTTGTTGTTATTGCGGCTGTGGTTGTTCAACACTTGTCAGATGAGTTACAACAACCTGTGTTGCTTCAGGGACATTGCTGCTACTTTCTTGCGATGAGCCAACATCACTGGTCGATGGTGATTGAAGAAGTACACTGACTGCCTCTGAAGCACTCAAGGGCTTTGACTTAAGTTGGCGTGGTGGTGGAGGCACTGAGCCCAATGGAGCGGGGGTGCTGCTCCCAGCTTGGTCCCCAGCAGATCCCGCTGCTGCTGCAGGCGTACTTTTTTTTTTACTCCCAAAAAACGCGGCGGACGGCACACCAGCCTCCTTGGTAACTTGCTTCTTCTGCTCCTTACTAGCAACTTTCTTGCTAGAGGAGCTACAGAGAACTTTTTTGGGGGCCATCTTCTTCAGAGCAGGTCAGAACAGCAGGCCGCAGTTGCACGAGTTGCAGAGTTGTCTGAGGAAAGTTCTAGATTGTATGGGAATACACAGAATTCAAACCCTCCAGTGTTCCCACCCTTTTCCTAATACAAATGGTTCCCCACTTAGGTAGGGGGCCTATTGCCCACACCAGGAACCAGATAAAACTTGGACCATGTAAAGTCGATGTGGTTTCAATACGGTCTTCAAGCGATTACAGTTTTGTTGTGTTCCTATGATGTGCATTAGGTCCCCCGACATAGGAAGCAATTTACAATAAAGAGAAGTCTGAGAAAGAATAGCTGTATGTCTTTTTTACCATTCGCAGAAAATGTCGGAGTTTTCTGGTACAATAATCCGGGAAAAAGTAGCCTTTTTTTCAATGTACTTTTGCGTTTACAGTGTTCTTAAGCTAGGAAAATGTGTTGGGGTCTATTCAAGCCACTCCACCCTGGATTACCTTGAGGTTGGTGAAGTTCCCTAGCTGCTGGCTGACTCAAAGCCCGAATAGTGCAGCCATAGCAAGTGAGGGGAAAATGGGATTTCTTTGAGTTTAGTTTTGACATTAGGCCTGGAAGAGACGAAGGGTAAAACTCCCCATCTGCTTTCCTTGGAGAAGGACTACCTGGTGCCTAATGCCAAGATGTCCTAGTACCCAGTTATAGTTTTCTCACATTTTCCCTCTGCTCTTTCAGCGCCCCTGGAGGCCATACCAGAGCATTTGCTACCTAGCTACCCATCCCGGGGGAGTCAGAAACCCCACCAGACCATCACAGAATAGAGTGAGAGACAAAAGGGGGCTGACGCTTTCCCTTTCTGGCACTAAGCTGCATCCCCCACTAGAGAGTTAACCCCTCTCTGTTCACACTTATGTCAAATTAAATCCAAAAGAACCCAACTTGCCTCTTTATTGTCATGGGTTTGCTACAGTATTCAGGTTCTAGGCCTCAGGGTTGGCAAAAAGAGTGTTGGGGCTGTATTGGTGGGGGTATTTCCCGAAGCCAGGACGGGCCAGCCCCTATGCCCATTTTTTGAGTGAATTCCTGTCATTAACTTGGCTTTATCACCCCTGGAGGGGACAGACTGAGGTACTTCTCATATCAGCCTCCCCCATAAGGGAGCAAACGACTGTTGGGGATTCAGGAGTGGGAAGCATGACGGATGCCAGGACAGGTGTGCTCCAACCTGATTTTTTTACCTAAATCTCTGTCATCCATTGGGCTTTTCCCCCTCACCCCTGGGGGGGGGGTTTGGGGTCGTACGTTGGTGCCTTTGGGGTGAACGGCATGGCACTAATTTTCCCATAAGGAGAGAAGAAAGGCTTCTGTGGCTTTAGGAGTGGGGCTAAGGCCTGATGTCAGGACGGGCTGGCATTCACCCCATTCCTGATTTTGTTTGTAAAATATACTGGCATTAATTGGGCCTACTGCCAGAAAGACTGTTCATGGCTTTAGGAGTGGTGTTAAAGCCTCAATGACTGGACATGTTGGCCCCCCAATCCATTTATTATGTAAATAGGAACTGCCATGTTGTTTAGCAGCCATGATGCCCCCCCCAGCCCGTAGGGTGGAATGTGGGTTAAACCCCAATCTGCTCCCCAGACGGGGTAGAACGAATGTTGAGAGATTTAGGCCTTAGGGTACAGCACAATGCCAGGATTCAACATACTCCTTAATATTTAATTAAATCTTATTGTCAAACAAGAAAATAAAAGGTGTGATTTAATTCGTCACACTTTTCGGAATAGCAGTGTCTACCGTTACTTTTCCAAATGTATTTTCTATATGCCAATCAACATCACTCCCACCCACGGTAGCAGCCTTCCCGTCTGAAAGCTGAACAAACGCCATCGTGTGAGAAGCTGTCTCGGTTTATGAAACGTGGAGCCTTTGGTCTCGCAGTCTTGTGAAAACCTGGAGCTCTTCTTTCCCAGGTTGAGGATATTACTTGTTAATGGCCCCTAAAGGCTACATTTGTTTTATATGAAAATAATTGAAATAGATGTCTTGCAGAGAAACAGTGGAGTGCCCATCAGGCTGCATGCAGGCTTGGCAGAGAGCTGTGAAATTTCACATCAAATCACAATCTCATAATCAGCAGCATGGTCAAGAGTTGTGGCAGCATAGCTGGGAGCTCCAGAGGTAACAACTGCAGTGATCGATTGGTGAAGGTTGTCAAATAACCAATTACTTAGTGTAACTGTTGTCGATGAAAGCGCAATCTATGCTAAAGTACCAAGGACCTCATTTACATTGATTTGGTATAGGGCAGCGTCACAAGTGTTTTTTTTGCCGCGATGCCGTATGCCAAAATAGAATGGGCAGGAATGCATCGTATTTACGAGATACCATCCAGCACGGCACACAATATGGTGCCTAGAGACATGGTGCAAGGGTGTCTGTGTTGTTGGCAGGATTGGTTTTCCAGCCGCGGTCTGCGCAGGTATCAGCGTGGGGCCGGGTGAGGGAGGGGCGGGGGGGGGGAGGTTTGGGGGGGGTCAGACGGATGATGCCAAGGGAAAGTTAATTATTTATTTAATTTTCCCTTGGCATCGTCCCTCGAAGTCCCCCCCCCCCCCCACCCGGCCCCACCGCTGTGACCTGCACGGACCACGCACGGCTGTGTTGTTGTGCAGAAAGGAAATCCTTCCTGCACAAAAACAATCCATGGAGGCGTTTTCCTCTTTCTGTGTGTGTTGCAAAATGCAGCACACATAGAAAGCGGAAAAAACAAGGAGAAATAAACATATTTTACCTAGTAACACCTGCCCTGGGGAGGTGTACGGTTATGATGCATTCCCAGGTTTACAGATCCTTGTAAATCTGGAAATGCATCAAAACCCATGGGTGTTGGGTGGGAACACCCACCGCAACGCCCATGTAAAATCCTGCATGATACCGTATAAGGTAATGCAGCGACTTGCGCAGCGGTGCCTTACACCATGTCTGAGGCCATAAAATACCATACAAAGTGGCTTTGCGTGGCCTCGTAGATATGGGTCTGCACTCTGCGCCACCGGAGCGTCATAGAAATTAGGCACCTACGGCGCAAGGGTTTTTTTTAAATAAGTCCCTTAGTCTTAAAAAATACTTGTGTCCTATAGAGTGAATAAACATGTTCATCTAAATCTATAAATTGCATGTCAATAGCTCACAAATGATACTGTGATGCGTTGTGGGTCCAGAGAAGGAATGCGCTTGTGCTTTGATACCATAGGTTCATGTAAGAGGTTGATATTCAGACTAATATTTTGCCCCATCTCCCACGCCCCGTGATAAGGAATAGTCAGTGATGTCTTAAGGTATTAGGGGCCCGGTCTGGAGCTACTTTGAATTTATTGATGCTAATCAATGCTTAATCATATGCTAAACGTTTAGTAATAGGGTCATACAAAAACAGTTAGAATATTTGGCCTAGGCCACAAAAATCCTTATTATGACACTGTGTAGCTAAAGACAGAGACATTAGTGTAAGGAAAAATGTGAAAAAAGAGAAACAGTTGACTTTCCCAAGGGCCCTCTTGGAATGCGGGGGCCCTGGGCGAGTGCCCATTTTGCCCATGCCTTAAAACATCTATGTGAATAGTGAGTTTTCTTGTACCATGCTGCAGCCCAATAATGTTTCATTGTTTGCTTCCGAAACAAAGATGTCGTTTCTTACTTGCTTTAAGCTGAGCCTGATGTAGCCCATGAACCAGTCATGCAGGGTTTTGGGCATTGCTGCTTCACAGGTGAATATCGCAGTCTGTATTTTCTTCACTTTGTGGGTCTGGGACTTATGAGCTTATTTACAAGCCCCTTGTGCGCCTGTCCATATTTACAAGGCCACGGAAATCCACACTGTGTGGCTTTTGATGGCCTTGTAAATATGGCCCACCGCATTACTCTGCGTGAAGGGAGCGTTCCATGGGTGTTTCTGTGGGTGTTCCTTCGCAACATCCATGGAACCTGGCGCATTCTCAGATGTACAAGATTTCATAAACCTGGAAATGGGCCAGGTTGTCCATCTTGTTTTGGAGATCACAGAAAACCAGCAACTCTGTAGAGTGCAAAGCCCCTGACAAATGATACAGCCTGATTTTCTCTGCTAAATAGGCAGTGGCTCAGCCATTCAGATATTTAAAAGTGCACCAAGGAGACAAGAAATTGGCTTGCTTGGATATCAAAGCCAATTCACAGAATATCATGTTTTTAGATTCAAAATCAGGCATGCAGCAGCATTTTGGTCTCCCTGAGTGATTGAGGGGCAGATTTACTTGATTCCTATGGAGAGCAGTGCAGCAGAGGCAAATGCTGTGGTGCATGAGAAGGGGGGAAAAGGAGAGCACTATATTTGCAGAAATATGTCACTCTTCTCCCCTCTCCCTAGTGCTGGTGCAGAAATATGATGCTGTTGCCCCGAACACACCTTTGCACCATAGTGAAAGGTTGTCTCTGTGAGTCTATCATAGGTTTTCTATGAAAATACTATGCTTAGACTAACTTTAAACCTTTTACCACTTTGTACGAGTGCTGTACAGTGTAGTACGCCGGAAAAGAAAGGAGAAATTATAGCATTTCTCCCTCATAGCGCCTATTTAAAATGGGCGCTATTTTCTCACGCCAAACACTTTCTACTTTTTAAAGTAATTAGGGCTAAGCATCAGAAACCTTTGGTGATTGCATGGGAAGGAGTAGTTTCTGTCCTGTAACTCCAGTTCTGTAGTAGGGGTATCTCTCTTATAGTCATAATCTAGTGAATAGTCCCTCCCATGTGCGCGGACCCCGGAGCAATCAAAAATAATCTCTTAAATTGTCAAAAAATGCAGAACTGCACAGACACTTAAGAGAGAATTTAAAGACAGATAATGCAGCCTATATCCACAGGCTACACTGTCCAGTACTTCTACTAGAAATTCCACCAAAAACCCACAACAGCACAGCCTGTCCAGATTTCTCCACAGAGAAACACTTTCCTTTTTCAGCAAAACCCTCTGGAATGATAGAGAGGAAGGAATGGACAGACAAGCCCCATAGGCTGCCATTATGTGGCTCAAAACAGGATACTGTGCCTTTAAGAGAACCTTCCAGAACTCTCTCAGTATCCGAGAATGCACAGCAGGTCCCTCTTACTTTCAGTTCTTTTTTCCGGCTCCTGCTAGCAGCACGCTGGAGCTTTAGCTCTTCTTTTTTGAGCTTGTTTTATTCAATTTTTGTGATAATTTTGTGTTTTTGCAGCTTCACTCGACGTCTTTGGTCTTTAGCTACATTCTGCTGTGTTTTTTTGGCAGAATTTCTGCAGTCTTCTTGTCTTGGTACTATGTCTATCTGACAAGTGCTTTGTCTGCAGCTGAATTAAGGACCAAAGCTGAAGCTCACAGGGTTTATATTCTGTGTTTGCCTGTGTCTTTTGACACCTGTCTTCTCTGTAATTTCTTTTCTAGGAGGCTTCGGCTCCCTGGTTTGGAGCAGGGGAGTTTGAAGCCATCTTCAGCCTCTGGGTAAGGAGAGGGTAGGTCCTCTACCAGTCCCCATGCTGTGACCTCTGGGGTTCTCCCCAGTAGGAGCACGTCTAAGCTATGAATTGGTTCCGGTCAGTGCCTCGACATCATGGAGTGCCTCGACGTCATGGAGTGCCTCGACGTCATGGAGTGCCTCGACGTCATAGAGTGCCTCAACGTCATGGAGTGCCTCGATGTCATGGAGCAGTGATGCTCGACGTCATGGAGTGCCTCGACGTCATGGAGTGCCTCGACTTCTACTTTTTAAAGTAATTCGGGCTAAGCATCCGATACCTTTGGTGATTGCATGGGAATGCCCATGACCACCCATGGTACGCCCCCTTGGCGCTAATGAATACAAAGCAGCGCTATGCACTACTTTTGAGTGATTTTCTAGCACTAAACAAGTTTAGTGCTGGGAAAGTAAGGGGTATATTTACAAGATAATGACGCAGCATGGCGCTGCAAGCCATCTTGCTGCGCATAGCTGTGTTATTTGGAAAGTGCAGGGATGCGTTGTATTTACAATACGACGCATCGTTGTTCTTTCCTCTGCACTGGCACACAATAGGCTGCCTAGCGTCAATGCAGTCACCCTTGCAACATGGTGCAAATGTGCCTGCATAGTAAGGATTATTGTTGTTGTGCAGGAAGGGACTCCTTCCTGCACCCAAAAAAAAAACATTGATGGTGATTCCCTCCTTCTTTGTGTGCTGCATAATGGGACCAGATGGCACACTCCTCACAGAACGGGAGGCGATTCCCACGCAAAATCAGTTCTGTCCGCTATGCTTGGTACAAGAAACACAATCAGACCTGGGGGGTGCCACTGGCCAGGTGGGTGAGGCCTCTGGTGATGGCTGATTGGGGGACTCTGAGCTGTGATCGAGGGGGTCTGGGTCATGGACACCATGAGTACATGCTCTGCACCAAGGGGCACTGAACTTAATTGAGGGACTTGCGAGGGGGGGCCAAGGGCCCGGGGACACAATGGGGGGAATAGGGAGAAAAGTTTTTGAGGGGGTCACACTATCACGCTAATGTACCTTTTTGGAATGGCCAGCTGTAGTGTGCTGAGTTGACCCGGCTAGACCATTAGTCAGGCTGGGTCGCGCGGTGCGAGGCAGTCGGTTACACTTTGGTGGATGAGAAGGGGGTTTCCTATCTTGTGAAAGTAGGCGCTTGATAATAGCTACTTCAAGTTTGGTGGGGTGAATCAGGGGGCGGGTTGTGCTTTGGGGTGGGGTTCTGAGTCCTCAGACCAGGATTGGGTTATGAGAATGAAGTGCTACTGCCTTTGGGTTGGGGGGCCGGGGGTTTACATTTTGGTTCTGTTGGGGATGTTGCCGGGTCTGGGCATTGTTGTACCAGGTGGCCAGGTGGGTGAGGCCTCTGGTGATGGCTGATTGGGGGACTCTGAGCTGTGATCGAGGGGGTCTGGGTCATGGACACCATGAGTACATGCTCTGCACCAAGGGGCACTGAACTTAATTGAGGGACTTGCGAGGGGGGGCCAAGGGCCCGGGGACACAATGGGGGGAATAGGGAGAGAAGTTTTTGAGGGGGTCACACTATCACGCTAATGTACCTTTTTGGAATGGCCAGCTGTAGTGTGCTGAGTTGACCCGGCTAGACCATTAGTCAGGCTGGGTCGCGCGGTGCGAGGCAGTCGGTTACACTTTGGTGGATGAGAAGGGGGTTTCCTATCTTGTGAAAGTAGGCGCTTGATAATAGCTACTTCAAGTTTGGTGGGGTGAATCAGGGGGCGGGTTGTGCTTTGGGGTGGGGTTCTGAGTCCTCAGACCAGGATTGGGTTATGAGAATGAAGTGCTACTGCCTTTGGGTTGGGGGGCCGGGGGTTTACATTTTGGTTCTGTTGGGGATGTTGCCGGGTCTGGGCATTGTTGTACGGGTAAAGGTCTGAGAAGATCATATTATGGGAGGTCATGCTACAAAGTGATAGGGTGTCCCCTGCAAGACTGTAGGCCGCGACACCACACACAGCTGCGAACTCATGCAAGGAGACACAGAGAGGTATAAACTAATGACGTGGAATGTTCTGGTGCTCAATAATAGGGTCAAATGGATCCGGGTGGCAACCTATCTTAGGTGCTATGGGATAGGTATATCTCTGCTTCAGGAGACGCACTTATGGGGAGACTGTCTTAAATATGTTCAACGTAGATGGAGGGGCCAATTTTTCGCTACCTCCTACTCAGGGTTTGTCTGGGGCGTGCTTATATGGGTGGCACCAGGGGTTCCCTTTAAGGCTTTGCATACCAAACAAGACCCTGAGGGGAAGGGACGCTGGATGGGCGTAGTGTCAGTGTAGTGAATATATATGCCTCGAATAGTGGTGATGGGGGGTTTTAAGTCGAGTTTTGGGGCAGTGTGATCTGAATCCAGACATGGAATTGATTATTGCGGGAGACTTTAATTGTGCCCTTGATGGGGAATTAGTCAGACACCCCCAAAACTTAGATGCCAAACCCAAAACCAGAGAAGCGATGGGCCAGATGCTTCAAAACTATGGCTTATTGGATATATGGCAACACCGCAATCCAGATCGTCAGGTGTACTGGTGCCACACACCTGCTGCCAATACCTATAGTAGACTAGATTATTTTTTATCCAAAGGATGGCGGCGCATCGGATAGTGGAAACGCAATATCTGGCCCGCTACTTGTCTGACCACTCCCCACTACTAATAACGTGTTCGCTGGGCCAACCGCGGTCCAAGATGCCGCTAGGGAGGCTCAACAATGAAGCTTTTGGGGACCCAACCTATAAGGAAGCCATATAGACCTGGCTGGAAACCTATTTTGAGACGAACTGGGGCTCTGCTAGTACCAGGGCGATCGAATGGGATGCAATGAAGGTGGTGGTATGGGGGATGCATGTCTACTGAGGTGGTGGTTAAAAAAGTGCTAGAAAAAGACCTACGCCGGCATGATGAACACTTGGCAGCTCTGGAGAAATAGCTTCCCACAAATAAGGAGAGGTTGGCACAATGGGCAGAAATGCGATGGAAGATTGGGGATGTGTGAGACTCGCTGGGCAAATACAATAAAAATGTGAGCAGGCGTCGCTGGTATACAGAAGGGGATAAGGCAGGTCGGTTGTAAGTGCGCCTGATTCGGGCGGAGACCCAACCCCTCCCGATTTTGGCACTGAAAACGACATTGGACGGGTGGTCAATACACAACACGAGATTAACAAAACATTCTGGAACCACTTATGTAGAATATACTCTGACCCCGACGCCCTTGTGGCCCCTGAGGGGATGGGGACTTTTCTGATGGGGTGGAACTGCCCTGTGTGGACCCAGAGAGTCAGGAGGCTTTAGGAGCCCCCTTTAGAGGGGAGGAGATACGAGTGGGTCCACACAGGGCAGTTCCACACCGCCAGAAAAGTCCCCATCGCCCATCTGAAAACTGCTAAGTCCCCTGGGATGGATGGCATGGCGGCGGAACTGTATAAGGAATATGGGGGGTCCTGATCCCTAAATTGTTGGAAATCACGAAGAGGCCGGCGAGTGTGGACAGCTCCCAAATTCCATGAGGGAAGCATTGATAGTAATGATTCCCAAACCAGGGAAGGATCCCCTGCTCCCCAGTTCCTATAGGCCAATTTCAATGTTGAATGTGGACCTTAAAATTGTCAGCCAGGTATCGGCCAATAGGTTCCTTCCATATCTACGGCGACTGGTTCATGAAGACCAGTCCGGTTTTATACCGGGCAGGAACACGCTGCGGTATATTCGTCGCCTCGCACATGTTATGCAAACATTGGAGGGGCGGGCCCAACAGAGCACCTTAGTGATTCTAGATATCGAACAAGCGTTCGACTCGATTATGTGAGACTACCTATGACAGGTACTTCTAAAAATGGGCCTGGGTGAGGGTTTTGTCAGCTGGGTAAAATTGCTCTAAACCCATCCGGTGGCAAGGGGTCGCACAGGACTGTATGTGTCGGACATAATACCCATAGCACGGGGGACGCGGCTAAGCATGGGCGAATTTTGCGAATCTCGCGTTCGCGAATTTTGCGGATTTGCGAACTCGCAATCCGCAAAATCCGCGAATTCTCGCGAATTTGCGGATTTTTTTTTTTGTGTTTGCCACTCTCTGTCACCACTGCCACTCTCTGACTACTCACACCCTCTGGCCCACCCATGCCACCCTCTGTTTCATCACAGCACCCTCTGGTTGTCCAGTCAGTGTACATTATTGTGGCAAAGCAAAGCACACCTTCCCTGCCTCAAGTGACCTGAATTAATATGGGGCTGATTAATGTGTCACAGAACATTTTTTTAGCTGGCACCTGCTTCCTTAGTGCTTCCTGATTAGTGATCTTTTGCACTTGCTAAGTGCTTTCATTGTTGCAAAATTAGTTACAACACCTGCCCTGCCCCAACTGACAATAATGAATTAGGGGCTGATTAATGGATTTGAACTTCCAGCCTGGCTCCTGCTTGTCTCCCTTAGCTGTAATTCAGGACCTTTGTGGCATATGTGTAACTATTCTGAGGTTCAGAGCAGGGTCACATAATAGTTGCAACTGGCAACTGAACTCTGGAGGGGCCCCTCAGGAAGCACTACAGGAAATGGCTACTAATGATGAGCCTGAACTTTTGAACCTGGTAAATAGTTTCAGTTTTGCTAAGATCGTATTTCTGCAATTTAGCGCTTATTCGCGGGGCGCGAAGTTATACTGGGAAGCCGCGAACTCACGCGAACAGTGCGAGCAAGCCATAAAATCCGCTGCTCGCGGATTTGCGGATTTTGCGGGAGATTCGCGAATCTCGCGGATTGCGAATTTACCGAAAATCCGCAAAATCCGCGAGCGAAACGGATTTTCCGCCCATGCTTAGACGCGGCAAGGATGCCCGCTCTCCCCCTTGCTGTTCGTCCTGGCAATGGAGCCATTGGCCTGCCACCTCCGCAGGTTATTTGAGGGACAGGGCACATGGATTGGGGGTTTGGAGCATGTCGTGTCCCTGTATGCCAATGACGCATCTACCTGACTCGGCCGACCCAATCCTTACCAACTATGATCGCTGCACTGGTGCGGTTTGCTGCCGCCTCTGGGCTTTCCGTCAACAAGACGGAATCGCAACTTTACGCGACTGTATCGGAGAGTGATTGGGAGGTAGCCCAGTGTCTGGTGATGGAACCCCCTTGGGCAGCGGACATGCTCCGATATCTGAAGATATGGATCAGCAGGACTGAGGCCATATTTTATCAACATAATATGGGGAGGATTATCCGTGGACTACGGGGTAGTATTCCCTTTTGGAAGACACTTAACCTCTCCCTAATGGGGAAGATCGCCTAGATAAAGTGTAGTGTAGTTCCTAGTTTCCCACTAGGCCCTGCGCATTGGAATAACATAAACAGTAGTATCGACGTGGAACTGCGGATATTCCAGGCCTCCACTGACTATGCTAAACTTAATTGGGTGTGTTACCAACTAGCTCAGAGGTCACTGGAAACTTTCTTCTCTGCATGGGAAGTGATCAGCTTCCCTGGCACAGACAAGAAGGGATTCAGTTTTCCAACAACCGTGCAACATGACAACTTTGCTCCTCAGATTAAGAGTCGATCTCTAGGGTCGTGTGAAACAATAGACATGTATTTCACTCAGTCAGGTTAGTGCAGTTTACTTTCACGAGATGTAGAGAATAGAGAGACGGGTGTTTGTCAATAAAGGGTTAACATTTATTGAACAGTCTTTCTTCTCGTACAAGAGAAATGTATTGCCACAATTGCAAGACTTGTTATTATAAAAAGTACGTATAGTAAGATAAGGATTGCGAAATAATACGGTTAATGCATTGATATGGTTTCTTAGCCATACAATGGTTTAAAAGTAATAAAACATATATACAGTCATATATACATTAGACTAAAATACTTAACTGGTGCTTCTAACTAAGCCTACCCCAGTGTGCCTGACCTAAGCCTAACACGTGGAAGGGGAGTAAGTAAGTAGCTTTAAGTTAAGTTGGTTTTGCCAAGGTTTGCTTCAAGAATTCTCATCTAAGGGTTTAGTCAACACCATACCTCTCAATAGAATGATGGAGGTCTGGTATCTCCTTCAGGGGGTCGATATCCCTGTCACCCGCAAGGGTAGACCGGAAACGCCGGAGCTGGATTTCTCTGCACGAGAAAGGCAGCGGCTCTCTTCAGCGCGTCGAGGAAGGAGGGGGGACAGCGTCCGCGGGCAGCTGGAATCTGCTGGGCTCTTCGCAGAGAGACGGCTGTTCAGCTCCTAAGCATACCACACCATCGTTCACGCTTTAGCAGCGATAATGGTATCAGTAGCTTCACCAACAGCAGCGGGGCAGCAGGCTGCAGCGACAGGGTGCTAGCTTCAGACAGCTAGTAACGGGCAGGCGACAACAGCCTACACAACAGCAATTGCTTAAGGCAACGTTGGTAATATTTATACCTGACAGGTGCCTGGTTTGACGCAAGTTTGTTGGACATAAGACGTCACTGTCTTAAAGATGTCACTAGGAAGTGATAGCTATCAGTTGCTCATTAGAGTTCCATTACTAATCAAAACACAGCAAGCGGGGATTTCCAGGTTTGCTGAGTTTTTATCTTGTTGAAGAACTCGGAGTGTTAATCTAGGAATATCAGATAGTGACTTCTGCTCTGTCATTGCACTAATTGGTCGCAAAGGAAGTGGCAGAGAACTATGCTGGAATGTGGCTCTGTTCGTGTGAGGCCAGAGATGACTTTCTGAATATCGCACTTGAACGGTTATGCCAATATAGGGAATAAATGGATTTATAGCCGAATAGGGGCATAAGGTCACAGTATCGATCAGGAACCTAGATAAACACGCAACACCCACTCCACGTTTTCATGTCCATCAAATTACTAAAACTAGAGCAATTAGATGCATGTGTAACATTGCCCACCCCAAAATACATAAATGCATTCGAAATAGGCGTATATTGTAATACGTGAAATTTAGGTACTGTACGTTTTTGAAGCATAGAAATCATTCAAAAATTATTGTATACGAAATCAATGAACGATTATGCAAAAAGAATTACACATGAAGTATCTCTGAAACAGAAGAAGGGCGAGATAAATCATCACATATAAATGCATTGCAATAACATGTGCTAGAGGCTGATGTAAGTTTGTTATGTCTCTAGATGTGTTTAGAAATAGAAGTGTGAAGCTTCTGTTCTCTAAGAATAGTTTTTACGTTAAGCAAAGAATTGTTCGTGCCAAAAAAAAGGTCAATATTAAAAAATATCCAATTCAAAAGAATTATTGCTTGAACGGGGGAAATAGAGTTCCAACGCTTTTTGCAGTTTTTGTTGATCAAAACTGAAGGCCGAATTCAGAGTTCATGAGAACACTGTGTGTCGGAAAGCCTCTCAAAAGTTATTGGTTCTGTACGGGTGAGAACATCGTATCAGACAGGCTCTCAAAGAATTGGTCTACAAAATCAGGTGACAGTTCAACCAAATTTGATAGTGCTGTAACTTGGCAGGTGTGAGAATGATTGCTGTCATCATAGTCGGGTTCAGCAATGCTCACAGAAGGTCGTACCTGGGTGATGCTGCTTTTGTCACTCGCTCCACTGTTACCACCTAGTCGTAGTACAGGAGTCTCAACGAATGCTGTCATCAGGATTGGTAGCCGCTGGGGACAACACAATGCGTGAGCCGTTATTGGACTGAGCAAAAGTATCGACGTCCGTTGGTACTGCTGATGGAAGTGAAAGACAGATGTCCAACACGCATTCATCTCCGCATAGCATACATCTTAGTACCGGTAAGATACAGTTCTGCCATATAGGTCTGAATGAAAGGAACCAGGTCATGTTTAGATCTCTCAGCCTGGCCAATCCAAGGACGTTAGTTATCCTGTCCCGGTAGCGCATTGCTAGGATTGTCTCTTCCATTCCCATGGGAGCTATGTCTGAGTTTCGGCTTGCCATAACGAAGCAGGAGGGTCAAAAATAAAATCCCTGCGACGAGTCCCAAAAATAATGGTATGCCGCCAAAAACAGAGTGTACAAAATTAGGAACGATTCCCAAAATTGCCTGAAAAGGTGTTAGCAGTCCCGTAAAGACTGACTTAAATATGCCTGGGATGCTTGTGGCACTAGACATGTTAAGGAGTTGGCTGAGCATTTCTACGAAATGCACGGGCAATTTGTTGATAAAAGTTCATGAACTTCGGTAGCTGTCCTTGCAACTAGAAGATCATACGTCTCTTTTGATGACGTTATAGGCACTGTTGTCTGTAAAAGCACAGATTTCATTTTGCTTAAAGTATAAATTCGTATAGAATAGAGATTCAGACGAGGCCAGATGGGAGTCACTGTGTCTGCAGGCCCACTCGGGAACAATGCTTGCATACAGCATTTGACCATGGATGTTACGCTTACTAGATAACTTTTCCCTGGCACAAGGCCACAACATCTGTGATCCGTTCTAAGAATGTAACTCCCGTTTGCGAGTTGCATAAAGAAGGGCTCTATCTGAGTTGCAGGCGTGACTAGCTGGTGGCATGAAAGGTTGTTAGAATTTCCATCACATGCTCCGTTTAAATTAATACCCTGACACAAAAGTATACCGCTTAGTGAATGTTTACAGTTGTCACCATTAAGAAATACATTTTTGTCGCTGTCACTATAGCAAGAATGTGTGTAAGGTAATTTTCATTCTGATTTTACATATCCTTTACCCAATTGTTCATACTGGCCAGCAGGTATGTACTCAAGGCAATTTTTAAATCGGAAAGTTGTTATCGGAATAGTGATAATTCCGTGTATTATCCATTCAATGACAGGACTCTCTGACATTGTCAATGGTAATCTCTCAAGTTTTTCGATGCTCAGGATTGTATAGTCTGCTCCTTTCTGTGCCAAACTGATCTGTTTATCAGTAAGGTTAAAAATGGAAAATAATGACGTTGTGTTGATTAAACGCCAAGGCACATAGCCTGAACGAAGATTTTGCAGAGTCCAGCCTAATTGTATAATAGAACGTAATTGAGATTGGCCATGTTGTAACATTAGCAAGTCTCTATCTATCACATCAAAGGCAGAGGATACAATATTGTCCAACGAATATATTCTGGAAGACAGAGTCATTAACCCATTGTCTACTACAGAAAGTGATTTTTCCAAATTAATACGATCAATTTCTCGTATCTTTTCAGCTGTTTCAATTTGTTTGACTTTCCAAGCCTCGTTGTACGCAGCATAGATACTGGTCGCTATGAAACGCTTTTGACGCTGTTTGCGTGGTCCAAGAATGAAATCGCGCAAATCAGCACCATCTTTTAGTAAAGACAAGTATTGCTTAATTTCAGCCAGTGTGGATGATGTTAGCCATTCGAGGCAGAGTTTCCCTACACTGTATGTTGTTATTATCCCTGGATGTTGTCTCTGGGAGTATCTCGGGTCTAGTCTGGTCATTTTTAACCCCTGTGTTTTATTCAGGAATCTATCTTGACAGCTGTTTGTGTCAGTAGGCCAGATTAACCACTTTTTCCAATCAGGATGTGTTCTGTTAAAATGTAAAATTTGTGTTACGTCTAACTCAATATCTGTAGTTTCATTTTCAGGTATTGGCTTTGGTATAGACGGTTTGTTAAGGTCTTTGATCTTAGCTAGGCCAAGACAGGATGTTTGGTGTATTGTGTCATTTAAAAACAACATTTGTTCTGGTATCATGCAGGTTCTAAATAGTGCTTCAATGCCTTTTACCTGCCAATCTTTTGTACCCCAAATTATTTTCGTTTCAATGTTATTTTTCCAATAATCAAAACCAAATGTCATCATTTTGTCATAAAATGCTTCTGAATATATCAATTTAGAATTTGTCAGCATTGTTTTCATTCCTGTTTTATCTAACAGTTTGTAATAAAACGTTTCTGCATCACTGGTGTTTAACCCTGAGAAGTATTTGAATTTCTCAAAAAATGCTTTAGAACTGCTTTTAGGTGGTGTAGCACAATGTTCCCATTGATTATACATAAAAACATTTCTAGGCTGTGCAGATTTATGCAAGTAATGATCACCATAGTGTGTGTAACAGAATAACTGCTCATAACTAGATGAACCTTGTAAATAATCATGATCTGTGAATCTAGCTGACATTACTAAATCAGACATCATGTCATTAATACTGTCAAAGTCCCAATCATCAGAGAATGTACTAGGTGTTACAAAGTCACTCAAGGAAACCTTCAGTTGATGAGGATACTTCAGGATTTCGACCGGACCATATATCTCATAGTCTGTTTTCTCCCATACTACCCCACCAGGTATTGGAATTGCTGTGACATTTACTGTTGACAGTTCTCTTTTCTTCACGTGTGATGATCTGTGTGGTTTCAGGACTAGGTTGATGTTCTGACTTGCTGTGTCCATTGTAATATATTTTCCCTCAATGAATTTTCCCAAACAAAGTACCATGATGAGCCAAAGCAGGAGGAAAAATACACCTAGACCGAACCAGAACTCTAGCCAAGGGGAAATAAGGTAGATTTCCTTCAGTTGATGAAAGAGTTCCGTTGCTTTTTCTTTAAAAGTCTTTTTTGTTTCTGGCATCACTTCGGGGTGGTTTTGATCTTCAGAGAAGTTGTCGAAGTTGATGAAATAACCAGAGGCAGTTCTGTCAATTGATGGGATTGTTCTTTCAATCTGTCTCTCCGTAGCACTTTCTGATGCCACATTAGTGTAGACTGGTGTTGTTTCTTGACGAACTGTTTCAATCTGTGTCTCAAGAGGAACGAGTTCCATGGCATTATTGCATAGTCCTTCATTGTGCACTGCAGGCTGATCGAATGTGATGAGTATTTCAGTTTGAACCTCTTGAATTGTTGCAAGTTTGGGTATTCTGTTGTTTCTTGGGAGTCCACTGGGCCTACTGTTGATTATAGGCCACATGATTGTGGTTTTACCAGGTCGATAGACACAACTCTGTTCTCCTTTTTACCAGCAAGGGGCGGTAGCACAACTGATCTTGTTCCGGTGACTGCCAAGACAGGTACTGCTTTTCTGTAAGAAGGCCCAAATTCCTTCTTCACCGCGATCTTTTCTCTGACTAGATCCCCAATCTTTGGAATCCAGACAGGCCTTGCTGGGGCTGTTGCTTGTGGTGCCTCGTCAGTGGTATCTGGCTGTTGCTTTAACTTTATGTTGCTTAAGGATTTTCTTGTTTCATTCAGTTCCTGTAAAACAGCCAAACGATCCTTTACATCAAAGTGCGTTGTTTCTTCTTGTACCACTGACATCTGACTATCGAGGTCCTGAATACGCATTCTAATTCCGAACAATAGTTCGTATGGGCTGAAACCTTTTAGAGAATTTCTTGGCATGTTATTAAGACTAGTCTGGACACTTATTAAATGTTTGACCCACCCAGCGCCTGAACCTAATACCTTCGCTGTTATAGATCGCTTTATGTCCCGGTTTTTTCTTTCTACCACACTATTCCCTTCGGGGTGCGACGGACAAGAATACCGCAACCCAATTCCCATGCTGGCCATGGCCTCCTTATAAGCTCGAGAGCTGAAAGCAGGACCCTGGTCAGAATAGAACGTGGTAATTGCGTATATGCCGATATGGACTCGCAGATCTTTTATAACAGTTCTAGCGTCAGCCGAGTGCTGGAGGCCACATTATTTAAATGTGTTTAGCCTTAACTGATTAATAGGACGCAGGTTGGGGTGCAGGCAGCGTTACGCTGTTTCTGATCGGTAGCCGGTAGCATGGTTCACTACTGCGATCCCTATTGCAGTTTTCACAGTTGTTTGCATATATTTGGTGTTCTACACTCATTCCCGGCCACCAGTATACTGATTGTAATTCAGTCAGAGAATCCTTAATTGTTTGGTGTCTCAGACCCAAACCCATATGTGCGTCTGCTATTAAAAATATTCTCCTGTTCGTGTTTGGAATTACTCTGTCCCCCACTCCAGGGATTCGAGCAAAAGGAACGGAGTTTGCATCGATTATGTATGCATAATTGAGTGGATAGTTTACGGGTAGTGCTGCACAGTTGCCTTTTACGGTCGTTTTTACTGCCAGCATGGTTTCCCCGTCAATGTATTTTTCTGTACGATTTTTTGTGGCTACGGAAGCCTGTTTAGTTGCTTCCGCGGAGGCTGTATTAGCCAATGAATTCCCTGCAACGTGAACGCCATCACGTTGAAGACTCTGTGCGTGAATCACGTGAGTCTTTTGTAGTTCTTTGTATAAAAGAGCTACTTGTTTCCAGAGCAATTTATGCTTTATTGTGGCACCTGTATCATCTTTGTAGTCGTTTTCAATCCAACTCTGCAATTTATTGTTGTAAGAGTTGACGCAAAAATGAGAATCGCACACGATAAGTGTCGGGAATTCACGTTCTGCATTTTCGAGCGCCATCTTTAAACATCTGATTTCAGTTCTCTGAACCGAACAGTTTCTTACAGATTCAGTTTTTGTTACTTTCGGTCTGAATTTACCGCACAGCCAACGACCTTTAATAATCGCACATGCTGCATCGTAGGATTTTCTTTCTACGTTGAAATGCTGCACAAATCCATCTGTATAGATTATACAGGCGTATTGTGGGAGAGGCAGAAGTTCGATTGGCAGAGGATATTCTTCTTCATATTCTAAATCATTCAGTTCTTCGAATTGCGGGGCGAAATAGTATTTCACATCTTCCGCACCTAGAGAATCTACACACTGTATCCATTTCGGATCCAGTGACACTGTAGGCAGGTTTACTGGGCTGAATAGCGCTTCGAGGGCGGATTCCGCTGTAAGGATATTAATCCGTTTGCCATGTGCTAATTGTCTTTCATTTGCTAATGCGATTTGCACTGCTTTCACAGTTCTTTCTGTGTGACTGAATGTTTTTTCTGCTTGTGTGTACAAGTGGGATTTAATTGAAATTGGTACCTTTTCCTCCTCATTAGAGGTTAGGTACGTGAATCCGCATCTTCCTGGGATGACTCGGATTACAAGATCGATCGTGTTGTCACGTGTATCTAATTTTGTTTTTGCTAACATGTCTGTTTGCATTGGACTCAAAATTTCTGTGTGTTTTTGAGTCCAATTGATTTGTTTAAAATCAGGTTTAATTAGTTCGTAGAGAGGTTTAACCCTTTCTGCGTAATTTAGAATGTAAGTTCTTCCAAAATTCAGAAAACCTAGAATGGATTGTAAATTCTTCAGCGTTTTTGGAGCTTGGAGTACAGCGCACTTCTCTAAGAAGTTGTCCGCTAGGCTTTTCCCTTCACTTGATAATTCGTACCCTAAGAATAGTACTGTCAGATGGGCAATTCGGGACTTTTTAAAGTTGAATTTGTAACCCTCTGCTGCGAACCCAAGTATAATGGTGTTCACTCTTTTCAAGTGAGTATCCAAGTCGTCGTCTGTGAGATAGATATCATCTACGTAAGATAATGCCTCATCTTCATAGATTTGTAGTAACTCTGTTACCCTAGCTGAGAATAGTCCTGGGCTGTTCTTGAACCCCTGTGGGAGTCGACAGAATTTTTTCTGCGACCCAAATGCGGAGAAAGCGGTCAAATATCTGCTTTCCGGTGCAATGTTTTGACAAAAGAAACCATTAGATATGTCTAATGTCGTTTTATATTTTTTCCTAACTATGTTATTAATTAGGGCTGCACTATGCGAGTTTTGTACTGCAAAAGTTTTGCAACATGTATTAAGGTGTCTGTAGTCCAAAACTAGACGATATGAATTGTCTGGCTTGGAGACAGGAAACAAAGGATTGTTCATTTGTGAGGTGCATGTTTCAATCACCCCCTGGTATTCAAGTTGATCTAAGATCTCCCTGACTTGTTTTTTAGCTTCTTGCTTAATGGGATACTGCCGTTGGGCAGTTGGTTCACTTTTTAATTGGATTTTGTGAGGAGGAGAGTCCTCATCCCATCCTACATGATTTTTATACAATGCCGGTGCCTGGGCTACTGCCCATTTCCTTGCATATGTATATTTTTTGTGAATCGGAATGTGATTTGAGAAGGCAGGCATAATCACTTCTTCGCCACGAGGGCACTCCCTGACAAACTCTGGGGGCCAATCTTTTTCAGCTAACAGAATATCATAGCCTTTTGAGAGCTTATCCCAAAACAGACCTCTAATTTTCCTAGTCTTATCACCCTCCATACGCAATGTTATTTCATATATTTTATTGGGCTCGCTAAGTCTGGTGTCGGCAGTTTCAACCTGAATGTATTCATTTGTGTCCACTGTCTCCAGATGACTCAAGATCTTGCGCGCTATACTGATTTCTGCTGCACTGTCCAACATTGTCAATGCCCACTCCCCGTTTTTCAACTGTGTCCTCAGTATTTTCGGCATGGTTGATTACTCTAATACTGGCTACCTTCTTTTTTTGAAATTGAGATTTTTTACTCTGAGCAGGTTCCTTGTCTTTGGACTTGGTGTGCTCTCCTGGGTCTGACCGTCCTCTTCTTTCCGATTTCTGTGGAAAAGATCGAGAGGGACGTGTATCAATACTTTGATATCTATCAGGTTTTTTCAGATTATCCCTATTTCTAAGGTTATATCTTTTCTCAGAGGGCTCCCTCTGGGGAGACTGGTGTTCTCGAGTCGGAGTTCTTTCCCTCCGTCGAGGAGACATTCCTCTGGACTGGAAAACTTTTTCCTTGGGAGTGGATTGTTTATTTCCATCCCAGCTCTTTTTAGGAGTGTTTGAATTATTTTTGATAAATAATTTTTCAGGATTTTCGAGCAGTTGGGGCTTTACTGGTTTCCCACCCAAGCTGTCTCTACCTAATTCTTCATAGCATTTTTCTATGATTCTGGCAAGCTCAATTGGTTCTTTTATATCTATTTCCTTCAACTTCTGGCGAATCGCCACAGATGCTGATTCTCCTTTTATGTTGGCTAATAATATAGCCGAGACCTGCTTGAAGTCTTTCAGTAATTTCATACCTAGATTTAAAGCGGGCTCTGGACCGTATTCAATTTGAATCTGTTTTAGCACTTCTGGTATTACCGCCATAGACGGAACACCGTGTGTTTTTGTGTAAATGGAAGCAAAGACTGTACCCCAAGTGTCGCAGTCCTCCACGTGTGGTGCGATTCCCGTAGGAAGGCAGATTGTCAAGATTCTGTGTTTCTCAATAGGGGTAGTATCAGGAAATACTGCCTCTATTTGAGTGATTTTCTGTGCTAACCAGAAAGGAATTTGTTCCCGTTTTACAGGTGTTTTACCAAGACATGACTGTATGTTCTGTGGTGTGATTTTATTAGTGTTCCCCTGATGAGGGGTCAGCTGTGGTACATTAACAGCTGGCTGGACTGTTGCAGTCCGCATTACATATTGGACTAATTGCCTATGTATTTTTATTAATGTTTTTAGCTGTACTAACAGCTCTTCCTTTGACATTTTTACAATGTCAGGATGTGGTGTGTAGCTGGCTAGAACCGGCCACGTTGCTCCTGGTCTACCTAGTGGACTGAGCCTGGTTATGTGATCATTGTGTTTTAAGGCGCCATTAAACCAGAGCAGGTGCTCTTGAAATTTAAGTGGAATTTCAATCTCCTCGAAAGGAGCGTACTCTTCCGGAGGTTTCTCTATTTTGTAATAGTGACACTCTTTTGTTCTAGCGTTTGCCGCTGGAAAGTTTATCCATGAATAGAATACCTCTGTCTGCCGATATTCGTGAGCCTCTATCACGAAAATTACTGTACCACCTTGTGGTGTCAGTCCGTTCTCTATAAGTTGTAACGTTATAGATTTTCTTAAGTGGACCGGGATGATAATTGCATCCGGGTCTGTGTGTTCGGGACCTTGCTGAGTCGCATCTACTGCGGCCCCAGTGGTTCCGTTTTCTCCTGGCATTGTTAAAATGCAAGGTTTGCAGAGTAGGTCTCCAAGGAGACAAAGATTAGGTGCACAATATTTTGGAACACTGTATCCTTCAACGTTGAATAAACCAGAGCTTTACATAGGAATCTCTTCCTACTGAGTTCGGGCGGATTTTAACCTTTCACCCACTCCAGACGTCTATTGGAGTATTTACGGGAGAAAGGGGTCTGTGTGAAAAATGCACGACTGAGTTACTCTAACGTCTTACGTTAGTTTATCGCCTTACCAAACGTTGGGCGCCATGTAGTGTAGTTCCTAGTTTCCCACTAGGCCCTGCGCATTGGAATAACATAAACAGTAGTATCGACGTGGAACTGCGGATATTCCAGGCCTCCACTGACTATGCTAAACTTAATTGGGTGTGTTACCAACTAGCTCAGAGGTCACTGGAAACTTTCTTCTCTGCATGGGAAGTGATCAGCTTCCCTGGCACAGACAAGAAGGGATTCAGTTTTCCAACAACCGTGCAACATGACAACTTTGCTCCTCAGATTAAGAGTCGATCTCTAGGGTCGTGTGAAACAATAGACATGTATTTCACTCAGTCAGGTTAGTGCAGTTTACTTTCACGAGATGTAGAGAATAGAGAGATGGGCGTTTGTCAATAAAGGGTTAACATTTATTGAACAGTCTTTCTTCTCGTACAAGAGAAATGTATTGCCACAATTGCAAGACTTGTTATTATAAAAAGTACGTACAGTAAGATAAGGATTGCGAAATAATATTGTAAAAGCATTGATATGGTTTCTTAGCCATACAATGGTTTAAAAGTAATAAAACATATATACAGTCATATATACATTAGGCTAAAATACTTAACTGGTGCTTCTAACTAAGCCTACCCCAGTGTGCCTGACCTAAGCCTAACACGTGGGGTAGCTTTAAGTTAAGTTGGTTTTGCCAAGGTTTGCTTCAAGAATTCTCATCTAAGGGTTTAGTCAACACCATACCTCTCAATAGAATGATGGAGGTCTGGTATCTCCTTCAGGGGGTCGATATCCCTGTCACCCGCAAGGGTAGACCGGAAACGCCGGAGCTGGATTTCTCTGCACGAGAAAGGCAGCGGCTCTCTTCAGCGCGTCGAGGAAGGAGGGGGGACAGCGTCCGCGGGCAGCTGGAATCTGCTGGGCTCTTCGCAGAGGGACGGCTGTTCAGCTCCTAAGCATACCACACCATCGTTCGCGCTTTAGCAGCGATAATGGTATCAGTAGCTTCACCAACAGCAGCGGGGCAGCAGGCTGCAGCGACAGGGTGCTAGCTTCAGACAGCTAGTAACGGGCAGGCGACAACAGCCTACACAACAGCAATTGCTTAAGGCAACGTTGGTAATATTTATACCTGACAGGTGCCTGGTTTGACGCAAGTTTGTTGGACATAAGACGTCAATTAAAGATGTCACTAGGAAGTGATAGCTATCAGTTGCTCATTAGAGTTCCATTACTAATCAAAACACAGCAAGCGGGGATTTCCAGGTTTGCTGAGTTTTTATCTTGTTGAAGAACTCGGAGTGTTAATCTAGGAATATCAGATAGTGACTTCTGCTCTGTCATTGCACTAATTGGTCGCAAAGGAAGTGGCAGAGAACTATGCTGGAATGTGGCTCTGTTCGTGTGAGGCCAGAGATGACTTTCTGAATATCGCACTTGAACGGTTATGCCAATATAGGGAATAAATGGATTTATAGCCGAATAGGCGCATAAGGTCACAGTATCGATCAGGAACCTAGATAAACACGCAACAAAAGATGGTGGTCCTGCCTCGATGCCTCTATACAATGCAAGGGTCCTTTTTTTGCACTCCCTCACAGAGTATTCAAGGAACTGGATGCACTCCTGGTCCTATTATTGTGGAACGGGAAGAGATGCTGGGTTAGTCTTGAGATCATGAAGCATGGGTGGGGAAAGGGGGTCCCAGATTTGGAACTTTACTACTTTGCAGCGCAATTGCAACATGCCATAGCATGGCTGGACACGGACCACTCATGGGAGAGGTCACAACTAGAGGGTAATTATGGGGATCGACAGCTAGGAGCGCTTCTCTGGCAGGCGGGGGGGCAGCATGATCAGAGTCCTCCATTGGTGAGACTCGTAATGGCACTGTGGAACCGTGTGACACTACCCTTGTTTCTGGGTTGGCCGTTTGCCCCGGAGGCAGACTTCTGGCTCATGCCACCCTTTGCTCACATAGACCGGGTGATGTCCACGGATAAATGGAAAGATCGGGGCTGCCTGATGCTATCGGATCTTTACCCGGATAATAAATTCATTACTTATCACGAGGCGGTGAGTCATTTTTAGCTGGGATCGGGGCAGTTTCTGCAGTAGGCTAAGATAGCGGCAACGGCGTGGCACCTGTGGCCCTCGTTCTCAGAAGCACACTCACACCCTGGTCACTATGGTCGCTATGGCTGGGGGGTGAAAGTTTATTACTCACCTCTATAGGGCGTTACGAGAAGATAAGAAAAATAGTCCCCTGAAGATAGAGGATACTTGGCAGCGGGTGTGTCCGCATGAGATTGCACTTCAGGACTGGGAAAAGATACACAAAGGGTTCCGGAAGGTATCGGTATGCAATCGTTTTAAACAAATTCAATATAACATAATACATATGACCTATCTCTCACCCAAACGGCTTCAGGCCATTGATAATTCCAGGGACCCACACTGCCCCAGGTGTTGTAGTGCTCCGATGGATTTCCCGCACATGGTGTGGTCATGCCCAACAATCTAGAAATATTGGCGGACAGTCCTAGAGGACCTGACCAGGATAACGGGATGGGTAATTGCCTATTAGGCTTGATTCCACGAGATCCAAAGTGCAAGACGAGTAGGCGATTCCTGGTTCTGGGCCCCGTTATAGCAAAGAGGCGTATCGCAATCGATTGGCTAACCCAACAGGGGCCACTAGTGGTGAAGTTGAGAACAGATTTGAGGGAGTGAGCACTATCAGAAGAAGTGCATATGGTAACACCAGGAGAGAAAACAAGCTACTGGAAGTACTGCTGGTGTGGGGAGTAATGATCCAAGAGATAGCAGGACACACAGCACAATCCAGACAAGCAAGTTCAGAGCTGACGCCTTCTGCAGGGGGAACGGCCCCAGGTTCCCGGGGCAGACACAAGTAGACCCAGTATAGACAATACGAAGCATAGACCTCGAGTTACCCAGACCCGGAGGGGGAGAGGGTAGGGACGGAAAGGGGGTCAGGGGGGTTGGTCGGGGAGGGGGGAGTTGAGTTGCAGTTAAGTTTTGATGAAGTTCATAAAAATGAAAAGGAACACTGAAAGAGAGGACTACTCCACTGACAAGACCTGTGATCTAATTCCTGACTTGTATTATTTCATAACCGTGCTCCACCTCGGCTGAGGTGGAAGTGATTAATGTTGATTATTGTATATTGTCTGCTGATATGGAGGAACACCTAATAAACAAATAAAAAACTTTCACTCAAGCTTTGGGACCGCAATGCACAGCAGTCCACCCTCCGTGGGAAAGTATTTCAAAATTGATTTTTTAAATAGCCTGAATAAAGAAGACAAGGCTGCTTAAAAAAAGGTTTTCCATTTTGAAAAGCTTTGGTGAGATCACTGCCTAATCCCCTGAACCTGTCACCATGATTGTCAAAGGGGAAGAGGTGCAAATGTGAATCAGTTACCTCCCCAACTTAGGTCCGGAATTCCTGCCACAAACCATTGATTCGTAGGTCACGGATCCACAATTTGGAAGGGACTATAAATATACATTTCAAATTGTGAATCAGTTATAATTTTGAAAGCAATTTAGTCATTCCTGAAAAACTTTTCGAATTGCTAAATGATTTAAGTACATTAGAAAAACATTTTATCGGTCACAAACCCCCTGATTTATCAAAGGGGGGGGGGTCACTAACCTAGTGCTCCTGAATGTTTTGCACCATTTATTACATTTAAATTGCTTCAGTTGGTATTGCTGTAATAGTGGATTGATCTTGTTGTCTTATGTTGGCCTACATTTCCTCCATACACTCATCTTCTTAGTGACTTACAATAAAGAATAATTTAGGAAAGAAGATGCCAGAGTCAGTGGCATAGATCTCTTTCAAGTTATATTTCCCGTTGACACAGCAACACTAACCAAAAACCTCAATAGTCTATCTTTGGAAGAGCACATTTTACCTTTGTCCACTGTTTTACCACACTTTGTATTGACCAAAAACCTTTGACGATGTTACTTTTGCTTTAGATGTTTCTGGTGTGAAATTTAATTTGGATTCTTTCGATTAAGTCTCATTCATTTTTGGCTTCTTTTATGCTGAACAGAATAAACTATTTGGTTTAACTCAACTCCAGTAAAGGGCCATATTAGGTTTTTGATGTGTTGGAATAATATCTGCTGCAATCCCTGAATAGGCTCTCTGTATCACAACACTCAACAACTAGTAGTAGATAAAAATACGAAATCAAGCAAAATGGGAAACAGATCAATTTGAATCTTGGTAAGATTTTTAACTTATTGTTTTCATGCTTGAGACTTTCCTGCCCAACAGGATTCTTTATTAGGCATTTCCTGCATGAATTCCACTGTGATGGAGCAGGGTTTTCTGTATCTTAACCTTCAGGTGTAATCATTAAATAACCCCTGCTACTGGCCATATGGATCTTAGATGGTCTAAGACGAAAAATGAGGAGAAATCATCTACATAAACAAATGATTAAAGACTTCATATTCAGTAAATAAAGCGATAGTGTGATTTAAAATATTTATTTTCAAATGATTTAGTTGAGCATCTAAATATTCATTAGACAAATTTCAGTATTAAAAGTTTGTATAATCCAGTAATCAATATTTGATAATAAAATAGAATAACATTTTGCCTAAAATCACAGCCAGTATAGAAATGATACAAAAAGTGTGCTTCATAAAGGGAAACAACCTATTGTAAATTAATTTGGGATTAGGAGAGAAAGGGTGTCAGTTTAGATACCCATAAAGAGTAGTTATAGTATAGTAAAAATCAAAGTTTATTTAGACAATAGTCTATAAACCATACACACCCATAACGAGTACTGATGTGAAAATCAGGGTGAAAGCATAAAGCATTTATATCATAAGCTGGAAAGTATTCTCAGCTCAAACTTACGCAGTGGGACTTGCGTGGGCAGACAATTCATGACAAAATCTAAGAAAGCAGCCTCTTATGAAGAAAGGCATCAGAAACTCAAAAGAAGAGTCTCCAACAGATATTCAGGGAAGGAATCTGTACAATTTGGCCTGTCTACACTAGGAGCATGCACTAATATATACGCACACATGTCTATGTCACAACATTATTTTCTTTCTTCTTCTTCATCCACCAATAGAATATCCGTCGACTCTTGGGAACGGGATAATTCCCCATGATCTGACCTTGTCAATGAACCGCATGGCCCGCCTAGGTAGATGCTGACCCTTTCTTGTCCGAGTTTGAGGCCCTCCTCCTTCCGAAGGCACCTGCTGGTGCCTCATCCCTGGTGTGCCAGTAGGGAGCTTCTCTGCTCTGCCCTCTGTCTCTCTGCCTTCTGCTTTTATTTTCCTTTCTTTAATTTTCCTCAACTTTTTTTGTTTTTTAAAACCTTTTCTTCTCTCGTGCCTCTTTTACTTTTTGTGCCTTTTTATCTCTGCGTCCCTGCTCATCCCACATGGCCCACACCTCCAGTGCCACTTACTGCTTTTCCACCTCCCAGCTGTCCAGCTCTCCCCCACACTACTTATGGCATCTGTTGCATGGTGAAAGGAGCAATCGCACTGACCTTGTCCGCGAACTGCTTCCCTTCCCGCACAGCTCTGCCTAGGTAGGTGCTGCCCCTAAACCCTGCTGGTCTGAGTTTCATGCCCTCCTCCACCCTAACCCCTGGTGGTCCAGTGAAGAGCTTCTCTGCGCTGCTGCTGCTCTGCCCTTGGTCTCTCTGCCTTTTGTCTTTCTTTTTCCTTACTTTCATTTTCTTCGCTTTTTTTCATTTTTTCACTTTTTATTCTCTTTTACCTCTTTCCACTGTTTGCGCCTTTTTTTCTCCGTGTCCCTGCCGATGCTCATTTCCAGTGGCCGGCCCCCTCCAGTGCTGCTTCTCAATTTCCCACCTCCCAGCTGTCCAGCCCTCCCCTCACATTACTTATGTTGGCTGCGCCACGGACCCTGGTTCTCAGACCATCCACCGCTACAATGCCAGCACTCTCTACACCCTCAACACCGGATGCCATGCTACCTGCCGCCAAACATCGCCAAATGACACCCTGGGCCCTTTTTCATGCCGGAACTGCAGCTGCACCTTCAGCTGCCAACACACACCAGCCCTAACCACTGCATGACCAACTAATACTGGACCCGACCACCTCAACTGCATCCTGCTCAACACACTTTCTCTCCACAAACACGCAGTGGAGATCTGGGACCTGCTTGACTCCGTCGACCCAGACATCCCCTTCCTCACGGAAGCCTGTATGAACTTCACCTCCACTCTGGACATAGTCACCGCCATCCCAGATGGCTACAAGATCATTCACAAGGACCACATCACCAAACTGGGGGGAGGCATCGCCATCGTACACAAAAGCACCCTCAACTACCATGTAGCACCTCCACTTCCAGGTCTCGATCAACCTGAACACCACCCTGCACTGCACCCTCATCTACAGAACCCCATCCCCCTGGCCCTGCCCATACTTCAGCGATTCCGTCATCAACATCATTGCATCCGACATTCACAGACTGCATCCTCCTCGGCCACCTCAACTTTCACCTGGACAACTCCAATGACAAAAACTCCTCAGCAGGACACATAGTCAACCTCATCTTCTCCACAAGCAACACCACCATCTTCAGCCACACCACTGAGCTCCTGTCGACCAACTACTGGCGCGTCCACTTCTCCTTCACCAAACCCACCATACACCACCACGCCCACAGCTACTCTCACAGAAAGTAACCGAAGAACAGCTCACCACCTCCCTCAGCAAAACCATCACACCCAGCGACAACGGACCCCAACAGACCCTACTCAGCTGGACTCCTCTCACCGCTTACAATACCCTCAAGATTATGAAAAGCATTTACTCTGGAGCACCCTCTGACCCCTGCCCGCACCACATATTCAACAGAGCCGGAACCAGCATTGCCCCCGAACTCTGCGACACCATCAACTGCTCCATCAACTCGGCCACCTTCCTGAAAGACTGGAAACACACAGGGATCAGCCCCTTGATGAAGAAACCCTCTGACGGACTTCAAGAACTTCAGACCTATCTCTCTTCTCCCCTTCCCAACCAAGGTAATCAATAAGGCCATCAACGCCCAAGTCTCGGAGCTCATCGAAGCGAACCACTTCCTGGACCTCTCTCAATCCGGCATCCAAAGCAACCACTGCACCAAGACGGCCTTCCTCACCACTACAGACAACATCTTCACCCTCCTCGACTGAGGCGAATCTGCAGCCCTCATTCTCCTGGACATCTCAGCTGCCTTCGATGCAGTCTCTCAGCGTACCCCATGCACAAGACTCCACTACACAGGCATCCATGACAAAGCCCTGGAATGGATCTGCTCCTTCCTCATCGGCCAAGCACAGAGAGTCAGACTACCACCGTTCCATTCTGAACCCACAGAGCTACTCACTGAGCCCCACTCTCTTTAGCATCTGCATGGCCCACTCACAGCCATCGTCACGAACGACGGACTCAACATCCTATGCCTATGCATATGAGACCCAGCTGATTCTTTCCCTCACCAACACACCCACATTTGCCAAGAACAACTTCCACAAAGTAATGAAGGCTGTCACCACCTGGATGAAGAATAGCTGCCTCAAACTCAACTCAGAGAAGACCAAAGTCCTCATCATGGGCTCCACCCCTTCCACCTGGGATGACTCTTGGTGGTCTGCAGCACTTTGAACCTGCCACAGACAACGCAAAAAACATCTGAATCATCCTGGACTCCTCGCTCACCATGAGTCACCAGAACAATGCTGTCTCATTAGTCATTATCCTGTTTCCGCAAGCTACACCTGCTCCGAAAGATCTTCAAGTGGCTCCCCACTGACTCCAGAAAGAGGGTCCCCCACATACTCATCAGCAGTAGAATTGGCTACGGCAACACATTCTATGGCAGCATCACCCAGAAACTCTTCAAGAAACTGCAGAACATTCAGAACGCCTCTGCTATTCTTATCCTCAACATCCCCCGCAGCAGCCACATCACCGGCCACCTGAGAGACCTCGACTGGTTCCCAGTCAACAAAAGAATGACCTTCAAGCTCCACACACAGGACTACAAAGCTCTACATGGCATGGGGACTCCATACTTTGACCACTGCCTTGCATTCCACTCACCCACCAGAGACCGCTGGTCTGCCCAACTGGTCCTGGCTACGGTCCCACGTATCTGCAGTATCAAAGCCGGAGGAAGATCCTTCTCCTACCTCACAGCAAAGACCTACAACACCCTCTCTCTCCACCTCAGGCAATCACCGTCACTGCCTCAATTCAGAAAAGACAATATGAGCTGTCTACAGGCCCAGGATGGTATCATGTTCACCTCGACTCAGCCTACTAAGTACACTACAATTAAGATGTCTATGGTCTGTCCCTACATTGTCTGTATTAGAAAAGCCATCTCTGTGTTGAATTTATCTCACAAATTAGTGTCTATCCACTAGCGCCCATCCGTGCTTCTATTATCCCATTTGTCCATTGGTGTTGTATAAGTCACCTCCCAACCTACTGCGTGTGTTCAGTACTTAGTGCTCAGTGGCATATACAGGTATAGTGGGGTGCACATTGCCTAGTTCACATTTAAACACCCCCAGTGGATGATATTATTTAGACCATGTCTGTCAGTGGGTAATTTATACACCCATCTTTGTTCAAACAGTAGCAAGGTTCCGCTCATATCAGGGCATGTTTGTCTCAGTCTTTCCAATATGTACCATTCCATGTCGCAGTCGTTATGACCTACTTCTAAGTAGTGTTGCGTCAGTTTGATGGCTTCTCTTTTGCACCAAATGATGCTACTGTGCTCTGAGATTCTTGTGCATATCTTCCTGGTTGTCTTGCCCATATCGAGCAATTTGCATGGGCATTTTCTTATTATATACCTCAATTGAACACCCCTATAATAAGTACTAACAGTAAGTAGTGTCTAATGTGCACAATTACACTACACATGAGAAGCTTGCTTTGCAAATATGCATGAACTAATCAGAATTAATGTGTAAATAACAGTAAATATAATAATCTTGTGTTTAGAATGGATTAAAGGGTTTTGCATGACATGGCTGCATGTGTAATTCATAAAATGTATGTTGTGTGATGCTTTAAACTCACAAATAAAGCTGTTTTCTGCTTAAGCTATGCCAGGCTGACACATTAATAATGAATTAGTGCAAAATGGGTGGTAAACAGTGAAAATTGTGTTATTGTTTCACTAATAAATGTCTATTTTCAGTTTTTTTTAGTGGGAAAAGAGTCCTCCATGTTCTTAACTTGACTGGACTAGAGGAAGGGTGGATTTGTGTGCTAGTAAGAACTACATGACCAAGTAGCTGAAATGCTGGACTAAGCTGAAAGAGCCTGAACTGGGGAAGGACAAGGATGTTGACTGCCAGCCAAGCCAGTGTCACCGTGGGAAACGGAACCAATAGTCACTGAATTTAATAAACTGCATAACCATTTTTGTAACATATGTACATATGAGATAGAGGATGGGAAAATTATTTTGAACAATAGTATTGTTGAAGGAAGGATGACATCATGATGGGGTGACATTCCACCTCAATAAACCAACCAATCACTTGCTTAGAAAATGTGAAGATCGCAACTATTGCGGAATGAACATGTAATTTTAAAGTATAAGAATAGGTGCTTTGGAGGGGTGTGGTTTAGGCGATGCCGTCGGGAGAGATCGCGTAGGTTGAGGTGTCCAAGAGAGGAGTGCAACGCTGTTCGTCTGTTTGCTGAGAGGCCTTGCTGTTCCTGCCTGTCCTGATTTCCAGAGTCTTTGATCCTTGACTCTTAGTTCAGGGCTCCCTCACTACTGCCTAGGCCTGAGTGGTGGTTTACCCTTTACAGATCCATTGGGTTTGTATTTTACATTGCAGAAATCTATTTGTCTCAGTTATATCAACTTCTGTGCTTTTATCTCTTCCTCTATCCCTTCGAAATTGATGGTTAATGTCAAGTTATTTCATTTGCATCTATGTCTCTTCATCTATCCACTCCTTGCAACGTATATTTGAGATGTTATTTCCGTTACTGCTGTGATTAGTTTGTTGCTCTCATGAGGTTTCCAGTGATCCAGTTTAATAACGTTTGCTTTGAGCATTTAAATTACTAGATACAATTATTGAAGTTTACCAAAGAGTCCATGGTTCTTTTAGTCAAATTATTGATTGTTGATGTTCGTAGAATTTTCATTACTATCAACTGGTCAGCTAGTAGGTTTATCGACCAAATAGATGGAAAGTCGATACATATGTTAAAATATAAAATACAGGATGTTTAAATATAAGTTCTTGCATTAAGAGAAAATAGGAGAAAGGTACATAACTTGACCCCAGCGCATCAGGGATTGGGATGAATGTGTATGGGCCAAAGTAGTGTGAAGTCATAGAGTATTTATCCCTGATCAATTTATTGGGTCCGCGCTGGATCAGTTGTGTGTTCATTTGAATCTGTTTTTTAGGGTGGGTGTGCACCACCAAATCCTCAATACTGGTCCCTTTCTTAATGGAGAACATTGTTGTTTCTATCCTCAAACCCCCGGTTGTCAGTATGCTCCAATTTTTCTTTACTATTTTTTGGAAAGGCTTGGACAGAGTATTATATGTTGAGACACAGATGATGTTATCTTTCTCTGGTCTTTTCCAACTTTCCAGAAGAAGGTCCCTGTTATTATTGAGGGCTCTCTTGTCAGCTGCTTTGATTAGTCTCTTAGGATATTGTTCCTCTGCGAGTTTGAGACTTAGTTTCCTAGCATGTTCCTTGTATTCTTTTCTTTCTGTGCAAATGTGTCTCAATCGGAGGAACTGACCGACCGGGAGATTTCCCATAGACTTCATGGATGGAGGCTGTTGAACCGCAAAAAATTGTTGCTCTCAGTGGGTTTGTAGTACACCTCTGTAACCAATTCACCATGGTGTGCCTGAATCGGAAGGTCTAAGAATTGGAGCTTGGTGCCTCCTATCGACATTGTGAAGCATAGGGGTGGATCCTGGGCATTAAGCCACATTGCAAACATTGTTGCCTCATCCTGTGTACCTCTCCATACCACCAACACATCGTCTATGTAACGCCTCCACAGGCGTATGTTGTTACTGTAGGGGTTAAGTTCAGACTAAATGAATTGTGCCTCAAAAGCATGGACATAGAGGCAGACCAGGCTTGGAGCGAATATGCTACCCATGGAAGTACCATGGACCTGTTGAAAAAACTGCCCTTCAAATTCCCCAAATATTCTGGTGAGTGCCAGGTGTGCCAGATCTAATATGAAATCTTGTAGGGTGATGGAACTCTATACAGTGGTGCTTAAGATTTTTTCTACAACTTGTAGGGTAGCCTCCTGTGGAATGTTTGAGTAAAGTGACAGTACATCAAAACTCAGGAGTATCTCCTAGAGCTGTCAAACGGATATCCTTTGATCAAGTTAAGGAGATCTTTTGTGTCCTGTAAGTGAGATGGAATACTTTTCACTAAGGGCCGTAGGAAGATATCACAAAACACAGACAGGGGTTCAAGGAGGATTGAACCAATTCCTGAGACTATAGGTCTCCCCGAAGATGGAAATTTCTGTTTGTGCATCTAGGGTATAGTATAAAAGTATGGGGTTTTTGGTTCCTTTTGAGTAAAAAAATCGGCTTCATGCTTTGTTATCCAGCTGTTGTCAAGGCCCTGTTTCACTATTAAAGCAACTTCCTCTGATATCTCATTAGAGGGGTAATTTTTAAGTTGCTTCAAGTGTCGGGTAACATTTAGTAGTCTTAGGCATTCATCCTGGTACATTTGTTTGGGGAGAATCACGATCGATTCCCCCTTTTCTGTGGGTTTTATGTCTATGGAGTCATCATTGCCTAGAAAGTCTAAAGCTCTTCTCTCAATTTTGCTTAAATTGTTGAAAGCATTATTAGTTTTCTCGGTCAGGTTGTCTATTTCTGATTTTTCAAAAGTCAAAACCTCTACAGGCATACTTGCCATTGGAGGTATGAAGGTCAACTTCTGTCATAAATCAGTGTTTCTTTCATACTCTGCAGAAGGTCTGTTTTCAAGGAAAACTTTGAGTCTGACCGTTCTAAAAAAAACTAAGCTGTTTCAATCTTAAGTTCAAAAATGGCACCGCTTGGTGTAGGGACAAAGCCTAACCCTTTGTTCAAGACTTTGTCCTGTTTCAGTGAGTGTACGGTTATTGAGGTTCACTACTACATTTTGTGGGTGTGTTAAGACTTGTCGTGCTAGGTTGTTCTTCCCAGACTGGAACGTTTGTTCCACCTACCTCTCAGTTCTGCCATGTGATTCCTTTTCTTCTCCCTAAGCCCCTCCCCAAGCCTCGATCTAAAAAAGGCATTGGTTAGTTAGGGTAATACCAAGGTGTAGTTTGAGGGTGCATAAATGCCAGAGGACCATAGTTGGGCGGTAATCCATAGTTCCCAACCACCCCACCGCTCTCGCCTTGGCCTGGGGTTGGTCTAAATTGAGGTATTGGGTGGGGGAATCTCTGCTGGTTCTGGACAACGCGTTGGTTCCAGCGTCTTCCGCGTCTATGTCTATCAAAATTCCTATGTTCCCCATCTGATTCTGATGATGTGTTGTTACAGGAGGATCCCTCGGTACTTTAACTTCTATTCTTTGGGGCAAAGACATCCCTAGCATAAGGGTAGGTCGTCCCGTGAAAAAAATGTAAGATTTCTGAAATTTTGATATTTTTTGTTGGGTAAGGTACTCACGATATTCTGTGATAGTTTTATTGGTTTCTTCAAGCTTCTTTTTAAAGATTGCTGCAGTCATACTAGCTTTTAGGTTGTTTTCACTGGCTTTCATCTCTACGGCTAAGGCATCGGACAGTCTTTTTGCCATTTTTATAACTAAGATCATCCAGTCCCTTGTGCACTTTCATGCCACGAGTGACCAATCCTTATCCTCGAGGAAGATTCTGGGGTCTTTAGTGACAATCAGGCCATTTGTTGACGCGTTCATTTCTCCATGGCAGTGCGCAATAAGGGTTCACTAGTTTGCATACATGGTTTTTCTTTTTCTCCTTATCTTCTGTGACAGTGTTTGACTACAAAGGACCCTTGCCCTCTCTCTGTCCTTGAGCATAGTAGCACCCTGACTAAGGGGTAAGGGATGTATGCTTCTTTTTAGACTAGTGATACTAATCACGATAAGATATTAGAAGTAGTGACATATAGGCTAGCAGCCTTAACACTATATAGAACAAAGGATATATACTTCTTTTGTAAAAAAAACACGTCTAACAGAATGTAGGCATGGTAACCTAGTGATAGCGATCACAGGCATCACACAGACCTTAGATGTCAAGAGCCAAACTAGACACAAACTATTAGATGTATGGTTAAGGTTTGAGAATTATTAATGTACCTTGTACTGTACTGTACTTTACCAATTGCAGGAAACAAGAACAAGCATTCCAAGTACAGTCAGGTAACTATGATAGGACTTAATTAGTACTTCACCATGCCACTATCCAACGACTTCCAATAGAAACCTAATATAGGTATTTCCCTAGGGATCTGGTGCCCTGACTAATGCCCTAGACCGCTTTGGCTAATTTTAGTGTGAAGAAATATGTTGGCAATAGTTTAGGGGTGAGCCATTGTACTCCAATACCCAAATGTATTTCTCGTTTTTAATCTTACCTAGTGTCCCACAAATAAAGGTAATATTCCACTGGGAACTCTAAGGTATTTTTTAAGTTTTCATCTGGATCCCATGTTTTATTGAGTTGTCCACCAAGATTTATGCAAGAACTCCCTCCTAACTAGACAGGCTTCAAGGAGGTCGAGCCCGCCCAGGTGGCATTGTCCTACCTGGGCAGGGAGAGGATTCCAATGATGAAGCATGACACGAATAAGTGTGTGAGGTTTCCTCTTCCATTAACCTCATAGATGCTATTAAACATTCCACCCCAGTGCTGCGCTGTCCATTGGAACTAGTGCTGAATGGACGTCCAATGGTTGTGCGCAGCACTGGGAAGGTAGTGCTGCCGTCGGCCAATGCACCGAGGCAGCACTTAAGGGGTTAAGGAGGACTTCCTAATAAGTTACGAATCTGAGGTCTCCGCTCAAAGTTGGCCACACTTGCACCAGAGCCCATATTCTGAGGCTCTAGATACACCCTTGTTTCTAGTGTGTCATAGACACAGTACAATTTTGTTGTGTTGCTGTGGCCAAAGTGTTGACCAACTGCCAGCACGATAGCTGGTGCTCACATCCCTGTATTGCTCTTCGCTGATGATACCTTGTTATTATTTTGCACGCCAATGGGACTCCAGCATCTCCTTTACAACTTTGTTGATTTTATGAAATTTGGAGGTCTGGAGATCAATCCAGGAAATCAAAGTTCATGATTATAAACCCACGCAGTCTATTTAGAAACAGCTTGAAGGTAGTCGGATCCACGCTTGACCAAGTTAGGAGCCTTGATTGCCTAGGTATTAGGCTCATGGAGAAACTAACTTGCAACATGCAACTCCAAAAAAGGCAAACCCTCTTATCGCTTAGATCAGCGGCAATCACCAGGAAACCTAAAACATTGGACAACAGAGCGGTTTCTCTAGTTACTGAGGTATTTAGAGAAGTGGCTTTGGTCGAAGCGCTGTATGGGGCAGAGATCTGGGAATCAGAGGACTCGACAAGATTAAAAAAACTCAGAAGGGTTATGTTATTTACCCAGTAAGCATCTGTTCTTCGCATGTAGAGCTATAAATTCACATGCTTTGCTTACTCCAGCAATTTAGTGTTGGGTCCGGATGTTTGCAAGTAGTTTTTCTTCGAAGAAGTCTTCCCAGTCACAAGGTAAGGGGACTCCTCCTTTCGGTGATAGTGAGCGTGGGCATTGACTTCATTGTTAGATTGTTTTTCCGCAAGAGGGAGAGGATGGAGTAAGTGAGTGTAGTAAATAGATCTTCATGCGTAGATAATATAAATAATGAGAACTGCAACAACTACAGGTGCCCGTGGAGGTGGGAGGGCGCATGTGAATTTGACAGATGCTTACTGGGTAAGAACAATCCATTTGAGGCATGTGTGATGTAGATACACATGCTTTGCAGAGACTTTATAGCAGTACTCTCCCAAAGCGGTGGCTAATCAGTAGATGTTGCAGTTGTCTGAAAAAATGTCTTCAGGACTGCTTGCCCAACCTTGGTTTGTTGGAGTGCTAGTATATCCACACAATAGTGTGGTAAATGTGTGTGGTGTAGACCATGCTGCTACTGCTTTACAAATGTCAGCTATAGGAATGTTACCTAAAAAGGTCATAGATGTCCTATTTAGCAAGTGCAATGAGCACTAGGAGGTATACATAAAGTTCTTTTAGCTTTTGCATAGCAAGTGTGAATGCACTTAACAATCCATCTTGAAACGGTAGCCTTAGAAATAGGATTGCCTTTGCGTAGTGGTGCAAATGAAACAAACAGTTGCTTTGTCTTATGAAAATCTTTTGTCCTTTCGATAGAATACATTAAGCTTTTCTGACGTCAAGTGTGTGAAGAGCACGTTCTGCTACTGAATCAGGTTGAGGAAAGAACACAAGTAACTCAACTGATTTGTTCAGATGGAAAGCAGAAACTACTTTGGGAAGGAATCTGAGATTTGTGCGAAGAACTACCCTATCTTTATGGAGTTGGAAGAAGGGATCTTCTAAGGTTAATGCCTGTAACTCACCAACTCTCCTTAATGAAGTAATTGCAACGAGGAAGGCACCATTCCATGAAATAAACTGTAAAGGACAATTGTGTAATAGTTCAAAGGGTGGACCCATAAGTCTTGTAAGTACAACATTAAGATTCCATACTGGTGCCGGAGGGATTCTTGGTGGTATACTCTTTTTTCTGGTTGCAGGTTTTCTTACTTCTCTCAGAATAGTCATACAGTCAGGTGGCAAATGTAAATATTCAAACTCTATGACCTCCGGAGCCAAATCATTAAGTTGAGCTCCTTGGGATTTGGATGCTTGATTTCTCCATGGTTCTGAGTGAGAAGACTGGAGATGATATGTAGCTTTCGATGTGGAACTATTGACAGCTCTAACAGGGTGGTGTACCATGGTTGACAGGCCTATGTGGGAGCTACCAAAATCAGCCTGAGTGATGTTTGCCTGAGTTTCAGAAACAGGAGCAGGAGAGACAGAAAATCATAGGCAAATATCCCTGACCAATTAATCCATAGGGCATTGCCTCTGGAGATAGGGTGTGGGGACCTGGAGGCGAAGTTTAGGCATTGTGAGTGGTCTACTGTAGCGAACAGATCTATTTGCAGGTATCACCATTGTTGAAGAAATGGAAGGAGAACTTGGGGTTGAACTTCCCACTCGTGTATTTGCTGCATCCATCGGCTGAGGAGGTCGGCAATTTGATTTCTCACTCCTGGAAGGTGTTCTGCCAGAAGCTGAATTTTGTGATGGATTGCCCATTTGCAAATTGTCTAAGACGGGCGTGACAGTTGTAGAGAGTGTGCCCCTCCCCGTTTTTGTACATAGTACATTGCTGTCATGTTGTCTGTGTGGAAAAGGACAGCTTTGCCTGTGAGATGAGACTGAAAAGCTTTCAGCGCTAGAAATACTGCTCGAAGCTCTAGATTGTTGAAGTGGAGACGTTTGTGTTTGTCGTCCCAGAGATCCTGAATTTTGCAATGAAGGAGATGTGCACCAAAACCTGTGAGAAATGAGTCTGCCATAAGCACGATCTGTGGAACAGGGTCGATGAAAGGCCACCCTTTTTTGGTCTCGCGCTGCATAGGAGGAGACCTTTAGCCATCGGTCCCCTTTTTAAGGCACAACAGTTGAGGTTCCGTGATTCTGAACCCGTTCAATAAATGTCGTCGTATCGTGAGGATTTTGGTATCAGCAGACCGCAAATGACGAGTGCGGCATGTATGAGTGTTTTCGTCATGTTCGATTGATGGATTCACTGTGTATTCAGGGATTTCGTTCTGTACATTTGGGTTCCATTTTGTGTGAGGCAGCCATTTTGTGGTTGCCCTCACATAGGCCGACGACTGTGGCCGAGCGAGTCCTTGGGACACGTACACCTTTAGCTGACTTCTGTGTGACCTGAGCGAACTGACTCCATTGCCCGAAGCTGACCTTGTTGAGCCAGTTCCTTGTTCAGCAGCTGGTCAAGATAGAGATCAAAAAGCAGGACATTACTGAGTTTACGGTACACGCGCACACCCTTCTATATTGCTTCTCATCTGTTTCTGTTCCTTCTTTTATGGCCTATTTATGGTTTGGGTTGAGGTTCTTTTATTAAGGGTTCGTCCGGCCTGTCCGAACAAGAATGTTGGACTTTCCTTGTAATTAATGATGGGCTGGACAACTGAAAAGGGGGCTTGTCGTTATGTGATACCTTTTGCAATGTCACTTTGTGATTGGATAGTTTGTAAATAACTGATGATAGTCAGGAATGTGATTTTTAGCATAAAAGACGATGTCTCGCAATACGAAATTGTGCAGTCTCTGCGAACCACCCGTGTCGTGCTTCGTAGACTTCTGTTCCTGGTTGCAGCCAATAAATTTGACCTTTGACGTCACCGAGAAGTATCCGTGTCTCTGTATGCCAAGACAGGTGAACTCGAAGACATCGGGCGTTTCCCCTGGCGCCGCTGGGTTCTAAAACCCGGTTCTTCAGTTGGCGCCCAACGTGGAGCAACTTCAGTGGTACCGGTCCAAGCCTGAAGATCTTGAGGAGCTTCGTGTGAAAATTCTGAAGGAAGGCCTGCCACTTCATCGACCCCTGTATGTCGTCGTGGTCCGAAAGTCTTTGCTGCGAGGTTCCCTGCTTTCCGACGGCTATGAAGGACTGCTGCCCTGACTGTCGCCCTGTCTTGGAGCCTTTTGATGATTTGTAGAGCGAGATGATAGACGGGTCTTCTGGCGACGTCATCGATATTTCAGTTAAGTATGAGTGGAGCGTCTCCCAGTCCTTAGTTAGTTTTTTGGGTATGCCCTTGGGATCATTGATTTGGGACTTGCAAGCTCCAAAGCCGAAGGACTCGTGTATCCGTGAGGCTATCGTGTTCGATATTCCCTTGAAGTTTGAAGCTAGACTAGTGAGCGAAGATGCCTGGTCTTAACAGACTTGGACATATGTTTTGTTGTGGTTGTAATAGGGATTCCCGATTGGAGGACTCGTGTCCGGTGCCTCCGATTGGAACTCCGACCTATGAGCTCTATTTGAAACATGGCGTGGGCCCCATCACGTATAATGAAATATGGATTAGATATATAGGAAGGATGGTGTCCTAAAATGGCCCCAATATGGTAGTTATGACACAGAGATTTTAGATAATCTAGAAGTTAAACATTTTAAGAAGAAAGCCCGGCCGGCGATGTTTGACTCTTTCCGCCTCTGGCGAAAGGAAGCCAAACCGAAAGAAATTAAATTAGCAAAGAGAAATAAAAAAGAGAAGGGTATCTCGATAATGCAGGCTGCTATACAGTTTAAAGATAACGAAGAACAAGCGAGTGAGCAGTTGCACAGGCAACGTAAAATGGCGATCGATAAGTGTTATCCAGCTTTGTCAGCTCCTCAGCAGGATGCAACGAAGGACCTTGAGAAAGATCCTTTGATGTCACATCTGTTGAGTTCGCCACCCCCTTATGTGCAGAGTGCTACAGCACCTCCGCAACCTTTAGTTGCGCAACCTCCGGTTGCTTTGCCTCCTGTTATTCCACAACCGCCTAATTCCTACGACTTTGTCTCCTGTGCTTGCTACTTCTTCAGCTACTGTTCCTACGTTGGTTTCTTCTCAATCTGCTTTGTCTCCTGTCCTTTTGTCAACTTCTCCTTCTGTTCGACAGAGAATGACTGATACTGTTACTGGTCTCTTTTCTCCTTTCTTTGGGTCATTGCGTATGACCCCTGTTTCAGAGCGTAAACAAATGCGTAGCCAATTGCCTGGTCCCGATAAGCGGACAGTATTGGATCATATGGCGCGTTAATGGGTTACAAATTCTTTGAGGTATGATCTAGAGTCTGTTATGGATGTCTTCCGTCAATGGGAAGCACCGAAGCAAAGGTATGTTTTTGATAAGATGTGTACTTTCCTTCGTGAAGAATGGGAAGATGGTGATTTGAGACAGACTCCGTCTAAGTTGTTCCGTGTACAGTCCAAGTTTGCGAAAGGAACTATAGTGGGTCTCGACGTTGAAAGAGCAGTTGCGACACTGCTTCTCAGTCGCTGTTTGAGCCTGATTCTTCTGTTAGGAGAAAAGTGCGACAATATCCAATGAGAGAGGTTCCTCCGGTGTGGAAAGATGCAGTTCAGGGTGATGCCGTTGCGGGTATTGTAGCTGTACCAGCTCATTTTCAGCGTGTTTGGGTACATGTTCCATGGAAGCGAGCTGAAGTTTTGGCCCTTAAGCAGACCTTGCCTGATCCACGTAAAAATCCTGCAGGGTACTATAAGGAATTATCACAGACTGCAGACTCATGTGTTATGAATTTAGCTGATATAGACATGTTGTTTGGAAATGTAGTTCCACAGCCTTTATGGGGATGATTCGTCATACGGATCATGCGCAAGAGTTAGGTGATACATGGAATAATATTGGTGCTGCGGATAACCGACAAGTTGGTGGTGCTAAACCTGAGCCTTTAGTTGCAGAACTCCCCGGTAGGATTATTAATTATATGAAAACTTTGATGCCTGCTATGCGTGTAAACTGGGACAAAATGTCTGCATGTAAGCAGAAGAAAGATGAAAGTGTGTCTGATTTCTTCACTAGGTTGAAGAGACATTTATCGATCATAGTGGTCAGGACATGAGTACGGAAGGTGGTCAACGGTTGTTCATTGATAAGTTGGTGCATAATTTGCTTCCCGAGTTGTGTACGAAGTTGAAGGATTCTGAGAGTTCTTGGGCTGTTTCTTTGTCAGTGCAGATATTGGCTACTGCCCAGTACTATGAGAATAGAGATAAGGATGAGAAAGATAGAGCCGACAAGAAGACTAAAGAGTTGAAGACTAAGGTTCTTTTGCAGCAAGCGTTTCCGCCTCGTAGTAATCAGCGTGATTATCAGCAACCTCAACAATATCAGAGAAACTCTTAAAGGTTCGAGTCTTCTCAACAGCGTTTTCCTGTAGGCCCTAATCAGTGTGCGTATTGCAAAGAAGAGGGTCATTTCAAGAATAGTTGTCCGGTTCTGTTAGAGCGCACGAATGGTACTTCTGGTGTGAGAGGCCGAGGTGTTCAGCAAGCTCCTAGAGGTAGAGGTTTCCCCCAGAACGCGCGTTCCTTGCCTCCACAAAATTCGATGAATAGTTTTGATCAGCAGAATGGTGCGTCTGGTAGGACGACTCAGTACTATGCGGACGATTACTATGTCAAAGGTGAGCATATGGACGGTAATGATTGCTAGGACAGCCATGGACAAAGAGAGGGAGTTGTTTCAGTTCCAGTAGATCAGAGTGGACCTTATGTTGAAGTGATTACATCAGGTGTATCAGAGCCTTCTCTGTTGGATACTGGTGCTGCGAAGAGTTCTATTATGCACTCTAAACTCCCTGGCGCACCTTTGTCTGGCTTGACGAATGTTTCGGTAGGTTTTTCTGGAGCCCCAGTTAGTAATCCGATTTCTAGTCCTTTATCTCTTTCTGTTGGACCTTGTGAATTTGAAGCACCCCTTATTCTGACGACAGGTTGTGGTGAGAACTTGTTGGGATTGGATTTGTTGAAGAGATTGTATGCAACGCTAGATTGTTCTCCTTCAGGATTACAGCTTACATTGGGAAGGAGAGTGATCTCTCCGATGTATTTGTCTAAAGATCGACTCCCAGCAGAATTGTCTTCTCTCCCTGATACTCTTTGGGCCACTGGTCCTAATGATGTGGGTCTCTTGGAGATCCCGCCATATGTTGTGACGCTGAAAGCGAATGCTAGATTGCCACGTATTCCTCAATATCCAATTTCTAGTGATGGTGAAAGAGCGCTTTTAGCGATCTTCTATGATCTGATTGAGAAAGGTGTGATTGAAGAAACAAGAGGTAATGTGTGCAATAGTCCGGTTTTGCCTGTTTTGAAACGTACTGATTCTTTGCAACCGCCTGTGTATAGGTTTGTGATCGATCTTCGTGAGGTGAATAAAATTGTTGTACCGCAATTTCCTAATGTGCCAGATATCACTGCCTTACTGACTGATTCCAGATTCCGCTACCTGGTTTTCGGTGATTGACTTGAAGAATGCTTTCTTCAGCATCCCGATTGCCGAGGAGAGTAGAGATATTTTTGGCTTCTCTTTAGGAGGCCGAAGTTTCCGGTTCAAGCGCGCTCCTCAAGGCTATTGTGAGAGTCCATCCATCTATAGTCAGGCTTTGAAAACACAGCTTGATACGATTGTTTTACCTGATGGTGCTGCTCTTTTTCAGTATGTCGACGATTTGTTAGTTGCTGCTGATAATGAGGAGATTTGTAAAGAGGCTACTTTGTCATTGTTGGGTCCTTTGGCTGACTTCCATCATAAAGTGTCTCTTTCGAAGTTGCAGTATTGTCGACAAGAAGTGACCTACTTAGGTCATCTCTTATCGAAGGAGGGAAGAAGGTTGACCCCAGAACGAATTCAAGCGATTGCGAAAATGAGTGTGCCAACCACACAGAGAAGTGCGTGCTTTCCTGGGTATTACGTCATATTGTAGACAGTGGATTACTAATTTTTGGCTTTTTGCGAAACCTTTGATAGCTCTTACTGTTAAGGATACTCCGAATCCTCTTCCATGGACTGACGAATGCCAGAAAAGTTTTTCTGAATTGCGTGATGCGTTGTGCTCGGCTCCTGTGTTGGGTACTCCCGACTACAGTAAGCCTTTTACACTCTATGTTCACGAGAGAGAGGGATGTGCATTGTCAGTCCTGACACAGCAGTTTGGCGATAAGCAACGTCCATGTGCGTATTTCTCGTCGAATTTGGATCCGGTAGCTAGAGTGTTGCCGAGTTGTTTGAGAGCTACAGCGGCAGCGGCGGTCTCTATTCGACAGTCTGCTCGTTTGGTAATGGATAATACGTTGATTGTTATGGTTCCACATGCAGTGGATACCTTGTTGAATAGGACAAAGACACAGCACTTAACTAGTGCTCGGTTGTCAGGTTACGAGTTGACACTCTTAGCGAGTCATGTGCACATAAAGAGATGCAATACGTTGAATCCAGCTACGTTGTTGCCGATTTCAGTGGAGACAGATGTTTCTGAACAGCATGATTGCTTTCTTAGGACAGAGGAGGAAACGAAAGGTAGAATAGACCTTAGGGACACCCCTCTTCCAAAGTGTGATGGTACTTTATGGGTTGATGGTTCGTGTTTCAAGCTTCCGAATGGTGATACGACTGCGGCATATGCTGTTATGACTTTGCATACGATTGTTGAAGCTGCACGTATCCCACATAATTCAGCACAAGCAGCAAAATTGATTGCATTGACAAGAGCGTGTGTGTTGTCGAAAGGGAAACGAGTGACTGTGTACACTGACAGCCAGTATGCGTTTGGTGTGGCTCATAGTTTTGGACGTTTGTGGAAAGAGCGTGGGTTCCTGACTTCGCATGGAACTAAGATTCAGCATGGTCAGTTGGTGAATGAACTCCTTGAGTCACTTACTTTGCCGTTGCAAGTTGCGATTGTGAAATGCAGCGCACATAAGAAAGTTACTGATGATGTTGGTTGTGGTAATGCGTTTGCAGATGAAGTTGCGAAAGAAACGGCGAGAGATGTGATGAGTCGAATGTATGTTGCGGGTCCGGCAAGATGGGTTCCGGATAGAAGTATGTGTGAAGATACGATGGAGTGTGAAGTCAATTCAAGCTGAAGCTACAGAGAAAGAATTGAGTGAATGGAGAGAAAGTAAGGGTAAATTGGATTCGAATGGTTGTTGGGTTGAGTTGTCAGAGCATCAGCGATGGTTGTTACCTGATGCGTACGTGCTTGCAGTGGTTACGATGGCTCATGGAATGGCTCACATCAGTGCAAAAGGGATTTGTAAGTTGTTGGCTCCAGTATGGCAAAATGCTGGAATTCCTAAGTGTGCAGAGAATGTGGTTAAGAATTGTATGGTTTGTCTAATGTGTAATCCTGGTAAGGGAATTCCAACTCCAGCTGGTCATTTTGCACCTCAGACGTATCCGTTCGAGGCTTTGCAGTTAGATTTCATCCACATGGAGAGGTGCAACAACTTAAAATAGGTACTTGTGGTTGTTTGTGCCTTTTCGAGATGGGTAGAAACATATCCCCTGAAAGATAATACTGCCTTGTCCACAGCTAAAGCCCTTGTCAAGGAATTCTTCCCTAGGTATGGTTTGCCGAGAATTGTCTGGAGTGACAATGGGAGTGAATTTGTGGGTCAAGTGATGAAGAGAGTGTGTGAAGGTTTAGGAATTCGACAAAAGTTTCACGCTGCAATTCACCCCCAATCTGCTGGTCTGGTAGAATGCTACAATGGCACCTTTAAGTTAAAACTAGCCAAGATTCAGGCGATCTCTGGTCTACAATGGCCCGATGCTTTGCCGTTAGCACTTTTGTCAACGAGGAGGACTGTACATTCACGAGTGGGACTTAGTCCGTATGAAGTTGTTTTTGGTCGCCCGGCAAACATATGGGGAGTGCCGCGGCTGACCAAGTTCAGCGAAATTGAGCACCCTGTATTGCTTGATTATCTGTACGAATTGATGGCTAAATTGCGTGTTTTACACCAACAGGTTCATGATACACTGCCACAAGCATCTGATGATCCAGGACACACCATCAAACCTGGTTCCTGGGTTTTGATAAAGAATTTCCAGCGGACTAAGAACGATCAGCCCCGCTGGATTGGACCCTACTTGGTGCTATTGTCCACGCGATCCGCAGTGCGATTGCGCGGTAAAAAGAACTGGATCCACGGCGTACATTGTAAGAGGGCCTCTTTGTCTCTTCCGTACGACCAGTGGGTCCAGAATGGTATTCCAGACTCTGAAACTGAAACCGTGCCTCGTTTTCTGCCTTTTAGCGATGCACGTTTAATTGGGACAAATTCTGAACGTGAAAGCGACGATCTTCTGCAAGAAGCTGTGCCACCGTCAGTTCGTTTGGACACTTCCGAACCTGAACTATTGTTTCGTGATCAGACATTGCCTGGCAAAGGCCGTTACAATTTGCGACCAAGAGTCGTGGGACTAATAACAAAATTAATTATTTCCTTGTTATTTTTGAGGTTAAGCTCTCCTCCAAGAAACTGTTTTGACCGATTTTTGTTTTTTGATCCACCATCCGGGTTCAGCTGTAGAGTCGCGGTGTAAAGACTTGGGAGTGCAAGCCGAAGACACAAGGTCGACGGTTCTGGTTGGTCTTAGGGCGTTCCCTGGACTGACAGACGCATTCCTTAGCACGGAAGACCCAACCGCCGCGAACAGCACGGTTAGAGGATGGAGTTTTTCGAGATGGTGAGACTTGTTGAAAGAATTCGTTTTAAGAGCGAAATGTGTAAAATCATGAGCAGAAAATGTTTCTTAATATTATGTCTTTTTATGTTACTTAGCCTGATGATGTTTCTGATGGGATATATTATATTCTCTTTTCAAGTGACGTTTGCACCCACTACACAACCTATGCCTCCTCCTACTGTTTCTTCGCATTCTTTTCACCCTCTGCCCGAACATGAGTCCATTAGGAGATTGGAATTTGTCAATAATTCCTTTGTTCAGCTTTTTCACCAACACCAGCTAGTAGTGAACACGACTAATTGTTGGGTGTGTGGCCTTATGTCCCATACTACCGATAAAGGTATTCCTTACCTGGTCCTGCCATTCAGCTACAATGGATCTGTGTGGGCATACAGAACGATGTTCATCTACGCTCGCGAAGTCTACCCCCTACATTCTGTGAAGGATAGTTCGAAGAATAGTGCTCTAGTCAAGGGTATAGTAGACATGATTAGAGGAATTAATTCCTATGAGACTATCTCGAAAGATGAGACATTAGCATGTATGTATATATATATATATATATATATATATATATATATATATATATATATAGAGTTAGTCTGAGTGAGAACCAGCGAGCAAAAAGATCCTCTCCGATTTGGATTGTACCCCATCAGGGTCATTTTTGTCTGCAAGGTAATGGCAAGAATCCGAGAGCTCAGTTAGGGAAGAGTGTCTGCACTGAGACGTATGTTTTTGCGTCCCAGACTTCCCCGTTTTTAGCAGCTAAGGGTACCTATTTTGTTTGTTACAATAGAGCGTACACATGGTTGCCCCCTGATTTCTCGGGCACATGTTTTGTCTCGTTCCTGTTGCCTCCTATGTATACAGCTGCGGCAGATTACCACAAGACGAGAATTGTTAGAGGTGTCTTCAGTAAGGAAGATACTGCAGGGCAAGAATTAGGAGATTTCTTGAAAGGTTTTCTGCCGTTTTGGGGTCTTATGGTTAACAGTAGGAACATCCGACAGTTGACGAGAGTGGTTGAGTCCACCATAGTCGAAACTGCCGGTGCCCTTAATAACTTGACTGCTGAGCTCCAGTCGGATCGCCTTATGACTCTTCAGAACAGAGTTGCGTTAGATGTCATACTTGCAGATAGGGGAGGGGTATGTAAATTGATTCAATCGAGCTGCTGCGTTTTCATTCCAGACAACGCTCCGACAGTGTACCAAGCCATTTCCAAACTACATAAGATCTCGGAGTCTGTACATGTGGACGAAGGAGATTGGTCATTAATGGGATGGTTTTGGGGTTTGTTATCCACTTGGGGATTCTGATGATTATTGGAATGATCTTAGCTATCCTTTTCCTGTTCTGTCTTTGCGTACAGTGTGCTCCTGCTATGTGTGGCCTTTGTGCTACTGCGTGTGTAAGGAGATCTGTCCAGAGAGAGCTACTAAGTAATAGGATGATGCTACAGCAACATCTTGATGATCTGATGAATATAGACCTGGATTCAGACCAACATGAGTTTGGGTTTATTGCCTATGTAAGGGCAAAAGGAGGGTCTGACGTTCCGTGATTCTGAACCCGTTCAATAAAGGTCGTCGTATCGTGACGATTTTGGTATCAGCAGACCGCAAATGACGAGTGCGGCATGTATGAGTGTTTTCGTCATGTTCGATTGATGGATTCACTGTGTATTCAGGGATTTCGATCTGAACCTTTGGGTTCCATTTTGTGTGCGGCAGCCATTTTGTGGTTGCCCTCACATAGGCCGATGACTGCGGCCGAGCGAGTCCTTGGGACACATACACCTTTAGCGGACTTCTGTGTGACCTGAGCGAACTGACTCCATTGCCCGAAGCTGACCTTGTTGAGCCAGTTCCTTGTTCGGCAGCTGGTCAAGATAGAGATCAAAGAGCAGGACATTGCTGAGTTTATGGTACACGCACACACCCTTCTATCTTGCTTCTCATCTGTTTCTGTTCCTTCTTTTATGGCCTATTTATGGTTTGGGTTGAGGTTCTTTTATTATGGGTTCGTCCGGCCTGTCCGAACAAGAATGTTGGACTTTCCTTGTAATTAATGATGGGCTGGACAACTGAAAAGTGGGCTTGTCGTTATGCGATACCTTTTGCAATGTCACTTTGTGATTGGATAGTTTGTAAATAACTGATGCTTGTCAGGAATGTGATTTTTAGCATAAAAGACGATGTCTCGCAATACGAAATTGTGCAGTCTCTGCGAACCACCCGTGTCGTGCTTCGTAGACTTCTGTTCCCGGTTGCAGCCAATAAATTTGACGTCACCGAGAAGTATCCATGTCTCTGTATGCCAAGACAGGTGAATTCGAAGACATCAGGCGTTTCCCCTGGTGCCGCTGGGTTCTAAAACCCGGTTCTTCACAGTGCACGCGTTCCATTGTCTTCAATGGCAAGGCGTGCACGTGTGGCTATTCCCTTGCGGGTTCGAGGGCTGACACCATATGTTTGTAATTAAATTGCAAGACCAAGAATACATCAAGGCACGCTACACAACCAAAAATGTGCAAAGAAGTCAACAGGAAGCAACACTCCGCCGGCCGACAGATTTAAGAGCACAAGCAGGCACAAAAGAAGGAAGAGCAGGCAAGAGCACCAAAACCTTCCAAACGCAAAAACAGCACTTCCCCGTACTCCAACTGACCAATGGAACCCCGTGCAATGCACCAACACCAACAGAAGGTCCCACAGGGAAGAGACAACCCAGGACAAGGGGGTAGAAGGACCAGAGTTGCCAAAGATGAGCCACAAAAAGGCCCCACAGACACAAAAGGGATACGAAGAAAACGCTCCAAAGGTAGCCCCCCAAACATAGAGGGTAGAAAGGGCCAATCCCAACCAACACTGACCCCCAAAAAATATCCAGGACCCAACCAGGAGCCAAATCACAGTGCAGACCCCAATAGCAAAGGAGACCCAAAGCGCAGCGAAAGACCACAAAGCAGAGGGGCGCCCCCACAGTGGAACAAGGCCCGCAACTCCATGAACAATCATCCAGGAACAGGGAACACTGCACAAGAGCCAATCCAGAAGGAACACGGACCGGAACACCGGAAGAGGAACCAGAGAATCCAATAATGGATATGAAAGGAACGGCAATGCCCAACCCAGATGCCACGCCGCCACCAACAACAGAGGAAACCACGGGGCGAAGCCAACCCGGAACCCCCAGAGGCACCAAAGCCCCAACGCACCCAACGCACCCAAACCTCAGCAAAAGTGCCAGAAGCAGGGTAACCAGAGGAAGGCAGACAACAGGCCCCTCGGCCACCGGAAGGACAATGCATCCACCTCCAAGCCCTCGGAAAAGGCATGAAAGAGGAGAAACAACAGAACGTGTCAAGGGCCAAAGAAGCAAACAAGACCACCATCCGATATTCAAAACACCACAACAATGGCAGGAATACCATCTGTAGCAAACAAAAAGATCCCACGGAGGGAAGAACCCACACATACAGCCCGTCAACACACTCCCCCAGTGCAGGAGAGAAACCACAGACAGTGAGGCCAACCATGACCCCGGCCTGGAACAAAGGAGTCGACAGAGGAAACTGAGGGAACGAACAACGTAACCCTCCCTACAGAGAGAAGCAGAACATGACTGTATGTGGTAATGTAATGTATGTGGTCTTGTAAAGCGCACTGCCGCCCTGAGGCGTCGTGGCGCTGGGAACCCGTCCTGGCTATCCCTGTGAGATGGTCCCTACTGGGTATCTCCAAGGTGAAACCAGGCATCCCCGGCGAATGTGGGGGGCCGTAGTAGAGATGAGGCAAGCTAATGCCCAGAGTTTTTTTTTTTTTTTTTTTAAACCTTTATTTGGAGATAAGGCAGAGAAAAGACAGTGCAATCAAGACACATACAGTCATACATGGACAAAAAATAAAAAGGCGATTCAGTCAATGAGTCCGGAATATAGGTAGACATATAAATCAGTGCAGTCAGTAACGGATAAAAGCAAGTATCGCTCTCAAATGGGATTAACAGAATACATACTAATAAAATGGCATAAGCAGAAGGTGGCATCTCTATCATCCAATGGACAGGGAGAGTTCCATCGTACCTGCAGAGAAAAAAGCATCTTCCCCTCCCGCTATAAGACTTCCCGGCCCCCTCCCCTTCGCCACAAGGAAGCAGACAGTCAGTGGACCACTATGGCGATAGCAGGAGTGTTACATCAGGGAGGGCAAACCCCCCAATTCAGCAGGGGAAAGAAATAATCCACCCCCCATCCAGCGCCAGAGGGCCAGCAACTGCAATATACTATCTCAATCCTCTACGTCTGTGTTAACCAACCCCAACCCGGTCCTCACTTTCAGATTCGGAGTCTTGCACCGCTCTAGTGAGGAGGTACACCTGTAGTGGGCTCCAAAAATCCTTGGGCCTACACCACACGGGCATCAGCTCCGCATAGACATTATATTGGTCCTGGCAATAGATGAGATCACGTAGCCAATCCTTGAACTGTGGCACTCTGCCACGACCCCAACAACATGCCACTCTACGTTTGGCTAACAACAAGGCCACGTCAGCAAATCTACGGTGGAGGACAGGCACATCCCTGGAATACCCCAGCAGCATCACTAAGGGTTCGAACACCACTCCATTCTCAGTCATAACCTGAAGGGCCGCATGGACCTGAACCCAATATTCCAGAACCCCTGCACATTCCCAAGCCAAATGCAAAAAGTCGGCACCCTCTGCTCGGCACCTAACGCATCTGTCATCGTCCGCCAAATGAAACCGAAGTTTCCTCGCCGGGGTGTAATAAAACCTTTGGATGAATTTGTAATGTATTATTTTCAGACGGCAACTGGAAGAGACATTGGCATTAAGGCCACAGCAGTACGTCCATTGCTCGTCTGTAATAGGGACGCCCAACTCAGCAACCCACTGCTCCCGTACCCGGCAGGTCGGGACAGCACATTGCCGCCGAATGGCAGCATACAACTTCGATACCAAATGACGTCCATCTGAAACCAGGAGCACATGGAGAGGGAGGGTCACCTCCGGTTCCGAAGGGAAATCCGGCAGCAAGGCACGTAAGCCCTGTCTCAGACGCACATAGTAAAACAGCTCCAAAGGGGAACAATTGGCAGTCCCAAAGAACTGAGCCTGGGTGCGAAAAGCTCCCTCATGAAAAACGCCACCCCACGTAAGGCAACAGAGATAAATCCGGGTGATAGGCTAGAGGCAGCGCCGGCGAGTAGAGGAAGGAAACCCCCAACAATCGCGCCACCCACTTCCAAGCGTCTACTGTACATGTCACCGTCGTTTGATGCGTATCCACATCAGATACATTGCCCAGCACCAATCCCTCCAGTGGGAGCGGGTGGGCAACCCAATGTTCAGCCGCAACTTGTGGCATAAACGGCGTGGGGCGCATCCAATGGTAAACATAGTGAGTTTGAGCGCTAAGGTAGTAAAGCTCAAAATCAGGGACATCGAAGCCCCCAGCGGAATAGGGTAACGTGAGGGTGGTCCAGGCTACACGTGGCTGCTTGCCCCCCCAAAACAATCGAATGAGCTCCGATCGGAGCCTACGAAAAAAGTAAGCACCAGGGTGATAAGGAATGTTTTGAAAAAGGTACAAAAACCGGGGGAGGACCACCATTTTGATAAGAGACGCACGGCCAGCCATGGAAAGAGGCAACGACATCCACCTAGTGAAGTCATCCGACAACTTGGTAATCGCTACGCCATAATTAAGCCTGACAGTCTCCACCCTGTCCAGTGACACTACAATCCCGAGGTACCGCAGCTCGGAATCGCACCAATCCAAAGGGAAATCAAGAGGAAATCTACGAACCGCCGCAGTGAGCGGAAAGAGTTGGGATTTCTGCCAGTTGATGTGTATCCCGGAGACACCACCGAAAGCAACCAGCTCACGCAGTAGCGCATTAAGGTTGTTCTGTGGATCCTTCACATAGAGCGTGATGTCATCCGCATATAAAGAGATCCCGACCTGGCGTTGGAGACAATTGAAAGCGCTCTGCTGGTGTCGCTGGCGAATCCTGCAGGCTAAGGGCTCTATGGCTATAGCAAATAGGAGGGGCGAAAGGGGACATCCCTGTCGGGTGCCCCTAGCAAGAGGAAATGGAGGGGAAAGCACTCCATTCACCACCACTCGCGCCACCGGGTCAGTATATAAGAGCTTGACCCAGGATATAAAGATCCGAGGAAACCCCATCCGGCATAGGACATCAATAAGGTAACCCCACTCCACCGAATCAAATGCCTTAGTGGCGTCTAGGAAGATGGCGGCGACCGGAAACTCAGGAGCAATGGTCGAGATAAGGGAAAACAGAGTCCGAAGATTGTGGGACGTAGCGCGACCAGGCACGAACCCCGACTGATCGGGCAAAACAATAACAGGCAATAGCTCAGACAGCCTTACCGCCAAAACCTTCGCGAGTATTTTGACATCACAATTAAGTAATGAGAGGGGCCTATAAGAACCCACTTCCAGGGGATCCTTACCCGGCTTGAGCAACGAAGTAATAGCGACCTCCCTCATGGAGCACGGCAGTCGTCCCTCCTCCAGGGATTCCTCAAACACCTCGCGGAGAACGGGGGCCATAATGTCCACATAACATTTATAGAACTCAGCAGGAAGGCCATCCAAGCCAGTGGCCTTCCCGTTATTCAGAGACATGATGGCACTCCTGATCTCTTCCACCTCCAGCGGTCTGCCCAAGAACGCCCGATGATCGTCCGACAACCAACAGAGCGCCAAATCATCCAGGAAACCGCCATATCGTGTCTCCCCCGACTGCTGTGTTGTGTACAGTTGGGTGTAGTGGTGAATGAATGTGCACTGAATCTCCGCAGTGTCCCGACAGCAAGTGCCATCCGGCAAAGCTAATTCCAGCACGTCCGAACCATACCTTTGATGCCTAGTAAGGGCAGCCAGGACCTTCCCCGGCCTCTCCCCTTCACAGTACCTCCTCGCCGTCCAGTACTTCCCCCTATGTTTAGCCTCCCTGGCAGCCTCTTCCTCATATTCGGAGAGCTTGGTGCGGAACCGACCCAATAGCTCGGGATCAGAACCCGCCTGCAAACTGCGCTCCAAGTTACGTAAATCCCCCTCCAAGCCCTCGAGAGTTCGAACAATCAATTTAAGCATGCCACAGCTCTTGGATATAGTGACACCTCGGATCGTAACCTTAAAAGCCTCCCATATAACCTCGACACTATCAACAGAGCCTTTGTTCCTTGGGAAGAACGCTTCCACCTCCTCGCCAAGTTCCGCTTTAAACACAGGATCAAGCAAGGCTGTCAGAAAAAGGCGCCAAGGAGGGCGCGGCCTGTGCAGCCCGGGTACAGAAAGCACAACCCTCACCGGGCAGTGATCCGAGTATGTCCGAGCTAGATGTAACGCCTCCCGCAGACCAGCCACCAGCCCCCTGGAGAGAAAGACATAGTCCAGCCTCGCCCAAGAGCGTGCATGTGCAGTGTAATGTGTGCCCTCCCTAACAGCAGGGTGAGAATACCTCCAGCAGTCGATTAATCCAGCTTCCTCCACAATACCCCGTAAAACATCCCTAGCTTGCACATTGTACTGAGGGCATCCGTCCGACCTATCCAGTTGAGCTTGAAATGCAAAATTGAAATCCCCCCCCCACACAATATGGGAGGCATCAACAGCAAGCACATGGCCCCACAGGGTGAGGAAGAAAGCTGGCGTATCAATATTAGGAGCATAACAATTGACAAACAGCACAGTGATCTGCCCAAGCCGCCCCCATAACAGCATATAGCGCCCCTCAGAATCCGCCACAGATCCCAGTTCTTGAAAGGCGAGTGATCTTTTAACCAGGATAACAGCCCCACGAGCATACGTGGAGTACGATGTAAACACTCTAACCGCAGCCCACCGCCCACCAAAACTAGGAGCAGGCCCAGGCCGCAAATGTGTCTCCTGCAGGAGGGCCACATGAATAGCATGCCTATCCAAATACCGTAGCACATTTCGACATTTCCTGGCATCATTAAGACCCCGTACATTCCAGGACAATATTGATATCTTGTCTATAGTGTCAGCCGACATCAGCCATGATCGGGGCACCATAGGGCCCGGTGATAAGGGGCAGTACGCCAGACACTCAGCGCCAGCCGGCACCACGTCACCCGTCCAAACCACAAACGCCCCACTACACACACTCCACAGACATCCCAGCCTTCTCCAAACCAACCAACCAGAACCCCCACTCCCATCCCCAAACACGGCCATCCGCGCAACAGGCGCGCAAGAAATACAACACACAATGCGCAGCACATACCTCCCTCCCGGTCCTCAACACGCACGCGCAATCCCCATATAGCGCGCTCACTACCATCCAGCAGACGGAGATAGCGGCCATGACTCTCAGACCCAAGGAACACGAAAATATGTGTCCCAGGGCCTTTAACGGCCATCACATCAAAGAACAGGCCAGTGCAGCGGAGATGTATCCGTATCTGCGCAAACAGACAGCAAGAGCGAACAGCACCATAGTCCAAAGGACCGGGCCGAACACGTGTCGCACACATGGTCCCCTCCCCCACCTCCCACCTGAGGAATCCCCACTATCAGGCCATTCAAACCCCACCCCCCGTACATTCCCAAACACCCAACCAGTCAACCAGCAAAGGACTAGTAACCAAACCAAAGGTAATAGTGGGGAACACCCTATGAGGTACCCACCAGAGGTGCACAGCACCACTCCCACACACCACGCCAGTCTACGAGCCAACGAGTCACACACAGCCCAGGCGCAGTGCGGGGGGTGGGTGCCCGGAGCGCAACCAAGGCGCCAGCCATCGTTCCCATATTGTCTCATTATTCAAACATAAATCAGCCACCCACCACGATTAACCCCCACAGTACAAGGCAAGGTAGCACCGAGGCCACAGAAACAGTCAAGCGCAAGGGCGCGCAAGGCAGGCACCATCAACGTTCCATGAATGAAAAAATCACCCCATTCATGCGACTTCCTCTTCAGCTGCGGAATGTTTGCCGTCAGGGCCGCGGTCACCCCCCCGGCCCGCGGCAGTCCGGTCATGCTTGAGACGCTTTACAATACCTCAGCATGCTGCGGGTTAGTGAAAAAGTGCTGCTTTGCTTGATGAGTCACCCTCAGCTTAGCAGGATAAAGCAAAGCATAGTCCACTTGAAGGTCCCGAAGCTTCTTTTTCACCCCTAGGAACTTACGGCGCTGGTCCTGCACCATCGGCGTGAAATCCGGGTACACAGTAAAGGAAACCCCATCAAAAGAGAGGGTACGATTAGTGCGAGCAGCTTTGAGGGCAGCGTCACGGTCACGGTAATTTAGGAGCCGTGCAATTATAGGGCGCGGCGCAGCCCCAGAAGCCGGCCGAGGCCCCAATGAACGGTGCGCCCTCTCAACGATGAACTGCGGCGAGAAGGCCTCCACACCAATGGCACCAACAAGTAGTCTCTCCACATATGTCTCCATTCTCCCAACATTCGTCGATTCAGGCACACCTACTATGCGTACGTTGTTGCGCCTACTCCTCGCCTCCAAATCCTCATTCTTAGCGGCAATCACCCCCAAAATATTGTCAATCCGCGCCAACTGGGTAATATGGGTAGCGGCAGTATCGTCGTGGTCAGAGATGCGCTGCTCCGCCGATGTTAGGCGTTCCTCGTGCACATCCAGCATCTGTACCACCGCATCCATGCACGACGACAGTTTGTCAACTTTGTCCACTATGGTGGCAAACCCTTGCCTCATCTCCTGCATCATCTGCTGAAAGTCCGGTGCCTGCGGCCGCGATTCCGCATCAGCGACAGGCGGGGGGGGGAGACCGCGAAGTCCCAGCTTCCTGCACCAGGCGCGAACCCCTCCTGGCCACCCCCAAGTCAAAGGATAATTTGGACTGCTTAGTGTCCGGCTTCCCCATGATGATCCGCTATCAGCCCGAAGGGGCATACAAATCAAGAAAGGCCAAGTCGTAGGCTGTTACAAACACGCAACCACTCACAACAGTCGGGGGCCCGAGCAGGCACGAATACCCCGCCACTCCAGATGAAACAATGGCCGCCGCTCCACTCAGGCCAAGGGCTCGTCTCCTGAGCGCCCAAACGACAATCCGCGGCGTAGTCGTGATCCAGCAACTCCAGGACAGTTAGGAGTGGAGACCATCACCCAGTCCCGTCCCAAGGATGTGCTCCGCAGCGTGCTCAGTCGGCAGTCAGGTCCGGAGGAGGGAGGCGGGACCCGGGCCTATAGCCCACGTGCGAAGCCTCAGGCTAAAGTAGAAGGTGAAGCCGGGCTACGGAGCACCTGACATCCAGAGCGCGAGCCGGGGGAAACTTGGAGTCCTCGTAACTTCGGCTAGCAAGCTCCGATCCGAACAGGAGTTGGACCGTGAGTGGTCTGTCGGTATACCAACACAAATCAGGGGTCAAATCAGGGCGCAGTGATGGTCAGCAGGATCAATAAACGGATAATAGCTCCGGGCAGCAGGAGCCTCACGGCAGTGCGGCCATTCTCTAGCGCCCCTCAAGCTAATGCCCAGAGTTGCCGAGTGTGATCCCTGGTTAGAGTAGGCACCGAGGCGAGAATTATCGAGTCCGTTGACCCTGGTCCACGACCCTGCCGCGTCGGGAATTGAACCCTGGTCCCGGGCCGTTCTCTGCTTCCGGGTCTGCCGCCTCTAACCAGCGAGCCACACCACTCCACTGACTACATGAGAGTCTGCCCGGACACCAACACGGCGAACCGCCAGCAAGGAAGGTAAACGTCCAGACACCCAACTGAACAGCCATCAGACCCCTGCAACGGAGAACAAGAAAGCAGAGCCACCGACCACCAGTCCGCATCAAGAGCCATCCAGAAAAAGCCCCCCAAGGCCACAGACAGACACGCGTAGTGACCGTCCGAGAGGGAACAAACAGAAATGGACGACATCGGAACAGATGACCAATATCCAGCCACCAACACAGAACCACCCCCACTAGAGCAGGCACAGGAACCCCCAGATCGAAATCCAGACCAAAGGGGCGTCAATGAGAAAAACAAGACAACTCATCATAAGAGACAAAGGGAGAGGAGCCCAAGGCACCACCAACAAGCAGGCGGACAGAAAATCCGGACCCTCAACCAAAGCCACACTGGAGGGCAAGTCACCGACACCAGGGACCAAAAACAGACACCAGAGGCAAAGTCAGTGAACGTACGATGCCCGAACACTAAACCCAACAGCCTCCCAATAGAGCCCCAACGTACATCCAATCCAGAGAAGGAATCAGGAAGCATCTGAGGCGACAGAACCTCAGCAAAGACATGAGGGGAGAAACACAGGCCAAAAGGCAAACCAATACGAGAGGCCAAAAGGACAGGGGCATGGAGAGAAGCATCCCGCAAACCGAAGGAATCCATAAGCCCAAAGAATGAGCAGAGGCAGGAACGCCTCCAAGGACACCAACTGGTATGTGATGGAACCAAAACAGCAATCCAACCAAGGCAGATCCAACACCAGACATAGGCCTCCGTGAGACATCCCACCATCCAAAATAGAAACCAGGGGAAATCCATCATGGACCCGGGAAACAACAGGAAGGTACGGAAGCGTTGAAGAATAACCCCGAGATCCGACCTCAGCATAAAAAGACCATGCAGATCCACAACCTCCACCCTCACCGTGACATGGGAAGGACCCGGAACACGGCTGGCCCACACGGGAGGGGGAAGCGATTCCCGAACATGCAAGCCAGCGCCACAGAAGGAACCAACATCTGCTGAAACATGGAAGGCAAGAGACTGAGCCCAGAGAACCAGAAGAACCCTCCAAGGCCACAGAAAAAGAATGACCAGCAACATCATCATGGTAAGTAGGAGCACCCCAAAAGCGTACCAACACCATGAAAACCAGAGAAAGAGCCCCAGTCCGGGAGCAGCACGCTGCAGGCATGACACCGTAGGACGCCAGGAAGTGCAGCAAATAAAGAACATGAAAATGAAGAGCGTCAAAACGAATCAACACAAAACAGCTCTGCGACATACAAAGCAGAAGTCCAAACTGTGACGAAACCAGGGATAGAACCAGGGAACCTCAAACCCACAGACAAACCCCCCCTCCCATTCGAGTAAAACAGAGAGGTCCGAAAGCAGTGAACATCAAGTCCGCTAAAGGAAGACAGTAACATACAAAACGAGAGGGGCAGTCAGGAGTAGAAAACACGTATGTGACCAACCAGCGTAACCCAGAGGGAAGTCAATAACATACAGAGTATGCAGAAGCACAAGCGGAGGGAAACACCAAACCGGCAAGCAACCGCGAGGCAAGCGCTACAAAAATACATGCAGTATCAGAAGCGAACACAAACCGCGAGCAAATGCAGCCCCCCACCCACCTGCCTGCCATAAAAAATGACCAACAGCAGGAAACCAAATGCCGTGGCCACAAACAGGAAGGCGTGCAGGGAAACGCACAGTGGACTTACGAAAAAGCATCACAGAACAAGCAGGATTCGAACCCTCGTCCAGGAGGTCGGGCACCCCGGAAAACACACCGGGACTGCTACAAGCACAATGGCGGCATCAAGAGGCACCAAGAAACATGCCGAGTCCGCTAGAGAAGGATGTGGCAACACGAGTAACAATATCAGGCCCCCAGACAAGACCCCGAGCCTGCAAATGCAAGACTCGGTGTCAGTAGCAGAAACAGAACCGGCACTGAAAACAATGTATTACCGCATCTCCTGTCTGGCCTCACCCCCTAAGTTGTTGAACTTGGATGTACTTATTTTGCAAGTGAAGTCCAATGTATGCTTATTTGTTCTTGGGGTCTTAAGACCTTTTATATTTTATTTGTATGTGGTCTAGGCTCCAATCTCGATTTCTTCTTTTTTTTCTTCCTTTTCTAAGTTTTAGGTTTGGTTGTACAAACACAACAGACATTCCAATGGCAATTCCTTTTCTTTTTTAAAAAAAAATAAGTATTTTCGCTTTGGTATGTGGAAATACTGGCTTGGCATTTGTTAGAGCTGTCAATGCATTGCTTGAAGAACGGGTTTTAGAAGCTTCCTCGTATTCTTTTACAAGCATCAGCTTCTTTCATTGACTTTACAGGATTCATTTCATTCAGGTAATGCATTGCCTCAGTAGCCAGGATTATTCAGAAAGCCTATCATTTTCTTTCATGTCCTATTACAAAGATTTGTTGCATGAAATTATTGGTGTCCAGAAAAAAAACCATTTCAGACGACAGAAAATAACAAGCATTGGCATAGCCACTAGGTCTCGCTTTTGGGACCTTATAAGTGTTTAGCCATGCAACTCTTTAAAAAAACAGATTTTATTGACAGATCATATATACAGCTACAGAACTCTGTACTCCAGAGACATCTGTCAGGTATCAATCAAGTTGTACAATAAGGCAATCAGTCATTACTTTTCATGAGCAAAACAATAGGAACAAGTATAAGAAACTAGTCCCCCCACCCAGTGCCCCTTACCCTCACCCCTAATTACCCAACCCCTCCTAATCCACCCGGAACCCCGCCCCCCGCACGGTAATCGATCGATCAAGCCATTCACACACATCCCTCCTGTCATCACACTCATTCATAGGTCCGGATCTGGATCCTGCTCCACCGGGGGATCTAGCCAGAGTCCCCTGTAGTCCGCCCACCTTTTCCATATCTTATAGTGCTTACTAGGGCAGCCGCGGGCCAGGAATATGGGCCTCTCCATCCCCATACAAAAGTCCAGGCCTCTCTTCCATGCGAGAAGTGATGGGGGCAGCGGGTCCTTCCAGGCCCTTGCTATGTCGCGCTTAGCTATGGTTAGTCCCAGTAGTAATAGATGTCGCTTGTACAGGTTGCCCCCCACTCCCTCCAGGATGTGTAGTAAGCCCAAACGTGGTGTACGCGGGAGCACCCATCCGAGCGCCTCATCCAGACCAGTCCAAACACCACGCCAGAACCTCTCCAGGCGCCCACAACTCCACACCGTATGAAGAAACGTACCTTCCTCGCTCCCACACCGGGTACACACTGGGGATGTAATAAGTCCCACCCTCCATAGCCTCTGTCGTGTATAGTACACTCTGTGGAAGTATTTAAATTGAATCAATCGGAGGCGAATCGAAATGGCTGCGCCTCGAGAACTCGCCAGCGCCTCATTCCAATCCTCTTCCTCCAGGGGCCCCACATCTTCCTCCCATTTCTCCTTAAGTGAACATAGGTCAGAGGAGCAATGTATGATCAGGGATTGGTATATGCGAGAAATTTTTTGGGAATCCAATTCCCCCATGAAGACCCGGGCCTCCAGTGGACTAAACTCCGGAAGTGCAGTCAGGCCCACCAGATCCGGAGTCAGGGCGTGACGAAATTGCAAGTATCGAAAAAGTTGTGTGCTAGGCATGTCAAACTCCGCTCGCAACTCCTGAAACGATTTAAGCGTCGTCCCAGCCATAACGTCGCCCAGCCTAGAAATGCCAATAGCATCCCAGCCTGCAAATCCCTCCAGGGTAGCAAGGCCCGGGAAGCGGCCATTGCGCCAGAAGGGTGTCTCCTCCGTCAGGGTTCGCCACCAACCCATCCGCCTCAGTGCCCGCTGCCAGACGTCGAAGACAACCTGCGTCATCGTCGGCAGGGCCCTGTGCATTTTTGGCGCATAGAGCAATGTGTGAAGCATATGGGGTTCCATCACTAGTCCCTCCAGCGCATAGGCCGGGTTTCCCCTGTCCCCATACCACCAGTCATTTAGGACAAGAAGATGAGACGTCTGGTAATAGGAAAGCACGTCTGATGTCGCCAGTCCCCCCCGTACTTGGAGTGAAAGCATGTGTGCAGAGCCACACGCATGCAACTCTTAATGGTGCTGCACCAAGGATATTGTGCTGCATAACTAAATACTTATAAGGTCCCAAAAGCGTGAACTATTGGCTATGCCAATGCTGGTATATAAATGTTGTGGATTCCACTACTGCAGAGAGCGATGGGTGGGGCAGTCTACCAACACTACATCTTTTAATTGACCCTGTGACTGATTCCACTGACGTGCTAAGCATTTTTGTAGTGGACGCATGTGCAGTCTTGAATGAAGTCATCATTCCTAGTAGCCACACAAAAGTCCTGGCTGGCTAGGTTTGGTTCTGCAGCAATAGAGTCTGGATATTGCAAATTCAGGCTGCATTGGGAGAGGCTAGAGCTGTGTGTGTGTGTTGAGAGTGGCTCCTAGATTGTATCTGTGAAGACTGTGGGAGAGACTTCTGCATGTTGACAGTGAAACCCAATTGGTAGAGTTGGTATAGCATGTTCTAGGCACTTTTGGTGTGTGCTGGCTTTGATGAGCCAGTCGGTATGGGAAGACATGAATCTGTAGTCTTCTGAGAAGAGTTGCTACTACTGCTAGACGTTTGGTAAATACTCTGGGAGCTGTAGTTACTCCGCATGGGAGTACTTTGAACTGGTAGTATTTGTCTGCTATCGCAAATCTGAGATATTTACGATGAGCTGGATGAAAGGGAATGTGAAAATATGCATCTTTTAAGTCTAGTGTAGACATAAAATCGCCTTGCTGTAGAAGAGGAAGAACCCGGTCTTAAGGAGCCGTCCTTTTTGGGGATTAGAAAAGAGAGAACCTTGGCACTGTAATGGAACTGGTTCTATGGCTCCATTCTCTAAGAGAGATTGCACCGCTTGTTTGAGTAATTGTAAATGGTCAGACAATAGCTTGTGATTGCATGGTGGAATGTTTGGAGGATTAGTGGTAAGCTCCAGGCAATTACTAGGTCGGATAATGTCAATCACCCATTATCAGTTGTTATGAACTGTCAAATGGGGAGAAATTGTTGAAGTCTTTCCCCGACGGGTGTTAAGTGATCAGGGGGGAGGGAGTGCGGACATGTCACGGTTTGTTAGGGGAAAGGGGTGTTAGGCAGTGTGGCGGCTTTACCGCTACCTCTGGAACGGTTTCCTCTATAGAAACCTCCAGAGGTAAAGGATAGTTTGTTGTTTTTATAAGAGAAAGCATTTGGGTCTGAGTATGTTGTTTTAGACCCTGCTCTGTAAAAGGAGAGGTGAAAGGAGCCCCTATTTGATGGGGACTGGAGCACTCCCATGGACTTTTCCACTTCTGTATCTTTTTTTCATTTTTTGTAAGGACTGGTTGACTACAGGACCAAAAAAAGGTGTTCTTTTTGGTCCTGGTATCGATCTCCCTGGCTACGTTGTCAACTGCATCTAGAGCACATCTGATTGAGGAGTTAGAGAAGAGTGTTCCCTCTTCGACTAACTATTGTGCCTTAGCTTTGTGTTCTTCTGGGAGGTATTGGAGCTGCTGCTCCATTTCATCCAAGTGTGCCCTGTCGTATCTAGCTAGTAGGCCCTGTGTGTTCAACATGCTCCAATGGTTAGCGGCTTGAGCAGCCACTTCTTTTCTGGAGGACGCTATAAGGTTAAATTCTTTGTTTAGGGGAGGTGCATCCCCAGAGGTTGTGAATTCGCTCTTTTGCAAGCATTGGACACTACTAGGGAGTCAAGAGGTAATTGTCTCTTGTTAAACAAAGGATCTGATGGTGAGGGTTTATATTTTGTATCTACTCTTGGAGTTTAAATATGTGCTCGTACAGGGTCTTTGAAGATATCCTCTGCATGCCTCATTATACCTTTAAGAATGGGGACTGTTTGACTTGACGTGTGTGTGGACTCCAGGGTTTAAAATGCAAAGTCTTCTTCTAAAGACTCTTTATGTAAGGCCAGCCCATGATACTCTGCTGCTGTAGCAATGAGTTGTTGATAAGCCACATTATCGTCTGGTGTTGATGGCTTTGCAGGGTAAAGGTCTGGGTCATTATCTAATTGAGGGTCAATGGTGTAATCATTCCAGGGGTCTACAAGCAAATGAGTGTCTGCATCAATATGATCCCCATCTGGATCTGTATGTGAAGATCCCTGAGGCGTAATGTGTAAGGGATCCTCAATTATTAACTGTGGAGAAGATGGTGGAGAGGGTTGTGGGGCAGGATAAGCAGGGCTCGTAGCCACCTTATTCTTCTTCTTCAAAGGAATCTTAAAGGCAGAATAAAGTGAATTCTGATTTACCCATGGGGAACTTTTCAGGGCCGGATGCTATGTGTTGCGAGAGATAACACCTCAGGGAGGATCTGGCCTGGCAGTTCGGGCTGGGCTGTTCCCATGGGGAGCAAGGTCAAAATTGCTTTGCAAATGCCTGGGTCCAAGCTGGGGTGGCATGGTGAGAAAAAACGATGGATTTAACCCAGATATATTACGGAGTGAGTGTTTGAAACATTTCAGCTCTCCGTCCATCATTTTGTGTTGCTAGATAAACCCTTCTTCAAACTATAAGCTTTTTACCTGCCAGAAGTGCACAGCCATATTTTAAGAGATGGAGAGCTGCAAATTCTATTAAATAAAAGCCTCCTTGTGTTTATAAAACCATGTGAGAACTCAAATGCAGTTCATGCTACCCCATCACGCTCCTAAATAAGGATTATAAAATATTTATGAAAATAGCTAATCGGTTAGCCGGGAGGGGCAGAAGCATGGTGGGCACAGATCAAGTGGGTACAATACCTCAGCAGAAACTTGCAACTCAGACCAATACATTTCTTCAAACTTCTTGCTAACTTCCTTCTAATTTTATTGTCTCCCGAAGGGAATGCTCTATTCTATTCAGAACTAAACATTTCTGCACTAATTCTTTGAGACAGGCACTTCTTTGGAACAAGATCACTAGTCTTGGATCTTGTATCACCTTCAATCCTAGTTGTGCTTTTAAGTTCCTTGCTGCACCTGCATTTTTCTTAATTTTTAACTACACTCTTAAACAATGGTAGCTATGTTATTTGCACAAAAACTTCTTCCTAGTGGTCTCAGCCCAGGACATGCTTCTCATACGTGTTCAGAGAATTGTAAAATGGTGGTGTCACACTGTATCCTACTCCAAGAAAAGCTTCTGATATTGCTACATGGCCAAGGGTCAATTTCCTGTATGTAAGTGTTGCGCTTCTTGCAATCCTAACATAAAAAGAGATTCCTATAGCCCCTGCTGTAGAAACTTGCCTTTCAATCTGCACGCTCTGCATCAGGAACACAGCATCTTTTGTACACTCAGTTCCCAAATGACTTTGCTTATTTGATTGATTCTGTGTTTCATGCTTCCAATACACCTAGTGTTTCACACAAACAAGAAATTGGCTCTGGATTATTGGATGGATTTAAAGCTTTTTTTTAACTAAACCTGCATTTTTAGGTTCACTGTTTTCAAACTTGTTGTGTCACTGTAACAATCATCTTGATAAGCATGAACATCAGCATAGCATTCCCAGCTGACCATCACATCTGCCAGGCTACACTTTTGATTTGGGTGGAGACTTACTTTCCCATCGGAGAGAACATTGGACTCCGTGCCTTCATAAGATTCAACAACCTTATGTGAGACCACCCCTTCAGTGCATGAATTCCTATCACAGTCACCTTGACTCTCTCCTGGAAAAATCCCCATGCTTCCTGTGTACCATTAGGAGCTAAATCAGCCAGTATTTTATCATGAAGCATACTGCTATGTGATTCAATTGTTTATACTCAGTGCTCGTTTAAGTATCTGATGCATGTGCCACAACCAATGTATGCGAGATCACTGGTTTCGCCTTTCACAGAAGTGCCCAGTTTTTCTTCACATTTGGTTCTCACTGTGACTGCTGCACCATCAACTTTGACTCTGAAGCTAAATCTGATGTCTCACCTGCACCATCTACGACTTCTCTATTTCTGCTGCACCTTCATCAAATTCAATGATTTTACCAAAGCAATTAGTTCCTCCAGCATATTCTGGTATCAATATGGTTTGTGACACTTCATCACCTCTAATCTTGCCTACCTTCTTCAACACTATTGAGCTTGGAAGTCTGACCCTTTGATATGCTCTCAATAACACAATGAAAATAACTCAGTTAAACACCAGAAAAGAGATTGGTTGTTTCTACTGGTCTTTCTGTACCATCTGTTTCTTTTTGATCCTTTTCAGATTTTTTATTTTTATCATAGTCAAATTACGCTCAAGGCTATTGCTTAGCTTCATCATTTACCAATGCACCTGGATATGCATGATCATATATATATGCTGGTGCTAGAATGATTCATATATATTTGCTTCAGTGTTGTGTTAACCAACCCGGGAGGGTCTTGTACGTTGCTGTTTTCCTCCTTTCTGAACCCTCAATGCTTTTATTTGTGTGCACATTATCATTTATATGTAGATATCTTAAAGTGCATGATTCTGTTCATTGTTTTCATTTACATGTATTCTAAGTATAATGATAGTTATTATAGGCTGATCGGACATTACTAGGTCATATGATGTATGTTGACACAATAGGATATCTGGAAAGACACACATTAGTCTTAGACACTTGGGAGAGGATTCACAATTTACTTTTGGCACCTTTACTCATAAATATCAAAATAATTTGGTGAAACCGTATAAGATGAGAGCAAGAGTCTCCAAGGGAGGGTGAAGCTGTGGCATTCCAAAAAGGAGCATTACATTTCTAATCTTCCTTCATGAAAGTTGTACAATGGTGCTAACTGGCTCAAAGGGGATCTTTAATGAAGGTGTTAACATGCTAGAGTGTGTTCTGTGAGTATATTAGGTCTGCAAAATAGTCATTAGTTAGGAAAAGCTTTACATGAACGCGAGCCAATTTATTACTAATACCAATTAACTGAAACAATATACTCAAATGGTAGAAAAAGGCAGGCTAGACACGCCCAAGTGTCTAACACATTAGGAGAGTGGTCTTTGAAACTTGCAATCACGATTTACAATCCCTTCTAGCACCAGATCAATGGTGCCCTAGATATAGTGCTCTATTGTGCAATTTGAAACTTATTCATTCAGTTCTGCCATCTCATTTTAATTTTCCATGCATTTCCATTCAATATATGATGTTTTATTATGTTTTTTAACAAATATCAAAGCTTCTTTTTCATGAGCCAACTTCCTCCTTTTAAATGGAACAGAAAATAACATCATGTTAATGAATATTTCAATAAACTTTATTCGGATGAATAGCCTACTCCAGAAATACTCTGGGCTCCATTTTTCACGGTTCACTAGTGATTTGCACATCCCGCTAGGCCGCCAGATTATTGCACTTGGGGAAAGGGTGTCAGGCATGTTTATTTTTATGCCATATGCACTGGAGCTCCCAGCCAAAACGTCAAGAAAAAACAACTTGGAAAATGTTATGCATGTCCATGTGCACATGCGTTTTTGGGGAAATGCATGTGTACTTCTATGTATAATCATGCTGGAAAATGTACATGGTTAACAAGTAATCAGTGGTTAAGCATTCATTTACAAGTCTTCAACCAAGTAGTGTTTTTCTTTGAAATTTACAATTCAGTTAGTGAAAGACTACTAGTCATTTAGACACTGAAAAGCATAGACAACAAAAGCAAACCTGAAAGCGTGAAGAAGTATTAAAGCAACATTTTAACCTTTTTGTGAACCGTTTCAGTGATCTTCCTTCGTACCTAGATTCGGAACATGTCTTTCCTCCTAGCCAAATTGTAGATTCTTCCAAGAGGAGAGATTAAGGTCATATTACCGCCTACGAGGAGGCTGAAAGCTGGATGTTCTGTGTTCCTTGCGGTCAAACTTATCGTGCCCTTCCAGGAAGCATCGCTGGCAATAGAGGTCTTCATCACAGCCATGGCATCGAAGAGTAGCATTGTTGTTACAAATGCAGCACCATGGCAGTTCCTCTTCATCACTGTCCATTGCCTTGGTCAAATGAACAGATTTTTTTTTCAAACCTCCAGTGGGCTGGACGGGGGCCTTCGCTTTTGTCCTTCTGGAAGGGTTCTGTTTTGCAGGATCTGATATGCTGGTGTTATCTGCTGGGATATTGAAGCCGCTAGCTTCATCCAGATTCGCTTCCTCAGTAAGCTGTTTAAGTATTCTTTGAATGGCTGCTTCTTCCATTTCATCATCACTGTCTGGCAGCTTATAGTCATCTATGGTAACATCATCAGGGTTTTGACCTCGGAGAATTGCTAGTCTCTTTCCAATTTCTAGGATCTTCTCATCCCTGGTGTTTTCATTCTTCAGTTCCGCAGCAGCCTCAGCTAGTAATCTTTCTTTCTCCTCCTGTAGCTGCTCTGGATCTAGGTCCACAGTAAAGCTTTTGCAATCGTCATTCCCACCTGCCTGGCTAAGATCGTTCATGGTTGGACCAGCGGCACCATCAGGCTTAGCGGCTGGTTCAAATCTCCCATCAATGGCCACCTCCTCCGTCAGCTGTGTTAAAAGGTCTGCAGTCTTTTGTGCTTCAGTTCTAGTATCTGGTGGCTGGTGCACCGGTTTAGGAACTTTCGATGGAGGAATTACCCCCTGTAATGCAGCAAGCCTGTCTTCCATTTCCTCAGTGGTGGGAATAGGTTTTAGAGGGTCATTTCTGAGGGCGGCAAGCCTGGATTCTATCTCTGCATCAGACACAGCTCTTTTGGGTTTGGTTTCCTCTTTCAATCTTTCCAGCCTCTCCGCAATAGCTCGGACTTCTTTGCTAAGGCCTTTATATCTTGAATCCTGTATTCCAGGGGCTCTCACTGGACCAGACAGCGGACCACTTGGCGGATTTTGCTTAGCTTCTAAAGCAGCCACCCGTTTTTTATAGTTCGCTGGTGGAGACCATTTCGCCGTATTGTTCTTTTGAGACACTCCTCCAGTTAGCTCAACGTGACACTGTTTGCACACTTTCTGCTGGGTGTTCCCATAGCGAGGAACAACTGCACTAAACCCAATACATCCAGAACAATATGACTTGCCACAGTTCTTGCACCCACACTCTTTCTTGAAGACAGTAAACTTTGAGGCACAACCATAGCATCTTCTGTCCATGATGACAGGTAAAGGTGTTAAGCACCACAACGTACAAACATAGATGTACAATATTTCATGGGTTTTCTTTAATTTTATGTTAATCTCTCAGTCAGTGGATTTCGCATCACTACATTCCTTTTGATTTTTCTTTGCCAGCAGATTTAACTTCAGAAAGTTTCAGCTACACAGACGTACAGCTGGAATCAGTATTGTGTTGGCAGTTATCGATCCAATGCAGCTGTAATGAGAGAGGTGTACAAGCTTTCTTCGCTGTTCATTTAGATTTGAATAGCTCGTCCCAGTCAAAGGAGTTTGGCATTTCAGGCTGCTCTGGATTTTTGGGAATTGCTGGAAATTTTGATTGCATTTGCTCCCGAAATTCTGCCAACTAAAAAAATAAAAAACAATACATTAGAGCAGTTAAAAGTAAACAGTATACCAATGCATTACTTCTGCTGAAATTTTACAATAATTTGCCTAGCAGGTATTAGACTGTAACCAATCATCTTCAACAGCATTCCAAAACTATACTCGGCATCAGACAATTCCGACTAGTATGGGTGAATGTCATATATACATTACTTAAAAAACAGGAAAAGGGAAAAGATGAGATGCAGGATAATTGGCAAAGGATAGCAACGCCCCACACTAACACTAGTCAAGTCAGAAAGCTTTGGTCGATTGAAAACAAACAATCAGAATAGCAGCATTTCACAAATATTAAAATTCCTATGAAATTCATTTAGACAAATTAATTAAGTTCATTGTGAGATAAAACATTATTAAACTCCACAAGCTTTCCTGAATTTTAAAACTGAAACATTTAAGGAAGAAGCAACTGTTTCCTTAGACGCAAGACCATTTTCAAATAAGTTACCATCCTAAAAACAATATGTACATTGTCTAGTTGTTGTAATGCCAGAAAGGCAGGTCTACGACGCCCAAACCGTTTTAGTACAGGTACTATGCTCATTCTTCTGGCATTACAAAAAAGAATAACATGAATCGAGGTCTGCTTAGACATTTTATCACAAGGGCACAGCTGTAAGACTTGGGACCAGTCGTTCGCGGAGTAACTAATCTATAAAAAAAATTCCCAAGCAAAAGCGAGTTAAAAGGAACTTGTCAAAATCACTCAGGACCAAACTGAGGTAGGGTTGTATGTTAAAAGTAATTAAAATCAACTGGTTACGCAGGACTGTAGGTTTTGCGATTTCAGCTGATAGTCTGGCAGTGTCTAGCAGAGACAAGCCCTTTGATTTTAGTTCCTTCCTAGTTATTTCCCTGATGTTACTGGGATTCGTAAAGTACCTTGTGTGGTCAAGATCTTGAAAGAACCTTCGAACAGAGCTTATCCACGCGATTTTCAATGCCCCATCCAGTTTCAAAACGTCCCCATTGATGTCTCTATTTAGTTTGGTCTATTCCTTTGTCCAGAATCTGTGCCATAACAGCACAGGCTCAAGTTGTATTAAATCTGAAACAGAAGAGAGGCCCAACTCCGTGTGACAAATGCTCGCGGAAGTGCCATTCAGAACAGATAAGATATATTTTCTACTCTTAGGATGGGAAGCAAGTCCACTGGTCCCCAAACCCCAGTCCCGTAAATTGCAGCAGAGACACATTTAGCTTTATATATTTTGATAAGCTCCTCAGGTGGTCTTTTACCAAGTTTAATTGCAAAGGGTCTGATGGCAGATTTAGTGCGCAATAATCCCAGTTTTTTTGCCGATACCGCCTGAGACTATGAGTCATTGTGGGCAAAGAGAATGCCCAAATATGAAAATTTCATGGTGACCCCAATCTTTTGTCCTGATACAAAAATATCTTTAGGTTTTTTTATGCCAGTACCGCATTGCATGATAAAAAAAAGGGGGAAATATTAACATTTGCGTAATTAGGGAGCAGTATGAACTAGCTCAGGGGGAGATCTTCTGTTAACTACAGGTCCGTCACGCCCTTACAGCAGCACTCTTAGACCTAGCAAGCATACTGGAGTCATCCCCTCTAGAAGACCGATTGCTCTAGGAACCTATATCAGAGAAAGCAGTTTCGCTGACATATGGGAAACTATGTAATAACATGCCGGATCCGTTTCACACTCTTCGAGAATGGTGGCAAGCCGACATTGGGCAAATTGATGATGATGATTGTCAAACAGCACTGATGTCCCCTAGAGAGGCCGCCATTCCTCTTACGCTCCGTTTGATTCAGTTAAAAATCCTGCATAGAACTCATTTTACGGGGGTCACACTAGCAAAAATGGGGCATCGACTAGATACAATGTGTCTCCGTCGCTGTCATCAAGAGGCAACCTTTGACCACATTAGATGGGATTGTCCCCGCATACAAACACTATCGGAGAAAGCTACAAGACATGCAAAGGGCACGGGAAAGAGATTACCTTAACACGACAACTAGGGCTCTTTAATATATGGGAAGCAATGGACCTTACAGAGGTGGAGCAACAAATGACCACTAGGGTACACTTTAGTAAAAAGAGCAATTGCAATGAAGTGAGGGGGTGGAAGAGGTGGCATCGCCGAAAAGTTGGGCACTGGATTTAGACAAATGTATGATACCAGAAAAAGAGGCGTTCAAGTCCAGAGGTTGCCCTCAGAAGTGGAATAATAAATGGGGCAAATGGAACATGTACGGGGGAGGACTGTGTACCTCTCCTACCAAGGAAATGGAGATGAGAAAGGAAAACAGATGATGATGTAGGGGCAAATGGCTGATTTACCTTTGATTCCTTTAAATATACGAATGATGTAACTGTGTTGAAATGTATGCAATCAAACGATTTGTGATTTACATGTTTTTCAAACCAATAAAAACATCTTTAAAAAAAATAATTGTGAGCTATTTTGTAGTTACTTTCACACCTCTATTGCCATCATCGTTTATAAAGTAATGCATACAAAAGCTAGGATGATGTAATCAGTGGTCTCATCGGTGATGTCATTAGTGAGGTCATAGAACAGATCATGAGTGATGCAATACGCGTGGTCATAATAAGTGCAAGGCAGGGGCGCAAGGTAGTTAGCTCCGCTAACTAAAACCAGTGAATTTCTATGGCTTTAGTTTAAAACATTAATCTTGTCACTGACGTATTCACCGAACTATAACGTCACTTTTACCTTTGTTTTTTCAGTGAAAATATATTATATATATATATATATATATATATATATATCCGAAAGGCTGCTTACACAGGTTGGGTGCAACGACGAAGTCCCAGTCAGCACCAAAGAAGCAGACACGAGCCCAAAGTGAGTGCAAAAAGCAAGTAGCGTTTATTCCTTCATGAGTCCGCCATAACGCGTTTCACCACCGGAGTGGCTTGATCACATGACACATATACACATACACACATTCCCTCACTAAGTTCTTAAAAGGAAGAAAATTATTTTTCACTATCCAGTTCCGCAGTCTCTGGAAGAAAAAATGTGGGGTGTTGTTATTTAGACCACTGCTATTTGACAACCCCAGGATTTTGCACGCAAGCGCACACTGTGCAATAATACTTTAGTTGATCTATACAGTGCCTTGTAAGTCCGCTTTAAAGTGGCACCCAAGTTAGCTGCTATTTCAATTTCCAGGTAGTTGTAGAAGACTTTAAAAAACGTGTCGCAAGTGAAGCAGCTGCATTCAGTTTTGTTTACAATTTGAAATTCACAGAGCAACGGCTCCCTCCGGTGGCTACTTTAAATATTGCAGGCTACAAAACGTTGCTTGTGTAGAAACTTGATTACCTTTTATTTTGTTTATTGTTTTACTCGTAGACATGCACATGTCCGGCTGCACTCTGAGGTGGGGAAGCGCTATATATAACCTTCAAAAATAGATAAAAACGCCTTCAGTGTAGTCAAACTAAACAAGACAGGGAGGATGCTGCCCTGAATTCTCCAGCTACTCGCACACCCTTCTCGGTCCTCGCCTTGGACTGCCTCGGTCCATCGATTACTTCTTTTCGGTATAGCGTTTTAATGCGTTATTCCGCTAGAATTATTATGTCACAAGCTAAATGGCATAAGGGTGAGCTGAGAAGAGGCAAAATACCCATAATGTTCAACTTGGCAAGAGTGTCAACATAACAGTAAAGAACAATTTGTACAGCCACTCTCACAAGAACAATGTATAAATCTTGCATTTGGTTAAATGCGCGTGCCTACTGTAGTTGTCTCTCAAGTGGAAACCTAGCCATTGGAATTATTTTTTTATACGATAAGAGGGTCTGGCGTTTTTTTTTTAATGTACATTTGTTTTTAGTGTAGTTGCACCTGTTGAAGAGCAACTGTCCACGAGTATTTTTTTAATGTTCTCAGTTTTGAATGGGGGTTGAGAATCATAAACCTTAAGCACTAGAATACTGTGCATTCGGCAAATAACTTCGGCATTCTTAGGAACGGATATTTCCGCTGATTCACAGCGGTAATACTGCCCTCCAGTGGCAAAATGAGAGAAATTCACAAAAATCTAAGTCGTTTCCCCATGTAGCGCTTACAGTAGATATATACACTATGTTCCGATTTAAAACAAGAGGCCGCAAAATATGCACAGACGTTTTATGAATCATTTCATATTTTTCGAAATCAGTCAGATCAGTTAATAATACAAGGTCGCAAAATGACCTGTCTATCAATATTCATCAAGCAGGTGCAATTTGAAATCGAATGCAATCACCAGAATGTGGAATGCAGGGGACTGCACAACATCATCCCTTTGCTTTTTTTTTTCTTCTTCTTCTTCCCAAAAATGCAGCCTGTGTTTCTTTAAGGAACAGGGCTGCTTTAAAAAACATTAAAAAAGGTTTCCTATTGAGAAAACTTTGGGAGGAGAACCAAGAGGTCCTATGGGTCACTACTGGCTAACCCTATTTTATCGCTTTATCAAATAAATAATATTTTACAACAAACAGTCAAGTTTTTAGTTGTAACAACATATTTTATATTGTCAGTTAAAATGTAGTGTAATCACCTACATAAAGTAAATTGTCAGTGAGGCACAAATATAAAGCTATAGGAAAAAGCTTGTTCTCGCAGCACCATAAAGACTCTATCGTATTCTACACAGAATCTCCGCCCAAATACTTTTTAGCTAAGAAAGAAAAAAAAACAGCTTAGTCTATCACTCAGGGCGGCAGCAGCTGGCTTTGGAGATCAATTTTTTACAATAGCAAAGGTACCATCTATCATACTTCCACTTTAGGGAAAAGTAACATTAAACATTTCTATTTCATCATGTACACAATGGAACTCTGCAGCATACTCTATTGCAGAGGTCTTCAAACTTTTTGATGACATGACCCCAACCCCTGTCAAAAAATGTCAGCGTAAGGACCTCCTCCTGACAAAAATTTCTAGAACGTAGTCCTCCTTATCATTGCCAACTATCGACAACCATAAACACCCCCAATTCCCACAGCAAATCATGTTTACATCAGGGAGATAAATTAAACAGTGTTTAGCAAACCAAAGTTCAGTAAGAGAGCTTGGGGGCGTGGTCAAAGGTGTAGCTAAATCAAGGAGCCTTATTTATGAGGCATTGGCATAGGGCAGTACCGCAAGTCTTCTTGCTACGCTGCCCTACGCCAGTGTGAAAGGGCAGGAATGCACCTTATTCATGAAATATGGTGCATTCCAGTCCTTTCCCCCAGCGTCGGCGCACAAATTGCTGCCTAACGCCAACATAGGCAGGATTGCTTCATAGCGGCCAAGGTTTCAGATTGCTATAGGAGACCTTTTCATAATTTCTGTGGAATTATGTGTGACATTTCAACAACTATGAGTGACATTCTCTTGCGAGCAAAATCAAACAATGGAGACCAGGCAAACATATCAATATCAGAAATTACACCAATTTGAGCAACGAGAAACTCTAAGAAGATCTTGAAACTGCTGTAAACCACCAGATATGAAAAGGCACTGACAATTGACAAATCGTCTGTCCAGGCTCTGTCGTATGTAAGACCTGACCAAGCAGGTTGAAAGGCAACAGCGAGGATTTCAGCTGCTAATTACAATGACATTACTCAGTCAGTATGCTACAGGGTTAGTCAGGCTGTAATAATAATATTTTAGACCTTTAGTGCTAATAATAATGTATGGACTGCACTCACTGTGTCAGCTGAGTGGAGATCTGGGGCACCAGCGCGTCCTGAGAGCAGTGAGCTAGCTACAGGCTAAGGGAGAGCAGTGACGCTGTAATTAAATATAATGTACTGTTGGTTCAAAAGTTGGACGTCACCTGACCAGAATTAAACGAAAAGCAGGATATGTCTGACTCGTACGTATAGTTCAATCACATGAGACAATAGTAAATAACATGTAATGATCATTGAGATCTGGATCATGCTCGGAGCTGAGCGGCTCTGCTCAGTGCAGCCTGGGAGAGCAGTGAGAGGAGTGGAGCTGTAAGGTCTCAGTCATGCAGTGAGTGATGCTTTAAATTAAATATAGAACAGGCCCAGCCAGGTCCTGTATTAGTTCTATTTACCACGTGCCAGCTGTGAAACTATGTGTTGCAGTCAGTGGAGGCTGGAGCAAAAACAGAGACGGGGCTCGGATGAACCGCCCTGCCCAGGCACAAAACGAAAATAATGTTAGTGTCGCCTATTTGAGATACCGTCATTTGTAAGAGACGTAGCGCGCATGCACAGCTCCCTAGGTTTATATGGTTTTCCAAATCTGGGGCAGCGTCAAAAACCATGGGTGTTGCATGAGAACACCCACTGCAATGCCTATGGAACGCCTACTTGACACAGTGTAAGGCAACGCAGCAACTTGTGCTGATTTGTCTTACTCCATATCTATGAAGCCATGCAAAGTCACGCAAGGGGACTTTGCGTCGCCTCATAGATATGATTGAGACACTTATGCCGCCAAAGCTTGTAAAAAGTGAGGCTTCGGCAGCGCAAGCCTCTCATAAATCAGCCCCAAAATATTTTGTTAGTCTTTTAGGTCTTTCACCATCAGGTAGGTACAAATGAAATAATGGGTAGGTTAAATAAAAAATAAATCTACTCAATGGGGAATGCACTGTAGTACATTATGAAACGTCTATTATTTAATGCACTGCAGAGGTCTCTTTGTCTCCATATACACACAGAATTAAATTTGGTTGGCACAGTGGAGAATAGGGACTTGTGTATTTTTAGTGCTATGCGGTCACAGCCTGTGAAAGAAAGCACAGTGAATGTGCAAGTCGTTATTTTTTCCTTGCAATACACACATTATAATATAGACAGATACAAACTGTGCAAATAGTTTCAAATACAATGGAGCTTCCAAAATGTAGATTTGAGTAATAGAAGACCCTAAATAATGTTTTTTTGCATACCTGTCCCTTCAACACCTCCCCAGGGGTACTAAGACGGTGTAAATGCAGTTATGGTTAAAAGCGTGCACTTCACAGCTCTGTTAACACTTTGCACCACCAGGCAAAACAAAAAAATACACAAGAAACACATATCTGCCATCACAATGCTTGAAATGAATCAAGCAATTAAACCAAGAACCACTCAAGCACCCTTTACATTTGCAGATTAACTCCTACCGCTTATTTGCATGTCATTCAGACAAGCAGGCACCATGGCATGAACACTTACTTGAAAGATTGTTTTACCAGGCCTCTTTGTTTTACTGCACATAAGAGTCAATTAACCTCAGCTAAAGCATTTTAACGATCGAATGAAGGGTCCCGGCCTTTGTCCAAAAGGAAAAGCACATTTTGCATTCCAGGCCGAAGTTAGGCCTGGAAATGCATGAACAACTTCCCCGGACTCCATGGACCCCCTGGGGGTCGCGCCTCACAGATTGAAGACTGGTGCTCTATTGTGAGCTCTGTAATCCTCAGCTCCAGCTTTGAGTTGAACTGCCAGCTTTCCATTCTTCACAGTTTATTCTTCAGGGTTTTCAAATGAACTTAGTGAGAGGATTTCTTAGCTACACAAACATTCCGGAAAAAGTCATTTACATTTTTTACATATAACTGTTCAATATTTCGAAGACCCTCTTCAATTATTCCAACAGACCATCATATAGATTAGATCAGGATTTTTATTAACAGGATGCTCCATTCGGGTCTTAAATGAAATTTCCTATATGCTAAGTAACTAAGACCGGTTTGCTGTTCTTTACAATTGAAATTACTTATTTGCTGTTCTTTGAAATGTCTATTTTGTATTCTTCAGTGCATTGTACACCGCTCTGATGCATTACAATGGTACATGAAGTGGAAAATCAATTCTTAAATGCTCTCTCCTTGAATTATAAGTTTGAGTTGCAGATTAGGGCACTGAAGAATCAAAACAGCAATCAAAAGGAACAAGATGTTATTAGAACATTTAACCCATAGAGGCCATAATTTGACAAATAGAGGAACAAAATAATATCGGAATGCATAATCTGAATCCTTGTATTAGTCACTATGTGTCCACTGTTACAGCACCCACTGTCTTCAATGGCGACCTAGCATTCGAATTTGTTAGTATGCTTTTGCATTATTTTTGGTTCAATGAAGCAACGCTAATATGAGCCAATTGCTAAAACTATCCATGTTCTGAAAAAACTCCAACCACTTCCATTTTGAGCAAATGATTTGTAACCTCATTCGCCACTGGCCCAATAGATTTGGGACCAAATGACCCAACCCTAAGACTCCAACGGTGGTCGCCTCTCATAATAAGCGGATAGTCCCCCAGCCAAATCCTCAGTCGATAGTTGCTTGCCACCCCCCCTTCCCCACTGTTATTCTCTTCCAAACCCTATTGCTTTATGTCCCTTGAGGGGAGCCACGCACTTATTCAAAACGATCTCATGGAGTCTAAACTAATGTAAGGTGTTTTTTCAGCTACCGCCTCCTTTGAAACCTTCTGGTTTTGTTATGACAAATGTTCCACCATTAAAAGGCAGGGATGCAGAAAATTATGAGCAGCTCAAAATAAAGTGAACCACTGGCTTTCAACCAGGTTGTTTCAGCATCACCCTTTTTTGGTGCGATTATCATGGCACAAAGAGTAGGCTGGGTGGGGTACTTAAGGTTCATGTTTGAGTACTACACTCTTTAACATTTAAGTGGCACCCCTGGACAAAGCTATAAAAGCATAGGGTTTGTTTTGTCCTATGCGGATGACACATAGTTGGTCAGTATCTTTGATGAAGTCATTGAAAAAGTGAAGGACCGCTTTTCGGCTGGAATGAAAACTATTTCAGGATGGATGTCGGATAACTTTCTTCAGCTGAATCCAGGGAAAACAGAGATTATTCTGTTTGGGGAAAGCCTAATCTCTGTGGACTCTGGATTGGTGGGCGTCAGAGTTAGGCAAGAACTCCAAGCAAGGTAGTAAAAAACCTTGGACTGATGGTAGACCAGAAACTTAGTATGAAAGATGAAGTTCTGTCCACAACAGGCACCCGTTTGTACATGCTACGTTTACTGAGGAAAGATCTGCCATTCCTCCTTTTGACAGCCAGAAAGACATTAGGTACAGGATCTTGTGGTGAGTCGGTTGGATTATGGAACGCATTATTGGCTTATTGGCCTCTGCCAAAGAGTGAATACGGTCTAAATTAAAGGAGGTGCAAAACACGGCTGATTTGTAATCAGCCTCCTAGAACGGCCTCCATTCCCTTCTAAGATCTTTACACTGCCTGCCAGTAAAGAAAATAATAGTATTTCAAATATGCTGTTTACCCTATAAAGCTCTGCAGGGGAAAGGTCCTAAGCACCTTTATCAGGGGCTTAAGCGCTATCATCCCACTAGGAATTTGCGTTTCATAGCAAGGAAAGTTAAGTTAGAAATGTTTCTGAATGCAGTTTTTATTTTTCATATTTACTGACCGTAGTTCTACATTTTTAGTAATGTAAAGAGTTAAATGATAAAATGTGCTGGACAAACATGATTTAATAAATCCTCCCATAGAGATAGTACTCATACAATACCATAGTTCGATAAATAATGTAGTTAAAATGTAGTTAAATGTTTCTTCATAAATAAGATTTGTAAGTTAGAATTTTTGAGACAGTGACAACAACGTAGGCAATGGAAGCTTTCCATTCCTATGAAGTCAATGTGTCCCTATCAGATGAAAAAGCTGAACCTCTGCAACGTTTTTATTAGATGTAGATATCAAAATGTTATACTGGTGTGTGTTCCTAGACTAGAGTCATGGCAGATTTCCCACTCTCCACACTCCGGAGGCTTCTTTCCTACGGCCACCCAGACTCTCTGCAGCTTGGCGCTACAGCAGTCTTTTCTAACTTCTTTACTGAGCTATTTGCTAAGACCCATTCATTTCCCCTTGTCAGAATCTATGCTTTATTTAGGAGACTCGACTGAATATTCCAAACTATTGGTCATGAGAAGTGCCAATTGAATTTCTTAAAGCTTTATGCTTTCACCTCTCAATTTTTAACTCTTTATGTGTTTGAGATACTTTTCTTGTCTTATTATTTAGAATAGGGATTTTACTTACATGGAACGCACTTTATGCTGTATGTTCTGTAGTGTACTGAAAATAAACAATTAATGCTTAATAAAGAAATACTTATTAAAAGATTTAAACAAAACCCTTGAAACTCGCATCAAAATCTCATACTGGACTCTTCATAAAAGATTATTTATCTGTGGTGAGTAATTTGAGGTTTGATTTGCAGCTTTTAATTCTTACCTGCGACCAAGGTGCAAAGACTTTGAGCCCAGTAATAGCAGAGACTTCATTTTCAGGTACGCTGAGAGACAATTGCTGAATCATAAACCAAATATTTATTAAGGTCCTTGCTCCGCCATCACAATGGTAGCTATTCCAGTGCCTGTTAACTCGGCCAGGTAGGTTAAGTACCAATGCTCCCTCTATTTTTCTCTTTTTATGGCAATATAATGGTCGTGAGGCAATTTTCTCAGTGGTATGCAAAAATGATGATTGCCAGGAGTCACTAAGTAGGCGATTATAGTCAGCGAGTTATCAATTAAAATGGGAAGCAGTACAATGACTGGGGGATTCCAGAGTGAACCATTGAGGTTTTTTTTGTAATTCAGAACAACTATTTAGTATATCCACCATTTCTGCTAATAGGTCGTACATTTTGGAACTTTATATTCAATGAAATAAACACATTTATAGTAGATGCTTTTCCCACTGAAGAGGACGTCAGTGCAGGTATGCTACATTTTCTAAATATAAAAATAAGTTCTATTCACCCCCAAAAAGGTTAATTGTATATGTATATAGATTAAAGCTTTTATTTACTCTAATGGCCAGATTCATAAAGCAAGCAGAAATGTGCTCCCTGAAAAAATAATGCTAAGTTTGAAGCAAACATATTACTTTCTTAGAACTTGCAAATAATTTTTGGATTACTTCTGAACAGTAAACTGTCACGGCTTCCCCTGTGTCCTCACGTGCCGAACTCTTACACATTCATAAATTTAACAATCGACCATTCACTTTTGCGGTTTTATTTATCATTTCTAAGAGAAATATTGTGGGGACAATTCTTCACTGCACCCTTAGCAATTTTGGAGTAATTCCATGAAAATAATTTACTGCTGCCCTTGATCATGAGAAAATCTACCACTGTTTTCAGGGGTTTGGGTACATGCAACTGTTTAGTAAATACTGATAAAACGTGCAAGTGTGTGGATGTTCAACAAATTTCAAAGGTGTTCCCACCTGGAGCACTCAACATATGTGTGTGAGATTTACAGACCCATTTATAGAGTTTTCAGAAAAATGAAAATACTCTAATCACTGGAGAAAAATCTTAATATGAAATAAAGTACAGTTTGAATTTCCTCTTCTAAAATTTCCTTACAATGGAGGAAATTCAGCCTAATAAACTGTACTCAGTGTTCAAGTTTCCTTTAAAATTTGAATCATTAGTTCAGAAGAAAGCAGAAAGTTAATTTCAAAGAGGACCTTTATCAGTGATAATATTGTGTTTTTGATGTTGAATGTTTAATGAATGAGAAATCTAAAGGTTCAAGCAAAGGCCTAAACTAAAGTTTTGGAGTACTGCTTTCTAAAGGTCTAGTAACAAAATATTAGTAGGCCCTTCTGACACAAAGTGTTGAAAAGTAATTAAGGCTGCACATCCTAGAAAAGCAACGGATTGTGAATTCAGAGTTCACACATAATAGGTAAGCTATCTCAGATTCAACACAACTACCTTCCTGCTCAAACCACATCTCTAACTCAAAATGTCATTCCTGAACATAACTCTTAAGGATTGGACCTGACAGCATTAGATGGATGTGCATGAACGACAGATTAGTATACGACAGGTATGACGACCTTTCAGACAGAAGTCCAGGGGGTTCTCCTTTCACAGATTTGCTGGACAGCCACTTAGCCATCCTTCCGGATCTTTGTCTCATTATAGACTGCAAAGACTACAGGTCCAAGGTCTGAAGTTTGATGCTGGGGTCCTCCAGTCCATTCTAATGTAATTGTTCTGGGATTTGCATTATACCGTGAATATACTATGAATGTGGTATTGAATTGCCAGAAGCACCCAGTCTTGTTTTGTACCCACACTTGCACCCAGTGTTTTCTGTGGATGGAACTTGAGGGTGTGGCCGATGAGACCTGGTCATCATCCAGCCGGATCAGTTTGTGCAACATTTCTGCCCACATCTGACAATCCTCATCTACCTTTTCATCAGTCTTAACCTCCTGTATGTGCTTCTCCTCTATCCATTCGTGTAGAGTAGGACAGCCAATCTCCTCTTCGCTAGAGCTGATCATAGAAGAGTCATCTTGTACTTCATTTTACATTTCTTTATGCATGCAAAGAGATCTAGGCGACTGCCCAAAATTGAATTGAAGATGTATGTGGGTGTCTCTCCAGAGACCGTTCACTAACCCCCATATCCAGTATGATTCTACATGCATTCTTCCCTATTATACACCCTCCTCTTTCTGCATCTGGGACATGCATCTGATCCACCTATTATAGGCCACTCAGCTGCATTGGTGAGAGGTATGTGTTGTGTAATACATAGAAGTGTGCTAATTTGATGCTGCTGTAGAGAGCAGTCGCACATACTCCTTCTCCTGGACCGCATCACGGTCCAGATGCGAGGCAAGATGGCCGCCATGCTGCTGTAGAGAGCAGTCGCACATACTCCTTCTCCTGGGCCCAGGGATTAAGCGGCTGGACATGGAGTAAAATATGCTGAATTTACATGGTATATTCTGGACCAGAGGCGGCATTGGCATCAAGTCACTACAAAAGGCGCTTATGACTTTGGGATCCTACTATTGTGAGCATTTCAAGAAGACGATTGTGGATGGTATTAATACAGCCTTAAGGATGTCTCATCGCACAGGCACGATACCAAAGACCACGTTGAATAAACGTGCAACATCAACAGCTGCCGTATCAAGTGGCGCGGCCCAGAAAATGCAGCCCAAGAAAAGCGAGAGATCGGCAAAAGATAAAGAAAAAGCTGACTCCAAAGCGGAGTCTAAGGTAGCACCGCAAACAACACAATCAGAGACTCCCGGAGTTAAAGGACAGGTACAACAGAGGCGCTCTCACTCGGAAAGCGGATCAACAAAGCAGGCGAGTACAGTACCTTCTACCGGCAGAGACTTGCGCCAATCCACGGTCACGGAGGCATTCGCAGGGAAAAGCCATCAGGTAAACTCGGCTGCTGGAGGTGCTGGGGGAGTTACGGAGCAAAGCTCGAAGCTGAACGCGGAAACTGACCGCGAGGACGCAGGCACGGCGGTTGCTAGGCAACCAGGGTCCGAGACGCTCACGCCTCTAGCGGGAAGCACGCAGAAAGCCGAGAATGTTGCAGAGCCTGCCGAGGACGCCAACTTGAGCAAGGATGTGAATACAGGCAGCGAAGCAAGCGGTGAAACAGGCTTGGAGACGGCAAATAGCACAAGTAAGCCTGGCAAGGGATTCTCGATGGAAAAGACCGTAACGGCAAATGTTAATAATGCCCAAATGCTCGAGGCACTGTTGGAAGTTGAATTAGCGCCAACACCAGTGGAAAGGAACGTATTGACACAGTCTAACTGGGGTAGTATGAAAAGCATTCAGAGTCACACAACAAAGGGGGTCAAAGGGAGGAGAGTACGTTCGCCGGAGGGGGAAAAATTTTACTCAGTGACTGAGGGATCTGACTCTTCTCTGTTGGGGTCAGAGGAAGAGGAAGAGTGCATTACTACAGACCTATCATCAGGGTCAGAATCTGAAAGATCTCTCTCTAGTGAACATAGAAATAAGGAGACACAAAAAAGAAGAAGAAGAATGATAAGGCGCGATAGAGAGATGGATAGAGCAGCGACAAGCACAAATCGGAAATTGTTGTGGGATTATGGCAGTGCCTCCAAGATGTATCAGGACCAAGATTTGGGGGCTGCATCCGAGAACTATCCCCTAAATGCCTCTAATAACTTAAACGATATCCCGCCTCAAGCAACTTTGGATGGTATGTTCTCTATGCTGAAGCAAATGCATTTAGAAGCTCGCTTAGAAAGCAGACGAGCAAGGCAGGATACAAAGAAAATACAAGCGAGCATCAGGAAAATGAACAGAAAATATCAGGAAGTTGAAAGTAGAGTGGAACAAGTAGAAGATAGAACTGGAAAGTTGGAGGACGAGGTTATGTTATGTTATTATTATGTTATTAAAAATTTGTAAAGCGCACGTACGCCCAAGGGCTTCTTGGCGCTGAAAAGATAAAAGAAAAAACATAACAAGGGGTGAATCTGCCGGACGCGTTATTTTAAGTAGGCTTTTGTAAAAAGATGTGTCTTGTGTGCCTTTCTGAAGGCGAGGAGATCTTTACTCTGTCTAAGGGCTAGTGGCAGAGAATTCCATAGGGTGGCTGCTAGGAAATGGAAACTACTGCCACCTTGTCGTTTTTTCTTAAAACGAGGAACTTCAAGAAGGTCTTTGTAAGCAGATCTTAAGTTCCGTGAGGGAGCATATCTGCCAATTAGCTGTCTGATGAATAGAGGTCCCTTGCCTTGCAGAGCCTTAAAGATAATGCACCCGGCTTTGAATTCGGCTCGTTGAGCCACGGGTAGCCAGTGCAGGCTCTCTAGGCCTGGTTTAATTGATTCCCATTTGGGAACTTTGCAAATCAGCCTAGCGGCCTGATTCTGCAAGTACTGCAGTCTTTTGAGTTGACCTACGGGTAGGCCTAGATAAAGGCTGTTTGAGAAGTCAATGTGGGAGAGGACCAGGGCCATGACTACCTGGATTAAGGCGGAGGGAGTGAGGAAATGGGCAATTTTCCTGATTTTCCTAAGTTGGAAAAATCCAGAAGAGACCACGGTTCCAATTTGAGATTTTAACGAAAGGTCCTCGTTGATGGTTATCCCCAGACTTTTTACAGTGAGAGATTTCTTGGGGGGGGAGGCCCATATCAGACGGCCAGAAGTTAGGGCTCCAGCTGATTTCGCTCTTGCCGGGCAGGATCAGCTCAGTTTTCCCTGGGTTTAGTTTGAGGTGATTTGAGGACATCCAACTCTGGATAAGAGTCATCGTGGTTTGAAAGTCCTCCACCGCGTTAGGGGAGTTGAGAACAAAGACGAGCTGTAAGTCATCTGCATAATTGTATGCAGTGACTTTGTGCTTTCTCAGGGCAAAGAGAAGGGGCCGCATGTACAAGTTAAATAGCAAGGGTGACAGTGACGAGCCCTGGGGCACCCCGCAGAAGGACTTGACTTTGGTGGCAGAGAAGGAGCCCAAGCAGACAGACTGGGTACGTTCAGAGATGAACGATTTCAACCAGGCTAGGGCGGAGTCTCTGAGACCCGCCTGTTCGACACGGTTGATCAGAATGGAATAGTCAACCGTGTCGAATGCAGCGGACAAGTCAAGGAGTACTAGGGCTTGGTGTAAATTGTTGTCAGCGTTGGACCTCAAGGTGTTCTGGACGGCCAAAATTACAGCCTCAGTGGAGTGACCAGGCCGGAAACCTGCTTGGTTGGGTTGGAGATATCCCGTTTCCTCCACGAAGTTAGAGAGGCATTTGGTGACATGCGCCTCCAACATTTTCGATAGGAAAGGCAGCAAGGATATGGGCCGATAGTTCGTAAGGTCTAGCGGGTCGATACCAGGCTTCTTGGTGAGGGGAATCAATAAGGCCTGTTTGAAGCTGCAAGGTACTGTTCCTGAAGTAAGGGAAACGTTGAGCAGGGGTATCATGCTGTTGGGCATAGCTCGACCAATTTCTTTCATAATTTGGGGGGGGCAGACATCCGTAGGAGATCCTGATTTGACTCTGGACAATAATGCCAGGAAAGTTTTCAAATCAATAAGGGGAAAAGAGTGTAGAGTTGAGGGGTTAAGAAAGATGTCATCCACTGGGGCGCAGGCTGGAAGTGTGGAAATGTTCTGCTTAATCATTAGGATCTTGTCTCGAAAGAAGTCGTTCAGGGAATTGCATAACGCTTGTGAGGGAACTACCGGGGGGGAAGTTCTGTCGTCATTGCAGAGGTCGTTCACTATCCTGAAAATTTCTTTTGACTTGTTGGTGGAGTTGAGAATTTTAGTAGAGTAATAGGTGGTTTTATGGTTTTGTAGAGTTTTTTGGTAAGTCTTCCTGGCTGAGCAGTATGTAACCTTGGCCAGTGGGCAATACTGGGAGCGCCAGGTTCTTTCCTTTTGCCTCACTTCTAGTTTAATTTTTTTTAGTTCAGGTGTAAACCATTTGTGTGCGTCCGGGCTCCTAGAGCAGCTGAGATGCGTGGGAGGGGCGTAGATGTTAATCGCAGCAGTAAGCCAATCATTAAGCCGACCATCGGCCTCCTCTACATTAGTGCTGTCAGGGGGAAGGGAGTTGCCCAAGAAGTTGAGAAAAGCTGGCATGTCCATAGAGGACCATTTCCTGATGATTTTGCTGGATTGTAGCTTGAAGTGGGTTGTCTTAACTAACTGAAAGGAGAAACAGATTGGCAGAATGCAAGAACAGAACAAGGGAAGGTGATCGAGGACTTGCAGTGGAAGCTGGAAGATTTCGAGAATCGCCAAAGGCGGAACAATCTACGCTTTCTAGGCATAGAGGAAGGACTGGAAGGGAAGGACCCAAGGGGGTTTATGGTTAAACTGTTAAAAGATGCATATCCAGAGGCGCAGTGGCAGTGGGAAGTTGAAGTACAGAGAGCGCACAGATTCCCATTGACGCAGAAGGGGGGAAGAGGCAGTGAACAAAATGGCAGGAATCAAAATGGATTGCCTAGGGCAATGCTGGTCTTTTTTGGAAATTTCTTGGCTAGGCAGGAAGTTTTTGAGACCGCAAGACCAGAGAGGAAAAAATCAGTTGAAGGGATTACTTTTTTTACGAGGCCCGATTTCTGCCACACTACCGTGGAAAGGAGGTGGAAACTCAGACAGCTTATCACTCCTTTTCAACGACAGGGCTCAGAAGCATACTTGATGTATCCATCTAAGTTAAAAGTGGTTACAAGGGGCCGCATCAGGAGGTTTTTCTCGGAAGTAAAGGCAGGAGAATATCTTGCAGAGATTACAGAGCTTCAGAAAGGCAGGAAGAGTAAGGAATCAGAACCAGCATAGGATAAACAAGGAAAATATCAGGCATACTGTATATTGGGTTTCACGATGGTAATATGGTTAACTAGGGTGGGAGAAGGATAGCGACACTACAGCAGTGTGCAGCCACACATAGGTCAAAATTGACCTATTTGCCTGTGACAGGGGGGGGGGGGTTAGTAAGGGGAGGGGGGAAAGGGGGGGTTGGGGGAGGGGGGGCAGGAAGGGGGTGGTAAAGAGATAAGGATTTGTACAGCACAAAATAAAAAGGTATGTAGACACACAAAGGTGGCAGTAAAAAATCTTGAGGAATTGTTTTTTGGACTTTTTTATAAAAGCAGATGGCATTAAGAATTACTACAATTAACATATGTGGGTTAAATGTCGGGGGTAAAAGGCAGAAAGTAGCGGCCATGTGCAGAATGTTAAAATTGGATATTATATGTCTGCAGGAAACACATGTGAGGGGGAAGGATAGGAATCTTATGGATCAGCTAGGGTTTGATGTATTAGCACACACGCAGCAAAGATACTAAAACAAAAGGAGTGGCCATACTGGCAAAAAAAGGTTTGATGAAAGTAGAGAGAAAGAAGGAAGACGTGGATGGTAGATGGGTGATGATAGAAGGAGAAATAGCCGGATGCCGCTACACAATTGTTTCTGTATATGGCTTCAATGAAGACGAATCTGATTTATTTGATTATCTAGATACCGAATTGCCTCTATGGCCTGAACCAATAATTGTGTGCGGAGATTTTAACATCAATGGGCTAACAGGGTTGGGTATGATGGGAGGGGGGATGAAGGGCGAGCGCAAGAAGAGAGTAAGAAATGCCATTGTCAATCTAATGAATAATAATGCGTTGGTAGACGTTTGGTTGGCATATAATCCTATAGGGACAGGTAGTACTTTTTATTCTGCCCCTCATAAAAGTATAGCCAGATTAGACTACTTCTTAGTCTCCAGCCCATTTGTATCAGAAGTGAAAATAGAAATATTACCTCGAGTTTCCTCAGATCACAATCCACTGGTGTTGACTATCTCCCGGAACCGCAATATTAGCCACAAAGAGTACTATTGGACATTTGAAAGAGGGCTGCTCAGAGAAGATGATTATGTTAGTAGAATGAAGGTATGGATTACACAGTTTTGGGAGGTAAACAGAGGTACGGCAACCGCAGGCATGGTCTGGGATGCATTCAAAGCAGGGATAAGGGGGGAAACACTGGCTTATACTCTACATAGGAGTAAAAAGGAGAAAATGGAGTTAGCCAGTAGGCTACAGGATTTAAGGAACCTAGAACAACAGCTTATCCAGCATGTTATAAATCAAGAACCTCTTGAGCAGGTCTTACTAGAAATAGAATTGAAGAAGGCAGAAACTGGGGAAAGATTGGCTAATAAAGCTGCGGCTAATTATTTAGCAAAAAAAGAAAAGTGTTATGAGTTCAATGAGAGGGTTGGACACATGCTCGCAATGCGCACTAGACAAGACCTGGCAGCCGGGGAAATTAAAGAAATTAAGAATAAATGTGGGAAGGTTGTAACCAAGGTGGAAGAGGTGAGGGAGGTGTTTAGAGAGTTTTATTCTGAATTATATGATCAAGACGTGAGGAGCAAGGAAGACGAAATAGAGGACTATTTGGCTGGTATCCCACACAAGGAATTGTCCCTGGAAGATAAAGAGACTTTGGAGGCACCACTAACTCTGAGTGAAAAATACATAATGCAGTATCAAAACTCCCCTCGGGAAAGGCCGCAGGACATGACCAGATACCGGCAGAATTTTATAGGACGTTTTGGGATACATTGGGGATAGACATGTTGGAAACTTTAAGGCATGCACAAATAGGGGAGAATACACCACAGTCATGGGCTGGTGCAAGTATAGTAGTTATTTTAAAAAAGAATAAAACACATCTGGATCCTGGCTCTTATAGGCCTATCACGCTTATGAACGCGGATGCAAAAATATACTCTAAGGCTCTATCACAAAGACTCAGCAGAGTAATTGAGGGGTTGGTATACACAACACAGCATGGTTTCATACCAGGTAAAGGGACTACGGAACACACAAGGAGAATGGTTACCATATTGGATGTCACGGGAGCTGCAGGAGACCCTGCCTCAGCCATTTTCTTGGATGCAGAGAAGGCCTTTGACAGGGTCTCCTGGTGCTATTTGTGGAAAGCCTTGGAGTGGTTTGGGATAGGTACAGGTTATATACAGGCCATAAAGGCGTTATATGCAGCTCCAACAGCTAAAGTGAGGATTAATAGAGGGTACACAGAGGATATACATATAAAGCGTGGTACAAGACAGGGCTGCCCGGCCTCACCACTGTTATTCGCCCTATACCTAGACTCTTTTTTGCGAAGGTTAGAAGGAAATTCGAACATCCTCCCGATTGGCTTACATGGCTATGCATATAAGACACTTGCATATGCGGATGACGTGGCAGTGGTCACACCAGATCCAGGGTCAGCCATTATTGAAATCGAACAGGAGGCTACACTTTTTGGCACATTTTCAGGGTATTCACTAAATAAAGGAAAAACACAAATAATTAAAAATAATTGGGTAAACTATCATGATATAAGAATAGCACCTGAAGTCACTTATTTAGGGGTGAAGATCACATCCGAGTTAGACAGTTTAGTAGAAATCAATATGAGACCATTGTTGGAGAAAATTAAAACAAACACAGAAAGAATGAATAACTTGCATTTGACCTTAATGGGCCGAATAAATGTCATTAAAATGATAACATTCCCTAAAGTGCTGTATTTACTTAGATCCATACCCCTATATTTTGAAAATGGTTGGTTTAGCAAATTAGAATTGATTCTGAATAAATTCATCTGGGTGAAAGGGAAAACAAGAAGAGCATACAGACATTTGACGGTAGATAGGGAAAAAGGGGGCTGGGGAGCACCGGATTTTAGGCTCTATTACTGGGCTGCGGTATTACAATACAGTAAGGTGTTAATAGGTGGGGGAGGTCTGGAGCACCCAACGGATAGTGAGGTGGGCTTACCTAATGTGTATGCTGTATTACTGGGGGAGGAAGCTGAGAATGGGTTTTTCAATACAACTGAATTCACGTATTTTAAACACACGAGATTTAAGACTCTGAAAGCAGTATATAGGGTGTGGAAAGGAGTGGCAAAAAAATTAGGGCTAGGCAGATTTAATAACTATACAAGATTGTATACAAATAGCTCATTGCCGAGGGAGATCTTTAAGGATGCCACTATGTATGATTGGTACAATAAGGGCATAGTGCAGATAGGGAACTTACTGGACGTGCAGGGCAATATCATGCAGTTTGGAGCACTCAAAGCAAAGTTTGGACTAGAGCACAATAGTTTTTATAAATACTTACAAGTGAGGAGTTTTTTAACACAAAAACAAGGCGGCCCGCTTGGGTTGGGGCAATGCAAAATTATGGATTATATAGAAACAACCACCAAATGTACAATAAGACATCTTTATGCAGAATTGAAGGGAACTAAGTCAGATGAAAGGGCAAAATTTTCACAAAAATGGATGGAAAAATTGGGGTCAGGCTCAGAAACTTTTCAGGAGTCACTAGATCTGGGTAGAACGGTGCTATGCTCGGCAACCCTTCAATCGCAACACTTTAAAACATTATTTTCACTTTACCATACACCGGCTAGAATCGCCCAGTGGGGTGGAACAACAGGAATAACTTGCCCACGATGTAATGCGAGCGGAGCAGATATTGTACATATGTTTTCGCAGTGCCCACAACTATTTACTTTGAAAATGGCGATTGAAGAATTTTTTGATAAAACGCTTAGGATTAAGATCAAGCTTCTAGATGAATTAATTATCTTAGGGGTGGTAAACACGATAGAAACTATGCCAGTAGAGTTTATTTTTGTTTCAATAGCAGTGTTCCGCATCTGTATAGCAAGGAATTGGCTGAATAAGGCTCCTCCATTATTTTCAGATTGGATTGCTAGCCTCCTCACTATTTATAATTTAGAAAAGGCAATATACGACAGGAAAGGTAGAAGGGCTAAGGCCTTAGGCAAAAAAATATGGCAACCAATTATGACGTGGAAAACTAGTAGGATAAATCTAGAATAGTGCAAGAGAAGTCTGATTTGATTTGTTTTAGAGGGCTGTTTATTGGTTTATTATATCTGCTTATGATATGAAAAATGTATAAAACAATGAAATGTATATGTACTATATAACCACCTGAGAAATTGGAATGTGCTGTAATACATACGTTGGAATATGTGGAAAAATTTAATAAATATGGTTTAAAAAAAAAAAAGAAGAAGTGTGCTAATTTGAGCCATGCATTAGTAGACACTCCTTGAACCATACAGATGATGCCCAGAGCACGTTGACATTCAAAAAGAGCTGCAGTCATTTGTCATTTGAGGCAAAGGTAAAAACACATTAGGCCTATGAAGTATACATGAGCTACAGACTAACGAGTGGATTCGGCACGAGGACACCCATTATCAAGGGGATTGCTTGTGAACTCTACATTACTGTTCATTACAGTGACTTCCTTCACTGTGGATTTGTGAACCACCACATCAGTGGCTTGATTGCTCAGTGACTTACTTGTCCAGTATCTACGTACATTTTGAACAAGTGACATACATCAGTTGCGTACGACTAACACCTTCCACCGTGAACAGGTGCCACACACCACATCAGCATCTTCACTTTTCAGAGACTTACTTACTTTTTCCACTTGCAGCTTCAAAATTGATACATATTCCTTTGGTGCTACACAATTACAGCACTGAGGAAGGCTTTTTCAATGAAACACCTGTTGGGTGTGCCGATTTCAACCAAATGTATTATTCCATCCAAACTATTACATCTTGTGGATAAATAGCAACTTTCAAGGATTGTGTTCATTATGCCTTCTTAAATGTCAAAGTTTCAAAGACAACTAGGTCTGTTTTTCATTTTTTTTTTTTTTTTAAAGTTTTTTATTTTTCTTCATTACAACATAGCATTATGAGCTTTACATGTATCACAATTTTATCCATTGCAATATTTTTTGCATTATTTAAACTCCAACCTTAGGTACTAACACACAGATTATACAATACATCTACACAGAAAAAGCATACACATTATGCGATTCAGCTATAATAAGAAAGCAGAGTCCGAAGTCTACAAAAAAACCAAAGTCAGTAGAGACAACAGCTTCCCGCCCCCTCCCCTAGCTGTTCCTTCTTTGCCTCTCTTTCCATTTACGTAGTGGCTCCCAAATTCTTCTCCCCAATCGTCTTCCACTCCTCCCCTTTCGAGCAAAGATTTTTTCCTCTATATTATATGCATACAGGGTATTTGCCAGCCAACATTGCAATTTCGGAGGGCTTTTATCTAGCCAAGCCCTAGCTATTGTTAGTCTATAGACAGCCATTATTACAAACAGAAATTCAGCATATTGAACCTGCTCTTCATCGTTCACACCTAGCATAATCCAAGCTGGTGTAAGGGATATCTCAATACCCAGTGAACTTGCCAAGAACCCCTCAACCTCCCTAATCAGTGTTCGTAGTTGGGGGCATGTTGCAAAAATATGTACGCTATCTGCTTCCAGCTCGTTACATCTGGGACAGTTGATTCCTTGATTCCCCCCCCATTTTGCAATCTTTGCAGGTGTAAAGTACAAAGAGTACAGTGTTTTATAATGCTGTGATTGCAGCGGGGCAGCACATAGTATCGTACACCCTAAATTCAAAGAATCATAAAACAAGCTACTATCAACTCCCAGTTTATCCTCCCATTTCTTACAAAATTTAACTAAATCATCCTGCTTATCTTTCACCAATGCTGCATAAAAGGATTTGATAGAACAATCCCCCATCAGTTTTATTTTCTCCATTATTTCTATTTTATTAAAACCTGCTGGACCTCCGACTTTGTTATTAAAGAAACTTCTAACCTGTAGATATTTGAAAAATCCCCTATTATCTAAGCCATATGTGTCTCTTAGCTCTGAAAATTGCTTAAAACCATCCTGTGTGAATAAATCTCCAATTTGCGTAACCCCCCTTAGAGCCCACTCTGCCATAGTGTGATCTCCAAAAATTTCCTTAGGGAGTGACCTGTTGTTAATTAATGAGACATACCTGTTATACCTCCCAATCTTTACTTTCTTTAAAAATGCAATCCAGATCGTAACTGCCGCTTTGACAGTTTTAAACTTAGTCCTCTTAAAATAACTATAGTCAATACATTTTAGAAAACAATTCTCAGCATTTACCCCAAGTGCGACAGCATAGACCTCTGTAGACATCTTCTGCAGTCTTACATCATCAGAGTTTCCACCAATAAGACCTTGAATGTATTGCAGCACAGTAGCCATGTAATATAAACGAAAGTCTGGTGCCCCACATCCCCCTTTTTCTCTGGGGAGTGTCATATACCTATAAGCTCTCCGGGTTTTACCTTGGGCCCATATAAACCTGTTACATATAGCCTCTATACCGTTAAACCAGCTGGCTTCAATCAACAAAGGTACAGCCCTGAACACATACAAAAATTTGGGTAAAATCATCATTTTGATGATGTTTGTACATCCAACTAGCGACAGGTGTAAATTGTTCATTCTTTCCAAATCTTTTTTCATTTGAGCTATCAAGGGATCCATATTCTTTTCCACAATTTTACTTACTTCTGCTGTCATTTGTACCCCTAGATAGGTTGCCATATTCGTCACTCTATCATCGTTACAAATTACCCATTGATTTTTAACTATCTGCGTTTTAGTGGTGTTCAAACTATATCCAGAAAACTGACCAAACCTCTCAGCTTCTGCTTCAATTGCCCTGATGGCAGCTAAGGGATCTGGAGTCAAGATAGCGACGTCATCCGCATAGGCTAATGATTTAAGTCTACAACCATTTAGCACTAACGGTAATATCTGTTGATTATTTTCCAATTTTCGTATATAGGGGTCAAGGAATAGAGCAAACAGCAGGGGAGAAGAGGGACAACCCTGCCTTGTGCCTCTCTGGATATTAACTGCGGCCGAATAACCTCTATTGATTCTTATCTTGGCCGTCGGATTTATGTATAGCGTCTGCAGAGCCTTTATGAATCCTGGTCCTATACCGTGCCACCTCAAAACATCCCATAAATATCTCCATGCGACCCTATCGAATGCTTTTTCAGCGTCGAGAAACACCGCTGCCATTGGGTCTTCCAGGGTGTCTGCTACATCAAATGCCATAATTACTTGCCTAGTATGGTGGGTTGTTCCCTTACCTGGAATAAAACCATGCTGAGAGGGAATAACCAAAGATTCAATTATCCTGGATAATCTTTTTGCCAACATTTTTGAGAACACCTTGACATCGGCGTTCATTAAAGTGATGGGTCGGTAGGAGCCCGGGACATCTACCGGTTTGCCTTTTTTTGGAATAACAATGATGTCTGCGCCTCCCCAAGAGTGTGGAGCAGACTCACCCAATTGTGCTAACAACATCAGATTAAACACATCTGCTAACAAAGAGGACTGGAAGATTTTATAAAATTCAACTGGGATCTGGTCTGGGCCAGCAGCCTTCCCAGATGGCAGCTCCCTCAAAGCCTCAATCAGTTCATCCACCTTGAATTTCTCTTCCAGCTCTTTTCTGTCTGCCTCCTCCAACATCGAGGGCTCTATCTCCCTCAGATAAGCCCTTATGTCCTCCTCTCTTCCATACCCATCTGATTGATACAATTCCATATAAAACTGCCTAAAAACCTCTCTGATCTGTTCGGCACCCTTAACTTTGGCTCCTTGGCCATTTTTGATCTCCTTAATGTCAGCCATCCCATCTCTTTGTCTAGCTCGTACCGCTAATATATGACCCACTCTCTCGCTAAGTTCATACGCCTTTTCTTTATTGGCTACATACTTCTCCACTGTCTTTTTTGCCATCCCATCCATAACCTCTGCTTTAAGAGCGACTAACTTCAACAATATCTGCTCAATTGGTGAGTGCGCATGTATAGCCAATATAAGTTCCTCCTCTGCCTCTCTAATTAATTCGTTATCTCTTTCTGCTTTTTCCCTCTCCCTTCTTTGTGTACTAATAACATAGCTCAGGGTCTCTCCTCTTATTCCGGCTTTAAAAGCATCCCACACAATCCCTGGTGTTGAAGTACCTCTATTAATTTCCCAAAATTCCTTAATCCATTCAGACATTTTCTCCCTATAAGTTTGATCCTGGAGAAGCATTCTGTCAAATGTCCATTGTGTTGGCTCCTTGTTTCTCCTTCGCCCAAGACTTACAGTTAACACTAACGGGCTGTGATCTGATATGATCCTTGGTTCTCTTACTATCCTTGCACCATCTATCAGCCCTCTTGTAATTAAAAAATAATCCAGCCTGACTAAGATCTGGTGGGGAGCTGAAAAGAAGGTACTCCCGTCAAGATTCGGATGGCAATTTAGCCATGGATCCTCTAGAGATTTATTCCTTGCCATATCCGCTAAGGCCCTGTAAGTTCTCTTTTTTTCTCCCCGCGTATTTCCTATTAGAATCTAAAACGCTACTATCTGCATCATGAATATTCAGGTCGCCACATAAGATGATAGGCTCCGGCCACTGTGCAAGTTCCGCATCTAGAAATTGAAAAATGTCTGGATCATCTCCAGTAGAGCCATAAACTGAAACAAGCGTAAAAGTTTCTCCCCTAAACGTTAGTTCTGCTATAACCCATCTTACCCATTGATCCTCCAACTTCCTCTTAACAAGTGTGTCCTGTCTCTTGCCCAGAATCACCACCCCTCTTGTCTTGGTATTCTGATTGGTTTTTGCTAAAACATTGAAGCCAAGTTGATCAAGTAAATAGGCCTTAGTGCCCTCAATGTGTGTTTCCTGAAGGCACACTAGATCAGGTTTTAGCGATTTTAACAAAGAAGCAGATTTTAACCTCTTATTTAACTCATTGAGTCCACAAATGTTTATTGAGACTATTCTACAGGTCATTATATTTCATAGTTTTCCCTATTACGTATTTCCATCTAAACCAGCAGGATTTAGTAATTATCTTTGGATTTTCCCCCACATTTTTTCCTTGAACTCGTTTGTGTATCTTACCCCATGCAACTTTTTTTGTATCTTTTTTACCTCTTTCTCCTACACCATGTTTGCGCCCAAGACCAACGTGTTTATCTCCCCCCCCCGCCACCCTCCCCTCTCCCCCCCTTACCCCCCACCCCTTAGGAGCCCCCCCCCCTTGCTACAGGCAAATAGGCCAATCCTGGCCTATGTGTAGCCCCCTGTAGTCTGCAGAGTCGCTACTCTCTCCTATCCTGTTTTCCTCTCTGTCCAGCATTGCTAAATACATTTATTTGGCATTACCATCTTACCATCTTAGGGGTCTTTGGTGGAGTTGTCAAAGGAGACCTTGGTGGGGTTCTGGTTCTAGTTCTACTCTCCTTACCTTTACCAACTTCTGAGATTTCTGCTAAGTATTCTGCTGCTTTTATCTCAGATGTAAACATTCTGGTATAACCTTTCCTGATAACTTTCAACCTTGACGGGAACAACAGATACGCTTCTGCCCCTTGCTTTTGGAAAGGCCCTATCATCTGTCTTAGTTTCCACCTTCTTTCCACAGTAACGTGGCAAAAGTCTGGCCTAGAGAAAAAAGTGTTCCCGTCAGCTGTCTTTCTTGAGTCAGGCCTAGCTTTATCAATTATTTCCTGTCTTGCTAGGAAATTACCTAAAAAAACCAGCATTGCTCTTGGGAGCTCCTTCTCTTGCCCTCCCCGATTTTTCTTTTTGAAAAATGGGTACCTATGCGCTCTCTGCACTTCCACATTCCATTGCCATTTTGACTCAGGAAAGGCCTCTTCCAAAATCTTAACCACATAACCTCTGGGATCCTGCCCCTCCTTTCCTTCCTCCAGTCCCAAAAGTCTCACATTGTTTCTCCTTTGGCGATTTTCAAAGCTTTCTAACTTCCATTGGAGATCTTCAACCACTTTCTCTTGATCCATTTTAAAAGTCTGCCATTCTGTCACTTCGTCTTCCACCCTGCTTGTCCTTTCCTCAACTTGCGAGACTCTTTCCTCAACCTCTTCCTGTTTTCTACTTACTTTCCTTAGCGATGCTTGAAGTTTTTTTGTGTCTCTTTTTGCCCTTCTACTCTCCATTCTTGCCTCTTTCTGCATCTGTTTCAAAGTTCCAAACAGCATTTCAAGGGTTACATTTTAGGTATTCTGTCTCCCCTCCTTTTCCCCTCCTTCCTGCTCGCTTTCTTTGTAGGTCTCTGAAGTAGCGGAGTAGTCCCATGATAATTTCTTAGTCATGCTACTCCTTGATCCTCTTCCATTTCTTTTTTTACCACCACCAGTTCCTTTTTTCTTTTTCGTCACCAATTCACTAGAGTCCTTACTAGTATCTGAATCAGAGGTGCGTTCAGTGCCGCTCTCCTCTTCCTCTGACTCCTGCTCACTAGCATTTGATGAGTCCGAACCCTCATAGAACGAAAAGAACTCAGGAGAGCCTCCCCTCATACTTCTATCTGTGCTTTTATTATTTCTGCCAATGTCTTGATCCAAATGTAGCCCATGCTGCTCCATTAAACTCTGGGTACTGCCCCAACTTGACTCAGTGCCCTGCATAGGTTTGCTATGTGGCCCTGCCTCCACTGACAATAGAGCGTCCAGCATCTGCATATTATTTTGCTTTTCTAGCTGTTCTGAAACAATGTCAATGTCAAAGCCGGTATTCTTACCAGCCTCCTTGTTTGCCTTCCCGGCTCCCGCGTCTTCTGCAGCTTCTGCTTGCAGCTCTGCTTGTATCGCGCCGTCTCCTGTAGTGCTCGGTGGTTGCCTGGCAACCAGGCCTCCGACGCTTGCGTCCTCGCGGTCCGCTGACTCTGCTTCCGCATTCACCTCGCATCTGTCTCCCTGGACGCCGGCAGCCGACAGCGGCAACGCTACCTTCCCGTCCGGCAATTCCTTTTGATGTGGGTCGATTACCTGAATCTCTATCCGCGGGACAGCTGGAGATGCTCTTGGGGTGAAAGACTCTGGTAAGGTCGCTTGCCGCTTCTGATCTTTTACAGTCGTCAACGCCGTTTGTGCGCGCTGAACTTTTCCGTCCAATGCTGTTTCCCTCGCCGATTTAATCATCGCTGATCGAGTCTCCGGGCCCGCTTCAGATTTCTTCTCTTGTTTTTCTGTTTTCTTTGCTGTTGCACTCTTCGAGTACCGATTAGGAAGTTCCGTTGCTTTTCTCAGAGAGGTAGTTTTTGGGATTGCCCCCTCTCTCACCGCAACGACTGAAGTTTTAATCGGTCCTGCAGATGCTAGTTTGTCTTTGTCCGCCTTAGTTCTTTGGGACATTGTTAGACCTGGCACTTTGGCGTGAGTCTCCCTTCCACTTTTTGCTGATGTGCCTCCGATGTTTTGCTGGTTTTCCGATACTCAGGGCACTGCGCCACGGCTGATCCGTGCCGCGGTGCAAGTGCTCCCTACTCTAAACTGTACATACGATTGGTATCCATGATTGGTGCATTGGATTTACTGTTAGTCCCTAGTAACGCGCACGAGAGAGTGCCGGGGCGTGTAGATGCCAATACTGCTGGTGGGCTTGCAGCGCTGGTTGCGCCACCCACCCAAGCAGCCGTAAAAATGTGTCTGGGAACTGCGACCGCAGAACCCGCGTGCGGTCTCGTACTGTCACGCTAGCTGGGCAAGTGTCCCCACTTGCCAGCACCGACCCTTCCCTTGACTACATATTAGTCACCCCTCTGGTAGGCCTGCGGGCAGGGTGCATTGTAGGTGCAAGGTAGGACAAGCCCTGATGTGCGTGGCATGTCCTGGTAGTGACTTACAACGAAGACCGTATTTCACTACTGAAGGCTACCTGCTCCATTAGGCCAGACTGAGCTGCGAGGATTATTACAACCTATAACCCCCGCCGGCTCAAGGAGCATGGTAGTGAGTCATGTTTAGTATGCCTGGACTCAGGATGATGAGATATTTCTTGTAGTCAAGTTTATTTCATTATCCTGGGTTTGCAAATGCTACTTTTAGAAAGTTAGCATTTGCTTGCCTAACCATTTCAGTTGCCTCTGCCAGTATGTGTATCCGACTGTCTGGGATGTGTGAGTGACAGGGCTGGAGGGATGACAGGTGGTGAATGCGCAGATTACACCTTAGTGGGAGGTAGGAGTGCCTCTTGACTCGAACTGTCACTGTGCTCGGCCACCACAATGCTGGCTCCACCCTCCTGGGGAGCGGCGGATGACTCTGCCGGCACCTGGCCCAGGAAGGGCGAAGCCCCATCAACAAGGTACTCTGGCCACCCCTGTCCGGACAATGCTGGCTCCACCTCCTGTGGGGCGTCTGATGCGCCTGCCCCTCACACTGAAAGCAGAAGCCGGAGTACACCCGCCGGGGTACTCCAGAACTGAGAGTGGCTATGCAAAGGCCCCCCTGGCCTGCGAGAACAAAAGAATTGGCCTATAAAAGATGGAGCCCTGCTCCTTGAAAGTTAGATCCAGTTTGGGCCACAGAACGACTCTGCCCTACGAGAAGGACCGCGAGAAGACAAGGAAGGGTGCTGACTCTTGCCTGTGTCTGGTGCCTGGCTGCTGAAGGAGAGGAAGACAAAAAGACTACGAAAAGACTTTTATGCTACTTGTGCCAAACTCTGCGAAGAGATCTCCAAGGGCTTGGAACTGAACTTGCCCCCTGACCAGCGTCCCAGGACCAGTGGACGCTAAACCCCCCCTTGGAAGAAAGCGACTGCGGGTGCTGACCATCGCCGCAGTACCGACAAAGAGGAAGCTCCTCTAAGGCATCCGCTCCCTCCCGACCACCGTGACCGGGGCCCAAAGCTACAGCGGAAGCACAGTGAGGACCAGCCGCCGCTGGCCCGAACATCGTGACCACACCTGCGCTGGGAGCCCGAGAGCAAAGCGAAGGAGGACCCGTCTGGTCCGAGCTATCGAGGCGACTGCATAGCGAGCCGTCCCTCACCTGCAAGGACAGACTATTGCCCGACGAGAGTCCACCAGGTCGGTAACCTGCCCGACAGCCCAGCTGTGAGCCACAGCTGCACCGACATTTGGCTGGGTACGTCCTGCACTTGGGGACCGTACTGCCACGTGTCACCGCCACACAGCCGCCGACTCCAAGGTCGGAGCAGACGACGGAGAGAGGACCGTGCCGCCACAGAGCACCGCTGCCCCGGACGACCAGTGACCTGCTCGGCCGAAGAGCCGCAACGATCAGCGACACCGGGAGGGCAATACGACGTGGGACAGATCCCCTGGAAGCCGCTGGCTCCACAAAGACCTTTGTTTAACGCCGGCCTACAGGCCTCAAAAGAACTACAATAAGAACTGTGGTAACCCAAAGCTAATAATCTGCAACCGTATCCATAAAGTTATTGACTGTATTCACAAGCCTGCGTAAAGTCTATATAAAGAGATATATTTTTACAAGAATACAGTCTGGTCTCGTTGTGTGGTGGGTTGGTTGTAAAGGTGTACTGTTGCAGGTGTTTAACCCTATGTGCCCCAAGGATTAGCCTAAGACTGCTTAAGCCACACTACCTAGAGGGTAAGCAGAGGTTGTCTGGAAGGTAACCCTCAGCCCTGACGAGGAAGAGAGAGTCCCTGCTTGTCGCTAGTGTTGCACTGCGCCAACTAGAGCCTCCCCCTTCCTACATTGGACGCAGCGGTGAGGATTTCGAATTTACACTTGCGATAGTTATACCTGAGCTTCTGACCACTACACAAGGATTACGGTACAGTTACTAAACCACAGACTTTGCTTTTTGAAAAGAAGATTCCGAGTGCAGAAACCATGCCGGGCACAAAGAGCCTGGATGGAGCGGAGTCCACGACCTCCGAGGTTTTGGAGGTAGAGTGGGACCCCGCCAAAGTGGATAAATATTCCAAGGACGAACTGAAATTCTTTTGCAAGAAACTCAAAGTTCCGCACGCTGGCTGCAAAAACAAAACGCAGCTCTCCAAGGCCCTGAAAGCCTGGATAGAGTCCCGAAAGACCCCGGAAGAGCAAGACGTCCTCGCCGAGCAGAACGCAACGGAGGAGCAGAATGCGCTTGGGGATCTGATCGATCTCGAGCGGCAGGACAGCGAACACAGCTTTGGAAAAGGCCTGTCGCCAGAGGAGCTGGCGGACAGGAAGGAAACCCGGAATCACGAAAGAAAGTTGGCAGAATTGAAAATCCAGCTGGAGCTTGAAACGAAAAGAATGGCGCTGGAAGAGCGAAAGCACCAGATGGATTATGAGGTGAAAATGAGGGAGATAAGTCTCAAAGAGAGAGACTTGGATCGGCCTCCCTCTGGTGGCAGCACATCGCCAGTGCAGGTAGAGTCAAGAGTGCATATCCCGAAGGACGTAGTCAAGGAGTTCTTTAAGGGGGATGACATAGGACAATGGTTTAGGGCATATGAGGTAGCCATGTCCTCCCACCGGGTCCCTGAAAAGGATTGGGGAGCGGGGTTGTGGGGAAGGTTCCTTAGCGAAGGGAGAGATACCTTGCTAGATTTGCCCGTCGAGAATCAGAGGTCCTATACCCACATGAAAGAAGCTTTGTTGAGCAGGTACGGGCTTACCCCTGAAATGTATAGACAGAAGTTTAGGGGATGTACTAAGCGGCCTGGGAATACGTATGTGGAATATGTGACTTACTTTTGCAGAGCACTGGATGGTTGGGTGAAAGGTAACAAAGTGAATGATTTTCAAGGTCTCTTTGATTTAATTGCATGGGAGCACTTGTCTGATCACTGTTTTCCTGAGTTACGCCAACATCTGATCGATAGCAAGCTGTCCAACCCGAGGAAGCTTGCTGAGGAGGCGGACCGCTGGCTCAGCACCAGGGTCCACAAGGGTCCCGTGGGAGATTCCGCCAAGAGTGGGCAGGGTCCCCAGCAGAAGAGTGGGGGGGACAAGGGGGGAAAACAGAAAGGGTTCCAAAAAGGCCCCCAAAGTAGTTCCCAAGGGAATCCGCAGCAGGGTTCTCAGCCTCCCCCACCCCCGAAGCAGAATGGGGCCCCGACAGGTAAACCTGTTCCAAAGGGGCCCTTCAATTGTTTCAAATGTGGCGAGCCTGGGCACATATCGAGTGACCCCAAGTGTCGCCTATTTGGAAAACCCGCACCCACTGGTGCTCCGCCCCGACAAGTGACTAGCGTTCACCTGGGAGAAGAAATGATGGTCCCGGGGGGTGGAGATCCCGTTCACATGACCCTGGTCTCGTTAGGAGACAGTGAGATGATCCCTACGAACTACCTGCCCTCTAACACTAAGAAATATGGGCAGGTGGTGATCATCAATGGCAAGGAAGCTGAGGCTCTTAGAGACACAGGAGCCAGTGTGACTGCAGTGAGGCAGCACCTGGTGTCTCAAGAGCAGGTTGTACCCCATGCCTACTGTAGGGTTATCAACGCTGATAATTCTGAGAGTCAGTGTCCGATGGCTCAAGTTCCCTTCGAGTGGGGGGGGGTCTCTGGTACTCTGCAGGTCTGTGTGAGAAAAACCATGCCTGTTGACTGTTTGCTAGGGAACGACTTGGAGCACTCCCCTTGGGAAAAGGTGGAGAAAACGACTCACCTACGGATGGTGGGTCTGCCTGACTGGGCGTGCGTGACCACCCGGTCGATGGCAGCCAGTAAGGGTGATCGAGAGGTCCTGGGGCCTGATGGAGAGGCCCAGGAACCGGCCTTAGGGAGAAGGCGCAGGGGGCGCGGGAAACCGGCCCCTGAAGTTCCTACGGTCCAGGAGGAGGCAGACCTGGAGGGGGATGCCCTGGAGCCTACGGGGGAACAGATCGCCGAACTGGGGGACCTGCCTGAGCTGACCCATTGGCAGCAAGAAGGAGGACCCTCCAGGGAGGAATTCTGCAGGGAGCAGAAAGAATGCCCTTCTCTCACGGGTATGCGGCAGCAGGCTGCAGACCAGGCCAATGGTGTTCAGGCCAAAACACATTACGTGTACTGGGAGAACGACCTCCTGTATTCAGAGCCTAAGGCTGCTGAACCTGGGTCAGCCCGTGTGCTGGTGGTACCCCAGAAGTTCAGAGCCTTCCTACTGGGTCTGGCTCATGATGTACCTTTAGCAGGACATTTGGGGATGGACAAGACCTATGACAGGCTTGTCACCCACTTTTACTGGCCCCAAATGCATAAGAGTTCCGATACTTATTGCAGAACCTGTCCGACTTGCCAGGCAAGTGGGAAGACGGGAGGGAAGAACAAGGCTCCCCTCCAACCCTTCCCTGTGGTCGGTACGCCATTCCAGCGAGTGGGTATTGACATCGTCGGGCCTCTGGACCCCAAGACAGCCATGGGCAACAGGTTCATCCTGGTCTTGGTGGACCATGCCACCCGGTACCCTGAAGCCATACCTCTGAGGACAGTGACGGCTCCCGTGGTGGGACGTGCACTGATGGGAATTTTCTCACGAGTAGGATTCCCTCTAGAGGTAGTGAGCGACAGGGGGACCAATTTCATATCGAAATATATGAAATCCCTTTGGCAGGAGTGTGGCGTAACGTACAAGTTCACCACCCCCTACCATCCCCAAGGTAACGGGTTGGTTGAAAGATTCAACCGAACCCTCAAAGGCATGATCATGGGCCTGGAAGGTCCGATGAGGCGTAAGTGGGACGTCCTCTTACCATGCCTACTGTTTGCCTACCGCGAGGTGCCACAGAAGTCCCTAGGGTTCAGTCCCTTTGAACTGCTGTACGGCCACCCCGTGAGAGGACCACTGAGTTTGGTAAAGGAAGGCTGGGAGCAATCTCCCAGGAAACCTCCCCAGAATGTATATAGCTACATGCTGGCCTTCAGAAACCAGACCAGGCGCTTCAGACAACTTGCCGAGGCAAATCTGGAAGCGAGCCAGGAAGAAATGAAGCGGTGGTACGATCAGAATGCCACTCTGGTCGAGCTTCAGCCTGGACAAGAGGTGTATGTCCTGGCCCCGGTGGAGCCCTGTGCCCTTCAAGATAAGTGGACAGGACCATTCGAGGTTGTGGAGCGGAAAAGCCCCGTGACATACTTGGTGGACATGAAGACGGCCAGGAACCCTTTGCGGGTCCTACATGTCAACCGCCTCAAGCCCCACTTGCGAAGGTCCGAAGTGGGCATGTTGTTGGCAACCGATGACGGAATGGAAGAGGAGTCAGAGCCTCTACCGGACCTCTTGGTGGCCTGTGAGAAGGATGGGTCAGTGGATGGAGTTAACCTCTCACCCTCCCTGACCGCCGAACAACAGGAGGATTGCCGCCAGTTGCTGGGGCAGTTTCCAGACCTGTTTTCCCTGGTTCCGAGTGTCACAGATTGGTGCGTCCATGATGTGGACACTGGAGACAGCTTGCCGGTGAAGCATAAGGCTTACCGGGTGACGGACAGGGTACGGGCCTGCATCAAGGAGGAGGTCTCCAAGATGCTTGCCCTCGGGGTGGTTGAGTCTTCCAGCAGTCCTTGGTCCAGCCCCGTGGTCTTGGTCCCAAAGGCTGCTGCGCCGGGAGCCACACCCGAACTCCGGTTCTGTGTGGACTACAGAGGACTCAATTCAGTCACGAAGACTGACGCGCACCCCATCCCCAGAGCTGACGAGCTCATTGATCGGCTAGGGGCTGCCCGGTTTCTCAGCACGTTTGATCTGACGTCTGGGTACTGGCAGATCGCCTTGACCGATGGGGCAAAGGAGAGGTCGGCATTCTCTACCCCAGATGGGCATTTCCAGTTCCGGGTTATGCCATTTGGAATGAAGAATGCCCCTGCCACCTTTCAGAGATTGGTCAACCAGGTGTTGGCTGGACTGGACGAGTTCAGTGCCGCCTACCTGGATGACATCGCGGTGTTCAGCGGCACCTGGCCCGAACACCTGCGACACCTCTGGGAAGTGTTGATGGCCCTGCGCAGAGCAGGCCTCACAATCAAGGCAAGCAAGTGCCAGATTGGGCAGGGTTCCGTGGTGTACTTGGGACACCAAGTTGGGAGTGGCAAGGTAGCCCCCTTGCAGCCCAAAATCGAAACCATCCTGGCTTGGGAACCCCCCAAGACCCAGACGGCAGTGAGAGCCTTCCTGGGGCTCACTGGGTATTACAGGAGGTTTGTCAAGGGCTATGGCACGATTGTGACCCCCTTGACAGAGCTGACTTCGAAGAAGCAGCCCAGGAATGTGATTTGGACTGACACCTGTCAGAAAGCTTTCGACACCCTGAAGACTGCCATGTGCACGGCGCCCGTGCTCCTGGCCCCCGATTTCTCCAAAGAGTTCATTGTGCAAACAGACGCTTCAGAGCATGGTGTAGGGGCTGTTCTTTCACAGATGACTGAGGAGGGCTTTGACCAACCCGTAGCCTTCATAAGTCGGAGGTTACTTCCACGGGAAAGTAGGTGGAGTGCAATAGAGCGTGAAGCATTTGCTGTGGTCTGGGCACTGAAGAAGCTAAGACCCTACTTGTTTGGGTCTCACTTCCGAGTTCAGACGGACCACAGGCCCCTCAGATGGTTGATGCAAATGAGGGGTGAGAACCCGAAACTATTGAGGTGGTCCATTTCTCTACAGAGTATGGACTTTACGGTGGAACACCGCCCTGGCTCCGATCACGCCAACGCTGACGGTCTGTCCAGATTTTTCCGCCTTAGTGATGTGGAACTCCCTGGGGAAGGGTAGTTCCCCCCACATTTCAGCTGGAGGGGACACATGTTAGACCTGGCACTTTGGCGTGAGTCTCCCTTCCACTTTTTGCTGATGTGCCTCCGATGTTTTGCTGGTTTTCCGATACTCAGGGCACTGCGCCACGGCTGATCCGTGCCGCGGTGCAAGTGCTCCCTACTCTAAACTGTACATACGATTGGTATCCATGATTGGTGCATTGGATTTACTGTTAGTCCCTAGTAACGCGCACGAGAGAGTGCCGGGGCGTGTAGATGCCAATACTGCTGGTGGGCTTGCAGCGCTGGTTGCGCCACCCACCCAAGCAGCCGTAAAAATGTGTCTGGGAACTGCGACCGCAGAACCCGCGTGCGGTCTCGTACTGTCACGCTAGCTGGGCAAGTGTCCCCACTTGCCAGCACCGACCCTTCCCTTGACTACATATTAGTCACCCCTCTGGTAGGCCTGCGGGCAGGGTGCATTGTAGGTGCAAGGTAGGACAAGCCCTGATGTGCGTGGCATGTCCTGGTAGTGACTTACAACGAAGACCGTATTTCACTACTGAAGGCTACCTGCTCCATTAGGCCAGACTGAGCTGCGAGGATTATTACAACCTATAACCCCCGCCGGCTCAAGGAGCATGGTAGTGAGTCATGTTTAGTATGCCTGGACTCAGGATGATGAGATATTTCTTGTAGTCAAGTTTATTTCATTATCCTGGGTTTGCAAATGCTACTTTTAGAAAGTTAGCATTTGCTTGCCTAACCATTTCAGTTGCCTCTGCCAGTATGTGTATCCGACTGTCTGGGATGTGTGAGTGACAGGGCTGGAGGGATGACAGGTGGTGAATGCGCAGATTACACCTTAGTGGGAGGTAGGAGTGCCTCTTGACTCGAACTGTCACTGTGCTCGGCCACCACAATGCTGGCTCCACCCTCCTGGGGAGCGGCGGATGACTCTGCCGGCACCTGGCCCAGGAAGGGCGAAGCCCCATCAACAAGGTACTCTGGCCACCCCTGTCCGGACAATGCTGGCTCCACCTCCTGTGGGGCGTCTGATGCGCCTGCCCCTCACACTGAAAGCAGAAGCCGGAGTACACCCGCCGGGGTACTCCAGAACTGAGAGTGGCTATGCAAAGGCCCCCCTGGCCTGCGAGAACAAAAGAATTGGCCTATAAAAGATGGAGCCCTGCTCCTTGAAAGTTAGATCCAGTTTGGGCCACAGAACGACTCTGCCCTACGAGAAGGACCGCGAGAAGACAAGGAAGGGTGCTGACTCTTGCCTGTGTCTGGTGCCTGGCTGCTGAAGGAGAGGAAGACAAAAAGACTACGAAAAGACTTTTATGCTACTTGTGCCAAACTCTGCGAAGAGATCTCCAAGGGCTTGGAACTGAACTTGCCCCCTGACCAGCGTCCCAGGACCAGTGGACGCTAAACCCCCCCTTGGAAGAAAGCGACTGCGGGTGCTGACCATCGCCGCAGTACCGACAAAGAGGAAGCTCCTCTAAGGCATCCGCTCCCTCCCGACCACCGTGACCGGGGCCCAAAGCTACAGCGGAAGCACAGTGAGGACCAGCCGCCGCTGGCCCGAACATCGTGACCACACCTGCGCTGGGAGCCCGAGAGCAAAGCGAAGGAGGACCCGTCTGGTCCGAGCTATCGAGGCGACTGCATAGCGAGCCGTCCCTCACCTGCAAGGACAGACTATTGCCCGACGAGAGTCCACCAGGTCGGTAACCTGCCCGACAGCCCAGCTGTGAGCCACAGCTGCACCGACATTTGGCTGGGTACGTCCTGCACTTGGGGACCGTACTGCCACGTGTCACCGCCACACAGCCGCCGACTCCAAGGTCGGAGCAGACGACGGAGAGAGGACCGTGCCGCCACAGAGCACCGCTGCCCCGGACGACCAGTGACCTGCTCGGCCGAAGAGCCGCAACGATCAGCGACACCGGGAGGGCAATACGACGTGGGACAGATCCCCTGGAAGCCGCTGGCTCCACAAAGACCTTTGTTTAACGCCGGCCTACGGGCCTCAAAAGAACTACAATAAGAACTGTGGTAACCCAAAGCTAATAATCTGCAACCGTATCCATAAAGTTATTGACTGTATTCACAAGCCTGCGTAAAGTCTATATAAAGAGATATATTTTTACAAGAATACAGTCTGGTCTCGTTGTGTGGTGGGTTGGTTGTAAAGGTGTACTGTTGCAGGTGTTTAACCCTATGTGCCCCAAGGATTAGCCTAAGACTGCTTAAGCCACACTACCTAGAGGGTAAGCAGAGGTTGTCTGGAAGGTAACCCTCAGCCCTGACGAGGAAGAGAGAGTCCCTGCTTGTCGCTAGTGTTGCACTGCGCCAACTAGAGCCTCCCCCTTCCTACAGACATCTTAAAGGGCACTTTCACGCTGCTTATCAAACTTCTCCAACAGTTCAGCCAATTTATCACCTTCTTTGTCACCTTCTTTGTTGTGAGGCTCCCCAGCCAGCCTGGGTTAAGTGTATCTGCCGTACCACGATGAACCAGGTTAACCAAACCCCACATCCCTGGGTTCAACAGTACTCCATCATCCTAGGATAGGAGAGAGTAAAAATGCGACTACTCTCTATAGAGCTACGGCGGCCATCTTGCCTCCAACTAGGTCTGTTTTTCAAATGACTACATCTTTTTTTTGAATGTCTATGTACTCCAGGCATCAGTGGTATGTTATAGAAGTCATTTGCTTTTGCAGTTGACTCATTTGCACCTTTTAGCAGCAGGAGTGCCATCTGTGGTAGCAATGTACAACATTGTTTCTCTTTTACGGACCACAGCATTAGTGCGATACCTGTGCGATACCTGTGCGATTGTATCTTGATCCACTGCTGCCTTTTTTGTAATAGTAATCTCTGAACCAGGTCACAAGCCACACACACCACTCCCTGTACGTCAACATCTCAGTGAGGTCCCTATCCCACCTCAGTCTTGCATGGTGCTCTGTCTATTGTTTTTCTGAGTGTATACAAGTGGGACATTAAGTGTCTAGGAGATCCCATATCCAAAAGTAAATCTAGCACGTGCAATGTGTTTAGGAAATTTTCAATGGCACACCAGAACACCTTATTAAAGTAGATCGCCCGACCGGTGGGACTGCTTTCATAGTCAAGTAAGGCCATATTACCGGGCCTTCTCCACTACAGGGCCCTACTAAGACTAAAAGGTAAAACACTTGCACAGGTGCCGGATGTAGTCGGAGGAAGTCTTGCTGACTGAAGGCGCAAAGGAAGAGAGGAGGTTGTGGCTTACTCAGATGGAGGCATGGAAAGGGAGAGCAATATTCAAATCAAATCCAGATATGATCATATATTAGGACACCAGCAAAGGTGCCTGTGGCTAATCATCCACAGGAGTAGAGCCAGAACTGGGTTATCATCCACAGGAGTACAGTGGTCAACACAGAACAGCAATTGCACATCAACTGCCTAGAACCAATGGCAGATACCTTAGCAATGCAATGCTGGACCAAAGAGAAGATACAATGTTGCATCCTGCTGAAAATTGACAACATCTCATTGGTTCTTATATCCTCCATCTAGGGAGATTACGATCAAAAACCCTATCAGGTCTGGCCAGGAATTTTTGTTAATTCTGACTAACCGGATTTCGGTGATGGTGAAGTACCTCCCTGGCACAGCCAACAAGGTGGCAGATTGGCTATATTGGCACTCACAGGACAGGGGCTTAGGAAAACCAGATGCAGGAATATTCAGCAAGATAAAAAACAGAAGGAGTCCTTTAGCTTTAGACCTGTTTGCTTCAAGAATGGATCATCAAGTGAACAAGTATTTCAGCTGGAGAACGTATATGCAAGCACAGCGATAGATGCCTTTCTCAAAGACTATCTTCAAGAGATGGAAAAGTTATTACCCCAGTTCGCAATGATCACAAGATTATTAGCTCAGGTAAGGAGGCAGAAAGTAAATGTGGTAGTAATACTCGTGGATGAGATCACAATAATGGTATCGAGTTCTGATAGACTTTCTTGGAATTCTCTCATCAGTCCCCACCAATTTCAAGAACGTCTCCCGATTCCTTTATGGAATCCACACTACTTTGTGATGGATGGGAAATCAAGGTTCATGGCCTGGAGGATTACAGGAAATGATGGAAAGACCCAGGATTGTCCTAAGAAGCTAAAAGTCTCCTATCAAAGGCATTGGCAGACATAACGGGTACGCGATACCCAGATGGGTTGGTGTTTGCGGAGGGATGTTTAACCTGAGGGGTCCAATGCTGTTTACATACTAAAGTTCCTGTGCTTCATAGTCTTGGAGGAAATAGTCTCTGTAAACACATTCCAATCAGCCATAACATATTGCGAAAGAAGGCTCTCCGGTTGGAGAATATCCACTAGAGAGGACGTTGATGAGGGGAATAAATCTATCCCTTCCGAAAGAACACAGATATTCATCTCTCTGGGGTGTCACTAAAGTACTTAAACTTTTTCTCTCTAGGAGGAGCAACTAATACCGCTCTCAAAAAGAATCATGGGGTAAGCAAGTCATGCCTCTGGGTCTAATCTCCTACTGGAAAGTTTCAGGCACTAGAACTAGAAGGTAGAGTATTTACCCCAGACCAGGTAACTTTCCATATCTCTAGGAGAACAAAATTGGACTCCAGTGAGCTCTCATATCCAACCTTTGGTGGTACTCCAATTGTATGTGGCCAGGTGTATTAAAGCCTATGACTGCATGACTGAGAAGATTTGTCCTCCAGGGAAAATGGCAGTTGCTGAATTCCATCACCAAGCACTTTAAGGTGGTCTCCTCTCCCACTAGAAAGGTGGGTCAAGTGGATTACGAGGGAAGCAGGCATAGGTACATCAGTTTATTTAGCACATTCTGCTCATTAAGCTATGGCCTCAAATATATTCGCTTTTGGCCCTGTACAAAGAAATATTTGATGCTGCACATTTGTCTACAGACCCCACGTTTAAAAGGTTTTCTTTTAAACCAGTAATTAACATGCCAACTTTGGTGCTATGTAAGCTTTGAAAAAGCATATTGCTAGCCTCTGGTTCTGACACCGAATAGAACATTTCCTAGCTTTCTTAACAGAAAGTTTAAATTCTATTTAGGACCAGGAGGTGAGGATTATACCTCCAGAAGATCAAGGTTGACTGTAGTCCAACTCTTATAGGACAGATTGAGAATAGATAACGAGTTTATCACAACATATTGTGTAAGTAATTATGGATTTCAATGGATGTTCAAGTAAGGAACAGGAGGAAGGCATGAAGTGGTAAAATGTTTTTAGGGGTAATATTTTGCTCATTGTATGCAAGTGGCTGAAGAAAGGACAATGATAGTATTTTATATTTGCAGGAAATGAAACTTCCAAACAGGAATGAGCAGGAGATTTGGGATGGCAACCACTGCACGAAGAAAGAAGAAGGCAAAGAGTTGACAAGAGACTGTAAGACACCAAAGATTGTGATTGGATAAAGAGTTTTTCCTACTTTCTTTTCCTATGGTTTCTGGGAAAGATAGTTTTTACAGTTGTGCTTAAGGTTGTTGTAATAATGAAAAATTTAGAAAAATTAGCACAATCCTTGCCTCTGTGTCCTTCAGAGAATTTACATTTTTCGTTACGAAAAGTAGGACATTTTATATTACAGTCATAGCCTACTGATGGCTGCACTTTTATGAAAACAGTTTTTTTTCAAGGTTATCAACACTAAAATAAATATGCATTATAAAAAAAATACATATAGAGTGTGTTATATGATCCCACTTTTCCATCTCTGGGTACTGGTAACAATTTCAACCCTCTTGACCTTGATCTTGTGTTTTATGATGTTACCACAACGGGATGAAATCATGTAATGGGGACTGCACAGTACACATTTACAATGAGAAACATTGGGATTAAGAGATGTGCCTTATATCACACTGCTCATCAATGCCAAACCAAAGTCAAAAAGACGAAGGAAAAAAACACAATAAACCACTAGGTCAATTGTCTTCCAAATTGTTCAGCTAAGCCAGCTGCAGACAGACTGACCACATACATATTATCTACTAGAAGGAGCCAGTAGGCAGTTATAGTTGGACGCAATTTCCATACGAAAAGCGTTTTATGACTTGCCCATACTTTTGGCGCCATTTGACAAATCTTTACAAAATTTTAATAAAAAAGTGCCCCGCTGATTGTTGCTGTTCATGGAACGTTTCCGGCGATCCGTCAAACGGGGGCGGAGAAAAAGTAAAAGTAAAATAAAAGTGCATAATTTCCCATGTTAATTCCCATAGGGATTTTGCACACACCTACAGCCAGACCTGCTAGGCGGAATTACAGCAAATTTGGCAGAAAAGTAGCTCTTGGTCCAGAAAGTGCCATATTTGTTATTTTGTGTAAATCCTTTTAGGAGTTTGGGAGATATTGAATGGTCCTGGGGACCGCCACCCCCCTCAGGGCAGGCTCCTGCTATCTCCGGAGGCGCCCACCCTCTGTAGATAGCGGTTAGCTTTTGCTTGGAGGACGCTATGACAGCTCCTGCCAAGCGAGAGCAAACACTAACACTGCCCCCAGATAGTGGGAGCTCTCAAACTGCTTCAGCTTGCTGGGAACTTCGTATTCTTCGGTTTCCCTGCCCGCTTTCATATGGGCAGGGAAACAGATGAAAGAGTGCTCCCACATGCAGGAAGCTACATTTCTAGTAGCTCCATGCATGCAGGAGCAATGCTGGGTCCAGCTGGAGGTGATGAGGCAGCATGGTCAGCGGGCTTTCAGTCTCTCATCGCGGTTTCCCTCATACTACACTTGGTGCCCTGGTTAGTCCCCAGGGTACACAGGAGCAAGAGGTCGGGCCCAGGGGATGGAAATTCCGGGGCAAAAATCGTTAAAGTGAGGGGGCCGCGGGCATTCTCTTCCCTATTGAAGTTTATTGAAAATAAACACTGCATGTAGCAGGTTAAAACAGATATTACAGTGTACAAATTTACCTACTGTAGAGATTTACGTTTAATCAGTAAGTCACCTCTTCAAATCCCGGAGATCTAGGAGTAATCTGAAGGTCACCAATTTGCAACCCAGGGAGACCTGTGAATTAAACTTTTCTGAGTGTATATCCGTCAGGTAAGTGGCCCTGGTCCAAATAAGAAAGACCAGTGGACAAATGCACCTACTGCAGAGTTGAATCTTAGAATGCACCAGGGCACAACCTTACATTTTACTTTAACCCCTTCCATGCTAATGACAAGGTCAGCTCGTCATGGGTGTTACCTGCGCTGCGCTCATGACGAGCTGACCTTGTCATGAACAATGGGAAAAAATGAGTGCCAGCGCCCAGCGGGAAAACCCTTAGCAGCCAAGGTGTTAAGAACCATTTATGCAATGTAAGGATTATTGTCCTCAGCTCAGGGTATAAAACAGAGTTTACGTAGCCTCAGGATGTCAGTATTCCAATCATTCTGATGGGCTGATCCCTCCAAGCATTCTATTGACAATGTTTATATGCGTTTTATTATTTAAGTCTTCACCTTTTGAGGTAAAGTAATACGCTTATACCACCCTTCGGACTTAGGAGTTGGACATCGGAGCTCACTTGACTGAAGGCAGTAATTATTTCACATTAAACTGCAATATTTACTTTGGGCATCTTCTATTTCCACTTACCTGATCCAGAAAAAAATGAAGCAAACAATGCACATACTGCAAGTGACTTCTGTCATGAGACAGAAGCTTAAACCAATAGTCACAACATTGCCAGCAATCTCTCCTTACATATGTGGTTGCTGAAAGCTATTGTACATGTAGATAATGTGTGCAAGGACAAATGCTCTTTGTGCATAAATAAATGTGAATACCACATAGATAAAGGCTAGACTGTGCAGTTCTATAACGGACATTGTTCACTAAGTAGTCTCTTTTTTATCCAAAACTAAACAAATATGTTGCTGCTGTAAGCCATAAAGATGAATGTGTACATCATTACGGTGCACAAGTTGGTGCCTACTAAGTGCCCATCTCCCTCATTAACAATGGTAATAAATAGCTTATTATACTCTGAGTATCTGCATATAAGGTGTATGCCATGGCATTTTTATGTGCATTTAACAAAATATATTTAAACAAAACCAGTGTAAAAGTGGTTAAATTTGTGACTAGGAGAGCTGATTACATGTGTAAAGTAGTTGTAACACGCAATCTGTAAAGCAGTACTCAACTCATGCACTAATTCACAGACTGACACACGCATGAAGGCACTCGCAAACCCACTCCGACACGCACCACTTACACACCCAGTGGGACATTCACACACTCATACGACTGAGAAACTCATGAACTCACTCACACACTCTCAAATGTTAGTTATGAAAATTTAAAAAATCTTAGAAATTCACTTTTAAAAAATCAAAGGTTACAGGGTTGTAATAGGAAAGAAATAGAATTCAAAAACCTTAAGTCATTAACCGAAAAAAACAAAGTTTACACTAACCGAAAAAAACCAAGTTTACAGAAACGTTCCAGTTAGGCTCAGATTTCGCATGAACAAAACCAGTGAAATTCAGCAGTTGGAGTTACCTAAGCTACCTATAACTTACCCCCTAGCAATTCACTACTTATGACCTCACATATTACATTACTATCAATATATATATATATAGGATCGCACCACCAGCCAAGCGCACCACAGCTGCCCACAAATGAACCACTCAGGAACCTCGTGCAAAACGAACAGGGACCAGCGGGTGACACCGAAGACTGGCTTCGGTATGGTGTCCAAGCAGCCTTTCAAAGGAGGCATGCAATGGAGTCAGCGGCAAAAGGAAAAATTCAATGAACTATCACTGTAATTTTAAACACTTCAGCAAATGTGCAACATGGAACTACAAGTCCCAGCCAAACCCTCGTTAAGAAAATGATTGCCATCGACGCCACGGGACCCACAAGACACTCCGTCTTTAAAAGGAAATGATTCCATACCACACCATCAGAGGAAATGGATTTAATTAATGCCGGTCCTGCGAGCCAAGATGACAGAGGCAGCCCGTGAACAACAAGGGCGGAACTTTTAAGAAATGGAAAGACTTGTGGAACTCTGCTGCAATTAACTAACAGGCGTAATCCTTTGAGAAAAGTCCATGGGGACTGAAACGCGTCAGGAATGCCTTAAACAAATCACTTAATAAACAAATTCCTTACTGCTGAGGTAGCGGCTCGTTTCCTTTCTTCGAGGAGGAAGGTTTGTTCTGCATATATATATATATATATATATATATATATATATATATATATATATATATATATATATATATACACACACACACACACATATACATATACATACACACACATTTACATTTTACAGCTCGGCGTGGATAGCACTGTGCTAATCCTATGCTTAAAGACTTTGCTGTTCAAATGGCAAAAAAGGCAGACATTTGAGGTGAGCAAATTTAGAGTGTCGCTGGTGTTGAGGGTGCTCTATACAGGAGCGGCCTTTCACCTAAACTTGGGAACTACCCAGAGTTCTCTCCTTTTTTGCATAATTTATGCGTCACTCTATGCCTGCAAGGGAATTGCTATATGATATATACATATATACACACACACACACACACACACACACACACACACACACACACACTTTTTAAAAACTCTCTGCATGGTAGGAGTAATTCTATTCAATGCCCCCAATAATCATGGACCAGAGGAAATGAGGATATGAAGAAGAGGGGACATAGGTTTCGTAGTTTAATGGATGCATAAAGCTTCAAGCAAGGTCCATAAGTGCCGTGCATACATCGATGAATCATTAAACGTCATACTGACCTGTTGTTCAAATGCAAAAATGTGTACAACCTGAAGTGAAGTGTTCCACACACCAGTGCAATACTTACACTGTGCACTCCTAGTGCCTTCCAGACAGCAAAACTAATGAGTCCGACTCCGCACCAGGCGTATAGTGATCCCCAACCGAGGGCACGTAAAGCAAGCGATGAACCACTCTCTGGTAAGGCCGCTGTAGCAGTAATACCCTAGAATCAGGAGGCATACAGTCAGTTCAAAATCAACTTTTTTTTTTAAAACAAAGCAAAACACTGTTGCATACATCTCTTGCACGTTTCCATCCTCCACAACCGTCTTTTACTTCAAAGGAAGCAGATTTAGTTACATCAAAAAGACTGTAACTTGACCATTCAATTCAATCTCAGATTCCTTTAAACCCCTTAAAGCAGGGCTTCTGCAGCATTCCATTTTAAACCTCATTTTCCAGGTTTTTAAAATTAAAATCGAAGGTGTCGCAATGTATGACCTGGCCACCTCCATGGACTACATTCATAGGTTTAAGATATAAATAATGTATCTGGCTCCACCAGGTGACACCCTCGAACCTGCTTATGCTCAGACTACAGCCGAGAGAGCCCGGTCTCGTAACATACCATATTAGAAGGCAGGGGAAAGCAAGTTTATGATAAGTTTGCAGAAAAGCTTCCAGTTCAATGGCTAAAGCTAGTAATAGCAGTTATCAAAAGTAGAATAACGGACACTAGTTACACCTCATGACTTTTGGCATAAGGGATACAGATCAGAGTAGCCTCAAAAAACTCTGTGTTTATGGTTGGAAAAGGTGCGGTATATGTGTTTCGTCCGCCCCACACTAGAGTTGTGGCAGTTATCATTGGCTGCTCTGAAGTAGTGGGTTTGCCAGCCTCGCCCGAGGCGCCTCTGGTCAAGGGTGCAGTGTCCAGAGATTATACGTGAAAAAGGTGAAAAGAAAACTGTGCAAAAAAGGAAAAAATCTTTAAAAATAGGGGGTAAACAGCCCCAAAGTTCTTTAATGGGGGTTGTTCCTCACCACAATTAAAATGAGTGGTACGATCTTAGACCGAGTTACTAGGTCTGATAGTGTAGTTAATAAAATACGTCGACATGTTTCAGCTCCTAGGGCCTGGAAGGGTCTGCGGAGCTTTCGTCAGGACTCACAAAACATAAAGGTATTGTACTCACACAATTTGTGCAGTCATTTTGGTACAAACATTCTTGTTCAGATTGTGTATTATTAGGGAATTTCCCTTCGTAATCTGCAATGAGATAGACAAAAGTACAGGTTTTGCACACACACACACCTCTTACACCTTATGATAGTGAATTTCATTATCAGAGTTTTGTGACATTTTCGGCAAAACTTCTAAACATAAACAATGGCAAATAATGGAGAGTAGAGATGCTAGGTTCACTTATGTTAAAAACGAAATACTGGTGCCAGTATTTCGTTTTTAACATTCGTTTTTAACATAAGTGAACCTAGCATCTCTACTCTCCATTATTTGCCATTGTTTATGTTTAGAAGTTTTGCCGAAAATGTCACAAAACTCTGATAATGAAATTCACTATCATAAGGTGTAAGAAGTGTGTGTGTGTGCAAAACCTGTACTTTTGTCTATCTCATTGCAGATTACGAAGGGAAATTCCCTAATAATACACAATCTGAACAAGAATGTTTGTACCAAAATGACTGCACAAATTGTGTGAGTACAATACCTTTATGTTTTGTGAGTCCTGACGAAAGCTCCGCAGACCCTTCCAGGCCCTAGGAGCTGAAACATGTCGACGTATTTTATTAACTACACTATCAGACCTAGTAACTCGGTCTAAGATCGTACCACTCATTTTAATTGTGGTGAGGAACAACCCCCATTAAAGAACTTTGGGGCTGTTTACCCCCTATTTTTAAAGATTTTTTCCTTTTTTGCACAGTTTTCTTTTCACCTTTTTCACGTATAATCTCTGGACACTGCACCCTTGACCAGAGGCGCCTCGGGCGAGGCTGGCAAACCCACTACTTCAGAGCAGCCAATGATAACTGCCACAACTCTAGTGTGGGGCGGACGAAACACATATACCGCACCTTTTCCAACCATAAACACAGAGTTTTTTGAGGCTACTCTGATCTGTATCCCTTATGCCAAAAGTCATGAGGTGTAACTAGTGTCCGTTATTCTACTTTTGATAACTGCTATCTAACCATTGGGGAACGAAAACGGAGACTCTCATCTCTTATCCCTCCTTTTGATTAATTATCTAAAGCTAGTAATATACTGTGTGACAGACACATGACCATAAGTAGATTAACCGCATGCGCGCTAGCGGGTTTTCCCGCTGCGCGCTGAAAATTTAAAAATCCCGCGTTACGTGACAAAGCCAGCTCGTCATGCTTTGTCACCAGCATCGAAGGGGTTAACTAGTCGCGGGACCGACTTTTGTCATCAATTATGGATAAAGTTTCAGAGTACTTTTCTGATTAACAAAGAAGCCGCACAGTGCTGTCCTCCTCTCATGCAGCACAGGGTGGACCTCAATTCTGAATTATTGTCGCAAAAATCTGTTTCAACTGCAGAATATTCGTCTTTCACCCGGAGACTTCACACTCCGGTCAAGGTCGAACACACTGAGCTACTACAGCTGCATCTTTAGAATTGTTCAGAGTGCAGTCAACTCTTGCATGGAGTCCTCACTACACACTGAAAAACATTCAAGGAGAAACAGCGCCCATTAACGACATAGCCAGGGAGGTCTCTTTGCGACATGCCATCCCGAGGCAGCATATTGCATACCTCGTCCACACACGTTAGGCCAACTGGGATGAAATGTCAACTAACTGTATCTTGTGAGGAATTTTGGGAATAGCGAGGCAATGCATTTTGACCCCGTATTGCACTTCCTGGCTACTGAGGAAAACAAAAGCGAGAGAGTAATCTCAGTTACTAGTAGTTACTCAGGCTGCTTTCCAGTCCTTTGTTATGTTTTGTCCACCATGCCAGCCACTTGCAAATCAGCACTGGTACTGACCAATAGGAACAGTCCAGCCAAGCTGTCAGGCCAGCTTCCCTATGAACGGCAACACAAGCAACCCCAGAACAGTTTCGGCTGAGCTAGGCCTGGTAAATTGGGTTTGATTTTTGTGCTGTGGCACAGTAGAGCATAGAACTCCCATCTGGCATACTATTAATTAGACTTAGGAAATCAAAAGAGTCACGGGTGGAATGCTTGAATCAATCTTTCTGGCCGATATTAATTCAAGCATTCTTCCATACTTTTGTTGCAGTATTTACTGGTTACTGCAAACACTTCCATGACTGCCTGGAAGAAAACGCAGACTTCAGATTTTTGAAGAGTCTAAACAAAATGTTGGTTGAAAAACTAAGTCTGTGAGCAACATTGAACAAGCATTTGCAATGCAATAGGTCTCGCATTTGTTAAAGTTAGAGCTGTTGGCATTGAAAATGACAATGTTTTTTAATGTAATTTTTTTTCTTTGCAGTGGAGTAATTATATTTGCATTGCGCTATTGCCATTGGTATAAAAAATCAAAAGTAAAAAAGATTGTCATTTTTAACGCCAACAGCTCTAACTTTAACTAATGCAAGGCCTGGGACAGTGTGTGAAGTGCCCACAAATTCTAAATAATGTATTACAACCTGTTGCAGTTATAAATCAAACAAGGAATTCCAACCCTACACGGTGCAGTGTACTACCTTTTTAGGCAAGTGCTTCAGCGCCCCACATGGGGTAGCAAACGCTATGTAAATGGTGCAATACAATAGAGCTGTGTTTTTTCACATCAAAATCATTAAATGCCTAGCAAAGCTGAGCGTGGAAGGTGAGGAAATAGGGAGGAAAGAAGCATGCAGGTGACAGGCCATTGAGTGGAAGAAGGAGTCTATCAGTCTTTGGGCATGAGTTAGGGGGGTAGGGAAGACGTTAGTGGAATGAACAATAAAAGTGAAATTGAAATTGAAAGATTGGTCAGTGAAAAGTGACATTGTGCATGACAGGGGAGAGAATGGGGCAAAGCTGGTGTGAGAAAGGAGACACAGGGAGTGCCAAGAAAAAGAAAAAAATGCCTTTTAAACAATCCTCATCATTGAAGTCACCAGTGTCAGCAACCACCGCTAAGTACTTTTTCAGCTGATCAAGCGCAGACTGCATCTGCTGCTGCTTTCCAGTGGACATGGGGGGGATGCGCAACGTGTTTTTTCACATCAAAATCATGAAATGCCTAGCAAAGCTGAGAGTGGGAGGTGAGAAAATAGGGAGGAAAGAAACACGCAAGTGACAGGCCGTTGAGTGGAAGAAGGAGTGGATGAGTCTTAGGGCAGGTGAAAGGGTGGTGGGGAAGACGTGAATAGAATAAACAATGAAAGTGAAATTGAAAGATTGGTCAGTGTAAAGTGAGATTGTGAACGACAGGGGAGAGAATGGGGCAAAGCCAGTGTGAGAAAGAAGACCGAGGGAATGCCAAGAAATAGAATTTTTTTTATTTTAAACAACCCTCATCATTGAAGTCACCAGTGTCAGCAACCAACACTGTACTCTTTCAGCTGATCGAGCGCAGACTTCTCCATCTGCTGCTGCTTCCCAGTGGATATGGGTAGGGTGAGGTGGGGGCGCTGGAGTGCACGCACGCGTGCGTTAAACAGCAGCTGTTTGTTCTTTTTCAAAGCACACACTCGTGCTGGTGGCATGCCGCAGCGCACTCCCGCAAGCTGTATGGCGCCACAAGCACAAGTATGTGCTTGGAAAAAGAGCTGTACGACGGCTAAAGGCCTCCTATGCAGTGCAAGTGCGCTGTGTAGGCAAGACCTAAAAATAACAGGGGATCCCTTGACCCCTGAAATGCGGTCAAGCTAAAAGTTAAGACAGGTCACACACATCTCATAAGGTTGATCACATTACCACATTCTCTGTAAGATAGACAGATGCAGCAGTGAGATATGGTTTCGTTGGCTCAGAGTTCACTGTGCCATGGGGCTCAACCTCACATCACTGAAAAGGGAAAATGGAATTACACCCGGTCACAGGTTGCCATCTCGATGGAACATGTCCTGGCAGCCCAGATTCGACTTTTCCTCTCAGAGAAGAACAAACCCACAGTTGCAATTGGCTGTTCTCTGGCTGCAGTGGCATAATGGGCAAACATAACGCTGGCCTCGAATGTGGCCCAGAGTAAATGCCAGTGGCTTAGAACAATTCAAGAGTTTCAACAGACAGGTTTTTGTTCATTAACTGTTACATGACTGAGCTATTAACAGGTTTAACTTTTCAAAGGACATTACGATTAATTAGGAAGTTAAGACACATTCTGACTTGTTCAGTATGTGATGTTGAACATGAAGGAAGGTACTCTAAACCCAATGTGTACTGTTAGTCATTGCTAGACTACTTTTTGCTTATAAATGTCTCGAGTTTTAGGAGCAAATGATTATTGTGTGTAATGCATATTCAATGAAGAGTTCACTGATAGTATTTGCATAAAACACTTCACCAAAGGCTGAGATAGGGCAATAGGCTACAGGACTGTGGGATGACATGTTCAATTATTTGTTTCACTATGCACTATTTACAGAGACCGAATTAATTGTCATTACCAGGAAGTTATATCTGCAAAAGGGCACAATCAACTTGTCCGTTTCAGTGTACTTATTTCGTGAAGTGTGCAGCAACCTTGGTGCCAATACCTAGTAATCGGAGGAGTAAAAAATGAAGCGCTACTTTTGCACTCTATCAATCAATCAAGTAATTTGTAAAGCGCACTACATACCCGTAAGGGTTTCAAGGCGCAGAGGGGGCTGCTGCTACTGGTCGAAGAGCCAGGCCTTAAGTTGTCTCCTGAAGGTCAGCAGGTCTTCGGTTTGTCGTAGGTAGAGGGGGAGGGTGTTACAGGTCCTGGCGGCGCGGTGGGATAAGGACCTGCCTCCGGAGGTTGTTCTACGGATGCGCGGGATCGTGGCCAGGGTGTGGTCGGCAGAGCGGAGTTTCCTGTTGGGTAAGTAGAAGGAGAGTCGGTTTTTGAGATAGGCTGGTCCGGTCTTGTGGAGTGCCTTGTGTGCGTGGATCAGGAGCTTGAAGGAGATTCTTCTTTCGACGGGGTGCCAGTCAGGTGGGGGGCGATGTGGTTGCGGCGCAGGACGTCGAGAATCAGGCGTGCAGAGGCGTTCTGAATCCTCTGTAGTCTGTTGATGAGCTTGGACGAGGCTCCGGCGTAGAGGGCGTTTCCGTAGTCGAGTCTGCTGCTGACTAGGGCCTGGGTGACTGTTTTCCTAAAGCATTTCTTCTGCGCTCGTCTAATAGTACTGCAGCAGAGGCAAAATCAAAGTAAAAAACACAATTATAATCCACAGCTGGAACCCTATGGTAACTTGATAGTCTAATAGAAAGCGTACAGGCAAAAATATGTCACAGTGATCAGTGTTGAAGAGTTTATCTTTATGGGCACGACTGAGCTGGTATAGGACTGGTTCTCTTAATTACCAGCTTCTGACTGAATCTCCAAATTAAGGCATGGCAGCCAGAACAGCATTGCTATCTCACAAGGATGAAAGGTCTTTGGATTCCAAAAGTAAGAGCAGAGTGTGACAGGGCTCCGAGGAGTATGATGGTCTATCAAATAGTGCTAATGAGGGAGAGGGGGCTATGGTAACAGTTTCAGATTATATTGTTTGATTTGGAACACTTCTGCCTGTATGGGTAGATAACAGCACTTTTTGAACTGATATTTTTACAAAGAGCTAGGCTTCAGGGAGTGAACAAGCAGGGAAACCAAGGAGATTTAGATGCCTTTCCCACATTGGGTTAGGGTCTATGGTAGGCTGATGATATTACCGGAGACCTTTCAAAGGGAAGATTTAGAGGAGGGAAACTTCCACATCCTGGTACCCAGACGTGTTACACAATTTCTCACCGATTTAAATTTGCTTGTGCTCTTATGAAATGGCTGGTTTCCTTTTGGTCACTCCTAAGGAAGAAAGGAACACATCACTCAGGAGGAAGCTCTTCCTATCACACTCTCACTCTCTTTCTTGGACTATCAAAAGACTAAATCAATCAATCAATCAATCAATCAATCAAGGCACTTATAAAGCGCACTACATACCCGTGAGAGTCTCAAGGCGCAATCTCAAGAAGATGTCATAAATACTATTGCCTAGCTAATACTTTTACCCTTTCAGTGCTCATAAAGGAATCGGTCCGTCATGAGCACCAGCTCTCCTGTGCTCATGACAGAATTCGGTCATGTGCATAGGCGCACTAAATCCCTCTGCTGCACACAGCAGAGGGATTTCCTTTTTTCCTAGGGCCTCGGGAGGCGGGGGAAGAGCTTCCCCAACCTCCAGAGGCCCGTTTTGGAATTTCAATGTAATGACGATCGTGCACATAGAGTGCTGTAGTCATTACATTGAAAACAAAACTAACTTCAAATTCAGTTTCAATGTTTTAGTGCTTGTGGGGGGATCTCTCAGCCCCCGAGCACCAAAACACTCGGGTGGGGTATTGTTGCAAAGGGGAGAATCTCCCCTTTCCAATGGTACCCATCCAGAGTAGATCCCTGCCTGGGGATGGTCCCACTAGCCACTAGGGAGGGGGGGAGTGGCTCCTTGGGCAAGGGGGGTTGCTCCCCCCAAAAAAATATTGCCAGACAGTCTTTCTGCTAGGCACTAGGATTATTTATTTGTAGGGGTGGCGGCTAACCAGAATGGCATGCCTTTACCCCCACCCCCAAAAATTTGCCAGAGTCTTTCTGCCCATCCCTGGGAGACAGATTGGAGCAAAATTCAGGGGTGGGGGCTGCCCAGAAGAGGTATGCCAATGCCCCCACCCCCAGAAAAGAGATGCCACAGTGTCTGTCTGCCCCCCTCCCCACCCCCGGAAGGCAGATGGGGGGCAGTAGCCCCTGATCACCCCCCACGGGGAGGAGGCAGAAAACCCACTAAGCGCAAGTAATTATGCTGGCTTTTTTTAAACTTGGGGTGGTGACTGCCCAGAATGGGCATTCCAATGTCCCCCCCCCTCCCCCCCCCCCAAAAAAATAGCAACAGTTTCTGCCACCCTGATTTTTTTCAGAATGTGCCTACCTGTGGATTTTGAGTCCTAGCGCAGCTGGCACCCAAGGAAACCTAGCAGATCCACAAACGTCCACCCATCCCACGTTCCCCAAAAGTCTTCCGATAAAGATGATACCTCATTTGTGTGGGTAGGCCTAGTGCCTGCGACAGAAAATGGCCTAATCAGCAACCTGGACACACCACATTTTTACAGTGAAAACTGACCCCTTTATGTAACGTACCTAGCTGTAGGTTTCGAACCCTAGCTCTGCTGGCACCTAGGGAACCTATACCTTTTTGAAAACTAGACACCCAGGGGAATCCAAGAAGGGGAGACTGGTCTGGCTCTCACTAGGTTTTCTTACCCAGAATCCTTGGCAAACCTCAAAATTCCAACCACCCTGCATTTTCCAAAGTCTTCCGATAAAAAATGATACTGCACTTGTGTGGGTTGGTCAAGTACCCGCGACAGGGAAGGGCCCAAAACGTATTGTGGAGACATCAAATTATCCATCAGAAAACGAATAGCTTTTACAAGGGGGGGCACCTGGGTTATGAGCACCAGGCCCAGCTGCCATCTAGGGAATCCTACCACACCCACACATTTCCGAAAACTGGACACCCTGGGGAGGCCAGGGAGATGTGGCTTGCGTGGATCCCCCAACGATTCCCTACCAAACCTCAAACTTTGCTGGAAAAAAAATCACATTTTTCTGTGTGGGAATGTTGTGGGATCAGTGGGCTGAGACAAATTGCCTACCACCTAGCATTCCCCCAGGTCTCCCGTTAAAAATGGTACCTAACTGGTGTGGGTAGGCATAGTGGCTGCAACAGGAAATGGCCCAAATCGTACTGTGGAGACTTCAAAATTATCTATCACAAAACTACCTGGTTTTGCAGGGTGGGGCATATAGTCCTGTTTTAAGGAGAACAACTTGGTTTATTATTTTATGTAATGACTAGTTGTTAACATACACAGAGTATATACACTGTGCATGGAAATGCTTCCCACAGGTTATCTGCTGCCCATTGTTGCTTATAGCTGCTTCACCAGGGTAGCAGTGGAAGAGTTTTCACATCTGTAGAGACACATAGTATTGTGCCCTACTTTTGCTACGAAACCTTATTTGTGCACCAAGCGATCTTAAAATGTATGATACAATAATAAATATTAAGATCTCATACAAACTACCAATGTTTGATTTCTATGAGAACCCCAACTTTCCATTGTTTCCTCGCCTATAATGGCTGATGATGCAATAGGCCAGTATCAATACTTTTGGTTTACAACTAACACAACAAATGGAAAAAAGGCAACCAAGGTATTGCTTGGTTTGACAGTATTCATTATGCCAACCAACTTGTCTGGAGATTCTGAGTTTAAGACATTTAACTTCATGCCTATTGATGCTTAATTACTGGTAGATAATATGCTATTAATCAAGCATAGTACTTTTGTTCAGCTCTCAACACAGTTTGTCTAGCCATTGTGAAGGAAATTTGACAGCACAAAGGAAAGGATTATCCAACCGAAGATTTTCTTCAAAGATGATCTCAGAAATGTACAAAGTTTGATTACTGAGTTTTACTGAATACCAAGCAAAACATCCCCAGAGATTGCTTTTTCCAGGCACTGAGATGAAGCAGGAGTTAAGAGTGAAAGTACTCATGATGGACTGGAAGTGGAAGTTTGGCATATCATTTGTGGTTAATGTGAAGATTACTGGATTCCTGCACATAGAAACTGAACAGCTACATATGAGAACTATTGCCGAGGGTATACAGTTAGTTGAGCCATGTCATGCATCACTGTTCTGAAAAGAAAAAACAAGTGATGGAGCAGGATTCTTTGAAAGAAACCTGCTCAATTGAACACCCCTATAATATGCACTAACAGTAAGAAGTGTTAGAACAACTAATGTGCACATTTACATACAAACTGAAAGGTTACTTTGCATAATGCATGAACTAACCAGAATTATTGCGTAAATAACAGGAAATGTAATAATCTTGTGTTTAGGACTAATTTAAAGGATTTGCATGGCAAGGCCAAATGTGTATTTAGAAAATGCATGGTGTGTTGCTTTAGCCTAATAAATATTGCGGTTTTCCAGCTTATGCTATGCTAGGCTAGGCTAACCGTTAATAATGAAGTAGAGCTAAAGTGGGTCGTAAACAGTGAAAATGTAATTGCCATATAATCAATAAATGTCTGTTTTCCGTTCTTTAAGTAATGGATGAGTCCTCCATTTGTAACATTAGCCTAACCGATAGCGGGTGGAATTATGTGCAAGCAGGAACCATGTGACCACATGACTGAACTGCTGAGCAAAGCTGAAAAAGCCTGACCTGGTGAAGGACAAAACGTTGAAAGCCAGCCAAGGCCAGTGTCATTGGGGGAACGGAACCGGTCGTTTAATTTAGTAAAATGTACAATAAATTGTTAGATGTGTACTCATGAGAGAGAAGCTGTATTGATGACTGTATAAAAACTGTTTAGAACAATGGTGTAGACAAATGTAGATGATTTCAGGGGGGGGTGACATTCCACCCCTAGAACTCAACCAATACCTTATCTAGAAAATATGAATTTAGCAACTATTGTAGGACGGACATGTACTTTTAGGGCATAGGAATAGGTGCTTTAGGGGTGTGTTTTGGGTCACGTAGGCTGAAGTTGTCCGAGAGAGGGATGAGTCGCTGTTAGATTTGCTGAGAGGCCTAGCTGTTCCTGTCCTGTCCCCGTCCTGGTTCTGATCTTTGATCCCTGACTCTTAGTTCAAGGATCCCCCCTGCTACCTAGGCATGGGTGGTGGTTTTCCCTTACAGATCCTTTGGGTTTGTATTTGATTTAACTTCGCATTGCAGAAAATATTTTGCAGTCATATTCTTGTCTCTGTACCTTTTGTCTCTTCATCTATCCCTCCGAATTGTTGGTATAAAAAAAATCTAAAAAAAAAAAACTGATATATTCTCTTGCATCTAATGTCTCTTCATCTATCCACTCTTTCCAATGTATATTTGAGATGATAACTCCGATGTTGCTATGATTACATTGTTGCTCTCTAATGAGGTTTCCAGTATTTAAACTTATGAAAGTAAATCGCTATGAGCATTTATTAATACTAGATCAAATTATTACATCTCACCGAGAGTCTGGGGTTATTTTAGTCCGTTTTTCATGATGTTTTTGAGAATTACCATGGTCATCAACTCTTCAACTAATTGGTCCATCGACCAATTAGATGAAATGTCAATTATTATTTGTTCAATATGCAAAAGTACAGGATGTTTATATTTTGTGCCTAAGTAAGAAGAAGAGTAAATTGAAGTAAAGTTAACAAACTTGACCAACGTGCATCAGGGATTTGGGTGAATGTGTATTGGCCAAAGTATGAGATGTTATTGAATATTTATCCCTGATCAATTTATTAGATTTGCACTAGATCGCAAGAATTTGCAATGCAATAGGTCTCGCCTTACTGAAAGTCTCAGCCATTCGCTATGCAAATGATGTTTGTTAGATTTTATTTTGTTAAAAAATATCCCAGTAGTAACATAAGTAATAAAAGAAGATCCACAAAGAAAAAAAGGGTTCAGTACCACAGGCTGTTAAAAAAGGTGTCTTTGTGGAGTTGTAAAGGGACCTCGGTTAGCCATATAAGGTAATGCACCCGTACTTATGCCACTGCTGGGATATTTTTAAACAAAAAAAGCAATCGGTCTTGCTTTAGTTTGAGTTAGAGCGATTGGCATTGTAAATGGCAAAGTCTTTTACCTATGTGTTATGGAGTGGATGTATGTGGTGTGTAATGGAATTATGTGGGTTATATTAGATTAGTTAGGTGTGTAATTGTGTGGTGTGGACAGGGTTTGTGTAGTGGAATTATGTGGCATGGTGTACTGTGGAATTATGTGGATAGTAATAATGTGGTATTTAGTGTACTGGAATCATGTGGAGTGGGATTCTGAGTTAAGGAGTGTGATTATGTGGAATGGTATTTTGTGTTGTGAAGTGGTATGTAGGGGTATTTATGTGGTGTGCTGTTGAATTTTGTGGCATGATGTGGAATTGTGTGGTGTGGACGGATTTGTGTGGTGTGGACTGTATATATGTGGTGTGTTGGGCAATTGTGTTGGTGAGTTGTAGTGGAATGGTGTTTGGGAGTGAAATAATGTGGTTAGGTGTTCAATTATGTGGTGTGCATTGAAAATCTGTAAAGTTGAGTTGTGGGGCATGGAACTGTGTGGATAGTGTTGCGTTTTTGAGACGAAAATGAACAAATAGTTAATAGCTAAGCTCCAGATCTGTGTGTTAAAAAAAGAAAATTTGAGGTATTGGGGTTGTAAATGTAAATATCGTACTTATGTGTTATGGACTGGAGTGGATGTATGCAGGGTGTAGTGGAATTATGTGATTTGGATTGGAATGGTTAGTTGTGGCATTGTTGTGTGGTGTGGATTGGTGTAGTGGAATTATGTGGCAAGGTATGCTGTTGTATTATGTGAATAACAATTGGGTGTTTGGACTACTGGAATGGCATTTTGTGTTGCGAATTGTTATGTAGTGAAGTTTAATTATGTGGTGTGATATTGAAATTTGTGGTATGATGTTGAATTCTGTGTTCAAAATGTAATATATGAGGTGTGCAGCAGAATTGTGCTGTGAAGTGGAATAATGTGGTTTGATGTTGAATTATGTAGTGTGTAATGGATTTGTGTGGAGTTGAATAGTGTAGCATGGAACAGTGGTGTTGAGGGAAAATATTTTGAATGGAATTATGTGGCGTGGAGTGTATTTATGTGGATTTTTGTGTGTCGTAGAGTGAATTTATGTGGAGTGGATTTATGTGGTATTGAGTTGCATGCAATTAGGTGGAGTTGAATTATGTAGTGTTGAGTGGTATTATGTGGATTGTAATTATGTTGTGTGTAGTGGAATTGTGTGGCACGGTTTTGATTAATGTGGTGCTGAATGCTTTGTCTATCTACAGAAGCGCTGACTGAGTACATATAACAAAGCCTTCCCTTTAAAAACTGTGAAAACTTCACGCAAAAGCTTCAGAAAAACAATGTCAACATTCTTACAATTTCTAGAAAGAAAGCTGCGCTGTTTATAGTTCCCAAATGAGCAGAATTGTTTTTTTTTTTATTTCAGTAAAGGAGGAGTCCTTTTGTAGGAACCTGTGGGTTATGGTTGTTTGCTTATAAGAAATAGCCCAGATGAATTGGTTACAACTAATATGCCCTGTTTACAGATCATGAGTTCCCTTGGATTTTCAAATATATCGTAGACACTTTAGAAAATAAAGAGATTAAAACAGGAACAATTTTACAAAAGCTGCACAATATCCAATATTAAAGAAAAAAAGCCTCGGAAGATATCACAAATATTTTTTTAGGATAGACTTTTAGTGTTGAGATTATCACTTAAGTGTCGGTTAAAAAATAAATATAAAAAGAATTGGATGATTTACAAACATTCCACACTGTATCATGTTATCGTAATAGGAAAGCAGCACATGTTTCTTGAAAACAGACACAGACTTTGGTTGCTGATCCTTATCTTATCAGGGCTATCTTCTTTTTGGAGCACCCATAAAAAAAGCTTGTGAGAAGTGTGAAGACTTAGCAATAAACTCTACTTAAGAATAACAAAAGACCGCTTTCACAGGCAGTGAAATTTGCCTTTTCTATAGCTTTGTGTTCTAGCAATTGAAATGTGTGCTAAAGAAAAACACTCCCTTTGCATTAAAGCCAGAAAATTGCATTAAGTGACAGTAAATGAATGTTAGACTTGGCTGTCTCTAGTTGGCAGAGGTATACACTTCTGACAAATAGGGACTCACCTCCTCTAGTCAGGGCAAGGGGATCACACACTTAGATAACCCCTGCTCACCCCCTTGGTAGCTTGGCAAAGCAGACAGGCTTATCTCAGAGGCAGTGCGTTAAGCATTTATGACCACATACAGTAATAAAGTGAATACACTACAAATGGACACGACACAGTAGTATTATAAAAATAAGGATTTTTATATAAGGCTTAGCACAAGACCAAATAACGACAAAAATATACCACAATTCTAATAAATACTCTTGGAAGGAAAAATAATAGTTCAAGTGTAGTTTCTTCTTAGCACAAAGTCTTTAGTATCAAAAGCAACTCTTCTTAGTTAAATCACATGTAACCCACACGGGAGTCACACGACATCGAGGCAAAGTTAATCCAAAGGTTCGGCGTCAACCGTGAGGAGCGCTACGTCGAGCCCGGAGTCGCACAGACCCCAACAACACAGTACCTTGGAAAAGTGAAGCACACAATGATCAGCGGCGTCGAGGTGTCCGGCCACTGGAGCCGTTATTCACGATGTCAAGCTGGATTCGGCGGCGTCCGTCGGCGTCGAGATTGCTGGTTTCTTTCAGAGGTGCTGGACTTTCAGGTTCCAGCAACAAGCACTTTTAGCAGATGAAGTCCTTTAGCCCTGTGAATTCAACAGGAGGCTGGCACTCTTTCAGCCCTTGGAGATTTTCTTTAGCAAAGCTTGAGAGTACACACACAGTTCCTCTCTCCTGGTTCCTTGGCAAAAATAAAGAAGCAACTGCAGGATTCCCCCCAGCAAACAGCCCACTGGCAGAAGGGGTAGGCAAGTCCTTGGATCAGCAGGCTTCTTGTCCTTGGTTCAGGGTTCCTTGTCAGAAGTGATCTAAATTCTTGGTTCAGGGGTCCTTCTCTTATACCCCTTTTTGGCTTTGATCCCTTTGTCTATGCAGGGGAATTTCCCAACATCCTGGGTTTGTTGTGAGTGTAGCCAGGCAGAGGCACCTGGCCTATTCACTGTGCAGGGCTGGGTCCTCAGACGCCCAGCAGGAGGTGGAGCCAGTATTGTCACTGGCAGGAGCAGAGCTATCAGTCGCCCGGCAGGAGGTGGAGCCAGCATTGTATCAGGCAGGGCAGGCTATCAGGAACTACTCTCCCCCGACTCTCAATGCAAATGCACCACTCACCCCACACTGACTCATTCAGAACTCTGGAGCCACCCAGCCCCTGTCACACACACACCAAACCAGAAATAGTTAGACAAGAAAATAGCCACTTTCTAAAAGTGCTATTTTCAAACCCAGAGTCCAAAAACCATCCACACAAACGGATGCGTTATTAAACTCCGAGTTCAGGGATACCAAACTCGACATTGCACCATGCTCCCCGAGCCAGCTAGGATTATAGCATTAATAACCCCGGCAGCCCATTCTAACTAATGGAGAGCAGGTGACTTCACAATAGTGAAAAACGAATATGGCTGTAATTCACTATTTGGACATGCCAAATTGGTCAGGCTTGTCCTACCTTACACTTACAATGCACCCTGCCTTCGGGCCTACCATAGGGGTGACTAACATGAAGTTAAGGGAAGGTTTAGGGACTGGCAAGTAGGTGTACTTGCGCAGTCAGCGTGACAGTACCAGACTGCACGTAGGTCTAGCAATGGCAGACCTTTAGACATACTTTTACCAGCCTGCTCTTGTGGGTGGCACAACATGTGCTGCAAGCCCACGAGCAGCATTTGTATTTACAAGCCCTGGCACTCCTGGTGCACTAGACTAGGGACTGACAGTAAATCAAATAAGCCAAACATGGAATTCAATCAATACAGTCATTTTACATAGGGAGCACTTGCACTGTGGCACCGATCAGCAGTGGCACAGTGCCCAAAGCAATACACCAGCAAAAACATTGTAAACAGTGGAGGCAAACAGAAAAAAAATGGAGGAGAGACTCAAGCCAATGATGTCAGGTCTAACAATGAAAAATGCAAGTGGCTGTTAGTGCACATATAATAAGCAAAACAAAATTATTTCTAACTTGCCCTCCCTCCTTCTATGTCCACAGAGACAGTGCGTTTTGGACACAATGTGTCTTTAATGCATTGCTAAACTGTCTGCAGACATAGGAGGAGATAGGGCACTTCATAAATAATATGGTTCTTTGAAAAATGTCACACTTCACCTTTGTGGAAGTTGTTTTTAACATCTGAATGGCTGCAAAACTCTTGTTTTTGGGAAGGAAAATGTGACTATGGGGCACCCTACATTTAGTGTGGGTTTGCCAAAAAGTGTTTTTTCCAACCTTAATCTTACTCTGCCATCATGCATTACTAAACCCTCCGTTTACAACTCATTTCTGCAGGGCAATTTAAACAAGCATCAGGAGGGAGGGATGTTGGTGCTAATTAATGCTGGGTGGGGGTGACAATGTAAAACCCGCAGCAGACAGCGTCGATTAAAGAAGTAGGAGGGAGCAGGGTAGACGGAAGGAGCGTCTGTCAGTGGTAAATTGTAAACAAGCAGTTGCAGGAAAGCATGTGTGTGTGTGATAAGAGAAAGCAATTTAAGAAAATAGTGCCCAAAAACAGTAAAGTGAAGGCGAGAGATAGATAGAGGGAGGGCGATAGATAGAGGGAGGGCGATAGATAGAGGGAGGGCGATAGATAGAGGGAGGGCGATAGATAGCATAGCACCACAGTAAGAGAGCCAGTCCTCATTGGAGGTTACAAAGAGACAAGGAGGTACTACTGAGCCTATTGACAAATCAAAAGCCATCATTCACAAAGGACAGGGAGAGAAGCCAATTGTAAAGATGGGTGTAGCTTAATGCACATATACTGAATACTGCATGTCTCGAAGAGAGAGCGCAAGCGCTGCTCTAAGCGAGACCCAAAAAAGTGTTGAACTACAAGATTTCCCTGTGGTTATTGGACTACTTTGCGCAGGGCTTGGGAGTAAAGATGTAGAACTCCATCTTTACATATTCACTACAAAACAATCAAGACCAATCTATTGAGACCTCCAACAATCTAAGCCATATATATTTTTATATACAGGAACATTTTTATGCTACAGCGGCTCCAAAACAGAGGTTATGACTAGACGAAACCTAACTATCTGTGGTCTACATCTCAACTGGCCTAAGAAAGAAAGAAATGTCATAAAACAAGTAAGATATGTATAGCAATGCGTTATAGACTTCTAGTTAGACTGTAAGCTTCTGTTTAGTCGCCACATCAATGTAGTAACCAAGCACAACTTCACAGTTTGAGGCGGAGAAAGGGTCTCTCTATTTCATCTAGACCACAAACAATACGTTGCAAGATTAATGGTCTTATCTTATCTAGTCTACAGCAATATACTCTCAATGAAAACAAGCATTTGCAATGCAATAGGTCTCGCATTAGGAACGTTTGAGCTATTGGTTTTGAAAATAGCGAAATTAATAGCTTTGTCATTTACAATGCCAATAGTTATAACTTTCGCAAATGTGACACCTTTAGCATTTGTAATGCAATATGTGTTGTATTTACGTGACTTAGATGTATTGATATTACAAATAACAATAGTTTTAATTTTTTTTAAAATAATTAATACTTAAATAAAAGTTATTGTAATTTATAATGCAATAGCTTAAACTTTTGTAAATAACTTTTGTGAAGATTATGTTCAGTGTATTTTATTATGACGAAAATCCAAGAACAAAAGTGAAATATTAACATATTTTTGAGACATTTGTAATAAAGCTTGAAACATTGAGAGAACATATTTGAACCAGTTTTTGTTGAATGGTTGCACAGATTGATGCTGTAGTGGCGCTGAGTGATGTTGTGGTGGTGGCGCGGAGTGATGTGGTGACGACGACGAGGGAGGCTGTGGCATTCAGTGATGTTGTGGTGCCCCTGAGTGATGCGATAGATAAGAGTGAGGGCGAGAGATGGATAAGAGTGAAGGCGAGAGATGGATAAGAGTGAAGGCGAGAGATGGATAAGAGTGAAGGCGAGAGATAGATAAGAGTGAAGGCGAGAGATAGATAAGAGTGAAGGCGAGAGATAGATAAGAGTGAAGGCGAGAGATAGATAAGAGTGAAGGCGAGAGATAGATAAGAGGGAGGGCGAGAGATAGATAAGAGGGAGGGCGAGAGATAGATAAGAGTGAAGGCGAGAGATAGATAAGAGGGAGGGCGAGAGATAGATAGATAGAGGGAGGGCGATAGATAGAGGGAGGGCGATAGATAGAGGGAGGGCGATAGATAGAGGGAGGGCGATAGATAGAGGGAGGGCGATAGATAGAGGGAGGGCGATAGATAGAGGGAGGGCGATAGATAGAGGGAGGGCGATAGATAGAGGGAGGGCGATAGATAGAGGGAGGGCGATAGATAGAGGGAGGGCGATAGATAGAGGGAGGGCGATAGAGGGAGGGAGGGCGATAGAGGGAGGGAGGGAGGGCGATAGAGGGAGGGAGGGAGGGCGATAGAGGGAGGGAGGGAGGGCGATAGAGGGAGGGCGATAGAGGGAGGGAGGGAGGGCGATAGAGGGAGGGAGGGAGGGCGATAGATAGAGGGAGGGCGATAGAGGGAGGAGGGAGGGCGATAGAGGGAGGGAGGGAGGGCGATAGAGGGAGGGCGATAGAGGGAGGGAGGGAGGGAGGGCGATAGAGGGAGGGAGGGAGGGAGGGCGATAGAGGGAGGGAGGGAGGGCGATAGAGGGAGGGAGGGCGATAGAGGGAGGGCGATAGAGGGAGGGAGGGAGATAGAGGGAGGGTGATAGAGGGAGGGAGGGAGAGGGAGGGAGAGGGAGGGAGAGAGATAGAGGGAGGGCGATAGATAGATAGAGTGATGGCGATAGATAGAGTGATGGCGATAGATAGATAGAGTCATGGCGATAGATAGATAGAGTCATGGCGATAGATAGATAGAGTGAGGGCGATAGATAGAGTGAGGGCGATAGATAGAGTGAGGGCGATAGATAGAGTGAGGGCGATAGATAGATATCTTCAGACCCCATGTACTGACTGACGCATCCTGACAGCGCCGAGGCCCACCCTGTCGGCAGGGCTCACCCACGGATTTCTAACTGACTGGGCTGTGACAGAATGCAGTTTGGCTGAGGAAGTGGGCGTGTATACATTAGCTGTAGAAGCACATTCACCAGGAGAAATGGGGACTCTGTGAGAGGATTATTAGGAGAAATGTAGTGGTAAATGAAGCCTTTTAGTGCCGTTGTCCTGATACCTTTGCGTTGAGCTTAATAGCGTTGTGCACCTATTTTAGTGTAGGCGATGGCAGCTCTCCCACAAGTGTCAGGAAAAATAATAAACCCTGCCACCGGCTCTTTCTTCACAGCTTCTGTGAGTGTATTCTGCCTGACGGCATAACGACTCAGGCCCCAAGAGAGGCTGAACTAAAAAAAAAAAGGACTCAGCAAGCGTCCTCTTTAATGGAAAGTCTACACGATGACAATGGGTGCATGTAAAGCACAGAATGCAATGACAGACCACAGTAAAAACTGTATAAATTCCGTAATTGTTGACATTTCTCCCAAAACAAAAGAATGTATGCGAAAATAGAAACATATTTGTAATCTAGACATTATAAAATTACCTATTTCATTTGAAAAGGCTAACTTGGGATGGTAAAATAAATCAACACAAATCAGAAGGCATTTTTTTTTCTACTCCTCTCAATGTGCTTTTCCACCTAACAGATGTGTGCAATGCACGCCCCGTGGCATAGTTTCCGCTTCTGCCTGCAGGAGTATACAAACGCCCCGTCGCCATGGCAATCGGAGAGACCGATAACAGTTTGCAGATAGAGCGTTCTGTGCCACTTAGCAAAACCCTGTCAATACCGCCCGCCCCATGCCACCTGCTTTAAATACCTCGCACTGAGGGAATTAGAACTGTTACCATACAGCCTGTGAAGGGTGTCTCGTGTAATGTGTTGGGCGGAGGTAAACACTTGTTTGTTGGCGGTACATTTATGGCACGTGAGGTTGGAACGAGGTGGCTGTGGAGACAGGCACCAGACGGAGATGTTACCTGGGTAGACGTGCATTGGAGGAGTGCGTGACAGGCCATGGAAGACAGGTTCTCCAGAGGCCTGGCTGGTCACCAGCAGGTCAGAGTGTCGACCCAGCCCGTTATCATAAAGGCAACAGTCACTGCAGGGAGATCTACAGGCTTTCGTGACGAAGCGAATTTGCCATAAACACAGACATTGAGCTAATCCAATAATTGATGATTAGTGTGACATGGAGGGAAGTCTGTCTGCTCTGCTTCCTTCCTCACAGGGCTGTAATGGCGGCCGCGGGAGTGGGAAATGGAGGCTAGGAAAGTCATTCGCATCTGCGGCGGGTCTCACGGTATCCCATGGTCAGGTCACTCATATCTTGCATCAAAGGCAGGGCTGTTTATAGCACTTCCGTGAACGCGGCATCAAGCCCGGCTAAAAAACAGCTTCAGACGGACCAGTACCAGATATTTGGAGCCTTCCACACGGGCCTGACGGAGCAGTGCGGGCTGGTTGGCGACGAAGGGCTTCCTTGAAGCGTGTGCCATGAAGGTAGGTGGAGCACATAGGATCCCTCCCCCACTGGCACTCACCCTGTGAGAGAAATTAAACAAAAGCAAAATGTAGCACAGGGGGTGCGCTTAGAATGCACCAAGGCATGTATTAGAGCTCATGTGAGAAGAGTTTTAGGAGGCCTATGAGGATATGCCTACGAATGAGAACCCCTAAAGTTAACATGAGCAACTGCATGAAGTGGGCGCCGTGCTGAGCATCCCCCCTAAAGCTTAAATAAATAAAAAGGAAAATCGTGCAAAGCCGGTGCATGAATTACAAGAAAATCGGATGCATACATTAACCCCTTCCATGCTGGGCCGATTTTCCTCATGTGCTAGGCTTTTAAAGAATCAATGGCTTTATGACGGCCCCCAGCCGTCATCAGCACACGAGCACTGTAATGCATGACGGATGGGGGCCGTCATCAGCATGGAAGGGGTTAAAAGAACATTGCGTCAGTGAAGGGTGTGATGCAAGGGAAGTGCTCGATTACATTGTAGAGGTGGCGGCCATGTATTGGTACCCATACATGTGTGCGAGACGCAAATGTTCAAAAGAAATCTAAACATAAGCATACTTTTGATCCTGCATTTCAAAAAGGAGGGAGGAGGCAGCTTCAGTGGAAGAGATGGAGCGAACAGGAGGAGGAGTCAGCTGCAGCCCAGGGAAAGGAGCAAGCATTGTTGCCAGCAGTTGCAGAGGTTGAAGAAGTAATGGCAGAAAAATGAGCTTGTCGAGAAACGCACCACTTCTGGCGGAGGAGTGAAAGACACGGCCGTGACAGTGAAAGCGCAGCAGTGCGATGCGCTGCGCTCTGTGGTGGGGGAGGGTGAGAGGCAGGGGCTGTTGTGAGAGGCGCAACACAAAGGCAGATGGGCGCACGCGCACATGTACTTAAGCTTGTAGCAAGCCAGCAAACGTGGGTAGGTAGCACTTTTGAGATCCCTTTTACAACAACCTCTAATGCGGGGGCGGGGGAGCTGATTCCTTAGCTTTGAAGTCTGATGTCGAGGCTCTGTGCTATGTGCACGCGCCCGGGTCACATGCACTGTACCTAATCCGCAGTTTGGGTAGACTTTTGAAAGCCATACTATAATCTCGCCAAACAAGCATTGCTAAAGCAATGCTGTAGGCTCGACCTAAAAAGGGACAGAATACAAAGGCAAGCTACAAGACTATCTCAATATGAGGAAATTTGATTACTCTATCCCTTAAAGAACTCCATTGACCGCATGGGACATAGGCATATAATTCAACGTTTCTGGATTATTTTTGTAATCCGTTCCGGCAGATGATCTCAAGTACCTTAAAACCATGACCCTCTACAACGAGGCCAGGAGCTTAGATTTAGCAATACAATTTTGAACTGCCCCACAAATCACAACAGAGACAAATATGGTGGGAAACCCATCAAAGCAACCTTCCTCTCTAACTCACTGGATCCTCATCTAAAATGGATAGCCAAATTAGGTATCACAGCTTAATAAAAGATCCTATCTCTTGGAAGGACAATTAACTCACGACCAAACCCCATCGAACCCGCACCATTCACGCCCACTCATTCAAATGATTACTAAAACAAACTGTCATGTGCACTAATAAGGGCTTTGGTGACCTATTGGAGACTATTAAAAAAATATTGAAGGGTAATCCTTATTACTTGATAGAATCTTCCCTTTTCCTTAACCATAGTTAGGAAAGTCATTGAGGGCATGTCAGCCTCTTAAATCCTTGTGTTCCTCATGCAGCTATCCCATGTAGAATCGTTGCCAAACTGCAAGCAAACAGTGGATAAACAGCCCACAGAACTAAACACCAACATATGTGTGGTACTCTTGGCTCGGCATACATTTATGCTCAAGCACGGATGGTTCAGCATTATGTTATGGGGCTGCGTAAATTAAATCTTGAAAACACTGATTTATGAAGCACAGGCTCAGTTGGCCGGCTAAATCTATAGAAAATCCTTACTGCACTCTTAATGCATCCCAAAAATGGAAAAGCAATACACTGAATGGAAACCAAAGCAGATATAAAATTCCTGCAATCTTCTTATGGAAGCCAGTCTTCAATTATTTCCTTAAACTCATTGTCGTCTAAATGTCTGATGCAATACACAACACTGATGCGGCGTTCAGTGAACAGTGATTATCTCACCCACATTTGGCATCACCAGGAAACTTTAACAAATTACAGTCAGGAAGCACAAGACTTTCCCATACTGTCGAACGCCAGACAGAGAAAGCACCCTGTAGGTTTTAACAAGTGAAACATCCTTAACGTGCCTGCTCAATGCTGGTCACATTCGATACGACATAGGAAATTGTACAGATATAACATTTGTGATCTATGAACGCTAGTTCTGCATTTCCTACTACGTAAGACAAGCCTTCAGATGTGATTGATAACTTCCATCATTGTTTATGCAGGTCACCAACCACATCTTGAAAGTCTCTCAGCAACCTACATCATCTTGATGGTAACTCATGCAAGGGTACATAAAAAAATTTTAAAAATTAAAGTCCTGTTAGCTCGTGGGCTTCTACTGAAAACAGACTAGATGAAACTTACATATCCCAGTTGTGCCTCCAGCCACATCCTAGACCTTGACTCCAGTTAAAATGTAAAAAACGCACCTGGCAGTCTTTACAAGTAGAAGCACGCCTAGGCTTCGTCATTTATTGTATCTGCACTTCTTGAGCACGCTTTCCAATATTTGGTCAACTTTTTCCTCCCTGTTCAGCTCCTGAAAAAAATTTTAACTAAAAGGAAGTCCTATTCTCCACTTAGACACTGTATCACAGACATGATGACCTCGACCTCTCAAGTGGCGGCATAAGCCAGCCTCTACCACAGACCACCATTCAATAAAGTCTGCCATCTTGCTAGCTGTCAAATAAAGCTTGCTGACCACACTAACAGAAAGATGCGATTCAATACAGATTGCATCTATTGGAGTTTTCATAGAAAGTATATGCAGTATTAGAGAACCCAGCACATGGAAAGATAAACTGAGTCAAAAGCATACATTGGCATCCAGCAAAAAGTAAGGCGAGTTGCATTTGATAACTTTATACCGAATAAGCATATTTCATAAATCGCCATGTGATCTGTGATATCAAATGTAAAAAATGGGCCCACTGGCATTAATAATGAACATTGGCTAATGTTAGAAAAGCAAATAACGTCCTCGACATGTTAAATGCGCATTTTCCTAGAAAGAAAAACAACTTTAAACCGGAGGTCAACCGAGACAACGAACCGTTACATATTAAGAAACAGCAGAACTCCAGACAAATGCAATCATGGGCAGAGGTTTCTTGTATAGCAGGACGTGGGCATTTGAAGGGACAATGTTCAATAAGCTGAAACACAATGGGGCACTGTGTTTACGGTATGGACCACTCATTTAATGCTATAAATAGCAATTTCAAAATTCCAACACTTTTGGTAAATTCGCCCCTTACAAACGCAAACTGTTCTGAAGAAGCCACTTTAAGATTCGTCGTGCTAAAGAGAAAAGGCTAAAAAGAGTGCAAAAACATTGACTTGAGTCACACGTCAGCGCCTCTAGGGTGTTCTGTACCAATACTAATTGTGGCATCGGAAATATGCCGTCAGATGATGTTTGCACAAACCCTTCCAAAGCCTCAAGACAAGCGCTGCAGTAATCTATCGTCAAACCAGCTGCCACACAACAGCTTTGACAATACGGTCTCATTGATGAAACTGGGGGAATCTGTAAGCTACTGTTCCCAGAGAACTAGGTCACGGTCACGAGCTTGTCTGATAGATAGGTCAGTTTCTCTTCATCATGCCTCCCAGACACGTGCTCCTTTGAAAATCAGAAAAATTCGACGAAAAACAGCTTTCAAAACTTCAACTGAGCCTAGAGGAAACTGAAACAAGAGATTTGTAAGGATGCATTCGTCAAAGTTAAACGCAGACTATGCAATTATGAAAGCCAGGATAGGGCATCACGAACCTAGTCGGAGTACAACACATAAATAAACACGAGATTACAAAGCAGTGTTGAATCTAATATTTCCAACTGACCGAAACCTACATTCACCCGTTTTCTGGTTAGAATGGGTTTCACAATGGAGATGACCGCAACAGGAAAAGTTACCTGTATGTCAAAAGAGTTGGTTTTTAGCCTAGTAGTCAACTGTGCTTAGAAAGTCTGGTCTGAAAGACGTAGGTAGGAACCTTTAAACTCCACTTGTGCATTCCCCACACAGAAGGCTAGCCCCATACTCCTGCCAAAACTCACAAGTTTACCAGCCGAAATTACAAAATTGGAGCTAGACAGAATGTCCAGGCTACATTCTACCTCGTCTGATAATCAGCATTTTAGGTACCAAACGTGAGAGCAAAAATAGAGTGGGGAGGAAGGAGATGAGTTCTCAAGGCTTTTCATGAGCATGTGAAAATTCCAAATGCTTAATGGATTTGGGAGAAACAAATACTTTTTTTTAAAATACATAAACCACACAAGCATAATAAGATTGAGGCACTAGTTAAAGGCTTGGATTATTTAATAAAACAGTTTTACATTGCCAAATTATTAACTTGTCAAGAAGGGCCAGAGAAAACCAAAAGACCCTACCAAAGATATTAGACCAGCACTTAAGAATGAAGTGGTATAATTCTAAGGAGAGATAATAGCCACCAAAACTGGTCCTGCAGTTGACTTTGGTCAAACAAATAGAGCAACCAATAAGACAAAATTACATTTGGGCAAATCACAAACACCCTGTGGAAATCTATCCTTTAAATGAGATTAATAATATAATCAGGGTTGGTGGCCTGTAACAAAAATCTGTTATAATCGCTGGTAAAATCTATGTTTTTATTCGTGCACCCAATTCATACATATCTGTAATGATGTACCCCCAGAACACTTCTGTGCAACTATCCAACGTTGACCTTTAATTTTGTGGAAATCATTGAAGACCGAGCGAATGCAGTGGGAAAAGATATGCAGGAATGTACTGTAATATTAGCATAAAACAGACCTTGTTGAACCAACTAGGGCTTTTCCTTTTTGCAAGAGAGAGAGTTGCACCGAAGCCCACCACCATTCCAACTGCGGCAGCACTAGCAAGGAAAATTCCACCTGAAAAGCATTCAAAAGAAATTTGGATGTAAATACATTTCACACTGGCTGAAGAACACTCTAGAATATAGCATAGCGAGAGAAAAAAAAACACATTGCTGAACACACTTCTATTTGTAATATTTTTTTTTTTATAAATTACGATAAGTAAAATACAAATGATGCTAAAGTTAAAGGCCTGGTCCCTGGTATCGATGGGCAGACAGGGTTCACTGTGCTACAACGGTGTGTAGCATCTGTGTCCTGGGGAAAAACTACTACTGAACCCCAAATTGCATTACCAAGCTCTCTGTTTTAGCACTTGACTCTCTCAAAGTAACGAAACTGGAATGTCCAAGGCTTACTCCAGGAGGTGATTGGAGGTTAGAGATCAACAAGATAGTAAAACAATCAATTTAAAAACAAATGATTGTCCAGTTATTCTTTATTTAATCAAAACAAGGTTTAGCACAGAAAAACATGTCTTTAGCGCTCTCTGGCCAATCTCAAACATTATTATAGTACTTAAGTGATAGAACATTTAAACAGGTTTAACATGGGGTATGTGGCCAATGTTATACTATGTGCTACAGCAACACATGATGGACAGAATGCTGAGTAAATCAAACATTCACCACTGGTCAAGAGATCTGGGTTAAATCCATCATTCTTTTGCTCCCTACGCCACCCCAGTTTGGAACCAGCCATACGCAAATCTGTCTTGACCCTGCTCCTCATGGAACAGTCCAGGCCGAATTGCCAAGCCAGGTTCTCCCTGGACCGGAAACAAGCATCCTGGGACCAGTTTTGGGGTTTCACCTCTCAGCAGACAGGCTAGCTTGAATCCAGTGGCGCAGCGGGGAAAGGGCTCGAGTCTGGGCATACCCATCCCACTTAGGGCGAAAAGTGCTACAGCAACAAATGGACGGAGTGCGGAGTCAAACATCCACCCTCAGTCAAGACATCTGGGTTAAATCCATCATTCTTTTGCTCACTACGCCTACCCGGTTTGAACCCAACCATATGCAAATCAGTCTTGACCCTGCTCCTCATGCAAACAGTCCAGCCCAAACTGTATTCTATGGCAATGTGTTGGAATGGAAGTAACATCCTTGCATCCAGATAATCCAGTAGGCAGTAAAGTAGGTCCTGAGAAAGGTTTAAGTCACAGTTGTTTCCAAGTAACTGGTAAGATGGAAGGTACGCCCCACCAGGAGCAGCCTCCCTGCTACTCAGTCCACTCTCACCAACTGACACTCACTCAACCAGGCACACATCACACTTACCCTGGCTGAGTAGCAAGGAACAAAGCACTGGGGAAGAATGTATTGCAGCACACAAGATACAACACATCTTCCCTCTTTAGAAGAAGAAAAAACAACAACAGATGTAATATGGGCATACCGCATAAAGATAATGCATGGATAGCTAATGCAAGATGGATATGAAATAATATATTAATGATGAGTGCAAGGTGGGATCACGCATTCATAAAATACTAGGGAACAGATCCATATGCAAGATTGAAAGATGTAAAAACAACACACATATCTGATACATAGAAAATGTAAACATGCAAGATGTAAATAATGCACACAGCTAAAACGTAACATCTCTAACGTCACACAAATCAGAAAGGACAAATAAGCCCCCCGAATCCAAAAGGTGCCATGACGCAAGAGTGCAGATGATCTCAAAAGCTGAAACATCTACCCGTTCTCCATCACAAAATGTTGTGATTTGCTTTGGTCTATGTGCATCCTCGCCAGAGATCTATGCTCCTGCCCCTCAGCCACAGTGTGAGGTGATCTGGAATATAGAGTGTTGGTTGGAAAGTGTCAGTTGGTTATGGGCTGAGCAGCATGATGCTGCTCCTGGAAGGGCTTAACCATCATCTTACTTACCTGTAATTATGGTCCAATAACCCTACCTATAATATACTCCACAACATCCGGACTTTGATTACAACTCTGAGGAAGATTTGTAGACAGAACCATGTGTGTGAATTGAAGAAATTACAGAAGAAATGTAAAGGAACTCAAGAGGAAACTACTGAATAAACTTTAGAGCACTACAGAAGAACCAGAACACCCTGCAGCCCCACCAGTATGTTCCCGATCGGACAGCCCACTGCCAGGGCGTGGATCTGTTATTTACATAGACTGGTATTATTCACGGAGACAACGAATTGCGTAATATGCTTATCAACATGCAGCATTTTTTATGTTATGAAGGATCTGTCATCCTGCAATCCAGGGCATTGTCACAAGCCAGTGTATAAGGTGTAACAGATCGAGAGGCCAGCTGCTCAGTTGAACTGGTTTGGTATCAGACTTGCGCAGGACTTCTACTTGCACTTAGGAACCAGTGAAGCAAGGAGCGCGAGACGCAGAGCCTTTACCTGCATTTAACACAGAGAAGATGCTGATGTGACAGTTAATGTTTTTAATAGAGCCCATATTAACACATCGCTGTGGATGAATTACCATTGTGATCTGAACATTGGCGGCAATATATGCACATACCGGTGAGAGTAACGGACAGCAAGACATCACTGCGGTGAGTGGGTTTTGTGCTTACTGCTACTAGCGTGAGAATGGCGGCGACATTTATATTTTTGAAACAGAACTATGAGGATTCTGGGGCATGCGAACCTGTTTGACTCAGGCGACGGAGCGTAACGGCCAGTATGCAGCTTAGCGAGCCGGGTGCTGTGATGTCATACCTCTGCGTGTGCGTCATCGCCGTTTTCCTTGAGTGAAGATTGTCGAAATCCGATGCAGCGCTTGAAGCTGCAGCATGAGTTCCTGTGCATCATACGTAGCCCTTGGTTTGAGAGTCCCCGAGTTGTCATCTTTATGTGGACAAGACTTGCTTGCTGGAGCATGCCGCTCGTGAAGAGTTGCCCTTCCTTGTGACGTCAGTGCGGTAGACTGGAATGTGCACTTGCATAAAGATGCCTTCACCTCATAAGCAAGGAGGCAGCATTATTATTTTTTTTTCACACCACAAGTCAAAATGAGTGCTGCAGTATCGTCACGAGTCATTGGTGAGGACTCTGTGGAGGGAGTCTGTGAAGCGTTAAGGTATGAGGAGAGAACCCTAATGCTGGAATAATTTCATTTCTGAGGCTCTTTGTGGGAAGTCTATAAAGCCAGCACTAAGTACTCTAGATCTATTGTTACATTCAGGATTTTTTTGCATTGTCTCCCGTTATCTGGCCCTGGTGAAGAACATCGGGTAACAACGAGAGGAACCGGGGTGGGCTATTTTTTACGGGGTCCAGTGTATAAGCCCTGATACTATGTTAAACAAAGAGAATACACAGTTCCCCAAAAGGGGGGGGGGGGGGGGGGGGAGTAGGAGAACCAAGCAAGAGAGGATAAGGGGGAGTTCCCCTTTCGGAACTAAAACCCTCACACACCCAGCAAGCTAGGTGTCATGCTTCATCATCTGGGTTTTGCTCCTCGTCAGACTGGCGATGCAATGTCTGACGGGCACCCATGAAGGGGCTCTTTATCAGAGAGCTTTTGTTCCTGCCAGTTGGTGCATGTGGGTATGAGGGTTTTGGGTGAAGTGTGGACGTGAGAGGTGGGTGATAATTAAAAAAAGTTAGGTAATCCACAAAGCATTTTAATGGTGTGGTTAACTACCTTAATAAAAACAGTGAATGGAAAAGTTACACACTGGTGCAATGATCCTGTGGTGTATATTCTACCTAGTGGTCGACATGTTTCATGCTCTTATAGCAATTCATCAGGACCTAAAAAGTACAAACTGTGCTACACAAAGTGATAGGGGCAATACTACCTTCCACTGGAAACTTAGAAGCAGGCCACACAGTCCTGCTGTGTCCTAGTGGGACCCTACTAAGGTCACTAGCGGGCTTCAATGGGCTTCTCCCGTGTAATGACACCTTAGTGGCAGGTACCCTGTCCGCTGGGCGGGCAACGACCATGAACCTCCCCACACGTGGTTGGGGGGGGGGGACGAAAATCCGGAGCCATTGCATAAAGTATTACACTGTGAAGTTTGCTTGTGCGTACGAATTAGTGAAGGTTAAAGTTTGAGTCTTTTGGGAGACCAGGTGTGATGTTTGAGATCGTGAATGGTGTGCAGGTTTTTGGTGGTTTTTACATTTTTCTGAGATTCCCTGTGTGAGTGGGTATGCGATGAGCTGTTATATTATACCTGTTGTTACATTTTTCTGAGATTCCCTGTGTTAGCGAGAATGCAATGGGTTGCTATATATCTGTTGCTACATTTTTACTGAGTTTCCACGAGTGTGAGTGGGAATGTGTCAGGTTTAAAAATACCCTCTTATTTTGAGGAGTCAAAAGATACCATGTGAAGTTATGGGTTGAAAGATACATTTTTGCTACGTTTTCCCAGAATTTCCTTGAGTACGAGTAGGAATATGATGCGTTTAAAACAATACTCTTTGATTGTAAAGGGTTTATAGATACCCTGTGAGGTTATAGGTTGAAAGATACCTTTTGCTGCGTTTTTCTGAAATTCCCTGTTTGAGGGGAATGTGATGGATTTAATGACTCCCTTTCTGCTGAAGTTCTCTGTTCAAGGTAACACCCTTCCTAAGGGGATTATGGGTGCCAGGGCATTTTGTTTAGCCCAATGTTACCACCCTTCCTAAGGGGTGAAGTGGCAGTGTTTTAGCCCATTGTACCACCAATCCCACTGTTGTGTTGTGAAGGATACAGGCTGGTTCTGTGTTCGTGTTGGGATCGGGTAGTTTTTCCAGTTTTTGGGCTCCATGCACCCTTGCACTGTGGCATCTTTTGTCCTTTTAATTTGTGGGACTTGGATTGTTTTATTTATATATTCTATTGCTTCCTTACGAGGGGAAGATGTGTTGTGACTTGCTTTGGTTGCTATGCATCCTCCCCAGAGTCTATGCCCCTGCTGCTCAGCCAGAGTGTGAGGTGATCTGGAGTGTTGGTGGGAAAGTGTCAGTTGGTTTTGGGCCTGGTAGCAGGATGCTGCTCCTGGAGGGTCGTAAACGCATCCTACGTCCCAGTAACTACGATCCATTAAACCTACCTATAATATACTACACGACTTCCACACTTTGACTACAACACAATGTTCACAAAGCTTCATAGGCCAGCCGGCAGGGCTACAACACCATTTGAGTATGTGCTGCAGGCAGTATCTCTAACTGCAGCAACGCAATCAACTTAGAAAAGGGTTTAGAACGTTATTCTTCAAGGCTGGGGTATCCTAGTTACCTGTTCCTAGGTGACGGGATGCTATTAGTTCCAGAATGTTGGGGGAAGGATTCAGTTATCGTGAGTGGAGCTAGCTGGATGTTGTACTTGCCTGTTCTCCTACAATGAAACTTATTTTGAATACATCCCTCTTCTGTGGTTCCTACAAATTGGCGACAAGTATGGGATATTGAACCACACCACTTACTGAATCGAGAACAGGCAGAGAAGAGAACCAGAGCAATTTTCTTTTCCTTTCAAGCCTTCATATTGAAGAATCCGGAAAAAAAATCTACTCACCAGCAGAGATGTGCATTCCATTCCTTCCTTTGAGGTTCCGATTACGTGGTTCTGGAAGAAATTTAAGGTATTGGGCGTGGAGTGACCGTTGGTGCGCTCGAGGCTGTTGGCGCGGGTCATATCTTGAAGACTCTGAAGCTCGAGGCATCCTGAGTGTGCTGGAACTGATGTGCGTCACTGTTGAATAACCCTTAAACTCACAATGTGACGTCAGTACGCTTGTACGGGAAGTGCCTCTATCTTGGGGGAGTTCCTTATAGGAACGGATTGGCTATTCAATCCAAGCGTTACAGTGATACGCATAGCAGAAAACAACTGCGTTCGCCGTTTTATTTACAATTCTATGTCAGGAAGCAGAGGCGAGGATTTCGCTAGTCCTTTCTCCATTTTATTGGACAGCAAGTTAGTAGTAAGAAGAAAAACAATACACCATGGACTACCTAAACCAACATGGCAGCGGTAGTCCTGGTAACATAACAACCAATCAGAGTCCAACAGTTAGCATATAGGGAGTCCCAGCTGTTAGTCCTTCCTCTTTCTCCATTGCTGCCTCGGCAAGATAAGTCACGTTTTTCTTGAGCTAACTATCTTTGTCGTGGCAGTTTTTGTTGTGATTGTAGACAGCTTTGTTTGGATATCGCTTGATAGATATTGACTTTGCCTTTGTTGTAGGCTGTGTTTCTAACGCGGTAGGCTTTCAGCCCGAGCATTTCTTCTTCGCGCGTGCGCGATCTTGGTGTCGGCTTCTGACGCCGATCAGCTGTTCTCCTCAGCGCCTTTCGCGCTTGAGTAGAAACGCGCTGAGGCACTGCGCTTCTTTCGTTTTTTGGCCACTTCCCTCACACTGACGCCGTTTGACAGCAAGAAGTATTTTCTGACTGGAATTTTATAAATTTTAATTTAATCTCAGTCAGAACTTTTGTGTTTCAGGTTTTTCACTTGTGTTAGCCTGTGTGGTACCTGTGTGAAGGGTTTCCCCTTATATATAGTTGGGGTGTTTGTGTATGGGTACCAGTTTTTCTGCTAAAATGCAGTCCGGTCCTTCTACTGTTGAGGTGGTGGCTCCTAATGATCAGCCACAACTGACCCCTTTGCACCCTCCTGCAGAGGTTGACAGGCTTCTCTCTTCTGCGATAGCTCAAGCTCTGGCACCTCTGCAGGACAGTGTAAATAGACTGTCAGCCCATGTTTTTAAGAATGATACAGGTGTTTTTGGGGACAGTGGGGCAGGGCCCAGTGGTGTTCCATGTGCTCTACCACGTACGGCCAGAAAGCGTGACGCGGGGCACCTGGAGGGTTTCTGTAAATTATCTGAAGTCTTCCGTAAGAGTGCGCGCACGCTTAGAAGCGCACCCTACCGGGGGGACGACTCACCCGGAGAGACTGGTGGTTTTGCCACCCAGGACCTTGACCCGGAGGAAGGGTTCCCCATTGAGGGAGATGATGAGGAGGACGAGTACGTAGATGAGGATGAGGACGCTTCCTCAGAGGATTTTTCTGATGTGAGCAGGTCTTGGCGCCCAAAGCCCAGTGCTCCTAGTCTTACAGAGGGTGATCTTGTGCCTCCTAATATGTTTGACCCATCTACTATTGTAAGACCCAGGTCATCGGAGTGGTTTCCTGAGCAGTCTACAGCTGATTATGTCGCAGCTAAGCTTCGAAAGCCTTTACCTCAGGATGTTCGCCTTCGCCTGCGTTCTGAGTGCCCACGCCCTTCCCTTCCCTTTAGAGTGGCATGCACCCCTGAGATTGATCCCAAGTTGTGTACCTTCTTCGCCAAATATATCAAGGACCCTAAAAAGGGTATAGATAGGTCATGGAAAGCCTGTCAGGATAAACTCTTGGATGTTGTGGGCCCTCTCACTAAAATAATTGAAGTGGCCCAACGTTCTAAGGAGTCGGGTTTACCGATGTCGGTTGATGACGTTGATGGTTGGTCGCAACGGGCAATGTGCCTTCTTGGCAATGCCAATTGCGCGCTTTTGGCGGAACGGCGACGATCCTTGCTTCTTAAGATTGATCCAAAACTAGGAGAGTTGTCGTCTTCTGAGGCAGGCCCTATTGCACAGGGTGCTTTGTTTGGAGACCCCTTTGTGAAGGAGTTGGGGAAGTTTGTGGCAACTTTTTCTGCTCTGGACAAGGCTCAGGCTTCTATGAAAAGATTTTTTCCCAAAAAGGTTTTTGGCGGGGCCGGCAGAGGCAGGAGTCGCTCTTCCGGCCGTCAGGTCCAGCAAGGCCCCAATAGAGGCCAATACAAAAGAAATAACGGCTGGAATGATGGACGACAGGGTACCTTTTACCCTTCCAGAGGAGGCAGAGGCCAAGGCAGAGGACGTGGTGGATTCCAGTCCAACTCCAGAGGATTTAATGGAAAGATTTCGTATCATCTCTCTGGTTCAAATGGGGGGAAGGTTAGCGTTGTTTCCCCAGGCCTGGGCGTCAACTTCAGATCCTTGGGTTCTAGAGACGGTTCAGGGGTTTCACATCGAATTTTACGGTTCCCCCGTTCAACCTTCTCGTCCTCGTCCTCTAGTTTTTTCTGTCACAGAACAAGAACTTGTAGATTTAGAGGTTCGGACGATGTTACAAAAAGGCGCCATTATCCCCTCGGTGCTTCACCCAAACGGTTTCCTCAGCAACATCTTCCTGGTGGAAAAGAAGGGCAAAGGGTTCAGACCGGTAATCAACCTCCGCTCCTTCAACGAGTGGCTAATTTACAGACACTTCAAGATAGAGGGCATCCATCTTTTGAGAGACCTTCTGTTACAGAACGATTGGTTGGTTCGCTTGGATCTGAAAGATGCTTATCTTTCGGTTCCAATCTTTCCTCCTCACTGTCGATTCCTCCAGTTTCTGTGGAAGAATCAGGTTTACGAATTTCGTACGCTTCCCTTTGGTCTTTCCTCAGCACCTTGGTGCTTTACCAAACTCCTGCGCCCGGTGGTAGAGCATCTCCGTACCCTGGGGATTCGTCTGATTGTTTACCTGGACGACATTCTTTTAATGTGTCAGTCCAAGGACCTCCTTCTTCACCATCTTCAGGTTACAATAACCCTTCTTCAGTCTCTGGGCTTCATCATCAATGCCCAGAAGTCGGATCTCTTTCCTCGTCAAGAAATGACTTTCCTTGGCTTTCTGATCATAACTACGGATGCGACTCTTCACCTTCCTTCCGAAAAGATCTCCAAGATCAAGAAGGAGATTCGCAAGGTTCTCCGGCGGGATCGAGTATCCCTCCGCCAACTGGCCAGGATTGTGGGCTTACTGTCTTCGTCGATCCAAGCCATTTTTCCAGGCCCTCTTCATTACAGGGCTCTTCAGAGACTGAAGGCGTTTCATCTCCGCAAGGGTCTCACTTACTCGGAACTGATTTCCTTAAATCTGGAAGCCCGATCGGAACTTCTTTGGTGGTTAGATCACATGGATGCCTGGAACGGGAAGGCGATTTTCGGTTCCCGTCCGGATCTTGTGATCGAGTCAGATGCCAGTCGCCAGGGTTGGGGCGCCCGTTGCGGCTCACTCTCGGTGGGCGGCAGGTGGACGGAGGAGGAACTTCACCTCCACATCAACTGCTTGGAGCTCCTTGCGGGCTCGTTCGCAATCCGCTCCTTCACCTCGACCAGGGTTTCGTGTTGTGTTCTTCTTCGGATGGACAACACGACTGCTGTCAGGTACATCAATCGGTTGGGAGGCACGCATTCCAAGGTCCTAGCGGATCTTGCGAAAGACTTCTGGAACTATTGCCTTCTTCGCCAGATCTCTGTCACGGCGGAGTATCTCCCAGGCGATCTGAACACAGTAGCGGATTGGCAATCCAGGAATTTTCGGGATGCCAGCGACTGGAGGCTGGATCCTTCAGTATTCCGGAGAATTTCGGACCTTTGGGGTCTTCCAGTGATGGACTTATTTGCGTCCAGGTGGAACGCCCACCTGCCCCGCTTCTACAGCTGGAAACCGGATCCGGGGGCGGAAGCAGTGGATGCCTTCCTACAGGACTGGTCCCAGTTTCCAGCTTATGCGTTTCCCCCCTTCCTTTTCATTCAAAAGGTGGCGGCGCAGGTCCGCAGACAGAGAGCTTCTTTGATTCTGATCACGCCAATCTGGAGAGCTCAATGCTGGTTCCCTTCTCTTTTGGAACTGTCCTGGGACAGGCCTCTTCGACTTCCGTCGTTCGACCACATTCTGACGGATCCCTTGGGTCACCCACATCCGCTGGTTCTCCAGGGCCATCTACGTCTCATGGCATGGAGGATTTCAGGAGACGTTGGTCTTGAGACTCGCTTTCGAGAGACGCTGAGCTCCTCATTCGAGGAGCCTGGGCCCCTAACACCACTAAACGTTATGGATCAGCATGGAACAGATGGGTTCGTTGGTGTGTGGGAAAACACCTGGATCCCATGGGCTCCTCTGTCACCGACGTGATTAACTTCCTCGCTGATCTTTTCAAAAAGAAATTGGCGTACAGCACCATTAACTCTTTCAGGTCGGCAATATCTGCTGGGCATGCCCTTGTTGATGGCTCTCCGGTTGGTGAGCACCCTTGGGTTTGTAAACTCCTTAAAGGTATTCGCCTTTCGCGCCCCCCAGAACCCCGTTATACAGGATTATGGGATGTTAATGTGGTCTTGAATTTTCTAAAGTCCTGGCAGGATAATCAGTACCTTTCCCGCAAGGAACTTTCGGCCAAATTAGCGATTCTCCTCTGCCTGATTTCATGTAAGCGTGCTTCAGATGTTCGTGCACTGGATATATCAGCCAGGGTTTTTACCCCAGAAGGGGTTACGTTTACTGTTTCAAGAAGAACTAAATGTAATACCAGGTCAGTAACTTACCCGGCTTTCCCAGATTCGCCAAAGCTCTGTGTTGTTCGTTGCCTTAAGACATATGAAGATGTTACTCTTGAGCTCCGCCCTCCGGGCGAGAGACAATTGCTTATTGCGGTTAAGAAACCTTTCAAGGCAGTTTCCTCTCCCACCATTGCCAGATGGGTCAGGTGGGTTATGTCAGAAGCTGGAATTAGCATCACTGACTTTGGGGCGCATTCCACTAGAGGTGCAATGGCTTCCAAGGCTATACAGGTAGGTGGACGCCTGGAAGATATCATGAATGCAGCGGATTGGTCCTCGGATTCGACTTTCAAAAAGTTCTACTTTAAGCCAAACCATGAGGCTGCTTTGTTGGTGGCGAGTAAGCTTTGAACAAGCAAAATCCTCGCCTCCGCTTCCTGACATAGAATGAGAAATTTCCTAGTTACCACAAAGGAAAGTTTCAATTCTATTAAGGAGGCGGAGGCGAGGATTTTCCCACCCAGGCTTTATCGAGCCTTCCCTCCCGAGACTGGACTATGATGATTTTACTTCGTCTAAGGGAAGTATCTCTTTTCCTGTGTATTAATGTTCTCATTGATAAACTGTGCAATGATGATTAATTTCTCTTTGCAATTCGTTCTGTTTACTCCATTGCAATGTTCTTGAATTGTTCGACATTGTTCTGGACGAGATATTATTATTATTGTTTCTCTTCCCTAGGCTCCGATCAAAAAGCGGACTAGTGGATGGATGACTTCTTTCCTGCGGCAGCACCCAAGAAAGAGGAAGGACTAACAGCTGGGACTCCCTATATGCTAACTGTTGGACTCTGATTGGTTGTTATGTTACCAGGACTACCGCTGCCATGTTTGGGTAGTCCATGGTGTATTGTTTTTTTTCTTACTACTAACTTGCTGTCCAATAAAATGGAGAAAGGACTAGCGAAATCCTCGCCTCCGCCTCCTTAATAGAATTGAAACTTTCCTTTGTGGTAACTAGGAAATTTCTCATTAGTCATCACTTGCAATCACAGTGATCCGCACACCAGCATCTATTGTGTCTACCGAACCGGAACTAATTCATGCACGGTGACGCGCACACCAGATAATTATTGTGTTTGTCACACACATATAATTTATTCACAGAAGTAATTTATAAACGGTGATGCGCACACCAGGAGATTTTGTGCTCTTTACATCAGAATAATTTATACAGTGACGCGCACACCAAGAGTATTGCGTTTGCCATACAGGAAGCAATTTTTAGTTATTGTTCCAATTTATTTTACGAAGTAAACAAGTTCTGATTGCTCCTCTTCTCAAGGGTTATACACTTCACACCTGAAGTTACCTAATTTTGGACTTCTCTCCTATTGCTTTTAATACATTTTAAATCAAGTAAGTACTTTCATAATTGGTTTTTTCCTCTTATCTTTTGGTAAGACGCTCAACATGAGAGCACAAAACCTTGGACTATTCAACTCCTAATCCATTTCTGGCTCATCCTGGAGAACCCATTTTAAAGTGGCCAGATTGGAAAGATTACTTTTTAAATTATATCTCTGCCTTAGAAGAAGAAAGTGAAGACGAATACTCACCTAGGAAAAATAAATGGCTTTTACATAATGTGGGTCCAGGATATTTGCGTGTATATTATCAAATGGAAAAAAAGATGAGAGCGAGCAGCACAAATGTATTTTTAGAAGCTTTAGAAGACTTAGACATACATTATCATCCCACTGTATGTGTTGGTATAGAAAGATACACCTTTTTCCATAGGAAGCAAGAAATCAATGAAACTGTAGAAGATTATGTTGCTGCGTTGAAGAAGGTAGTCATCACATGCAAGTTTAGATCACTACATGATGACTTTATCAGAGACCAATTAGTCATGCACACATCTAATTTTGGTATTCAAGATAAACTATGAGTGGTTGGTGAAGCACCTTCAGCAGAGGTCACTGCTTTAATAAAAAAAAGGAAGAGATGTCGAAAAGATGCGCAAAAACAGCATTAAAAAAAAGAAAGTGAGGTAGTTGGAAAGGTATGCACAGTTCCCAAATGGGAGAGCAAAAAAATTAGACAAACCTCATATCAAAGAACCAAATAAAAACAAGTTTGTAGAGAATGATAGAATTCAAGGTGATAAGAGTACCTACTTGTTATAGATGTGGCAACAATGTCATTTTGTGAAAGATAAAAGTTGTCCAGCTTGGGAGTCTAAATGCACCTTTTGTGGAATTAATGGTCATTTCGTAAACATGTGCAGAAGAAGACTAAACAGATTGGGTCGCAAACAAGTCATGTGTGTGTGTGTAAAATAATGAGGGAGATAATGAAGACGTAGACCCATCAAATGAAGACTGTACTAAAGATGGTATTTGTGAAAACAATGTTGTTTTGAGAGTTTGCTCTAACTCACAGAACAAACCACTTTGTGATATTACCATTGATGGGGTACAATTCAATTAATAGCAGATTCGGGCTAACCGTACACCATTATTCAAAAGAATGTATTGGAGGAGAAGTTAGTCAATATACTCAAGAAAGAGTTAAGACCCACTGATGTACACACTGATACATTCACAGGTGAAGAGATTCCAATGGTACGATTTACTGTAGTTACATTTAAATTCAAGGATAGATCAGCTTTAGGTAAACTCTATGTAGCTGAAAAAGGTCCCTCAGTTTTGGGTTGGAAGGACCAATGAGCCCTGGGAATCATACTTGACCCCAACAGGAGCAGCCAAGTCTTGATACTCGACGATCCAAACCAGGTTTTGATTAATTACCTTCAAAATACATTTTCAAGTGTATTCTCTGGTAATGTTGGCAGGTTGAACAGTTTTGTGCAGAAAATCATTTTGAAGAAAGGAGCTGTTCCTGTGCGTCATAAAACCAGAAATATTCTATTAGGAGTTAAAGAAGGGGTTATGGCTGAACTGGACTCTTTAGGGCAGAAAGGTATAATTGAGCCGGTCTAGAGTTCAGAGTGGTTGGCTCCATTGGTTGTCGCCCGGAAACCTGATAGACTTCTTCATTTATGCACTGACCTGAGAGAGCTAAATAAAAATATTATAGTAGATAAATTTCCCATTCCAAGAATTGATGAATTATTAGCTCAATCTCAAGGCGTAAAATGGTTCTCTACAATAGATTTAACCCCGGCTTATCACCAAGTTTTGTTACACCCTGCTAGCAGGAATCTCACTGCATTTATTACCCCTTTTGGATGCCATTGATTTATATGCATGCCCTTTGAGCTAGCTTCAGCCGCTGCGGTTTTTCAGAGGCTAATGCATAAGGTTTTTAAAGGCACAAAGGGGCAACATACTTTCAGGATGATATTCTTGTGATAAGTTGAGACAAAATGGAACATGACAAACAGTTAGAACTTGTTTTTTTTTTTTTTTAATCCTCATTTGTGTGCATAGCTCCAATCTATCAAAACCGCGAAGAAAACCACCACAGAGCAAAGAGCCAACTGGTCATGTATTATGCCAACTCAGCTTATAGCTGGTAAGGGGATTTATCTAACGAGAGGCGAGGCCAGTTCCCTTCAGCACTAAATACAGTGACCAATCTTGAACTCGCTTAGGATGGTTCCTCAGTTGATAGTGCCCGAATCATCGAGACCCCATTGGAATCTAGACTATTAGTCTTGATAGCCAGGATAGGCAATGCTCACATTAATCATAGGACCTGGGGGAAAAAAAAAACAAAAAAAACCCAGGCGAGATCACGACTAACCAAGCATTGCCCAGAATGCTCTAGTATTCGGATTTCCTACCCTGGCAAGGTCAAGTTTGGAAATTTGGAGGAGTGATGTTCGCCAATGGTGCACTGTAGGTGGTAGAGCATCCTTCCAGTGTCTACATATCTCCCTACGTGCCGCAAGGATGGAATAGAATATCAATCTTGTTGCTGCGTTGTGGGTTTTATTTCTCAGACCAAAGATCACAAGAGCGAGGTCTATAGTAATGTGGTCACCCACAGAATGCGACAACTTATTTTTAATAGCTTCCCAATATTCTGATAAATTTGGACAATCTAAAAACATATGTGTATCCGTGGCTGCAGTTAACCCGCATCTAGGACATGAAACTGGACCGGTTAATGAGAATTTTGTTAACCTATGAGGAGAATAATATGCCCTATGCAAAGTAAAGAGGTGGTTCCGGCGGAGCCACGATGGTTTAACTAAATCCCAAAGCAATGAACAGGAAGTAATCCAGAGCTCTTCCACATCAAGATCTGGCATTAGTTCTGCCCACAAATTTATTGGTAATTGAAAACTAACATCTATTTCGTCTAGTATTTTGTTATACTATCGCGAGATTTCTTTTTTTGCCACTGGGCTGTCTAATAAAGAGGTTATCAAGTCACTAAGGCTGCCTAAAGGTTGCTTGTTACGTCGCATTGGCTGACTGTTATATGACTGAGCCCAGCTGGAAATCTGAATATATTTAAATCTTGACAGCTCAGGGCCGACTTTGTTAATAAGATAATCCCATGGAAGTAAAGCCCCATCCATGAACAAGTCGTCCCAACAGTAAATACCAGCTTCTATTAAGGGGTTATTAAGGTCATCTATTGTCCATAAAGGAGGGGCAGGTAAGTTCCATATCGGAGCCCTCGCTGAATAGTAGCCAATCTTTATCGCTTGTCTAACTTTGTACCAAGTAGATACACAACCTTTTAGAACTTTCAATTTGATCTTTTTAAAGAATTTTGGGTCACTGAACTTAAACAAGAAACCGGCATGATTAACTCCCTCACATTCCAATAAAGTAGAAAAAAGAGGTCCCATCCCAATAGATAACGGAGTTTTAAGCAACATACGCATGTGCGATAGCTGGAACGCCCATGCGTATATTTGAAGGTCTGGTCCAGCCAGCCCTCCCTTCTCCCTCCGTCGTCTAATTTTTTTCCACGAGATTCTGGCGCTTTTATTATTCCAAATAAAGCTGGTAATAGCACTCTGTAGTTTAGAAATTAGTTTTGGATCAAAATAAAGTGGAATTTAATTAAATAAAAAAAACTTTCTGTAAAATGCTCATCTTCACCAAATTAAGCTTACCCAGAACAGAAAGCGGGAGATGAGACCAATCTCTCATGAGTTTCCTACACTCTGCAGCTACTTTATTAAAGTTAAGAGAAGCAATTGCATTAATATCCTCAACTATGTTCACACCTAGATAACGAATTTGGCTTTTAAATGTCCCATTATTGTTAATACTGTTACAATTCCAAAACATTGACTCTGTCTTGAGAGCATTGATTTCATACCCTGAGACTTTCCCAAATGTATGGGCCTGTTCAATTATTTCTGGGTATGCCTCTTCATAATCTGTGGAAAAAATCATAATATCGTCTGCATAAAGTGCCACCTTCTTATCCCAGCCACCATAAACAAAAGGATTAATGTGTGTGTTGTCCCTAAGAGTCTGAGCAAATGGCTCTATATATATATGTCAAAAAGAAGGGGGGACAGGGGGCAACCCTGTCTGGTTCCTCTCATGACCTTAAAAGGTTCTGTCAAACCTCCATTAATTAGCAGTGAAGCAGAAGGATTACGATATAAAAGCTCTATCGTCCTCCGAAATCTATCCCCAATGCCAAACCTCTTCAAGGCCTCCGATAGGTACAGCCAGTTCACCCTATCGAAGGCCTTGGTGGCGTCTAGAGTGAGAACAACCAGTGGAATTTCTTCCTTTATAGCAATGTCCATTGAACCAATCAATTCGTATGTGAGTTCACAGAGCTGTCTCCCTTTTATAAAATGATTGGTAATGCCTACAACACGGGTGTCTTCGGGGGAAAACATGGCGGCAGTCGGCTGACTGCGGCAGTGCTCCGCTCCGTCTCGTCATTAGATGCCTGACAGTTAGCTGAAGAAACTGACTCGCCGTCATTGCTAACTTGCAAGACAATCGCAGGCTATTTCTTTCTGGTTACTATTATTTACACGCTGATCGGCGAGGGAAATACCTTCTGTTCAATGTGCCGAGTTTTCAGCACTCTCAGCAGCGCCCGGGAAGGGAGCGGCAGCCTCGGCAGCTCCAGTGAACGCGGAAGTAAACGCCCTTCGTGTGGGGTGCTTCCATCGGCGTGGCTGCAACCGTGGAACCTAGCCGCTTTGGAGCTTCACAAGATAAAACGGGTTCAGAGTCTGCTCGGCGTCGGTAGCGCCAACTATGTGAACGGAGCCTCTGCTGTTTACAATTTGAGATTTGGACCCGGCACTCCAGAAGGAAAAAAGATACACGGTGATTACTCTTCCCTGCATGCGAGTGGTATACCAAAAAGCGGGTCCTTTGTATTTTCTGAGACTCCCACAGTAAGTACTGTGAATACAATAAAGTGTATAAATGTGGTGATTAATTACAAAGCTAACAGCGCGCCCCTTAGCCAAAATCTGGCACACATGAGTGCTTCAAAATCCGCTAGAAAGTTAAGGGGAAAGAGTGCAGCAAAGAACTTAGTGGGGGCTAGCGCATCTCGAAAAAAGAGAGTAAAGAGCGCACTACAAGCCATCGAGGAGGAGACTGATAAAAAAGCTTCTCAATCAGGAAAAAGCCCACAAACAGAGCGGGAAACATCTTCATACCTCTCTGTTGAAGTGAAAGCTAAAAGGGGAAGGAAACGTTCCAAAGCGAACCCCTCCACAGCTCTTCCCCCTAGAGTCACCCCTTCTTTGCGCTCGTATTTTAAGGCGATCCCTCAAATTTTGAACCTAGGGAAAGAACAAGTCCAGTCCAGCAATAGCATTTCTAAGTTTGGTTCTGAGACCATGGAAACCAAAGAGCTAGAGGATAATGAAGTTGCTAATAATGATCTGTCCCATATACCACATTTAGAGGAGACTACACCAAGCGCACTGAGAGAGTCTGAGTCGGAGGGCTCTGTTCACCAAGACACAATAGACGATGGAATTGTAGGGGGTGAATTGATATCTATCTCTCCAGCAGATGGTAGGAATCCTCTCGAGATCCCTAACGCTAACATCGAAGATAATTTTGAGGCTGGTATATTTTCTGAAATCCCTTTAAGAACTCCTCAAGATCTATGTGATGAGGCAGTTTCTAGTGCTGACACAATATCAGTCGCCTCAGTACAAAAAATGTTTGCGGCCTTGTCAGCAGAAATTAAACAAGGCTTCGCTGAGTCAGCCTCTAATCAGAAAGATAAGGACTTTTTGTGAATCTCTTGATGAGAGATTAGGTAATTTGACGTTAAGAACACAAGCCTTAGAAGAGACGGTGGGTCAAATATCAATGAGAGCTGAGGGCACCACGGATGACATCGTTAAACTAAGGAAAGAAGATCAAGCCCTCTCAGAAAGAATGGAGATTTTAGAAAATAATGCGAGGCGGAGTAACATACGCATTTTGAATATTCCTGAGGGGTCTGAAGGTGCAGACATCAAGAGTTACATAACCACTCTTCTGAAAGAGACTCTAAATCTCCCTCAATCCATTGAGGAGCTAGCAGTAGATATTCAGCGCATACACCGGGATCCTTTCAGGCGTAACATCCAGCGGACCAAGCCTAGGAAAATCCTCGTAACTTTTCACACCTATTCATTAAAAGAACATATCTTGAACCAAGCTCTTAAGCTTAAATCGCAAACATATAAAGGCTATAATTTCCAGATCCGCTCAGATTTGTCCCACTTCACCTTGGATAAACAATGGGAACTCGGTAAAAGGATGGACGCTTTTCGTAAGCTTGGCGCTACAGTACAAATGGGGTTCCCTGCATCCCTTAAAGTCATGTTAGACAACAAAATGCACAATATTAGATCAGTGCAAGCAGCAGATGAACTCCTGTTAGCCTTTGGCAATAGGAAGCAAAGGGAATGATACCAAGTTTTGTTGAAACTATCACTATTACAATCATAATCAGATGAATCAAGAGATCGTAATGGAATATGGCTACAAGGTCGAAAAAAAAAAGGGAAATAAGTCAAAGGGTATAAACAAAAGGGTATAAATGAGGGAAAAAAAATGGGAAAAGGGGGATAAGGGGAAGGAAAAAAAAAAAAAAAAAAACCACGAACTAAAAACAAACACAAATACACGATTTACATAGCAATGTTACGGCGAGTCACCTTGTAGAAATTATGGGCACGAGGTGTCGAGACGGGGAAGAGCTAGGGGCACTTACTTCCGGATGTTTTCCGGTTGGTGAGTACGGGGTTTTCCCAGGGAGGGGGAGTTGGGGTGGGCTTGGGGGGGTAAGGGGGCAAAACCACATCCCTAGTAAAGAGCTCCAATCTTTGTATGTAAATAGCTTTCATTTTCAACACAATGTTTTTTTCTCATTGTAAGATACAAAGTAACAAGTTGTTTGAATTGTTTATTTTCTGCCTATTACAGCCAGCCCTAACAAATGTCTTAACTTCACCATCCAATGAGTAAACTAAAAATATTGTCCTGGAACGTTAATGGTCTCCGCACGAAACCACGAGCTAATAAAATCATGCAGTATCTTCGAGATACCGATGCGGGAATCATTATCCTCCAGGAGACTCACCTAATCGAGAGTGAGATACTTGACTTGGTCCGTAGGAACAGATGGATAGAGTCATCAATCTCTACAACACATGGCTCTAACACTCGGGGGGTCTCGATCTTTTTCAAAAAATCTGTCATATTCAAAATTAAACAGCAGAAAGTAGATACCGGAGGTAGATGGGTTATCGCGGCAATAGAATTAGGAGACACTAAGTTACCACTCGTGGGATATTATGGTCCTAACATTGATGACCCCTCAACACTGGAAACTTTATTTAGTCACTTGCTCAGTTTCCCAGACCCGGTGATCATAGCAGGGGATTTTAATAGAACCTTGAATCCACTCTTAGATAAAACCCCTAATAGTAGGCAGAAAATCACTTCCAAATCTAGAAACTGCCTGTTAGGTTTGATGCACCAATATGACTATTTAGATATTTGGCGGTTTAAAGAGGGTCAAAGGCAAGAATTTTCATTTAGAAATCAGAAATATAGACACAGGTCTAGAATTGATTTCATTCTCAAGTAGAGCTTTAGCTGAAAATACTATCTCAATACAATACACCCCGATGCATCTCTCCGACCATTCTGCAATTGAACTAGTACTAAAATTGGCTACGACTCCTCCCACTAGAATATGGTCATTCGATAGATCCCTTCTCTCTTCAATAGAGGATATTGTATTTTTACAAATCAGAGACAAGTCACTTTTTTAGTACTAATAAGGATACAGCTCCTATAGGGATAATTTGGGACGCGTTCAAGTGTACACTTAGAGGCCTTATTAAAAATAAAGTAGCCTACCGTAGTAGACAATATATAGATGAAGTCACCTCCATCGAAAGAAACATTTCGATAGTACAAAACGATATAGACAACATCGATCCCATCGATCCCATCGGAAATCCAACCCTTGCTGTTAAACATGCAGAATTGAATAGGTTGAAACTTTCATTGTCAGCAGTTTTGGAGAAGCGGGTCATGCAGAGGTGGGAGGCAAGCAAACTCTCGCATTTTCAATACGGGGAGGGGGCAGGTAAGCTACTTGCCTGGAAAATAAAATCTGATCGGGCACGTAATAACATCTGTTCAGTTACATCAGCGGCAGGTACTTGTTCCAGGGATGAGGAAATCAGAGCAGTTTTTAGAGAATTCTTTGAAACCATATATCAAGACGATCTTAGGCCCAATCATTGTGACGTAATTAATTGGCTGGAGGGTATATCTCTTCCGTCCTTAACAACAGAACAGTCTTGCTATTTGGACGGGGAAATAACTATAGTGGAGGTGGAGGAGGCCATAAAGAAATCAAAAAATGGTAAGGCGGTTGGCACAGATGGGATGCCTAGCGAGATTTATAAAAAACTTATCTCGGAGGTCTCACCAGTGCTGGCCACTCTGTTTAACCAAATTCTTAGAGAGGGCAAAACACCACCGGGGTCATGGAATAACGCCTCTATAACCCTAATTCTGAAACCTGGTAAACCCGCCTCTGATTGTGGCTCATACAGGCCCATTTCTATACTAAATGCCGATTATAACATTTTTACATCTATTCTAGCTAATCGGCTGGGTCGGGTTGTTCCGGATATTATAGCTCCGAACAGTTAGAACTTGTGTTGAACAAACTTTCTGAATATGGATTAACAACTGAATTAAGCAAATGTGAATTTGCCATGAAATCTGTAACATATTTGGGTCATGAGGTTGGTGGAGATAGCATTTCTCCGAAGAAAATTTTAATCAAAGCAATAAAAGAAGCCCCTTCTCCAACTTCAAAAGACGATTTAATGTCCTTTTTCGGATTAGCAGAATTCTACTCCAAATTTGTCAGCAATTTTGCCTCTAAAACTCACAAAAGCAAGAATTTAAGTGGAACTCTGAATTGCAAAAAGATTTTGGTACTGTTAAAAACTAACTATGTGGTTGCTTTTCTTTTATAGGGGTTTAATCCACTTGCCCACAGTATCATAACCACTGATGCTAGTGGTAAAGGGTTAGGTGATGTGCTAACTCAAGGAATAACACAGGTGATGAACGTACTGTAGCTTTTGCGTCCAGATCTTTGACCACTTCTGAGAGCAAATTTTCAGTCATTGAGAAAGAAATGTTAGCCACAGTCTAGGTGATGGAAAAGTTTAGACAATACATTTGTTTAGAGGTGCTCAATGTACTATAAGCACGAATCATAAGCCATTGGTGAAAGTTCTTACCACCCATGGAACTATGAAAGCCACACAGAGAATTGCTAGGATGTCCTTACATCTTTTGGATTATGTGTACGATGTGGTTTACTTACCGGGTAAGAGAAATCAAGTTGCAGATTTCTTGAGTAGGGCACCTTTACCATACTCTGTTAACACTGAAAATGTTTGGGACAATTATAGTGTAGCTTGTATCAGTGATTTTAACGCTTTAGATTGGGAAGATTGTAATGTAGCCACTATTCATGATTTAGATTCAAATGGTATTTCAAATTCTGAATAGATAAATGAATACACTAAAGATACTGTTCTTACTGAAATTAAGGAATTCATTGTCAATGGTTGGCCTTGTAAGAGAAACATTTTACCTCATCATAAGAGTTTTGGGGAAATAAGAGATGAACTTTCTGTTAATGACTCTGGTGTTATTCTAAGAGTGAAACTCTGGTACTGGTGGGCTAATATGGACAATCTCATTGAGGATTTAGTTACATCTTGCAGCGTTTGTTTCAATTCTAATAAAAACACAATTGTTATTCAGACCATATTTGGGTGAGAGGAGTATTCCTAATGGTCCTTGGGAAGAATAGAGTGTTGATTTATTAGGCCCCGTTTCTGATGGGAAACCTTGGTATCTACTAGTCATAGTAGATAATTTCTCAAAATGACCAGAGGTAGTTTTAATTGATAATATAGAAAGTAATAACGTTATTGATTGTTTAGAGAGTTTATTCTCAAGAGAAGGGATCCCGAAGGTCATTTTAAGTGACAATGGTACTCAATTTTGTGCTGAAAAATTCAATTGCTTCCTGACCACGAAAGGTACCAATGGAAAAAAAGCACCTACTTATCATCTGGCTGGGAATGGAATTGTAGAAAGATTCTACAGAGTGATTATGGGTAGCATTCAAGCATCCATTAGTGTAGCTACAAACCTTTCAAAACCATTTGGGTATTCAGGATTAAACTCACAGGTACTGGTTACAGACATTTCAGGATTTTAAGAGGTAGAGAACCTTTCACAAAAGATAATGGTGCTTTGAACCAAAAGAAAATATGCAATAAGTGGTCACCCGCTGTAGTAAGTAAGATCTAATTAAAATAAGTTACAAGACAATTGTAAAGCTTATTATGATCAGAAGCATAGCACATAAGATATTTTCCTTAAGCATGAGAGATTGGGTTTAAGTGAAGTTTGCACACAAAACAAAGAAGGGTTGTAGCAAATTTTCAAATCCATTACAAGTAATGGAAGTGTACTCCAAATCTGAAAAATTGAGTGAAAGTAAAGTATGGCATTTTGGCAGAATGTCCTGGTGTAACAAAGTTTTGAATTGGGGTAATGTTCATGACAAAAATTTTACTAAGGCCAACAAAATTAAGGCAATTTTGAAAAAGACGTCCAGGTTAGAGTTTCGATATGCACAGATATGGTTTTGTGCACTTGCGATGAAACTTATACAGACCCTCACTAACTGCCAGTGTACCTCTGTGATTGGAGAGTGACGTGCATTTGGCTCAAGCAAACAGCCAAAATTCCTTTAGGGGTCAAGGGGACAGTTGACAGAGCCCAGTGTCAGGGCAAAGTTACTTAAGTCTTATTAGCCGAGTCCTCGTTTGAAATGGTCAAGAAAGTGTGCATCAGTCTCAGACACGAGGCAAGAACTAAAAGCATACAAAAGTGAGGTGGGAAGATGAGAAGGGTATTGTGTCACTCTGGCAAATGCATCAAGGTAATTTAAAGAGGTGACGAGTTATCTTCCCAGGCCATCAGGAACAATGTGCTCAGACAGGGGGAAAGAATGCAAAACACAGACTCTGGGCAGCAGTGCACTAAGCTGATCCTTATTTCAAAGGACACACATGAGAAGACTAATGGACTCCATAATGCACATGGTTTAAAATTCCTAAACACCTCACACGTGATCATAATAACCATACGTAAATGTGTGTAGAGGAGTCCTTCATGCATGTTTCATCCATGATGGAGGTAAAGTACTCCAGTTAAGGAAGTCCGGAAAGAATGCACATGGGGTGAAGCCACTATGCAGTTTCTCCACCAGAGCACAGAAAAAAAAGTCGTCTCTCCTGAACATAATCACTGGCCCCCACTTTATGTCTCCCACGGCCAGGGCAGAGTACGGTAGACACGCTCTGAATGAGGTGCGCACTTTGGACAACCACCATTGATGTGAGCACTCAGCTCTGGAGTCTTGCACCAACAAAATGAGGGGTCCTCAGTGTGCCCGAAAATGTTTGCCCAAACAGGTTTCTTGTTTAAGGCTCAAAATATTCATGATTAAAACATAAGACTACTGGCACCCTGACCCAAGATGCAGCTTCTTAATGTTTACAAAGTGTAACACAGCATGCCGTTTGCAGGCACGTCGACAAACTCAATACATTTATACCCAGTCGCAGTGCTACACAGCTCACAGTTTTGAGGATTCTGAAACTCAACTGGCAAAGTTAATCCCCAGTCAACACACTGTGACACTTTATGTCATCTTGAGTGATTTTATGGTGATGCCAAGTCTTGATAAATCTGCCCCCTTGGTTTGTTTTCTTTCTCGGCCCCTTCAATCAAGTCAGGCAACAAAAATTCTGATGCACTTTACTTCTAAAATGCAAACAATGAGTTTGAAAAATGTGCCACTCGCTGTGCTGCTTAAGCAAATTAAGTACTTGCATTAGATTGTAAAAAGTTTGCAAATATGCTAATGGTATAGGGCACCAGGCAAGGGTGCCTTGGAACAAATGAGCAAACTAAAGGGAAGCATGGCCACTTCTCTTCCTTATTAACTCCCTATGTTTTTGTTTTTTTAAAACTTTATTGTGCAAAACAAAATCATTACAGATATGGGCCTACAACCACAGGGGCCGGCCGCTAGTGTTTGTGGATTAATTACATACATTCAAAAAGCAGCGGGCGACCCCAATAGGTCCAGCAGAGGTACAGGATATACGTTCGACAACACAGGAGGTATGCAGGATACAAAGTATTTTTAAGTTTTTATAAAGGAACAAAGAAAGAACGAAGGAACAAAAAAAAACTCAAGACGAGAAACATTGTAGAAGATGTCTAGCTCAGACGGGGGAGACCTACCATACCAGGACAGAGAATCAGGAGGACGATAGAGAACGCCAGTGGGGGGAGGCAGTGGGTAAGTCAGGACAATCGGGTAAGGAATACAGTAATCAAGGAACCTCAGAGGTCAGGGGGACAAGGAAATGTTCGGGATGTCTGCGAAGGGGGGCGTACAGATGTTCCCTCGGTATGTGTTCCACTGGCCCCAAATTTTACTCCACGCCCTAGGCTTGCCCCTAGCCAAATATACTGTCTTCTCCCTGAACATGCACCAATCCATATTCTCCTTCCATACAGACACGGTGGGAGGCCGTTGGGAACCCCAGAGCTGCGCAATATCCCTTTTGGCAATCATGTTACCAAGGGCCGCCCACAGGGCCTGGGCGACGTTGTAGTCATTCGGCTCCCACACATTCAGCAAACATCTCCGAGCCTCCGGCAACAGAGCGACCCCTGTGACACACTCCATTACGGCATGCACGTGGTGCCAATACGCAACGACATCACGGCACTCCCAAAGGATATGAAGGAAAGTGGCACTCATTCCACAACCGCGCCTACACAATCCGTCCGAAGAAAAACCCTTGCAACCAAACGAGGACCCGTCACATACACACGGTGAATAATTTTAAGCTGGACAATGCGGAGACGGGCCGGAATGGCGACCTCTTTCGGGGAGGATAGTGCAGACTGCCAGTCTTCGTCGTCCAATTCCAACCCGTCTCCAGTCCAGGCCTCCCTAAGACGCACAAGGAGATCCGCCCGATTGTTGATTAGCTTTTTATAAATCAGGGAAATTGTACTGTCGGGCAGATGACCATCGAGTATACGGTCCTCAAGCGGGGAAGATTCAGGGACCGTGGTACCGGCCGTGAAGACCGACAGTAGAGCGTGACGCACCTGTGCATATCTGAAGAACTCCCGCTCACTCAACTCATACTCACTCTGAAGCTCCGCGAATGGTTTGACCCCACCTTTCACCCAAAGATCACCCACTCTACTAATGCCAATCGTGTCCCAGTTCTCAAAACCTTTCGTCGTCCAGAGGCATCTCAATCGTTCCGAAGCAAACAAAGGGGTCGCTTGCGTCAGTCGATCATTCCACCCCATGCCCACATTGGCATCCTTCCATACACGCACTGCAATCTTGGTGGGTCCCGTTAGGTTCCTCCCCGCCGTCCGAGAGTAGAGTGCTCTGTTGAAGTCGCCACCAGGCAACAGGTGTTTATCCATCGCAAACGCTGGATTCGGACCGGGTGCATATGTAGCATGGTTAATGGCGGACAACTGGGAGGCCCAATAATACCTCCTGATGTCTGGGAGTGCGATGCCCCTGTCATTCCAGGGGAGAGTTAGATTTGAGAGAGCGATGGGTGCTTGACCGTCCCAAACAAGTCTCCTCTGTAAACCCTCCACCTCCCGAAAGTAGCTCGCCAGAATAATATCAAAGGAGTTCTAAAGTGTGTAGAGAAATCGGGGTAGGGACATCATTTTAAACAGCGCCGCTCGACCAAGAGGGGACAGTGGCAGTCTACGCCAACGAGCTACGTCAAGCTTCGGAGAGGAGGAAGGAGATTATGCTCGTAGCGGGCAGCCGAGTCCAACAATATGTAAGCCCCCAAGTACTTGAAGCCGGAGTGAGAAATTTGAATGGGGAACCTAGTCGGCAAGGAAGGAAGGCCACCAGAGATGACATAAACACACGATTTAGACCAATTAATAATCAAACCGGAGTTTTTGCCAAAAGAAGTCAGGACGTCAAAGAGGACGTTGAGGGACTTGCGAGGGGAACTGAGATACAGAGAATATCGTCAGCGTACAGCGAAACCCGGTCTTCAAAGTCAGGGGTCCACTGAATGCCCTTTATCAAGGGTTCCCATCGGAGCCAGGCCGCGAGCGGCTCCAGGGCAAGAGCAAAGAGCAGGGGGGGACAGTGGACACCCCTGCCTGGTACCCCTCCCAAGTGCGAAGGACTGGGAGACCCTACCATTGACAACCACCTGGGCCAGCGGGTCCGTATATAAAAGCCTCACCCAACTGATAAATCCCGCACCGAAGCCAAACCTTTCGAGATTGGCCCAAAGGTACGGCCACTCTATCGTGTCAAAGGCCATCGTGGCGTCCAATGAAGCCAAGATGGCCGGTTCAGACAGAAGCTCCGCCCTGGCGAGGACGCCATGAAGGCGACGCAAGTTTAAAGCAGTGTTCCGGTGCGGAATGAAACCAGATTGATCCGTATGGATCAGGTCACAAATAACAGTGAGGAGGCGGTTAGCAGGGACCTTAGCGAGAATCTTAGGCTCAGCATTCAGTAAGGAGATAGGCCTGTATGAAGCACAGCGGTCACGAGGTTTGCCCTCCTTTGGAATTACCACTATAGTAGCCAGGCGCTGGTCACTAGGGAGAGAGCCAAGATCACGCGACTGCGTAAACATATCACGAAGATATGGTGCGACCTTGTCCGGGCGTAATTTGTATAATTCAATGGGTAAGCCATTAGGCCCCATGGCTTTGCCGGAACGGAGGGAACGGATGGCAGTCGCAATCTCGTCAACCGACAACGATGCATCCATACTCTCCCGATCCTCTTCAGACAGGCACAGCAGCGCGATGTCTCTCATCAAAAAGCTAGAGTCATCCTCGTCTCTGTCAGACACCGGGGAGTAGACCACACGAAAATAATCAGCAAAACATTCCACAATCTCACCTGGGTCAATCACATCTACTCCGTCAGAATTCTGAATCACAGGGACCACACGATTCGCTCTCTCCTTCTTATCGAGCCAGGCAATCAGTTTACCCGCATTATCCCCAACATCATACAATCTACCTTGCTGTTCTCTGTACATCGTTTTGGCGGCGTCCGTCACAAGGGATTTATAATCAAACTGTCTCAAGCTAAGGGCGTGGAGTTTGTCCCGGGTGGCACCCGTGTCCAGGTCATGCTCTAAATCCAGTATTTCAGCCTCTAGACTCTCAACCTCCCCATTCCTAGCTTTCTTAGTCTCTGCTATTAGAGATAGGGCGTGTCCGCGAATAACAGCCTTAAAGGCTTCACTCAGGGACACTGAAAAAGTAGCAACACAGGAGAATGATCCGAAATACCCCGGGCCAAATGGCCAACTTCCGCTATGTAGGAGGACTGGACAGCGGGCATAAGGAAGTAATCTAGCCTGGAGAGACTGCCATGAGCACCAGAGTGAAAGGTGTAGTGACGTAGCGTCGGGTGCATTAACCTCCAGCAGTCCATCAAAAGTGTCCAGGAACCCACCAAGCCATGATTGAGACGCGGGAAGGTCCCGGGTTGGGGGGGTGGTGGAACTACCGAATTGAAGTCCCCATCCATAAGGAGAAGACCGTCAGGGAGCCCCTGCATCATCCGACCAACATCAGAGAAAGTATAGGTCTGGAGGCCTGGGGGTACATAAACAGTGACCAAAGAGAGAGTCTTGCCCTCCCACCTACCGGTGAGGGCGGCACAACGCCCACTGTCACCAAGAGTGACATTATCAATCTCAAAAGGGAGGGAAGACCGGACCAGAATACCAACCCCTCTAGAACCAGCGCGACCAATCGGTAACCCCACCTATTCATAGAGTGACACACATTGCCAACTAGGTGCGTCTCCTGCAGAAGTACCACATCAGGGGACAAACGCCGTAAATATTGCAGTGCAACACCCCGTTTTATACAATCACCCAAACCATTGACGTTCCAAGAAATGAGCTTCAGCCCACTACCCCCCATTCCCAAACATGCTGCATGGGGCTCCCCACGAAGAGTAGGACATCAGGAGCAGAGAAAGAACCAGTATGCCGCCTTGAGAAAGAAAAACACAAACACAAACACCCCTTCCCACCCTCCAACCAAAACGCGTTACAACTCCCCCCTCCCTGCACCCCTGCAAAAGACTAAAAAGCCACCCCAAAATGCAGTGTGCCTGTCGCCCTAACAATCTCATTCTACAAAAAGACCCCGGAGGAGGAAAGAGGCCCGTCCCCACCCGCCACCTAAAAGTGGACTACTACAGAGCAACATACACAAGAGAAATAGCACCCAGCTGAGCAAAGTCCAATGTTCAGAGATCAGGGACCGAAAAGTCACTTTGCGTAGGCTCACCACCCTCGGCACCGCCAGGGTGCCCCGTCCGATCGCCTCGGCCCGGCAGGGAATCCAACCAGTCACTCACACTGTCCGGTCGATCGAAAAAGAAGGTCCATTCCTCATATGCCACTCGAAGCCTGGTAGGGAAAAGCATGGCGTACTTCAGGCCCAGGTCCGGGAGACGTCGCTTAACCCCGAGAAAACCCATCCTTTGTCTTTGCACAAGTTGGGTGAAGTCCGGGAAAAAGTTAACCGAGGAGTTTTCAAATTTCACCGGGCCATGCACTCTCGATGCCTGCAAAATCGCATTACGATCTCTAAAGTGGAAAAGTCTCGCAGTGATAGGCCTCGGAGGGGCGCCCGGCTTGGGTTGACTGCCCGGGACACGATGTGCACGCTCCACAGCGAAGAATTTACTCAGGCCAGAAGGGGCAAGATGGGTGAGGATCAGATCTTCGATCAGGAGGTCCACCGAGTGAGTCTCTGGGTTTTCCGGAACACCAATGACGGGGATGTTATTGCGTCTTGCCCTGTTTTCATAATCCTCCAGCCGATGGGACATTTGGTCATTCACCGATTTCAAATTTCCAAGTTCGGTTTGGAGTTCCACCACATCGGCCGTGAGGCTGGAGGTCTTCAGATCCAGTGATTTTACTTTTTCGTTTGTTTTAGACAGGTCGGCCCTGATCAAAGTGACATCCACGGCCACAGTGTCGATTTTATTAGCCAGGGCCTCATATTGCTGGCCGATGGTTTCCCTCATGCCGGTGATGGCGCCCATAATGTCCTGCAGGGACAGCTCAACAGGAACAGAAGTGTTGTCTCTGACGTCCTCCGGGGTACGACTGGAAAGCCCGGGGGAGCCTTTGGCTTGAGTATACAGGTCCATAACATTTGTCTGGACCGGTCCACCTCGAAGAGACGTCTTAGTCTTACGCTTCTCGGCGTCACCCCTGCCCGCCATACTGGAGACTGCTCCCGGGAGGGGCCCACGAGACCTGGTGAAAATGGCCGCCGGAAACCTGGGCGCCAACACAAAACCACAAGGGCTGGCTCGTATGACCAAGAAAAAGTAACAGTGTGATCCAAAAGAGATGAAATGAGGAGGCAGTTCAGACACTAAGTGGGGGCTAGAGCGGTCCCCAGCCAGGCGAAATGGTCTCTCAATCAGACCATGTGGGGATCCGGGAACGAAACCGAAAGTAGAGATGCGGCACCAAGGAGGCCCCACTGCCGTTGTTGTTCAACTCCATCCCAAATCCGCAAGCAGCCAAGGCCCCGGCACGGCCTCCAGGTGGGCCTCGAAAGTTCAAAGTGCCGTAATTTTGTTTACCCAAGTCCGATTTCAATTCTGAGAAGAGTTATGGACTCAGTCAAGGTTCATCTTCGAAGAGCCGTCCAAGAAATCAGGATATCCTCAGGATAAATTGCGAGGAGTGGTGGGGGTCCGGGGAGCCCTGCGCTCACGCGCAGGGGTGTGGAATTTAATAAAATATCTAGTTGTCCATGGGACAAGTAGCTTCATAAATCTGCTTGTCCTTTAACAAAACCCACTTGTCCCTTTAGTGCCATATAGTGCACCGTCAAATAATGGCAGCAATCTCGTCATAAAAGAGCTTTGGCAATTGCCACTCTGGTTATGTCAGGCTCATAGTATAGAAGGATTTGAATACTAGCAAATCCCTTATTTTGCATCCTTTCTGCAAGTCTACATGCTGGGTTTGGAGGTAGCAGTAAGCAATATTTACAAGGTTAGAATGCTCTTTCGAGTCTATGCAAACCTACTAACGCGCATATTTTGAGGGCTATCATCAGCCTCTATTTAATCCTTTCCAATACTGAGAAGGGTTGGAAATGTAGTCCTGACAGTAGTAACATTTCTTTGAGGGCTGGGAAAAATGTGGTTCGAAGAAAAGTGAACTTGTAAACATTCAACAGATTTTCGCAGTGGTAAAACTGCACATTCATAGCTCATGTGAAAGTGCAATTCACAAATATTTCCTAGAGTATGATTTCCTGGCCTACTTAAGGAAATTCATGTGAATTCATGAAAGATGTAAATGTGCATTAATGCAAGGACATCCATCATTGTGCACTTTTGTGGCTTTCTTTAACAATTGAGCTTTAACCAAGAACTTTTGTTTTAATTAAAATGCTATCTCTATCTATCGGCTGACTTCACTGTGTGTAACAGCATTCTGCTCTTTTACAAGAAGCATATCTGCACAAAAAGTAGTTTTGTTCAGTTCCAGGAACTACTGTGGCAATGTGGGCTTTTTGAGAACAAAAACAGTTGGCTGTCTAGGAAGAACGTGCTGGCAAACAGCACCACGCTCACCTGATGAGCCGAGATAGAGTAAGGAGCATAGTGCAGGCCAAGTGCGTGAGCAGAAAATTAAAATACACCCCACTTTGAGCCAAAGTTCTTATGCTACCAAGCAAGTGAAGAAAGCCATTGCAACCCTCTCTAGAAAAGCTCTTGTCTTTCCCATCCAAGCATCTACCCATTAATCTTATTATTCGCCCACTGATATCTACCATTTTACCTTTATATTGTCATCCATTCATTCTTTCATCCAATAGCCTTTCACCATTGTTTTTCCATCCAACCATCCGCCCACCCATATCTAAACCTACCCAACCATCTCCAAACCTATACATCCATCTATTGCAGCCACCCACCCTTCCTTTTTCTCACCCATCCACCACCCTTTCACTCGTTCCATTCCAGTGGAGAAGTGTGGCTCAATGGTTAGAGCGGCAGACCCTGATGCAGAGGTCTAGCCCCGGACCAGGGTTCAATTCCCCGCCTCGGCGGGTCTTGGGCTCAAAATTCCACGGACCTGATAATTCTCGCCTCGGTGCCTATTCCAATCATGGAGTCCCACTCTGCAACTCTGGGCAATAGCTTGCTTAATCTCCACAACGGCCCCCACAACGCTAAGGATGCCTGGCCTCCACCTTGGGGGTGCCCAGGAGTGGACGCCTCACAGGGAAAGCCAGGATGGGTTCCACAGCGGTATTCGTACAAGCGCCTTGAGACCCTTGCGGGTGAGTAGTGCGCTATACAAGTATCAAATTTACATTTACATTTTACATTTACCCTCCTTTTTATTCATCCATCTATTTATCCATCATTCCGCCCACCCACCCATCCTTCCACTCATCCATCTTCTCTCTCACTAATCCATCCACCCTATAACCCATGCATCCACTCTTTCCTTCATCACATCAGTCATCCATCCACCATACCTGTCACTCATCCATCCTTGAACCTATCCTTTCACTCATTCATTCATTCATCCATCCATCTAGCCAGACACACTTACACTCACTCATCCAACCACCCTTTCACCCACACATCCATCCATCCTTTCACTCAATCACCTGCTCTTTCACATTACTTATCAGCCTTTGTCTGCTGAGTTGTAGACCGAAGAGGCACATTAAGGGCTGCACCCCCACTGTAGCTGCTACAATGGGGGGGGGGGGGGGGGGGGGGGGGGGGGGTTCATGACACCCTTCTCCAACCATATCCTTCCATCTCCAAATCTATCCATCAAACTCATCCATTCCTCCTTCCATTCATTCATCCCTCCCTCCCTCCCTCCATACATTCATCCCTCCCTCCATCCTTTCACTCATACATCCACGCTTTAACCCCATCATCCTCTTTTTAACTCAGATATCCATCCACAGTTGCACTCATCTTCCATCCATTCTTTCACTCATCCATCCATCCTTTCACCCCATCCATCCTCCTTTCAACTCATATCCAGCCTCCCTTTCAGCCATCCCACCATCAATCTGTCCTTTTGCTCATCCATCCACCCTTTCAACCCCCTCCATCTACCCTTTCACTCATCAGCCTTTTCACTCCACTATCCACCCATCAATCTATCCATCCATCCGCTTATCCATCCAGCAACCTTTCCACCAAGCCAACCACTTATCCATCCATCCACTCACCTATCCACCTATCCTCCACCCACCCACCTATCCACTTATCCTCCATCCACCCACTTATCCTTCCATCCACACACCTATCCACCTATCCTCCATCCACCCACCTATCCACCTATCATCCATCCATCCACCCACCCAACCATCCACCCATCCATCTTCGTGCTTTCAGCCGTCAATCCACCATTTCATTCAGCCATCCATCCTTTCACTCATCCATCCTCGTTCACCCCATCCATTCATTTTCCCCTTGCGTTAATCCTTTTATCCTTTCACTCATCCATTCTTACATCAATCCTTGCATCTATCCATCCACCCTTTAACCCACCCACTCACCCACCCTTTCACATTAATTAGCCTTTGTCTGCGAACCTGCAGATGAAAGACGCCTATCAAGAACCTCACAGCTGCAGTAGCTGCTACAACTGTGTGTTTACCGTGCACCCTGGAGAAGGCAAAAAGTGAGACGAAGTGAATGTACAGAAATAGGTGTGGGCCTGAGGCCTGCATGAAAGCCCCATGGGGAAAGTAAGGAGATGTAATGTATGCGTAAGATATGAGAGGCCAAGAGAAGGGGGTCAGGGCTGTCAGAGATGGCGGCGGAGGAGGGTTAGCAGGTATAGGCACCGGGTAAAACATAAAGGTGTATAGGAAATACAAAGGGGAGGGGGGGCACGAGCTTCATGAGAAGGGAAAACAAGGTGCTTTACAGTAGTTCCTGGAGGTGAGGATGTGGAGGAATCTTGGGGCCGTAAGAGGCCCAAGGGTGAATCACAGAATGAAAGGCAGGGATCACAAGTTCAAGTCAGAGCGGGGGCCAAGAGGCAGAAAAGGCAGTCTCTTACATGCCAGTGCTGCGGGTGTTCTGGAGCTGCAGAAGCTCGATGTTGGTCTCAGGCACAAAGTAAATGAAAGGCCCAGAAGGGGCCCACAAGCCACACGTGAGCCTGATACTGCTGTGGATGTACATGCTGGGGTCGGAGGTAGCTGCAACTTTGACCTTCGCTCCATCATGTTCTTCTGCTCAGGGGAAAGTGAAAGTGCAACCCCCAGCTTTTGCATTCGTCCTTTCAGTGCTAATAAACTGCTCTGAGCGACTTATAAACTGGATGTGAACAGAGTTCAACAGCTGTGTATCCAATTACTTTAGGACTTTCTACTTGTCCTTCGGACAGAACAGAAATTAAAACCTCTTGCCCTTGTAGAAAATCTAGATGTCTCGGGCGTCGGGAGATATGAATTCCCCACCTCTGGCTCACGCGACCATCTTGGATGCTAGCTAAGCTCCTCCTCCCCCTATGGTTTTCTTGACATAGATGGCTATGCGTAACACCTGCTTTTCTACGAAGCATAGTGTTCGGTTATCAACTGGTGCTGATCCTACAAAGGAACTCCGCTTCAACTAGTTGGATCTCCTAGCAACCGAAACATTTTGAGAAGTGTTTTACTAAAGGAGTTTTGATCACATTTCCAAAACCTACCAAAGGTGAAAATTAAAAGGTTCACATCCCAAAGTACATACAGTTTTAGTGAATATGCCATCAGTTCGAAACTCAATGTAATTAACTTGCTTAATGGTGAAGATAATTAAACACTCATCCAGATTCAGAAAATTAAAAATGTGGCCACCTGAGCCGTGTGGTCTTCAATTCCTTGCTAAAATGCATAGTCCAATATCGCTTTTCTGGTGGGACTGGAGGGGTGGCAGTTTAGTACTGCTTTCAACCTGTTATTCACCCCGCCCCCAAGGATTGTATTAGGTCTCGACTAGACAGCACGAGACATGTTCTATATACTTTGTGGGCTTCAGCCCGCCCATAGGCTACCCATTTGCTGGCTGCATCATAACTTTCATATTCCTTCTCCCAATTTGTCCATGGCATGCATGAATCATGCCTCTTCCTCTTCCTGTGTTTAGCTCTACCGGAGAGAATGGAACAATTGCTGCTATCCAACCACTGCCCCCATTTTAAGTAGTATTTTAAACTACTTCTTTCCTGGTTGATGAGCACTTTACGCGAGCACTGGTGTTTTCACCGACTGCTTCATTCCTGTAAACAAGCCTGTGAATCTTGTTCTTATCTCATCACATTGGCTGTACAAAGACCAAGTTCAAATGTCAGACACTGTTTTCTGAGCGTGCATGTGTACTTAATGTCTTGTTTTTGCTAGTTTGTTTTGCAATAATCTTGTTCTAAAGAACCCAAAACAATCATTTTACCAACATGCAATGCTTAACAAACATTAAACAGTTGATTCTACAAATGGGCTCCCTTGAGCCTTTAAGCTGACGAGCTTCTGGATGACGCACCTGCGTGCCGGTTAGGCATCGAGGCCTGTGACGGTTACTTGGCGGCCTTCTCTACCACCCAAACTACGTTCTCTACTGATGAGGGAAGGTATCCCGAAACCCGGGCCATGTCCAGGGTCTAGAGATCTTCAGAACAACAAGTACTTACTTGCACCTACTTAGGTGAACCACTTACAAACTATAGGTACCAGAATCCTTAGGGGCGATCCGGAGGAGGGGCTAGCGGTGTGCGATCCATTGCGGTTGATTCTACAAATGGGCTCCCTTCAGCCTTTAAGCTGACGAGCTTCTGGATGGCGCACCTGCGTGCCGGTTAGGCATCGAGGCCTGTGACGGTTACTTGGCGGCCTTCTCTTCCACCCTAACTACATTCTCTACTGATGAGGGAAGATATCCCGAAACCCGGGCCATGTCCCGGGTCTAGAGATCTTCAGAACAACAAGTACTTACTTGCACCTACTTAGGTGAACCACTTACGAACTATACGTACCAGAATCCTTAGGGGCGATCCGGAGAAGGGGCTAGCGAGGTGCGATCCATTGCGGTTGATTAAACATTAAACATCTATTTGTTTATTTTCCATGCCTTTTTGTAGACATTTTAATTCTACGGTCTAAAAATATTTTAAAGCTCATATTTCAAAGGCATTTCAAAGTGCCTGTTATTCAATCTTGCTCACAGGGTTTGCCACTGTCACTTTCTGACTAATAAAAATCCCATTCTGAGAAAAGTATAGCACACTCATGTCGCCAGCCATCCTCGTTACTTTGGCAAGAGTTCGGCAGCTTCCCGACACTGGTCTCCAGCCCTCCGGTCACTTGTACTATTGTGGGGAGATACATTAGAGTGCACTAATAATGCCACTTGCCTCCCTTCTTGTCTAAGACACACCCCAAATACAAACACTATCGTCAGTTTGGGCTTCTAAAACTGCAGTCTGTGCTTGTGAGCTAACTGCAAAGTGAGTCTTCTCTCCATGCCTGCAGGCAGTGAATGTTCTATATTGCGCCTCGGTCTCAGGCTGCTCTGTACTTAATTCTGTGTGACTGAGATTCTGCCAGCTGAGAATGGTTTCTGAGTGGCTTAATTGTTATGTCATTGCTTGGTTTTCTTTTGGGATGTCCTCACTTTGTGCAAGATAGTATCTGTAACATCGAGGTGCAAAGTTCAGAAGGTGACAGTGCCTGAATTGTTTTTAGTCTAATGACTGGGCAAGCTTTTAGACAAGAGAAACTCTCAAAGAATTGTGCATGGGGGTCTGCAGTGCTTCTTGTAATTTCTAAAGCTACAGAAATGAACAGAATCATACAAAACAAGCATTGGCATAGCCAATAGGTCTTGCCTTTTGGACCTGCTGCATAACTAAATACTTATAAGGTCCCAAAGGCGAGACCTATTGGCGATGTCAATGCTTGTTGTTTATCATGCTGTGCCACAGTTAGTTTGGGCCGCCCATTAATGAAATAATGAATGACATCATTTAGACTAAAAACACATCATCCAATTTAAGACCCTGTGTTTGCTCTTGGATGCATTTCCTTTTGTTTAGGAAGTCCTTGCTCTATGGATTTCTTATCCTGTGATAACATTTTAGGGGGTCGCTTGTAAATAGCACAGCCTTAGGATTTATAATGTTTTTTAAAATATCAAGTTCATGAAGTAAAGGCATGTTTACAGGCTTCTTTCGACTCATTTTCCTAAGATTCAGTTTGCAGTTTCTCTCTGCTAATGCTAAACGTTCAGAAAAGGAATTCTACTCGCAACTTTCACATGTTTGTAAGCAAAAACGCATCATCTTTTATTGAGAGGTGAGGGGAGCGCAGAAAAATCTAGTTAAGTTGTTCAAACTTTTCCCGGAACAAAAAGCTAGGCATAATGAGCTTGAAAATGCATTTTGACCAATTCCGTTTTTTTAAAAAGTTGACAAGTATTATAAATTTTAGTGGAATAAACTAGGATAAGAAAAAGTTTGTCCCTCTCAAATCCACAAAATCGCATAAATATCAGATGAAATACAACGCGTAACTCCACATTGCAGCAATGCACCAATAAAAAAAATACTTATAAGGTCCCAAAAGCGAGACCTATTGGCTATGCCAATGCTACCCCGTGTTCCGTTTCGGGAAGGGGCGACAGCTCCAAATAACCTCTTTAACAATGACTGAGTCGGATTGAGCCAAACATCCGACGGCCTGCGCTGTCAACCGAGGCCTTTTGTGCGCTGTGTTTGCACTTCATGGTTTCCATTGAAAGGCGCCCTCTGCCCACGGCACGAGGTCAACGAGACACCCCCAATCTGCCTCTGGCGGGGTCCAGCAGTGATGTACACAGAGCCTCTAGTCAACACAACCAAGGATGGAAAGAAGGTACGGGCCTGGGTGTGCCCATCAGGCCCTGTTGGTCTTCCTCATCCTTAAGCAGTGAGTGTAAACCGTTAAGTAGTTTACTCGGAGCCACGCTCTACACACAGACATGCTAGTGCCAAGCCCTGTGTGATGTCACGATACCCCAGTACAGATGCTAGCCATCTCAATAGAAGACAGACTAATGCTGAAAGTCCTTACTTAGAATACAAAGCGGGCTGTGATCACCCAGTGACGACCCAAACTAGAAATCTGCCTCAGAGCTATCAACCACCAACACCATTAAATACTCCACAAAAGGGCAAGAAGTCTGAATGCGTCATTTAATGCAAACAATATAAATACACTTCCATTGGTTGTGTTTCCGTGTTAGGCCCAGTTTGAGCGAAAGGTGTACCGTCAGAGGTCATCACGCCGTGTGCACATTCCACACCAACCCCGAGTCAGACATGGTTCAAAAATGTAACGTTACGATCCTTAGCTATAACAACCCAACTCCGCTAACCGCGCCAGCCAGCTGCCTTTTAGGCACGCCAAGGAAGGGTCAAAGGGCGGGGCTAGGAAAGTAATTCCTTCCAAGCTGAGCCGTACATCAAAGCAAGGCTGTGTGTGAAACGGCGGAGATAATTCCAATGTGAAAATGTGCTGGGCACAGCGCAGCTCGCCCTCGGCTGGAAGGAGCTGGGGCCGCTCTTGCGTCGGCTCTCAATATACGAGGGGTTCAAGCCCTTAGTAAGGGTCGGGGGAGGGGAAACACTAGTTGCTGCAGGCTCAGTAATCCTTGACACAGCGATAAGTCTGCAGTGGACGAGTGTGGGGCATACGCACGATCAACAGCCTTTGAGTCTGAGACATACACGCTAAATCAGGGGTCTTTTTCATGAGTCGTCATGAATGTGGCTATCCTGCAGACCATGCGCAAAATGTGGTGAACGTAGCTTGCATACCCACACACAGCATTCGGTGCCTTTGCCATCGCCCAGGCACAGCCTCTTGTAACCTGCAGGTCAGTGGAATCGCCTGTGTGTCTTCCCAGCCTGCGAGTCTAGAATCACTACCGGCTTTGGCGGTGGAAGAGAATTTTACAGCGCTCCTGTCTTAGGGCCAGATATGCAGCCTCACGCGCGCTATGCTGATGAGAAATAGGGGGTGGGGGTAGGAGGGAGGAGAAGAGAGCGGCAGAGCAATAGGCGCTGATCGTGGCCAGCAGAGGAGCTCGCCAATTAGAAAGCCTCCCTCCATCGCCGGTGGCTCCGCAGCGGAGGGTCGGCGCGCGCTCATTATTCACAGCGCGTGCTGCGGACAGCGACGTCCCACGGGGCCACGGGCCGGGGATTAGTGGGACACAGGAACCCCAGCCAGGGAGCACAGCTTCGTCCGGAAGTGGTCAGAGGCAGCCGCGGTGAGAAGATGGGGCGCAACCCGCGCTGCGCCTCTGAGATAGCCCCATTGGCTGAGCCCATGATCTGTATGTATCAGGACGCGTGTACTAAAGCAGTACTCTGGAGAGCAATATGCATATGCAATCAATGTTTAAGTGATGCATAATACGTTGAGGTGACACATCCTTTATGCTGGCATTAATAGAGTAAAATTTACCTTAAAAACTGACATAAAACAATATCCTGGGGCAGGAGTCTTCGGCTCTTCCCAGGACTGACAAACGAGATTTAGTTCCACCTCTCACTCGAGAAAGTCTTCAAACAAGCTCACGCGGGAGGAGGGGCGGAGCACTTGTGGAAGCGATAACTGCTGCTATTTGGCGGCGCGCGCGCTCCCATAGGTAGATCGCCTCACGTGCACGCGTTGCCATTGATGGCAATGGAACGCGTGCCCGTTTTTGGCTGAAAAGCCAAGGCGATCGGAAAAGGTCTTTTTGCCTTTGCAGACATAAAAAATGCATGTGCTCATTCCACCTGAAAAACTTTTTAGGGCTCGCCTGCTGATGGGCTTGCGCATAGCTGGCGAAACTCTATTGTGGCTTATCCAGAGTTTAACCACTGGCGATTCCATGCAGTGCATGTGCTTTTTAACTCATTGCGCAAGCACAAGGAGTTAAAATGCGCGTGCACAGCATCAAATCGTCAGCTTGGTGCCGCCAGCCCAGCCATTCTCCTCCCCTAATTGCCCCCTGCTGCATCTAAGGCTTTTTCACGGCCGGCCGTGCTTTTAGTTTCACGGCCGCCAGGCTGTTTCTCCTTTCTACGCATTTCTCTGATGGCACTTCCTCAAACATAAAACATTTGTTAGAAGCTCTTCACGTCATACGTTCCCCAACCGTATGTACCTTATTACCAGTAGGCATGCGGTGACTTTAAAGTGTGTGAGCTTGCAGGAGAAATACGGTATTACCTCTCGTTACTATTGCAGGCAGGATAATGTGTCAACATACTTTATCAGCACTACGCCCCTTTTACAAGCGCCGCGTTGGTTTCACATTCATTGCTGCGTATCTTATCTGGTCTCCCTTCTTCTCCCCCAATTAGTCATCAGGCTCCAGCACAGCCCTCCCTCTCCACCCGCCTGACTCCTCAGCTCTGCTGTGAGACAGTCGAGGCTGGAGCCCCAGGACGGTGCCCTTTCATGAATGTCACGCTGGTTTTGCTTTCGTTGTCTTGCCTTTACCCCCGCTCCTCCACACAACTCTCTTCTCTCCCTCCCCTCCTCCCTCTCCCTCCTTTCACTCCACCCTCCCCCTCCTTTCCAAACAGTGAGTGAACTCCACTGTTTTCGTCGGAGTAGACCAAAGTGGACACAAGCTTGTTTTTCAGCATGCGCCCCTTTTACAAGCACCACGTTGGTTTCACATTCATTGCTGCGTATCTTATCTGGTCTTCCTTCCTCTCCCCCAATTAGTCATTAGGCTCCAGCACAGCCCTCCCTCTCCACCCGCCTGACTCCTCAGCTCTCCTGTGAGACAGTCGAGGCTGGAGCCCCAGGACGGTGCCCTTTCATGAATGTCGCGCTGGATTTGCTTTCGTTGTCTTGCCTTTACCCCCGCTCCTCCACCCAACTCTCTTCTCTCCCTCCTTTCTCTCCTCCCTCCCCCTCCTTTCGCTCCTCCCTCCCCCTCCTTTCCAAACAGTGAGTGAACTCCACTGTTTTCGTCGGAGTAGACCTAAGTGGACACAAGCTTGTTTTAATAGGCATTGGGAGAAAGGGAGACTCGAAGTGGTCCGCAGTCCGCATCAATAATAAGGTAGGGACCAAAGATAATGACGGTGAATGCTGACCTTCGCTTCGCCATCATAATTTAGCTTCCCCCATCCTGCTTCGCATTACCAGCCCGCCCACCCTCAGAGCACAAACGGAGCCTTTCTTAATCAAGTGTCAGTGCTTCCTTATTCGTCCTCCATTCCCTGGTCTGCCCGACCCTCCCTGACTCCCTACACCCCTCCTACACAGGTCCAGTGGGCACCTACAAGGTACGATCTCCGCTGACTTCAGAGACTTGCACGCAGAAGACAGCATTATACTGGCCTGGGTTCTCATCAAGTATTTTACCAGAAAAGTCCCAGCAATATCTCCGTTTTTCACCCTACTCGTCTCCTCTGTGCACAACCCTCACTCACCCTCAAACACCCTCACACCCCCTCTCACCCTTACACCCCCCCTCACCCTCACCCACCCTCGCACCCCTGACCCTCTCCCACCCTCTCACCCTCACTTACCCCCCACCCACCCTCTCACCCTCACTTACCCCCACCCACCCACTCACCCTCACACTCACACCCTCTCACCCCTCACACACCCCACTCTCACACACCCTCACACCCCCCTCATCCTCACATACCCTCATCCTCACATACCCTCATCCTCACATACCCTCATCCTCACATACCCTCATCCTCACACCCCCACACCCACCCCCTCACCCTCCCTAACCCTCCCTCACCCTTTCCCTCACACCCCCACCCTCACACACACTCTCACCCCCTCAGCACCACCACATTATCACTCAGCACAACAACATTATCACTCAGCACCACCACAGCACCACTCAGCACCCTCGCACCCACCCTCGCACCCCAGACCCTCACCCGCCCTCTCACCCTCACTTACCCCCACCCACCCTCACTTACCGGCTCACCCTCACACACCCTCTCAGCACCACATTTTCACTCAGCACCACCACATTATCACTCAGCAGCACCACCACCAGAACACCACTACCACAGCATCACTCAGCACCACAACAGCAGCACCACCACCACCACCACATTATCACTCAGCGCAACCACCACAGCATCACTCAGCGCAACCACCACAGCATCACTCAGCGCAACCACCACAGCATCACTCAGCGCAACCACCACAGCATCACTCAGCGCAACCACCACAGCATCACTCAGCGCAACCACCACAGCATCACTCAGCGCAACCACAGCATCACTCAGCGCAACCACAACATCACTCAGCGCAACCACAACATCACTCAGCGCAACCACAGCATCACTCAGCACCACTCGGCACCAGCACAGCATCACTCAGCGCAACCACAGCATCACTCAGCGCAACCACAGCATCACTCAGCGCAACCACAGCATCACTCAGCACAACCACAGTATCACTGGTTTACTCTTGTAGTTCTATTCTGCTGTGGCTCATGCTGATACATGATCTTCAGTTACTCTTTTTTTCCAATGGCCGATTTGCACTTGATGCGGGGCTGTGGTCTCATTTTCCACCATGTCAGCCAATTTTTATTTTATTTCTGATTTTCGCACTTTTTTTGTTTTCTCCACAGAGCCAAATCTCCAGAATATGTGGTTTGTATGGGTAAACTCCATTGTTCTACCGAACTGGTTTTGGCTCACTTCCTCAGAGGGCTCATGACACGTAGGTCTGTCCCCTTTCTGAAAAAATATTAAACCCATAGTAGGGTATACCTTTCATCTTTATACGTCTTCCAAAAGCCACCTCTATGCACACTCAAACTTTAGGCACAGCTGCATCCGCTATTCCAGTAACCCCCACTACATCAAGCTTCACTCAAAGTAATTACCCTGCGAGTTGAAACCTTACTAGAATCCTCACAACCTCCTACCAAACAAGTCCTGCATTGTACAATAAATATGGAATTATGGTTGTAAAAATTCACTGTACTTTGTTTCGATGAACAGACGTTATTTATTGGTCTATGTAAAGTACTCTATGTACGCTGCTACTCTTAATTGTCACAGGAGCCATTTGTTAATTCTGTACACAAAGGAATTGGAAAAAATGCATAGATAAGTTTCTTTGCGGACATAATACTAATCTCAATAACCAATATTATTTAAAAAAAAACACTGGATTAAACACTAACCAATGGGCTTTTGAGCAGTTTACTTCTTGCAGTATAAAGTGCTTCAACACCTCGTTAGGGGTAGTAAGTACTAAATAAATACAGTTACAATCGTGTACTGTTTCAAGGTGCATTGCAGCGGAGCCCACACAATGGAGAACATATACCATCATCTTGCCTCCTCTATCTGGACTGTAAAGAGCACTTGTGAAGATGGTTTATAGTCTGCCGGAGGCCCCTCTCGTCTTGCCAGCTGTCTGCTTAAGACATCCTGCTAAAGTTTTAACACCCGTCTTTGCAAGCAAAGCCAACAGGTTATGCCACTCCATAACACGTGACTAAAATACAGTAACACGGACAATGCCAACAGCTCTCGGATTGCCGAGAAACATTAGCTTTGCCAATGCTTGTTCTTACATGTACCATTTAGAAAATTCCACATAAATCCCTCGTACTCGATGGCCAATTTCAGGAACAAACTAGCGCTTTGGGATTTTGTGATGTTTGAAGGAATGGAAGGAACCCAGTTTGCAAAATACCTGCAAAACTCCTTAAGTATTTGATGGAGTCGGGTGAATCCGGAAGAGGAAGTGCACATCGAGCGCAGCACTGAATGTGAGCCGTAGGCAGTCCGTTGCCGCTTTGCACGGTTCCTACTCAAGTCGCACTGTGTACACACAGGAAATGACAAAACACAATCGTGCTCTCTCCTATTGGTTGGTCTTAACTCGTGCTCTTTACCTTTCACGAGCAGCAGCTTGTCCTTGGTTTTGTCGGGGTACACTGTTGTTGCGTCTGCTGTATCTCCCTGCGACTCAGCAGACGCCATACCCGCTGCCCAGCCCGTGAAGGCAGGGGGTGGAAACCCGAACAACCTCCGCACCTCCAGCAGCACACACAATATGGCGCCCTGGCGTCTTTAGTTTGCTCCCCAGTTGTCACTGCGCAGGTGCCAAATCAGGAGGGAAAAGGGGGCGCGTCTAGGTTGATAATAGAGTGCGGCGAAGTTTAAGTTTGAACGCAGCAGATACGTTTAGTTTACGTTAACCTCTGCTAAGGCTTTCTACCACAATAACAATCAAAAGGTCTTTGAAAGAACTGTCAATTGGTCGGGTGCGGCTGTGTGTGTGCCCGGGCTGCCTCACACGGCGGCGGCGGCTGAAGCCATTTGAGTTGGGGGGGGGGGGAAGGGGGGGTCAGAGCGCTTTACAATAGAACCAGTTACATATGTGAGGAATTCAGATTACATGAATTACATATAAGGTAGGGAACAGATAACATGCTTCCAAACTAAAAAAAAGTATGGTAGTAAATGACAATACATATATCGTTTATTTTTATTTATTTATTTATTTAATACGATTTTCTATAGCCCGAACTTTACCCAAAGGTGCCAGAGCGCTTTACATAAGAACCAGTTGCAAAACATAAGTACTTAGAATTACATGTGTTACATAAAAGATACAAACAGAAAAAAATGCAAATGTACAAGATGTAAAGTCACAGAAGGAGGAAATACAAACAGAAAGGAAAATTGCAAATGTACAAGTAGTAAAGTCACTCAAAAAAGAGATACAAATGGATATACTCTTAAGAGTCACATGGAATGGTAGATAGTACAAAGGTCTACTGCATATACTAGTGATTAGAGTTATCTCTATACATATGGACGGGATACAAATGGATATACTCAAAGAGTCACATAGGAATGGTAGAGAGTACAAAGGTCTACTGCATATACTAGTGATTAGAGTTATCTCTCTCTCTCTCTCTCTCTATATATATATATATATATATATATATATATATATATATATATATATACACATAGTAGATTTTCTCGGGGAAAAAAACAAAACAAAAAAAATAACAGAAAAGCAGAGTTCCATTAAGTGGGTACAAGTTGCAAATTCACTGTAGATTACATATTAAGAAAAGTTGAAGTGATTAGGGTTGGACAAATATATATTTCATTTTAGAGTATGATCTTCTCACCCTAGATGGGGGGTGCTTGCAGTTCTCATTCAGCCGGGCCTTCAGGGTGAGGTGCTTTCGCCGGTGCTTTTCTTGGGCCTGGAGGGATCCTCAAATTCATACTAGATGTATGGGTAAACGGTCGGGTGGTGGTGGACGAAGGTGGCATGCTGGACCCCGGGACTGTTCTTAAGCTTGTACTGGGTGCTGAGCTGTGGTAAGTGGACTATCTCGGCCATATAGGGCAGGAAGGCTTCATAGCCAGTGCAGGGCAACTTCGTACATGTAGGCAGTGATCCAGCGCTCTGTATGAAAAACTGTCTCATAAAACTTCTTATACCTCAATACTCACCATTAATCATGAAACACATATAACGGCCCATAATACCAATGAGACAATTTGTGAGCAACTGAATCAGGTGGTATGATTAATTAAAACTACTCACATATTATTTACAATATTATATACAACTGCAGTTTATCCATCTTTACCATGGTTTTAAGCATTTATTATTTATTAATAAGACCACTAAGGCAATTGGATCAACTGATGGAAACTAGACCATGAATAAACAAGATCAGCTTGTCTTTTTAAATCAAATTTATTAACTTTATTTTTCAGAAAGAAAAAGCATTTACGTTTAGAATCTTTATTTTATAAGCAATTAAGAAAGCAGTATTTAAATAAGGAAATTAATAAAAACGGACACTTTGAAAGCAAGCTCAGAAAAACGAAGAATTAGCAGAATAACAGTTTCCATTCCCTAAATCTATTTCCCTGACTATTTCTCACTTCTCCTAAAAAGGAAAAATCATTTAAAGACTGCTGTCCTTACATGTGCCACAGGTCCAACAGCATGTCACGTCATTCAGGAATCGGAAAGTAAGAGTTTTTTCCCTGCTGATAGTGTCAGGTTTTATACCATTCTTTCTAGCTAAACTTTCTACATTTTACATTCTTTTAAGCAAATCTGAGCTTTTCATTGGCTGTCCTGTGTCAGTCCATGATAAAATGTATTAGGTCATCTCCGATTCTTGACCAAGTCCAGGCTCAAATAAGCCCTATTCTCTTTCATTTCCACAACTTCAGCTTCCTCAAGAAAGTTACTTTTTCCTTGAGTTTCGAACATTTACCTACTAGCCTTGGCAGACACTTTAAGTTCCTGTCCTTGAGCCTTTTCTCCATGAGCACGTTCAACTCGACCAAAGAACTGCTTTTTCAATTAACGATGACAATGCAGTAAAAATCTTCACAGCTACGCATGTGCAAAGAATTCACTCTGGACAAGCTTTTGCATCTGCAGCTCTGTCAGCCATATTTTCTGAACCACCTTTAAGCCACACTTTAGAAACTATTATTAAACAAACACAAGACATCAATTAATTAAATAATTGAGACCCATTCTGTTACCCACCCCCTTTACTAAATAATCCTGTTAATTATGTTACCTAGCAAAAAGCACAGTCAAGCAGCATTATAAATACTGACAAAGACAATAGACAAGGTTAGTTAAATTTTTTTTTCTTTGTGTTTGCAACATAAAGTGCATTAGTTTATCCCGCGTGTATTGATGAATGTATTCTTAAACTAAGTTGATTAGTAATTTCACCACAAGGTTATAAATTTAATTACTGTTATGGGGGATTAATTTCACAAGTTTGAACAAAATCTTGTTCTTCACCTTGCTCCATCAATTCCCTCATCTGGTGATTTCTAAATCACCAAATAATACCCAAAATTTATACATTTTCAACCCTTGAACATGTTTTGGACTTTCTTAATATTAGTATTTCTAAACTTCACATTCATCTGGTTTTCTGCATTTTTCATATTGAATTCTCTGAAACTCTTCTAATTCTATTTCTTTTTCTTTTCTTAGTTTGCAAATTCTTTTCTTTTCTATTACATGTTTTCTTCTCTTGTGTAGCATGCAACTAATTTTTAACAAAAGTATCACTATAGCTATGACTATTAAAGTAAAAACTATTTTACCTATAATTGAATTACCAATCTCTCAAAACCAGTGTTTAATTGCTGCAAATCTTTTACTTAAACGTTCTGAAAAACGTTCATCCTCTAAAGGTTCTAATTCATTATGTAATTCAGTCATATTTTTTATATACATTTCTATATTTTGACTTTTGCCAGGTATGTACGTACAACAATGTTGAACATGCAAAATTCCACAGACTCCACCATCTTTTGCCAGAAAAATGTCTAGAGCAAGACGATTTTGCATCACCATAGTTCTCATAGCAATAAGCTCTGTATTCACTAATTGAAATCCACTGTTGACAATCTATCAACACTTGTAGACATTTTTCTGATTTTTTTTGCATTCAAGGTTATTCCTACCATAGGTAATAATGCACTAAATATGTCTCCCATTATTTCTGTAAAACTTTCCCTTCTAAATCTATTCAAGTGATTGCTAATTTCAAATGAACCTTTTGCATTTCTATCTGCATGAACATTTTTTGGAAAAACTAAACCTACATAACACGTCCTATACCAATGGTCTGGGAGATTGTAATAAGCCTTATTCCCACAAACAAAATAAATTCCAGGAAAAATTGGATCCTTGCCTCCTTTAAATCCCCAACCCCCTATAATACGATAAGTGTCTTCACATTGACTTGCACCTACAAAATAATTATCAAACAAAGTATTATCTCTTCTTATACAAAATTTTCCCCTAACAGGTTTATCTATATGAATTGCAACATTTTCATTTCTACCATTAAGCTTTTCATCTTCCATCTGCCAAAATTTAGACTGTATAGGTTTCAACATTTCATTTCGCTTGTAAATTGCCCTTCTCTCTACCACCATATTTAAGAACGTCTTCTCTTCTGTTCTCAATTTAAATGTTAAATTATTTCTAATAGCATATTCATAAGTGAGTTCACTAGTCGTTAGGAAAAATTCCCTCATCTATTTAGCATATTTTACTTTATTCAAGCTATCTTCAACTTTTAAATTTGCAAAAATCTCATCAAAATCTGAATAATAATATTCCAAACGTCCAGTTTTCTAAAACAAACTAGCTATTACACTACATGTTTTGCCATAAGTAAGAGGAAGCATATTATACATAACACCTTCAGACACAGAAGTGGGTAACTTCACACAAATGTAGCAGTCTTTTGCGTCCATCACCTTAACATATTCAGATAAAAGTCTTGAAAATGTATTACTAGAAAAATCTCCCACAGATCTATCTTGATGAATCTCTGGTTTATGTACAATAATTTTATCAGTCTTATCAACTTTATCATGATTAACCACAACTTTACTAGTCATGTTAGTTTTATACATCGCTTTATCTATTCCAAAAGGAAAAATGACAGCTAAAATTAACCAAACTAAAATTATCAAGATTACACATATTGAAGACAATTTGCAACATCTTTTGAAAACTGAGCATCTCAAATTAATATTAGTAGAAGGCATCTTTACTAAAAATGAAAAAAAAAATGAAAAATTACTAAATATACTCCCCTCTTTTTTTTTAACAGATAACTTTATTTTCTAACAGCTTTTCTTCGACCTTATGTCATACATCAATGTGTTTTCTAGCTAACACAATTTCTTCGACCTTGTGTCACCTAACACAATTTCTTCAACCTTGTGTCACCTAATGAACAAATTCAATCATCACTTGCATCATCTAAATTTCTTTGACTACTATTTACTTCTACTACTGGTGGAATTATAATATAGGTCCACTCAGGTGATTTGTACTTCTGATTTGGCTTTATTACTCTTTTTGCTCATCTGTTTATCACTTCTATTTTCTTTCCTGCTTGTTTTTCCTTATTTGAGTCTTCTTCTTTTTGACTTGTGATCTCATTCACCTGCTCCATTGCTTTATTCACTAATTAAAATTTTAGGCCTACGTTTTCATTTGGCCAATTATCTCCTTTTCTTGTTAATTTCCTTTTTGGTTCCGCTAAATTATACTCCACTCTCCAAGCTCTTTTCCTTGATCTTTTCAATTTTGATTCATCTCCACTATCATCTGTTTCACTTTCTGTGTTATCAGCTGATCCATTAATAATCAGTTTTATTGTATCAGATTCTTCTTTAGATTCAGGTACTTCTTTAGTCAGCAGTTTCACTCTGTTAGGAACAACATCCTTATAGCTGGTACTAGGATTATCTTCTTCTTCTTCTTCCTCAATTACTTCCAACTCACCAGTTTCAGAATTTTCGTTCCTTCTTCCAGAGTGCCAATCTGCTTTTCAATACTCTCCTGATCTTGATCTTGAATCACTTCTTGTTCAGTTTCTTTTTCTGCTTCTTGATCTAGCAGATCTTTATCATTTTTTTCTTCTTCAGAATCTTGTATCACAATTTCTTCATTTTCTTCATTCAATGCTTCATTCACATTTGAATTTTCCAGATGTCGACTTTCTTGTCGATCTTCAGGATCTGGATTTCTTTCAGGTTCTTCTTCTGAATCTGAATCAGCTGTTGTTTCACTTTCGTCGGGATTCTCAGGTGTTGGCACACGTATGGTGTGGCTAGCATGAATCCATCTCTTCAATCCCCTATACTTTACTGCATTTGTTGTGACTAATATCACCTGTCTTGCCTTCTGCCGCCTTGGTACTAGGAAATTTCTTCTTCGATGTACTCTTGTCCTTACCCAGTCTCCTGGTAACAGATCATGAGCTTTTTCTTTCTCTTTTGTATATGCTTCAGTTCCCACCTGATGGAACACAGAAGTCACCACATCAGATAGATTTTTGCGGTAATCCATAATGATGCTATCATTAATGCTCAACAGTTTGTCAACTGGAACAAATGCTTGCCTCATAACTCTGCCCATTATTATTTCATGAGGACTCAATCCTGTTTTTCTATCTGGAATGCTTCTCAAATACATCAAAACAAGTGGAAGTGCATCTGTCCACTTCATTCCTGTTGCTAAGCACATCTTTGCTATTCTGTTTTTTATTGTACCATTCACTTGCTCAACAACACCTGATGCTTCTGGTCTGTAAGCACAATGTAATTTTTGCTTTATATCCAGTGCTTCACAAATCAATTTCAGCAATCTGTTTTCAAAATGTGTGCCACGATCTGTCTCGATCGTCACTGGAAAACCATACCTTGGTATGATTTCTCTCAAAAGCAATTTTGCCACAGTAATTGAATCATTGCGGCGTGTTGGGAATGCTTCTACCCATCTTGAAAACAAACAGATTATCACCAAGACATATATGAGTTTGTTGTGAGGTGGCATGTCAATGAACTCAAGCTGTATTCTGGTAAATGGACCACCCTCCCGTCCTATGGTTCCCATGCTTACAACAGTTTTTCTGCTGGGGTTGATCTGTTGACAGATAAGACACCTTTGACAAAGGGACCCTGCAATTATTCTGAATTTTGGATTGTACCATATTTGTCTGAATAATCTAATCATTGAATCTCTACCTATATGTCCTGGACCATGGTACATGCGTGCCATGTCAGAAATCATACTATCTGGCATTACTGCTCTGTCATCTTTGTAAACCCAAACCTCATCTTCTTCTCTTTGTCTGCATCCTGCTTTTAACCATGTGTTTTTCTCCTCATCATTTGCCTCATCTTGCAACTGTTTTACTTCCTGCCAAGTCTCAACTACAGATGTTAGCATAAGTGAGTTCAAAACATGTTCATTTTCTTTTTCCCGATCCATGGACACATTATGTTTTGTACAGAATTTTGCTATTGAGTCAGCATATGAGTTTCCTTTTGTTATGTAATCCTCACCTCTTTTATGTGCTGTGCACTTTATTACTTAAATCTTTTTTTCTGGTAGCTGAATTCCATCAATCAATCTTTTAATCAACTGAGCATTTCTTATTGGTGATCCTGCAGAAGTTAAATAACCTCTTTGAGACCAGAGCTGTCCATAGTCATGGACTACACCATAACCATATTGACTATCAGTCATTATGATCATTTTTAACTCTTTTCCCAATTCACATGCACAAATCAAAGCAATTAATTCTGCTACTTGAGCTGAACGAATTCCTTTGAGACAGGAAGCTTCAATTACATCTGCAACTGTACGTACTGAATATGCTGCACTCAGAACACCTTCATCTGTTCTTAAGCATGAACCATCAACAAATAAAACATAATCTGATTCATCTAACAGGACATCTTTTATGTCTTGTCTTGGTTTAGTGCAATATTCTAATACATCCAGGCATTCATGATCAACCTCATCCCTGATTTCCGTTTCAGTAGTGTCAGGTAATAATGTGGAAGGATTTAAATTCACACATCTCGCAATTGAAACATTGTCCGAGCCAAGAATAACCTTTTCATATTTTGTTAGCCTATTATTTGTCAAATGTTGTGTTATGCTTCTAGTGAGGAGAATTTCAACTGAGTGTGGCACATATACTTTTACAGGAAATCCCATTATTATTCCTTCACTTTGTTCCAAACTTACACTTGTTGCAGCTACTGCTTTTAAGCAACCTGGTAATGCTTTTGCAACAGGGTCAAGAACAGCTGAGAAATATGCTATTGGCTTTCTCAGTTTTCCATGTCTTTAAATCAGAACTGATATTGCACATCCGTCTCGTTCACTGCAATACAGTTCAAATTCATTTTCATAATCAGGCATTCCTAATGCTGGAGCTTCACACAAACTTTTCTTTAACTGTTCAAAAGCTTCTAATTCAGTTTCTGTTAAGCTAATTGGGTCTTTAATGTCTGCTTTTGTCAGTCTCTGCAGTGGTTTTGCGATCACTGAAAACCCACTAATCCATTGGCGACAATAACCTACCATTCCTAGAAACATTCTAACCTGTCTCTGTGTTTTTGGAGGTTGCATTGCTTGAATCATTTTTATTCTTTCTGTTGTCACTTGTCTGACTCCCTTTGCAATTCTATGACCAAGATATTTTACTTCTTGTTTGCAAAACTTTAATTTCGCAGGAGATACTTTATGTCCCTCATCTGCCAGATGAATTAAAAGAGTAATAGTATCTGCTACACAATTATCTCTTGTTTTTGCGGCCACAAGGAGGTCATCAATATACTGCACTAATGTAGATTTTCCAGGTAAATCTAGATTTTCCAATGATTTCTTTAGCAACTGATTAAAAATAGATGGACTTTCAATGTACCCTTGAGGGATTCTACACCATGCTAGAATACGCTCTTTGAACCGGAACGCAAACATTTGTTGGCTTTCTGGATGCAATGGAACAGTAAAGAATGCATTACACAAATCAATAACCGTATACCATTCTGCACCATGCGGAATCTGATATAAAATTACCGCTGGATTTGGTACAACTGGGCAACATGGAACAACAATTTTATTAACCTTTCTCAGGTCTTGAACAATTCTGTAAGTTCCATTTGGCTTTTTAATTCCCATAATAGGTGAATTACATGGACTACTCTCAATTTCTTTTAGAACACCTTGTTTTATGAATTTGTCTATTACAGGGGTAACACCTTCAATCATTTCTGCTTTCATTTTATACTGTAGCAGGGATTCCGTTCTCTTACAGAACTGTGCATAGAGATCAGGAACCTCAATGAATTAGGGTGACCCAAAACTCACCTCAGTATCCAAAATCCCCTTACCGAGCTAGCTACAGTGTCTCATTGGTCATAACAAACTCCCAATGACTTAGACAAACCGGAACATGAACTTAGGTTACCTCAGGTATCGTGGAACACATGAACACTCTTTCGCTCTATAATCATTTCAAACCAGAACGTGGAGTAAAAGAGGACACGTGCACATTTGAAATATTTATTATTCAATGCAAGGTTCTCAAACGCAGTATCTTATATAATACAAGAAGACATATTATAAGAATCAGAGTTATCAGCATAGTTACTAGTCCATAATAAGCAAACGGTGATAGCATATTATAGTGCAAAAATCAATAGAAATTTATAACACCTATTTCTCGCACTCCCTATTTAGCATACTATATTATATCTAAGAAGGTCTCATTTGGGTTTTAGCAGGGCGGGCCCATACCTCTAAATGTCAGGAGGAGATGATCACATCATCTGCTACCAGCTCTCTGCATGCGAAGCATCATCGAGTGTGTTTTTGCATTCTCAGTAACTCTATCTTAAACCCGCTTAGAGCCCAATGTTGGCAGCAACTGTATTTGTGTTATGTCTAATAAGGTGCGAGGATCAGGCCTCCCAGCAACCTTGTGTTAGGTTATTCTTAGAGGGTTCAGCACTCAGTGTGCAGACAGTGTACCAAGCACGACTGATATCAGAGCAATAACATATTATTCTCAAATAAATCACATCTTTCGTCTAGGTTGAAAGCTACAATAACAATTATGTGTCGTGTGCAAACTGAAGCCGAAGGAAAATATGTCGTTTAAACACTTAATAAACTCATGCTAACTTAACACAGTATATAGAAAAGCAGTAACTATATGACACCCCCCCCCAATGATCCAAGGACGGTCAAAAAACAAGCCAATACTAGAATAGAGGCATAACATGAAAGCAGAGTTCAACAATATTGAGCCAAGCTAAATATAAAAAATATGTATGAATGCCTATAGTGGCCAAACAAAAATTAATCAAAAGTCTTCAACGCGAGGCCACTGAAGTATAAAGTTATAGGCCTAGGTCGTATAAAGTCAAATGTTCGTAAGAAAAAGGAACTTTTCAAAAATACCAAAAAGTCACGTGCCATAATAATCAAAGTCTTCAAGGCATCTCATGATTGGGCAGAATATGCAAAATAGGCAGCAAAAGCTTCCAACATGAAATCACTGTTATCATCCGAAAACAGTTCAGCCATCCAATTAAACAATGGGAAAAAACATACGTGCTCCTCCAGCACCGGATCCTCTAGCAACATCAGAGGACAACTCGGTGGGTTCTCAAGAACGCTATGTGCCAGAAACTCATGCGCCGCTGCGGGTTTGTCCCACTGACCCATTAGTCCATGCATCGCTGCCAAGGCCATAATCCTTTCGCCAGAACAAACCAACTCGTGAGGAAATACGGGGCACATCAGGTGATTAAAGTCGACGTCAGGAGATATCGGCAAGCAGAGACACAAATCAATGGCCCAGTCGAAATCGCAGCTCAGGCAATGAAACACAGGCTGGACACATGTGAAATAGGAAAATCGAAACGATAATCCAAATGCCGTGCTTAAAGTCGCAAGCGGCAGGGTGCCATAGTAATCAAGCATCCGGTTACGAAACAGTGTCAGAAGTAGCTGAGCGGCTTCTTGCGCAGGACGGGCATCCATGTTTTAGGAAGCAAAATAATATCAAAATGCCTGCAGCCAAAGCCAGCAAAACAGGGAACCCGCCAAACAAACTTGAAAATATAGAACGGAAGAACGCAGGGATGACACCAAAAATGTTTTCAAAGGTAGTCGCGAGACCACTGCTAACTAATTTAAAAAAATGAGCTAAGCCAGACGTAGAGGAGGCATTAAAGATTTGATGAACTAATTCGCAGAAATGAAACGGCAAGTCAGTATTTAAAAGTGCCTGCACCTCTGTGCGTGTGTTAGCTATGTGAAGGACATAAGTTTCACGGGCCGAGCTCAGGGCCACTTCCTTTTGAGACAAAAGGGCTCTTATTCTACTCATACCATTGAACTTCTCTTTCAAGGTTGGGATGCGCGGCCAGATGGAAACATCTGAATTCCCATGTGTGGGAGGATATAGTACATTTTTGCAACACACCACACGTTCTGATACAGGAACCACATAAGCGATACCGACCATTAAACCACAACATTCTTCGTTATTTAAAAGCAAATAACTACCATTTGTCAATAATGTAAATGCGGGAACAATCGCTGGTACTGGTGTGCCTTTCAAAACACAGGCTAAATTAGGCCGGTCCTGATTACAAGAACCGTGTAACTGGATGTGTCTGCATATTAATGAACGGTCAGGCGACTGTGTGCATTGTTCACCATTAAGATTCACTTCCTTTCCATCCTTTAGACATCTGTATGTGTATGGTAGAGACCATGCCTCATGGAGGAATGCGCTGCCTAGTGGTTCATATCGCCCTATTGCAATATACCGCATACAATTAGTGAATTTGTACAAAGCAAATGGTAATGTAATTAATCCATGGATTAGCCATGTTGCAGCAGCGGCTTCAGCTACAGAAAAAGGTAAAGATTCTAACTTTTCAATGTGTAAAATAGAAAATGATGCATTCCGCATTGAAAGCATGCGCTGTTTGTCAGTCAAATTAAATGGGGCAAAGAGGGAGGACACGTTCATGTAACTCCAGGGCACACGGCCCGCCTTAAGAGTCTGTAGTGTCCATGCAAACTGCATTACAGAATGCAATTGATTTTGACCATGGTATAGTACAGACACCTCATCATTCACAATGTCAATTACAGAAGAAACAATATTATTCAACGTGTAAATTCGGGAAGAAAGCATGTTAATACTGTTATCAACAACTGCAAGCACTTTTTCCAAATTTGCTTGGTCAATAGCCCTTAGGCGCTTAGCAGCCTCAATTTGAGAAAATTTCCAAATTTGATTGTAAACCGTATAAATCCACCGTTTAGATCTACCATTAGCCGGGCCTTTTATAAAATCATTTAAATCCACATTATCATTTAACTGGGATAGATGTAGTTTAACTGCAGCTAACTTGGAATGTTGTAACCAATTCTGACACAGTTTACCCACAGAGTAAGTAGTGACAGTATGGTCAGTTTCAAAACGGGGATCAGGCCTGACATGTGTAAACCCTTCAGTCAAACCCAGAAAACGACATTGGCAAGAATCAGCACTTCTATGCCACATCAGCCAACCCTTCGGATCCAAACTGGACACATGAAAGGATGAATGATGCAATAGAGTTTGTAACTCACGAATGGACAATTCAGTATAATTACCCCAACCTGAATATTCTTCCAATTCGGGGATAGTTGATGTATTTAATTTTTTGGAAGTAGCCAATCCAAAGAATGTTGTTTGGGTAACAGTAGAATTTAGAAACAACATGTGATTTGGGATGAGACATGCACGGTGCAAAGCCTCAGTGTCTTGTACCTGCCAATCTTTGGTACCCCAAACCGATTTAAGGTCAATTGTTTCCTTCCATAGCTCGTAGCCATCCACAGCTAACTTGTCTAGAAAGGACTTAGAATACAGCAATTTTGTATTGGTAAGTCTAACTTTGGACATGGACTTTTGTGTAATTTTGAAATAAAATGACTCAGGATTTGATTGATTAAAGTCTGTAAAATAAGTGTATTTTTTCAGAAATGTACTGGAGCTGCCTCTTAACGGAGCTGGACAATGTTCCCACTGTGTGTAATTTACAGTACCCCTTCTGGAACTTGTTTTATGCAGAAAATGATTTCCATAACGTTGAAAGCAAAACAAGTCACCATAATTAACAGAATCTAAGTATAAATCCTCAGCATCAAAGGCAGCATAGTATTTTAAATCAGAGAATAATGCTTCCACGGCCTGAATATCCCAATCATCAGAACGTATATCTTGTTTTACCACATCCCCCATGTTTACTCTAAGCACATTCGGAACATTAATCACTTCAGTGGGGCCATGTATTTGAAATCTAACCGCATCCCACACAATCCCATCAAGAACAGGCCAAGCAGTGATGTTAACTGTATTCAAATCTCTTTTCAGTCTGTGTGCTGAATGTGAAGAGGAAAGAGGGGCCAATGTTCCATTAAGGTACCGAATTCCTGTTCTTTCTTTGACATAGTGGCCATCGATCAGACGGAAAAAATAAAACACAAAACCAATTGACATAAAAAGATAAACTGAAAATAGAATCATCCAAATGTATGTAAAGGGGTACCCAAAATTTTTTTTTAAATAAAGTGGCATAAATTGCAATATTTGAGGGTTTCTTCGAATGTACTGAAACAGAGTCAAAGGAGAATCTGGATTGTGTGGCCAAACGAGTCTGCAATTCCGGCATTGATAAATCAGTTGGATAGGTGTAGTTCAGCTCATCAGTGTCATTAACAGGAAAAGTATTTAATAAAGGACTGGAAATAACAGGCATCTCGAGGGACACCTCTGGCTCAGCACCAGAAGTAATGGCCAACAAAGAATGCCTCACCATGGAAGGACAGGATACCGCCGGTGTCATGCTATGAAGAATCGGCCACCCTGTGTATCTTGACATTGTCAATTGAGATAAATCTGTTTTCCTTACGACCTGGAAGCGGTGGTAATATGACTGTTCTCGTGCCCTTCACTCCAAGAACTCGAACCGGTGCACGATATGAAGGACCAATGCCCACATGCATCAAGCAGAATTGCATTCGCAAATGGTGCGAATCGCAAAAATCGGCCGTTTGCGAATGCAATTCCTGTTTTTGAGATGCATCATGAAAAATTGTATTTTTCACATTTTGCGAATTCGCAATTGTTTTTGCGATTCCTTAAAAAAATCGCAATTTTAAGGAATCGCAAAAAATTCTCAAAAAAGTGTATGCATCAAAAATCGCTAATTGCGATTTTTCAAGGAATCGCATTTAGGAATTCCTAAATTTAAAAGTACTGGGAGCAGGTGGTAAATTTTTTTATTGGAAGGGAAACATGTGAAATCAATTAGTAGGGTACTTAAGGGGTTGTACATTTGCAGGAGACCTCTTTGGGGATGGCGGCAGTCATTGTTCTTGCACGTCGCTGGAGGTTGAGAGCAGCAGGAAGGAGAAGGAGGATGCTTAGTGAAAGGATATTTAGATTGCGCATCACTTTGTTTGGTCAGACACAGGCAGAAATATATGACAAGTATAGGCTGAATGCTGACTCCATAATAGATCTCATTGCTGAATTAGACCCAATTTTACGCAGAGAAACACGTAGGACCCTAGCCATACCCACCCATGTGCAGGTCTTATGTTGTCTACACCTTCTAGCCTCAGGTTCCTTCCAGGGAGTAATAGCAATTGCTGGGGGGGTTTCACAGAGTGCACTTTCTAGATTTTTCCAAGATTTCCTTAATGCAATGCTGATAAGGATACAGCATCACATTAATTTCCCTAGAAATCCACAAGAGTTTTTGGAAACAAAGTTGGACTTCTACAACATGGCTAATTTCCCTCATGTCATAGGTTGCATAGATGGAACCCATATTCCCATCTGTCCCCCATCTACAAATGAGTATATTTTTCGCAACAGAAAAAACTATCATTCTTTAAACATCCAAGTAATTTACAATTCCAAAACAATAATCACAGACTTAGTTGCAAGTTTCCCTGGGAGTGCCCATGACTCCTATATTTTCAAACATAGTGCCATCCATGGGCGACTGTTGTCTGGTGAATTTGAAGATGGATATTTGCTTGGTAAATAATGGTCTATTGCTCAAAGTACATTTCATTCACATTCTGTTGCATGATAACTTAACTGCCATTCTATTTTTTTAAACACCCATAGGAGACAGTGCATATGGTGTGAGATCATATATACTTACACCATACCTCAATCCAACAACCCGTAAGCAGCAAAACTACAACCATGCCCATATTTCCACTAGAAATGTAGTAGAGCGGACCTTTGGGGTCATGAAGTCTAGGTTCAGGATACTGCACAAAACCGGTGGAGCACTGCAATATCGCCCTGATGTGTGCTGCAAAATAGTAGCGTAAACGTAACAGGGGAAACCCAATAAACCCTTGTAGGCTTGGGCAATGGTTATTTCAAGTCGAAGGAGTGCTACAAGGGATTTGTTTCTATAATGTTAAAACTCAGTTGGGAGTCGTATCAATAGTATCAACCTCCTGTGTAACAAGTATCACATATTTACTGAAATAGAGACCAATCTTATGGAAGGCAAAGGAGACACGGAGAGGTGAAATCTGTTCTTCACAAAGTTTTATATTGATTCAGTAAAGTGAATTTCGAGTCAAAATATGGGGAGACATACATAAAAAGCAAAAAAGAAGTGAAAAGGGGTATATATCACTTCACCACATCAATTCACAACTTGAACATCAACTCCAATCAAATTATAACAACAACCAAAAGAAATCAATTAGTAATGGTTGTATGCTTGTGCCCAAGCAACAGTAAAGGAGATGATGTAGCTGTCGACGTTTCGGTCTTATATTGCTGCCGTCGTCAAGACCATCATCAGGACCATGAAGTTCATTTGCAGGTAAAAAACCCCCTAAGTTAAAACAATAAATGTTACATTATTACATTTCCTACAACAATTAAAAAGGCAGAGTAATACCTGAATTACAATTCTCACGTGTATCTAAAATAAACAATATGCAACAACAATTGATCCATATGTAGTACCCCTTCCTGGTACTACTTGGATAATAGCTTAAAAAACAAACCGAAAGAGTGTTTGCAGTTATTTACATTGATTTTCATACATCCAACTGATTTGCAGACATGGGAAAATTGAGCCCCATTGTTCCTGGTGTTCTAATTAAATGACACGTAGCATTCTCCATTTAATGGTTGCTTAACGGAGTGAGACACTTGATAGAGAGTCATTTTTTATCAACTCTGTTCTAAACTGATTTTAGAAATTAGCTGAAAAGTTAAAAACTCGTAGCTAGAGCACATATTTATATAAAATACATTCCTTTGAATGTCTTTGAAAAAACATTGCTGAGCAATTATGTGTCTACATTACTTTTCATTGGTTGTCTATAGAAAACATTGCAATTCGTATCTATTTCATTCAGCGATATTATGCTAATACAATTTCTCACATGGCAAAGAGAATTATATGGTATTGTTTGTCACCTGAAAATTCCAGTAATTATATTCTCATGTGGAATTCTGTATGTTAAAAACGATTCTGAAGAAAGAAAGAAGAGTGGCTATAAGTATCCGAATTATGATTAATCACAAAAAAGGGGGTGGTTGAACTCTGTTAGAGACCTACCTCATACGAAGCGTGTGTGGTATCAGCGATCATGTAAATTCTACAACTGAGACACAAGGCCAGTAGTTGAAATCTGTAAAGATAATACCAGGCGTTTTACGATTCTGGATGACTTGTAGGGGTTTTAAAGCGGAGGCATCATTAAATAACTGCTTCATAAGTAGGGATCTTTATAATGACATCTACAATTTTTCAATGGGGTTAGAAATACTCTAACGCACTCGAGGTGCTACCGTAATTACTGGGAAGTACAGAGTGTGTGAGTCTCCCATGGATGTTAAGCAATCACAGGTAGCAGAACTGTTATTTATCCGCATCATGACTCAGTCATTAAGCAAGGGCCAAGTTCCGTTTACATTGACAGAACCTGGTGGCTAAAAACATTGCTAGGTATTGTTCAGGAAAAGGAGACTGGTTTAGAGCAACCATGTCTCCTGAAAACGGTAGTTCGAAATAGCACTAAACTGGTGTGTTTAGCAGAGTCGTTCTCACATTGTTAGTTATTATTTGGGAACAGGAGACTGGCTTGGAACAGCCATGTCTCCCAAAAACGATACTTCGTAATAGCGCTAAAAAAGTATCTATACTGAGACGGCAGAGTCGTTCTCACTCGAACAGAAAGGCATGCATACTTGCTTACTTATAATTCAGAACCGATGGCAGAATATCTTCGGGTCACGTCGCGAACAGTCAGTGTCGGCCATGTTTCAAAGACCGGTGGTTTATAAAGCCGGCAGGGAGGTCTAATAGAGGTAGAACTTCTATCAGCGTGATGCTGACTTGAATAGTTCACTAAAGAAAGGACTACAATTGCCGCGAAAGTGGCGGCCATCTTGTAGGTTCATATGTCAAGTTGTCATTGTTAAAAATTAAACATTACATGTTGTTAAAAATGAGCGGTTGTTAACAAGAACATATAAATGTGGAAATAGAAATGTTTATAGCCGCACTTTAGTGGTTTAGCCATTAGCTTGATCGTAATAGCTCATAAGCGAGGTTTTAAACAGGTTTTCAAAACCACTAGGAATCGAAGGTGTCAAACAAATACCAATTAGACAATTATTGAAATGCATTTAACACAGCTTAACTAAATTATACAGATCAGAGAGTAGTGCTAATCAATTCCAACCTAAGGGAAAAAATTCAGAAAGACCTAAGTAAGGCATGCCAACGCATGCCACTCAGTGCTAGAGTTGAGTCCCTGTTTGACTGACTCAGCTGTACAGATCCAGCGTTGTTCTTTAAGTGTTAGTAGGTGGTCTACATTAGGTTGTCTGATTGTTGGTTTAACAACCTCCACAACCCACCAAGTTAGGTCATTTTCATTATGTTGTTTTGCTAGGAAATGGTCCACTAACGGAGCATTTTCGGTATGGCACCGTATCCTTGATTGGTGTTGGAGAATGCGTTTTTTTACAGGTTGAGTTGTTTTCCCCAGATACCTGAGGCCACAAGGACACTCTATGCAATATACAACATTGGTTGTGTTGCAATTAGAGAACGTTTTGAGAACAAAGTTTCTGTTGTTCAGTGAGAATTGTTTGATATTCTTAGTGGTGTTACAAGCTGTACAATGATTGCACTTATAGTGACCAATAAGTGGACTCAATTGTCTCATGTTCTCTACTGTGTGGCAGTCCTTATTCTGATATGCATGGACGAGTCTGTCCCTCAGATTCCTTCCTCTTTTAAAGGCGAACATTGGTTTTTCAACTAGTTCTGGTAGGTCTGAGAGTAAAGTCCAATGTTTGGATATCAAAGACCTAGACCGCATCAAGTTCCATCTGAATATATTATTGACTGTATCCGGATCCCACTATGTGAAAACTTCTTTATCCATGGCAAAACCTTCTTTCAACAACTCAAAGGTGTAGCCATGGGTGCTGTCTTTGCACCGGATATAGCAAATATTTATGTGACTGATTTTGAGGAGCAATTCGTCTACAATAACAATCCCTACGCAGCCCACATAAGATGTTGGCTACGTTACATAGACGATATTTTCTTCATTTGGCATGGTAACAATGAAGAATTAAACGATTTCCATAAGTGGATTAACTCCAGAAACAATAATTTACAGTTTACCATAGCCTTTAACAATGCCAGTATGGACTTTTTGGATATCTCCATTAAGGTGAATGAAAATAAAACTCTCTACACTACCTTATTCACCAAGCCGACAGCCAAGAACACTCTGTTAAAATACAATAGCTGTCACCCACAAGCCCTTAGGAATGGTCTCCCGTTCGGGCAGTTTCTGCGTTTACGCAGAAACTGCTCTAGACGTATTGACTATTTCAGAGAAGCCAATCTTTTGAAGATCAAATTGCTGGCACGCGGTTACCCAAATAGACTCTTGAAACGTTCACTGAAACGAGCATGGTACAATGAACGTAGTTCATTACTCCAAGTCAAAGAGAAGACAACTGAATCTAAACTTGTTTGTGTTACTACATTTGGCACACACAGTAACTCTATCAAGAAATTGATATCCAAACATTGGACTTTACTCTCAGACCTACCAGAACTAGTTGAAAAACCAATGTTCGCCTTTAAAAGAGGAAGGAATCTGAGGGACAGACTCGTCCATGCATATCAGAATAAGGACTGCCACACAGTAGAGAACATGAGACAATTGAGTCCACTTATTGGTCACTATAAGTGCAATCATTGTACAGCTTGTAACACCACTAAGAATATCAAACAATTCTCACTGAACAACAGAAACTTTGTTCTCAAAACGTTCTCTAATTGCAACACAACCAATGTTGTATATTGCATAGAGTGTCCTTGTGGCCTCAGGTATCTGGGGAAAACAACTCAACCTGTAAAAAAACGCATTCTCCAACACCAATCAAGGATACGGTGCCATACCGAAAATGCTCCGTTAGTGGACCATTTCCTAGCAAAACAACATAATGAAAATGACCTAACTTGGTGGGTTGTGGAGGTTGTTAAACCAACAATCAGACAACCTAATGTAGACCACCTACTAACACTTAAAGAACAACGCTGGATCTGTACAGCTGAGTCAGTCAAACAGGGACTCAACTCTAGCACTGAGTGGCATGCGTTGGCATGCCTTACTTAGGTCTTTCTGAATTTTTTCCCTTAGGTTGGCATTGATTCACACTACTCTCTGATCTGTATAATTTAGTTAAGCTGTGTTAAATGCATTTTAATAATTGTCTAATTGGTATTTGTTTGACACCTTCGATTCCTAGTGGTTTTGAAAACCTGTTTAAAACCTCGCTTATGAGCTATTACGATCAAGCTAATGGCTAAACCACTAAAGTGCGGCTATAAACATTTCTATTTCCACATTTATATGTTCTTGTTAACAACCGCTCATTTTTAACAACATGTAATGTTTAATTTTTAACAATGACAACTTGACATATGAACCTACAAGATGGCCGCCACTTTCGCGGCAATTGTAGTCCTTTCTTTAGTGAACTATTCAAGTCAGCATCACGCTGATAGAAGTCCTACCTCTATTAGACCTCCCTGCCGGCTTTATAAACCACCGGTATTTGAAACATGGCCGACACTGACTGTTCGCGACGTGACCCGAAGATATTCTGCCATCGGTTCTGAATTATAAGTAAGCAAGTATGCATGCCTTTCTGTTCGAGTGAGAACGACTCTGCCGTCTCAGTATAGATACTTTTTTAGCGCTATTACGAAGTATCGTTTTTGGGAGACATGGCTGTTCCAAGCCAGTCTCCTGTTCCCAAATAATAACTAACAATGTGAGAACGACTCTGCTAAACACACCAGTTTAGTGCTATTTCGAACTACCGTTTTCAGGAGGCATGGTTGCTCTAAACCAGTCTCCTTTTCCTGAACAATACCTAGCAATGTTTTTAGCCACCAGGTTCTGTCAATGTAAACGGAACTTGGCCCTTGCTTAATGACTGAGTCATGATGCGGATAAATAACAGTTCTGCTACCTGTGATTGCTTAACATCCATGGGAGACTCACACACTCTGTACTTCCCAGTAATTACGGTAGCACCTCGAGTGCGTTAGAGTATTTCTAACCCCATTGAAAAATTGTAGATGTCATTATAAAGATCCCTACTTATGAAGCAGTTATTTAATGATGCCTCCGCTTTAAAACCCCTACAAGTCATCCAGAATCGTAAAACGCCTGGTATTATCTTTACAGATTTCAACTACTGGCCTTGTGTCTCAGTTGTAGAATTTACATGATCGCTGATACCACACACGCTTCGTATGAGGTAGGTCTCTAACAGAGTTCAACCACCCCCTTTTTTGTGATTAATCATAATTCGGATACTTATAGCCACTCTTCTTTCTTTCTTCAGAATCGTTTTTAACATACAGAATTCCACATGAGAATATAATTACTGGAATTTTCAGGTGACAAACAATACCATATAATTCTCTTTGCCATGTGAGAAATTGTTTTAGCATAATATCGCTGAATGAAATAGATACGAATTGCAATGTTTTCTATAGACAACCAATGAAAAGTAATGTAGACACATAATTGCTCAGCAATGTTTTTTCAAAGACATTCAAAGGAATGTATTTTATATAAATATGTGCTCTAGCTACGAGTTTTTAACTTTTCAGCTAATTTCTAAAATCAGTTTAGAACAGAGTTGATAAAAAATGACTCTCTATCAAGTGTCTCACTCCGTTAAGCAACCATTAAATGGAGAATGCTACGTGTCATTTAATTAGAACACCAGGAACAATGGGGCTCAATTTTCCCATGTCTGCAAATCAGTTGGATGTATGAAAATCAATGTAAATAACTGCAAACACTCTTTTGGTTTGTTTTTTAAGCTATTATCCAAGTAGTACCAGGAAGGGGTACTACATATGGATCAATTGTTGTTGCATATTGTTTATTTTAGATACACGTGAGAATTGTAATTCAGGTATTACTCTGCCTTTTTAATTGTTGTAGGAAATGTAATAATGTAACATTTATTGTTTTAACTTAGGGGGTTTTTTACCTGCAAATGAACTTCATGGTCCTGATGATGGTCTTGACGACGGCAGCAATATAAGACCGAAACGTCGACAGCTACATCATCTCCTTTACTGTTGCTTGGGCACAAGCATACAACCATTACTAATTGATTTCTTTTGGTTGTTGTTATAATTTGATTGGAGTTGATGTTCAAGTTGTGAATTGATGTGGTGAAGTGATATATACCCCTTTTCACTTCTTTTTTGCTTTTTATGTATGTCTCCCCATATTTTGACTCGAAATTCACTTTACTGAATCAATATAAAACTTTGTGAAGAACAGATTTCACCTCTCCGTGTCTCCTTTGCCTTCCATAAGATTGGTCTCTATTTCAGTAAATATGTGATACTTGTTACACAGGAGGTTGATACTATTGATACGACTCCCAACTGAGTTTTAACATTATAGAAACAAATCCCTTGTAGCACTCCTTCGACTTGAAATAACCATTGCCCAAGCCTACAAGGGTTTATTGGGTTTCCCCTGTTACGTTTACGTTTCTACGCGCAGAGATTTCTCTGCTGTGGGTCACTTTGTATAAGTGGTTAATCCCTTTGGAGTACATAAATTTCCTCCATCTTTGGTTTCAACTCCCTAAATGTCTGAAGCTGAGACCTTGTCATATACCGACGAGTATATACAGAAAATTTCAGCAGGGCCCTCACTACTAGGAACTAAGGGACCTATTGCATCCAATCCCTATGAATCAGACTTGAACCAGCTGGAAAGACTACGCAAGAAGCTGGTACGCACAGAACTGCATGCCAAGTTCTTAACAGATTGTCTTAATGCAAATATAATCCCCAGTGGCTTACAGATACGTAATATTCCAATCATATTTACTGAAGACGAAGACTTTAAACTTCACTTCAGTTTTGCATCCAACAAGTGTTCACGCACGTGGATGGTGCTCAGCATCGAAACGGCGTTGAAACACATGAAGATCTTACTTAAGGAAATTGAAACGTTGGAACATAAGATCACCACTCATTCCAGCATAGTTAATGCCAAGGGTTTATTAGATAAAATAACTGCTACCATCAAAGAGTTTGAAACATTTAACTCGCAGAAAAAGACCACCAAACTCCAATCTGACATCAAACGGTACAACAAAGAAAAAACGTACCCTTATTTGAACAAGGAGTTTTACCAACCCCAAGGACATCAACAAGGCCCTTTTGTTAACCAACAGAAGAGAGTCACCTTCTCGGGCACAGATTCTGATACAAACAGTGAAAGCGGCTCAGAATACCAACAAGGTGCCGCACACCAACAACCTTCTACTTCCAGGCCTCCTTTTTTAGGACAGGGCCAGAGAGGACAGCCTCCCAGAGGACAACAGAGACAACCACGCAGAGGATGGGGCCGGAACAACTACACCCCAGGATTCCGACGCACTCGGAACCAATACTACGAGTGGTAGAAGAAAATGTAAGTCTACCCATTTTTAATCTTTCCAACCATGTCCTAACAACTGCAGAAATATCTGTCCTCTCACAGGGATTATCCTTTGTCCCTACCTTTAAAAATGACCTGTTTTCCACTAAGCTTGAGCTATATAAATTTTTTAGAGCCATTCGGCTCAGAAATTTCTTTGCCAACAAAACTGCCTTACCATATGCAGATGCCACCGGCCTACGCCCTGTCTCAACTTTCTTTCCGCCAAATAATTTGGTGGCCAAGGAAATTATTACATTCGAGAATGCTCTGCTAACTGAGATAGAACATCTTCTCAAACAACACAGATGGGTCCCTTATAATTTAACAAAGGAACAACAACAGGCTTTATTTCATCTCCAATCCTTACCAGATACCATCATAAAACCTGCCGATAAGGGCGGCGGCATAGTACTATGGGATGAAAAGGCCTATAATTTGGAATTAGAAAAACAGTTGTCGGTTGATTCCAACTACCGCAGACTCACATGTAATCCAACCACCCAGCTAGAAAAAAAGATCTTAACTCTATCCAGGAAAGGCGTAGAGGGTGGATGGCTAAGTGAAAAAGAGGCAGCCTTCCTCATCAAAAAGGCACCTACAGTGCCTGCGATCTATATATTACCCAAGGTCCATAAACACCAGACTTGTCCCCCTGGGCGCCCTATTGTGTCAGGATGTAATTCCATCTTGAAACCCCTGGCACAATATGCTGACTTTTTTATTCGCCCCTTCGCAACCGAAAACAAAAATTACATCAGGGACACGATGGCAGTCATCAATAGTGTTGAAAATATTGACTTTGATGGTGAGAATGAGCTTTTGGTGTCAATGGACATCGAAAGTCTTTATACGAACATCCCACAGGTTGATGCATTGAACATCTTGCTCTCCTTACTGGAAAAAAGACCTAGACCGCATCAAGTTCCATCTGAATATATTATTGACTGTATCCGGATCCCACTATGTGAAAACTTCTTTATCCATGGCAAAACCTTCTTTCAACAACTCAAAGGTGTAGCCATGGGTGCTGTCTTTGCACCGGATATAGCAAATATTTATGTGGCTGATTTTGAGGAGCAATTCGTCTACAATAACAATCCCTACGCAGCCCACATAAGATGTTGGCTACGTTACATAGACGATATTTTCTTCATTTGGCATGGTAACAATGAAGAATTAAACGATTTCCATAAGTGGATTAACTCCAGAAACAATAATTTACAGTTTACCATAGCCTTTAACAATGCCAGTATGGACTTTTTGGATATCTCCATTAAGGTGAATGAAAATAAAACTCTCTACACTACCTTATTCACCAAGCCGACAGCCAAGAACACTCTGTTAAAATACAATAGCTGTCACCCACAAGCCCTTAGGAATGGTCTCCCGTTCGGGCAGTTTCTGCGTTCAGAAACTGCTCTAGACGTATTGACTATTTCAGAGAAGCCAATCTTTTGAAGATCAAATTGCTGGCACGCGGTTACCCAAATAGACTCTTGAAACGTTCACTGAAACGAGCATGGTACAATGAACGTAGTTCATTACTCCAAGTCAAAGAGAAGACAACTGAATCTAAACTTGTTTGTGTTACTACATTTGGCACACACAGTAACTCTATCAAGAAATTGATATCCAAACATTGGACTTTACTCTCAGACCTACCAGAACTAGTTGAAAAACCAATGTTCGCCTTTAAAAGAGGAAGGAATCTGAGGGACAGACTCGTCCATGCATATCAGAATAAGGACTGCCACACAGTAGAGAACATGAGACAATTGAGTCCACTTATTGGTCACTATAAGTGCAATCATTGTACAGCTTGTAACACCACTAAGAATATCAAACAATTCTCACTGAACAACAGAAACTTTGTTCTCAAAACGTTCTCTAATTGCAACACAACCAATGTTGTATATTGCATAGAGTGTCCTTGTGGCCTCAGGTATCTGGGGAAAACAACTCAACCTGTAAAAAAACGCATTCTCCAACACCAATCAAGGATACGGTGCCATACCGAAAATGCTCCGTTAGTGGACCATTTCCTAGCAAAACAACATAATGAAAATGACCTAACTTGGTGGGTTGTGGAGGTTGTTAAACCAACAATCAGACAACCTAATGTAGACCACCTACTAACACTTAAAGAACAACGCTGGATCTGTACAGCTGAGTCAGTCAAACAGGGACTCAACTCTAGCACTGAGTGGCATGCGTTGGCATGCCTTACTTAGGTCTTTCTGAATTTTTTCCCTTAGGTTGGCATTGATTCACACTACTCTCTGATCTGTATAATTTAGTTAAGCTGTGTTAAATGCATTTTAATAATTGTCTAATTGGTATTTGTTTGACACCTTCGATTCCTAGTGGTTTTGAAAACCTGTTTAAAACCTCGCTTATGAGCTATTACGATCAAGCTAATGGCTAAACCACTAAAGTGCGGCTATAAACATTTCTATTTCCACATTTATATGTTCTTGTTAACAACCGCTCATTTTTAACAACATGTAATGTTTAATTTTTAACAATGACAACTTGACATATGAACCTACAAGATGGCCGCCACTTTCGCGGCAATTGTAGTCCTTTCTTTAGTGAACTATTCAAGTCAGCATCACGCTGATAGAAGTCCTACCTCTATTAGACCTCCCTGCCGGCTTTATAAACCACCGGTCTTTGAAACATGGCCGACACTGACTGTTTGCGACGTGACCCGAAGATATTCTGCCATCGGTTCTGAATTATAAGTAAGCAAGTATGCATGCCTTTCTGTTCGAGTGAGAACGACTCTGCCGTCTCAGTATAGATACTTTTTTAGCGCTATTACGAAGTATCGTTTTTGGGAGACATGGCTGTTCCAAGCCAGTCTCCTGTTCCCAAATAATAACTAACAATGTGAGAACGACTCTGCTAAACACACCAGTTTAGTGCTATTTCGAACTACCGTTTTCAGGAGACATGGTTGCTCTAAACCAGTCTCCTTTTCCTGAACAATACCTAGCAATGTTTTTAGCCACCAGGTTCTGTCAATGTAAACGGAACTTGGCCCTTGCTTAATGACTGAGTCATGATGCGGATAAATAACAGTTCTGCTACCTGTGATTGCTTAACATCCATGGGAGACTCACACACTCTGTACTTCCCAGTAATTACGGTAGCACCTCGAGTGCGTTAGAGTATTTCTAACCCCATTGAAAAATTGTAGATGTCATTATAAAGATCCCTACTTATGAAGCAGTTATTTAATGATGCCTCCGCTTTAAAACCCCTACAAGTCATCCAGAATCGTAAAACGCCTGGTATTATCTTTACAGATTTCAACTACTGGCCTTGTGTCTCAGTTGTAGAATTTACATGATCGCTGATACCACACACGCTTCGTATGAGGTAGGTCTCTAACAGAGTTCAACCACCCCCTTTTTTGTGATTAATCATAATTCGGATACTTATAGCCACTCTTCTTTCTTTCTTCAGAATCGTTTTTAACATACAGAATTCCACATGAGAATATAATTACTGGAATTTTCAGGTGACAAACAATACCATATAATTCTCTTTGCCATGTGAGAAATTGTATTAGCATAATATCGCTGAATGAAATAGATACGAATTGCAATGTTTTCTATAGACAACCAATGAAAAGTAATGTAGACACATAATTGCTCAGCAATGTTTTTTCAAAGACATTCAAAGGAATGTATTTTATATAAATATGTGCTCTAGCTACGAGTTTTTAACTTTTCAGCTAATTTCTAAAATCAGTTTAGAACAGAGTTGATAAAAAATGACTCTCTATCAAGTGTCTCACTCCGTTAAGCAACCATTAAATGGAGAATGCTACGTGTCATTTAATTAGAACACCAGGAACAATGGGGCTCAATTTTCCCATGTCTGCAAATCAGTTGGATGTATGAAAATCAATGTAAATAACTGCAAACACTCTTTAGGTTTGTTTTTTAAGCTATTATCCAAGTAGTACCAGGAAGGGGTACTACATATGGATCAATTGTTGTTGCATATTGTTTATTTTAGATACACGTGAGAATTGTAATTCAGGTATTACTCTGCCTTTTTAATTGTTGTAGGAAATGTAATAATGTAACATTTATTGTTTTAACTTAGGGGGTTTTTTACCTGCAAATGAACTTCATGGTCCTGATGATGGTCTTGACGACGGCAGCAATATAAGACCGAAACGTCGACAGCTACATCATCTCCTTTACTGTTGCTTGGGCACAAGCATACAACCATTACTAATTGATTTCTTTTGGTTGTTGTTATAATTTGATTGGAGTTGATGTTCAAGTTGTGAATTGATGTGGTGAAGTGATATATACCCCTTTTCACTTCTTTTTTGCTTTTTATGTATGTCTCCCCATATTTTGACTCGAAATTCACTTTACTGAATCAATATAAAACTTTGTGAAGAACAGATTTCACCTCTCCGTGTCTCCTTTGCCTTCCATAAGATTGGTCTCTATTTCAGTAAATATGTGATACTTGTTACACAGGAGGTTGATACTATTGATACGACTCCCAACTGAGTTTTAACATTATAGAAACAAATCCCTTGTAGCAAAATAGTAGCGACATGTGCCACCCTGCACAACATTGCCACACGGAGAGGCTTGGAACTGGATGTAGATGACATTCTACCAAATAATGACAACCAGCCACAACAACCACATGCAAGAATGCGCGGACCAGATGCCGCTGAAAGAAGGCGAAGGCGAGCAGAAATCACAGAGCATTATTTTTAAAAACAGGTAAGAAGCCAGGTTATTTTCATGAATTCAGATTGACTTTAATTCAAAATGAAAAGAGGAATAATGATAAACCAAGGTAACATGAAAGCAAAAGATGTAGAAAATAAAACAACATGTAGCTTTTAATTTTCAGCTGTGTCAGGCCAGTATTGGCAAGTTGTCAATCCTTCATTACTCTATCAATGTATTTTCTCCCTCTCACACCTAAAGCTTTGCTTTTAGTATTCCTCATAGCTGTAGATGTGTTGCTCTGCAGTGTAAAATGTCTTGTACTGCGTCGTCCAACCACTGTTTCTGATTTTGATGCAGTAGTTGCTTCTGCACCTTCATTTGCATTGCCCCCATGTGTTGATGGAAGCACACTCATGTCTTCCTGCATGACCTCCTTGGAAGTAGTGTTGGCAAGCATTCTTTCAGACAGGGCCTCGCAACATTTCCTTAAATCCTTTTGCATACACAGTGTAGTAGTAATAATTTTGCCATTGGTATTGCACAAGCGATGTATTGCTCTGGTGTAAGTGTGTATGCTAGAAAATAATCTCAAGTGCCTATTGGCATTAGCAATGTTCTGTGCCTCTATTGCATCACACATTCTTTCCATGGCTGTTGCCATGCGCTCCAGTTTAGTACTTGGGGCCATATGTGCATTTTCCATCACAGAAGTCATTCTCACAAGGCTGTCACTCATGGTGCTAATGTTGTTATTAATGTGGTTAAGTTGGCCCTTCATGGCCCTGATGTCTTTGCCTTGCAGCCTTTGCACTTTGAGGAGCTTCTTCTCCACCACACTGGCCTGGCACTCATCTTGTGAGGACATTGCCTGGCTTGCAGGACGTGACCTTCTCCTGTAAAATTGTTGCAGTATGCTGCGTTGATTTACATTTTTTTTGCATTACTTCCAACTGCTTGTTGCAAATGTGCATGTGTATTTATCTGTTTATCAGTATCAGAGTCTTGCAGTTGCTGAACCCTTTTCTTTTTTTTCTTTTTTCCAACTGTTGGTGATGATATATTTTGAGTTTGGACTTGCATTTCCTCTATGTCTGTATTTACTGTGTTGTCCAAATCCATGCTTTCACTCTCTTTCAGAAAATCTACAAATGGAAAATATATGTATAGTTTACTTTTTGAAATGTATGTGAATTACCTTCTAATTTTTAAAACTTACATTTGTGATTCAAAATAAACATGTTGTGTAAGAAGAAATTTGTGTATTCACATATGCTATGACTTCTTCAGTATTTAGAAATCATTCACTTCATAAAATTTATAAAACTAATGTTCATGAAAACTACATCTCCCACAATGCAATGCTTCAATGCAGACTCCCATTAATTACTATGACTCTTTTTGTGTGTGTTTCAGAGTAGATGCTGGGGATTACTTATATCATTTGAGGTTGAATCAAAAGGCAAGTGTCTGTGACATATTTACTGAAATAAAATAAACAATTACACACTTACCTTGTGAAGTACCAGGCTGTTCAGAAGTGTCTATGTTGGTCACTCCTACCACTGCTTCAGTGAGCAGGGTCCCCTCAACCATGTCCTCCAGTGGGGTGTTTGGTTTATCCTTTGGGGGTCCACCACCTGTCTTGTTAGCACTTTTAATCCTGGTCGCAATTTTGTCCTTTGCACGGCTGCGTAAATCATACCAGCGTTTTTGTAAATTTGTGATGTCTCTGTGGGCAACCCCCACAGCATTCACTTTCGATTGAATGGCCAGCCACAGTCTTCTCTTCACTCCTTCGGGGACCTTCAAGGAATCCTTGCCAAAAAGCTGATCATGCCTCAGAGTGACCTCTTCAATTAATATTTCAAGTTCCTGGTCACTGAACTTTAATTTTCGTTTTCTGGCATGCAGGTCTTCCACAGCACTTTCAGTAGCCATTACTCCTTCAAGGGCACACCAAACACACTCCTCCTGTAGCTGCAAGCAGAGCTCCAACTGCCAACAGCCACTCCTGCAGTTTGAACTGGGCTTCAGCTGTGTTTAATCAGTGTACTGGCTTCCTGGGTGTGTCCTCATTGGTATGCATCAAATTGCCAATTCGCAATTTCGCAAATTGCGAATTCGCAATGAAAAAATCGCAATTTTCTTGCAATTCGGTAAAAACTGCGATTTTTACCGAATCGCTAAAAAATTGCGAAAATAATGATGCATACCATTTTGCGATTCGTAATTTGCAATTCGGTAATTTTCGCAAATTAGTAATCGCAAAAAAGTAGTTTGATGCATGTGGCCACAAATTCTTTCTTGTTATCGATCTTCTCTCGAACCAGTTCTCCAACTTGGGGTAGCCAGCCAACTACCGGGATCTGCAGACTCGTTTGGCCACACAATCCAGATTCTCCTTTGACTCTGTTTCAGTACATTCGAAGAAACCCTCAAATATTGCAATTTATGCCACTTATTTAAAAAACATTTTTTGGTTCCCCCTCGGACATACATTTGGATGATTCTATTTTCAGTTTATCTTTTTATATCAATTGGTTTTGTGTTTTATTTATTTATTTATTTATTTATTTATTTATTTATTTTCACATTTGACTTTATACGACCTAGGCCTATAACTTTATATTTCAGTGGCCTCGCGTTGAAGACTTTTGATTAATTTTTGTTTGGCCACTATAGGCATTCATACATATTTTTTATATTTAGCATATTTTTTATATTTTTATATTTAGTTTGTTATGTCCAATGAGACACTGTAGCTAGCTCAGTAAGGGGACTTTGGATACTGAGGTGAGTTTTTGGTCACCCTAATTCACTGAGGTTCCTGATCTCTATGCACAGTTCTGTAAGGGAACGGAATCCCTGCTACATGGCCCCACTTTGGGTGCCATGTAACAGGGATTCCGTTCTCTTACAGAACTGTGCATAGAGATCAGGAACCTCAGTGAATTAGGGTGACCCAAAACTCCCCTCAGTATCCAAAATCCCCTTACCGAGCTAGCTACAGTGTCTCATTGGTCAAAACAAACTCCCAATGACTTAGACAAACCAGAACATGAACTTAGGTTACCTCAGGTATCGTGGAACACATGAACACTCTTTCGCTCTATAATCATTTCAAACCAGAACGTGGAGTAAAAGAGGACACGTGCACATTTGAAATATTTAATATTCAATGCAAGGTTCTCAAACGCAGTATCTTATATAATACAAAAAGACATATTATAAGAATCAGAGTTATCAGCATAGTTACTAGTCCATAATAAGCAAACGGTGATAGCATATTATAGTGCAAAAATCAATAGAAATTTATAACACCTATTTCTCGCACTCCCTATTTAGCATACTATATTATGTATAAGAAGGTCTCATTTGGGTTTTAGAAGGGCGGGCCCATACCTCTAAATGTCAGGAGGAGAGGATCACATCATCTGCTACCAGCTCTCTGCATGCGAAGCATCATCAAGTGTGTTTTTGCATTCTCAGTAACTCTATTTTAAACCCGCTTAGAGCCCAATGTTGGCAGCAACTGTATTTGTGTTATGTCTAATGTGGTGCGAGGATCAGGCCTCCCAGCAACCTTGTGTTAGGTTATTCTTAGAGGGTTCAGCACTCTGTGTGCAGACAGTGTACCAAGCACGACTGATATCAGAGCAATAACATATTATTCTCAAATAAATCACATCTTTCGTCTAGGTTGAAAGCTACAATAACAATTATGTGTCGTGTGCAAACTGAAGCCGAAGGAAAATATGTCGTTTAAACACTTAATAAACTCACGCTAACTTAACACAGTATATAGAAAAGCAGTAACTATATGACAATACTGAGGAATGTTTGGATAATCTGCTCCTTGTTTTACTGATATTTTTACTGGATCTATGTTTTTCCTCAAACCCATTTCATCTCCAGTGAAATCCCAAATGTTTACATTCACTGTGTCTTTTAATTCTTCAGGTAAATTATTCTTATCAAACACAGGAAATAATTTACTTTCTTCTGCCTCAACCATTGACATTGTTAATTTGTAAAGCCCATCTTCTTCTGGAGTTTGAAGCTCTATACCATCCGGTGAGCAATATATTGCACAATTCATTTTACACAGGATATCCCTATCTAATAGATTTACAGGACTGCCATCACAAACTACAAATCTATGCATGTCTTTAAATTTACCTATTTCAACTTCAACTGGTTCAGTTAAATCTGTTTTTATTTGCTGATTAGCTACACCTACTACTTGGATTTTATCTCCAGAGAGAGAAAGGTTTTCTATTTCCACTGATCTAACAGTAGAACAGGTAGCACCTGTATCCACTACGAAAGTAATTTCTACATCATTCACTTTACCATTTACAAATGGACCAGATTGATCTACCTCAAGAGTGGCTCCAAGCACACACTCTTCCTCCTCTCTCAGGCACCGTCAGATGTATTCTTCAGATTCACTCCCTCCATCTTCTTTCAACCAATATTGTTGAGACACATTCGACACATTCACACTTGGCGATCTGTTTACCTGTTCACCTCCTCTGAATCCTGTTTCTGCACTGTATCTCTGCACATTTACACAGTTGGAAGTGGCGGTTGTGGTAACTGACTTTGCTGAATCACTACCTGTCGCTGTAGCTGTTGCTGCTCATTTATCTCATTCTGCATCTGTGGATTTAATGATGCATTTTTTAAATATATTCTTGGCGGATTCTTGCATTCACGCTTCCAGTGTCCAATTTCTCCACAATTAAAATATGGGAGTTTCTGTTTTAACTCTTCTATATTTCCCATCAATTTTGGTTTATTATAATTACCTTTAAATATCCCTTGATTCTGATCAACATTCTTATTTCCTAAACTTGCTATTTGTTGTTCAGCCACTTTTACCTGTGCCCACATAGCCTTTTCTTTCAACTTCTTTTGTTTAGCTTCTATTTCATCACTACAGTATTTAGCTTTTCTCAAGATATCATCTACTGTGAGTGATTGTCAACCAACTATTCCAGTTCTTACCATTTCACTAATTTCAGGTCTCAAGCCATATACAAATCTGTATATAAAATGGCTCATGTCTTTTTCACTTAAATGTTCATAACCACTGTATTGTTTAAATACCAGCAGCAATCTTTCATAAAATGAATGTACTGATTCCTTTGACTCTTGGATTGTTCTATCTATTTTAACCCAATCTATCTCTTTTGGGGAATCTTGTTTTTCAAAAACACAATTACCTGTTCGTACTTTCTCATTACCTCTGTTGAAGGAGCACCTGTTACTTTATCTCGAGGGTATTCTTCTCTAGGCCAATTTATAGTAGTTTTACATTCAGTCCAAAGATCTGATGGGACAACTATGTCAAAGAATCCATCAAGATCAATCCACAAAACTTTTAAAGCTTTCACAAATCTGTCTACCTGTCGATACCATTCTACAGGTTTTACTCTTAATCGAGGAAAATCATTTGTAAACATTAAAATGTCCTGTCTTGTCCATGGGACATGCACATACCCTCCTCCCGCTATTTCTCTCATTGGAAACTCATTTACTACTTTTTCCTTTTCTCTGATGGGAAAAGCTAAACTTGTTCCGTCTTCATCTCTTTTTTTTGTCCATTTCGCTCTCCATTTACTTAATTCACCCCATTTTCTCAAAATCACAATTAAGTCTTTTATATGAATGGTTCTTCCTGTGGTATTCATATTTTCAATGTCTTTTTCAGAGAAATCCACCCTATAGGTTTTCTGCAAATTCTTCTGCTTACTTAAATCTATTTCTAATTCAAAAGCCATATCCTCTAATTGATCATATTTGTTTTTCGTTTTCCATGTTATGCTTTTGCAAATAAATAATAATTCATCATCCTGATATGCCTTCAATCTGTCAGTTCCAATTGTTCCAATTATTAATTCCTCTAAATCTGCTTTCAATTTTGCAGTATCAAGTAATTTACATTCTGGGGTTTGTGTTAAATCTATTTTATTCAGACTCTTTTCCGGAGTTCCAGAGTCAGATTCTGCACCAGATCGAGTTTTATATGACAAACTTTGATTAAATGTTAAGTCAGGCATCATTATTTTCTCTTGATGTATTTCAGACAAATCTGAATAAAAATTATTTTCAGTCACTTTTTGTATTTCTGAATTCAATTCAATTCAATTCAATTCAATCTTTATTTCGGCATGAATACCATAAAAGAACAAATACATTGATACAATAAAACATTTCTTTTAAAAAGCACAACATGCTATATAAATTCATTCGATTTTCATGTCGATTCTAAAATTAAGGGTCAGGATGTTTAAAACATTCATAATAACTATTCAATCTCGGTGAGGACAGTTATGGGCGACAGGAATAGAATTTCATCAATTAACCCTCAATTATTACTAAGCGACAATTTTGGCATATCAACGTTTTACAATTTATAACCCAATGTTCCTCTTTTGAAAAAGATACTATGCAAGAATCTGCTAACACTAAATACAATAGGTTGGCTAGTGTTAGACAAGAGAATCCTTAAAGCCTGGGAACATGATCTTACACCTAATGTTAAACATATCGGTTTAATCCATCTTTTTCTAGCCTGGGCATATGCTGGGCAGAAAAAGAGGATATGTAACTCATTTTCTTTTTGATTACATCCACACATGGTACATAATTCATCTTCTACATGATTCTCCGAGTTTACACCACCAGACCAACGAGCCAGTGTTGAACCGATTTGGAGATTACCATATCTGAATTTCAGAAATAGGGTCTTTGCTAAAGGTGGTTCTATTTCATCCAAAAAGGTCTCGAAGAATGGATCATCTTTAAAGGTAAGAAACCTTGTTACAAGTGACCCACTAGAAGAAGCACTTTTGATCATGTCCGTAATGTACGACCAAAAGCACTTTTTTACCATAGTTTTTGAATGTGGTGGAAGTAGATCTGGATGTTCCCAGTAATGCGACAGACCTAGTAAGGTAAGCCAGAATTTAACACGTTTAAACCAGGATATCACCTTGAAGCTGTCAAGCTCCATGATTTCTATTAACCCATCTTTATATGCTTGCAGCTCGGGTACACGCCACAGTCTGATCCATAACTATAAAGGACGTAGAATGATATGATGGTCCGTTCTACGAAAGTTTAAATCAAGCTGAAGTGGGACCAGAGGAGTACTTCTAGGGACTCTGACCAGACTTCTCAAGAAGTTATTGTCCAAGACCCTGAAAGTATCTTTAGACCCTGGGCCCCAAATTTCTGAACCGTATAGCACTGCAGGTTGAACCTTAAATTTAAAAAGTTCAACTGCAGGAGACACGGCCTTACTGGTACTTTGGCCTTGCTCTCTAAGAATGGGTTTTGTGTTCTGGCTAAACATCATCTTACATTTTTCCAATTGGGCTTTCCATGTAAAATTGGAGTCCAATGTTACCCCCAGATATCCAAAATACGGAACTGATTCCAGTTGTAGTCCATTTAAAGTTAGACAGCCCTTGTCAATTTTAGTTGGATTTAGGACCATACACTTTGTCTTTTTCCCATTTATCTCCAATCCTTTCTTGTTGCAGTAATCGTTAAAGGAATTTAAGAGGGCTTGGAGACCTTTTTTTGTCTGGGAAATCAAAATAGTATCGTCCGCAAACAATAGGGAAGTAACTTTTTCGCCATTCAACTTGGGAGAGTCGTTTTTACATCCCTCCAAGTATAAAGGAATGTCATTCACAAATAGCGAAAACAGTGTGGGGGCCACACACACCCCTGGCGCACACCACGTTCGATCGGGATTTTGGGGGTTAGTTCACCTTTTGGGCCCCATCGTACTCTGGCAAAGTTGCCTCTATGGAGCTCTTTTATTTGCGCTATCAGGGTGGGTGGCATCCCTACTAGACTTAATGTTTCCCACAATAAATTACGTGGGACTAAATCGAACGCCGCCCTTAAGTCGACGAACGCGACATGTAGTTGGCCCTTTTTAATCTTGATGTATTTCCAATAAAGGCAACAAAAGCGGAAAATTTGATCAATTGTACTAACTTTGGATCTGAATCCCGCTTGGTATCTAGACAAAATTGCCTTTTCGTCCAGCCAATCATTAACACGAAATAGGATATGTCTTGTGTAAACGTTTTGTAGTATATCCATTAGGCTTATTGGCCGATAATTTGAGGGGTCCATCCTGTCACCTTTCTTATAAATTAAAACAATTTCAGCCCCCTTCCAGCTCTCTGGGAAGTCTAGATTCCGGGATAACTCGTTACACAGATGGTTAATGTAGGGAGCCCAAATTTTTAATTCGTGTTTGTACAAGTCTCCCGGAATCTTGTCTAACCCAGGGGCTTTACCAGACTTAATCTGGGTTATTGCCAATTCTGTCTCACCTAGAGTAAAATCCAAGGTATCCCCCGGAATGGCATAGCTTGGGGTCCTGTCTGTAATGGGTTCCTCATATTCCTTGTAAAGATTAGAAAAATGGTTTACCCATGTCTGTTCGTCTAAATAGACGTCCTTGACCACTCTGCCTTGGTGATTCCCATTCGCAATCAGCCTCCAGAAGGCTATGTTATCTCGTGTTTTTGCTGCATGCAGCAAATCTGCCCAATTTTGCTTCCTCCCATGCCGTTTTACATGCCTTTTGGACCAATTTATAATTATTCCTGGCTGACATAATGTCCGGTTGTGCCTTCGATTTGATCGCAGTTAAGAGTGCCTTCTTGGACTCCCTGCAGTCCTTGTTGTACCAGGGCTTGCTATGGGGCAAATTGTGTGTCTTCTGTTGCCCTTTCTTCGGCATCTTGGTGACTAAGGGCTTTAAAGCATCAAAGAATTTTTGATGTAGTTTCATGAAGTGACTGCCATTTCCCTCCTTTGGGGTATCGTTTGAATATGCTCCAAAGATGCTAGCAAAGAGCTTATAGATTTCTGCTATGATTTCACCATTGCCCAATATTAGTGGCCATTTGAGGGAACGTCTATTGTTCCTAATATGTATCTCATTTTGGCCACCGTTGGTTACTTCTCCAATCAAAGGGGAAACTGTGTCTCCAAATAGGGAATCCTCAATCTGAAGGGCTAGGGGGAAATGATCACTTTCTAATCTTTCTATTACCTCCATGTCAAGAAGGGATTCCCATGATGACACTGAGGCAATAATAAAATCTATATTACTTTTGTAGTTCCCTCTATGGAAAGTAGGCTTCTTCATAATATCTGATGGTAGCCGTCCATTGCACGCTCTAGTGCAGTATTCTGCACATAGTCTCGTCATTTGGAGGGCCAGGGGAGAACATTTAACTGGTTTAATGTTATCTAAAACAGGGATCCCATTTGCCTCATCTTCTTCTAAGAAGATGTCACTAAACCCCACAATGGGCTCAAAATTGCAATTAAAATCACCTGCCATAATAACATAATTCTCTCTAGTATCCAGGTTACCCAATAGGAGATCAAGATGGGTTAATAAGGACAATTCTCTTGTAATGGGTGTTGGTCTGTTGTAAACGTTCACTAAATAAAGTTTTTTCCCTTTACAAACATTGATTTTAAGGATCAGTATATCAGGGGAGTTGGTATCCATCACTTCTATGTTCACTTTTAGGTTAACTTTTACCCAGATCAACAACCCTCCCGAGGGTCTTCCACTCCTAGAGGGAATCGCACTGACACCATAAGATTTGTATCCTAGCCTGTGTGTAATTTCAACTGACCAGGTCTCTTGCAACACAAAAATCAAAGGTGTCAATGAAACTTGCCCATTCCGGGTCCCTTAAGTTTTTTGATACCCCAGCTATATTCCAGGAAACCAATTTTATGGGCTGCCATGCTCCCGAAATTCTTTGCATCAGTACATTTCCCACCTCCACAGGCACTATAGTATGGCATTCTGGTCTAGTTGCATCCGATTCTAAAGACATCAAATCATTTTGGAATACAACACTTTCCCTTGGTATTGGGCTATCCCCAATTATTGGTACCAACACAGGCAATGAGCTTACATTCCCCAAAAGTTTGGTTCCATTAATGTTAACACTAGCTCTTTGTAAACAAGGTTAACTCCCTTCTCTTTGTAAACAAGGTTCACTCCCTACTCCCCCCCCCGACAAATTGGCATGCAACAATTCATTTCCATCAAGCCCCTTAGACATTTGGCATCAATCGCAGTCGTCGAGACCGCTGAAAATGTCAAATCTATTAATGGTTTCTAAAGGGGTGAAGGGCTTTAGGTGGTCCATTCTTCTGTTGTTAGGTTTGGTTTGCCTATATGGGACACAATTCCAACCAAAAACATCAGGTGCAGGTACAGGGTTTAGGGGATAAAAGGGCTCCATAGGATTGGGTCTAATAAGTGGTTGTATCATTTGATGTGTGTTACCAGCCCTCTGCATAACTGATGGATAGGAACAGGATATATTTTGAGATGTTATATGAGAGGCTGGTTGTTGCTGAGAGGGAAAAACCACAGACCTAGGATAAAAATATGTCAACGGTCTGGGTATTATGCAGTTACTTGTAATGCCCGGAGGCCAATTTAATACAAATTGGACTGCATTGGGATCCCTAAAGTTTACAACCACCACGTCACCCTCAATATTTTTTGGTCTGCTTCCCAACCATTGGAGGCGTCGGACATGAACAATTTCACCATTTATGTGGGGTGCTATTGGCCTGTATAGACTTAGCCAATGCATGATCTTGTTTTTTAATTGTGCAAAACCCTCCCTCTTGCTAGTTTGTAACACCGGGACCCCTGTTAAGACTACCACAAAGGGCACTGCCTCTGGTGGTAATTCTGGGTTTGAGACCGGTTTGGGCCTTCCCCATCTTGGCTTTTGTCCCCTCACCTCCGTCGATTGGCTTTCATTTGGGATGCTAACTATGTCATTAGATGGTTTAGTTATAACAGTAGCTGGCTTAGAAGCCGATTTGTTTTGTGGGTTTTTTGGGGGTGGAATTAATTGAGCAGATGTTGTAGTGTTCCCTTTAGGCGCCGAAGTAGAGGGATTCGCCAACAGAGTGGAATTAACTGATGGAGCTGGAGCAGCTGGGCTAGGCTTAGTCACGCTAGATGCTTTATGCGTTACTAAGTTCAAAGTTTTTAGATTCGCTTCGCCCTTATTTCCCAGTGCACGCTCAAGTGAGCTTAATCTTGATTCTACTTCAATCAGCCTCTCCAAGATCGATGCAGAGTAGGTGTTGATTAAGTTTTCGATGGAATCTAAAGTGGCAGAATCGCGAACTATGAGGGGCGCTTTAGACAGCACAGAAAACTTCCATAATATCCTCCATGTCTATGGGCATAACAGGGGGTGGCGTAGATGCAATGGTGATAGGCCCTTCGGTAGCAGCTGGAGTAATAACAGTGCTAGCTACAGGAGCCTTTGCCTTTTTTCCGAAGTCTGAATGACTTAATTTTGATTGCGATGGAACTCCCCCTTGGAGCTAGCGTAGATTTCTTTACTCTACTGCGCACTATTTTAGATGGTATAGGGGTGGGAGGTCTTAAAACATTAGGGGTGCTCGTATGTGTAATAGCATCAGGGCCAATCAAGTCCAGTTGAGGGGAGTTAGTTATACAGGGAGTAATAACAGCTGATTCCACAGGTTGACTATCAGTTGTGTGGACAATGACGTCAGCTAGCTGGAAACTTACACTAGTGTTCACGGGAGGTATGGATGATGGTGACAAGCGCCGATTTTTTAAACTTTCCACAGAGCGGCGGCGTTCAGCACGACGCTCTGCCAAAACAGTTTTCCAATGGCATGTCTGGAGAAGCTTTGGTAAAATAGTCATCAAGAGTTTTGTTTAGCAGTGCTCCCTGTTTTTCAGACATGATAGCTAAATGTATAAAACCACAACGATGGTTTGCAAGGGCACGAAAGCACAGGTGTTTAATAACAAAGGATCACAGAATAAATACCAGGGTTTTATGTCCAGTCCGGTCTCCTCGGTTCTCGGAGGGTCTCAGAGGGTCCGCCCTTAGTCCGGGCTTTGTCCCGGGTTATGTCCCGCACACTCGTCCCGCTGACGCGTATTCACTCCGGGTCTTATGCGGGCTGTGATTAGAGGGGGCGGAGTCACGGGAAGAGGCGGCAGGTGTGCTCGATGGGACACGCACAGCCTGGTGGGCCTCGCAGTCCCGTCCTCCTGCAGCAGCAACTCCCCCACGCAGTTTCCAATGCCCAACGGGGCTCCAGGCAGGCAGCAAACAACACGGGTCACAGTCTCCTCAGCGAGCGGCGCCCGCGAAGCGGGGGCGCGAGGAGTTATCAGTGGTCAGAGCAGGGGGCGGAGACACGGGAAGAGGCGGCAGGTGTGCTCGATGGGACACGCACAGCCTGGTGGGCCTCGCAGTCCCGTCCTCCTGCAGCAGCAACTCCCCCACGCAGTTTCCAATGCCCAACGGGCCTCCAGGCAGGCAGCAAACAACACGGGTCACAGTCTCCTCAGCGAATTTAATGGAACAGTTAAAGCTGAATGCCTAATTTCCTTTTAATCAAATACTGGAAGAACAGGTCCAATCGTTACAGGTACTGTTACTGCTTCCATGCTTTTAGTTAACTGCTGTATTAATTCATTCGTAGAACAAATATATTCTGAGGTATTTGGTAATTCCTCATACCTTTCTGTTCTATTTCAATTTCTTGGAGTTTCATTTCTATAACCTGGGGTTTTAGTATAATTTCTATTTTCTCCTGATATATTTGAATTAAGTCCTGTTTCTACTCTTTCAGGTGTTTCTCTATAATTCGGATTTGTTTTAGGAGATGTCTCATCAATAATTTCTCTTTGAGAGCACTTGGAGAACAAACTAGTTGATAAGGTGGCGGTTTTCTAGTATAAATTTCGTCTAATACCGCATCTTCTGAATCACTTTCTTCACTATTTTTCTTTTTCTTTTGGGCACTCTTTTGTCCTGTTACCTCATCAGTTAATCTCACTGGATACAAACCATCACACATGTCTGCACTTCTCCATCGACGCATTCTATCCTCATGTGTTTCTCTACCAAGACCTAATCCTGTTCCCCTTAATATCCCTCTACTCTTTCGCTCTAATTCAAACATTTCATCTTCCCATTCAACTAAAGCTTCAAATTGAGTAGGTCTAGGCTTTGGTACAAGTTTCATCATTTTCGTCTCTTACATTTTTCAAAACTGCTATGCCATCTTCCTGCCATGCTAATACACCATCATTTTCAGTATACTTCATCCAATTCTCAATCCAAAGACAAGTATGATAACCATATTCACCCAACATATAAGCTGCAGGTGTTTTGTACTTATGAAGTAATCTTCCACCCGCGTTGAAATTTTCTTGCCAGGTTTAATTTTATTTTTTAATCTCTGAAACCATGAAAGCTTCTTTTTCTCCTTCATGTAATAGTAATCCATGTTTTTAAACAATTTCCCTTACTTCGGAAAAGATCGTAACAACTTCCTTGTTATTCTACAACACCAAGCAATCCGTCCGCGAAACTTACCAACAAACCAATTAGGTTAAGCTTTGTCACTATTTTGCTCAACCAATAGAATTACTGTTTTTCAGGATGAGCTAATCAGCTGCAAGCTTGCTTAGTCACATGAACCAATCTGTGCGCGAATACTGTGACATATGTTAGCCAATCATAGCGCGACACTTGTGACCTATGCTACCGCTGCAGCTGCTCTGTCCCTCACTCCACTCCTTAAACTAACACCTCCTTTACAAAAAAATGTTCACAGCGCCATATTTACAAATCTTTCAATTAAATTCAGTTAATAACTCCACAAAAGCAAACCATTTGTCTGTTTCACTAAAATAGGGTGATAGCTTTCTCAAACATTCAAGTATTCTTATCACATGAAATAGACGACGCTATTTTCACAGAATATTTAAATTTGTCGATAAAGTAAGGCTACTTTACCCTTCTAGCAGGTAATAACGAACTCGTTTCTCTCTAAATGCAGATACAGAGATATTTTACACCTCCTTAGAAACAATTTAGAGTTTCACTTGT